>NC_052066.1:86271737-87642182 GCF_015852505.1 Tachyglossus aculeatus
GGCAAGTGAAATGTGTGACCTCAAAGGTAAAGTTAAGCCCAACAAAGAGAAAGGAGTCTGTACCTAGGCTTCGGTGGAAGGAATCTAGGCCCTGTGAAGAGAAACCAAGGATCGATAGGCTCATATCGCAGCATTTGAGGTGATCATCGAATAATACAATTTTGTTTCTTCCTATGTCTGTTGTGTCGGTCTCAGTCTCACCGTCTGAAGCCTGGCTTGTGGAAGAGAGGAAGGTAAGTGGGACAGGCTTAAGAGAGAGCAGTTTAAGAAAGAGACCCAAGTGGAGAACAAAATGAGCAATGGGAATCCATGGGGGAGGAGTTGGAGAACAAGTGTCCAATAATTCAGTCAGTGCTATTTATTGAGACCCTACTGTGTACAGAGCACTGCATTAAGTACATGATGATAATAATAATAATTGTGGTATTTGTTAAGTGCTTATCTTGTGCCAGGACTGTGCTCTTTCTGTTAAGCTACAGTGCTTCCATTCTGGGTAAATCTGGGTAAATCAGCCTCCCAAGTTCCCTCCACTTGCTTCCAACCTACAGGGACCGAACCCAGTGCATTGAGTTCCAAATAGCTTAAGCCATTTATTTTAAGCCATTTAAAGGGCAGTATTTAGAGAGTTACCTTACCTTTGTCTTTCAGTTCTGGACGTTTGGTATCTTCTGTCTTGTGACCCTTTCCCTAGGAGGCAGAATCTCGGTTTATCAGTCTTACATTGTCCTTAGTGAATCGATTATTGAAGATTTGCTGCTGGGCTCCGTGGCTGAGGATGGTGGGGTTTGATGACTGCCTTCAATTGTATTCATTCAAATATAATTGAATGAATGAATGCCCAAGGTTTTAACATTCATTCCCTCAGTCGTATTCATTGAGCACTTAGTGTGTGCAGAGCACTATACTAAGCGCTTGGGAAGTACAAGTCAGCAACATATAGAGACGGTCCCTCCCCAACAATGGGCTCACAGTCTAACACTCTGCTGCCAACCTCCCATCTGGAAATTAATGACCCAAAACAACAGGCCCTAAATTTATAAGAAGATGCAACTGCAGGAAGAAAGTCTGTCAAAAGGTGGACCCATCTTTTATTGCCAATCTAGAGATGACAGCAGTCTGGCTTTTCAACCTCTTGCACAAATGAACAGATTTTCCTTGTGGTGAGAAGCTTTACAAAATCACAGAGGATCACTGTACCATCTCTTTTTATGAGTCAGCTAGGAGAACTGCAAATTGCTGCAGGCTGGGTTCCCATGAGTTTTTGAGGCTATTTCTTATATGCAAATGGTGATAAGCCATTTTGACAACTAGAATAATTCTTAAAATATCCAGAAAATTAAGTCCAAAATATACACTTCATCCTCAGTAATCTGCTGAGAAAGTGGCCATGTCTATATGGTAAAACATATTGCGATAAAGATGACAATAATAATAATGGTGTTTGTTAAGTGTACAATATTCAATTGTATTCATTGAGTGCTTACTGTGTGCAGAGCACTGTACTAAGCACTTGGGAAGTACGGGTTGGCAACATATAGAGATGGTCCCTACCCAACAACGGGTTCACAGTCTAGAGTGCTGGGGCAGATACAAGATAATCAGATCTCTCATGGGGCTTACAGTCTTAGTGGAGGGAGAACAGGTTTTGAACCCTCATTTTGCAAATGAAGGAAGTGAGGCACAGAGAAGTGAAATGACTTGCTCAGGGTCACACAAAAGACAAGAGGCGGGTCTTCATACTTCCAGGCCCGTGCTCATTGTACTGGGCCACACTGCTTCCCTATTTAATCTTGGTCTTCAATAGTAAAGGCGACTGACACTTTTCCCCAGCCTGTACGCTTTGCTGCTCCTAAACTCATCTTGTAAGTATACTCCCTCTTGACCCCCAGCCTCTGACCCCTGGCTCATCTTATTCCCCTGAGCCCCACCAAGATCTCTCCCTCCCCTTCAAATCTGCCATACCACAGCTCTCCCTGTCTTCGATGTTTCCTAAATTACCACTTCTTTCCAGGATCTCCTGATGAATTCCCAACACCCCAAATCACATCATCAGCAGTACTCTTGTTTTTATATCCGACATAATATCAGTAGTGCATTCATTTTCAACTGTACAGTTTATTTAATAATAATAACAATAATTTTGGTATTTGTTAAGCGCTAACTGTATGCAAAGCATTGTTCTAAGGTGATCAGGTTGTCCCATGGGGGGCTCACAGTCTTAATCCCCATTTTAGAGATGAGTTAACTGAGGCAAAGAGAAGTTAAGTGACTTGCCCAAAGTCACACAGCTGACAAAGCGGCAGAGCTGGGATTTGAACCCATGACCTCTGACTCCAAAGCCTGGGCTCTTTCCACTGAGCCATGTTAGCTATCCTATCCTAACATTCTCTGATTACCTGTTAAATCTTTGCTCTTGCCTGTTAAATCCTTGTTCTTCTTCCTGCTCCTAGCCATTAATCAGTCATATTTATTGATCACTTCCTGTGTGCAGAGCAGTGTATTAAGCGCTTGGACGAGTACAGTATTACAGAGTTGGTAGACATGTTCCTTGCCCACAATGAGCTTACTATCTAGAGGTATGTGTGTAAACAGTTTATATCTGCCTATCCCTACAATTAGATTGTAAACTCCTATAAACTCCTGGTGTACATAGATCATGCCATCAACTTGCACTGCACTCTCCAAAGCACTTAGTATAGTGCTCTGCACATAGTAAACACTCAATAAATGCCATTAATTGGTTGAGGATAGATATCATGTCTTTTGTTTCTGTTATGCCCTCCTCAGTGTTTAAAGCAGTGCTCTGCACATAGATAGAATTAATAGGTTGAAATATCTGGAACTCGACTTTCAGTCATATTTATTGAGCGCTTACTGTGTGCGGAGCACTGTACTAAGTGCTTGGAAGGTACAGTTCATCAAGAAATAGAGACAATCCCTCCCCACAACAGGCTCACAGTATAGAAGGACTTCTGAGGGATAAGACCTGCCTTCGTTGAGAAAACAAATTCCAAACATTTCTTGAGCAGAAACATTCCTGACTCATTTAGAATAGAACAAAAGAAGGACTTGCAACTCTCTCTTTTTGCCCTGATCTACGATGATCATCTGGAAATTGTTCAAAGCGAAGCAGACAGGATTTTTAGCTGCAATATTGCATCCTCGCTTGTGCAACCTGATGGTGTTGGCAACTTGAATCACTTTCATTTCCCCATCGGCATTTTGACTGCTGGCGTTGGTTGAAGAATGCAAAGCATTACTCATGATGATGGTCCCCAACCTGATGAAGATCTTCTCCATCGAATAAGAATCTTTCTCCATTCATGGAGATCAGGGATGAACGTCAACCTGACCCATGACCACCCTTTGTTTGGGACCATTCCTCATTGTGAATGGCCCCCAATCGTGAGAACTACAAGTTTCCTCCAATCAATAGGTCAATTGTATTTATTGAGCACTTACTGTGAGCAGGGTACCATACTTAGGAGAGTACTTGGGAGCGTACAATTTAGCAGACATATTCCCTGCTGACAATGAGGTTACAGTCTAGAGGGATGCTTCTGTTTGGGAGGAGGAACCTGATCTGGGCTGAGGAACTGGGGATTTGAGAGTCTGGCAATCAGTGAAACAAATGGATATTGAGTCTCCTAGGGTAGCATTAGTTGCACCAATATTTTACTTGCCTAGTTGGAGACCCTCACATAATCTTTGTTGCAAAATGATTGATTTTCTGATAAATATTCGGGTCAAAATGTGATTTTTCCAATTAAACAAAAAAAAAGTTTCAGAAATAGTGTGTCTATGGACCTGAATTATCTAAATAATTTTCTAGCATAATCAAAATGTATATAAGAACATCAGTTATTTAGTGGTAATTAAATAAATAAATAAGATGTAGTTAGTGCCCAGTTATTTATCCAAGATAAAATCTTCAGATTCAGATTTTCGCATAAAACAAATTGACCTTCATTGCAAATTGATTGGCTCTTCTGAGACCCCAGCTTTGCCAGGTTTCCAAATTTTTATAGAAAGAGTCTCTCACATTTTAGAAATTAGGCCACACTGAATTTAGCTACCCTGTGGAACTCACACATTATATGCAGCAATGCCTCCTCAAAAAGAAGTGGGTCTTTTTGGTCTGAAAGTGAGAAATTTTGGCTCATAGCCTCTCTTCCTGTGGAACCTAGTTTGCACAGTTGTTGCTCTTCTGTCATGCTTTGAAAAATTAATCTGGGAAGTAAACTGAGAACATTTCTGCCTAGCTCTAGTTTTTTAGTGGTAAACAGTCCAAAAAGGATTGGGGGGCAATTGAAGTTCATAGGTATATATATATATATATATATATATATATATATATATATATATATATATATATATATATATATATATATATATATATATATATCCTCAAAAACCTCCAATGGCTACCGATCAATCTGCGCATCAAGCAGAAACTCCTCACCCTGGGCTTCAAGGCTGTCCATCACCTCGCCCCCTCCTACCTCACCTCCCTTCTCTCCTTCTACTGCCCAGCCCGCACCCTCCGCTCCTCCACCACTAATCTCCTCACTGTACCTCGCTCTCGCCTGTCCCGCCATCGACCCCCGGCCCACGTCATCCCCCGGGCCTGGAATGCCCTCCCTCTGCCCATCCGCCAAGCTAGCTCTCTTCCTCCCTTCAAGGCCCTGCTGAGAGCTCACCTCCTCCAGGAGGCCTTCCCAGACTGAGCCCCTTCTTTCCTCTCCCCCTCGTCCCCCTCTCCATCCCCCCGTCTTACCTCCTTCCCTTCCCCACAGCACCTGTATATATGTATATATGGTTGTACATATTTATTACTCTATTTATTTATTTATTTATTTATTTATTTTACTTGTACATTTCTATCCTACTTATTTTATTTTGTTGGTATGTTTGGTTCTGTTCTCTGTCTCCCCCTTTTAGACTGTGAGCCCACTGTTGGGTAGGGACTGTCTCTATGTGATGCCAATTTGTACTTCCCAAGCGCTTAGTACAGTGCTCTGCACATAGTAAGCGCTCAATAAATACGATTGATTGATTGATTGATTGATTGGAATGCCTTCTCTCCACACATCTGCCAAACTGGCTCTCTTCCTCCCTTCAAAGCCCTACTGAGAGCCCACCTCTTCCAGGAGGCTTTCCCAGACTGAGCCCCCTTTTTCCTCTCCTCCTCCCCATCCCCCCCACCCTACCTCCTTCCCCTCCTCCAGCACCTGCATATATATTTGTACAGATTTATTATTGTATTTTACTTGTATATATTACTATTATATTTATTTTATTTTGTTAATTTGTTTTGTTGTCTGTCTTCCCCTTCTAGACTGTGAGCCCGTTGTTGGTTAGGGCCCGTCTCTATACGTTGCCAACTTGTACTTCCCAAGTGCATAGTACAGTGCTCTGCACATAGTAAGCACTCAATAAATATGAATGAATCCACCAAACTAGCTCTCTTCCTCCCTCCAATGCCCTACTGAGAGCTCACCTCCTCCAGGAGGCCTTCCAGCCCTGAGTCCCCTTTTTCCTCTTCTCCTCCCCATCCTCCCCTCTACCCTACCTCCTTCCCTTCCCCACAGCACTTGCATATATTTGTACAGATTTATTATTGTATTTAACTTTTACATATTTATTATTCCATTTATTTTGTTAATGATGTGCACATAGCTATAATTCTATTTGTTCTGACGATTTTGACACCTGTCTACATGTTTTGTTTTGTTGTCTGTCTCCCCCTTCTAGACTGTGAGCCTGTTGTTGGGTAGGGACCGTCTCTATATGTTTCTGACTTGTACTTCCCAAGTGCTTAGTACAGTGCTCTGCACACAGTAAGCGCTCAATAAATACAATTGAATGAATGAATATGTTTTGTAAGAAAAATGATTCAGGTAGCAGAGTAAAATAAGGACTGGAGTGGGGAGAGACAGGAGTCAGGAAGGTGAGGCAGGAAGGTCAGCGAGGAGGGCTAATGCAGTTGTCAAGGCGGTATATGATAAATGCTTGGATCAGCAAGGTAGCAGTTTGTGGGGAGAGGAAAATGTAGATTTTACTGGTGTTGTCAAGGTTGAACTGACAGGGTTTGATGAGGATTGAATACGTGTGTTGAGTGAGAGAGGTGAGTCGAGGATAATGCCAAGGCTTGTGAGACAGGAAGGATAGTCGTGTTGTGTACAATGATGGGAAAGTCAGGGGGAGGACAGGGCTCTTTTTTAGGACATGTTAAGTTTGAGGTGTCAGCGGGGCACCCACTGTTCCTATCAGGGCTGTGGCTCCCTCAGCAACCTTTGCCCCTGTCTCCACCACCACCAGACTCTATCCCCAGGGACTGCCTCAGCCGTTGTTCTCTCCCCTAGATGTGTCTCCACGCTCCAGGTTCTCTGAGCCATCCCTACTGCCCCTTCACCTCCTCCTACTTCCCCTTCACATTGAATCCTGAACATAGTAATAATAATGATAATAATGATGGTATTTATTAAGCACTTACTATGTGCAAAGCACTGTTCTAAGTGCTGGGGAAGTTACCAGGTGATCAAGTTCTCCCACGGGGGGCTCACAGTCTCAATCCCCATTTTACGGTTGAATTAACTGAGGGCCAGGGAAGTTAAGTGACTTGCCCAAAGTCACACAGCTGACAATTGGCGGAGTTGGGATTTGAACCCATAACCTCTGCCTCCCAAGCCTCTGCTCTTTCCACTGACCCACGCTGCTTCTCTCAGTGTCCTGCCTCTGCCCACACCAGGACTCTGCTCTCCCAGCCAACTAGTACCTGGGCACATGGTATCATCATCATCATCAGTCGTATTTATTGAGCGCTTACTATGTGCAGAGCACTGTACTAAGCGCTTGGGAAGTACAAATTGGCAACATATAGAGACACTCCCTACCCAACAGTGGGCTCACAGTCTAAAAGAGTGGGCTCACAGTCTAAAAGGTATGAGAACTCACAGTCTCAAGGTATGAGAACTGGGAGAGAAAGCTTGCCCTTTCTCCCTTGATTAGCATTAAAAACAATCCCTGCTAAACACAGGACATTCAAAGGGACTAAGGGAGATGTGGAGTCTGCCAGAGATTCAAAGCAAACAACTTAAAGGCTTTGGAGATTTGAAAGACTCTAATTAGACATCTTTTTTGAGGAATAATGTTTTATTTGGACATACGAGAGAAAAAGAATGAAGACAGAGATCTCAAGTGGTGCCCATGAGTGCACACACACTGCCCTGACCCCCCCCCCCAACAACACACTCTCTCTCTCTCTCTCTCTCTCTCTCTCTCTCTCTCTCTCTCTCTCGGCTGCAGAGGCTCCTTACCGTGTGCTTGGGGCTAGATCTTAGACCACGTGGACTCCTGAACTCTAAAGTTTGAAATTGGAAAAGGATGGAATCATAAATCCCATAATTTACTTTTTATGACTCTGGCCTATTTGCCGCTAGTACTGATTAAGGGAAGAAAGAAAACTCACCACGTGCCTTTAGATCAGACCAGGGTTAGAGCAGGGGTGAATCTCCTCTTAGCCATAGGCACAAGCAGTAACAAAGAGGTGCTTTGGAGCCTTTGAAATTCCTTATAAAGATTTAACTCCATCCCAGAGGTGGATGTGTCCTCCACCCCTGGCAGTGAAGATTAAATCCTCTCAGTGGCTGCTGGGAAATTTAAGCCATCAACCCCTTTGTTTATTGGTACTGTTTTCTCCTTTCCTTCCCTAAATTTCCCTCGCCTGCTTTCAATCAATCTCTGACTAGAACATTTGAAATTCTACAGATCTTACTCAAAGACTGATGGAGATCCAGTCCTCTTACAGAACCAGGTCTGAAACAACCCCTGTGCTTGAAGGTAGAGGCAGGGACATTTTTCATTTCTGGTTTTTCACTATATAGATTCAATCAATAATATCTGAGGGCCTATTATGTGCAGAGCACTGTACTAAGCACTTGAGAGAGTATAACAGAATTAGCAGACATAGTCTCTGCCCATAATGAGCTTACATTCTGGAGGGTAAGAGAGACATTAATATTAACAAAAAAGTAGCAGGACTGAAGCAAATTAATTAATTTGTTCCTTGGATGTCCCTAAAACATTACACCACCTTTCTGTAAATGGAGGCTAGGCAAAGATATCTGGTGGCTCACATTCTCCCCCTGAACATTTTTTCTTGGCACTATGGACCTCCCTCTAGGATTTCACTTCTGAAGAGAACCGAGGTCCATAAAGTGGAGTGGTGAGTGGAATTGAAAAGAGAAAATATTTTAAAGGGTCGTGCTCTGGTATGGTTAGTGCTCCCATTAGGTTTTCTCTGTGCGTTTTGGATATAACCCTACTGGGAAGTTAGGGAAACTTTCTAACAACACATATCTGTCTGAATCAAATGTGATATGATGGAAGAAAGAGTGGCACACTTGCAAACAGCATTGGATGCTGTAGGAATATCTAATGCAATTTCCTTTAACATGGGGTTCTTATAGGAGAAATGAAAGCATTAAAAATATTAAAAGGTAGGACGAATAGTATTTTAATTTGAAACATACCCGAGAGCAACTGTTTGGTCTCTGGAAGATTTGCCACACTCCTTTTTATCATCCCTCCATGTCTGCTGCCTTCCTGACTTGTTCTTACAGGAACTTTGGAAAAGCAGCATGCCTGGTGGTTTGATCATAGGTTTTGGAGTCAGAAAAGCCTGGATTCTAATCCTAGTTCTGACACTTGTCTGTTTTGAGACCATGGGTAAGTCACTTACCTTCTCTGTGCTTCAATTACCTCATCTGTAAAATGCAGATTAAGATTGGAAGCCCCCATGGGGGACATTGATTGTCAAACCTGATTACCCCGTAACCTGCCCAGTGGTTAGAACAGCATCCGGTACACCATAATTGCTTAACAAATAACATTAAAAAATACTGGCTATAGTACAGCTTTAAAAACACCACTGCTGGCCTTAAATCCTGTTCCCTCTCTCATTCATTCATTCATTCACTCATTCATTCATTCATTCATATTTATTGAGAGCTTATGTGTACACAGCACTGTACTAAGAGCTTGGAAAGTACAATTAAGAAATAAGGAGAGACAACCCCTGCCCACAACAGACTTACAGTCTCAAAGGGGGGAGACAGACATCAAAACAAGTAAACAGGCATCAATAGCATCAATATAAATAAATAGAATTACACACATATATATATATATATATACACACATCGAAACAAGTAAACACATTAATATAAATAAATAGAATTATAGATATGTCAAGTGCTGTGGGGTGGGGAGGAGGGGTAGAACAAAGGGAGCAAGTCAGGGTGATGGGGAGGAGAGGAGGAGCTCAGGAAAAGGGGGCTTAGTCTGGGAGGTCTCTTGGAGAAGGTGAGCCTTCAGCAGGGCTTTGAAGGGGGGAAGTGAGATTATTTGGTGGATTTGAGGAGGGAGGACATTCCAGGCCAGAGGTAGGACATAGGCCATGGGTCGAAAGTGGGACAGGCAAGAATGAGGGACAGTGAGGAGGTTAGCACCAGAGGAGTGGACTATGTGAGCTTGGATGTAGAATGAGAGAAGGGAGGTGAGGTAGGAGGGTCCAGGGTGATGGAGAGCTTTGAAGTCAATAGTGAGAATTTTTTGCTTGTTACGGAGGTTGATGGGCATCCACTGGAGATTTTTGAGGAGAGGAGTGACATGCACAGAGTGTTTCTGTAGAAAGATAATTGGGCAGCAGAGTGAATTATGGACTGAAGAGACAGGAGGTTGGGAGGTCAGAAAGGAAGCTGATGCAGTAATCCAGTCGGGTTAAGATGAGTGATTGTACTAACATGGTAACCGTTTGGATGGAGAGGAAAGGGCAGATCTTGGCGATCTTGTGAAGGTGAGACCGTCAGGCTTTGGTGACAGATTTGATATGTGGGGTGCATGAGAGAGCGGAGTCAAGGATGACACTAAGGTTGTGAGCCTGTGAGATGGGTAGGATTGCAGTGCCATCCACAGTGATGGGAAAGTAAGGGAGAGGACAGGGTTGCGAGGGAAGATAAGGAGCTCTCTCTTGGACATGTTGAGTTTTAGGTCGGGGGAGGACATCCAAGTAGAGATGTCCTGAAGGCAGAAGGAGATGCAAGTGCGGAGGGAGGGAGAGAGACCAGAGGAGGAGATATAGATTTGAGTATCATCTTCATAGAGATGATAGTTCAAGTTGTGGGAGCAAATGAGTTCACCAAGGGAGTGAGTGTAGATGGGCACTGTAGTAGGCTCTTGGGAGAATAAAATAGAACAGAATTGATAGACAAGGAGGGTACAGTCTAGAGGTCTGGTTTAGGCAAGTGGTGGAGTTGCTAATATTTTACCAATGCTCTAAAAATTGTGTTATTTTCCCACTACTTATCCTTGCTCCTCTCCCAGTCAATCAGCCAATCGTTCAGTGGTATTGATTGAGTGCTTACTATGTGGAGAACACAATACTAAGCACTTGAGATCCCTGACTACAAGGAGCCAACAGACTAGAGGAGGAGCAGATTTCATCCCTCAGTTACCAGCTTACTCACTGTACCTCATTCTTGTGTCCCTCTCACCACTGACCCCTTAGGCAGGCCCTGCCTTCTGCTTTGAACTCCCAGCTCCTTTACATTCATTCATTCATTCAATTGTATTTATTGAATGCTTACTGTATGCAGAGCACTGTACTAAGTGCTTGGGAAGTACAAATCAGCAACATATAGAGATGGTCCCTACCCAATAATGGGCTCACAGTCTAGAGCTGCCTCTCTCTCTCTTTCTTTCTCTCTCTCTCTCTCTCTCTCTCTCTCTCTCTGTCTTTCTCTTCAAAGCACTACTAAAACCATATTTCTAACGGGAAGCCTATTTTCCTCCCTATTGCACCACTTTTGCACTTCAGGCTATACCCACCCTATGCCTACAGCACTTCTGTACACACCTTTAAACTCAGTTACATAATAATAATAATGGTACTTGTTAAGCACTTCCTATGTGCCAAGCACTGTTCTAAGCATTAGGGTAGATACGAGTTAATCAGGTTGGACCCAGCCCCTGTCCCACATGGGGCTCACAGTCTTCATCCCCATTTTACAGTTGAGGTAATTGAGGCCCAGAGAAGTGAAGTGACGTACCCATGGTCACACAGCAGACAAATGGTGGAGATGGGATTAGAACCAGCGTCCTTCTGATGTCCAGGCCTGGGCTCTATTAACTAAACCATGCTGCTTCTCCACTGTAATGTATTTTAGAAGCTGTCTCCCCCATTAGATTATATGCTGCATTACGGTGGAGATTGTGTCTTTCTCTATTACTCTTACTCCATCGTACTCTCCCAAACACTTAGTACAGTGCTTTGAATAATTGTAGTATGCCAGTGCTCTGTTTCACTTTCAGAGAGCAGGCCATAGGCAATACCATTAGTATGTCAGACCAATGGTCCAGTATACTGTCTCTGAACAGAGAACCAAGCTCTCATAATGCTGATACCTCCCTATCAAGGGACAAAGACATGCTAATTGGGTCACTTCTCTTTGCTAGCCCTTCCTCTAGGGCTTCCTTGATTTGTCATTTAATTGGCCTCTACTACAGAGCCATATAAATACAGCTAGTTGTTTGTGCTCTAACTAGTGTGAACATGCCGAGAAGCTTGTTTTTATTTTTAATTTGACCTTCCCGTTAGTAAAGTCAAGTACTTAAATGTTCTTTTCAAGTTGACAATCATAAGACTAGAAGCCTGTGTTAAAAATACCATAACCTGTAAAAATGTGTTTATTCCGTTCACACCAGTTTTAAACATTTATTTTACATTTGCCTCATTTTATTTTGGGGATTGGAAGTATACTTGTGATACATCTTTTTCCATAAATATAGCTCTAAAGTAGATTTAGGTGCCTAAAAGTGGGTGCTAATTATGATCAAAAATATGTCATTTCTTATTCTCCCCATTGAAACCTCCATTTAATATTGGAACTTAATTTTAATTTAGTGCACATCCCGTATGTTGAATCTATGAATTGATGTGTTTCAGAAGTGAGATTCCCCAGTTTAAGCTATCTGTAGGTTGCGGGAGAGCTGCATGTATGTTACATGAGCTCTGGGCAAGGGCTGTAAGGAAGAGAGCGTGATCAGGAAACACCCTCCGGTGTGATAACTGTGACTACTAGGGGGGATGGAAAATGTGGGCAGGTCAGACTTCCGCACAAGTTTCAGAAATCATGCAAAGGCTTACCCTGGGCACCTCCTACCTTGGTTTCAGGAAATAAAATGACCGAAAAATAGCTCCTCCTCCTCTCCCTGGCCAGGTTCCAAGGCTTGGAGTTCTTATGTTCCCAACACATTGCTTCTGGCTGATATTAAATTCTATTTTCTGAAGAGAGGCAACAAACATATACTGGTCTCTGGGTAGAACTCTTCCTTTGAAGTCAGGTGACTAGCCCTTTCTCAATGGGTTTTACATCATCTCGGTTTATTTACATTTCCCATTAGGACCAATTTTACAAACTTTAGTCATGTTTGTGACTCTCCTTCTGTACCCTCTCCAAGATGTCTGCGACCCTGGGGAGGCTGAGACTCTAGGAAGTGTTGACTGGAAACTGTGTTTTAAAATAATCATTACCTCCCAGCTTTTTCATGCCTTGCTCCTATTCATGTATCCTAATATCATTGTCATTATTTCACAGCAATCCCTTGCTAAGTCACATTCAGCTGTTTCAGTCCCTTGACCTTTAGATTTTGTTCTCCGGACCGGTTCGTGGGCTAGCTTGTGTTTATGCTGTTGGTTTTTCTTCCCTAATTGTACTACCATGAAATTCTCTTTGGAACTGCATTCTGCTAGTTTCCAACCACATTTTCAACCCCCCACGGTCATTTTGCATTCTAATCCTGTGCTCTAAAATGCCAACTGTCTCCCAGTCTGTGTCGTTCGTGAACTTAATGAGCCCTCTTTCTAACTGCATGTACCAGGATATTGATGAAAATGTCATACCCACCAGGTACAGGTCTGAACCGTGATTGATACTACCTGTTATGCCTGCCTTCCAGCTCCTCCAAAATGGACACTCACACTAGCCAACCAGGGTTTGTTTGATTCTGAAAATGTGGGACATCTTTCTTTGGTTTCCTTATGACCCCCTGTCCGTGGCAGGCTTTTTAACAACAAGATGTTTCATTCTCATTCAGTGCATGACTGAGTCTGCGTAAAGCAAAATAGAGAGTTGAGATAATAATAATGGCATTTATTAAGTGCTTACACTGTTCTAAGCGCTGGGGAGGTTACAAAGTGATCCGGTTGTCCCACGGGGAGCTCACAGTCTTAATCCCCATTTTACAGATGGGGGAACTGAGGCCCAGAGAAGTTAAGGGACTTTCCCAAAGTCACACAGCTGACAGTGAAGCCGGGACTTGAACCCATGACCTCTGACTCCAAAGCGTGCACTCTTTCCACTGAGCCACGCTGCTTCTCATATTCTCAGATGATTCTCTAGAGTCAGTAGATGGTTATTTCCTAGTAGATAGAACAGGGGCCTGAGGGACAGAAGGAGCTGGATTCATATCCCAGCACTGGTACTTTGTCTGCTGTGCCACCTGGAGCACGTAACTTCACTTCTCTGTGCCTCAGTTACCTGATCTGCAAAATGGGGATTGAGACTGTGAGACCTATATAGGGCATGGACTATGTCCAACCTGATTTTTGTGGATCCACTGCAACGCTTAGTACAGTGCTTGGCACAGAGTAAGTGCTTAACAAATGCCGCAATTATTATTAGTAGTATTGTTAAGAAGTATTTATGAATAGTGGGAGCAAAACTGTAGGAGGAATTAGTACAGATATATCAAATTAGTGTAGCTGCATAAAGAGCACGGGCTTGGGAGTCAGAGGTCATGGGTTCAAATCCTGACTCCGCCAATTGTCAGGTGTATGACTTTGGGCAAGTCACTTAACTTCTCTGTGCCTCAGTTACCTCATCTGTAAAGTGGGGATTGACTGTGAGACCCACATGGGACAACCTGATCACCTTGTATCCTTCCCAGTGCTTAGAACAGTGCTTTGCACATAGCAAGTGCTTAACAAATGCCATCATTGTTATTATTATTATTAAATAAGTAAAAGGAGCAATTAAATTGAAGAAATATAAAACACCTGTCAACACCTAATACCTACCGAGGGAAGTATTTTTGGTCTAGATCACGTGCGTCTTTAGTGGTCAAATGGATTAAGTTAACCATCTGGCATCCCATTTCACCATTTCCATTTACTCAGGCCTAAGTCTGATTCCCACCTCAATAGACCCTTGTGAAACCCTCTCATCCTTCTTGGCCATCTCTCAAGAAGAGGCCACCTGCCAGATTTTGAAAGCTACCCTTTCCATGTGTACCTCTGACCTCATTCCTTTACCTCTAGTAAAAAAATCTGGCCTAGTCTCTTTCCCTTCCTAACCATTACTTTTTAATAGTTTTTCTAATTGCTCTTTACCCTTTCCTTCAAACCTGCTCATGCCTCTCTCCCATAGCCTGAAACAAAATCATCTCTTGACCCCACTGCACAGTCCAATTATCTCTCCATATTCCTCTTTTGGCTTCTCTCCAAGCTCCTCAAATGGATACACCTGTTGCCTCCACTTCCTCTCCTCCACCTCCCTCCTTGACCCCTTTCAACACAGCCTTCTTCCCCCTCACTCCACGGAGACCACTTTTCCAGGCTCACCAATGATCTCCTTCTTGCCAAACCTAACAAGCTCTATTAATTCTCCATGGCCTCTCATTTTCCTATGGACACTGTTGCCCTACTCCATCTCCTGGGAACACTACCTAATCTTGGTTTTTCTGACAGACCTCTCTTGGTTCTCTTTCCAAATCTCTTTCATTGACACTTTCCCTGCCTCTCATTTCCTAATGTAGGGTCTCTCAACACTCAATTCTAAATTATCCCCTTCTCTTTTTTAATCTACACTCACTCCCACGACTTCCAGTATCACCTCTATGCAGAAAACTCCAAAATCTGACTTTCTGCCTCTGACCCTTCTCTCTTCCTGTCGTCTCAAAATTGCTCCTTCCTGCAGGATATCTCTGCATAGATGTTATATGGCATTTCAAACTCAATAAGTCCAAAATTGAACTCCCCTTCTTCCCTCCCAAATTTTCACCTC
The DNA here is from genome assembly GCF_015852505.1 of Tachyglossus aculeatus. Classification (NCBI taxonomy): domain Eukaryota; kingdom Metazoa; phylum Chordata; class Mammalia; order Monotremata; family Tachyglossidae; genus Tachyglossus; species Tachyglossus aculeatus. The sequence goes on from NC_052066.1 coordinate 86,286,863, forward strand.
CACCTAATTTTTCTATCACAATACTGCAATTAGCCCTATCCCTCTAACTCAGAACCTTGACATTATTTCTGCTCCTTTCTCTTCTTCCATCCTCCATAACTCATATTTTCGCCATCCCTGTTGGTTCTCTGGAGCATCTCCAGAATTCTCACCTTCTCCATCAAAACTGCACCATGCTGCCTAGTACAGGGACTTGTCATATCCCGACTTCTTCATCAACCTCCTTGCTGGTCTCCCTGCCTCCAGTGTTTCCCCTCTCTAGTCCATACTTCACTCCGCTGCCTTGATCTTCTATATAAAATATTGTTCTGCACATGTCCTCCAGACTGTAAGCTTGTTATGGGCAGGGAACTTGTATGCTAATTCTGCTATATGGCACTCTTCCAAGTACTGTGCACACAGTAAGCACTCAAGAAGAAGCAGAGTGGCTCAGTGGAAAGAGCCCGGGCTTTGGAGTCAGAGGTCATGGGTTCAAATCCCAGCTCTGCCAATTGTCAGCTGTGTGACTTTGGGCGAGTCACTTCACTTCTCTGGGCTTCAGTTACCTCATCTGAACAATGGGGATGAAGACTGTGAGCACCCTGTGGTGTCCTGTGGGACAACCTCATCACCTTGTAACCTCCCCAGAGCTTAGGACAGTGCTTTGCATATAGTAAGTGCTTAATAAATACCACTATTATTATTATTAATAATAATAATAATAATAAACATGATTGATTGAATGTCTTTCCACTCCTCAGAAGCCTCCAGTATTTTTCCGTTCCTTTCCTTCCTACCGATCATCACTCTTCTCTGTATGCTTCATTCCTCTCAAGCTAGCCTATTCACTCTGCCTCGTTTTTGTCTCTCCCACTGCTGACCTCACTATGCCCTCCCTTCTTCCTCTAAGTCTGTCCCCCTTCACATCCAGCAGACCACTGTTCTCCAAATTTCTATAGCCCTTCTCAAATCATATCTCCTCCAGAAACCTGTGAGAAGCAACGTGGCTGCAGTGGATAGAGCACAGACTTAGGAGTCCTGGGTTATAGGTTCTAATCCCAGGTCTGCCACTTTTCTGCTGTGTGACCTTGGACAAGTCACTTCACTTCTCTGGGCCTCAGTTACCTCATCTATAAAATGGGGATTGAGACTGTGAGCCCCACGTGGGACAGAGACCGTGTCCAACCCGATCTGCTTGTATCACCACAGCATTTTAGACTGTGAGCCCACTGTTGGGTAGGGACCGTCCCTATATGTTGCCAACTTGTACTTCCCAAGCGCTTAATACAGTGCCCTGCACACAGTAAGCGCTCAATAAATACGATTGAATGAATGAATGAATTTAGTACAGTGCCGAACACATAGTAATTGCTTAACTAATACTACAATTATTATTATTTCTCATCTCTCCGCTGCGCATCCCTCACAATTGCCCCTTCAGCACTTCTGTATTACCCAAGCATTTGGGAACTCATCTCCTATGTCCCCACATAGAATTTATATACGTAACTTCATGTCTTGTTTTATCTTTCTATCTGTAATTTAGTTAATGCTTTGTCTTCCCTGCTAGAGTTTGTGCTCCTTGAGGGCAGGGATCATGTTTACTAATTATTTTGTACTCTCCCAAGTACTTAATACAGTGCTCTGAACAGAGGGAGCAATCAATAAATATTATTGATTAATTAAGAGGCAGATCTAGTATCATTACTCTTGACTGATATGCTATTCTTGTGTTTCATGGCACCTTCTAATGCATTGAAAGTTTACTGGCTTTTTAAGTTTTGATTTACATTGAGGTCAAATCAGTTGAAGTCCACTGCAGTTCTATTTTTTGTGATTAATCTAGCCGTAGCTTTGTTTTGGGGAGCCTTTTAGTACCAAGACAATAATTTTCCCAGCCATGTTCTACACCCCAAGAACTTTTTAAGCTCAATAAAACAAGCACAATGACTCCTTATCCTTTTTTAGCACATAATCCATCTCCAAACTTAGAAATCATATACCACTGCAAGAAGCGTAAGGTTGATATTTCCCTTGCCTTCCCTTCCCATGGTATTTCCCTTTCCCATTTTTGGTGGTTTACAGTATCCAATTCAATTTTCATACTTTTAATGTGCTCATAAAATATTACTTGAAATGTCAGTGTTTCTTGAAAAAAAACAAACCCAAACTAAATGAAATATTCCAAATACGTATAGAGAAAGCCAATCCCTTTCCCCTTGGTATTTCTCTTTCCCATTTTTGGTGGATTACAGTATCAAATTCTATTTTCATACTTTTCATGTGCTCATAAAATATTACTTGAAATGTCAGTGTTTCTTGATAAAAGAAGAATAAAGCCAAACTAAATAAAATATTCCAAATACATATAGACAAAGCTGATGCTGATGTTGTTTAAAGCCAGAACAAGCAAAAGGACCCTAGAACCTCTAGGCCACCAAATGGGAAAAACAGGCAGTGAATATAGTCAGAAATACACTTAGTGCATTATGTTTGTTTTTTGATATCACCCAGTCCCATCTTCAGGCAATTTATTTTTCTCTCGATGGTAGAATTAGTTCAACTTTTAGAACCAATGGATGGGTCGAGCTTCAGACAGGCAAAATCAGACGTCCAATAATGACAACAAAAATCGATGTTAAACATTATATAAAGAATGTATTTAATCTATGGCTCCTTAGTGTTTAATGACCAAAGTGAGCATTTTTATAAGCATACAAAGGGATAAACCAGGTTGAGGAGAACCCAGGAAAACAAGTCCAGTTATTGTTGCCATGATATTTTCTTCAAGGTTTATATTGTCAATAGTTTTAGAAAAAAGTCTATAGGCTGATCTGTGAATCTATAGCTGGATAGTTTAGACCAAAAAATAAAATTGGTTTGAAGTATTTGGACACTTCAGGCCAAAAAGAAACTAAAAACCTCCTGAAATATTCAGATGAATACCCATCCTCAGCACTTATTTGCATATGTTTTTTCAATTGTACATTCAATTATTGATTTTGATTACTCTGTAAATAATTTTCTAAAGTACTTTTACCAATTAGAGTGTAACGTACTTGTGAGAAGAGAATATATCATTTTGTTTTGTGCTTCCCAGCAACTTAGTGTAGTTCATTGCACCCTGTGAAAGCTCAATAATGCTATTGATTTTACTATTACTCTTACCAAAGTATATTTTAGAAGTCTCAATAATATATATTTCATGTGCATATTTTATTCAGACAGCTGTCTGAATTTATCTATAAATGATTTTATTGTCCATCTCCTCCTCTAGATTGTAACCTCCTTGAGAGCAGGGCTTACTTTCCTAAGTGTTTAATAAAGTCCTCTGCACAGAGTAAGTGCTCAGTGAAAGCTCCTGATTGGTCATTAAGTGGAAAATTGAAGCTATATCTGATTATTGAATTTACTGGCATCATCACTGCACCACAGCTATTAAGGAGGAAGTCAGAGATTATTTTCTGGACCACATAATTGTTGTAGTGGTGGCCATGCACTGGGAAGGGGCAATGAAGGGAGCAGGAGGGTGAGAAGGAGAGAAAGCATGGGAGGGTAGTTTATAAATTAAGACTGCTGTAGGACCAATCAATCAATCAATCAATCATATTTATTGAGCGCTTACTATGTGCAGAGCACTGTACTAAGCGCTTGGGAAGTACAAATTGGCAACACATAGAGACAGTCCCTACCCAACAGTGGGCTCACAGTCTAAAAGGGGGAGACAGAGAACAAAACCAAACATACCAACAAAATAAAATAAATAGGATAGATATGTACAAGTAAAATAAATAAATAAATAAATAAATAAATAGAGTAATAAATATGTGCAACCATATATACATATATACAGGTGCTGTGGGGAAGGGAAGGAGGTAAGATGGGGGGATGGAGAGGGGGACGAGGGGGAGAGGAGGGAAGGGGCTCAGTCTGGGAAGGCCTCCTGGAGGAGGTGAGCTCTCAGCAGGGCCTTGAAGGGAGGAAGAGAGCTAGCTTGGCGGATGGGCAGAGGGAGGGCATTCCAGGCCCGGGGGAGGACGTGGGCTGGGGGTCGATGGCGGGACAGGCGAGAACGAGGTACAGTGAGGAGATTAGCGGTGGAGGAGCGGAGGGTGCGGGCTGGGCAGCAGAAGGAGAGAAGGGAGGTGAGGTAGGAGGGGGCGAGGTGATGGACAGCCTTGAAGCCCAGGGTGAGGAGTTTCTGCCTGATGTGCAGATTGATCGGTAGCCATTGGAGGTTTTTGAGGAGGGGAGTAATATGCCCAGAGCGTTTCTGGACAAAGATAATCCGGGCAGCAGCATGAAGTATGGATTGAAGTGGAGAGAGACACGAGGATGGGAGATCAGAGAGAAGGCTGGTGCAGTAGTCCAGACGGGATAGGATGAGAGCTTGAATGAGCAGAGTAGCAGTTTGGATGGAGAGGAAAGGGCGGATCTTGGCAATGTTGCGGAGCTGAGACCGGCAGGTTTTGGTGACGGCTTGGATGTGAGGGGTGAATGAGAGAGCAGAGTCGAGGATGACACCAAGGTTGCGGGCTTGTGAGACGGGAAGGATGGTAGTGCCGTCTACAGAGATGGGAAAGTCAGGGAGAGGACAAGGTTTAGGAGGGAAGACAAGGAGTTCAGTCTTCGACATGTTGAGCTTTAGGTGGCAGGCAGACATCCAGATGGAGATGTCCTGAAGGCAGGAGGAAATGCGAGCCTGGAGGGAGGGGGAGAGAGCAGGGGCAGACTAGAGGAATAAGAAGGGTGAGAACTCAAAGGTCACAGCAGGGATGAGGGAGTTAATTCAATGACTGCCTATATTGTGTAGCATTTGTGAGAGTGAAAGACATGTAAGAGATGCAGTCTCAAGTACCCTCTTGCCTTCCTCTTCCTCCTGCCTTCTTTTCTTTTCTTCTCTTTTTTCTCCTCCAGTTTCCTTCATTACTAGACTTAATAGCCTGTCCCTTGTTTCTGGGTGAGGAAAGTTATGCAAAAAGTAAAGCAATTATGCAAATAAATACCATAGCTGTGATTGTAATAAACTTTGGCCTGAAATATCAGGCTACTTGATGACATTCTACATTTTTTTGGCCTGGACTCTTCCAATAATTATCTAGCACATTTGACCAAAATGCAGACTGTCTGTCCCTTTGGCTAGTGTCAGAGAGATACCCATCATCAGCAGGGAAATGCAGCAGTTATCAAGTTGCCAGCAATTTGTCAGTGTCAATTTTGGAAACCCCAAATGAACACTTTAGGAGACTTCATTATTAAATCTTGGAATGGAGCATAAATATGGTATTGCCATACTGGTGAAAAAATTTAAAACAAAATTCTTGGAGAAGGGAAGAATGTATTAACGATGGAAATGCTCTTGAATATTTATCACGGAAGGTTTTGGGGTAGGATGTAATGCATTTTTATTGCATCCCATTTCACTTAATTATGGTAGAGAAAATTTGGGGGAGAAATTTTATACCTGAAGCAAGTTCATCTGCAGTAAGTGCGGAGAGTGTTGGGAAGCAAGGATGAACTGACTCAGTGAAATTCCAGGAAAATCCTAATGCACTAGTGCCAATGTGGCCTGTGGAGGCTTAGCCTGGCCAAACTAGCTCTCTTCCTCCCTTCAAAGCCCTACTGAGAGCTCACCTCCTCCAGGAGGCCTTCCCAGACTGAGCCCCTCTTTTTCCTCTCCTCCTCCTCATCCTCCTCCCCTCCTCATCGCCCCCCTCCCTCCCTCTGCCCTACCTCCTTCCCCTTCTCCCCAGCACTTGTATGTATTTGTACATATTTATTACCCTATTTATCTTTTTTGTATATATTTATTTTGTATATATTATTACATTTTATTAATGCTGTGTCTGTAGCTATAATTCTGTTTATTCTGATGGTATTGACACCTGTCTACTTGTTTTGTTCTGTTGTCTGTGTCCCCCTTGTAGACTGTGAGCCTTTTGCTGGGTAGGGACTGTCTCTATATGTTGCCGATTTGTACTTTCTAAGTGCTTAGTACAGGGCTCTGCACACAGTAAGCGTTCAATAAGTACTATTGAATGAGTGAATGAGGGGCTGATGCCAGTTAGATTAAGGTAGCCATGATTCAGGTTTACAGATGGTCAGTTCTCTGTCTGATATTGATATGGACATGGACACCTTGTGGATTGGTATTTCTACTTTAAAAACCCAGTTTCTCTCCTCCTTATAAAGCTTGAAATTAGCACCCATTTTTTCAGGGATCTTTAAGGGGAACACAGTTGCTCTGGAGGATGGGAGAGGGTCTATGGTCCTCTAGACTGTAAGCTCATTTTGAGCAGCGAAGGTGTCCTTTATATTTTATTCTCTCAAGTGGATAGTACAGTGCTTCATGCACAGTAAGCACTCAGTAAATACGATCAACTGACTGACTGAAAGTGGTTCCAGCAGAAACACTCTCTAGGTTCTATGGTTTCATCAAGAACCTTTGTGTGTGTCCTAGGGAAGCTTCATGGCCTAGTGGAAAGAACGCAGGCCAGGAAATCAATCTTCGTGAGTTCTAATCCCAACTCTGTCATGACTGCTCTGTGACCTGGGGCAAGTCACAAGGTATCTTGCATCAGTTTACTCATCTGTAAAAAGAGGATCTGATACCTGTTCTCCCTCTTAGATTATAAGCTTCATATGGGACGGCAACTGTGTCTGATCTGATTATCTTGTCTGTACTCCAGTGTTTAATAATAATTACGATATTTATTTAGGGCTTACTATGTCAGGCATTATACTAAGTGCTAGGGCAGCTACAAAGTGTGTTGGACATAGTCCCTGTCCCATATGGGGCTCATAGTTTCAATCCTCATTTTACAAATGAGGTAATTGAGGCCCAGAGAAGTAAAGAGACTGGCCCAAGGTCACACAGCAGACATGTGACAGAGCTGGAATTAGAACCCATGACCTTCTGACTCCCAGGACTCTGCTCCATCCATTATACCATGCTCCTTTTACTTCAGGGCTTGGCACATAGAAAGTGTTTCACAAATACCAGAATTAATAATAATAATGATGATGACATTTGTTAAGTGCTTACTATGTGAAAAGCACTGTTCTAATAATAATAATGATGATGATGTTTGTTAAGCGCTGTTAAGGGATGTTCTAAGTGCTGGGGGATACAAGGTGATCAGGTTGTCCCACGTGGAGCTCACAGTCTTAATTCCTATCTTACAGATGAGGTAATTGAGGCACAGAGATGTTAAGTGACTTGCCCAAAGTCACACAGCTGACAAGTGGGGGAGCCGGGATTAGAACCCACAACTTCTGACTCCCAAACCTGTGCTCTTTCCACTGAGCCACGCTGCTTCTGTAATTATTATAATAATAATTATTATTATCATATTATGTACACATATATGTAATGTAGTACAGGTTGTTGCTTCTGGATCAGGAAGAGAGCGTTCAGTTTTTCAAGTGCCATCATTGTCCATCCTAGTTAGCCTGGTTTACTGGACAGAGGTCAAGGACATTTAGCTCCTCAATACCCACCTCGGTTCTGACTCCCAACCTCTGACAAGCCTAGCCTTGGCTGCTGGAGAGAAAAGTAAGAGAGGACATTCCTCAGTGATTTTTGGATTCCAGGACAGGTTTGAGGGAAAGCAAAGACTCCACCCTCACAGAATCGCTGCAAAACCGGCGCCTCACCTTTTTTTTACCCAACCTCCAAATCAAAAGCCAATTTGAATTGGTCCCAGAGGACAACCAGTAAGAAGCAAAAGCATTTCTCATTTATGCAGACAGCATCAGGTAGAAGTAAATTGCTTGTTTCAGGGCTACGTTTCGTGGTCCGCTGCTCCTTAACCAAACATTACCTCATGGCTGGCCCTAAGGTGTCAGAAAGCCACCATGTTGAAATAAACAAGTCTTGGCAATTAGATAGCCATGTGAGTAGAAGTAGACCTGTTTCTTTGGCATCTGATAACATTGCCAGCATGCTGGGGAAAATTCACTTCACACACATATATACACATGTGCACACACATATTCGTGTTCACACCATTCATTCATTCATTCAATCATATTTATTGAGCACTGACTGTGTGCAGAGCACTGTACTAAGGATTTAAAAATTACAATTCGGCAACAGATAAAGACAATTCCTACCCAACAATGGGCTTACATTCTAGAAGGGGGAGACAGACAACAAAGCAAAACCAGTAGATAGACATCAATAGCATCAAAATAGATAAATAGAATTGTAGGTATATGCACATCATTAATGAAATAAATAGAATAATAAATATGTACAAGTATACACCAGCACTGTGAAGCGGGGAAAGGGGTAGAGCAGAGGGAAGGAGTAGGGGTGATGGGGAGGGGAGGAGGAGCAGAGGAAAAGAAGGGCTCAGTCTGGGAAGGCCTCTTGGAGGAGGTGAGCTCTCCGTAATAATAATAATAATAATAATAATAATAATAATGTCATTTATTAAGTACTATGTGCAAAGCACTGTTCTAAGCACTAGGGAGGTTACAAGGTGATCAGGTTGTCCCACGGGGGGCTCACAATCTTAATCCCCATTTTCCAGATGAGGTAACTGAGGCCCAGAGAAGTGAAGTGACTTGCCCAAAGTCACGCAGCTGAGAATTGGCAGAGCCGGGATTTGAACCCCTGACCTCTGACTCCAAAGCCCATGTTCTTTCCACTGAGCCACGCTGCTTCCCCTGTAGCAGTAGGGCTTTGAAGGGGGGAAGAGAGCTAGTTTGGCAGGTGTGAGCAGCATGACTCAGTGGAAAGAGCAGGGGCTTGGGAGTCAGGGGTCATGGGTTCTAATCCCAGATCTGCCACTTGTCAGCTCTCTGACTTTGGGCAAGTCATTTAACTTCTCTCTGCCTCAGTTACCTCATCTGTAAAATGGGGATTAAGACTGTGAGCCCCATGTGGGACAACCTGATTATCTTGTATCCTCACAGTGCTTAGAACAGTGATTGGCACATAGGAAGCACTTAACAAATGCCATCATTATTATTATGTGGGGAGGGAGGGCGTGCAGGTCAGAAGTAGGGCATGGGCCAGGGGTCAACGGTGGCACAGGCGAGAACCAGGCACAGTGAGGAGGTTCATGGCAGAGGAGGGGAGTGTGCGGGCTGGGCTGTAGAAGGAGAGAAGGGAGGTGAGGTAGGAGGGGGCAAGGTAATGGAGAGCTTTGAAGCTAATGTACCTTTTTAAATAGTTTCCTGGACCTTTAAAGACCTTGTGCACAGTTCCTCGCCCACAGGTGTGCATTCATTTTTTAAAAATCCTGAAAAAAGTTTCCACCTTAAATGGTGAGAAGCAGTTTGCCCTATTGGATAGAAAACAGGCCTGGGAGTTAGAAAGACCTGGGTTGTATTCTTGCCTCCACCACCTGTCTGTGTGACCAGATGAGAAAGTCATTTAACTTCTCAGGGCCTCAGTTGTTTCATCTGTAAAATGGTGATTAATTCTGAGTCCCATGTGGGCTAGGGACTGTGTCCAACCTGATTGTCTTGAATCCGCCCCAACGCTTATTACAGTGTCTGGCATATAGTAAGGTGCTATCAAATACTTAAAAAAATAAAGTTAGGAAAGTGCTCAGCTCTGGCTCTTTTTTCCCCTAAAATTTCTCTTTTTCTCTTTCCTTATGAACGCATTATGAATTAGAGGCCTATTCTCAATGCTTTGTAGAATTTCAATGTACATAATAATTTAACATAATTTAAACATAATTTATCCCTGGAATGCTATCTGAACCATTGTTCCCTTAATTGCCTAAGTCAGAACTACTAATTTATCAATCAGTTCCCTATTCATAAGAAAGAAAAGCAGTTTTATATCCCATTTTTTATGATACTTAAGTGCTTATTGTGTGTCAGGCACATGGAGCACATAGTCTAAATTGGACTGAGTAGGGTTTAATCCCTATTTTAGACTGTGTGAGCCTGCCTTCTAGACTGTGAGCCCGCTGTTGGGTAGGGACCGTCTCTATATGTTGCCAACTTGTACTTCCCAAGCGCTTAGTACAGTGCTGTGCACACAGTAAGCACTCAATAAATACGATTGAATGAATTGAATGAATGAATTTTACAGATGAGGGAACTGCATCACAGAGAAGTTAAGTGATTTATCCCAGGTCACACTGCAGACAATTGGCAGAGTTGGGATTAGAACGCAGGTATTTTGAAACTCAGGCTCTTTTGTACTCTCCCAAGGGCTTAGTACAGTTGTCCGCATATAGTAAGAGCTCAATAAATTCAATTTTTAATTGACTGATTTCCCCTAGTCCATGCTGATTCAAATGAGCTTTAATGGGTTAACATCCAGAATAATTAATTGACATAATTTATAACAAAAATCCTACACCTTTAATTAATCTCTCTTCTTGAAAGTAACCCCTTCCCCCACCACACAGATACACACACACACACACACACACACACACAAACACACACATACCAGTTTTAGTAGTACAACCTTCAACAAATTGAAATCAGGATTTTGCTTCAGTGCCGTGTTAATCTTTTAGGATGTATACATGTGTTTTAACTGGACTTAAGAAAAACTCCTGAAATCAATGTCGAGAATTTTCTGGTTTCATGACTGGCCTTCATAACCTTGTCAAATCTTGATTTCAATAGTTTGGAATAGGCTTTGAGCTTAATAGGCTAATATTATGATTAATGATTAATTAATTATGATTAATTGATTAATGATTACCACATTACAATTAATCAAGTCAATCAACAGTATTTTTTGAGCAGCACTCTGTGCAGGACACTCTTTTAAGCAAATGGAAGAGCACAGTAGAATTAGTGGACATGATCCCTGCTCTCATATAATTTACAACCTAATGGGGAAGACAGATGCTTAAATAAGTTAGATAGAAGGAATGAAGAGAAGGGTTAGAGATATGTGTGTGTGCTTGTACCTACATAATAGAGTAACAGGTAAAACCGTGTTGTAAGCAGGTAGGTTGAAAAGTTAACTAGGGAAGGCTTCCTGGTGGAGATGTGATTTTTAGGAGCATTTGGAAATTTGGTGAACTGTGGTACATCAAATTGGAAGTATGAGGGAGTCCTAGCCAGGAAGGAGGGCATGAGAAATAGATCAGCAGTGAGGGTGATGAGAATGAGGAATTTCAAGGTAGTTTAAGGGAACAAAAAATGCAACCTGGGTTGTAGAGGGAAAAGAGTTGGGATAAGTAGTGGGAAAAAATTGATTGGGTGACTTAAATCCTCCCAGCACTTGTGTACAAATTGTTATACTCAGTTGCTTCCCTAACTATAATTCATTTTAATGCCTGTCTCTCCTGCTCCTTGACAGCCGGGATCACATCTCCTTATTTCATTGAACTCTCCCAGTTAGGACAGTTCCTTGCACACAGTGAATGCTCAATAAATACTATCGATTGATTGATATGGGGATTGAATGAGAGGATAGAGTCAAAGTCAGTGCCAGGATGTGAGCTTCAGAGACTTGGAGAATGGCAGTAATCTCAACTGGGTTGGGAAAGTTTGTTGAAAGAGAGGACTCAGGGTAATTTCAGTTTTGGACATACGACTTAGAGGTGCCAGAAGGACATAAATTTAGAAATGTCCTGGAGGCGGGAAGAAATATAAGATTGCAGGGGAGGTGAGACATTGGGGCTAACGAGGAAGATGTGGGAGAGTCATTTGCATAAAGGTGGTTAGTGGAAGGCAAGGGAGTGGATGAGCTCCCCAAGGAAGAGAGTGTAAAGCAATGAGAGAAGGGGACCCAGAATAGACCCATTAGAGACACTTGCCACCATATGATGGGAGGCAGAAGAGCCAGTGAAAGACTGGGAAATTTGGGGGAGAAAGATAACAGGAGAACCAGAAAATCAATTAATTAATCAATCATTGCTATTTCTTTTGTATTTAACTGTCCGCAGATCACTGTACTAAGAGCTTGAGAATGAGTAGACCCAATCTCTGCTCACCAAGAGCTTGCAGTCTGTAGGGGGAGATGGACAGTAAAATAAATGATATAGGGGAAATAAGGATATGTATGGAAGTTCTGTGGGGCCGGTGTGAGTATGAAAGTACTTACATCTCCTCCAAGAAGCCTTCCCAGATTAAGCCTATTATTTCCTCTATCCACTCTCCCCTCTCTGTAGACTATGGATCTGGTTGTAGACCGCAAGCTCCTTTTAGTCAACGATGGTGTCAACCTACTCGTATTTATTGTATTGCATTGTATACAATACAGCTCAACTGTATTGCTATAATTTGACCTCTTCAGCACATTAATAATAATAATAATGATTGAATTTATTAAGCGCGTAGTATGTGCAAAGCACTGTTCTAAGCTCTGGGGAGGTTACAAGATGATCAAGTTGTCCCACTGGGGGCTCACAGTCTTAATCCCCATTTTACAGATGAGGTAACTGAGGCCCAGAGAAGTTAAGTGGCTCGCCCAAAGTCACACAGCTGACAATTGGCAGAGCTGGGATTTGAACCCATGACCTCTGACTCCAAAGCCCGGGCTCTTTCCACTGAGCCACGGTGCTTCTCTATGGGCATGGGCATTTGGGTCGATGCAGGAGAAATTTTGTGCATCCAAGAGAGCAACGTCATAACACATATAGTTGAATTTGAAGTGGCCAAAGCAGATCTTGAGCTTGGATTTTTGCCAACTGAATGAGCAATCAATCAGTTGTATTTGTTGAGCACTTACTGCATGCAGAGACTGGTTCTAAGCACTTGAATGTTGGTGAGGAAGTGGGACTTGGTTGTGTATGGTAAATTGTAGGAGAGGGGTGTAAAGGAGTTAAATTTGGGAGAAGGCAGCGTTGAGGGCATTGATTTGTGTAAGAGGGAGAAGGTTGATTAGAGAATCCAAGTAAACATCTTCACCTTGGGTTAGTGAAAGAGGTCCCTCTGTGGGAAGATAACTTTTTGCAGGGATGTGGGGGAAAGGAGGTGGGCCAGGTGGATGTGGTCAGAGAGAGATTTTTCAGAGTTGGTGGGGATAGAGCAGGTACAATGACTACTGATGAGGAGAGCCGGGGTGTGTCCAGGTAGGTGAAAGGATGGGGTGAAAAAAGAGGTCTGGAGAATTGAGGAGTGAGAATCAATCAATCGTATTTATTGAGCGCTTACTGTGTGCAGAGCACTGTACTAAATGCTTGGGAAGTACAAATTGGCAACATATAGAGACAGTCCCTACCCAACAGTGGGCTCACAGACTAAAAGATGAGAAGTGAGAAGAGTTCTAAAAGTGAGAAGAGTTCTGTAGCTGGTAGGGGCCATTGGGAACATCTCAGTGGATATTAAAGTCTCCAAGAATCAATGGGGGGGGGACAAGGAAGATATGGAAGAAGCAGTGTGGTTCAGTGGAAAGAGCCTGGGCTTGGGAGTCAGAGGTCATGGGTTCTAATCCCAGCTCTGCCTCATGTCTGCTGTGTGACCTTGGGCAAGTCACTTAACTTCTCTGAGCCTCAGTTACCTCTTCTGTAAAATGGGGATTGAAACTGTGAGTCCCATGGATGACAGGGACTATGTCCAACCCAATTTGCTTGTATCCCCCACCCCACCAGCACTTAGTATGGTGCCTGGCACATAGTAAGTGCCTAACTAAAACCATAATTATTATCATTAGAATTATCTCCCTTCCTGCTTCCCATGTTCCCATGAAAAATATACAAGAAGTGAGTATGAGAAAATGCCTGTTGTGAAGTATGCTAAAATCCCAGGCAATTTAAGATTTTCTCTTCTTTAATCAGATATTAATTCTCCCTCTCACCTGATATTTCCCATTTGAATAATTTATTCATTTTTCTCTATGTCATAGACCATCTTTGACCTTTAGGCAACTTCTAGCTGGGCTCTTTGTAAACAGAAATGGCCCCCCAAACAAAATTCTGAAACCATTCAGATTTTTAGGGAATAGCTTCTTATCGCATTATCAGTGGCAGCAATATTTCCCCCGTAGGCTCCCACTCACATGAGCATGGCTTGCTAAATTTTCAATATCTAGTTTAGTAAATTGTTGGTTGATAGCAACTGGGACTCTGACTGGTCCAGTAATGAAATTCTGATGACTACCAGCCTGCTGATTCTAAGTGCTGCAAAGGCATTCAGTTCCGTAAATTTCATAGGCTTGAGCCTATGGTATTTCAAAATTGGGGTGATTGCATTTAATAGCTATTCATACAAGGAGGCAGGATCCAGTCTAAACTGCTCTGAATGGTTGTGGAAAATTCCCCCACTTCAACCAAGAATTCGGTCCCACTCTCTAAAATGTTAGCAAATCTGTTCTTAGATGCGGACCTGGCCTCACTTAGATTTTCTGAATGCATTTACCCTCTGCTGTTCCTGACCTGATATTGGGCAGGGAAAAAAAAAGAATAAAAGTCTCCTTTCAGTCCTCAGATGTTGCACTGAGGGAAGGATGTTTAGTTCATTACCTTTCTTCTAAGTTCAACTTCTTCCTAGAATGAACTCTTTTTTTGCCCCCACTGGTCCAGAGCACATGAGAAGCAGTGTGGCTTAGTGGGAAGAGCACAGGCTTGGGAGTCAGAGGTCATGGGTTCAAATCCCAGATCTACCACTTGTCAGCTCTGTGACTTTGGACAAGTCACTTCACTTCTCTGGGCCTCAGTTACCTCATCTGTAAAATGGGGACTGACTGTGAGCCCCACGTGGGACAACCTGATTACCTTGTTTCTACCCCAGTGCTTAAAACAGTGCTTGGCACATAGTAAGTGCTTAACAAATATCACTATTATTATTATTATTATTGGTGGGGATGAGGAAGTGCTAGAGGTGCTGTGCAAACCACTTAGCATTATAGTCGATTCCTTTGTGTAGGTTCTTGATCCCTTCCTCTACTTCTCACCCCAAAACCCTGGGCATCTGTCCGTGCTGTATTCCAGTCCCCTCCTCACTTTGCACTCATTTGCTTGGGGAATTCTGTTACTCCCATAACTTCAACTACTAGCTCTATTCAGATGACTCTCAAAGCTACCTTAATAGCCCTGATCCCTCACCTCTTCTGCAATTGCAATTTTGCATTTTCTCCTGCTTCCAGGACACATCATATTGGTGCTCTGCTGTCATCTGAAGCTCAAAATGTCCAATTCTGAAGTCCTCATCTTCACCCCTGAAATCCCCTCAATCACCGATCTTTTCTACCACACCCTCCCTACTGCTGAAGCTCACAGTGTTGGTGTTATCCTCCACTCCAGGCTCTCCTTTAACTCCCATGTACTGTCTGTCCCTAATTGCTATCTATTTTTCCTCCTCAGTTTGTCCTGGATCTTCCCCTTTCTCTTCCTCCTACTAGCCATCACACTGGCCCAGGCAATTTGTATATCTCAGTATGACTACTGCATCAACCTACTCAGAGTTCTTCCTCCCTCCAGTCCCTCCCCTTTTCAGTCTATACTTCACTCTGTTACTTGCATCATTTTCCTAAAAGATCATTTTGCACACCTCTCTCCTATCCTAGTCTCAAAAAAGTCAATTGCTACCTATTTCTCTCTGCACCAAGCAGAGATTCCTGATCATTGGTTTCACACTATTATTATTATTATTGTTATTATTATTATTATTATTGTTGTACTTGTCAAGTACTTACTATGTGCCGGACACTGTACTAAGTGCTGGGGTAGATAGAAGCAAATCAGGTTGAACAGAGTCCCTGTCCCACACAGGGCTCACAGTCTCAATCCCCTTTTTACAGATGAAGTAACTGAGGCCCAGAGAAGTGAAGTGACTGGCCCAAGGTGACATGGTGACAATACATACTTAAAGTTGTCCTGAATATTTGAACACACCACAGATAGTGAAGTTTTCCTATGAGGATGTGCTAATTAATCACTCGTATTAATTTAGTATTTACTGTGTGCAGTGTATTCAACTAAGTGTTTAGGAGTTGGAGAGTACCATATAACAGACATGGTAGACAGAGATGGTAGACATGTTCCCTGTCAATGGGCTTACAGTCTATAAGGGGAGACAGGTATTGATTATAAAAAAAATACCTGCATGTACATAAGTGCCATTAAGGTGAGGGGGAGGGAATAATGGGTTCAGTCAGTCATATTTATTGAGCACTTACTGTATACAGAGCACTGTATTAAGCACTTGGGGGAGTAGCACTGTACTAAGAAACAATAAACAGATACATTCCCTGTCCACTACTAGCTTACAGATTAGAGAGAGAGTGACAGACTTTAATACGAATAAATAAATTACAGAAATGTGCATAAAACCTGTGGGACAGATAGGGGGGAGGGGGGAAACGAGTAAAGGAAGCAAGTCAGGGTGACACAGAAGTGAGTGGGAGAAGGGAAAAGGGGGGCTTAGTCAGGGAAGGCCTTTTGGAGGAGATGTGCCTTCAAATAAGGATTTGAAAGGGGGGAGAGCAATTATCTGTTGGATTTGAGGAGGGAGGGCATTCCAGGCAGGAAGTAGGTGAGGGGTCAGTGGCAAGATAGGGGAGATTGTGAGCCTTCTAGACTGTGAGCCCACTGTTGGGTAAGGACCGTCTCTATATGTTGCCAACTTGTACTTCCCAAGTGCTTAGTACAGTGCTCTGCACACAGTAAGCGCTCAATAAATACGATTGAATGAATGAGACTGAGGCACAGTAAGAAGGTTAGCATTAGAGGAGAGAAATATGTGGGCTGGGTTGTAGCAGGAGGGTAGCAAAGTGAGAGAGGAATGGACAAGGTGATTGAGTGCTTTAAAGCCAACTGTATGGAATCTCCATTTAATGTGAAGGTAGATGGGCAACCACTGGAGATTTTGAGGAGTTAGGTGACATGTCCTGAACGTTTTTATAAAGAAATGATCCAGTCAGCAGAGTGAAGTATGGACTGGAGTGGAGTGAGATAGGAGGCAGGGACATCAGCAAGGAGGCTAGCACAGTAATTCAGAGGGGAAAGAATAAGTGATTGGATTAACGTGGTAGCAGTTTGGATGGAGAAGAAAAGGTGGATTTTGGTGATATGGTGAAGATTGAACTGACAGGATTTAGTGATGGCTTGAATGTGTGGGTGGAACAAAAGAGAGTAGTCAAGGATAACACCAAGGTTACGGGCTTGTGAGACAGGAAGGATGGTGGTGTCATTTACAGCAATGAGAAAGTCAGGGGGAAGACAGGGTTTAGGGCAGAAGATAAGAAGTTCTATTTTTGACAGATTAAGTTTGAGGTGCCAGGAGGACATCCAAGTAGAGATTTCTCGAAGGCAGGAGAAAATGTGAAACAGCAGAGAGGGAGAAAGGTCAGGGCTGGAGATGTAGATTTGGCTATCGTCTGCATAGAGGTGGTAGTTGTAGAGAAGCAGCATGGCACAGTGGATAGAGCACAGGCTTGGGAGTCAAAAGGTCGTGGGTTCTAATCCTTGTCTGATGTGTGACCTTAGACATGTCACTTCACTTCTCTGGGCCTCAGTTCCCTCATCTGGAAAATGGGGATTGAGACTGGGAGACCCATGTGGGACAGACACTGTGCCCAAACTAATTTGCGTGTACCCACCCCAGCACTTAGTACTGTGCCTGGCACATAGTAAGTGCTTAGCAAATACCATAATTATTATTGAAGCCATGTGAGCAAATTAATTATCCAAGGTAGTGGGTATAAATGGAAAATTGAAGGGGTGCATATCCAATATGTGTGGCTGAAGAGGCCACTACGGAATCCACACACAGTGCCACAATGGGCACACAAAAAAGTTGTCCTTGTTTTATTATTTTACTTAATGTTTGTAGTGTCTGGTGCTGTTTTTTGCCTCCTTATCTACTTCTATATGAAGCTTTTGCTCACAGAAAGCTACTACTTTCTTGATGACAGTGAGCTCTCCAGGTCTATTCTCAGCAATCAGCTTCCAGTTTTCAGCTAGCATTGTCTGTGGCTTTGTTTTACCATGTCCTTAAAATGATTTCTTTGCCATCATCATTAGTGGCACTTAATAATAATAATAATAATAATGGCATTTAGTAAGTGCTTACTATGTACAAAGCACTGTTCTAAGCGCTGGGGAGGATACAAGGTGATCAGGTTGTCCCACGGGGGGCTCACAGTCTTCATCCTCATTTTATAGATGAGGTAACTGAGGCACAGAGAAGTTGTGACATGCCCAAAGTCACACAGCTGACGGTTGGCAGAGCTAGGATTTGAACCCATGACCTCTGACTCCAAAGCCCGTGCTCTTTCCACTGAGCCACGCTGCTTTTTGAGCACTAACTGTGTACTTTTCACTGTACTAAGCACTTGGGCGAGTACAATAGAACAGAATTGGTAGACACATTCCCTGGCAACAAAGAGCTCCCCTCCTTGCTTTGTTTCTCTACTTCATCTCTCTTATTCAATTGTATTTATTGAGCATTTTCTGTGTGCAGAGCACTATACTAAGCCTGTGGGGAAGTACAATATAACAGAATATAACTGTGGTGTTTGTTAAGCACTTACTATGTGCCAGGCACTGTATTAAGCACGGGGTGGATACAAGCAAATCAGGTTGGACACAGTCCCTGTCCCACATGGGACTCATCATCTCCATCTCCATTTGAAAGATGAGGTAACTGAGGCCCAGAGAGGTGAAATGACTTCCCCAAGGTCACCCAGCAGAGAAGTGGCAGAGCAGTATTAGAACCCAGGACCTTCTGACTCTCAGACCTCTGCTCTATCCATTATGCCATGCTGTGGACAGGTTCCCTGCCCTCAATGAGCTTACAGTTCAGAGTTTCTATTCAGCATCTGTGTAGATAACCCACTGTCGTTCATTTGCCTCACATCCCATCTACTGTAGCAATGCTAAGGTGAGCAAAGCTTTGATGCTAGGAGGTTAATTACATTCCAAAACTTCACTGTGATCTTGTCTTGTCTGCTAACTCTATTGTACTCTTCAAAGGGCTAAACACAGTGCTCTATACACAAAGTTTTTGTAAATAAATACCATTTACTGATTGAAGTCCCCAGGACTCATTCATTCAATCGTATTTATTGAGTGCTTACTGTGTGCAGAACACTGTACTAAGCGGTACAAGTTCACAACAAAGAGAGACGGTCCCTACCCAACAACGGGCTCACAGTCTAGAAGAGTTAGACTCGGCCATTATTTATGATGGAAAACTCCATCAGTCATTCTCCATGTTTTTGCATGAACTCATCATCACATCACAGAGTTGTGCATTACCCTGAAAAGCCCTGTGATATAATGCTGAGAACTGGCCCATTTGCAAGAACATATAATTATGATTCCATTTGGGTATTTTCTCGGGTTAGGTAGGAGCCATCTTGTTAAAATACCTAAATTGGGAAGTGTTAATCATCTTTCCCCAAACCAAGCATTCAGTGGGAACACAAGAAATGTGGAATTTGTCCAGAATCCCAAAGGGAGCAGAACCTGATTACTATGGAGAAATAATAATTATAATGATAAATGTGGTATTTTTAAGTGCTTACTATGTGCCAGACACTCTACTAAGTGCTGGAATGGATATAAGCAAATTGGGTTGGGCACAGTCCCAGTCCCAGGTGGGCGTCACAGTCTCAATCCCCATTTTACAGTTGAGGTAACGGAGGCACAGAGAAGTGAAGTGACTTGCCGAAGTCCACATAGCACGTGACCAAGGTGGGATTAGAACCCACAACCTTCTGACTCCTTGCCCCATGCTCTATCCACTACAACATGCTGCTTCCCAAACCCTGATTACCCATGTCTGCTAGAGAATCAATCAATCATATTCACTGAGCACTTATTGTTTGCAGAGCACTGTGCTAACTGTTTGGGAAATAAAATATAGATTTGGTAGACAAGTTCCCTGCCCAGAATAAATTATATTTCAATTGGAGGTGCAGTTATAAAGAATGATAGGAAGTAGATTCAAATGGAGATTTAAAACCACAAACTAAGATTTACAGCAGAAAACTCCAACATTGATCACCAACCGTCACAACCTTGACCTAACTTCCCATCTGCTCAATTAGGGGATAAGGGCTTCTTATTAATGTGGAGTCAGCCCTGAGGAGGTAGATAAAGACCACCTCCCCACATCAGAGAAGCAGGGTGGCTCAGTGGAAAAGAGCACGGGCTTTGGAGTCAGAGGTCATGGGTTCAAATCCTGGCTCTGTCAGTTGTCAGCTGTGTGACTTGGAGCAAGCCACTTCACTTCTCTGTGCCTCAGGTACATCATCTGTAAAATGGGGATTAAGACTGTGAGCCCCCCGTGGGACAACCTGATCACCTTGTATCCCCCCCCAGCGCTGAGAACAGTGCTTTGCACATAGTAAGCACCTAATAAATGCCATCATTATTATTGTTATTATTATTATTATTATCAGGCCCAGAAGAAAAAAGAGAAAAAAGGAGATCATTCTCCATCCTTTGCAAGAGAAATGGGTTTGGAGATAGTGGAGGCATGGCCCCATCCAGGAGCCCCTTTCCTGTGGTATAAACAGGGTGTTAATCAGCTCCTTGAAATGTGCTTTCTCTTTTCCTTCCATACAATTTTCCTTGCCCACCTTCAACAGTACTTTGAGGATAATTTGTAAAGACTCATCTCTCACTGAAGAGTGACTGTAGTACAACGTAGCCTAAAATCTTGCTAGCAAGTAGATCTGATTTAATGTTTCTCGCAGCCCGAGGGGGCCTACAAGATCATAGAGAAACAAGTGATTTTAAATGGTTTTGACATGTTAGATGCTAATTTTATTTTTATTCAGTCCATCTCTGTTACTTGTACTAGGGAAACTTCTTCTGGACCAGATGGATTTCTAAAAATAGCATTTTCTTTTTTTTTTTTTCTCTTGGATTGTATTCTGTGGATATACAATTTGCTTTTTCATTAGAATTCTACATTGTGACTAGGGCTATTAGATAATTTTCTTTGCTGCAATACATTTAAACATCTTCCGCATATATGGATTTTTAGTGTTACCTCTTTTCAATTAGTTCCATCTTTATTTGGTCACCAATCATTATATAACACTTCCTTTCTCCGTGAAGAATTAAACAAACTGAAGGATTTGTTTCCAAAGCCAAAGCATACCATGGAAAATGAATGTGAAAGTTCTGTTTGAACTTCAAATTTATTATGATCATTTCATGTTCCTTAATTCAGGGAAAGAAGGAACTCAGGAATTCAGGGAATTCATAACAATTCAAATTAAGACCAGCACTGGGTAGAAGGGCCTCATGACAGTTTTTGTATGCATAATAATAATGGTACTAATGATAATAATGGTATTTGTTAAGCACTTACTATGTGTCAGGCACTGTTCTAAGCACTGAGCACTGAACTCTGTATATCTTGCTAATGTGGCAGTGTTTGTATTTAATGTCGCTTCATCAGTTCCCAAATGAATTTTATCTCTTTTTATGATATTTTAATATGAAATGGTATAATTGTTATTTGAAAATAACAGTCCTCTAGACTGTAAGCTCACTGTGGGCAGGGAGCATAATACATTGTACTCACCCAAGCGATTAGTACTCTGCTCTGCACACCGTAAGTGTTCAAAAATGCAACTGATTGATTGAAAGCTCATTTAGAAGTGTTCCAAATTCGATAACATATAGATAGAGGCTTCTGTGATGATCTCACAGTTAATCCGTGACATTTTATTGAGCACCTGCTGAGTGCTAGACAATGTACTAAGCACTTGTGAGAGTACAACTTTAGCCAGGTTGATGACCTTGCAGTCTCTCGGAGGATCCAGACAAGATTATTTGCAATCAGTGAAAGTTAGATGAACAGTAAGTATAGACAAGAACTAGGTCAGAAACATTAAGATGAAATAGCTGAGTGGGGTATCAGAAAATAATTACTGATGCAGAATTATTCTTAATTTGAGATACTGCAGTCTTTTCTCCTTCATGTTCAGGGCACATCCTGATAATAAATTAAATACTTAAGAAAGCACATAAACTGAATGCAAGGTAATTGTGGGAAGGGAATGTGTCTTGTTCTCCTGTTGCACTTTCCCAAGAGCTGAATACAGTGGACTGCTACTCATTCATTCATTCAATCGTATTTATTGAGCATTCACTGTGTGCAGAACACTGTACTAAGCACTTGTGAAGTATAAGTTGGCAACGTATAGAGATGATCCCTACCCAACAACGGGCTCAGTCTAGAAGGGGGAGACAGACAACAAAACAAAGCCTGTAGACAGGTGTCAAAACAGTCAGAACAAATAGAATTATGGCTATATGCACATAACAAAATAAATATAGTAAGTATGTACAAGTAAAATAGAGTAAAAAGTCTGTAGAAATGTATACAAGTGCTGTGGGGTGGGGAAGGGGGTAGGGTGGGGGGGATGGGGAGGAGGAGAGGAAAAAGGAGGCTCAGTCTGGGAAGGCCTCCTGGAGGAGATGAGCTCTCAGTAGGGCCTTGAAGGGAGGAAGAGAGCTAGTTTGGGGGATGTGCGGAGGGAGGACATTCCAGGCCAGGGGGAGGACGTGGGCCAGGGGTCAACGGTGGGACAAGTGAGAACGAGGCACGGTGAGGAGATTAGCAGCAGAGGAACTGAGGGTGCGGGCTGGGCTTTAGAGGGAGAGAAGGGAGGTGAGGTAGGAGGGAGTGAGGTGATGGACAGCCTTGAAGCTGAGAGTGAGGAGTTTTTGCTTGATTTGTAGGTTGATGGGCAACCACTGGAGATTTTTGAGGAGGGGAGTGACATGTCCAGAGCATTTCTGTACAAAGATAATCTGGGCAGCAGAGTGAAGTATAGACTGAAGCAGGGAGAGAGAGGAGGAGAGGAGATCTGAGAAGGGGCTGCCTCCTCCTCCTTCTCTTTCTTCTCTTCCTTCTCCTCCTCCTTCTCATCCTACTACTACCTCAACATCATGGTGTGCAGAAGATGAGAGGGTCAAAGCATTTGTTTTAAATAACTTTTCAATAGTTTCATTTTGGAATGGAAAGGAATATATGGTAATACGAACTTTACATATGCGATTTTTCTAATGTATTTTGGGTATCTATTTCATGCCTCTTGAGGCTGGGGCAATACTTGGGAAGGGAGTTGAGTACTTCCTACATCCCAAGTTTAGTTTTTGGGGAAAGTGATAACTGCTGTCAGTAAAGACTTGACTGCTGCTCTAATTCTTCCTGGGAAATCTGGGAAATTGAGAAGTGGGAGATCAGGTTGAGTTAGGAAGAATCATGGGAGAAAAGGTAGCAGAGTTTGAGATGCATAAGATCCCTAGTCCATGAAACCTCTACTGGTTGCCCATTTCACATTAAGCAGAATCTCCTGACCATTGGCTTTTAGGCACTTCATTAGCTCTCTCCCTCTTACTTATCCACTGTCTTCTCCCATTATACCCCAGCTCACTTGGTTCATTCTCCTCAAAGCCAGACATATTAATTGTACCTTGTTCTCTTCACTCACTACAGATCTCTTGTTCATACTCCTGCGGATCTAACACCCCACAAACCATTGGCTCTCTCCATCTTCAGAGTTCTGAAATTGTATCTCTTCCAGGAAGACTTCTCTGATTAATTTATCATCTTCCTTCCTCCAAAATGCTACTTCAGCACTCTCATACCACTTAGGCACTTTTTTATGGTATTTGTTAAGGGTTTCCTATGTGCCAGACACTGTATTAAGCACTGGGGCACATACAAGCTAATCGGGTTGGACACAGTCCATGTCCCACATGGGGCTCACTGTCTTTATCCCCATTTTACAGATGAGGTAGCAGAAGCACAGAGAAGTTAAATGACATGTCCAAGGTCATACAGCAGACGAGTGGTGGAGCTGGGATTAGAACCCAGGTCCTTCGGACTCCCAATCCCATGTGCTATCTATTAGTCCACATAGGTTCTCATAATACGTGGTTATTATCCCTCCTCCTGGCCCTCATAGCCCTTATGTACACATTTTTATACTCTACTATTTCCACCTATCTGTAATTTAGTTTAGCACTGGTCTTGCACAGTTAGATTACAAGCTCCTTGAGGGCAGTGAGTAAGTCTCCTAATACTGCAGTTCTTTCCCTAAAGTTCTTAATTTCAATCAATCATTCAATCAATCATTTATTTAGTGTATACTGTGTGCTGAGCACTGTACTAAGTGCTTGGAAGAGTACAGCACACTATAGAAGACATGTTCCCTGTCCACACTATCTTACAGTCTAGAGGGGGGGACGGGCATTAATATGAATGAATAAATCATGCATACTTACGTAAGTGCTATGGGGTTGTGGAGTGGGGTGAGTGGCGAATAAAGGATGTAAGTCAGGGCAATGCAGAAGGAAGTGGAAAAAGAGAAAATGAGGGCTTAGTCAAGGAAGGCCTCTTGGATAGTACAGTGCAGTGCACACTGAAGATGGTCAGTATATACAATTGTACGACTCTGGCTCAGAACAGCCACTCATTTCCTTCGTACTCAGAGTCTGGTTTTCCTACAGTTTGAAAGATCTGCAAAATTTGGTACACTGGGTAATTCTGGGTGAAGCTGTAATTGTATTCACTTTTAATATGCCATCTTTGCCCTCTTATAAACATATAAAATTGGATTGATATGCCCTGAAAATTAAGGAGAAACAAAAGCTGGCTTTGAAATGTTTGTAGGGGTGATGCTTGCATAGCATTTTCACATAAGGAGAAACAAAAGCTGGCTTTGAGATGTTTGTAGGGGTGATGCTTGCATAGCATTTTCACATACATTCTTGTTTTAGTCCCTCGTGGCTCAGCAAAATGCCGAAGAAGCTCCCCAGCAGGGAAGAAGGGTGCAGGCTGTGTTCATTGATGGGGCTTAGATTATCACGTGAGCTTGAACAGTACATGTCTACTAAGTGCACATCTGGTTGTTGATGTTGCTAAGCCGTCATTCAGGTCAAAGCAAACTGTTCAAAACAATGTTTTTAATTAAAGGAACCAGAAAAAGGGTATTATGAATATAACTGGTGTACAGTTTAGCGAAAGTAGTGACAAAAATTCACTATGGGGAATTTTTCAGAAGACTAATCAGACTTTTTCAGTATTCAGAAGACTAATCTGGATTCTGAATTGATGTGAAACATTTGTCACTGATTATGAAAGTGTGCAATATTTTCACTTTTTTCTTTCAGATGGTAATTTCTTAGTTCCTTCACAGCCCAATAAAAAATAAATGAATAAAATAAACAATCTGACAAGCCATGTTAAAAAAAAGGAAATTGACTAATCTAGTGGTGAGATGGGGAAGCCACAAATGGAAATGGTTCCCGATTTGGCTTCTGCAAATTTATAAATATGTAACATACAGATCCAAACCAAGAGTTCTGAATGGAAAACTATGCTAACCCATACAAATATATTTTGGCAAGTAAAAGCATGGACTTGGGAGGTAGAGGCCGTTGGTTTGAATCCCAGCTCTGCCACTTATCAGCTGTGTGACTTTGGGCAAGTCACTCAACTTCTCTGTGCCTCAGTTCCCTCATCTGTAAAATGGAGACTACGCTGTGAGCCCCACGTGGGACAACCTGATAACCGTGTATCTACCCTAGCACTTAGAAAAGTGCTTGGCACATAGTAAGCACTTAGCTAATACCTTTATTATCATTGTTATTATTATTATTATTATTATTATTATTATTACCAGATCCTGTGTATCGTTATTTTTTGAAATGGGCCTTTGTATGACAGTCTTAGGCTGAGGGGAAAATACCAACTTTGTAATGACCTATGTAAAGGACAATAAAGTAGTCACTCTCTCTTTTCCTACCTTCCCTAGTCTCCCCTTTCAAAATAGGTAGGGCCCAAATACAGTTTTTATTGATTGCAGTTGAGGGCAGGGGGGGTTTCTAGCATGGACAGATCTTCTGCAACATGGACCTTTAGTGGATGTTGACTGCATTTCCTGGGACCTGTATATATGTATATATGTACATATGTTTGTACATATTTATTACTCTATTTTACTTGTACATATTTAACCTATTTATCTTATTTTGTTAATATGTTTTGTTGTCTGTCTCCCCCTTCTAGACTGTGAGCCTGCTGTTGGGTAGGGACTGTCTCTATATGTTGCCAACTTGTACAGTGCTCTGCACACATTAAGCACTCAGTAAATATGAATGAATGAATGAATCAATGACCTTGTGCCAAAACGAAGGCAAATGGGTATGCATATTTTTTCACATATCAAGTGAATTTCCAAGTTCCCCCCTTGACCTACCAAATTCTCTAGCTACACATGTAACTGTTTTTATGTTAACCCTTTTACTGTAGCTATCAACAGTATAAAAACATTCAGGTAGTTTGATCATATGGCAATCCTCAGTACTTAAAAAAAAGAAACATTTGACCTATTTTGACGGCTAATCTTTGCTCTAGTTCTCAGGAAGATAGTTCAAACATTTGGCTCTTAATAATGGGCTGCATGATTTATGATTCATTTATACTTCCTTTTGCCTGTTTAATCAGGATTGGAAACACTAAATACTTCATACTAAGAATAAGGCAATTATATTTGAGTTCAGACTCATGGATATGATATGATTTCTGTGCAAACCGTTGACTTTCCCATCACTGTAAATATCATCCCTATCCTCTCTGTCTCACAAAGCCTGTAACCCTGACATTATCCTGACTCATCCCTCGCATTCAACCCACATTTTCAGTCTGTCACCAAATCCTGCCTTTTCTACCTTCACAACGTTGCTAAAATCCACCCTTTCCTCTCCATCCAAATTACTACCATGGCTTCCACTTATCCAATCCCACCTTGACTACTGCATCAGCCTTCTTGCTGATCTCCTCACCTCCTGCCTCTCCCCACTTCAGTTCCTCCTTCACTCTGCTGCCCCTTTTCAAAAATAAATGTTCATTCTATGCTTTCCCACTCCACTAGAACCTCCAGTGTTTGCTCATTGACCTCTGCATCAAACCAAAACTCTAAACCATTGGTTTTAAAGCACTTAATCACCTTGTCACCTCCTATCTTACCACAGTGATTTCATACTACAACCCAGCACAATTGCTTCACTTCTCAAATGCCAACCTACTCACTCTCTATACTTCTCTGTTGTCTATCATACTGCCAACTTCTTGCCCGTTTTCTGCATCTGGCCTGGAACTCCCTCTAGATGCTACATACCTACAGATGAAAAGTCTCCCCACCTTCAAATAGTTATTAAAATTACATTTCCTCCAAAGGCCTTCCCCAACTAAGCCCTCATATCTCCCCCACTTTTTTTCCCCATGGTGTTTGTTAAGCACTTACCATGTGCCAGGCACTGTATTAAGCACTGGAGTGGTTACAAGAAAATCAAGTTGGACACAGTCCGTGTCACACCTGGGGCACACAGTTTTAATCCTCATTTTACACATGATGTAACTGAGGCATAGAGAAGTAACGTGACTTGTCCCAGATCACACAGCAGCCAAACGGAGGAGCCAGAATTAAAACCCATGTCCTCTGACTCTCAGACCCGTGGTCTATCCACTAAGCCACCCTGCTTCTTCTGTAAACATTCTTAATTCTGTTCTTTCACCTATCAGTAATTTATTTTAATGTCTGTCTCCCTGTGGTGACTGTAACCTCCACTTGGGCAGCAGTCACATTTCCCAACTCTGTTGTGTTACACTTTCCCAAGCACTTAGTGCAGTGTTCTTCACACACTAAGCATTCAGTAAATTCCATTGATTGATTGATTGATACATCTTGGAACACTGTTCTTGGAACAAAGTGTAGTTTTATTCATCAGGACAGGAGGAAAAAATGGACAGCACCAGGATGTCCAAATGAGATGGAAAACTGAAAGGGGGCATTCACAAAGAAGAAGAATAGAACAAAAGTTTTAAAGCCATAAAGGGAGCACAGTCCCAAACAATGTGCTGTGGCAATGTTGGAATACAGCTGTAGCAGACGGTACAACAGTTTATTGGAGTGACTGCTGGGACGGAAGGGGCACTCCCTGGGTAGAGGAATCTGGGATGATTTGAAAATCGGCAGGACTTGTGACAAGCGCATCAGTGTGGCAAAGGAAAAGGTGTATCTGAACACAGTAAGCAGTGGAAGGTTGGTCATGGATACGTGTTTCTGGCCACACTCTCCACAAAGGTGGAGCTACCCTACACAGAATGTTTCGTCAAATGTGAAAGGCAGCTTGCTAAGTCAGTTCGATTTGGCTGATGGTGTGTAAGGAGAGAAATGTCTGTCGGCTGCATTGTTTCCGCAACCGAGGTTCCGTTTTTCCAACTCACCTGGCTGTCTAGGCCTCCAGCTATCCATAAAATTATTCAATTGCTTCAGGACCTAATTGAATGGTCCAGGCTTGTTACCTAATTTCCTTGTCTTGTTACCAGAGGGTAACACATCACTGTTTGATTGTCTTAGCTTGTCACTGCATTGTTCCAGCTTATTACCTGATCTGCTTAGTTCATTTTCCAGTTGGGCTACTTTACCCAGTCATTGTCCAAATTACCTGACTCAATAAACAAGTATTTTTCTCCTGGTCACTTGAGAGCTTTCCAAACAACTTTGGGCTTTGTGTTGTCCCGCAGCCGTGGGAGCCCTGGATCCCTTCATGAGATCCTGAATTTATGGAGATGGCCTAAGCCAGCTCTCTTCCTCCCTTCAAAGCCCTACTGAGAGCTCATCTCCTCCAGGAGGCCTTCCCAGACTGAACCCCCTCCTTCTTTCCCCCCTCCTCCCCTTCCCCCCGCCTTACCTCCTTCCTCTCCTCACAGCACCTGTATATATGTATATATGTTTGTACGTATTTATTACTCTATTTTATTGTATATATTTATTCTATTTATTATATTTTGTTAATATGTTTTGTTGTCTATCTCCCCCTTCTAGACTGTGAGCCTACTGTTGGGTAGGGAAATTCTCTATATGTTGCCAACTTGTACTTCCCAAGCACTTAGTACAGTGCTCTACACACAGTAAGTGCTCAATAAATACGATTAAATGAATGAATGAAAGAGAGGAAACAGCCAAAGCACATACTGAGCCCAAAAATACAAGAAGGTAGCCCTGTTTTTAGATTAGGGATAAATCAATCAATCAATCAATCAATCATATTTATTGAGCACTTACTGTGTGCAGAGCACTGTACTAAGCACTTGGGAAGTACAAGTT
This sequence comes from Tachyglossus aculeatus, assembly GCF_015852505.1. NCBI lineage: Eukaryota > Metazoa > Chordata > Mammalia > Monotremata > Tachyglossidae > Tachyglossus > Tachyglossus aculeatus. Next base: position 86,315,862 of record NC_052066.1, read on the forward strand.
GGCAACAGATAGAGACAGTCCCTACCCAACAGCGGGCTCACAGTCTGAAACAGATTGCCATGCCTAGTGTTGTGATTTGTGATGACACTGACAGTAAAGTTGACCTATTCAATCGTTCATTCATTGAATTGTATTTACTGAGCACTTACTGTGTGCAGAGCACAGCACTAAGCGTTTGGGAATAACAATTCAGCAACAAATAAAGACCATACCTCAATGGGCTCAGAGTCTAGAAGGGGGAGACAGACATCAGAACAAGTTGGGGCGTTTCAGGCAGATCTAAGTGTATGTAAGTGTGTGGCTGAAAAGCCCAATGTGACATCCACAGTTAGACACACAAAAATGCTGTCTTGTGCTGTTGTGCTTAACGTTCATAGCACCTGGCACTATTGACTTAAAGGATAGGGCACAAACCTGGGAGTCAGAAGGTCATGGGTTCTAATCCCGGCTCCACCACTTTTCTGCTGTATGGCCTTGGGCAAATGACTTCACTTCTCTGTGCCTCAGTTACCTCATCTGTAAAAAGGGATTAAGGCTGTGAGCCCCAGGCAGGACAGGGACTGTGTTTAATCCAATTTGCTTACAAGCACTGCAGTGCTTAACTGTGTCTGGCACATAATAAGCACTTAACAAATACTATTATTATTATTATTATTATTATTTGTCTTCCTTTCCGAGCTTTCACCGAAAGAGAGCTACTCCCTTCTTGAAGGCGGTCTGTCATGCAGGTCTGTCTGCAGCAATTTACTCCCAGTTCTTAGCTGCAATGGTTCATTGTGTGAGGCTTATTTTAAATGCTTCCTTTGCTCTATCTGCTATTGGTTTCTCAATTTTAGTTGTCCATATAGTCACTGTCGGGGTATCCTACCAATGCTCAGTCTCCTCACATGAAGAGCACTTAAAACAGTGCTTGATGCCTGGGAAATCTTTAACAAATCTAATAATGATTATGATAACAATAATAATAATTCATTCATTCAATCACATTTATTGAGCACTTACCGTGTGCAGAGCACTGTACTAAGCGCTTGGGAAGTACAACTCGGCAACATATAGAGACAGTCCCTATCCAACAACGGGCTCACAGTCTACCATCCTCCCTGTCTCACAATCCTGTAACCTTGGCATTTTCCTCGACTCATCTCTCTCATTCAGTTCACATAGTCTGTTACCGTGCTTGATGCCTAGTAAATCTTTAACAAATATAATAATGATAATGTTAATAATAATGTACCACCCTGCATAACTGTGTTAAGGAGCATATTCATTCATTCATTCAATCGTATTTATTGAGTGCTTACTGTATGCAGAGCACTGTACTAAGCGCTTGGGAAGTCAAAGTTGGCAACATACAGAGAAGGTCCCTACCCAACAATGGGCTCACAGTTTAGAGGGGGGAGACAGACAACAAAACAAAACATGTGGACAGGTGTCAAGTTATCAATCAATCAATCAATCGTATTTATTGAGCGCTTACTATGCTTGGTGATTGATGACAATTTTGAACTTTACTGTTCGTGATAATAATAATAATGGCATTTATTAAGCGCTCACAATGTGCCAAGCACAGTTCTAAGCACTGAGGGGGATACAAGGTAATTAGATTGCCCCACGTGGGGCTCACAGTCTTCAACCCCATTTTACAGGTGAGGTCACTGAGGCCCAGAGAAGTTAAGTGACTTTCCCAAAGTCACACCGCAGGCATAGGGAACATCTCTATATGTTGCCAACTTGTACTTCCCAAGCGCTTAGTACAGTGCTCTGCACACATTAAACGCTCAATAAATACGATTGAATGAATGAATGAAAAGTGGCGGAGCGGGGATTAGAACCCGTGACCTCTGGCTCCCAAGCCCGGGCTCTTTCCACTGAGCCATGCTCTTGATCTCATCTTGGAATTTGATATATTGACGTGCCTTGAGAAGCTGGATGTGGCAGCACTGTGTAGCGCAGTTCTCACAGCCGGAGAGAAGGTCAGACAGCACTGCAGGTCTGAGGTCTGAAGACTTCTAGACTGTGAGCCCACTCTTCTAGACTGTGAGCCCACTGTTGGGTAGGGATCATCTCTATATGTTGCCAACTTGTACTTCCCAAGCACTTAGTACAGTGCTCTGCACACAGTAAGCGCTCAATAAATACGATTGAATGGATGAATGAATGAATGAAAAGACCTTTTACCTCGTGTGGAGTCTGAGGCTATGCAACTGTTACATTGACAGTCTCCCAAATGATGTTCTGGTCTTCTTGATGCTGTTTCCTATTTCCAGTGAAGGAGCAGAAGAGAAGCAAAGACAAGATGTGTTCCATCTGGAGTGCAGGCAGTGGGTAGGGGAAAGAAATGCATGGCTTAATGGGAAGAGCACGGGCTTGGGAGTCTGAGGTCATGGGTTCTGTTTCCGGCTCTCCCTCTTGTCTGCTGTGTGACTTTGGGCAAGTCACTTAACTTCTTTGTGCCTCAGTTGCCTCATCTGTAAAATGGGGATTAAGAGTGTGAGCCCCACGTGGTATGACCTGATTACCTTGTATCTACCTGTATATATGTATATATGTTGCCAACTTGTACTTCCCAAGCGCTTAGTACAGTGCTCTGCAAACAGTAAGCGCTCAATAAATACGATTGATGATGATGATGTACATATTTATTACTCTATTTATTCATTTATTTATTTTACTTGTACATATCTATTCTATTTATTTTATTTTGTTAATATGTTTGGTTTTGTTCTCTGTCTCCCCTTTCTAGACTGTGAGCCCACTGTTGGTTAGGGACTGTCTCTGTTGCCAACTTGTACTTCCCAAGCCCTTAGTACAGTGCTCTGCACACAGTAAGTGCTTAATAAATACTATTGATTAATTGATTGATTACCCCCATGCTTAGAACAGTGCTTGGGACATAACAAGCAATTAACAAGTACCATCATTATTATTATTATTAAATAGGGGGTCCAGAGACTGGAGAGAAAGTGGGGGGAAGAAGTGACAGAGACACCCAGAGCCAGATAGCAGCAGAAAGAGACTAAAGATCGAGATGGAAGGCACGCAGTTCTCTCCTTCTGTTTTATAGAACATTTGCTGCCACTTAGGGTGACCACGGCCTGACTCTGTGGGAGCAAAGATAATTGTATTACAGTGAAGTCTAATTCATTGGCTATGGTAGCTAATCACTCTCAAAGGGTGGTGCCTATGAGAGACAGTGTAGATCTGCCTCATTCAGATGGAGGCAGAGCCCACAGATAAGATTCGTTTTAGAACTCAGCTGGCTAATAGTATTTTCACATTTCCGAAGGCTGATGTCACCCATCAATCAATCAATCAATCAATCAGCCGTATTTATTGAGTGCTTACTGTGTGCAGAGCACTCTACTAAGCGCTTGGGAAGTACAAGTTGGCAACATATAGAGACAGTCCCTATCCAACAGTTGGCTCCCAGTCTAAAGTCCATAGATGCCCTGCTGCCATCTAGAGAATTCCCTACCTCTTTTTTTCTCCTTTATGGTCTCCACATGATGGAGGGGAAAAGAGTTGGTGGGTTATCCATATCTATCTATCTGACTAGTGGTTCCAGTCAATAAATCATATTTACTGAGCGCTTACTGTGCATAGAGCACTGTACTAAGTGCTTGGGAGAGTACACCATAACAGAGGCAGTAGACACATTTCCTGCCCACAGTGGGCATAATAATAATAATAATAATGATAACAGTTATGGAATTTGTAATCACTGTGTGCCAGGCACTGTGCTAGGCTTATAGTATACTTATTGTAGAAAGGGGGAAGGGGGCAGTGAAAGAGCTAGATAGAGGGTGAATCCAATTTACATAGAAATTATTTAATACTTGGGGGCTTTAGGAAGCTCTGGAATTCAACTCTCCGTTTCTCTTTGTAAGACACAGTTTTTGTTACATTATTTCACTTTAAATTGCCTTCCACTGTTAAAGGAAGCCACTTTAGTGATAGACTTGATTGTAATTTCTTGAAAACTTGGGTGTGTAAAGGACAATCAACTTTAAATGTGATGATGACAAATATTTCCTTTTATTCAGCCATGGGTCCTAGACTAAGGAACTTTGAGATATCGATACTTTTGTATTATCATTACATATCTGAAGGGGAAAATGTGAATCATCTTTACAAAAAAGATTAATAATTCCCAAGTTAGCCAAGTAAGTTTATAGAAACTATCCTGCTTTATGCAAAGAAGATGATAAACCATGTCAAAATGTAAACTGTGTAACTGAAGCCTAAGGACTACTTTTTGTCTCCTTTCTAATTCCTGAGACTAATCCTGTGATATTTGAATCGACAGAGGGTTTTCAAATGGACAAGGCCATAAAATATTAGGGAAAATGGACTCATTACCACTGGCTTAAAAGCATTTTATTACCTTGCCCCCTCCTACCTTACCTCAGTGGTGTACTACAGCCCAGATTGTGCCTTCATTCTTCTATAGTAAGCTTTGTTCATAAGCATCTGTCTCTTCTAAATCTCTGCCAACTCCTTTCCCTCATCCTCCCTCTGGTCTGGAGCTTCCTCACCCTCCATATAGGCCAGACCACCACTCTCCTCCACCTTCAAAGCATTATTGCAATCATATCTCCTCCAAGAGATCTTCCCTGGCTAAGCCAGAATTTCCTCTACTCCCACTCCTTTCTGTATTTGTACACTTCATTCACTCCATCCTCAGCCCCTCAGGAATTTGACACAACTCCGTTCAATGATGGCTGTTCTTTGTGAGCTCACAATTTCCATGCATTTGACTGTTTTTGTACTGAAAACTGTATTCACTAGAGATTACATCTGGAGCACTAGAGGCAGTTAGGTATACAGGGTTATTGTATGAAAAATATCAACATAGGACAGCTTGCCTTTGAAAACTTAGTATCTTATGCCCCACCAAGCATTCTAAATTGTTTTTATTTCGAATGTTTTTTGTGGTCCAAAGAGAGTATGAAGATTTAAAATGGAGAATTATTAGTTGAAAATAATAGTCTCAATAAGCCAGTGAAACCAAGACTAACCACAGGCTAGGCAATGACATGTTTAATTAACCCTCATGCTCTCTATTTAGAATTTTTTGCTCTATTTCGATTTCCACCACTTCTGTTCTGGGGAAGTCCTATCTTTCAAGAAATTACTTTGGAAGGGCTCTCATGGGGGAATCAGCATTCACAATCTAATTCCCAATATATTGCTTCAGGGTCAATTTTAGGAATTGGCAAATCCTTTTGTGAAGTTCTTCTCCCATTGTATTTAGTGCCAGCAAGACCCTTATGAGATTTTTTATATCTAGTTTTGACCTCCACAACTAGAGATGGAGATTCAGCCAATCAATCAGTCGTATTTATTGAGAATATGCTTTGTGTAGAGCACTGTACTAAACTTTCAGTACAATACCTGGCACATAATAAGTGCTTAAAAAATACCATAAAAAAAAACCTTACAGAGAAGAGGGGAAGAAAGACAGTATAATGAATTACAGATGGGGAAATGGCAGGGTCTAGGGATATGTGTGGTGAACTCACAACAAGCTGCCTTATTAATGACTGTTTGTGATCCTGTGAACAACAGCAGGGAAGAGACTGGCCAAGGCGCTGAGGGGCTCTACCTGCGATCAATCAATCAATCAATCATATTTATTGAGCACTCACTGTGTGCAGAGCACTGAGATGGTGATTGCTGGCCTGTTGGGCAGAGCATGGAGGAAGGTATAATAAAAATAATTGGCATTTGTTAAGCGCTTACTATGCGCAAAGCACTGTTCTAAGTGCTGGGGAGGATACAGGGTGATCAGGTTGTCCCACGTGGGGCTCACAGTCTTAATCCCCATTTTCCAGATGAGGTAACTGAGGCCCAGAGAAGTTAAGTGACTTGCCCAAGATCTACCTGGTAACAGTCCTGGACCAACAATGACTGCCACTTAGAGCTACAGTTGCAATGCCTAAGGCAGATTAAAAGGGGGCAACAGGAGGGAGCACACATCGGGACAGAAGCAGCAGTACAACAGCATAAAATAGCAGCACTTAGAAGCAGAAAGGGCTCCTTTGACCACAGACTGGTATTGGATCCTTGATGGTGGAGTGAGGGAGTGAGTATATTATACGTGTCACTACCTTGCAGGTTGGTAAAAATAAGTAAAACATTTTTCACAATAACCTTAGTGATCAGAGATGTGGATTGAACTCTACTTTGTCTCACTGAGGCTCCCGCGATCCAGGAAGGTCCTGGTTGGTATGAACCGGGGGCTCGCGGCACTCAGTATGTCAATTCTGTGGGGGTTGAGGTGGAGCAAGTATCAGATTACATAAATCAATCAATCAATCAATCGTATTTATTGAGCGCTTACTATGTGCAGAGCACTGTACTAAGCGCTTGGGAAGTACAAATTGGCAACACATAGAGACAGTCCCTACCCAACAGTGGGCTCACAGTCTAAAAGGGGGAGACAGAGAACAGAACCAAACATACCAACAAAATAAAATAAATAGGAAAGAAATGTACAAGTGAAATAAATAAATAAATAAATAAATAGAGTAATAAATATGTACAACCATATATACATATATACAGGTGCTGTGGGGAAGGGAAGGAGGTAAGATGGGGGGATGGAGAGGGGGGCGAGGGGGAGAGGAAAGAAGGGGCTCAGTCTGGGAAGGCCTCCTGGAGGAGGTGAGCTCTCAGCAGGGCCTTGAAGGGAGGAAGAGAGCTAGCTTGGCGGATGGGCAGAGGGAGGGCATTCCAGGCCCGGGGGATGACGTGGGCCGGGGGTCGATGGCGGGACAGGCAAGAACGAGAAATGGTACACACTCAAATGCATAGGTGATAACAAGGGAGGGCAAATAGGGAAAATGCTTGCTTAATCACTTCTCAGCCCTCAGTGTGGCCTGGTGGAAAGAGTCAAAACCTGAGATTCAAAGGAGTGGACTCTAATCTCAGCTCTGCCATTGTTTGCTGTGTGACCTCAGGCAATTCAACCAACCTCCCTATGCCTCAGTTACCTCATCTGTAAAGTGGGGATTAAGGCTGTGAGCCCCATATGGGACGTGGACTGGATCCAACCTAATTAACTGTATCTACCCTAGTACTTAGTGGAGTGCCAGGCACATAGTACTTAACAAATGCCATGTTTTTTTTCCAGTCAGGGAAGGCCCTGTGAAGGAGATATGACTTCCAGTAGAGCTTTGAAAATGGGGAGAATGGTGGTGTGTCAGATATGAAGTGGAAGGAAATGCCAGGCGAGGAGGATGGGGTCAAGAGGTCGACAGCGAGATGGATGAGATCGAGGTACGATGAGTAGGTTAGGGCCAGTGGAGCCAAGCGTATCAGCAGCATAACAGTAGATCAGCAAGGTAAGGTTGGAGCAGGAGAGCTGATTGAATCTCTTAAAGCCGTTAGTAAGGTAACAGAAGAGAAGGCACCCAAAGGGCTCTGAAGCTGCGAAGTAAGACCTGAAATAGAAATTACTTGAAATTTGAAAAGAAAAGACTTTAGTGATAAAATGGCTTTAATGGCGGCCTTCAAGCGTAGTGGTATTGGCACCTGTCCACTTGTTTTGTTTTGTTGTCTGTCTCCCTCTTCTAGACTGTGAGCCCATTGTGGGTAAGGACCGTCTCTATATGTTGACGATTTGTACTTCCCAAGAGCTTAGTACAGTGCTCTGCACACAGTAAGTGCTCAATAAATACAATTAGAGAAGCAGCGTGGCTCAGTGGAAAGAGCACGGCTTTGGAGCCAGAGGTCATGGGTTCGAATACCGGCTCCACCACATGTCCACTGTGTGACCTTGGGCAAGTCACTTAACTTCTCTGAGCCTCAGTTCCCTCACCTGTAAAATGGGGATTAAGACTGTGAGCCCCACATGGGACAAACTGATCACCTTGTACCCCCCCAGTGCTTAGAACAGTGCTTTGCAGAGAGTAAGCGCTTAACAAATACCAAAATTATTATACAGAAGCAGCATGGCTCAGTGGAAAAGAGCAGGGGCTTTGGAGTCAGAGATCATGGGTTCAAATCCCGGCTCCACCAATTGTCAACCGTGTGACTTTGGGCAAGTCACTTAACTTCTCTGTGCCTCAGTTGCCTCATCTGTAAAATGGGGATCAAGACTGTGAGCCCCCCCGGGGGCTCACCTTGTAACCTCCCCAGTGCTTAGAACAGTGCTTTGCACATAGTAAGTGCTTAATAAATGCCATCATTATTATTATTATTATTAATTGAATATTGTGGTGTTCAAGACTGCAGAGCACCCTGAGGGGACGATGGACAGGTGGGTTCAATCAATCATATTCTTAAGGGCTTACTATGTGCAAAGCACTGTAATAAGCACTTGGGAGAGTACAACACTACAATATAACAAGCACATTCCCTGCCCAAAATAAGATTACAGTGTAGAGAGGAAGACAGACATTAATATAAATAAATGCATTATGGATAAATAAGCAAATACAATAAATTAGTGTTGTTGGGCTTGGGGGATGGGAATAGTGAATAAAGAGTTCTCCATTAAACTGCTTCATGAGATTAGATATAAGGAAGGATTTCCTGACAGAAAGAGTCACTAAGCACTAGAATTTGTTAATGAGGGAGGACTTTCTCTTAGAGCATGGGCAAGATGAATTATCATGTTCCTGGAATGAAAATACACATGATATTGCAGGAAGAAATTCAGAAGGACTAGATGACCTCTCGAGGTTCTATAGAAGGCTGTGATCCTTCATTTGTTATTCAATAAATCAATCAATCAATTGTATTTATTGAGCACTTACTGTGTGCAGAGCACTGTACTAAGCACTTGGGAAGTACAAGTTGGCAACATATAGAGACAGTCCCTACCCAACAGTGGGCTCACAGTCTAGAAGGGGAGAAAGAGAACAAAACCAAACATATTAACAAAATAAAATAAATAGGATAGATATGTACAAGTAAAATAAATAAATAAATAGAGTAATAAATATGTACAAACATGTATACATATATACAGGTGCTGTGGGTAAGGGAAGGAGGTAAGACCGTGGGGATGGAGAAGGGGACGAGGGGGAGAGGAAGGAGGGGGCTCAGTCTGGGAAGGCCTCCTGGAGGAGGTGAGCTCTCAGTAGGGCCTCAAAGGGAGGAAGAGAGCTAGCTTGGCAGATGTTGGGAGGGAGGGCATTCCAGGACAGGGGAAGGACGTGGGCTGGGGGTCGACGGTGGGACAGGCAAGAACGAGGCCCGGTGAGGAGATTAGCGGCAGACGAGTGGAGGGTGCGGGCTGGGCTGTAGAAGGAGAGAAGGGGGGTGAGGTAGGAGGGGGTGAGGTGATGGACAGCCTTGAAGCTGAAGGTGAGGAGTTTCTGCCTGATGCGCAGATTGATTGGTAGCCACTGGAGATTTTGAGGAGGGGAGTAACATGCCCAGAGCATTTCTGGACAAAGACAATCTGGGCAGCAGCATGAAGTATGGATTGAAGTGGGGAGAGACACGAGGATGGGAGATCAGAGAGAAGGCTGATGCAGTAGTCCAGATGGGATCGGATGAGAGCTTGAACAAGCAGGGTAGTGGTTTGGATGGAGAGGAAAGGGTGGATCTTGGCAATGTTGCGGAGCTGAAACCGGCAGGTTTTGGTGATGGCTTGGATGTGAGGGGTGAACGAGAGAGCGGAGTCGAGGATGACACCAAGGTTGAGGGCCTGTGAGACAGGAAGGATGGTAGTGCTGTCAACAGTGATGGGAAAGTCAGGGAGAGCGCAGGGTTTGGGAGGGAAGACAAGGAGTTCAGTCTTGGACATGTTGAGTTCTAGGTGGCGGGCAGACATCCAGATGGAGATGTCCTGAAGGCAGGAGGAGATGCGAGCCTGGAGGGAGGGGGAGAGAGCAGGGGCAGAGATGTAGATCTGGGTGTCATCAGCATAGAGATGATAGTTGAAGCCTTGGGAGCGAATGAGGTCACCAAGGGAGTTAGTGTAGATCGAGAACAGAAGGGGACCAAGCACTGAACCTTGGGGAACCCCCACAGTAAGAGGATGGGAGGGGAAAGAGGAGCCTGCAAAAGAGACTGAGAATGAACGACCGGAGAGATAAGAGGAGAACCAGGAGAGGACGGAGTCTGTGAAGCCAAGGTTGTATAGTGTGTTGAGGAGAAGGGGGTGGTCCACAGTGTCGAAGGCAGCTGAGAGGTCGAGGAGGATTCCCTACTTCCCATGTGCCTAGTTAAGTGCACTGTCCCTAGGAGTCAATCAATGCTACTGCTGCTCTGCTATGATGGTAGTTCAATCAGAATGTTCAGAAAAGTGAAGGGGCTTTGTTGCAAATTATAGTTTCTTGGCAAGTTAGTTTTTAGAGCTTTCAATTTCAGTAGTAACCTGTAGTACAAATATTCAACACCCTGGGGCAAGGGCCATGTAGATTTATTTCTATTGATGGATCTGTGTATGTGAGTTACAGTCTTAGTATATAATAGCCTCTGTGTAGCCTGACCCATGACTTCATTGTGCATGAAGAGTCTGCTAATGAGGTTCCCAGCTCTCAGACCAAGGTGAATGCTGGTTTGCCCTTAGTGGGTAGCAGAGATCGTTTTCAGTGGCAAGAAAAGGCAAAATGAGTGCTACACCAGTGTGTTAAAACAGATATATTGTACTCTTCCAATAGTTTAGTTAAGTGCTCTGCACATAATAAGTGCTCAATAAATATGGCTGATAGATACTGGGATTTGACAGTCTCAGGGGAAAAATAAAATCTTGCCATTCCTAAATTGAAACTGATTTCTAAAAATAGAAGCATTGCTGAGAATGGGATCTCCACTTCAGACACATGTAGGATGCAATTGATGCCCAGGAGCTTCTTCAGAAAGCTTTTGCTCAAACAGAGTTACTTTTTTGTTGATGTCTGGAAGGACAAAAGAAAAGTGAAAATAGGGTAGAGTTCAGTGTTGCAACATACTGTGGCTTCTTTTTTAACTGTAGTTTATCTAGCTGTTCTTTATATTCATTCAAAGGTGAGTTGCTCTGAATCAGATCCCCTTATGGGCAAGAAAAATGTCTACCAACTCTGCTGTATTGCACTCTCCCAACTGCTAAATTCACTGCTCTGCAGTGAATTAACAATCTGTTAATTGTTATATTGTATCCTCCCTAGAACTTAATACAGTGCTTTGCACACAGTAAATGCTCAAGAAATATGATTGAATGAATAAAAAGGGTGACTCATAAGGGAGTGGGCAAAGAGGAAATGAGGGTCTAGTCAGGGCAGGTTTCTTGAAGAAGATGTGCCTTCAATCTGGCTTTGTTGGTGGAGAAATTGAGTGTCTGTCAAGTATGGAAAGGGAGGGCACTTCAGGCCACAGGCTGGATGTAAGCGAGAGATTGGTGGCAAGATAGACAAGTTTGAGATAAAGTGACTAGGTTAACATTAGAGGAGCGGAGTGTCTGGGCTGGGTTGTAGCAGGAGAGTAGCAAGGTGAGGTAGAAGGGGGCAAGGGTATTGAGTGTTTTAAAGCTGATGATATGGAATTTCTGTTTGATGTGGACGTGGATGGGCAACCACTGGAGGTTTCTGGGGAATGGGGAAATAGGGACTGAACGTTTTTGTAGAAAAACAGTCTGGGCAGCAGAGTTTAGTATGGACTGGAGTGGGGAGAGACAGGAAGCAGGGAGGTCAGCAAGAAGGTTGAAGGCACGCAAAAAATGGGGATGAGTTTTATTTAAGGAATAGATCATTCAGCTCTGATCATCCAATCTTAAAAATAACTGAAATATAGTTAAACCTTAAAGTAGAAGGCAGGTTGAGAAGAAATATCCTGCACTTTAGGATAATCAATTCTATTTATTGAGTGGTTACTCATCATCATCATCAATCGTATTTATTGAGCGCTTACTATGTGCAGAGCACTGTACTAAGCGCTTGGGAAGTACAAATTGGCAACATATAGAGACAGTCCCTACCCAACAGTGGGCTCACAGTCTAAAAGGTTACTGTGTGTAGAACACTGTACTAAGCACTTGGGAGAGTACAGTGCAGCAGAGTTGTTAGACACATTCCCTGCCCATAAGGAGCTCACAGTCTAGAGGGTGCTTCATAGGCTACAGGTGGATTGGACAAACATAAATTCCTTTGCATTTACCAAGATATACTGTGCTTTGGTTTGTTCTGGAAACTCAATCTAAATTGTATACTTTTAGAACAGGCTGTGGTGCTCTGAAGACCTGTGGAAAAAACACCAAAAAAAAAAGCAGTAGCCCTTTGTAGCCAAATGAGCATCATTGTGCCAAGAACTGCATTACTACCTTCAGAATTATTAAAGGAGTAGTTATATTACAATAGCCAGCCAGCCCTTGATTCTAAGCAGCCTTAATTACTGTGCTATCTCAATTAGGTACAGAAAAGCACTGCTTTTCTGCGTTCCAGCTGGGATACTACATTCTCCTTTCCAACTCACCCATTAAGTAGAACAAATGAAACCTAGGGAGTAAAAACCTGATAGAAAAGTCTAACTTCAATAATGCCAGAGTCATCTCCTCAGGTCCTTTACAGCTTTATCTGGAAAGGAGCCTAACTAATACAGCTGAAAGCAAGACAAGGGATACCCAGATGTGAGTAGAAGGGCCAGAATGAACCAATGCATCAGAAAGACCCAAGACCCAAGATACAGGAAATTACCTCACAGAGGGATTTGATGTCCCTTCCAGAAGTGGGTATTGGCTGGGCTTCTTTTTTCCTCCTCCCTTCTGCTTTTATTAGTCCTATTCTCACTTCCCAAGAACACAGTAACCTGCAGATTTTACTTTATTTTGTATTTATCCATGACCTTTATCTTTCCTGTTGATTTGAGGGTCTTATTGTTTAATTTGCTTCACTATGTAATAATGATCGTATCCCGACTGGATTACTGCATCAGCCTCCCCTCCGATCTCCCATCCTCCTGTCTCTCCCCACTTCAATCCATACTTCACACCGCTGCCCGGATTGTCTTTGTGCAGAAACACTCTGGGCATGTTACTCCCCGCCTCAAAAGTCTCCAGTGGCTACCAATCAACCTACACATCAGGCAAAAACTCCTCACCCTTGGCTTCAAGGCTGTCCATCACCTCACCCCCTCCTACCTCACCTCCCTTCTCTCCTTCTACAGCCCAGCCCGCACCCTCTGCTCCTCTGCCGCTAATCCCCTTACCATGCCTCGTTCTCGCCTGTTCCGCCGTCAACCCCTGGCCCACTTCATCCCCCTGGCCTGGAATACCCTCCCTCCGCACATCCGCCAAGCTAGCCCTCTTCCTCCATTCAAAGCGCTACTGAGAGTTCACCTCCTCCAGGAGGCCTTCCCAGACTGAGCCCCCTCCTTCCTCTCTCCCCTCCATCCCCCCCCACCTTACCTCCTTCCCCTCCCCACAGCACCTGTATATATGTATATATGTTTGTACGTATTTATTACTCTATTTTACTTGTACATATTTATTCTATTTATTTCATTTTGTTAATATGTTTTGTTTTGTTGTCTGTCTCCCCCTTCTAGACGGTGAGCCCGCTGTTGGGTAGGGACTGTCTCTATATGTTGCCAACTTGTACTTCCCAAGCACTTAGTACAGTGCTCTGCACACAGTAAGCGCTCAATAAATATGATTGAATAAATTAATTAATTATGCGCTTACTATGTGCCAAGCATTCATTCATTTATTCAATCATTTGTATTTATTGAGCGCTTACTGTGTGCAGAGTACTGTACTAGGCACTTGGGAAGTACAAGTCGGCACTGTTCTAGGCTCTGGGATAGATACAAGGTTATCAGGTTGTCCTATGTGGGGCTCACAATCTTAAATCCCCATTTTACAGATGAGGTATTTAAGGCGCGGAGAAGTAAAGTGACTTTGCCAAAGTCACACAGCTGACTAGTGGCTAAGCTGGGATTAGAACTCATGACCTCTGACTCCCAAGCCTGTGCTCTATCCACTAAGCCTCACACCAGTTCCCTTTCTCACTTTCTTCTGGGCCCCGTTAGTGTCAGGGTTCCTGTCTAATTGTCACTGATAGATTTTTTTCCCAGTGTTTAGTACATTGCTTTGCACATGGTAAGTTCTTAATACTTTCACTACTACTCACTCAGAGAAGAGATGGGAGTCCACATTCACTCTTAAGAATTGTAGTTGGAAAGAGAGAAACCTCAAGAAACGGATCCCAGATTTTTTGAGCTTTCAGTCTCCTGAAAATGGAGTTGAAATGGGAAGGAGATAAAATAAACACTCCGGGCCTGTTTGTCCCTGGCAGCTTTATAGCAAAGCATTACTGTACCAAATGAACCAAGCAGAACATTTACGTTAATTAAATTGACCATAAACCAAGCTTGATGTTTCATTTCACCTTTCTATTGGGACTAACTACTTTGAAGTATTTTGGAGCTCAAAAGCCCATTAGCAGAAATGGCTTAGGTGTCAGGAACAATTAATAGGGTATTTGTTATTGAAGAAGATTTTGTTTGGTGTTAATTAAAGGCAATCAGGTAACCTAGTGAAATATGATTCTCTAGTAAATTAGGGGGAAAGTAGGCAATGTACATAATGAGCTTGATTCTTCCCTCTGGGAGAAGGTAGAGGATGTGTCATCATCAATCGTATTTATTGAGCGCTTACTATGTGCAGAGCACTGAGCCTTGGGGAGAGGTGATGCTCTTGGCCAGTCACCCCATGAGTTGATCTGCTCAGAACGCACAAGTCGTGCAGTTCAGAACCTAGGAACCACGGGGTTAAAATCTCCATTCCAGGTTTAGCCCATGCCGGCAAGAAGCGAGAAATGTTCTTGGACAACACTAAGATGTTTTCACACCACGTTCTGCCAAAATATATGCCAGATTATGCTGCATTAATATAATAATCATAATAATGGTCTTTAAGCACTTGCTATGTGGCAGGCACTGTACTAAGAGCTGGGGTGGATACAAGCCAATCAGATTGGACACAGTCCCTGTCCCAGGTGGGGCTCACTGTCTCAATCTCCATTTTACAGATGAGGTAACTGTGGCCCAGAGAAGTGAAAGGATTTGCCCGAGGTCACACAGCAGACAAGTGGTGGAGACAGGATTCGAATCCATGACCTTCTGACTCCCAGGCACATGCTCTATCGGCCCAAGCTATCATACATCTCCTTTCAAGTATTAATAATTGTGGTAGTTGTTAAAGGCTTACTATGTGCCAAACACTGTATTAAGGGTTGGGTAGATATGATACAATTAAAGTAGAAACAGGCACAATCTCCCATGGGGTTTACAGGTTAAGGAGGAAGGAGAACAGATCATCATCATCATCAATCGTATTTATTGAGCGCTTACTATGTGCATAGCACTGTACTAAGCGCTTGGGAAGTACAAATTTGCAACATATAGAGACAGTCCCTACCCAACAGTGGGCTCACAGTCTAAAAGGGGGAGAACAGTCTAAAAGGGGGAGAACAGTCTAAAAGACCAACAGTCTTCATGGTAGGGGTTATGCCTACCAACTCTGTTGTATTCTTCCTACAGCTTAGTACAGTGCCCTGCACGTAAGCGCTCAGTAAGTACCACTGGTGGATTGATTTTATATACATATAAAAGTGTCAGAAATCAAATTCTTATGTTACTGTCACTGGGCCAAAGATTCCTCATCTATAAAATACGAAGTCAATTCCTGATCCCTCTTATTAAAACTGAGAGTCCTGTGTGGGACTGGGACTGTATACCAATCTGATAAGCTTGTATCTACCACAGTGTTTGGTACAGTGTTTGGCATAATACTTGCTTAGTCAGTAGTATTTATTGAGCACTTACTTGTGTGTAGAACACTGTATCCAACTTGTACTTCCCAAGTGCTTAGTACAGTGCTCTGCACACAATAAGTGCTCAATAAATACAATTGATTGATTGATTGATTGATTAAGGGCTTGGGAGACTATGGAACAACAATGTAACAGAATGGGTAGACACGGTCCCTGCCCACAACAAGCTTACAGCCTAGAAGGGGAGACAGATATTAATATAAATAAAATAAATTGCAGGTATGTATATAAATTCTGTGAGTCTGAGGAAAGGGTGCATGAAGTGAACAAATATGATCGCAAGGGTAATGCAGAAGGGGGTGAGAGAAAAGGAAATGAGGGTTTAGTCAGGGAAGACCTCTTGGATTAGATGTGCCTTAAGCATTACGTAGTGAAAAGAACACAGGATTGAGAGTCAGAGGACGTGGGTTCTAATCCTGCCTCTGCCACTCGTCTGCTGTGTGACCTTGGGCAAGTCACTTAACTTCTCTGTGCCTCAGTTCCCTCCTCTGTAAAATGAGAATTAAGACTGTGAGCCCCACATGGGACAACCTGATTACCTTGTAACTACCCTGGTGCTTAAAACAGTGCTTGGCACATAGTAAGCGCTTAACAAATACCATAATTATTATTATTATTATTATTCAATACCATCACCATACTTATGATTTTGATTGCTACGGAGATCTGTATCTGAAGTCGAGTAAAATGAAGATTTTGTCCATTACGAAATTGGCCAGATTGTCAGCTATTTTCGTGTATGAGATTCACAAATCCACACCCATATTTAGCTTATTTAGATGATTAAGAAGTATTTATAGTGCAGCTGGAAGCTTCAAAATCATAAGTCCTTGGTTCTGTGAGTGAGGATGATGTTAAATCCTTGAAAGACTTAATCAAGAGAAACTGTGTTTTCATTTTCTAAATATTTCCTAAAGATCTCATTAAAGTCCATAAAATGACTGGATCTCTAGCTTTTCTTAAAAAAACACATGTTCCAACATGTGAGCTGGTTTTTCAGGTTTCTCTAATGCTTGCCAACATCAGGCTGGAGTTGAAAGTACTCTAAGGAAAATAATGGGGATGCTAGAGTTGGATAATATTTCAACTGAGGAGGAAGAAATATTCAGAAATCTGATATGAAAGGTTAAATTTAATTTGCAGAAAATTGAGCATTTTGGAATGGATTTTGGGAACATTAAGCAATTTAGATAACCATTCCACTAAATCATAGTCAAGAAGGAATTATTCACTGATGCTGCAACATTTGATAACTCTTTTAGGAGAGGCATAATTACTGGCACCACAACACCAAATATCCACATGTCTAAGTGAGTCAGCATCTACATTTCAAGGGAATAACTGAGTGCTTTTTTAGTGATTTATCCCAGAAACATTTGGAGATGAGCTTTCCTTTACCAGTACTTGCCCCATCCTACCTCACCTTGCTGCGCTCCTACAATAGCCCAGCCCACACATTTTGCTCTTCTAATGCCCACCTACTCAATGTACCTTAATCTCATCTATCTTACCACCAACTTCTTTTCCCACGTCCCGAATACGGCCTGAAATCCGCTCCCTCTTCATGGCTGACAGATAATTACACTCCCTGCTTTTGAAGCCTTACTGAAGGTACATCTCTGCAAGAGGCCTTCCCTGACTATGCCCTCATTCCCTTTTCTCCCACTCCCTTCTGTTTTACCCTGATTTGCTCCCTTTATTCACCCTCCATAAGTACATATCCATAATTTATTGATGTTAATGTATACCCCGCCCCCCTCCCCCCCAACACGCTGTAAGCTCATTGTGGGCAGGGAATGTCAGTTATGTTGTTGTCTTGTACTCTCCCAAGCACTTGGTACAGTACCCTGCACATAGTAAGTGCTCAGTAATAAGATTGGCTGACTGACTCAAATACTACTACTACTACTAATAGACTCTGAGCCCACTGTTGGGTAGGAACTGTCTCTATATGTTGCCAACTTGTACTTCCCAAGCGCTTAGTACAGTGCTCTGCACACAGTAAGCGCTCAATAAATATGATTGATTGATTGATTAAGCACTTACTATGTGCAAAGCACTGTTCTAAGCACTGGGGAGGTTACAAGGTGATCAGGTTGTCCCACGGGAGGCTCACTATCTTAATCTCCATTTTACAGATGAGGTAACTGAGGCCCAGAGAAGTTGTGACTTGCCCAAAGTCACACAGCTGACAATTGGCGGAGCTGGGATTTGAACCCATGATCTCTGACTCCAAAGCCCGTGCTCTTTCCACTAAGCCACCCTGCTTCTCCAGTTCTCCTACTTCTTCTATGATTGATTGATTGCTCTGTGTGCAGTAAGCACTCAATAAATATGATTGACTATATTAAGCATAAGCTCTAATTCATGATACTTTCAACTGCAGAGTATCAGTTCAAAATATTTTACCAGAAAGCCATTTCTCCAAATAAATTCCATCTGAAAAGGGTGTATTTAGTGTGAAACAATATTCTCTTCCTTGATTAGCAAATTCCCACTTTAACTTACCCATCCACCTTGATGATTATGATGATTATGACATTTGTTAAGCCCCTGCTATGTGCCAAGCATTGTTCTAACAACTGGGGTAGATACAAATTAACTAGGTTGGATTCAGGCCCTGTCTCACTTAGAGCTTCCAGTCTAAGTAGGAGGGAAAACAGGTATTGAATCCCCATTTGACAACTGAGGCAATTGTGGCCCAGACAAATTAAGTGATTTGCCCAAGGTCACAGAGAAGGCAAGGGGCAGAGTAAGATTTGGAATCAGGATCCTCGGAATTTTAGACCCATGCTCTTTCCTCTAGCTCTCACTGCTTCTAAGGTTTCACCGAAGAAGGGATCCAAACTATTCTTTATTCATTATTTCCCGGATGAGAAGCTATTACCAAAATGTATGAGGAGAAAAAAACTGTGCCTGGGGCTTATTCAACCCATTTTCTGCTCCATTATAAGACTCTTTAAAAGACTTGATAATAATAACAGATTGTCATCATCCAAAAAGCAGGAAGAGACGCTGTTAACAACAGGGTTTTCAGATTCATTGTCTAATGACCATTACTGATGGAGCATTAGAGACTCTAAGACTGGCACAGTGTATGGGAACTAAGCAGGGTGAGAAGTTTATGCTTCATATGGAGAGCAACATGTAGCCATTGGAGGTTTTTGGGGAATGGAGGTGTGCAAAATGATGCATTAGAAAAATGATCTGGACAACAGTGTGAACTGGAGAGGGATGGGGCTGGAGGCTGGGAGGGCTGTAAGGAGACTGAGGCAGTAGTTGTCAGGCTGTGACAAGGGCTTGACAAGCTTACACACTCGAGAGACGGGGAGGAATTTGGTCCTGTCCACAGTGATAGGAAAGTTCGTAGGAGGAGAGGAATTGGGAAGGAAGATGAGTTCAGTTTGGGACATGTTGAGCTTGAATTGCTGACTGGACATCCATGTAGAGATCTTCTGGAGGCTGCAGCAGATGTGAGATTACAAAGACGAGATCAGGGAAAGTGAGGGAGACTTGAGAGTTATCTGTACAGAGGTGGTATACAGGAAGCCAGAAGATCCTATGAGCTCCCCAAAAGAGTGAGTGAGGTTTGGTGGATGCTAACAGTGAAGGAGTAGAAGTCAGAGAAAGAAATGGCTGGAAAAAAAACAGTGTCCACCAGGGTGGTAGGAGGGGAATAGGACATTGTCAGGAAAAAAAAAAGGTTAGATATTTTTCTAAGCGAGAGGAGTGGTCCATGATGTCAAAGACAACTAAGTGGTAAAGTGGTTTAAGATAGAAACCTCTTTTTTTAGGTATTTGTTAAATGCTTATTATCAAGCACTTAGTACAGTGCTCTGCACACAGTAAGTGCTCAATAAATATGATTGAATGAATGAATGTGCCCGGCACTGATTAGTCACTGGGGTTGACACAAGGTAATCTGAATAGACAGTCTGTGCCCCACATGTGGCTCACAATCTTAATCCCCATTTTACCTAAGAGTAAATGAGGCAGAGACAAGTTATGTCTTGTCTAAGGTTACACAGCAGATATATGGTGGAGTCAGGATTGGAACCCAGGTCCTCTGACTCCCAAGCCTGTGCTTTCCACTATTCATTCATTCAATCATATTGATTGAGTGCTTACTGTGTGCAGAGCACTGTACTAAGTACTTGGGAAGTACAAGTTGGCAACATATATTGGTGGTATACAGGAAGCCAGAAGATCCTATGAGCTCCCCAAAGGAGTGAGTGAGGTTTGGTGGATGCTAACAGTGAAAGATTAGAAGTCAGAGAAAGAAATGGCTGAAAAAAAAAGGGTATCCACCAGGGTGTTAGGAGGAGAATAGGAGATTGTCAGGAAAAAAAAAAAGGTTAGATATTTTTCTAAGCGAGAGGAGTGGTCCATGATGTCAAAGACAACTAAGTGGTAAAGTGGTTTAAGATAGAAGCCTCTTTTTTTAGGTATTTGTTAAATGCTTATTATCAAGCACTTAGTACTGTTCTCAGCACACAGTAAGTGCTCAATAAATATGATTGAATGAATTAATGTGCCCAGCACTGATTAGTCACTGGGGTTGACACAAGGTAATCTGAATAGACAGTCTATGCCCCACATGTGGCTCACAGTCTTAATCCCCATTTTACATAAGAGTAAATGAGGCAGAGAGAAGTTATGTCTTGTCCAAGGTTACACAGAAGATATATGGTGGAATCAGGATTGGAACCCAGGTCCTCTGACTCCCAAGCCTGTGCTTTCCACTATTCATTCATTCAGTCATATTGATTGAGTGCTTACTGTGTGCAGAGCACTGTACTAAGTGCTTGGGAAGTACAAGTTGGCAACATATATTGGTGGTATACAGGTGGTATACAGGAAGCCAGAAGATCCTATGAGCTCCCCAAAGGAGTGAGTGAGGTTTGGTGGATGCTAACAGTGAAGGATTAGAAGTCAGAGAAAGAAATGGCTGAAAAAAAAGGAGTATCCACCAGGGTGTTAGGAGGAGAATAGGAGATTGTCAGGAAAAAAAAAAGGTTAGATATTTTTCTAAGCGAGAGGAGTGGTCCATGATGTCAAAGACAACTAAGTGGTAAAGTGGTTTAAGATAGAAGCCTCTTTTTTTAGGTATTTGTTAAATTCTTATTATCAAGCACTTAGTACTGTTCTCTGCACACAGTAAGTGCTCAATAAATATGATTGAATGAATTAATGTGCCCAGCACTGATTAGTCACTGGGGTTGACACAAGGTAATCTGAATAGACAGTCTATGCCCCACATGTGGCTCACAGTCTTAATCCCCATTTTACATAAGAGTAAATGAGGCAGAGAGAAGTTATGTCTTGTCCAAGGTTACACAGCAGATATATGGTGGAATCAGGATTGGAACCCAGGTCCTCTGACTCCCAAGCCTGTGCTTTCCACTATTCATTCATTCAATCATATTGATTGAGCGCTTACTGTGTGCAGAGCACTGTACTAAATGCTTGGGAAGTACAAGTTGGCAACATATAGAGACAGTCCCTACCCAACAGCGGGCTCACAGTCTAGAAGGGCACTAGGCACACTGCTTCTCCTCTTAGCTCTAGAGTCAACTTCTCCGCCTGCCTCAGTGTTAACGCTTTCTCTTGCTCACTGAAGACAAACAATACATGGGTAAAAATGAAATATGTTTGAATCAAACAGTACAATAGCATTTTAAAACATTTACTTCCTATAAATCCATACATAGAACACATTGAAAGTCATTCTGGAATTAGCTAGTAATAGCTCACCTTGAAAAATAATAAGGTTAATGCAGAAGAATGCTCTATTTATTTCTTTTGTAATTAAGAAAACTTTTCAGCATCTCGGCCATCCATATAATTGAATTACACTGTTGATTAATTCTTTAAAACATTATTTTTTCTACTATACGTTGTTTTTTAATAATACGCTTCACTACTTAATAAAGTGGAATGATGTTAGCAGGAGACAGTGGAGGAGATATTGTTTATCTAGAGAGGTTTCATCATTACTATTGACTGTAATGCATTATTATTCACCACACAGACACTGTAAATAATGGAAATGTAAATTAAGGTACTTCTACGTTCTCAAATGCCGTATTGAATAAGGAAATAAATACATCAGACAGGCAAGAATTTAGTTATGCATTTTTAAAGAAGTTGCTTTTAGAAGAACTAAACTGGATTTTTAAATGAGTAATCCAGCAGTGAAGTACTTTACCTGCTGACTTCTTATATTGTTAATAGTAAACAGTATATAATGTACAATTAAGCAGTCAACAAAAATTTCTTGCCTGTGGTTTGACATGAAAACAGACGCACAAGACTGATCTCTCTGTAGGTTTCTGGTTTCTGATAACTTTGGGCCGAGTACATTATTTACGCCTTCTTGATGTATATTATTTAATTGCCAATGACTAATTACTAAATTTGTCAGTGTAAATACAGAATCAAAATATCAGATTTAATATGTGGCAACCAGTATTATCTGCTAATTAAAAATGGCTGAAAGCAATTGAAAGCCATTTCAAAATGATTTTGTAATTTCATAGAAATGCTTTAAAATTTTGCAAATGCATAGATATGCTTTTGATTATATATAGCTCTTAAAATTAAAGATAGGAGGAAATCTATGAGTTTTTAAGCACAATAGCTAATTCCTAGCAATACACGACAATCTAGAAAAAAAAATCTTGGAAGTCACTGTTTGGTAATCCTTGAATTACTCTTATAATCAATTTAGTTTGGCAAGTGCTGACTACCCATTAAGAGCTAAATGGTTATTCCAACCCCAACTCTTGTAAAAATTATATTCTTGATACAAAGAACTTCTAAAAGTGCTCACTTCTTTGGGAAATATTCACCTAGTGAAAAGAGCATGGGCTGTGAGTTCTAATCTCAGCTTTGCCACTTGCCTACTTTGTGATTGAGCAAGACATTTAACTTCTCTGTGACTTAATAATAGTTGTATTTGTTAAGTGCATACTGTGTGTCAAACATTGTTCTAAGAGCTGAGGAAGATAAAAGATAATCAGATCAAGGTAATGAATGAATAAGTAAATAAATAAATTACAGATATATACATACATGCCATGGGTAGGGAGAGGTGATGAATGAACGGAGCAGGTCAGGGCGATTCAGAAGGGAGTGGGAGAAGAAAAAAGATCTTAGGGAAGCCCTCTTGGAGAAGATGTGCCTTCAATAAGGCTTTGAAGGAAGGGAGAGCAATTGTCTGTCTGATATGATAATAACTGTGATAATGAAACTTAATAATTTATTAAGCATTTACTATGTGCCAGGCACTACAGTAAGCACTGGGGTGGATACAAGCAAATCAGGTTGGACACAGTGCCTGTTCCAAGTGGGGTTCAGAGACTCAATCCCTATTTTACAGATGAGGTAACTGAGGTACAGAGAAGTGAAGTGACTTGTTCAAGGCCACACAGAAGACAATTGGCAGAACCGGGATTAGAACGAATGACCTTCTGACTCCTAGGCCCAAACTCCGTCTACTGTGTAAGGCCACTTCCCTATCCAAACTTGTGGCCTGTGGTCAGAGATGCAGTGTGCCAGACAGCCAGTTGGCCAACAGCAATTTTACCTGCCTGAGGGGTTGGGGTGGGGGGAAGGCATTGCTCCAGATGGGTCAGGGAAAAACCTGCCCCCGTTTTTGTGGCTTCAACTCCTCACTCTCGGCTTCAAGGCTGTCCATCACCTTGCCCCGTCCTACCTCACCTCCCTTCTTTCCTTCTACAGCCCAGCCCGCACCCGCCACTCCTCTGCCACTAACATCCTCACTGTGCCTTGTTCTCACCTGTCCCACTGTCGATCCCTGGCCCACATCCTCCCCCTGGCCTGGAATGCCCTCCCTCCGCACATATGCCAAGCTAGCTCTCTTTCTCCCTTCAAAGCCATACTGAGAGCTCACCTCCTCCAGGAGGCCTTCCCACACTGAGCTGCTCCTTCCTCTCCCCCTCATCCCCCTCCCCATCCCCCCCGCCCTACCTCCTTCCCCTCCCCACAGCACCTGTATATATGTTCGTACAGATTTATTACTCTATTTTACTTGTACATATTTACTATTCTATTTATTTTATTTTGTTAATATGTTTTGTTTTGTTGTCTGTCTCCCCCTTCTAGACTGTGAGCCTGCTGTTTGGTAGGGACTGTCTCTATATGTTGCCCACTTGTACTTCCCAAGCGCTTAGTACAGTGCTCTGCACACAGTAAATGCTCAATAAATACGATTGAATGAATGAAAAATGAATGACAGGGACTGTATTCAACCCGATTTGTTTCCACCCAAGTGCTTAGTACAGTTCCTGGCACATAGTAAGTGCTAAACAAGTATTTATTATTATTATTATTATTAATTATTAAATGTCATTGCTTAGCTTCTTACATTCACCAAGTGTAAATAGACAGGCCAAAAAACTCTGACAACTTTTGAAATCTTGTTGTTCTGTTCTGTTTGGGAGCTTCAGAATTCAGTGCTCAGATACTTAGAGGATAATTACTTGTGAAGGGCTGAATTCATATTGCAAAATACTAGAAAAAACTGGTCCATATGAAACACACGAAATGAATGAAAACTATTAAGACTAAAATCACTCAGTATTGACTAGTTATTTCAGCTTGTTTGTTACTGAAAAGAATATATAACTTTTCTATCATTGCAGTTTTGTAGCCTTTGTGTTCTATGTCAGTGTCTCTTGTGATTTTTGCCTTTAATGTTCAGTGTCTCCTGTGAGATTTAAAGTTCCTTGAAGGCAGTGAACTTTATTGCTGCCTCATTACTATTCTCCACTGTGCCTAAAATAGTGTCCTGCACCCAAAGATTGTTCAATAAATCGTGCTGATGAATGAGGGTATTAATGTTGAATAACTGTGGAGGATACTTTCAGTCCAATATCCCTTTAGGGAGAGCAGCTGACCCAAACACTACTTTTATGTCACCACTTACTAGCTCTGGTTTACAGTTTTACTTATTTGTGGTGACCTCTTTTGATATCAGTTTTATGGTTTGCCTCCACAGATTTCTTTTCCTGAGGTGACTGTCTGTTTTTTCACCTGAGGCCAGATAGAATGGCCCCTGGGGGAGAATCAGAGTACAGTGACAGGGCCGGCTGAAAGCAAGCACAGTGGATAGGGGCAGTCCTGGGAAATCCATCAAAAGTTTCCGGGCATTGGCTGATCCAATAAAACTTTCCCTTTTTTAGGGCTGTATCCCTGGAGATAATCATGAGCTGTGTGAGAGAGAAAACCTAACCATATTTTTCTGAGGTTTAACTGTGTTCCTTTACTGATTTTGTGGTTTGATTCTTTCTTCAGAGACACATGCCCCATGGATGATGAGGTAAACCCTCAATAGCCAATTTTCTTTGTTACCAGTACCAGACTGTAACTAATGGTTCCAGGAAAATGATTCCTTTAAAAAAAAAAGCACACATACCAGAGGAAGAGGGTATAAACTTATCAAGATAAATCTTTTTATACCAAGGTTTATTGCTGAGAGATTTTTTTTTTATGATCAAATAACCCCATCCCAGAGGTGCCTGCTTTTAACACTTGACAGTGCCTTAATTTTAATAGTCAGAAGTCCTTATGTGGACTTGTTTTTAATACAGTGGCTGCAAAGAGCCATCCTATAAAGCATCACAACCCCAAAATGAGATTTCCTACCTCCTAAATCTGAAAATAGCTAATTCCTTAGCCATCCTTTCTGCTAGTCCTGGACATGAGCGGAGAGGGGAAACAACGAAATAACAGCAGCCTTGTTATTTACGTGGCACATGCTAAATGCAAATAATAATTGTGGTATTTGTTAAGCAGTTACTATGTGCTAAGTAACTTACTAAGTGCCGGGATAGGTGCAAGATAATCGGGTGGAAACAATCCTTGCCCCATATTTCCTGTTTCTGCCCTCTCCTCTGTGTCAAATGTGCACTTTGCTGCATACCCCTAAACACTTTGCTACCCACCCCTCACATCAATTCCTACTACTTTCCCTTAACCCTAATCTACTTTCATGTCTCTCTCCTCCTCTAGACTGTAAATTCCTCTGGGAAGAGATCACCTCTACCAACTGTATCCTACTATACTTTTCCATGCACTTAATTCAGTGCTCTGCATACAGTACATGCTCAATAAGTACCACTGAGTGAATGATTGATCCATACAGATTTGAAGCCTAAGTAGGAAGGAGAACTCCTATTTCTCCTCCATTTTGCAGGTAAAGAAACTGAGACACAGAGAAGTTAAAGTAATTGCCCAAGGTCTCACAGGTGGAGTAAGGATTGGAATCCAAGTCCTCTAAGTCCAATCCTGTGCTCTTTCCACAAGGCTGTTCTGACTAGAATGGAAAGAGGGAAACAATCATACATTTTGATCTCATTCCAGCCAGATGTGGTTTACATTGTTAGCATATCCTAGTTTGATAAGGAGCTTAACAGCAGGCTTAATGATCAAAACAAGGGGCCAAGAAACGTGCCTCTCTAACACCCATCCTGCAGTCACTGGGATGCTCATCCAAGAGGAAGTGTCAGCCGGATGGGCTTTCATAGCAAGGTACTTTTATGGGATGAATGAGAGAAATGTGTGTCGGCCCAGCATTATCCAGATCTTTGGTAAAAGGGGAAGTTGGGTCTGTTGTCTTTTCTTATGCCGTCGAGTCGTTTCTGACCCATAGTGACATCATGAACACATCTCTCTCAGAAAACCCCCCCTCTCCATCTGCAATTGTTCTTGTAGTGTATCCTTAGAGTTTTCTTGGTATAATAGAAAAGTAGTTTACCACTGCTGCCTTCTGCGCAGTAAACCTGAGGCACCACCGTCTACTCCCTCCCATGCTCCTGCTGCCCAGCATGGAAGAGTTTTAGCTTGTAGCAGATTGCCTTCCACTCTCTGGCCACTGGCCAAGCTAGGAATGGAATGGGTTAACTCTCTGCTTGACTCTCCCTCCCCTAGCTGAGACTGGTAGAGTACTGGAAACTCTGCAGATGTGACCCTGAGAGAGTCTGTTACCAGAAAAGAAATGCCTCTCCAAAGAGATAGGCTCAAGGTAGAGACTGTTTGGCTCAACTCAGTGGGGAAGGTAGACAGCTTTTAAGGGGATCAGGAGGACCATGGAATCACGGAGTGGCAAGGTTACTGGGGAGGTGACCTGGCCAAGATGGGAGAGGACAGAAGAAAATGGAAGATAATAATCAATCAATCAATCAATCAATCAATCGTATTTATTGAGCGCTTACTGTATGCAGAGCACTGTACTAAGCACTTGGGAAGTACAAGTTGGCAACATATAGAGACAGTCCCTACCCAACAGTGGGCTCACAGTCTAAAAGGGGGAAAGAAGCAGAGAAGAAGCATGGCTTAGTGGAAAGAGCCCAGGTTTGGGAGTCAGAGGTAGTGGGTTCTAATCCCAGCCCTGCCACTTGTCAGCTGTGTGACTTTGGGCAAGTCACTTCACTTCTCTGTGCCTGTTCCCTCATCTGTAAAATGGGGATCAAGACTGTGAGCCCCAAGTGGGACAACCTAATAACCTTGTATCTATCCCAGTGCTTAGAACAGTGCTTGGCACATAGTAAGCGCTTAACAAATATCAACACTATTATAAGCAGGTGCATAAAGACGTTACAACAATGATTTGGGCTTTTGGTGTTTTATTTCATTTTTTTTTAATCCTAATCTCACCTCTTTTTAGATTCTGCACAAGCTAGTGCTTGTGTATCAGAAGTCTCTCTGTCTGTTGTCTTTTTTTTCTACTCTTTTTTGAAAACTGTTCATTTCAGTTAAACTCTGAGGAAAGAAAAGCCAAAGGTCTATGGTAGCATTTGTACAGCACCAAAATACATAGTGAAAAGAAACAGGTGCCTGTGTTTTTATACCTGGTTGAAAGTTTCCCTAAAGGAGAATTTTTGATTTCAGTAGCCTCTGAATGTATCTTTTCTATAAAGATATGTGCTGGGTCTCCATGGGAGCTTTTTACACAACTGAGAAATTTCCACTGTTCTCTGTCAAAAATATTTTAAGTCCTTTATCAATCATATGTATTGAGCACTTAGTATGCGCAGAAAACTGTACTATAAGTGCTTGGGAGCATTCAATACAACAGAATTAGCAGACATGTTCCCTGCCCATAATTTGCTTACAGTCTACAACAGGAGACACACATTATGTTCATTGAAAAATAAAACTTTAGGGGGAAAAAAAACCAGTAGAATTTCTTGAAGACATAGGTCTGTCCATGTTACTTTAAATTTTCAGAAGCTTCCAAGCTTTTTCTATTTTCTAGATCTAGACAGGACTAAGCTAAATGCTGGCACCCCGCTGAAAAGTCGGAGTACTGTATGTCTATTTTCAGGTGAGAAACCTATTAACAGTTCGCAAAAGGGCTATCTCAGCTGAAGCAGAACAGTGAATGTCCACAGCAGTGATATAAGGGCTGTGCTTGTCTGTAAAGTTCATGAACTTGAAAGCAGACTGGCTGGACAGAATCAGATATAAAAATTAATAGGGATTACAGTCAAGGCGACTAGAGTTTGCAGTTTTCTGCTCAAGGGTTTGTTTAAGCCTTTTAAGTACCTCACTTAAGGTACACTCACACATACACACTTTTTTTGGCTGAGAAGATTGTCTTTATTGAAAGTGATACTTGATGGGGTAACCTGACTTCTTTGGCCCAATCAGACTTTAAACCTGGCTGTTCTACAACTTCATCCCCTTGATATTTCAAGGACTGACTGTTATTATTTCTCCATCAGAAGACAGTCTCAAGTGGTGGTTTCTCTTGGATATCAGTGCCTTTTGAGAGTTCCAAGCAATTTTGTTATTGAGACTCTTCAGGTTTTTAATCACCTCTTCATGTAAATCCATTACTCCCAACCTTTGTTCGAGCAACTGTTTTGAAATGGCACACAAATGAAATCCTCTAAAGCATGTTACAGAAAAAAAAATGTATAAGAAAATAAGTAACACCAATCCTAGATTATGGGTTTTTTTTAAGTGTGTTTTATGTGCCAGGTACTGTTCTAAGCACTGGGGTGGATACAAGCAAATCTGATTGGACACAGTGTCTGAACCACATGGGACTCATAGTCTTAATCCCCACTTTAAGCAGCTTGGCTTAACCACATGACCACACTTATCATTCTCTACAACCTGGGAAGGAAAGATCTTTTAGATCTCATCCATTCCTCTTCCTCCAAGGACTGTAAAACACGACTATGCACTCCACTTTCATTTCTTTAGCCCTTCTGACAGCTTGTTCAAAATCACGTGAACTTCCTAACATCCCTCCTGCTACAGTTTAACGTTTTCCATTGTCTTCTGATCTAAAAAACAATGAACAATCTCATTAGCATGGCTCAGTGGAAGGAGCACAGGCATTGGAGTCAGAGGTCATGGGTTCAAATCCCAGCTCCACCACTTGTCAGCTGTGTGACTTTGGGCAAGTCACTTAACTTCTCTGGGCCTCAGTTACCTCATCTGTAAAATGGGAATTAAGCCTGTGAGCCCCCCGTGGGACAACCTGATCACCTTGTATTCCCCCAGTACTTAGAACAGTGCTTTGCACATAGTAAGCACTTAATAAATGCCATTATTATTATTGTTATTAGTAGTAGTAGTAGTATTACAGATGAGGAAACTGAGGCCCAGAGAAATGAAGTGACTTGCTAAAGGTCACACAGTAGACAAATGGCAGAGTCAGGATTGGAACCCATATCCTGCTGACTCACTAAGCTACTCTGCTTCTCTAGGTTCACTCATTCATTCAGTCATAGTTATTGAGCACTTACTGTGTGCAGTGTACTTGGGGAAGTACAGTACAATACAATCAGCTTACAGTCCAGTGGGCAGGAGACAGACATGATACAAATAAATACAATTGCAGATATTTAAATGCTTGGTGTGGGGCTGGGAGGGAGGAAGGAAGAGCAAAGGGAGCAAGTCAGAGCAACAAAGAAGGGAGTGGGAGATGAGGAAAAGTGGAACTTAGTCTTCGAAGGCCTCTTGGAGGAGATGTGCCTTCAATAAGGTTTTGAAGCAGGGGAGAGTAATTGTCTGTCAGATTAGAAGAAGGAGAGCGCTCCAGATCAATGGTACTTCCAGCCCAAGGGTCTGCCTCCAACAGTGGCAAAAGGAGGCTTCAGAATATTTTGGAATGGTTGCCATTCTCATGCTTAGAAATGTACCATCTAATACCCCTAACTTTACCTCCGCTTCCCAACTTTTCCTCTAATAATCCATTATAGACCACTCCTCCATTACTTTATCCAAACCCCTTTTGAATAGGCTGATATTTTCAACTTGCACAACTTCCTTTGAAAATAAATGATCTATGATTGTCTCTGGGATTTAGTAAGCACTAATTCCTTACTCACCCTGTCCATAATAAGAATCATAATTTTGGTATTTGTTATGTGCTTACTATGTAAAAAGCACTGTTCTAAGCGCTGGGGAGGATACAAAGTTATCAGATTGCCCCATGTGGGGTTCACAATCTTAATCCCCATATGATAATAATAATGACATTTATTAAGTGCTGACTATGTGCAAAGCACTGTTCTAAGTGCTGGAGAGGTACAGAGCGATCAGGTTGTCCCACGGGGGGGCTCACAGTCTTCATCCCCATTTTACAGATGAGGGAACTGAGGGCCAGAGAAGTTAAGTGACTTACCCAAAGTCACACAGCTGACAATTGGCGGGGCTGGGATTTGAACCCATGACCTCTGACTCCAAAGCACAGGCTCTTTCTACTGAGCCATGCTGCTTCTCCATTTATCCATGATTAGACTTCATGCATGCCTCTTCTTAGGACTCTATCTTTCATGAGTTGTCTTATGCTGTCAAGTCATCTCTATCCCATAGCGACTACATGGACACATCTCTCCCAGAATGCCCCACCTCCATCAGCAATCATTCTGGTATTGTATCCATAGAGTTTTCTTTGTAAAAATACAGCAGTGGTTTAGCCATTGCCTTCTTCTGCGCAGTTAACCTGAGTTTCCACCCTCAACTTCCTCCCATGCCTCTGCTATCCAGCCCAAGGGAGTTTTGACTTGTAGCCGATGGCCTTCCACTCGCTAGCCACTGCCCAAGCTAGGAATGGAAAGGATATGCCTCTCTGTGACTCTCCTTTCCATAGCCAAGACTGGTAGAGTACTGGAAACTCTCCAGGTGTGATCCTGAGAGGGGATCTTTATTAACTAAAGTATCTTAAACTTTCCAGTTTATCCTCAAAAGGAAGCTTTCTCAACTCTCAGGTAATCTTGATTATCTTTCTCCATGTCATTTTTTTTAATGATATTTGTTAAGCAATCACTGTGTGCCAGGCACTATACTAAGCGCTGGAGTAGATACAACCTATCAGGTTGGACACAGTCCATGTCCCACATGGGACTCATATGGACTTAATCCCCATTTTATGGAAGTGGTAACTGAGGCACAGAGAAGTTAAGCGACTTGACCAAGGTCGCACAGCAGACAAGTGGGAGAGCTGGCATTAGAACCCATGTCCTTCTGACTCCATGTCCTTCTGCAGTTTGTGGCCTAGTGGATAGACCATTGGCCACAAACTGCACATAGTATTCCAGCTACTAACATATAGCTTTTTAATAATATTCTTTGTTAAGCCCTTACTATGTTTCGGACTGCCCAAAAGACAAGCAAATGGACTTTAGAGCAAATTAAACCAAAGTGGTCTTTGGAAGGCCAAATGACTCAACTTAGATTAGCATATTGTGGACACATAATTAGGAGGACTAATTCTCTGGAGAAGACACTAATGCTAGGAAAAGTTCAGGGACAATATGGAAGAGGCAGACCAGCAGCTGGATGGATAGAGACCATAACAGTGATAACGGAAGAACCATTAGAAAATTTGTGGATTATGGAAGAGGACAGGATGTTCTGGAGAAGGTATATCCCTGGAGTCGCTATGAATCAGAAATGACTCAATAGCCTTTATTAATTATAATAATAATAACAACAATAATAATGATAATAATAATAATAATGATAATGTATTGGGCCCTGTACTAAGTGCTGGGATAGATACATATAATTGTCAGACACAGTCCCTGTCCCACATGGAGCTCACAGTGACAAAACTTTGATGTTGTTTTCTATTCTTCTGGCTCACCAAATTTTCTATTTGTGCTTATTTTTCCACTTTTTGTGGACTCCCCAGTTCTTACTTGGGCGGTTTTTCTGTTATTCAGTTTTTCACCCCTCTGATGACTACTTTTGCCCTGACAATTAGACTTGTAGGCTCTCAGTTTGGTCTGTTTGTTTTTTCTGACCTGAGGCATACCCTTCAGGTTCAACCACCTCCAGGCTTCTAGTCAGTTTATTTTTGTTTGTTTGTTTGTTTTTTTATTAAACCACCCTTCTCAGGTCTTTAGTTGTTTGGACACAGTTATCCCTTTGCTGTGCCTCTCTTGTCTCTCCTACCACCAAACTCTCATTCACAGCCTTCCTTCTGGCTGGCCCTCCCTGGACATCAGTACCACCACTTTTGCTATCTACAAAGACCTATTGGAAGCATATCTCCCCCAGGGAAGGTTTCCTAACTCATCTCTCATTGCTGCTGAATAACCTAAGCATTGCCCCATCCCCTAAACACTTACTCAACTTTACCCCTACAGCACTCATGTACATATTCTTATTCTTTGTTTCTTCCTGTATCTGCAATTCATTTTTGAGTCTGTCTCTGCCATTACTGTAAACTCCTTGATAGCAGGGATTATTTCTATTTATTATACTTTCCCAAGGCCTTAGTATGGTTCTGTCAACAAAGTGCTTAATAAATACCATTGATTGATTTCCAAGAAAATGAGGTGTTTGTCTAAGTGCATTAATTTAGGCCATTTGAAGACATTTTACTGTTTTAGTGCAATATGGAACTTGGCAGTCACATGCTGCTAACACTAAAACCAATCTATAAGAACAATAATTCTGATCTCTCTGAAAGGAAAAGAGGAAGAAATTGCTTCATTCACTTTGTCATGGACCCAGTTCATTAAGCAGCAAAATCTAATGGGAGAGGGGAACAGTAGAAATGGTCTTACTGAATAGCATTGGCCTTATTTATCATGTCATTTGCCGAAGTCCAGCATTTGGAATGCTGTCTGGAGTGGTGAGAATTGATGCCATAAAAGCTTCTATCAACCCAGGTTTCCCTAGATCCTAGGTAACTGGGAATGAGGCACTGCAAACAATATAGGGGCAGCGTGATATATGGGCTAGAGCATGGGCCTAGGGGTCAGAAAGACCTGGGTTCTAACCCGAGCTCCACCTCTTATCTGTTGTTTGACCTTGGACAAGTCACTTCACTTCTCTATGCCTCCATTACCTCAGTTGTAAAATCTCATTTACAGTTATAAGTCCCATGCAGAACAGGGACTGTGTCCAAATTGATTAGCTTGTATAAACCCTAGCATTTAGAACAGTACTTAACAAACACCATCATCATTATTATTGTTATTATTATTACTACTACTACTACTAATAAGTTCTTCCATGGTATACATAGCGGTAACATTATCAGAAGCGCAATATATTTCACCTAATGAGGGGGAAAACCATTTAATCCTGAATCATTCATCATTTTATGCTGACCATTTCACCTTATTAAATGGTAATATTCATCAAGGCATGTGCTTGAGAGGTGTGTGTGTGTGTGTGCATGTGAACTCATTTTATGCCCTGTCTTTTTATTCTACGTTTTGTGGCACCCTTTCATGTTAGCACTTCAGTTTGCACTAATTGTGGTTGCCACCTTCAACTGGAAGTGGCATGTTCATATGGCATTCATGTTGAAGCCTTTTTGAACTGTGGATATGAAGCAGCAGTAAATTAGATTAGTAGTCCCTGATAAAAGATTCTGGTTGATTTAAGAGATAATGTTGATGGAGCAGAATGTTGTCACAAGATAATAGTGTACTGCTGCTAGATAAATGCCAAGGGGAAGCTAAAGCATTTATTGGGTATAAACACTGAAGCAAAGCAGAGACATTCTTTTGTAGACAGGAAGTCATTTACCCTCTGCCTGTATTTAGATTGAGATAGAAGAGGAATGTAATGCCTTGCTGTAACTTTGATGGGCGTGAATTTAGAGGAATGATAATTTCCTCAGTTGAAGTTCACATTCTCCATTGTGTAAGGTTAATGCATATTTGCAAAACACTGAAATCTCACTGGCTTGGAGCCCATAAATTCATTCATTCATTCATTCATTCAATCGTATTTATTGAGCAGTTATTGTGTGCAGAACACAGTACTAAGTTCTTGGGATCATATAATACAGGAATAAAAGGAGACAATCCCTGCACACAGTGAGCTCACATTCGGGGCGGGGAGGGGGCGGGGGGAAGACAGACATCAGTGCAGGTGAACAGGCATCAATATAAATAAATAAAGTTACAGATATATACATAAGTGCTGTGCGACAGGGAGCGGGGAAGAGCAAAGGGAGTGAGTCAGGGTGACATGGAAGGGAGTGGATGATGAGGTGAAAGTGGGGCTTAGTCTGGGAAGGCTTCTTGGAGGAGGTGTACCTTCAGTAAGGCTTTGAAGAAGGGGAGGGTAATTGTCTGGTGGATTTGAGGAGGGAAGGCATTCCAGGCCAGAGGTAGAATTTGGGCCAGGGGTCAGCAACCAGACAGGCTAGATCAAGGTAGAGTGAGAAGGTTAGAGCAAAGTGTGTGGGCTGGGTTGTAGGAGAGAAGGGAGATGAGGTAGGAGGAGGCAAAGTGATGGAGAGCTTTAAAACCAGTGGTGAGGAGTTTTTGTTTGATACCGAGGTGGATAGGCAATCACTGGAGGTTTTTGAGGAAGGGGATGACATGCCCTGAACGTTTCATTAGAAAGATAATCTGGGCAGTGGCATGAAGTATGGGGAGAATCAAGAGGTTGGGAGGACAGAAAGGAGGCTGATGCAGTAATCTAGGCAAGATAGAAGAGTGATTGTACTAGTGTGGCAGCCATCTGGATGGAGAGGAAAGGGCAGATTTTAGCGACGTTGTGAAGAGACCGACAGGATTTGGTGACAGATTGGATATGTGGGTTGAATGAGAGAGCAGTCAAGGATGATGCCAAGGTTACAGGCTTGTGAGACCTTGTCATCTACAGTGACGGGAAAGATAGGGAGAGAACAGGGTTTGGGAGGGAAGATGAGCTTAATTTTGGGCAATTAGTAATAAGTTTATTGAACAGACTATATATTTAATCCAATCCTCTACAGAGTTAGGTAGATGGTATTGAACTGCAGAGTTAGGTAGATGGAAAGGGTGTTAATTGAAAGAAAATGCTAGGTTTGGATGTCTTTTTTTAATGGTATTTGTTAGTGCTTACTATATGCCAGGCACTACACTATGCTCTGGAGTAGATAGAAGGTAATCAGAGTGGACAGAGTTACGCCCACATCCATTCATTCATTTAATCATATTTAATGAGCACTTACTGTGTGCAAAGGACTGTACCAAGTGTGTGGGAGAGAACAGTATAACAGACACATTACCTGCCCACAATCAGATCACATTCTAGAGACATGAGGCTCACAGTCTTATCAGCGCTTAGAACAGTGTTTAGCGCTTAGAACAGTGCTTGACACATAGTAAGTGCTTAACAAATGCATCATTATTTTTATTATTATTATTATCCCCATTTTTGAGATGAGGTAACAGAGGCACAGAGTAGTTAAGTGACTTGCCCAAGGTCACACAAGGTCTGGATTAGAACCCAGGTCCTTCTGACTCACAGGCTCTATCTACTAGGCCAAACCGCTTTCCTAATTAGGCTGAGGAGAGGCTAAGGGGAAAATAAAAAGTCAGTGTCTCTGTTATATGGCCTCCACCTTCACAAATGTGGTATTAAAAAAACTGTTCATATTAGACATATCAGAGCGCATTTGGGAATCCACCATTAAAGCATAGAGTACTACAAAGTCAGTTTTTTTCACTTGAATAATGATGTTCACTGAGCCAAGCTGGCTGGTTACTACTGTTTCAGAAAGGTTATGCTGTCTTGTAAAATTTCCTCTGTCTTAGAAGGCAATGTGATGTGATTGGGATTCTTTTTTTTTTAATGGCATTTGGTAAGTGCTTACTCTGTGCCAGACACTGTACTAAACCCTGGGGTAGATACAAGTTAATCAACTCGTACACAATCCATGTCCCACATAGGGCTCAAAGTCTTAAGCCCCATTTTCAGATGAGGTAACTGAGGCTCAGAGAAATTGAGTTGCCCAAGGTCACACAGTCGACAAGTGGCAGAGCCAGGATTAAAACTCAGATCCTTCTGACTCCCAGCACCTCGCTTTATACACTAGGTGTTTCCCTCTCAAAGGAAAAGGCATTCTTCTGTATAAATATAGAAAGCCTCCATGTCAATAGTCACCTAGACCATCTTCTGCTTCCCACATAAAATAAAGATATAGTAGATGCACCCAAGAACTAATAAGTATACTCAATATTCCTAAGCCAATAAGTTGGATAAACATTGAGCTCCTAGGCCTGAAAAAAGCCTACAAGTCACTCTATGGTGATGTCAGGGCACGCTTAGCAGCTTAAAGCTTGGAGACCCAGTTTCAGACACTGCTCTTGAAGCCTATAAGCACATTTTTCCGAGGGACAGACCAAGTCTGTGTATATCATAAGGTGACACCACACCAAGGCCTTTATGGTGAAAACTCAGTGACTTGCAGCAGAGCAACATATCCAACAACACCTTGCAGTGCTTCATGATTATGACAGCACTGGATGCCTTCAAAACTCTGAGGGGACATGAGGATTCGGCAGCACATATACTAAAATTGGAACGATACAGAGAAGATTAACATGGCCCCTGTGCAAGGATGACACACATATTTGTGAAGCGTTCCATATTTTCTATTTATTTTATTTTGTTTATATGTTTTGTTTTGTTTTCTGTCTCCCCCTTCTAGACTGTGAGCCCACTGTTGGGTAGGGACTGTCTCTATATGTTGCCAACTTGTACTTCCCAAGCACTTAGTACAGTGCTCTGCACACAGTAAGCACTCAATAAATTTGATTGATTGATTGATTGAGGATTAAGCTAAGAAACATCTGTGGTGGGATGCTGAACCTGAAGAGATTGTAAACTTGTTGTGATTAGGAAATGTCTGTTATATTTTTGTGTTGTACTCTCCTACGTGCTTAGTACTGTGTCCTGAACACAGTAAGTGTTCAAGAAATATGATTGATTGATTGATTGATAAGAGATCAAGGAATATGCTTACTTCATTTGTACAGTACTCTGCACACAGTAAGCACTCAATAAATACGATTGAAGGAAGGAATGAATGAATTCATCGTCATCATCATCATCAGTCGTATTTATTGAGTACTTACTGTGTGCAGAGCACTTTACTAAGTGCTTGGGAAGTACAAGTTGGCAACATATAGACACAGTCCCTACCCAGCAGTGGGCTCACAGTCTAAAAGGGAGAGACAGAGAACAAAACCAAACATACTAACAAAATAAAATAAATAGAATAGATATGTACAAGTAAAATAAATAAATAGAGTAATAAATATGTATAAAACATATATACATATATACAGGTGCTGTGGGGAAGGGAAGGAGGTAAGATTCATATATATTGAGCGTTTATTGTGTGCAGAGCACTGTAGTAAGCGCTTGGAAAGTACAATACAGCAATAAAGAGAAACAATCCATGCCCACAACAGGCTCACAGTCTAGAGTTTAGCTTACCACCACCAAGCTAAAAACTCTTACTACAGTAGCTATATGGCCACAGTAGCACAGCACTGTTGCAGAGTACAGATGAGACCACCCTCATCACAAAGAGATTTGTTCATACCTGATCTTTTTCCCAGGCATTCTATAATGTGTTTCCATCATCCTCCCTAATTTCTTATGCAAAATGGCAAGATGTGGAAAGCAAGTTGTAAATCTACATGATCGTTTGGGTTTTAAACAATATATAGTTTAGGGTGACTAATTCAGGGAAACTTGGGTTTAAATTTTAAACATTTGAAAAAATGGGGTTTAATTTTTTATTTGCATGATTCAGATATTACATTTACTAGCAAGTGGTCATTCAAAAATATCAATCCTTTCCTTTCATTTGCGTGTAATGCTAAAGACTAAAGGAACACAGAACACCAATCCTGTGCCTGTAACAACTTCCAAAGCCGAGATCACATCTTCTACTTCTCTAGACTATTTCATAAGCACCCTGTAGAGTGCCCTGCATTCAATAGGCCATCAGCTAATCTTGCTGCTGTGAATGATGATGATAACTCTTCCTGAATAAAACTCCTTCTCCCTTCTAACTTCCCATTTATTCGTTCATTCAATTGCATTTATTGAGCACTTATTAGGTTCAGAGCTCTGAACTAAGCACTTGGGAGAGTACAATAAGAGCTAACCTCTTGTCCACATCCTCTTTCTGACCTGGAATTATTCCCTCTTCATATCCAACAGACTACCACTCTCTCCACCTTCAAAGTGTTATTAAAAGCACATCTCCTTAAAGAGGGATTCCTGAGAAAGTACTCATTTCCCCTGCTCCCTTTCCCTTCTGCTTCGCCTATGAACGTGGATCTGTACCCTTTAATCCCTTGATGTAAATCCCACCCTTAGCCCCACACCACTTTATTTACATATCCATAACATTTTAATATCTGTCTCCCGGCTTTAGCCCATAAGGTCATTTTAAGAGGGAATGAACCTATCAAGTCTTTTGTATTTTACCCTCCCAAGTGCTTAGTATACTGAGCTGCACAGAATAAGTGCTTTACACATACCATTAATTGGTAAATTAATTTGAGTCCTCTGCTTTTTCAATAGCTCTATATGATTGACTGTTGAACTTAACCTTAAAATGAAAAACCTGAACATCGTCTGCCAGTTGACTGCTGTTTACTTCAAGACAATGAGTTGGGTTTTCATTTCAAGAAATAGCATATGGGCTTGAAATTTCTAAACCATTTTAGCTGTTGTTTCTCAAATGCCCTCAATTTATAAAAGCTCTTACCTGTTTAAGGTTTAGATTGTTTGCATTATTGAAGTTCAGTGCTGAAAATGGCACCTTCAACATTTCAGTTGTGACTTATTTAATGAATCAATATTGACATTTTCTGCATGATTTTCTTTTCACTAGAAAATAAATTCTTACTTCTAATTCACCTACAACTATGAGGGAGATAGACACTAATTTAAAAAAAATCCAGTACATTTAATAACAGGCAGATAGCTTGTGCTTTCAGCTAGAATTAATTAACTTATCGATCCGATAAAATCATAAATTGAAAGCGCCTTCTAGTCAAGAAAGTAACAAAATGGTTTGTGCTTAATATGCTTATTTTATTGAAAGGAAAGTTTGGTGTATTTAATTTCAAAATGAAGAAAAATCTGTGCATGGCACAGTGAAAAGAGCACAGGGTGGGAGTCAAAGAAGCTGGTTTCTAATCAAGATGACCACTTTCTGGCTGTGTGAACCTGGGGAAATCACTTAACCCTCTCTGTGCTTCGTTTTCCTCATCTGTAAAATGGGGATTCATTACTCATTATCCCTCCTGTTTAGACTGTGAGGCTTATGTGGGGAAAAACACAACAAACAAACAAACAAAAAACCTGTGACAACCTGATTATTTTATATGTACTCCAGCACTTGTATAAGGCTGGACACATATCAAGTACTTAACAAATACCACAGTTATTGTCAAGTAGACATGATCCTTGCACTCAAAAGAGTTTTCAGTTAAATGTGGCAAATAAACATACATTGATGAATATTTCTTAGTTGAAGGAAAGAATAAGCCTGAGTAATAGACCTAAGTGAATAAAAAAAGGTAAAAACATAATCAGATAAATATGAGTACTCTGATGACCTGTGGAATAATTATGGTGTGCAAGTCGCTTTTCAAATGTGTTAACCTAATTTTAATAACAGGGTCCCTATATTTACAACTTCTACTGTATCTACAGTGTCTATAGTAAATCAGTAGCACTTAATAACAAACAGTGTGACTATTCTGTAAAACAGGACTAATTTTCTGATTTCCTGGCCCTTGAAAAAATCTTAGTGGTGAAGCAATACTTACCTGAGTTGCAAAGCTTTGCTCTATGTTCCTATTAGACTGTAAACTCCTTGGGGGTAGAAAGTATCCAGCCTTCTTTGGTAAATCAATCATATTTATTGAGCACTTACATTGAGCAGAGCACTGTACTAAGTGTTAGAAGAGTACAGTATAACAGACACATTCCCTGCGGCATTCAAGCACCTAGTACACTACTTGGCACGCAGAGGCTTAATCAGTGCTTTTTGAGGATAATAAAAATTGTAGTATTTATTAAGTGTTTACAGTGTATGATGATGATGATGTTGGCATTTGTTAAGTGCTTACTATGTGCAAAGCACTGTTCTAAGCACTGGGAGAGGTTACAAGGTGATCAAGTTGTCCCACAGGGGGCTCACAGTTTTAATCCCCACTTCACAGATGAGGTAACTGAGGCACAGAGAAGTGAAGTGACTTGACCAAAGTCGCACAGCTGACAGTTGGCAGAGCCGGGATTTGAACCCATGATCTCTGACTCCAAAGCCCGTGCTCTTTCCACTGAGCCACGCTATATCCTTTTCTGTTCTAAGCACTGAGTAATAATGATATTCTATATCTTTGTCGCTTGATCCAAGTGATAGCTGAATAATTGCATTGCCCAGAAAAATGTAATTCAGGACAGAGACATCATCTCCTCCAATTCCATCTCTTGCATTAATTGAACAGAAATGTAAGGCCTAAATTATTCAGATGATTTCCTAGTTTAGTCCCAGTATGAGTTTGAGGCCCAAACCGAGTTTGGCTCCCTCTATTAACACATTTTGGAATTTTATGGACAGATACAATATGTCCATTTTTCCTTCAGGAGGATTACAGACTTTTCCCTTCCTATTTTCTGAGAATGCTGTGAAGATTAGCAAGACCATACCTTTCAACTGCTCTGTGTTTCTCAGAGAAAGATGCACAATAAATCTAAGGTATTGAATAACATGTGAAATCAGACAAGTCATTTCACTATAAGATAATCCCATTCCTTTGACCCTGGAAGAATGATAATAACTATGACCTGACTATGTCATAGAATGGTTATGAGGATTAATGGCTCATTTACAAAGTCTTAGAAATGACAGCTGTTGACTAAATGATAAAGGCATTCTCACCAACATCATGGCTCTCACTACTTTAATTTCTAAACATTGTGCTTATTGTCCAGGAATGAAATCAGTTGCTTTGATTTCCCCTCTAATCATTGGGTTTCCAACTGCTGTTTCCTAATTGCCAATTACGTACTTGAAGTAAACATTTTGATGTGCAGGCTATATTGGAAGAGTTCCTTTTCCAGAACTATCCACCTTTTAGGCAATTA
This sequence comes from Tachyglossus aculeatus, assembly GCF_015852505.1. Taxonomy (NCBI): domain Eukaryota; kingdom Metazoa; phylum Chordata; class Mammalia; order Monotremata; family Tachyglossidae; genus Tachyglossus; species Tachyglossus aculeatus. Next base: position 86,357,027 of record NC_052066.1, read on the forward strand.
ACTGAAAATTACTGTGAAAATGCTTGAAAAACAAATGCACTGATCTGTAAGTGTAGTATAATGAAACTGTGCAACTCTACTCAATTTAAGTGCACCACAACCGTTTAAATGAGGATTTTAGTAATTAAGGGTTAGTTGGTAAAATCCCGTTTGCAGTCACGTTAATTAGCAAGATAAGATTAGAGGTTAAGGCAGTTATCATACACCTGCACTGCATAATATCACCCAAAAGATGCCTTTACTTCATGAATTTTAGGCACAACTCATTTTCTAATCTGTCATCCTATAGCTTTGGCTATGAAATGTGATGTCATGTATTTTTATTATTTTGTTTAGCATGTATGACAGTATCCCAGATATTTAAAAGGCTGTGGATTTTGGCTACAAAACCATAGAAATTCTACTTAACATTACAACTACATGCCAATTAATTTTAAATATTTTAATTATGTAGTCATATGAAGATACTTCTATCATTTAGAGTCAATACAATCTTTCTCTATCTCAGTTATTTTCTGTTTTCTCTTATTGCCAATTCTGAAGATGCATAGCTATATACTCCTGAGAGCCATAACAATAAAGACATTATAATCACATCTCAGTCATTCCCAAACAATTGTCTGAAATAGGGATTTGGGATTTGAAACTGGAACAGTGGAATAAGAGAATGAGAAACCAAGCTCATGTAGAAGAAGAGATGGTGGGATGATCACTTAGATTGGGACATAGTCAATTGACGTGCTGATAAATTTGTCTCTAAGATGATAATAGTAATACTTATGATAAAAATAATAATTGTTATGGTATTTGTTAAGTACTTACTATGTTTCAAGCACTGTCCAAAGTGCAGGGGTAGATTCAAGATCAGCAGGACTCATATGGGGCTCGTAGTCTAAGTAGGAAGGAGAACAGATATTGAATCCCCATTTTGCAAATGAGGGAACTGAGGCCCAGAGAAGTTAAGTGCCTTGGCCAAGGTCATACAGTAGATAACTGGCAGAGCCAGGATTAGAACCCAGGACATCTGACTCCCAGCCCTGCACTCTTTCTACTTTGCCACACTGCCTCTCAAGGTATTGAAGACATTGCCAGAGTCTGCAGGGCAACGAGTTGCCACTTTTGAAAATTCAAGGAGGGTAGGAAAGATCTCATATACTAAGGAAAGCCTAATGCAATGCAGGAATATTTGTATTTAGCCATAGTTACACTAATGAAAATGTTTTAGCTAGAAAGACCCTTTAAAAAACCCTAACCTCAATCTGAAATCATACCAGAGAAAACATGAAATTGCTTCACAATAATTAGCTTGCCAAAGAACATATCCATTTAAGCTACTTGAATTGACTCTTAAAACATAGTAGGTATGGGAGTTGGGGAGATAGATTTTACACATTAGAAGTGGATAATAAATACTGTTGATCATTTAGGAGACTGGTTTGACTAGACTGCTGAATTGAGTTTCAGGCTCTACGATTTAAGGGAAAGATTTATGCGGATATGGAGAACTTAGAGGGTGGTCAGGGAAGAACCATAAAGATGATTAAAAGGTTGTAAAATAATATCTCTGAGGAAAGGTTAAAGACATCATTTAGCCTAGTGAAGAGAGATTCCAGGGAGACTAAATAATTGTTTTCAAAAGTATGAGGAATTACTTTGGGGCAAATTGGGGTAACCCACTGCATCTCTACTAAAGTCAGACTGGAAGAAAACTAAAATGCAGCTATAAGTAAGAGATGAGGAAGCATTTTTGAGAATAATGATGATGATGTTGGATGAAAATTAATAATGATGATAAAAATAATAATAATACTGGTTCTTGTTAAATTCTTACCACGTGCCCATCATTGTATTAAATGCTGAGGTTGATGCAGGATTACCATGTTGAACTTAGTCCCTGTCTCTCATGGGGGCTCACAATCTAAGTAGGAAGGAGTAGGATTTGAAGCCTAGTGTGGGCAGGGATTGTCTCACTTTATTGCTGAATTATACTTTCTAAGCATTTAGTACAGTGCTCTGCAAACAGTAAGAGCCCAATAAATATGACTGAATGAATGACTGAATCCCCAATTTACAGATGAGGAAACTGAGGCAGAGAAGTTATGCGACATGCCCTTGGTCACACAGCAGACAAGTGGCAGAGCCAGAATGAGAACTCAAGTACTCAGAGTGCCTAGGCCTGTGCTCTTTCCACTTGACCACGCTGCCTCTCTCCATGCAGCTTCTCTATGCTGATTGTAATGGTAGTTATGCCCTGGAATGAAGTACTAAAGGATAATGGAGAATCTTCTCAGGAGATCTTTAAACAGGACTGATTCTCATCTGTCTTAGATGGCTGAAATGTGAGCCTGCCAAAAACCTGGGCATGAATAAGCTGACTTCTCAAGGTTTTTTCCACCTCCATGATTGTGTGCTCTGCATATCCTGAACTTTCAGCTAAAGAATCACTGTAAGGATATATATGACAAGTTCAGTGATAAATGCAACCAGAAGTAAGTGATGCCATATTCAAAATTCCTTAAGCAGCAGGGGTTATTTCCATAAGTTCCTGTGATTTGTAGCCGATGGATTTAGCTGGGCTAGTAGTGTCTCAAATGGTTTGCACATTTTGATCCTTAGCCAAATTTCTTTAGCTGGAAAATGTTTGAGTAGTTCCTAGCTCCACCTATTCACTGCTGATTTTTAATACTTGCACAAATACTTGCACAAAGTTAGACCTGTTTGAAAATGGCAGTCATGTTTAATCTTTTCTGCTGCTCTTTGGGCAGGCATACTGATCATAGTCAGCGTTGAATATCATCACTGTAAAAGTTAAAGAAGGCCCTGAGAGTACCCAGAGTACTCTGCATTTGAAAAATGCAGAAGGAAAAATCCAAACTGTTCTATCCTCCCCTGGGTTCTTAGGGAAGCTCATTTTTTTTTATTTCCTGGCCACTAAGGCATAATTCAGTGCATTGCCGCTGCAGTGCTGTTAAGGGATGACCATTGAGTGTGTGCCTGCTGCTGCATTTCTACAGCCCTTTCATAATACAAGCATCAGTGATTGTACTACCACCGTACGATGGAAAATGGAGCTCTAATGAACTGGAACAGCTAATGGACCTTCCTACATCCTCAATCTTAAATGGTTCAAGGAGTGCTTCCCGTACTGGGGAGAATCTGGCTAAAATATTTATAACACAAATTCAGGGTTACAATAGGACAGCAATTCCCCAAAGAGAATTAAACAGTTCTCTAAAGAATTCACTTCCATTTTACTTACCAACTGGATAATACTCCTGAAGGTGGAGGATTCGTTCTAAGACTTAATTGGAGGATTTCAGTGGGGCAGCATCAGGAGGTAAATTCTCCAGAGAATTTGAAGCCAGAGAGGAAGGGACCAAAGTAAACTCACTGGATACAAGGGGATATTTGAACTCTCCCTCCCCACTGCCTCCTCTCTCCTTCTACCCTCCCTCCTGCAACCCCAAACCACTTCCACTATCTTGTAGTTTAGAGACCAAGGATAAACCCTTCCATCCTTCATTTTCACCTGAAAATCAAACTTGCATCCTCCCTAACTTGGGGGCAGCCTGAAGGCAGATGGCTGCTTCTGGGAATCTGGAGGAGACACTCGGGAGGTGCTCAGCGCCTGCCTTTGGCAAACGTAGCTTTTGGTTCCTGATTGGTGTGGAAGGCATTGTGGTTGTTGCTGTTGATGCTCTCCATTGTTTTTAGGGCTCCAGGGCCACTCCACAGGATCCCCTCATAATCTATAAACTTGAGGGAACAGCAGAAGAAACAACTGCTTCTGCTTGTGACCCAAACCGCCTGCTGCTCAGCAGAGAGCCAAGTTCCTCCCTTCAGCTCTCTCCTGTTACTACTTGATCTTAGTGGTTGTGTGTGGTGTGTGTATGTGTGTGTGTGTGTGTGTCCATTCTGTGTCTATCAGTCTCTGGGTATCTCTTGCCATATAACTCTCTTCCATTTCCAGAGACCACTGATGTCCCTGGTGATTACCAGACAGGGTTTATGACATCACACACTGTACACCGGGCTTGTAGAGTAACATATGACATTATATGTGCCATTGTGCTGAAGCGTGCCATCATATGCTATCATAGCTTGTTTCCCCTGGGGATCCCACTCACCCATGAGCCTGTGGGCACCACAACCTCGGTTCATAGAACCTCTGGCACTCTGTCCAAGCTGCAGATCTCAGCAGCAGGAGCTCAGTATTGAAAATGTTAATTAAGGGATGTGAAAGCACTCAGGTTCATATCAATACCAGGTGGGGAACTGACCTAAGTGTATGGTACAAAATGAGATAATAATAATAATAATAAGAATAATAATAATAATAATAATTATAATAATAATGATAATAAATGGCATTTATTAAGCACTTACTATGTGCAAAGCACTATTCTAAGCGCTGGGGAGGCTACAAGGTGATCAGGTTGTCCCTCGTGGGGCTCACAGTCTTAATCCCCATTTTACAGATGAGGGAACTGAGGCACAGAGAAGTTAAGTGACTTGCCCAAAGTCACACAGCTGACAAGTGGCAGAGCTGGGATTTGAACCCAAGACCTTGAACTCCAAAGCCTGTGCTTTTTCCACTGAGCCACGGTGCTTCTCTGGATGAATGGGTACCTTTCATCAGCATGGCCTTGTGGATAGCACATGGACTAATTTCCCTGTGTCTCAGTTACCTCATCTGTAAAATGGGGATTTAGACCGTGAACCCATGTGGGACAGGGACTGTGCCCCACCTGATTTGCTTGCATCCACCCCAGTTCTTAGTACAGTGCCTGGCAAGTAGTAAGCACTTAATAAATACTGCAATTATAATCATTACTGTCTCTTCCCCTTTCTTGGTCCACTGTGGAAGTCCTCCACAAACACAGAGCTGAAAGAAATTAATATTAATTAAGCAGTATGGTGTCAGGGAAGCAGTGAGGTCTAGTGGATAGAGTATGGGCCTGGAAATCAGAAGGCCCTGGGTTCTTATCCTGGATCCTCCACTTGTCTGCTTTGTGACCTTGGGCTAGTCATTTAACTTCTCCGTGCCTCTGTTCCTTCATCTGTAAAATGGAGATTAAGTCTGTGAGCCCGATCTGGGACAGGGACTGTGTCCAGCCCAATTACTTTGTATCTACTCCAGTGGTTAATACAGTGCCTGGCAAATAGTAGGTGCTTAACAAAAGCCCCCATTATTATTATTATTATTGCTATCATCACCATTTAGACAATGAGACAGTTTCATGCACCAATTTTGTTTTGTTTTCTTCATGTTTTTGTTTTCTTTAAATGCTGGTTTTACAAAGAATGTATTTGTACTTTGTATTTATTTAAAAATTCTGGCCTGTGCCTGAATGTGATTGACATTCACATGAGGAAAGTCAGGTTGTGTGGTAGTTGCTCCAAATGTAGCGATTCCCTCGTTGCTGAATCCACTAGAGAACATTTGTAATGTAGACAGCAGAATGCAGATGAATTTCACACTATTTTGTTTTACCCCTGAATCTCCAGTGGTTAAGGTAGACATATACTACGTTGTGACAGCAGAAAATCCAAAGCAACATAAGCCCCATGAGGGAGGATGTGGAAAACAAAAAAGTGAAGACAAGGAAAGAGAGGTGGCGAGGATGGAAATAAGTGAGGGAAGAAGAAAACAAACAAACAAAAAGAGAATAGAGTGCAATCTTGTGGGTATTGTGATTTAACAAATCTAAGATTTCTATAGGAACATCTGGGAAACAGTAAATGCCAAGAAAAAGGGCAGGTGAGGTATCTTTTCTAAGAAGGAAACCGGGTGAATGTTTGTTGAAGTATATTCCTGTTACCCTGAGAATACATCTTTTAAAACACCATTCAGAACTCACCACTCCCTTTTAAAAACCTCTATTTCTCTGTCCATAAAACGGAAACATCCAACCATTGGCTTCCAGGGTCTCTTTCAGCTGTTTCTCCTTTACTCTTCTGCTCTCTTCCCTCGCTACTCTCCAACTCACTCTTTTAAGTCCTACTAAATTAGCTTACTTCCCTTATGGCTCTTCCAATCAAGCCAATCTTTCCAAAGAGGACTTTTCTACCTTCTCAAGATTCATGACACTTCAAAACAACTAGACAGTGCCAGAGTTAATTTAAATGTATTATTGCTCAAGTTTCCTTACCTCCACTATTATTTATGGAATTTCAACAATGTTCAATTCAACTTCATTTGCAGTAGCTTTTCCCATAGCAACCACCAGACACAGATTGAAGAAGCTTCAACGTTTATGTTTCTAAGTTTAAGATATTAAATGAACAAGATATAGACTATTTACTCAGAAATACTGAATAAATGAAGGTAGCTTTTTTTTTTTTCAACACTGTCTGGTACCAGTTTGTCATAGCAGTGAACAATGGGATTTTTTTTTTTCCAATGGTCAGGCAGTATACATAAAATAGAAAATGATACAATCTGAAGAAATTTGAGAAGATTTACTAGTTAATCCATTGAAATGTTCCCTTTCCATTTTTTATTCAGATGTGAACTGCTGGCAATGTGCCCTAGAAGTAGTCTTCAGGGATAGAAAATAATTGAAAGGTTTCATGGAAGTGGTTTCGAAGAAGTACTTGACGTTGGTTTATTTGGTAAAATGGAAAATAATCTACCCAGGTAGAAAGAGGGCAGGAGGGAACCGGAGCCAGAATGCAGAGAGGAGAGAAGAGAAGTGAAAATCAAAGTAAAGTCTGAGACTAGCAGTGAAGGGAAGATCGTTATTATGAGGGAAGGAATGGGAATTAGGGATAGAGAACTTCAATAGAGATGTCAGGAAAAAGGGGTATAAAGTGAAAGGTAAGGGAGAGCTTATCTTTTTTTTTTTTAGGTGGACAATGTGGTTCTAGTGAGTAGGATGAAAAGAACAGTCAATAAGGACAAAATGGCAAGAGTCAACGTGTGAGAATGTCAGTGCACAGATATGGGTTGATTACAGTATGGAAAGGACAGAAAATAGATGCTCATAGACAATGCAGTAATATTTAGCAGGTGAAAGTAAACCAAGAACAAAATGTATTCAATCCAAGAAGAGATTCCATAACAATGCAAGATCTTCTCTTATACTGTCGAGTCATCTCTAACCCATAGCGACTCCATGGACACATCTCTCCCAGAACGCCTCACTGCCATCTGCACTGACTCTGGTAGTGTATCCAGAGAGTTTTCTTGATAAAAATATGGAGTGGTTTACCATTGCCTTCTTCCGTGCAACAAACTTGAGTCTCCACCCTCTACTCTTCTCTCATACCACTACTGCCTAGCACAGGTGAGTTTTGACTTGTAGCCGATTGCTTTCCACTCCCTATCCACTGGCCAAGTTATGAATGGAATGGACATGCCTCTGTTTGACTCTCCCTCCCATAGCTGAGCCTGGTAGAAGAACAGTGGAAACTGTCCAGTTGTGATCCTGAGTGGGGTAATGCAGGGTAGTAGATTGCAAAATCATCTCCAAGGGAAGAGAGGAAGAGGAGTTTCTCTACATGAGATAGGATCACAGGCACTATTACTCTCTTGATACTCCTGTCTGGGAAAAGTCTGCTATTACTCTCTTGATACTCTTGTCTGAAAATAGGGAGCACACTATGTCACCCATTAAGTCTTTTACCCCTTCACTATCTTACTGTCACTATCTTCACTTACTATCTTCTTATTTATAGAGAAGCACCTTGGTTTAATGGAAAGAGCCCGGACTTGGGGGTCAGAGTTCATGGGTTCTAATCCCAGCTCCGTCACTTGTCAGCTGTGTGACTTCAGGCACGTCACTCAACCTCTCTGTGTCTCAGTCACCTCATCTGTAAAATGAAGATTAAGACTGTGAGCCCCAGCTGCGACAACCTGATAACCTTGTATCTCCCCCAGTGCTTAGAATAGTGCTTGGCACATGGTAGGCACTTAACAAATACCATTATTATTATTACTTTCTGAATGAATGTATGGCAGTCAGACCCAAATAGTGTAATGCTCCACATGGAGAGATAAGGCTCCAAACTGAGTTGTAAAATGGACTTTCATTTTCCAGCTGTAATAGCCAAGGTTAGCAAAAGCAGAATCAATGATCTTTGAAGATGAAGAAGTAGAATGCATTTCTCACTTAAACTGGAGTGTTTTAGGACTGATTATGGGAGAAGAGGAAAAGTGTGGGACATATAAAAAAAATCTTGTCTCCTGTTCTTTTGGAACTGCAGATATGTATATTGGACAGAAAATTTGAAACTTTGTGAGTTTTCAAGACACAATCTTATTTTAGATTATTCTTTTTAATTATTTGATGATACCAGTCTCTCCTTGGTGTCTCCAATATAAATAATCTCCATTTTGTGACTGACTGCTCAGTATAGTACTCTGCATACACTAAGTACTCAGTAAATATGACTGATTGATTTTCCTACAGTTTCCTCAGTCCCATCCAAGGCCCTAAATTTGATTTAATGTCTACATGACTGATTATTCATTAATCTGTTGCAGCCCGATCCTCAAAACTCGTCCATCTTAAGTAACTGAACTTTCTGTTGGTCTTTTCATTAACTGGATGTGAATTAGTATTTGTTGAAAGCTAAATTATTTTGAACTGGATGTGGATCACCAAGCCAAGTGTAAATTTCTCTTGGTATGAGCCACTGTTTGACTTCAGCTCTTCTTGAGTTGTTTGTCAGTCTTCGCTAAAATATATTCTAAAATAGGAAGCTTTACAGAGTCGTGATCAAATGAAATAAATTACTTCTGTAACCTGTAATAAATGACGAGACAAGTGCAGAATCAGATTTCAGCCATCATCGCGAAGATGTATATTGTAGTGGCTACACATAGCAAGTATATTAAAGGGAAGACAGTCAAAGGTAACGTTCCAGGTTGTCTCTGGCTTGATGCTGGTTTGGCCACTTGGTCAGGTAGCTTTCTGAGGGTCACTCCATTCATTCAATTGTATTTATTGAGCTCTTACTAAGTGCTTGGGAGAGTGCAAAATAACAATAGACACATTCCCTACCCACAACGACCTTACAATCTAGAGGACTGTACCCCATTTCTGTAACTGATCTTTGATCTTTGATCTTCTAGACTGTGAGCCCACTGTTGGGTAGGGACTGTCTCTACATGTTGCCAACTTGTACTTCCCAAGCGCTTAGTACAGTGGTCTGCACACAGTAAGCGCCCAATAAATACTATTGATTGATTGATTAATTGATAAAAGCCAAAACAACAAAGGATGTGGGATTCCAGAATCTGAGCAAAGCCAGATAGCTCCAAACAGCACTCTCAAAATCCCATGTTTTGTCTATTAGTGCAACTCGGAGGCTTCCCTTGCTCATCTCCAGTGCTTTAGAGATGGCCTGCAGTAACCAAGTCAAGCGGGTAATATCTTTTGTCCCATTTTGTTTTAACAGTCAACCAGTCAATGAATGGTCTTTATAGAATGCTTTCTGAGTGCAGAGGACGGTACTACATGCTTGGAGCATCATGGTCTCGGGCCCTCGAGGGGAAAACTAATCGCTAATTCCGTTTTTGGGTAGGGACTGTCTCTGTCTGTTGCCAAATTGTACTTTCCAAATGTGTAGTACAGTACTCTGCACCCAGTAAGTGCTCAATAAAAACGATTGAATGAATGAATGAATGAATCATGGTCTAGTGGAAAGAGCACAGGATTGGGAGTCACAGACCCTAGATTCTAATCCTGGACCTGCCATTTACCTTTGGTGCAACCTCGAGAAATGCTCTGTGCCTCAGTTTCTTCATGTGTAAAATGGAGATTTAATACCTGTTTTCCCTCTTAAATTCGGAGCATCTTATGAGACAGGGGCTATATCTGAACCAGTTACCTTGTATTGCATTGTACTCTCCCAAGTGCTTAGTACAGTGTTCTGCACATAGTAAGTGCTCAATGGATACCACTGATTGCTCTGCCCCATTGCTTAGTACAGTGCTTGGCACATAATAAGCATTTCAGAAATAGCAGAGTTATTATTGTCACACTGGAGTCAGTAGACACAATCACTCAGTGAACTTCATTTTTTATGGAATTTGTTGAACACTTAGTATGTGCCGGGCACTGTACTAGATGAAGGGGTAGATAAAAGCTAATCAGGTTGGACACAGTCCATGTCCCACCTGGGGCTCAAAGTCTCAATCTCCTTTTTACCGATGAAGTAACAAGCACAGAAAAGGAAAGGAACTTGCCCAAGGTCACACAGCACACAAGTGGCGGAGCTGGGATTAGAACCCAGGCTCTCTGACTCCAAAGCCCATGTTCTCTTTCCACTAGGTCAAGCTCCTTCCCTTGATAGAGCCAAGATGCAACAAATATATCTCCCCCACACAGTTGAAGCACTCCTTGCCTTCTCTAAGCAGTGTGCTTCTCCACTCAAGTCTGTGAGCCCCTTATTTTCTCATTGACCCAACCCCACAGTCAAAACCTCCTTTCTTGAGACCAGCAAATTCTCTCTGTCATATGCTTTAGCAAGTGTGTTCTATAGGAGTGGATTTAATGCCTCTCCAAAAAGAAATAGATCATTCCCTGATTGGAAGGAAGGGATAGTTTGAAAGAGGAAAGAAGGAGGTGGACAAATATGTGAGAAAGCCTCTTTTTTTGGTTCTGAAAAGGAATGACTAAGTCTCAGGGCACTGAGAACCAACTTGATTTGTCATGTGATAGTCTTCCCTCCATCTGCCTTGGCTTATTTAAAATTCAGACCCTGTAATGATCTGCCCAGTAGTTTATTCTTCCCCAGGCTTTCCTCACTTAGTCATTAAGTGTTCAGAAGTAACTATAAGAGTTGGTTGTGCCCAGGATCCAGGAATGGGCTGCATTGGCAAATGAACAGCTTTGGCATTTCCCCGTAACAGTCTTTGGCAATGCAACACATCAGCAAGAAACCTCCCCTCAACTAGGAGTGAACTGAATGAATTAAGCAGGGCATTTCCCTTAAAAGTCTTGCCATAACCATCCAGTTTTTTGGTTAAGGAAGTTAATATTCCCATCCAAATAAACATTCAAATTACTGTAAGATAAAGTTGCAATGTCAGATAACTAACTGATTGACGCAACCAAAACTCTTGAAGGCCCATCTCCTCCAAGAAGCCTTCCCTGATGAAGCCCTCATTTCCTCTTCTGCACCATCTTGACTTGCTCCCTTCCATTCATCTCCCTCCCAGCTCCACAGCACTTATGTACATATATGTAACTTTATTTGTTTATTGATGTCTGTTTCCCCCTTTAGACTATAAGCACATTGTGGACAAGGAATGTGTCTGTTACTTTGTACACTCCCCAACATTTAGTACACTTCTCTGCACACAGTCTGCACTCACTAAATAACCAAACAACCAAAAGTAGGCAAGATATTTTTATAGCTAAGTTTTGTACAGTAGAATCAGAAGGAATACATGCGGGGCCTAGTGGGTAGAGCATGGGCCTGGGAGTAAGAAGGACCTGGGTTCTAATTCTGCCTCCTCCACGTGTCTGCTGTGTGACCTTGGACAGGTCACTTCCCTTCTCTAGGCCTCAGTTACCTCATCTGTAAAATGGGGATTAAGGCCGAGTCCCAAGTGGGACAGGCACTGTGACCAACCCAATATGCTTATATCCACTCCAGTGCTTAGTACAGTTCCTGGCGCATAGTAAGCGCTTAGCAAATCCCATAATACTGCTAATAACAATTATTATTTGTAAATATTTATTACTCTATTTTACTTGTACATATCTATTCTATTTTATTTTGTTAATATGTTTGGTTTTGTTCTCTGTCTCCCCCTTCTAGATTGTGAGCCCACTGTTGGGTAGGGACTGTCTCTATATGTTGCCAACTTGTACTTCCCAAGTGCTTAGTACAGTGCTCTGCACACAGTAAGCACTAATAAATACGATTGATTGATTGATTGATTATTAGTATTATTATTATCAAATGGAAACTAAGGCCTCATAATGATTTCTCTTCTCAATCAAAACTCTCCTGGGCTTCCTGGTTAAGCCCTTTGAGGAAGAGACAGCTTACATTTTTACTTATTTTTTTTTTAGTTGGGCAGTATGATTATGGTGACTGGAATGAACAGAGGGATCTACAAGGACAAAATGATAAGAAAGAGTGAAGGTAGTAAATGTCAGCACATAAGCATAGGATTGCATTGTACTTTCCCCAGTTCTTAGTACAGTGCACTGAACACGGTGAGGACTTGTTAAATACTGACTAATTGATTGAATGGGAACTCTATGCAGAATAATATATATATTTTTAATGGCATTTATTAAGCGCTTACTATTTTCAAAGCACTGTTCTAAGCACTGGGGAGGTTACAAGGTGATCAGGTTGTCCCACGGGGGGCTCACAGTCTTAATCACCATTTTACAGTGGGGTAACTGAGGCCCAGAGAAGTGAAGTGACTTGTTCAAAGTCACACAGCTGACAATTGGTGGAGCTGGGATTTGAACCCAGGACCTCGGACTCCAAAGCCCATGCTCTTTCCACTGAGTCACGGTGCTTCTCTTAAAATAGAACATACTAGCTCCATATGCATCATAGATCCCAAATTTTAACACATTTGGAAGAACAAGTTTAGTAAAATTGTTTGAAGATTCCGAGTTGGTTTGATAAAATAATTGCCAGCCCCCTGCTTATTAAAGTGTAGTTTTCATCTCATCATTTCCTTAAACCAGCCTCTCCATATTATATTTGATTAATTCCCTATGTGGCACTGTCATATGTTTTTATTGTTGATTTGTAGCATCCCAAAATTAAAATGCAGCCAACAAGAAGCAGGATTATGAATCCTATTTGATTCCATACATCATCAGATATGCTGTGTATTGCCAGTGGGGGAAAATGAGTTACTTGAAAATGATATGTTTCCCGAAAAAAATTACAGGCTTGTCTTCATTCATTCCACACAGAAAGATGTGCTCGTCAAAATCTAATTTTCTGCATATATTCAAGCAGAAAAACAGCCTAATGGACTGTTATGTGGGTTTAGGAAATCTGAAATTTTTATGCCACCCAAAACTTTTCCCCAAAGCACAGGAATGCTAGTAGTGCTAGAAAAAAAATATTCAGCCTATGTTAGAGGAATACAGATTGCATGGTCAAAAGCAGAGTAAATATTTGAAAAACAGCATGGGCAAGTGGAAAGACAACAGGCCTGGAAGTCAAAAGACCCTGGATTCTAATCCAGGGTCCACCACCTGTTTGCTGTGTGACCTTGGGAAAGTCACTAAACCAATCATTCAATCAATCAATCGCATTTATTGAGCACTTACTGTGTGTAGAGCACTGTACTAAGTGCTTGGGAAGTACAAGTTGGCAACATATAGAGACAGTCCCTACCCAACACTGGGCTCACAGTCTAAACATATCTGTGCCTCAGTTACCTCATCTATAAAATGGGGATGTAGACTGTGAACCCTATGTAGGACATGGACTGATTAACTTGTATCTAACCCAACACTTAATACAGTGCCTGGCACAGAATGAGCACTTAAAAATACTGTTTAAGTACCTGTTATAAATTGCCTCTTTTCAGAATAGCACATTCAGGGCCCTCTCAAAGACATTGGTCATCCTATTCATTCAATCATATCTATTGATCATAATAGTACTACTAATAATGGTATGTGTTAAGCACTTACTATGTGCAAAGCACTGTTCTAGGTGCTGGGGTAGATACAAGGTAATCAGGTTGTCCCACATGGGGCTGACAATCTTAATCCCCATTTTACAGACGAGGTAATTGAGGCACAGAGAAGTTAAGTGACTTGCCCAGAGTCACAAGGCTGAGAAGTGGCAGAGCCAGGATTAAAACCCATGACCCCTGATTCCAAAGCCCATACTCTTTTGACTAAGGCAAGCTGTTTCAATAATAATGGTATTTGTTAAGCGCTTACTATGTACCACAAACTGTTTTAAGTGCTGGGGTAGTTATTTAGCACATAATGGATGCAAAGCACTGTACTAAGGACTTAAGAGAGTACAGTATAACAACAGACACATTCCTACCCACATCAAGCTCACAGTCTAGAGAGGGAGACAGACATTAATATAAATAAATAGATACATAAATAAATTACAGATATATACATAGGTGCTTTGCAGAGGGGAGGGAGGATGATTAAAGGAGCAAGTAAGAGTGGCACAGAAGGGAGAAGGCGAAGAGTAAAGGGGGGCTCAGTCAGGAAAGAGATGTGCCTTCAATAAGACTTTTAAGTGGGCATGTCTCTAGGACACAAACATCTCACCAATTTGAGAAGCGTAAAAGTAATCAAAGGAGATCTCCTGTTTGCTTAATGGCTATTGCCCTGTAGTCATATTTTCCACCCAATGAAGTGGGAATTAGGACCTCACTTTTCTCTTCATAATTCAGACCATCATCATCATCATCAATCGTATTTATTGAGCGCTTACTATGTGCAGAGCACTGTACTAAGCGCTTGGGAGTACAAATTGGCAACATATAGGGACAGTCCCTACCCAACAGTGGGCTCACAGTCTAAAGACGAGTTTGTCTTAACAGTAGACTGGGCTCATGGCGGCAAAGCAGTGGGTAGGTGGTGTGTGCTTCTCTTTGCAGACTCTGCAATTGATACAATTAACTGCTGTTGTCCAACAGTATTGTTAGCCCTGTCCTGGATCCTGCCACTGATTGGCCTGGACTAGTGGCTTGAGCATAGGCCTGGGATTCAGAGGGTCATGGTTTCTAATCCTGGCTCTTCCACTTGTCTCCTGGGTGACCTTAGGCAAGTCACTTGACTTCTCAGTACCTCAGTTACCTCATCTGTAAAATGAGGATTTAGACTGTGAGCCCGATGTGGGACAGGGACTGTGTCAACCCCCATTTGCTTTTATCTACCCCAGCACATAGTACAGTACCTGACACACAGTAGGCACTTAACAAATACCACAATTATTATTATTATTACTTTTAGACTGTGAGCCCACTGTTGGGTAGGGACTGTCTCTATATGTTGCCAACTTGTACTTTCCAAGCTCTTAGTACAGTGCTCTGCACACAGTAAGCGCTCAATAAATGCAATTGATTGATTGATTATTATTATTATTGTGCGGCCATGCAAATTGGCAGGAAGTGGTGGTGGCCTGAGATGATGCTTGGGAAATTCAGGCTTTTTCCTCTGTCCATTGGGCAGTTTGATCATGTCAGGGGTTTCTTTGACAGGCTTTTAGAAGCGACTGACAGGGTGTGCCTCAGACAATTTTGGCAGTGTGAGTTCACCACAAGGTGACAATTCACCTTTTGAAATAATGATTCAGGTGTAAAATTTAGTTGGGATTGTCACTGGTTTCTAGTGCAGATGACATGACAGGATATAATTAGTCACTTGTGAGCTATCATGGCTCCTGTCCATTGTCACCAAGAAAAACTGAGAGTATGTGGCCAGGTTGTATTTTAAAATATATTTCTCCAAAACAGCGTGGCTCAGTGGAAAGAGCATGGGCTTTGGAGTCAGAGGTCATGGGTTCAAATCCCGGCTCTGCCAACTGTCAGCTGTGTGACTTCACTTCTCTGTGCCTCAGTGACCTCATCTGTAAAATGGGGATTAAAACTGTGAGCCCCCTGTGGGATAACCTGATCACCTTGTAACCTCCCCAGCACTTAGAACAGTGCTTTGC
Source organism: Tachyglossus aculeatus (assembly GCF_015852505.1). NCBI lineage: Eukaryota > Metazoa > Chordata > Mammalia > Monotremata > Tachyglossidae > Tachyglossus > Tachyglossus aculeatus. Next base: position 86,372,657 of record NC_052066.1, read on the forward strand.
ACATAGTAAGCGCTTAACAAATACGATCATTATTATTATTATTATTTCTTCTTGGGAGTGAGTTACTTTGAGAGGAGATCAGCCTGTCAGGCATCTCTATAACCATATGCAAATTACTGCTTCAGAGCACAAAGACAAAGCAAAACTCACTCGCTCCTTCTGTGGAGAAAGAGTTCCCCTTGCTTACTTTGAGGAGAAACAATAATCTTCATTTCTTTGAGACCCCATTTGGTAGTTTCATCACTGCAGCTTCAAAAAAATGTGAGGAAACGGAGCAGAATCAGAAAGAACCATATATTAGCAAAGCTATGGAATTTAGTTGCCCTGTTCCAGATGACGGGGCTTTTTAGTCTAGAGATAAGAAGGCTTTGGGGCTGCCATAATTGTCTTCATGTACATAGTGGGATTCGTGGAGAGAGAACTGACTGAGCACGTGCTATCAACACACACCTAGGCCCAGACAAGAAGAAATTTTACATTTGAGGGAGTCAGTTTGGATGCTGTCAGTCAGTCAGTCATATTTATTGAGCGTCCACTGTTTTCAGAGCACTGTACTAAGCTTTTGGGCGAGAACAATATAACAGACATATTCCCTGCCCACATCGGTCATTGAGAGCGGTTGTAGAGTCTCCCAGTCTGGTGATTATTAAAGAAATAAATTTAATAGTTTATATCCTTGAAATCGGGGAGTTGGACCGGCTGATCTACACTGGCCCCTTCCAGCTCTTGGTTGCCTTGACTTTGTAAACTACTGTGATACTATCTCAGATGAAGCCTGAGAGAAGAGAATTAATAAATCTCCATAACCTCCTGCTCACAGATATCTTTCTCAGTGATTCCTAGTGTGATTTATCTGTTTTAACTCCAATTTGGGCGAAGTTTTCAATTGTTAACTCTTGCTGATGACCCCAATTAATCATTTAGAACAAATTAAGTTTATATGGGCTCTCACAAACATTATTTTTTGTGGGACTCTCGAGAATATCAATCAATCAATCAATCAATCAATCAATCGTATTTATTGAGCGCTTACTATGTGCAGAGCACTGTACTAAGCGCTTGGGAAGTACAAATTGGCAACACATAGAGACAGTCCCTACCCAACAGTGGGCTCACAGTCTAAAAGGGGGAGACAGAGAACAGAACCAAACATAGCAACAAAATAAAATAAATAGGATAGTAATGTACAAGTAAAATAAATAAATAAATAAATAGAGTAATAAATATGTACAACCATATATACATATATACAGGTGCTGTGGGGAAGGGAAGGAGGTAAGATGGGGGGATGGAGAGGGGGACGAGAGGGAGAGGAGGGAAGGGGCTCAGTCTGGGAAGGCCTCCTGGAGGAGGTGAGCTCTCAGCAGGGCCTTGAAGGGAGGAAGAGAGCTATCTTGGTGGAGGGGCAGAGGGAGGGCATTCCAGGCCCGGGGGATGACGTGGGCCGGGGGTCGACGGTGGGACAGGCGAGAACGAGGTACAGTGAGGAGATTAGCGGTGGAGGAGCAGAGGTTGCGGGCTGGGCAGTAGAAGGAGAGAAGGGAGGTGAGGTAGGAGGGAGCGAGGTGATGGACAGCCTTGAAGCCCAGGGTGAGGAGTTTCTTCCTGATGCGCAGATTGATTGGTAGCCACTGGAGATTTTTGAGGAGGGGAGTAACATGCCCAGAGCGTTTCTGGACAAAGATAATCCGGGCAGCAGCATGAAGTATGGATTGAAGTGGAGAGAGACACGAGGATGGGAGATCAGAGAGAAGGCTGGTGCAGTAGTCCAGACGGGATAGGATGAGAGCTTGAATGAGCAGGGTAGCGGTTTGGATGGAGAGGAAAGGGCGGATCTTGGCAATGTTGCGGAGCTGAAACCGGCAGGTTTTGGTGATGGCTTGGATGTGAGGGGTGAATGAGAGAGCGGAGTCGAGGATGACACCAAGGTTGCGGGCTTGTGAGACGGGAAGGATTGTAGTGCCGTCAACAGAGATGGGAAAGTCAGGGAGAGGACAAGGTTTGGGAGGGAAGACAAGGAGCTCAGTCTTCGACATGTTGAGCTTTAGGTGGCGGGCGGACATCCAGATGGAGATGTCCTGAAGGCAGGAGGAGATGCGAACCTGGAGGGAGGGGGAGAGAGCAGGGGCAGAGATGTAGATCTGGGTGTCATCAGCGTAGAGATGATAGTTGAAGCCGTGGGAGCGACTTATATTTGTTTGTTTTTATTTAATATTTGTTTTAATGTATGAAAGCATTTGAGGATTTTAATCTTATTTTCAAAGAAATGTTGGAGGCAAGGAGGTGACTGCTAGAGTAGTTAACTCAGGATACAGTAAGTGCTTGGATTAGCATGGTAACTGTTTGAAATGAGTTGAAACGGTGGATTTTAGCATTGTCATAAAGGTAGAAGTGACAGGCTTTAGCGATAGATTGAATATTTGGGTTGGATGAGAGAGGCAAATAGAGGATGTTGCAAGGTTATGGGCTGGTGAGAAAAGGAAGGTAGCAACGTTGTCTTCATTCATTCACTCAATTCATTCAGTTGTATTTATTAAGCACTCACTGTTTGCAGAGCGCTGTACTAAGTGCTTGGGAAAGTGCAATACAGTAATAGAGATAATCCCTGCCCACACGAGCTCGCAGTCTTGGGGGGACAGATATAAATACAAATTAACAGACATCAATATAAATAAGTAAAATTACAGATATATACATAAGTAATGAGGGGCAGAGAGGGGGAAGAGATAAGGGAGCAAGTCAAGGTGACGCAGAAGGAAGTGGGAGATGAGGTAAAGTGGGGCTTAGAATAGGAAGGCCTCTTGGTGGAGATGTGCCTTCAGTAAGGCTTTGAAGGGGGAGAGAGTAATTTTCTGTCAGAGTTGAGGAAGGGAGGGCATTCCAGGCCAGAGGTAGGATGTGGGCCATGGGTTGGCAGCGAGACAGGCGAGATCGAGGCACAGTGAGAAGGCTACACACAGGGAGAGGATCAGGTTTGAGTGTAAAGATGAAGAGTTAAGAAATTATGGCACTGAGAAGTTAAGTGACAGCATTCAAGTGGCAGAGTAGGATGAGAAGCCAAATCCTTTGACTCACAGGCCCAAATTCTTTCCAATGGACCACACTGCCAAGCATTTGTACACTACCAACTCCCCCACCCCACCACAGCACCTAAATACATATCTTGATTACCCCATCTGTAATTTATTTTAGTGTCTGTGTCCCCTGGCTCCCGGATTATAAACTCTTTGAAGGCAGGGACTGTGTCTATCAACTTTATTGCACCCTCCTAGCTGTTTATTATAGGATGCTGAAGAGAGTAAGCACTCAATGAATGCTATTGATTTGTTTCTGGCAATTGTTTTTACTTGTTGACTTAATAAGACCTCAAGGATGTGTGCTGGTTTAAGTTTAAATTCTAAGGTTGGTGCTAGGGGTTTCCTCATGCCCGGTTATTACAAGTTCTTTATTAATCAGTTAATTAATCAATAGCATTCATTGAGTGTTTACTCTGTTCAGCATTTCATCAATTATTAATTAGTTAATTAAACAGTGGCATTCACTGAGTGCTTACTCTGTTCAGCATGTCTTTTGTATCTGGCAATTGTTTTTACTTGTTGACTTAATAAGACCTCAAGGATGTGTGCTGATTTAAGTTTAAATTTTGAGGTTGGTACTAGGGGGTTTCCTCATGCCTGGTTATTACAAGTTCCTTATTAATCAGTTAATTAAAGAAATGCCACCATCAGTCATTGCTACATTAAAAAAATCAGTTTTAGTTGTTTTTCTGAGTAAGGGTAGGGCCACAGAAAAGAAAATAACCCATCTCCACAAAAATGATAAATAATACGAAGCAAAAACTAGGCCCTAGAAACTACACACAGGGCTTTTGAAGCTGATGTGCATATGAGAGGGTTTTGAATGGTTTAGCCAGTCAATGCTGACTTCAGAACAGATTATGAATCACTTGTACCAGTATGGAAAGGAGTGGGGAAGACTTGTGAAGGTTGAAAATTTCTGTTTGGCAGTTGGCTTTTGAAGAAGAAGTGGGTGTATTTTTATATCATTTTAGGAAGTCTGGAAAGAGGATATTAAAAAAAAACCTTGAAGATAAGTTATTTGCTAAAGGGGAAAAGATAATCTGTTGTATCTTTCACTCTCATAAAAAGTAATTTTCTATCGGGGAAAATGAGACTTTCTGTGTGATACATGATTTAACTTTATTCACTTAATTCAATTAGTATTTATTATGTGGCTATTATTTCTAAAGTCTGATGCTGTCAAATATATAATCCCCCCCCATGAGAAGCTTACAATTTTATTATTCAGCAGTCATTACTCTACACATGAATAGAATTGGAGGAAAGAGAGATTAATAAGCACTTATCACCCCATGGGTGCTCTGGAAATACATATTCACTGATCAGCAACGTTGTAGGTAGGGAATGTGTCTAACAACTCTGTCGTATTGTACTCTCCCAAATGCTTAGTACAGTGCTCTGTCCCATTCCCTGTCTCTGTCCCAGTCCTGGCCTCTCTCCCAGTCCCTGCCTCTGCCCCTGTCTCTGTCCCAGTCCCTACCCCAGTCCCTGTCCCTGTCCTTGCCCCTTTCCTTGCCCCTGCTCCTTCCCTCTGAGCCACCGAACAAAACGACCCCTTCTAGACTGCGAGCCCGTTGTTGGGTAGGGACCATCTCTATATGTTGCCGACTTGTACTTCCCAAGCGCTTAGTACAGTGCTGTGCACACAGTAAGTGCTCAGTAAATATGATTGAAATGAATGAATGCTCTGCACACAGTTAAGCGCTCAATAAATAACATTGATTAATCGAGTAGGAAACATTGGTAATCGTAGTCAGCTAACCAGGCAAATGGAAGGAAATTAATTTTGAAAGAGCTGTGAAAGTGGGACCTGGACTATGACCAACCCGATTATCTTGTACCTATCCCAGTGCTTAGGACAGTGTCAGACACATAATAAGCAATTACCAAATACCATAAAAAATACAGATATGTACATAGGTGCTGTGGGGCTGTGTGTGGGGTGAATAGAGGGTACAACTCCAAGGGCAAGAGCGACCCTGAATACATTATTTTATTTTTCATATGTTGGTCCTTGTTCTGTGTCCAGTTGGGGGACATGACTTATGGATGGATCTATAGGTGCCTTTGTCCTACTCCTCTGTGCCTGTAGTAGTTCTCATAACTGCCCTTTGGTATGTGTGTTCTAGCTTCATATTTCAACTTTATTCTGTCTCTCTCCCTTGAGTCATGCCTTTTAACTTCCTATCCTAAGCTAGTATAGGCCAGATTCCTTATCTCATTTTGCCACCATAAATCTGCCACACCCTCTTTTCTATAGTCTCTTTGTTATCCTTAATGTACATCTTTTTGTTCCCCCCAAAATCATAATAATAATGGTATTCGTGTAGCTATGTTCCGAACACTGTGCTAAATCCTCAGGTAGATACAAGATATTCAGATTAGGTGCAATCCCTGTTCCCGTGTAGGCTGGCAATCTAAGAGATGGGAAGAACAGGTATCTTATCACTATTTTTCTGATGAGCAAACTGAGGCACAGAGAATCATCATCAGTCGTATTTATTGAGTGCTTACTATGTGCAGAGCACTGTACTAAGCGCTTAGCACTGTACTAGTTCACAGAGAATTTGATGATTTGACTAAAGTCACACAGCAGGCAACACTCATTCATTCAGTCGTATTTATTGAGTGCTTACTGTGTGTAGAGCACTGTACTAAGCACTTGGGAAGTACAAATCGGCACCATATAGCGATGTTCCCCAAGCAGTGGAGCTAGCACTAGAACTCTAGGCTTTGATTTCCTTTCTTGGGCTCTTTCTGCTAAGCTGTGTTGCCTCCTAAATAGACAGCTATTCTGCGAAGTTGTTACATGAGACAACGCAATTGCTGTGACTGAGCTCTGTGTGAAACATGGTCATTTCTGCTTCTAGTTAGCTGTGCTAGCATCTCGAGTCTGCATTTATAAACTATTTAATTGAATGAAGATGGGTTTATGGGGGCAAAAAAAGGTGAATAATTGTGTTCGTTTGATTCACTTTGAATTGAACTCATTTTCTGCTTCCTTGCTATTAATGAAAATGAATCCAATTTGTTCTACATGGTGAGATATCTAATTTAGATACTTATTAATTCAGGGTTCCTGTAGCATCTTTTTCAGAAATGTGATCTTAAAAGTGTTTATTTTCTAAGCCGAGCAAACCTTTGCTTGGAAACAAGGAAAGCATCGTGGCCAATGCATGACTACAGAACACCTTCTTTGTAGGTGTGCTTTTAAACTATGCATGAAATGATATTAAATAATCAAGAGCTGTAATGGTGATATAGCAGGCATTTTATGTTAAACCTTCCCCCAGTTCAAAAGAAAGAATGAGTCTTTTTAAAGTGTTCAAGGAAGTGAATGTAGGTGGGAATATGCTATAAGTAGAAATCCGCTTAGGCTGCAGGTGTTTCAATTTATCACTCAGACCCTGTAGGCGATTTAAAGAAACAAGATATCTGAGGAAATTGACCTGTGCTCCCGCACAGCCCTAAGAGATGACTGTGTTCTTGTCCAATGACTTGTGAGAAACTCATCTTGTGGTAAATAAAGCAATTTCACAGCGGAAGAGCACATGGTATGGACATGGAAGAATGTCAAAATAGTAAAGGTTAAATGTTGAATGGCTGACATGGAGTCAGTAGGCCCCTTCTCACAAATGTACAAACACTCAGTGTCCTTTGAGAAGATCCTTTATAGGACTTCACTCTCTGAATGTCTTTCTACCGTTTTGGGTTCTCATTCACTCAGATTAGTGTAAAAAAACCTCATCTACATGCAGTGTTCTCCATGAACAAAGAAGGAATGTTGATGTGCGGTGCTTTCTGCAGAAACTTCCAATATTTTAAAACAATTATGTTTGCCTAAATTCATGAGTTCTCCTTTTTGAAGTGGGTGGGGTTGTCCAAGAATAACTTTGTATTTGGGATGAATTAGCCTACTTGGATGAAAATAAAAACTCATCTGAACTCATTCTAATTTTCAGAATGTTTCCTATTATTTTCACTTTTTTACATCTTTCCAGTGCTTCAATCTTCCATTTCAGGTTGCTTCTGGCAGGAAAGCCAACTTCTACAGTATTATAAGTGGAGAGATGCAGTTTTAAACATCTAAATTTCCCATTTTATATTTCAGAATCCTGCATTCTGGATGGGTAAAATGAATGAGTGTCATTAACAGTCCCAATCACACTACCAGGTGCATGTACCATCACTGATTGGCCATAAGAACTTTCTGAATTCAGGGGTATGAATATACTTAAATGGACATCCTAGAATAGTTATGATATTACCTTAGGAGAGTAGAGACATAGTTTTATCTGGAGGCAGAGTTCCACATCAACCCTGATGGAAATCATACCTTCTTGAAGTGATTAACATTCAGGCCTCCATATAGTGAATTTGCCAGACAAGTTGATCTATCCTGTCTTTTCTAGCCTAGCTTGTCTTTTACCTTTTTTTCCAAATAGTATTTTTTAAGCACTTACTATGTGCCAGGCACTGTACTTAGCGCTAGGCAGGTCTTTATTATGCTGATGATAATAATAATGACAGTAATAATAATAACGATAATTGTAGGATTTGTTAAGTCCTTACGCTGTGCCAAGCCCTGCACTAAGCTCTGGGATAAATACAAGACAATCAGGTTGTGCACAATCCCAGTCTCATAAGGGGCTCGACATCTAAGCAGGAGACAGAACATATATTAAATTCCATTTTTGCAGATGAGGGAACTGAGGTACAGGTAAGTGAAGAGACTTGCTCAAGGTCATAGAGCAAACACATGGTGGAGTCCTTTGATTCACAGATCTGTGCTCTTTCCTTTAGGCCGTGCTCCTCTAGGCTGTACGTTTGTTGTGGGCAGAGAATGTGTCTTCAACCTCTGTTACATTGCACTCTCCCAAGAGCTTAGTACAGTGCTCTGCACACAGTAAGCACTCAATAAATACGATTGATTGATTGCTTTTACACCATCTGTTTCAGCTTGAACCTCATAGATGCTGCATCTGCCACCTCCTGGACTCCACGTCCAGACATTTCCAGCTTCTGGGGCTTCAGGTCAGAAGGCTGGGGCTGGAATGGGCAGAACAGAGGTGAGCAGGTGGCAGTGGTGGCAGAGGAGGAGGGTACTCAGAGAATAATAATAATTATGGTGTTTGCTAAGCACTTACTATGTGCCAAGAACTGCTCTAAGCACCGGGGTAGATGCAAGGCAATTGAATTGTCCCACATGGGGCTCACAGTTTTTATCCCCATTTTACAGATGAGGTAAGTGAGGCCCAGAGAAGTTAAGTGGGTTGCCCAAGGTCACACAGCAAACAAGTGGTGGAGCTGGGATCAGAACGCACGTCCTCTGACTCCCAAGCCACTCAGCCATGCTGCTTCTTCATTCATTCATTCAATCGTATTTATTGAGCGCTTACTGTGTGCAGAGTACTGTACTAAGCGCTTGGGAAGTACAAGTTAGCAACATATAGAGACGGTCCCTACCCAACATCGGGCTCACTGTCTAGAAGGGGGAGACAGACAACAAAACAAAACATATTAACAAAATAAAATAAAGAGAATGAATATGTACAAGTAAAATAAATAAATAAATAGAGTAATAAATATATACATGTATGCAGGTTCCCCCACCCTCCCTCCGTCCATCCATCCACTGCTTCTCAGTGTGAAGAAGGTTCAGACAGGGGTGAAAGGAAACAATGTCTTATTTGAAGGCCCAAGATTTTTCACGTGTTACTCCAGGGATACAGCATAACATGAGGAAGTCAGAGGAGGGCCAGGATTACCTCAGGGGCAAAAATAATAAGGAAAAGAGGGATTTGGGGAGCTGAGCGGCCTGGCCTAATTGATAGAGCATGAGCTTAGGAGTCAGAAGGACCTGGGTTCTAATCCCAACTCCTCCACTTGACCTTGGGCAAGTTCATTCATTCATTCATTCATTCATTCAGTCGTATTTATTGAGCGCTTACTGTGTGCAGAGCACTGTACTAAGCTCTTGGGAAATACAAGCTGCCAACATATAGAGAGGGTCACTACCCAACAGCAGGCTCACAGTCTAGAAGGGGGAGAGAGACAACAAAACAAAACATGTTAACAAAATAAAATAAATAGAATAAATATGTGCAAATAAAATAAATAAATAAATAGAGTAATAAATACGTACAAACATATGTACCTATATACAGATGCTGTGGGGAGGGGAAGGACCTCCATACAAATTTTTTTTATGGTATTTATTATAATATTTGTTAAGCACCTACTATGTTCCAGGCATTTTACTGAGTGCTGAGGTACATGCAAGTTAATCAGGTTGGACACAGTCCCTCTCCCACATTGGGCTCACAGTCTTTATCCCCATTTTACAGGTAAGGGAACTGAGGCACAGAGAAGTTAAGTGACTTGCCCAAAGTCACACAGAAAAGAAGTAGTGGGGCCAGAATTAGAACTCAGGTCCTCCAACTCCCAGGCCGGGGCTCTTTCCACTAGTCCATTCATATCTCTGGGCCTCATTTGCCTCATCTGTAAAATGGGGATTGAGACTGTGCACCCCATGTGGGACAGGGACTGTGTCCAATCCTTTGCTTTTATCCACCGTAGTGCTAATCACAGTGACTGGCACACAGTAAGCACTTAACAAATACCACAGTAATTATTATTATCATTATTATGATGAGATAGGAGAATCTGGACAGAGGCCTAGAACCTGCTGGCATTTGTGTGTATCCTGCTGGCATTTGTGTGTATCCGTGTGCAGTTGGAAATCCTTGGGAAATGATCTTCCAGAGTGGGAGAGAAGCAAAATAGTATGCTTCAAGGACCATTTTCCAAACCTCCCACCAATACTGTGAAGAGAAGTTTCCAAACGCTTCTAAATGCATTTGAATTTCTAGAGCTGAACTGCCCTTTTGGTAATTTTATTTTTAGTGAAAATACTTTTGTGGAATGTTCATCACCTTTACTCGTAAAGAGTTTTTCAGACACACATTGCACAGTAATGGGAAAGTAATTGGTTAACAATGGAGTGTAACCTTTCGCGACTGAGTGATGGACATGTGAGACCCACAGGAGTGGAAGACTAAAATCAAATATCTGTCATCTGAAGAAGCAAAGTGTCCCTAGGAGGCTTGAGAAGTTAACTTACTGCTCCCTCTCCGATCTCACAGGGAGAAACGGGGCCAAGCCGAGAAAATAGAATAGTAGAAAGCTCAGACCCAAAGTATAAGTGTACTGCTGAGGCATCAAAGGTCCCATACAGAGGGTAAAGGGAAATACTCTCTCCCCTCTGTCACATTCTTCTAAAGGGCAATATTTCTCTCAGCCATTTTTCATCAGGTTTTTTTTTATGGCTTTAAAAATGGAATCTGTGTCTTGAGAAAGATATTCTGCAGTATGAAAAAGGAAGACAGGGAAGAAAAGAAAAGTATAAAGAGCAGTAAGTTTCTGTGCGGTAAAATTATATCAGGCACTTTTTTTGTGTGTGTGGTTATTGTTTAATTAAAGGCCGTAACCATCTTGTTGAATTTGGTTTTCCATGTTCCCAGAGAGCAGAATCAGGATTCAAAATAATCTTAATTTTTTTGCTGTGTGACATAGGCAAGCCTCTTCATCTCCCTGTTCCTCAGTTTCCTCATCTGTATAATGGAGATAAAATTCCTGTTCTAGTAATAATTAATAATAATTATGGCATTTGTTAAACACTTACTATGTGCCAGACACTGGGATGGATACAAGCAAATTGGGTTGGACACAGTCCCTGTCCCACGTGGGGCTCATACTCGATCCCCATTTTGTAGATGTGGGAACTGAGGCACAGATAAGTTAAGTGACTTGTCCAAGGTCACACAGCAGACAATTGGCGGAGCCATGACCTTCTGATTCCCAGGCCCATACTCTATCCAGTACGCCATCATGCTGCTTCCTCTATGTCCTTAGACTGTAAGAACTTGGAAGGACAGAGACTGTTTCCATTCTGATTATCTTGTATGTCTCCTAGGGTTTAGCACAGTGCTTGTCAGATAGTGCTTAATAAGTCCCACCATTATAGTCATTATACCTAATCAGTGAAAGCATAAAGCTCTTTTCATAGTCAAAGAAGGAATAAGAGCAGTTCTTTATCCCTGTTACTCTCAGCCATCAATGTCCAGGTCTGTGTGAGGTAGCTGAGTTTTCTGGAATTAATGGGTTTAGCAGAAAGTATCATTTCTGCCCTGGATCCACATGGGGAACCTCTAATTAATGGTAGCAGTCTCTGAGCAATGTAAACAGGGGCACAATCATGAAGCCATGGGCCAATATTAATTATGTTCTTTGTTAAGCGCTGAAGCAGCATGGCTCAGTGGAAAGAGCCCAGGCTTGGGAGTCAGAGGTCATGGGTTCTAATCTTGGCTCCGCCACGTGTCAGCTGTGTGACCTTGGGCAAGTCACTTAACTTTCCTGAGCCTCAGTTACCTTATCTTTAAAATGGGGATTAAGACTGTGAGCCCCACGTGGGACAACCTGATCACCTTGTATCCCCCCAGTGCTTAGAACAGTGCTCGGCACATAGTAAGCGCTCAACAAATGCCATCATTATTGTTATTATTTGTTAAGCACTCTTCTAAGTGCTCGGGTAGGTACAGGTTAAATAAGTCACAGTCTCTGTGCCACAGCGGGCTCACACTCTAAATAGAATAAAGAACATGTTTTGTTTTGTTGTCTGTCTTCCCCTTCTAGACTGTGAGCCCGTTGTTGGTTAGGGGCCGTCTCTGTATGGTGCCGACTTGTACTTCCCAAGCTCTTGGTACAGTGCTCTGCACACAGTAAGCGCTCAATAAATACGACTGAATGAATGAATGAACAAGTAGTGAATCCCCATTTTACAGTTGAGGAAACTGAGACAAGTTAAATGACTTTCCCCAGATCACAGAGCGGAAAAATAGCGGAGACAGGAATTGAACCCATAACCTTCTGTCTCCCAGGCCTGAGCTCTATCCAATAGGCCACACTGCTTCTCTACTACACCACGCTGCCTCTTCTATTAGGCCATCCCGCTGCAGGCTGGTAGCAAGGTAGGAGAAAGAGAGAAGCCCAGAGCCCTCAGAACTTCGAGCAGTAATTAATAATAAATAATAATGGCATTTATTAAGCGCTTACTATGTGCAAAGCACTGTTCTAAACGCTGGGGAGGTTCCAAGGTGATCAGGTTGTCCCAAGGGGCTCACAGTCTATCACCATTTTACAGATGAGGTAACTGAGGCCCAGAGAAGTGAAGTGACTTGCCCAAAGTCACACAGCTGACAAGCGGCAGAGCCGGGATTTGAACCCCTGACCTCCGACTCCAAAGCCCGGGCTCTTTCCATTGAGCCACGCTGCTTCTCAATTTTCAGTCATGCTTTCCTAAGGTCACGGAGGTAACCACTACCAAGCCAGCCATGACAAGACTGAATAGGTGCTCAACTCAAACCTCAGGATTTCCAAATCTCTAGTCCTGAATGGGAATGTAAACCCAAATTGGCAAGCCATTTTTCTTAGGTTGAAGAGTCAGAGGCATTGAAGAGCATTAATGTCTTTAAGAAGAAGGAGGTAGCGTTGAAGTTTCTATAGGTTTTTTCACCCTGTCCAGGTCCTCAGGCATGGATGCATCCTTTATCACCCCCCCAGATTATGTATTCTAGCCAAATGCCGCCATGCACAGCTTTCATCTGAACTCTGAGACTATGTTGACATCTTTATTAATAATAATTATAGTACTTGTTAAGTTCTTACATGCCAAGCACTGTTCCGAACACTGGGTAGTTACAAGTTAATCAGGTTGGAAGCAGTCCCCGTCCCACGTGGGGCTCACCCTCCTCATCCCCATTTTGAAAGATGAAGTAACTGAGGCCCAGAGAGGTTGTGACTTGCCCAGAGTCACACAGCAGACAGGTGAGGGAACCTGGATTAAAACCCAGGTCCTCCTGACTTCCAGGCCTGTGCTCTATCCACTAATTTTGAAATCAATTTTTAGGGAGATAGGGAGTTTGGGGGAAAAGGGTAGGGAGCAATCCTCCAGGAAATTTCCAGAAATAACAGGAAGCAGTCGCCACTCCTTTTCAGGAGCTGCCTATTTGCTTCTTGGTGTGAAACACCTTTGTCCTTGATCTGTATTTTCCTTTGCTCTTGAGAGGGTCAAGAAAAAGGGAGATTTTTTCTTCCTTTAGAAGGTCCCAGTGTCTTTGTAGGTATGGCTCCACACTGATTTTTGCTCCTCCAACAACTTCCGCTGACTCGCTTCTCCACAGCAGGTGACAAACCATTGTGGGCTCAGTGTGCTAGTGAAAAACCTTCCCCTAAAAGTGTTAGAAAGTCCACATTTTTGTCATATTCCTTTTCTTCCAGCCTTTTAAAGGGGACCACCCTGGGAGTGCCTACAGGACATAATTATAAATTGCAGTCAAGCAATGAGAAAACTGAAAGGTCATTGAAATGCTACTGTTCCTTGCTTGATGGGATTCTGCTATAAACCCCTGCCCATGTGGTTTTCCAAGGTAGAGTCCCCTCCCTTTGATGAGGCTTTCATTTCCTTTTCTTAAAGATAAAGCAAAGGAGGCCAGACGTTTGGGGCCACAGGCAGGGTTGGAGCTGACTTGTGGACCATGGGTCCCCAGATTTCCTTTCTCTGACAAAGCATAGCACGTCAGCATCCCCAGTCTGCCTCCTCACTTTCTTAGCAAACAACATTTGATCATTAGGAGAGAAACCACAATTTCAGTCACCGTGCTGTAGTTCCTAATTTAAGGAGATGCCGATTGTTAGCTTAATTTAGCTTAATAAGCAATGTCTCTTTAGGAATTAGTTGATGTCGGCTGATCCTTCCCCATCCCTAAGAGGCTTGAGTGAAATGTGAGACAAAGTACCTGTTTCCTCCTCATTAGATCATCCAGCCAGATTCTACGAACACTATGAACATCATTTCGACTCCATATTTCCTGTTACCTCTTATGGATTGTAAACTCCTAGAGAAGAAAGACTTGGGCTTCTCCCTTCCTTGCTTTTAGTCTCTCTTTCACCGGCTGTCTCTGATGGGGACCTGCCTCCTGAGTTCTTCTCTCTCTCTCTCTTCTTCTGCCAGTGGAGGGGTGAACAGCAATGTGGCTCCTCTTTTGGATCAGAAGGGAAGAGGAACCCCAGTGCTCTTCCTGAACTTCAGACAGTTTCTGCTGTCATCTCTAAAATGGGAGTTTAGTCTTAATGTGGACAAGGTGGAAGCCCAGCCCCATACAGACAGGCATCATTCATTTATAATAATAATAATGTTGGTATTTGTTAAGCGCTTATTATATGCCAAGCACTCTTCTAAGTTCTGGGGTAGATACAAGGTAATCAGGTTGTCCCACATAGGGCTCACAGTTTTCATCCCCATTTTACAGATGAGGTAACTGAGTCACAGAGAAGGTAAATGACTTGCCCAAGTCACACAGCTGACAAGCGGTGGAGCCAGGATTAGAACCCATGACCTCTGACTCCCAAGCCTGTGTTCTTTCCAATAAGCCACACTGCTTCTCTGCAGCATTCATTCATTTGATTGTAATTATTGCACTCTTATTGTGTGCGGAACACTGTACTAAGTGCTTGGGAGAGTACACTATAACAATAAACAGACCACTCCTTGCCCACAGTCTAGAAGGGGAGACAGTCATTAATATAAATAAATAAATTTCAGATTTGTACATAAGTGCTGTGGGGCTTGAGCAGTGTTGGATGCATGAAGGGAACAATTCAGGGCAATGCAGAAAGGAAAAGGAAGAAGAGGAAAAGAGGACTTAGGGAAGGCCTCATAGAGGAGAAGTACCTTCAATAAGGCTTTGAAGGGGGAAACAGTGATTGCCTGTTGGATATGAGGAGGGAGGGCAACTGTTCACTGTCACCCACATGTAAATATACATCAATTCCTTGCCTTCAGTTTAGCAGTGTCCTTCATTAAATGCCTCGATTGGTGCCACTTTATAATTTATTTATTGTTATTATGGTATTTGTTAAATGCTTACTTTGTGTCAAGCACTCATTTAAGCACTGGGGTAGGTACAAGTTAATCAGGTCAGGCACATTCCCTGTCCCACGTGGAGCTCACAGTCTGAGTAGGAAGGATAACAGTTTTTGAATCCTCAATTTGCATGTGAGTAAACTGGGGCACAGAGAAGTTAAGTGACTTGCCCAGGGTTACACAGCAGAGAGCTGGGTTTAGAACAAGCCGTGCTACTTCACTGATTTATAGGCTGAACTCTAACCTACCCAATTAACTGGAATCTGCCTAATAAGAGAAGCAGCGTGGCTCAGTGGAAAGAGCCCGGGCTTTGGAGTCAGAGGTCATGGGTTTGAATCCCTACTCTGCCACGTGTCTGCTGTGTGACCTTGGGCAAGTCACTTAACTTCTCTGAGCCTCAGTTCCCTCATCTGTAAAATGAGGATTAAGACTGTAAGCCCCACGTGGGACAACTTGATCACCTTGTATCCCCCCCCCCAGCACTTAGAACAGTGCTCTGCACATAGTAAGCGCCTAACGAATGCCATTATTATTATTATTATTACTTAGTGCAGTGCTTGGCAGATAGTAAACACTTAACAAATACTACCACTATTATTCTTGAGTAACTGGATTTTGGACTGGACTTGTGGTGACTTATGGTAACCAAATTTTCAAAATCCTTCCCTCTGGGCTGACCAGTGAGTCACAGGTTCATCATCTTAAATTCCACAGGTCAGTGGTATGTCTCCATTTTTCCCCATTGTGAGATTTCTAGACGAAGTGTTTTTAGATTTCATGATTTCATTCTGATTCCTGAATCTTGAAGCATTCATTCAGTGGCTGCCTTAATGGTTTTTTCATTGCAGTAAAATGAAGAGTCCAGAACTTGGGGTCAGATTGAATGAAGGCAGTTTTGAATTCACTAAAATTATAATATATTTAGAATTTCAAGGGAATAAATACTGAAATGTTAAGAGTTTAAAAACTAAAAATGCTTTACATTTCTGGGAGGAATAAGAAGTGGTAATAGAGTTCAGGTCCTTATGACTGAAAATTCTTCTCTTCTTCCTTCTTAAATCACAGCTCCTCCAGGAATTTTACCGTGAATAATTTCTACACATCTCCCAACTATTACATCAGTACTTTTGCACCCCCTAAGCATGTAATACTCATAGACTCCTGTAACACTTAAGTACATATCTTATATACTCAGTTACTTCCTCTTATCTATACTTTAGTGTCTGTCTTGTTGAGTATATTGTAAGTTCCTTGAGGGCAAGAATCATGCCTTCCAATTCCATTGCACTAGAAAGTGCTGATTAAAGTGTTCTGCACAAAGTTACATTCTCAACTCTTTGCTGCTGTTCAGTCCTCACATCCTGGCAATTTGCAAAAATTACTGCTTCTTCCTCCCCCAGACCTGCTCCTTCTTCTCCATGCCAACAGCTCTCTTCATGATCCAAACTCTGTCCAGACCCTAATTGATCCATCAATGGTATTTACTGAGTGCTTATTGTGTTCAGAGACTGTACAAAGTGCTTGGGAGAGTGCAGTACAGTAGAGTAGGTAGACATGATTCCTGCCCACAAGATGTTTATGGTCTAAAGGGATAAGACTGCTACATCAGCTTCCTTGTTGGTCTCCCCAGCCTCCTTCCCCTCAGCATGTACTTCACATTGCCACTTTTCTACAACAAAATTCTACACGCATTGTGAGAGGTGAAGCGTCTTTAGCCTCCATTAGAAACCCAAGCTAATGTTTAACAACTTTGCTGACATGTTACATGCACGTAGTAAGCGCTCAATAAATACGATTGATGTTATATGTTAACTATTCATTCAATCGTAGTTATTGAGTGCTTACTCTGTGCAGAGCACTGTACTAAGCACTTGGGAAGTACAAGTCGGCAACATATAGAGATGGTCCCTACCCAACAACGGGCTCACAGTTTAGAGGGGGGAAACAGACAACAAAACAAAACATGTGGACAGGTGTCAAGTCGTCAGAACAAATAGAATTAAAGCTAAATGCACATCATTGACAAAATAAATGGAATAGTAAATATATACAAGTAAAATAGAGTAATAAATCTGTACAAACATATACAGGTGCTGTGGGGAGGGGAAGGAGGTAGGGCAGGGGGGATGGGGAGGAGGAGAGGAAAAAGGGGAAAAAAGGGGAAAAAGGAAAAAAACTATGTCCTTCAGGCTTCTGATTAAGCTTCGTGATCACCATCTACTGCATAATAATCTTTTGAATATTGGTAGATGGACACTAAATTAATCCCAGTTCTTCTCACTTGTCCTTTTAGGCACTTATTTAAAGTCTTTCACCTCCTAAGAACTTTCCTAAATTAAGGAGAGACGATCTAGTCATAAGATTGTAAGCTCTCTGTGAGCAGGGAACATATCTACACACTCTGTTCTATTGTACACTCCCAAGCATTTAGTACATTGCTCTGCAAACAGTAAGCACAATAAATGCAATTGATTAACTGATTAATATGCTAATTATTAGCATTAGCAAGCAAGGCTTGACTGTCTTGTATATCTCTATGCTACACTGTCAACATTCTAACCAAAGCAACACTCAGCTCATTGTGGGCAGGGAGTATGTCTGTTATATTGTACTCTCCAAAGTGCCCAGTACAGTGCTCTGCACACAGCTAATGATGGCATTTATTAAGTGCTTACTATGTGCAAAGCACTGTTCTGTGAGTGGTGACTTGTGATCCAGTGTGATTCTTTCAGGGATGTTATTTTGGTGCAGAATGTATCCCCATCATTCTCCAAGCTCCTGTTTCTTTACAAATGTGTGGAAAACTAAAGTTCCCCCCCATTATGGTGGTAACTTTGGTAAACATCTTTGAAGGGGCTGTTGATCTTCAGAATCTTTGTAAAAGTCACCTGTCACTTCAGATCCAGACTTCAGCTCTTCATTTAGCAAATACTGCCTTTGTACCATTTTTATAATATTGCATTCCCCTAGGGAGGATAATACATAGCTCATTGTGGCAAGAGCAGGACATTATAGTAAATGAGCATAATTCCAAATTATGTTGTTTTATTTTAAAATTGGATTAGTCAGTGTTCACAAGAGAACTGCTAAATGTTTCAAAAGCAGCCACAGCTCATTTCCCAGCTCTCTAGGGATCAGCATGTTGATGATAGAAGTTCCCCAGTCATATGAAGACTTTCATTGTCCCCAACCTTTAAATGAGCTCGGGATCCTGATGAATTATGTAAAACCTCATTTTCCTACCACAAAATACTTTCAGCCATGGTTGCTTTTGTCTATTTTCTTCCTCTAGACTGTAAGCTCCTGGTGGGCCGGGAACATCTCTGCCAATTCCATTGTATTGTCCTTTCCCAAGCACTTAGTAGTTCTCTGCACACAGTAAGTGCTCAACAAATACCACTGATTGATCGGTCGTTTACAGAAGCGTTCACACACAAACCAAGAAGCCAGGTAAGAAAATTAATTCCTGGTTGTTGTCATTCCCCTAAGGGCGCTAACTTAATCAGGCCTGTTCTAAAGCTTTGAGTAAATTATTGCTCCAGTTTAAATGACATCACAGTCTCAATTTTCTTCTTTGGGATTCTGTAGGACGCTTCAACACATTTACCGCCTACCCTGAGGAGGGAATTTTCCAGAAACCACTGACTCTCTGGCAGCCTAAAGAAAGGGAGAATCAAGGCCGGATTTTTGGAAATTAATTATTATCTCCTGCAGTGGAGTGGAGCAGCAGCAATTCAGGATAGGAAGCTCATTGCTCCTCCAGTGCTGGCCCACCTCCAATTCCCACAAGTTCGCCTAATTTTGGAATTCTATGACCTGGAGGACACTGTGCTCCCCAGTGTCCCTGTCTTAATGCAAACTGAGCCTGGCCCTGTGAGATGCCAAACTGTCTGTGTCCTCTAGTTATTTCCCCAGGAACATCTCTAAATAACCAGGGCTGGTTCTTGTCTCTGCTTGTCTGAAATGGACCTCGGTGTGCATATAAGAACAGGATCTGGATGGGGTAGAAAATCTTTCTGGATAGCACACTTTTCCTCTAACTCTCTAGGATGAAACTAACTTTAGGCACCACCTTAATATTAGAAGGTTGATGAGATTACAGTGTCTTTTCCCTCCACATGCCTGATCGTCTTTCCACTGTCCTCTTAGACTGAGGGGGGCCCATGGGCAGCTCCCAGCAAGCAGACAGGCCATCTCCAGGGTCAGCTGAGACAATAGAAGAGGCCCAGCACCTGTGGACAGGAGCTGTCATTGGCCCAGGCCCAGATGCAGGCCCAATTTCATGGAAAATATCCTTCCTGCATGAGCTCAAAGTAACAAATGAGTCCTACCATAGTGAATCATGGCAAAAAGTGATACAGTATTAAACCCTCCTGATGTGTAAATATGTCTGCTAATTCTCTTTTCTCCCAAATGGTACAGTGCTCTGCACATAAGTGCTCAATAAATACCACTGATTGATTGATTATCATGGAGACAATAGGGTACATGCAGATTTTCTATTGTGTGGCCAACATACCATTAGGCTTGTCTCAATCAGAGGCGTGGGGCATGACCAAAGACAAGATTTCCTTTTATGGAGAAATCCTGATAAGCAGAGAGTGATAGAAAACAAAGGGACATCAAACTCTATACCAAGATTAAAGTCTCTACAGCAGTTGTGGATGTGAGACAGGACCTACTTTAGAAGACACACTAGTGAATCAATCAGTGGTGTTCATCAATCAATCAGTCATATTTATTGAATGCTCAGTGTACTAATCACTTGGAAGAGTACAGTGTAACAGGTATGAGAAGCAGCATGGCGTAGTGTATAGAGCATGGGTCTGGGAATCAGAAGGTCATGGGTTCTAATCTTGGCTGTGTGACCCTGGGCAAACTACTTCACTTCTCTGTGCCTCAGTGACCTCATCTTTAAAGTGGTGATGGAGAATGTTAGCCCCACATGGGACAGGAACTGTGTCCAACCCAATTTGCTTATCTCGACCTCAGCGCTCAGAATTGTGTCTGGCACATATTAAGTGCTTAATATAATACCATACTTACCATAATTATTATTGTCATTATTAAGTGGTAGACATGTTGAGCGATTACTGAGGAGAATGGATATCAACAGGTCCCCAAGCCATGGCTCATGGGGAACCTAAAGGGATATATGCAAATACAGGAGGGCAGAACAGTTAATGTAAATATAGAGTGAAGCCTAGAGTCAAATAATGCGATGTAGTGGGTTATTTGGAGGCTGCTGCGGCAAACAGACTAACCTACAATCTAGAGAGGGATTGCTTTCCTTGAGCACAGGTTTTGCAGAGATCAAGGTAGATAGATCAAGATCAAGAAAGGGAACCCCCCCACCCCCAAACAGGCAGGTCCTGTATGGTACAAATGCATTAACAAAGAATGGATGTAGACTTTGAGCCAGTTGTTGGGTAGGGATGGTCTATATGTTGCCAACTTGTACTTCCCAAGCACTTAGTACAGTGCTCTGCACACAGTAAGCGCTCAGTAAATATGATTAAATGAATGAGTCTGCCTTCAAAATAAACAGTGCAAAAGGGAGCGTCAGTCACCTGCCAATCTCTTAAGCCACTCTCACATGCCTGGGGAGATAACAATGTGAATAGCCTCATCTAAAAAACCAAGCCATACATATTTTTCCTATCCCATCTATGTAAATGTCAATGTCTACACTAATGATGCATGTCAGATGGTTCCTAGAACTCCTCAGTAATCTTATGGGAACAGAATTGTTTGAAACAATGCATGGTAATGTCTATTAGAGGGATGAAGGCTCAAGAAAAGATGGTAAGAGTGAGATGTTTTCCCACTTTTTCTGATCTTTCTCACCATTTCACACTGCTGTTTCCTCTCTTCAGTAAGTGATTGCCTTGAATCTCCCCTTGAATCAGTGGGTAAAAAACCTGGACACATGCCTGATTAAGTGCCACATCTGGATGAAATGATGACAGACTGACGGTCATTGGGAAAATGAGTGAGGCTTCAAACCTTGAACATGCAAATTATTGCTGCTTCATTCATTCATTCATTCAATCGTATTTATTGAGCGCTTACTGTGTGCAGAGCACTCTACTAAGCACTTGGGAAGTACAAGTTGGCAACATATAGAGACGGTCCCTACCCAACAGTGGGCTCACAGTCTAGAAGGGGGAGACAGACAACAAAACAAAACGTGTAGACAGGTGTTAAAGTCGTCAGAACAGGCACATCTTGTGTTCTTTCTTCAGCAGTCTGGGCTCTGGGTCCAATGTGAAACATCACCCCATTGATCATTTCCATTTCAGCTCTAGATCTTGCTCTTCGAGCACAGACAGGCCTAAGATGTGCAGTTTCAATTAAGAAAAATAATCAGCTCACTGAACTCTATGTGAATTTTCACAACTACTAGCTATCTAATTAGAGTTAAGCCAGTTAAAACATTGTGCTTTAAGTTATTCTAAGAACACCTAACCAAAGGTCCTGTAGAGAAGCAGTGAGGCTCAGTGGAAAGAGCACAGGTTTTGGAGTCAGAGGTCACGGGTTCAAATCCTGGCTCCTCCACTTGTCAGCTGTGTGACTTTGGGCAAGTCACTTAACTTCTCTGGCCCTCAGTTACCTCATCTGTAAAATGGGGATTAAGACTGTGAGCCCCCATGGGACAACCTGATCACCTTGTAACCTCCCCAGCGCTTAGAACAGTGCTTTGCGCATAGTAAGCGCTTAATAAATGCCATTATTACTATTATTATTTTCATCCCTACAACATTTGTGCGTGTGTTTCTTTAACATGTCATGAAGGGCAGTTGGCCCTAATTCTTAAGAAGACCATGGGTCGTTTTTAGCCACTTCCAAAATCCACTCCTAGAGGCCATTCTTTTTGTGCTAGATTTATTCATTCAATCATTTCATTCAGTCATATTTATTGAGCGCTTACTGTGTGCAGAGCACTGTACTAAGCGCTTGGGAAGTACAAGTTGACCACATATAGAGACGGTCCCTACCCAGCAACGGGCTCACAGTCTAGAAGGGGGAGACAGACAACAAAACACATAGACAGGTGTCAAAATCGTCAGAACAAAAAGAATTAAAGAATTAAAGCTATATGCACTTATCTGTCTGATTTATGAACTTAGCTACAGATCACTGAATTGATGTTTGCTTAAAACTTGGGATCTCACTTACAGAACAAATAGGTTATTTACTTCTTTCCTGAGTGTACATATTCAACAAATCTGTGACCTTTAAAAATAAATGAGAATTCTTATTTACCCATTGGCCTTAAGGAATGTGCTCTTATATAGTATATCTGAGTCCAAATCAATGAATTTAGTCCTTTTAAGGTAATTTTCCCTTTATAGTTTTCCCTAGCCGTAAATCCAACCTTCTGTAACTCAATAACTATGCTATTTCCTTTGAATGATACTCTTTCTACTCAGAATAAATTGTAAGCTTTCATAATGTTTGATATAATTCACTTTTGAAATCACTAATGAAATAGAGAAACTGTGAATCATACTAAAATAATGAGAATACGAGGGTGGTTTACATTATAATTTCTGAAGTATTATAAATTACTTTATATTGGGAAGGTGGTCATTCATTCATTCACTTGTATTTATTGAGTGCTTACTGTGTGCAGAGCACTGTACTAAGCGCTTACATGTGCTTAGTAGCTAAAAGTGCACAGTGGATTGGATCTTAATAGAACATCTAGCTTTATTTCTATTTATTCTGATGACTTGACACCTGTTCACATGTTTTGTTTTGTTGTCTGTCTCCCCCTTCTAGATTGTGAGCCTGCCATTGGGTAGGAACTGTCTCTGTATGTTGCCAACTTGTACTTCCCAAGCACTTAGTACACTGCTCTGCACACAGTAAGCGCTCAATTAATATGATTCAATGACTGAATGAAAGAGCAGGGCCTCTGTCAGTCCAAAATAATAATGATAATGGCATTTGTTAAGCGCTTACTATGTGCAAAGCACTGTTCTAAGCGCTGGGTGGGATACAAGGTGATCAGGTTGTCCCATGTGGGGCTCACAGTCTTAATCCCCATTTTGCAGATGAGGTAACTGAGGCCCACAGAAGTGAAACGACTTGCCCAAAGTCACACAGCTGACAAGTGGCAGAGCTGGGACTAGAACCCATGACCTCTGACTCCCAAGCCCAGGATCTTTCCACTGAGCCACACTGCTTCTCTCAAAAAGGAAGAAGGAAGACATAAAGATAAAAAGATGGAAAAAGAGACAGAGAAAGAGAGAAAAAAGGTTAAGGGGAGAGAAAGAGAAAATCAGTCATATGTACTCAAGATACAAATAGGCAGAAAAGAAAAATTCCAGGCAGAGTGGAATCAATCAATTAATATCAATAGATGGCTTTTATTGAGTGCATGCTGTGTACGGAGCACTGCACTAAGTGTCTGGGAGATTGGTATACAACAGTGTTGCTAGACTCATTCCCTGACCATGAGAAGCATACAGTTTAAAAGGGGAGGTATTCATTGAAATAAATTATGGATATGTACATATGTGCTGAGAATGGGGTGAATACCAACTGCTTAAAGTGTCAGATCTCCAACTGCATAGGTGACACAGAAGTGAGAGAGAGTAGCAAAAATGAGGACTTTTTTAAAACTGGTATTCGTTAAGCACTTATGATGTGTCAAACACTGTTATAAGTCCTGGGGGAAGATACAAGGTAATTCATTCATTCAATCATATTTATTGAGCACTTACTGTCTTAAGAGCACTGTACTAAGCATTTGGAAAGTACAATTCGGCAACAGATAGAGACAATCCCTACCCAACAATGGGCTCACAGTCTAGAAGGAGGAGACAGAAAACAAAACAAGTAGGTAGGCAACAATAGCATCAAAATAGATAATTAGAATTATAGATATATGAACATCATTAATAAAATGAATAGAATTATAAATATGTATGAATGTACACAAGTGCTGTGGGGCGGGGAAGGGGGTAGAGCAGAGGGAGGGAGTAGGGGTGATGAGGAGGGGAGAAGGAGCAGAGGAAAAGGGAGACTCAGTCTGGGAAGGCCTCCTGGAGGAGGTGAGCTTGCAGTAGGGCTTTGAAAGGGGGAAGGTAGCTAGTTTGGCAAATATGAGTAGGGAGGGCATGCCAGGCTAGAGATAGGACGTGGGCCAGGGGTCGGCAGTGGGGCAGGCAAGAATGAGGCACAGTGAGGAGGTTAGCGGCAGAGAAGTGGAGTGTCCTCTCTGGGCTGTAGAAGGAGAGAAGAGAAGTGAAGTAGTAGGGGGCAAGGTGATGGAGAGCTTTGAAGCCAATAGTGAGGAGTTGTTTCTTCATGTGAAGGTTGATAGGCAACCACTGGAGATTTTTGAGGAGGGGGATGACATGCCCAGAGTGTTTCTGTAGAAAGATAATCTGGGCAGCAGAGTGAAGTATAGACTGACGTGGGGAGAGACAGGAGGATGGGAGATCAGAGAGGAGGCTGATGCAGTAATCCAGTTGTGACAGGATGAGAGATTGTACCAACAAAGTAGCGGTTTGGATGGAGAGGAAAGTGTGGGTTTTGGTGATGTTGTGAAGGTGACGGATTGGATGTGTGGTATGAATGAAAGAGTGGAGTCAAGGATGACACCAAGGTTGTAGGCTTGTGAGACAGGAAGGATGGCAGTGCCGTCCACAGTGACGAGATAGTCAAGGAAAGGACAGGGTTTTGTCCCACATGAGGCTTACTTTCTGAGAGGAAATAAGTGATGCACTTTCCATAGTCAAAGCACAGCTGAAAACTTACCTCTAGAATAAATCCATTCTTGCTTTAGGTCATTGAATTGAATCACTTGAGATATTTTAAAAACTGTGAAAACCCTCTCCACCAGTTTCTTGAGATATCCAACTAGCAGCATGGCTTAGTGGAAAGAACCCAGGCTTGGGAGTCAGGGGTCATGGGTTCGAATCCTGATCTGCCACTTGCCAGCTGGGTGATCTTGGGCAAGTCACGTAACTTCTCTGTGCCTCAGTGACCTCATTTGTAAAATGGGGATGAGACTGTGAGCCCCACGTGGGACAACCTGATTTTCTTGTATCTCCCCCAGTGTTTAGAACAGTGCCTGGCACATAGTAATGCTGAACAAATACCGACATTGTTATTATTATTATTATTATTATTATTGTTAAACAACTTCTGCCATTTTGCAACCTACAATATGGCCCACAATCAGTATAATTATAATCCAAAGGGATTTGTTAGGAAAATCATACCAAACCTAATTCATGACTACTGAGAAATCAAACTCTGATTTAAAGCCTGGTAATATAATAAGTGCTAACTGAATAATACTGTAGTTGCAGTTTCCATTTGTATGAAAATTATTTAAATTCACTATCTCTGTATGATTGGATGTTATTCTATTAAGTCCCTTGTATTTAGTGTTTCAAACAAAGGATGGATCAAAAGATATAAACCTGCTAGATTGAACCAATTTTAAGTGAGCAAACATTGCTCAACAAATAAACTGTTATCCCCTCAGCAATGGCAATGGCAGGTTTAAAATGTAGGTGTAGCAGCAGGTAATTGCTTTCTATAGGTAATTAACAAACAAAGCAGCAGGAAGTAGAGAGATTCATTCATTCATTCAATCGTATTTATTGAGCGCTTACTGTGTGCAGAGCATTGTACTAAGCACTTGGGAAGTACAAGTTGGCAACATCTAGAGAGAGTCCCTACACAACAACGGGCTCACAGTCTAGAAGGGGGAGACAGACAACAAAACAAAACATGTGGACAGGTGTCAAGTCATCAGAATAAATAGAAATAAAGCTAAATGCACATCATTAACAAAATAAATAGAATAGTAAATATGTACAAGTAAAATAGAGTAATAAATCTGTACAAACATATATACAGGTGCTGTGGGGAGGGGAAGGAGGTAGGGTGGGGGGATGGGGAGGGGGAGAAGAAAAAAGGGCCCCAGTCTGGGAAGGCCTCCTGGAGGAGGTGAGCTCTCAGTGGGGCTTTGAAGGGAGGAAGAGAGCTAGCTTGGTGGATGTGCAGAGGGAGGGCATTCCAGGACAGGGGGAGGATGTGGGCAGGGGGTCGACGGCAGGACAGGCAAGAACGAGGTACAGTGAGGAGGTTAGCGGCAGAGGAGCGGTGGGTATGGGCTGGGCTGTAGAAGGAGAGAAGGGAGGTGAGGTAGGAGGGGGCGAGGTGATGGACAGCCTTGAAGCCGAGAGTGAGGAGTTTTTGCCTGATGCGTAGGTTGACTGGTAGCCACTGGAGATTTTTGTGGAGGGGAGTAACATGCCCAGAGCATTTCTGCACAAAGATGATCCGGGCAGCAGCGTGAAGTATAGACTGAAGTGGGGAGAGACAGGAGGATGGGAGATCAGAGAGGAGGCTGATGCAGTAATCCAGTCGGGATAGGATGAGAGATTGAACTAGCAGGGTAGCGGTTTGGATGGAGAGGAATGGGTGGATCTTCGCGATGTAGTGGAGCTGAGATCGTCAGGTTTTGGTGATGGATTGGATGTGAGGGGCGAATGAGAGAGCAAAGTCGAGGATGACACCAAGGTTGCGGGCTTGTGAGATGGGAAGGATGGTAGTGGCGTCTACAGTGACGGGAAAGTCAGGGAGAGGGCAGGGTTCGGGAGAGATCAAGCCAAAACAAAGAGATAAGCCAAAGAGAGCATCCCCACCCAGATGTAGGGAACAGAGAGGTACTGCACATATATGAATGGTATTTTACTGGGTCAGATGAGCTAACTTGCGCTGGCCACTCTTTGTGAGCATTGGATTCCTTGGGTAGCAAGACTCATGTATTATATACAGTTTCAGACACTTAAGTGTGTTTTATTCCTAAGAAGCAATCCAAGAAACCAGATATTTCCCTTCAAAATAGGCAGTAGTGAATTCTTAGAGATATTTGGAATGAATAGCAGTGTCAACCTAGGAGTTGCTCAACAGCTTCATAGAATTATCTCACCATCCCACTCAGCTGCTTACCAGGAGACATAGCTGGGTTAGGTTACTGTTTTGAGTTTGGACTTGAGGTACTAACAAAACATATTTCCTCAGTCAGGGAAGACCCTGATCAAAGATGATTCATTTTGGCTACAGCTAATTTCTCCCTCCCTTATTTCCAAAAAGGAAGCCCACTTACCTTTGCAAATAAGAATCTAAATACCTAAAGCCACCACGCAGAAACTCCCCTCTGCTCTACCCTTTCCACTTTCACCTCCAAATTTCAGTAGCTGATTTGGGAACCAGTGTGGCTTAGTGGATAGAGGAAAAGTCTGGGAGTCAGACAGACCTGGGTTTTAATCCTTGTTCCCTCACATCAATCAATCAATCATATTTATTGAGCACTTACTATGTGCAGAGCACTGTACTAAGCGCTTGGGAAGTACAAATTGGCAACATATAGAGACATTCCCTACCCAACAGTGGGCTCACAGTCTAAAAGGGGGAGACAGAGAACAAAACCAAACATACTAACAAAATAAAATAAATATGTCTGCTGTGTGACCTTGGGCAAGTTACTTACCTTCTCTGGGCTTCAGTTCCCTCATTTGTATTAAGAGTGTGAATCCCATGTGGTTCAGGGACTGTGTCCAAAATGATTAACCTAACATTAGAGCAGTGCTTGTCACTTAACAAATAACAAGATTATTATTATTATTATCATCACCAACATCACTGAGGGCCAGTCCCTCTTTTGCATTTCTGAGACCATCATATAGTTGATGTGATTATGAAGTTGAGGAAACTCCAAGAATGATTGAAAAGCACAAGAAAAAAACTAATATGAAACCACCTGTAACTAGAGTAGACTGATAATGTATCCTAGACTATTTTTGAGTTACTGTGACATGACACTAGGTTGCTGCCGATCTCTGATTTCAAGGTGACTATAAATAATCCACCAAGATTGATAAATCATTAAAATGTCAACCTCTAATCATTTAGACTTTGTCGTTTAGGGAGGAAATGATTGATGAGGAAGTAGAGAGTTCCTGCTTAGATACATACCCTAGTGTTTTTGCGGGGACGCACCTTGGGGAAGTTTCAGGGAATTGAGTTTCCAAGTCACAGGGTGTAAAATAATGTGGTTGGGGCTTCGTGGACATTTTAACAGTGAGAAGCAGCGTGGCTCAGTGGAAAGAGCCAGGGCTTTGGAGTCAGAGGTCATGGGTTTAAATCTCGGCTCCGCCACTTGTCAGCTGTGTGACTTTGGGCAAGTCACTTCACTTCTCTGGACCTCAGTGACCTTATCTGTAAAATGGGGATGAAGATTGTGAGCCCCCCATGGGACAACCTGATCACCTTGTAACCTCCCCAGCGCTTAGAACAGTGCTTTGCACATAGTAAGCGCTTAATAAATGCCATCAAAAAAAAATAAAACGAACAAAACAGTTGGTAGGAAACATGGCCAGGATTCTGCCTAAGTCTCAATTTGTTCCCCAGCTGATGTTGCAGAGCTTTGGCCCTGGTACTTTGCTTGTGTAGATATATTGTTCATTTGATCGTATTTATTGAGCACTTACTGTGTGCAGAGGACTGTAGTAAGCACTTGGAAAGTACAGTTCAGCAACAGATAGAGACAATCCCTACCCAACAGCGGGCTCACAGTCTTGTCCTTCCTATTCTAAGAAGAAACCTCTAGTGGTAAAAGTCACCGATCAGAGAGAGAGAAAGAGAGAGACAGAGAGAGAGAGACAGAGTGTGTGTGTGTGTGTGTGTGTGTGTGTGTGTGTGTTTGTGTGTGTGTAAAGACCCGTGATCCTAGCCACTTGTTGCACACAGTGTTGTGTTGTCATCCTTGATGTTTGTAGTGCCAGGCACTGCTTTCTCTTTGAGATTCTTGCCTCTCATTCCATATCAGTCAATCAGTGGTATTTATTGAGTGCATTCTGTGTGCCCAGCGCAACACCAAGCGCTTGAGAGAGGGTGGATCCGAGCAAATCATGTTGGACACATTCCCTGTCCCACGTGGGGCTCGCAACCTTGATCCCCACTTTACAGATGAGGTAACTGAGGCACAGAGGAGTGAAGTGACTTCCTGAATGTCATTCATTCATTCAATCATATTTATTGAGTGCTTACTGTGTGCAGAGCACTGTACTAAGTGCTTGGGAAATACAAGCACTTAGTACAGTGCTCTGCACACCATAAGCACTCAATAAATGCAATTGAATGAATGAATGAACAGCAGGTAAGTGGCAGGGCCAGGATTAGAACCCATGACCTTCTGAGTACCAGGCCCATGCTCTATTCACTGGGCCATGCAGCTTCTATAGTCAGAACTATTATTACTATTTTGCTCTTTGCTAAGTGCTTACTATGTGCCAAGAAACGTACTAATCATGGGGTACAATGTGGTTTAATCAGGGCAGACACAACCCCTATTGCACATGGGGCTTCTAGTCTAAGGGGGAGAGTATTCATTCATTCATTCATTCAACTGTATTTACAGAGCGCTTAAACTATGCAGAGCACTGTAGTTAGCACTTGGAAAGTACAATTCGGCAACAAATAGTGGCAATCCCTGCCCACAATGGGCTCACAGTCTAGAAGGGGGAGGCACACATCAAAACAAGTAAATAGGCATCAATAGTATCAATATAAATAAATAGAATTATAGATACATACACATCATTAGTAAAATAAATAGAATTACAAATAATAATAATAATAATAATAATAATGGCATTTGTTAAGCACTTATGATGTGCCAAGTAGCACTTATGATGTGCCAAGTATTGTTCTAAGCTCTGGGGAAGATACAAGGTAATCAGGTTGTCCCACGTGGAGCTTAATCCCCATTTTAAAGATGAGGTAACTGAGGCACAGAGATCATCATCATCAATCGTATTTATTGAGCACTTACTGTGCGCAGAGCACTGTACTAAGTGCTTGGGAAGTACAAGTTGGCAACATATAGAGATAGTCCCTACCCAGCAGTGGGCTCACAGTCTAAAAGGGGGAGACGATGATAAGAGATGATAAGTAACTGGCCCAAAGTCACACAGCTGATCGGTGGCAGAGCCGGGATTAGAACCCACGACCTCTGACTCCCAAGCCTGTGCTCTTTCCACTAAGCCACACTGCTTCTCTATGTAAATATGTACATATATACAGACAAGTGCTGCGGGGAAGGGGTAGAGTAGAGGGAGAGAGTGTGGGTGATGATGAGGGGAATGGAAGCAGAGGAAAAAGGGGGCTTAGAGCAGGAAGGCCTCCTGGAGGAGGTGAGCTTTCAGTAGGGCTTTGAAGGGGGGAAGTGTGCTAGTTTGGCAGATGTGTGGAGGCAGGGCATTCCAGGACAGAGGTAGGACGTGGGCCAGGGGTCGATGGCGGGACAGGCAAGAATGAGGCCCAATGAGGAGTTTAGCGGTAGAGGAGCGGAGGGTGTGGGCTGAGATGGAGAAGGAGAGAAGGGAGGTGAGGTAGAAGGGGGTGAGGTGATGAAGAGCCTTGAAGCCAAGAGTAAGGAGTTTTTGCTTGATATGGAGGTTGATAGGCAACCACTGGAGATTTTTGTTCTAGTTTGTATGTGTGCACTCTGGTTGACCACTGTGGCCATTTGACCATGACTTTATCAGCAGGGAATGTGTCTGATAATTCTGTTTTATTGTACTCTCTCAAGCACTTAGTACAGTGCTGTCCACATAGTAAGCACTCAGTATGATTGGTTGATTGATGGACATGTGTCTGGTGGAATGGTTTCTTTCTTCCCTCCTTCCTCTCCCCCTTGTCCCCCTCTCCATCCCCACCGTCTTACCTCCTTCCCTTCCCGACAGCACCTGTATATAGGTATATATGTTTGTACATATTTATTACTCTATTTATTTTACTTGTACATATCTATTCTATTTATTTTATTTTGTTAATATGTTTGGTTTTGTTCTCTGTCTCCCCCTTCTAGACTGTGAACCCACTGTTGGGTAGGGACTGTCTCTATATGTTGCCAACTTGTACTTCCCAAGCGCTTAGTACAGTGCTCTGCACACAGTAAGCGCTCAATAAATACGATTGATGGATTGATTTCTTCTCTGAGAGATTTTTCGTAGTGATTCTGTGGTATAACACTGTCCTAGAATTTAAGCTCCTTGAGGGCAGGGAACATGTTTACCAACTCTGTTGTTTTGTACTCTCCCAAATGCTCAGTGCAGTCCTCAGTAAACATTAAGCGCTCAGAATTATGGATGTATTGATTGACTGTAACATTCAGACTGAAGCAACAAAATGTGGATGTATGATGATGGATATATCAAGTCTTCTTTCTTGTGTTCCCCCTGAGAACTGCTGTAATTCATTCATTCAATCGCATTTATTGAGCACTTTCTGTGTGCAGAGCACTATGCAAAGCGCTTGGGAGAGTACAGTGCAACAATAAATAGACAATTCCATGCCCATAATATGCCTACAGTCTGGGGGGTTGGGGAGGAGACAGACATCAATACAAATAAATTACAGATAATAATATGTAGTAATTATGGTATTTGTTTAGCACTTATTATTTGTCAGGCACTGTATTAAGCACTGTAGTATATACAAGCAAATCTGGTTGGATACAGTCCCTGTCCCATTTAGGGCTCACAGTCTCAACCCCCATTTTTCAGATGAGGTAACTGAGGCCCAGAAAATAATAATAACAATAATAATAATAATAATAATAATAATAATAATAATAATAATAATGGCATTTATCAAGTGCTTACTACAAGCAAAGCACTGTTCTAAGCGCTGGAAAGTGAAGTGACTTGCCCAAGGTCACACAGCAGACAAGTGACAAAGCCGGGATTAGAACCCATGACCTTCTGACTCCCAAGCCTGTGCAATATCCACCACACCATGCTACAGATACGTACATAAGTGCTGTGGGGCTGAGAGAGGGGAAGAACAAAGAGAACAAGTCAGGGAGATTCAGAAGGGAGTGGGAGAAGTGTTGCCAAATATGCTCTCATGTTTTTTATTCATTTTTTTTAACTTTAAAATATGATTTATCTCTATTTGTATCTTTTGTGGGGGAGGAGAGAGGATGAAGTATGTTAGATAAGGATTTATGTGTCTAATTCAAAGGGCATAAAGATGAAACTGTTGCTTTAACCGTAATCAGTGCAAAACAGTCATACAAGCTCAAAGGAATTTCTAGGCATAGAGTTAGTTGGAGAGCACTGATAAGATCAGCAAATCAAAAATAAATAAATCTCCTTTTTACAAACTGGTCGTCTTGTGACATGAGCTGAAGAGAATT
Source organism: Tachyglossus aculeatus (assembly GCF_015852505.1). NCBI lineage: Eukaryota > Metazoa > Chordata > Mammalia > Monotremata > Tachyglossidae > Tachyglossus > Tachyglossus aculeatus. The sequence goes on from NC_052066.1 coordinate 86,404,956, forward strand.
ATAAAATAGACAATTTCTCCTTCTCCTCTTTCTCCTTCTCCAATCGTCTTCCTTGGACGTACTTGGATCTGTGATCTTAGGACATATGATATTCACCCCACCCCAAACCCAACAGCACTTCTGCACATGTCTTTAAATGATGTATTATAAAGTCTTTGTTTATATTAATGTCTGTCTCCCTCTCTAGACTGTAAGCTCATTATGGGCAGGGAATGTGTCAGCTAATTCTGTTATACGGCGCTCTCCAAAGCACTTAGTACAATGCTCTGCCCATAGTAAGTGCTCAGTAAAAAGTATTGATTGATGGATTGATTGATTGATTTCCTCTTTGATGTATAATTCTATCTTCCTACAAACTTCTCCTTAACCCACCACCACTAATCAAAAATGAACTGGTACCCTAAAAGCTAAAGAAAGAAAAACCCGCTCTTCAGGTGGATTTTGGAGAAGCTGTGTGGCTTTGTGGATAGAGCATGGGCCTGGGATTCAAAAGGCCATAGGTTCTAATCCCGGCTCTGCCACTTGTCAGCTGTGTGACTTTAGGCGAGTCACTTCACTTCTCTGTGCCTCAGTTACCTCATCTGTAAAATGGGGATTAAGACTGTGAGCCCCAAGTGGGACAGGGACTGTGTCCAACCCAAATTGCTTGTAACCACCCCAGCACTTAAGAAAGTGCCTGGCATATAGTAAGTGCTTAACAAATATCACAATTATTATTATTTCATTTAATAACCTGGCCCATATCTCTCTTCTGGGGGAAGATATTACTATCTGACACACATGTGATGTTTTTTCCTAGTACTTAAAAAAAAAAAAGAAAAACAGAAGAAGAAAATGCCAGTGAATATACAGGGAAAACAAAAGGTAGAGTAGATTAAGAGATTTCATTTTTCTGAGGATGCTTTGACTCCTTCTGACTTCCTCAGTGGAAGCTGTGTTGATGCTATCCTTGATCTCTTCCACCTCACCTATTCCTTTCCACTGGGATTACTGATTAAATCGTACTTTCACCTTTTCCCTATAAAAAGTGCAGACCCGCAGGGAGTTGTTTAAAGAACTAAATCTCGGCCTTTTTCAATACCTTCTCTTTCTTTTGATAGTTTTTCTGTTACTTTTCACTAGTTGAAAATTGATATCTCCAGGATATTTCCTTGGCTTTTCAGCGTGAAGGAGCACTGTAAGGGTAAGCAAGCCCTAGGCCTGGCTTAACATCACTCCTCACCCCTCTGTCCATTTGTCTCCTGGAATCTAACGAGAATAATAATTGAGGTTTCTGAGGCTGGGCCTAGTGGCGACTGCTCATTTAGTCAGCAGTCATATTTATTGAACACTTACTGTGTGCAGAGCCCTGAATTAAATGCTTTGGAGAATATAACATTACCATAAAGAGACACAGTCCCTAGACAGATGTGAATATGAATAAATACATTAGAGGTTCTGAGACTGGGAGGGGGATGTATAAAGGGAGCAATTCAGGGTGACGGTGAAGGGAGTGGGGGAAAAAGTCTTAGGGAAAACCTCTTGGAGGAGATGTGCCTTCAATAAGGTTTGGAAGCAGAGGGACAGTAATTGTCTGTCAGACATGAGGACGGGAGGGTGTTCTGGGCCAGAGGCAGCATGTGTGCAAGACGTTGGTGGAGAGATAGATGAGATGAAGGTACAGCATTAGAGGAGCAAAGTATTTAGGCTGGTCCTTCCTTTCCTCTCCATCCAAACTACTGATCCAACACTAACCCTATCCTGCCTTAATTACTGCATCAGCCTTCTTGCTGACCCCCCTGCCTCCTGTCTCTCCCCACTCCAGTCCATACTTCACTCTGATGCTTGGTTCACTTTTCTACCAAAGTACTCAGTCCGTGTTTCACCACTCCTCAAGAACCTGCAGCGGTCTTCCATCCACCTCCACATTTTTAATGGAATTTATTAAGTGGTTACTATGTGCTGAGGTAAAATAACCCAGTTGGACACAGTTCCTGTCCCACATGGGGCTCACAGTCTTAATCCCCATTTGACAGATGAGGTAACTGAGGGCTAGAGAAGTGAAATGACGTGCCCAAGGTCACCCAGCCGATTGGAACCCAGGTCCCCTGGCTCCCAAGGTGGATTACCCATCCCCAAAACTTCCCTGCCCACAGACCCAGAAATCCAAAGGACACAGAGGGTCTTGTTTTCCAGAGGGTTCATTGAAATCTGTCAGTGCAAGAGCTCCATGGGTGCGCACTAACTGGCACTCTGTCATTAGCATTAACCAGATCCCCATCATCAGCACTAACAAATCCATCAACATATGCCAAAAACATTAGAGGAAAGACACCCCAGTTTACAGGTACCCAGACACCAGAATCTCCCCTCCTCTCCATAGAGGCGGGGGAGCTCTTGCAGCACCCCCAAAAGCACTGAGGCCATAGTAGACTGTGAGCCCACTGTTAGATAGGGACCGTCTCTATATGGTGCCAACTTGGACTTCCCCAGCGCTTAGTACAGTGCTCTGCACACAGTAAGTGCTCAATAAATATGATTGAATGAATGAATGAATCTATACCCAGTCTCTGCCCACCTACCATGTCCCTTGTTGTGAAAGATTTGGGGGGATCTGAAACAAGACTGGAAACTCCTTAGGGCACGGACCATGTCTGGTAACTCCTTTGTCTTCTCCCCAGCACTCAGCACAGTGCTGTGCCTACAAAAACTCCTTTTAAACCCTCAGTTACCTTGCCCCCTCCTATGTTACCTCACTATAAATGTTTACTCCGATTACCCACTATAACCCTGTTTGCTCACTTCACTCCTCTAATACCATCCTTCTCCCTCTACCTCAGTTTTATCTGTCTAGCATTCAACCCCTCGCCCATATCTTGCCCCTGGCCTGGAGCATTTTCCTTCTTCATATCTGACAGACAAAAATTCTTCTCACATCTACTCCAAAAGGACTTCCAGTGATCTGTGCACAGTAAGCGCTCAATAAATACAATTGAATAAATGCATTTCCTCTTCTTCCATTCCCTTGTGCACCTCCCTTACATTTGGATGTACCCTTTTTATTGACCCCACCCTCAGCACCACAGCATTTATGTACGTATCCCACCTCCCTTACATTTGGATGTACCCTTTTTATTGACCCCACCCTCAGCACCACAGCATTTATGTACGTATCCATAATTTACATGCAGGTAGCAACGTCTACACTGTGAGCTCCTTTTTGCAGGAAACTTGCTTATCAACTCTGTTGTTTTGTACTTGCCCAAATACTTGGCACAGTGCTCCACACACAGTAAACTCTCTATAAATGCCTTTGATTGCTTGATTGATGTCCCAGTTGATGCAACCTGGAGAGGCATGAAAATGAATCCTATTTGTGGGCATTTCACACGCAAATGGTAAAGCCTTACATACACAAAATGTATATCAGAGACTTGGAAACAATTCAGATCATGTTGCTTATTCTGACAACAGGCACCACATTGTCTAAGAGATCGCACATTTATATTTATGACTACCATGCAAGTAAAATATGGAAATACTGCCAAATTAGTCTAAACCCCCAAATCGCATGCATTTTTATCAGCTATATTGAGACAAATGAGAGGTGAGGGAGAAGACACATTTTCCCAGTTAAAGGGTTCTGTAAACAATAAGTTAGATACCATGGTGATGAGTAGAAGAGTAATACATGATTTTGGCTACTCTTCAGGAATTGTAAATGCAGTGACTTGACGATATGTATACCATATCTCCATCCACAGTTGAAACTTCTGGAAAATGAGAAAGGATCATGCCTTTTCCTCGATAAAATGCACTTTTACTTGCTAGTGCTGTTTTGTTTGTGAAGGGGTGAAAAAGATAAAGCTGCTACCAAAATATAATCTGTTAATAATAATAATAATAATAATAATGGCATTTATTAAGCGCTTACTATGTGCAAAGCATTGTTCTAAGTGCTGGAAGTCAAGAAGTCAAGCTAAGTCAAGAAGAGAGCACAAGAAAGGAGAAATATGGAGCACAAAGAGAAAGGGAAAGAATTATATTTTGAAAGACCATTTGGAGTAAAGTCACAAGAAATCTGGCAGGGAGAGGCCAAGCCACCAGGAGATGACATGAATAGGTAAAGGGAGACAGGGAGAAAAGGGAAAGAAGAAAGGGAAGAAGTGGGAAAGAAATAAGTTCATTCATGGCCATCATTACCTTTGATTCCAATTTGCATGTTACTGCTGCCACTAAAAAAAAAATATGGTACTTGTTAAGTGCTTACTATATACCACGCACTGTTCTAAGTGCTGGGATAGATACAAGATAGTCATGATGGGCACAGTCTAACACACTACTTCTGCCACGGTGTCCAGTCACAGATGTAAGGGTTAGAGAAAAGATCGGCATTCAGAAGATTGTGAGAAACTATTACTGCCCTACTCGCGCTTACCTCAAGCCCGTGGAGTTCCAAGCTCTATCCTGGAGGCCTCCAACCCCTCCTTTCATCTTTGCCCCCTTTGTCTTTTTATAATATTAGCCCCCTGGCCCCACTATGTTCTCATTCTTTCATTCATTCAATCAATCAATCGTATTTGTTGAGCGCTTACTGTGTGCAAAGCACTGTACTAAGCACTTGGGAAGTACAAGTTGGCAACGTATAGAGACGGTCCCTACCCAACAGCGGGCTCACAGTCTAGAAGGGGGAGACAGACAACAAAACAAAACAAGTGGACAGGTGTCAAGTCATCAGAATAAATAGAAATAAAGCTAGATGCACATCATTAACAAAATAAGTAGAATAGTAAATATGTACAAGTAAAATAAGTATGGTAGTAAATCTTTACAAACAGACAGGTGCTGGGGTAGGTACAAGGTAATCAGGTTGTCCCATGTGGGGCTCACAGTCTTAATCCCCATTTTACAGATAAGGTAACTGAGGCACAGAGAAGTTAGTATCTTGCCCAGGGTCACACAGCGGACAAGTGGAGGTTTAGGATTAGAACCCATGACCTCTGTCTTCCAAGCCCATGCTCTTTCCACTAAGCCATGCTGCTAAAATGAGACAGGGACTGTGCTCAGCCTGATGACCTTGTATCTACCCCAACACTTAGAACAGTGCTTGACACATATTAATTGTTTGTCAAATACTATTATTATTATCATTATTAATAATAATAAAAAAATGATAATTTCCTCCTCACCAGGGTTCCAGGCTACTCGTTGGCCACCGACCCCTCCAGAATAGCCTGCTATCCCCTGCCACCCTAGCTGCCTCACACCAGCCCCATCTCCCCCATTCTCCCATTCATTCATTCAGTTGTATTCACTGAATGTTTACTGCGTACAGAACACTGTACTAACCACTTTGGAGAGTACAATAAATCCCCTTCCCCCGTAGTCCACTCCCCACTGGGGCTGTGGTGCAGCCAGTGTTTCAGTTAGAAATGTAGTTTTACCTCCGGCACGGTAGTAAGCTCTGGGAAATAAACCCTGTTTTCTCCCTGACTTTCCCATCACTGTAGTAGACAGCACCATCCTTCCCATCTCACAAGCCCGTAACCTGGACGTTACATTGACTCCTCTCTCCTTCAACCCACTTATTCAATCCGTCGCAAAATCCTATCTGTCCCACCTTCACAACATCACGAAAATGCACCCTTAATTCACCATCCAAACTGCTATCACATTATACTCATACTGTCCTGCCGATTACTGCTTTGGCCTCCTTGCTGACCTCCCAACCTCCTGTCTCTCCCCACTTCAGTTTATACTTCACTCTGCTGCCCGGATTATCTTTCTATAGAAATGCTCTGGGCATGTCACGCCCCTCCTCAAAAATCTCCAGTGGTTGCCTCTCAATCAACCACCGGATCAAACAAAAACTCCTCATCATTTAGTCCCAGACTAAACCCCACTTTTCCTCATCTACCACTCCATTCTGTGTCATCCTGACTTGCTCCGTTTTCTCTTCCCCACCTCCCAGACCCAAAGCCATTATGTATACATCTGTAATTTTATTTAATTGTGTTAATGTCTGTCTCCTCTTCCCTCTTCACTGTGAGCTTGTTGTAGGCAGATAATGTCACTGTGGTATTGTACTTTCCCAACCACTTAGTACAGTGCTCTGCACATGGTAAGCGCTTAATAAATACGATTGAATGAATAAATGAAGGGCACGAATCATTTACAGACATGGTCACGGGCCCCCACAGGGCTCACAAGCTAAAAATAAGTTGGGAGGGAAGGGGTTGATGACAGACATATAAGGAAAAATCAAAGAAAAATATAAAAGGCAAGGACAGCGATGACCATGAAAGGTGCAACAGGATTTCAGGCTCTTCCTGGCTCAGACTAACCATCTGAGAAGTCATAGCTGTGATTATGGTGGTGACCTGCTCAATATTCCAAAATTAAGGAAGATCCACACTGCAGTTGTTTGAATCCTTCCAAACTGGAGCAGAGGAGTCTCAGTAACATGGCAAGGGGGAATTATCTCAACCATGTGCAAATCTTTAGTAGAGGGAATTTATTTGCAACATATTTTAGCTTCTCTACTGTTGCTGGTCTGTATGCATGTATTCATAGTGCTTTATTTGAATGGTTGAGTGAATCATTTGCCTCTTGGGAGGGTAATGATTTTGGCTTTCCTTGCTGAGGTGTAACAAACACTTTGGATTTCGATAAGACATCTTAGGGAAATCAAACTTGCATTGATTTTGCAGCTTTTTCCATTTTGCGTTTGGTTTCTTAGTTTTCATTAGTGCCTTCCAATATGATTTATTTCATGCAATGGAGATTAGGATCAAAACAGTATATTTTAGAGCCAGTAACTCTATGGTGTAAGTGAAGCAGCATGGCTAGTGGAAAGAGCCCGGGCTTGGGAGCCAGAGGTCATGGGTTCTAATCCTGGCTCTGCCACTTGTAAGCAGTGTGACTTTGGGCAAGCCACTTCACTTATCTGTGCCTCAGTTACCTCAACTGTAAAATTGGGATTAAGACTGTGAGCCCCACGTGGGACAATGATCACTGTATCTCCCCCAGCACTTAGAACAGTGCTTAACAAATAGTAAGCACTTAACAAATGCTATTATTATTATTATTATTATTATTATTATTATTATTATTATTAAATAAGTCTCCTTTTACTTAAAACGGTGTTTAAAAAGTGATTAATATTGTTGCAATCGTGATTCACCTCAATCAATCATTTCTTAATACCTAGAACTTCATTAGTTTTTTGAGAAACGGTGGGTAATTGATGGGCTATGTCAGCCGCTCAATTTTCTGCATCTGAGGTGTTTTTATTAAGTACTGCAATATAAAATATGTGGCAATGAAAGTTAGTCACTTTTTTTAAATGGGTCTTTTGTTTCTTTATCCTCTGAGATTATGTGGAAAAAAGTAGGTCAGTTACACTATTACTGTAATAAAATTTACTAGGATATAGAGGAGACTGTAGTTCTTCTATTGTAAATCTTAGGTGTCTACACACACGGTTATTGTTTCCAGCTTGAGAATCTGCTTTCAGATCTCGGTGATTATTATAATAGCCAAATATAAAACATAGCTAATGGTATTTGCCACGGGGTGGGAATCACTTAATATGCTTTATTAAAAATATTTCCTTATTACCCTTATTCCTTTATTCAATTCACCATGCTTTTGTTGCCACCATCATGTTATTTTATCAGAGGAAAAAACATTAGGAATTGTTTTTTTTTCTCTTGTTAGTTGTATTTATTGAGTGCTTACTGTGTGCAGAGTACTGTTATACTAATAATGGCATTTGTTAAGCACTTACTATGTGCCAAGCACTGTTCTAAGCACTGGGCGGGGGGGGGGGGATACAGGGTGATCAGGTTGGCCCATGTGGGGCTCACAGTTTTAATCCCCATTTCACAGATGAGGTAACTGAGGGTCAGAGAAGTTAATTGACTTGCCCAAGGTCACACAGCAGACATGTGGTAGAGTCGGGATTAGAACCCATAACCTCTGACTCCCAAGCCCGTGCTCTTTCCGCTGAGCAACACTGCTACTCTGTACTAAGTGCTTAGGAGAGTACAATATAACAATAAACAGACACATTCCCTGCCCACAACAAGCTTACAGTCTGTCAAAACCCAGAGTGCATCTTAGAGTCACGTTGTTCGTCTTCCACTAAGCATCACAGATCTGAGGCCTGATCATCGGTCTTTATGACTGGGGCTGGGGTTGCAAAGCTTGGGGAAGAATTCTCACCAATAGATGTGCTCCTCACAACGTGCTGCACCTCTGCCCACCTCCTCGCTCATCAATCAATCAATCAATCGTATTTATTGAGCGCTTACTGTGTGCAGAGCACTGTACTAAGCTCTTGGGAAGTACAAGTTGGCAACATATAGAGACAGTCCCTACCCAACAGTGCGCTCACAGTCTAGAAGGGGGAGACAGAGAACAAAACCAAACATATTAACAAAATAAAATAAATAGAATAGATATGTACAAGTAAAATAAATAAATAAATAGCGTAATAAATATGTACAAGCATATATACATCATCATCATCATCAGTCGTATTTATTGAGCGCTTACTGTGTGCAGAGCACTGTACTAAGCACTTGGGAAGTACAAGTTGGCAACATATAGAGACAGTCCCTACCCACCAGTGGTCTCACAGTCTAAAAGGGGGAGACAGAGAACAAAACCAAACATAGTAACAGAATAGAATAAATAGAATAGATATGTACAAGTAAAATAAATAAATAAATAGAGTAATAAATATGTACAAACATATATGCATATATACAGGTGCTGTGGGGAAGGGAAGGAGGTAAGATGGGGGGATGGAGAGGGGGACGAGGGGAAGAGGAAGGAAGGGGCTCAGTCTGGGAAGGCCTCCTGGAGGAGGTGAGCTCTCAGTAGGGCCTTGAAGGGAGGAAGAGAGCTAGCTTGGGGGATGTTGGAAGGGAAGGCATTCCAGGCCAGGGGGAATCCTTACCCTTTGTGCCCCAGTGGGAACAACGTTGACGGGCAAGAGAGTGTGAAAGACCCTGTGAGCCCGTTGTTGGGTAGAGATTGTCTCTATTTGTTGCCAGACTGTACTTTCCAAGCCCTTAGTACAGTGATCTGCACACAGTGAGCGCTCAATAAATACAATTGAATGAATGAATGCATTTATCGTTATAATTATTTCCTTCATAACCTTGCAATCTGCCATTCCCCTTAGAAATGCAGCAACTTGACTTACTGGAAAGAGAACTAAAGCTATATGCACATCATTAACAAAATAAATAAAATAGCAAATATGCACAAGTAAAATAAATAAGAGTAATAAATCCGTACAAATATATCCAAGTGCTGTGGGGAGGGGAAGGAGGTAGGGCAGGGGGGATTGGGAGGAGGAGATTTACCAATCTTCTGTTGCTCCAACTCCTGTTATCACTGGTACTAGTGCTCAGGGTTTCTATAAACTCTTGTGCTACAGCAAAATCACCCAGAAATAAGATAGTTACCTCCATTGTCACAATCCCAATGCTTTCATTCAGCAATTATCCCAGAATCCAAAGGGATCATCTGTACCCTGACCTGGGCCAGGTGTGTTGTTGCTGGGGTCAGACTGCATGCCACAGTTAGTCAATCAGTCGTATTTATTGAGCACTTATCACGTGCAGACCACTGTACTTAGCGCTTGGGAGAGTACAATATAACAAGAAACAGACACATTCCCTGTCCACAGCAAAGGGCACGGAGAGGACTGTAGTGAGTAGGTCACCTAAGATCAACTACTGTATCTCTTGGATGGTAGCTCCTTTACTCTAGACTAAAATCTAGAGAAGCAATGTGGCTTAATGGAAAAAGCATGGGTTTGGGAGTTAACGGCCATGGGTTCTAATCCTGGATCTGCCACTTATCAGCTGTGTGACTTTGGGCAAGTCACTTAACTTCTCTGTGCCTCAGTTACCTCATCTGTCAAATGGGGACTGAGACTGTGAGCCCCAAGTGGGACAACCTGATAACCTTGTATCTACCTCAGTGCTCAGAACATTCATTCATTCATTCAATCGTATGTATGGAGCTCTTCCTGTGTGCAGAGCACTGTACTAAGCGCTTGGGAAGTACAAGTTGGCAACATATAGAGACAGTCCCTACCCAACAGCGGGCTCACAGTCTAGAAGAGTGCCTGGCACATTGTTAACAAATACCATTATTATTATTGTTATTATTATTATTAAGCCCTCCATAATAGCAGCAATAGCAGTAATAGTATGACATAGTAGAGAAGCAGCATGGTGTAGTCTACAGAGCACTGGCCTGGGATCCAGAAGGTCATGGGTTCTAATCCTAATTCTGCCACTTGTCTGCTCTTTGACCTTGGATGAGTCACTTCACACATCTGTGCCTCAGTTACCTCATCTTAAAATGGCAATTGACACTGTGAGCCCCACATGGGAAAGGGACTGTGTCCAACCCAATTTACTTGTATCCACCCCAGCACATAGTAGAGTGCTTCGCACAGAGTAAGCGCTTAACAAATACCATTATTATTATCATTATTAGTATCATTATTACCCCTGAAGCACATAAATACCCTCACAACCCCTCTGCGCTTTTATGCAGCCCTCATTCTCTGATGCTTCCCAATCTGTAATTTTTTTTAATGTCTGTCTCCCCCTGTAGATTGTAAGGTACTTGAGGGCAGGGATCATGTTGACCAACTCTATATATTATTCTCTTCTAAGAACTTACTAGAGTTTTTTGCACACAAGAAGAACTCAGTGATAATAATAATAATAATAATGATAATAATTGTGGGATTTGTTCAGTGCTATGTACCGAGCACTGAACTAAGCATGGGGGTAGATACATACAGCACCTGTGACACATGGGGCTCACCATTTAACTAGAAGGGAGAACAGCTTTTGAATCCCTATTTTATAGATGAGAAAACTGAGGCACAGTAAAGTTAGGTGACTTTCCCAAAGACACACGGTAGGTAAGTGGCAGATCTGGGATAGGAGTCTTCATCCATTGACTCCCAAGACTGTATTCTTTCCTCTAGTTCATGTGGGCAGGTGATTTGCTATATCATTCTGTCGTACTCTTCCAAGCGCTTAGTACAGTGCTCGGAACACAGTAAGTGCTCAATAAATATGATTAATCGATTGATTGCTGCTTATTGATTAACAAAACAGTGGAAAGGACACATTCCCCCTCTAGATTGTGAATGTGTCTGTTTCTTGTTTTGTTGTACTCTCCCAAGCATTTAGGACAGTGCTTGGCACACAGTAAGTGCTCAATAAATTCAATTGAATGAATGAATGAATTCCCTGACCATAAGGAGCCCTACACTCTAAGCGGGGAGACAGGCATTAAAAAAATATATTTTCAAATACGCTAAACAAAGTAAAGTATTTGAATGTGCAGTAGAATAGCATTTATACAGGTCTTCAGGATGGGTGCATACATGGTGGAAAGTGCTCTTTGGTTTATTTGATTTGGGTGATTGCTGTAGGAAGTGAGGTTTTTGGTAGGGATTGAGAGTGGAGAGCTCTGCGGCCTCTCCAATTTGGAAAAGGAGGGCATTCCAGTCTAGAGGAAGAGTGTAGGTGAAGGGATGAATCGGCAAGTGGGAGCTGCACTTGGAAGATTGCAGTTACAGATTAGAGTTGGAGTATGAAAGGTGCAAATAAGGAATTGGGAGAAGCAATCGATTATATTTATTGAGCACTTAATATATGCAGAGCACTGTACTAAGCACATGATGGAATCTAGAAAAAGAGGGAGGTTTTTGATTAAAGTGGGTTTTGGAGACTCCTTTAATCGCAGAGTTGTTTTTTTAACTCTACCCCACGTAAACATTAACCGAAGATCTTCTTGAGGGTGGACCTTATTTAACTAATTCATAATAATGGGTTAGTGCCAATGATAAGCTATCTCTGTCAGATGGAGCAGCTGAATTACCTGTTCTGAGTGACACATGCACTTTTCGCATGTCTGGCCATCAAAACCCCCCTTTTCTAATGAAAACAAAAGAAATATTGACAAGGGCAATTTCTTCTCCACAGAACCCTAAGGAAATTCCACTTCTTCTTGGGCAGTTAGAGGACATAGGGATATAGGAGTTCATTTTAATACCTCATCAGAAAGCTGCCAGATTTAATAGCACAGTGTTCTGCTGTGTTGATAGTGCTCTTTAATATAGTTGGGCTTGGGCCTCCAATTTGTTAAGGGTCTTTAGATTCACAGGCTTTTGACCTGGAACCTAGAATTGTGAGAAACTGCCTGGGTTAAGACTTTTTTCCTGTGTCAACTTACTTATTATCCATCGTTTTATCTAGTTGTGTGATTGAAGAGTTCCCCCAAATCATAACAACTGCATAGGGGAAGTTTGAGGAACTGTCAACTACATAAGGTCCCCGTCCCCTCCTACCTCACCTCCCTTCTCTCCTTCTACAACCCAGCCAGCCCACACCCTCCGCTCCTCTGCCACTAACCTCCTCACCGTGCCTCACTCTCTCCTGTCCCACCATTGACCCCTGGCCCACGTCCTTCCCTCCACATATCTGCCAAATTAGCTTTCTTCCTCCCTTCAAAGTCCTACTGAGAGCTCACCTCCTCCAGGAGGCCTTCCCAGACTGAGCCCCCTTTTTCCTCTACTCCTCCTCCTCCCCTCCGCATCACACCCCTCCCTTCCTCTGCCCTACCTCCTTCCCCTCCCCACAGCACTTGTATATATCTGTACATATTGATTACTCTATTTTATTTGTACATATTTAGTATATTTATTTTATTAATGATGCATATATAGCTATAATTATATTTATTCTGATCGTATTGACACCTGTCTACTTGTTTTGTCTCATTTTCTGTCTCCCCCTTCTAGACTGTGAGCCCGTTGTTGGGTAGGGACCATCTCTATATGTTGCCAGTTTGTACTTCCCAAGCACTTAGTGCTCTGCACACAGTAAGCACTCGATAAATATGATTAATGAATGAATGAATAAGGTCATTTGGCTATCAAATAGGAAGGTTTTGGTGGGATGGTTTAGTAAGCTTAAATATTAGGAGAATAAGGTAAGAAAAAAATCACAGCTTTCTGCATTTGGCTTTTATTTTGTTAGATAATCAATAATGGATAAAATCATATGGCTATAAACTAAAGGGTCAGAGGTTGATAGTGTATAATTGTTCCCCTGAGATGAATATAGAAAAAATTAGGTGTTTTCCAAGCCTTCTGTGTATCTCTAGGATTCTTAGAACTGGAGAATAGCATTGTCACAAAGTTTTTCAACTAGATTTCCATCGTTTTCAGATTCAGAGCAGGCAGTTAATAACTTGAGTATTGAAAACTACTGATTTTATTTTTGGCTACTCCATCTCCATTTGGGAAAGTAGTTAGAAGAATAAAACACACTCACAGTTATCTAGATTCCAAGGAAATTTCAACTTGGATAATGTTTTACTCCAGTTATGTGGAAATATATGGTAAATTATGTGGTTGGCTGTTCCTTTAAGGTGATTAGCTTATTTGTACCTCCAAAGCGGTTAACTATATTGATTCTTTCTTGTTATCATCCCCTTCTCTCCCCATCCATGCTTGGTCTTGTTATCCCTTCTTCTTCTTCCTCTTTTTTTATTTAATATGAAATGTAATTCCAAAACTGAGAGGTGTTTAGAAAGAGGAAATATACCAATCAGAACATTGGTCTAGAGTTATGTTTTAGAGTTCCCGCTAAGCCATGGCTCCATGATGCTTATCGGTGACAAATTAAGACACAAGGTATCTTCCTCTAGAAGTGATTTAGCTCAGGCATATGAATATCAATTACAAAAATGAAGGGCACGTGATAATATGAGAGGGTGTATATAGATTAAAATATTACCTTTCACCTATGACCAGCCTTCATTGTTACCATTTTCCTTTATTTTTTTGTGTGTGTTTATTGTTTCATCTTTCATTATGGAGCTTCACCAATCTCTCCCCTCACCCAGTTTATTCTTAGACTGTGAGCCCTCTGGAGGGTCTTATTTAGTTCAGCACTTGGTACGTTGCTTAGCACATAGCGGGCACTCAATAAATACTACTAAATGAACAATAATAATAATGGCATTTATTAAGTGCTTACTATGTGCAAAACACTGTTCTCAGTTCTGGGGAGGTTACAAGATGATCAGGTTGTCCCTCGTGGGACTCACAGTCTTAATCCCCATTTTATAGATGAGGTAACTGAGGCACAGAGAAGTTAAGTGACTTGCCCAAAGTTATACAGCTGACGTGAGTGAAGAATGAATTCAGTCACCACATAGGGAAGCAGGGTGGATCAGTGGAAAGAGCACAGGCTTTGGAGTCAGAGGTCATGGGTTCAAATCTTGGCTCCGCCAATTATCAGCTGTGTGACTTGGGCCATCACTTCACTTCTCTGTGCCTCAGTTCCCTCATCTGTAAAATGGGGATTAAGACTGTGGGACCACCTGATCACCTTCTAACCTCCCCAGCGCTTAGAACAGTGCTTTGCACATAGTAAGCACTTAATAAATGCCATCATTATTGTTATTATTAATAAACGATTATCAGAATGCAGGGTAGCAAAGAGGTGAGAGAGTAAACAGTAAGAGTTTAGTAGAGCCCGCATGTGTGACATTTCTAGAGATGTAACTTTTATCCTCCTGTTTGTAAAATTAGCCTAAATATTAGGTAAACTCCAAACTTTGATCAACAAACCAGGATCTTTTATTCACTAAACCCATGATACTAATCCACCAAAGGAAATCATAGTCAGTTGCCCTGATTGAGTCCCTGAGAGGGAATAGTTCTCACCCCTTGCATCCCCACTTCCATCCTTACTCACCCTCACTTGTGTGCACACACAACCTCCTACACCCACACACCCTCATTTACACACACACTTGCACACACCGTCACTGGTACAAGCACACACACACCCTCTCTCACGCTCACAAATCCTCACACACCTTCACTCACATATGCACATGTTCACTGTCCCCATGCACTTTTCTTAAAATTGAAAGTTCCCCAAGGGATAGGGACCATGTCAAATTCCCAACTGTCTTCTTTCCCACAGCTTAGAACAATGCTCTGCATAAAGCAGTGTGGCTCAGTAGAAAGAGCCCGGGCTTGGGAGTCAGAGGTTATGGGTTCTAATCCCGGCTCCGCCACTTATCAGCTGTGTGACTTTGGGCAAGTCACTTAACTTCTCTGTGCCTCAGTTATGTCATCTGTAAAATGGGGATTAAGATTGTGAGCCCCACGTGGGACAACCTGATCACCTTGTATCCCCCCCAGCACTTAGAACAGTGCTTTCCACATTGTAAGCACTTAACTAATACCATCATTATTAAATACTATTACTACTACTAATAATACTCTCTTCTGACATCACTACTAAAAACCATATAAAAAGGAATGGCAGATTAAGGCTACTTTTTATTACTATTACTACTACTACTACTAATAATAATATGCTACTCGTTAGGTACTTACTATATGCCAAACACTGTAGTTCTCACTGGGGTGTACAGAAGATATTCAGATGGGACACAGTCCCTGTCTCACATCTGGCTCAAAAATCTAAGTGGGAAGGAGAACAATAACGGAGTCACCGATAAATTAAGTGATTTGCCCCAGGTCACACAGCAAGCAAGTGGTGGAACCAGGATTCAAACACAGATCCTTCTATTTCCAGATCCCTGATCTTTCTAAACTGCTTCTCTTACCATCAGTCTTTAAAGACATTCAACATTAAGTCAGTTATGGCTGCAGTAGGGTGAGAAAATTCCTGAACTAGTGAAAAGGTATTTTCCTTTCCAGAAGAGCATATTTATCCCCTCTTACCTCAAAGAATGCAGATAGTCCCAGCCCCCCGACCCTAAGACAACAATCACCTAAAAGATGAAAACCAGATTCAATCAATCAATTGTATTTATTGAGCGCTTCCTGTGTGCAGAGCACTGTACTAAGCACTTGGGAAGTACAAGTTGGCAACATATAGAGACAGTCCCTACCCAACAGTGGGCTCACAGTCTAGAAGGAGGAGACAGAGAACAAAACCAAACATATTAACAAAATAAAATAAATAGAATAGATATGTACAAGTAAAATAAATAACTAAATAGAGTAATAAATATGTACAAACATATATACATATATACAGGATGTCTCATGTAGTATGTAAGAGCAACGGCCTCATCACTAGAACTGCCAGAGGTGCAGCGTACAGCTCCTTTGAATTATTCTCAGCTTTAGCTTATGTCACCTTCAGGGTACCGTTTGCTAATGGCCTATTAAAAACCTGCCATCTTTAACGGGAAAATGTGTCCAACCCTCAAGTCATTGAAAAATCATATTTTTTTGCTCACATCTTCCTTAAAAGCATTAAGCAGTGTACAAATACGATTGTAATGGATAGAGGAAGATAAACAGCTGTTAAATATTATACTTTGCCATGAGCGAAGGATCATGCATCTTAGAAGCATTCAATGGAAAATTATAGTCTCTCTACTCTTTATGCTTTTAAAATTATTTCATATCATCCTCCTGAACCAAGCACTCACCCTACGATAATTCCATGTTGTAGTGATGTCACCTATTGATTGGCAATTTTCTATCTGTTGATGAGATGAAGAATTTCAACCCTCTGCAGTCAAAATACCAAAGGCTGTCACGGATGCACAGCTCTAATTCAAGTCAATTTAGGAGATAGTATTGCTTTAATCCCATTAAATTGGTGAAGGCCGGAACTATCCAAGTACCGCTTAGGTGTTCTCTGCACAAAAATAAAACTCTTCAGCTGTGCATTTGGGCATCAGTTTAGCAGCACCTCTGCAAGTGCTGGGAAGCAGAATGGCGTAGTAGAAAGATTTTGGGCCTGAGAGTCAGAGGATCTGGTTTCTATCACTTTCCTGCTGTGTGATTTTGAGAAAGTCACTTAACCTCTCTGTGCCTCGGTTTCCTACTCCCTCCTACTCCAGCCTCACGATAGACAGGGACTGTGTCTGACCTGATCATCTTGTATCTTCCCCAGGGCTTGGTACATTGCTTAGCAATCCCATAATAAATACTATAATGAATTAATCCCTGCCTGAGTCTCTGGAGGGCATGCCTCAGGGGAGGTCTCTTAGGGCAAAGGATGTCCCCATTTGTGAATGTACCCTTCCCTCCCTCAACCCTGTTGGAGCTGGTTTTAGCCAGCAAATGGTAGAGAAAAGTGGTGTTGTTGTTGTCTTATGCTGTTAAGTCATGACCGGTGACCCATAGCGACGCCAAGGACATATCTCTCCCAGAACGCCCCATCTCCATGGGCAATCAATCTGGTAGTGTATCCATAGAGTTTTCTTGGTAAAAATATGGAAGTGGCTGACCATTGCCTCCTTCTCCGTGGTAAACTTGAGTCTCCTCCCTCGGCACTCTCCCATGCCGCTGCTGTCCAGCACAGATGACTTTTGACTTGTAGCAGATCGCCTTCCACTCGCTAGTCATTGCCCAAACTAGTAATGGAATGGATAGGCCTCCGCTTGACTCTCCCTCCCATAGTCGAGACTGGTAGAGTACTGAAAACTCTCTAGGTGTCACTCTGAGAGGTGAGAAGCAGTGTGACCAGGTGGTTCTCCTCTTATCTCTCCGGTTGTTCATTCTCAGTTTCTTTTGCAGGCTCCTCCTCCCCCTCCCATCCCCTTACTGTGGGGGTTCCTCAAGGTTCAGTTCTTGGTCCCCTTCTGTTCTTGATCTACACTCACTCCCTTGGTGACCTCATTCACTCCCACGGCTTCAACTGTCATCTCTACGCTGATGACACCCAAATCTACATCTCTGCCCCTGCTCTCTCCCCCTCCCTCCAGGCTCACATCTCCTCCTGCCTCCAGGACATCTCCATCTGGATGTCTTCCCGCCACCTAAAACTCAGCATGTCCAAGACTGAACTCCTTGTCTTCCCTCCCAAACCCTGCCCTCTCCCTGACTTTCCCATCACTGTTGACAGCACTACCATCCTTCCCGTCTCACAAGCCTGCAACCTTGGTGTCATCCTCGACTCCTCTCTCTCGTTCACTCCTCACATCCAAGCTGTCAACAAAACCTGCTGGTCTCAGGTCCACAACATTGCCAAGATCCGCCCTTTCCTCTCCAGCCAAACTGCTACCCTGCTCGTTCAAGCTCTCATCCTATCCTGTCTGGACTACTGTATCAGCCTCCTCTCCGATCTCCCATCCTCTTGTCTCTCCCCACTTCACGCCGCTGCCCGGATTGTCTTTGTCCAGAAACGCTCTGGGCATGTTACTCCCCTCCTCAAAAATCTTCAGTGCCTACAAATCAACCTACGCATCAGGCAGAAACTCCTCACCCTCGGCTTCAAGGCTGTCCATCACCTTGCTCCCTCCTACGTCACCTCCCTTCTCTCCTTCTCCAGCCCAGCCTGCACCCTCCACTCCTCTGCCGCTAATCTCCTCACCGTACCTCGTTCTCGCCTGTCCCGCCGTCGACCCCCGGCCCACGTCATCCCCCTTGCCTGGAATGCCCTCCCTCCCCACATCCGCCAGGCTGGCTCTCTTCCTCCCTTCAAGGCCCTACTGAGAACTCACCTCCTCCAGGAGGCCTTCCCAGACTGAGCCCCTTCCTTCCTCTCCCCCTCCTCCCCCTTTCCATCCCCCCCGCCTTACCTCCTTTCCTTCCCCACAGCACCTGTATGTATGTATATATGTTTGTACATATTTATTACTCTATTTATTTATTTTACTTGTACATATCTATTCTATTTATTTTATTTTGTTAATATGTTTGGTTTTGTTGTCTGTCTCCCCCTTCTAGACTGTGAGCCCACTGTTGGGTAGGGACTGTCTCTATATGTTGCCAACTTGTACTTCCCAAGTGCTTAGTACAGTGCTCTGCACACAGTAAGCGCTCAATAAATACGATTGATTGATTGATTGATTGGAAAGAGCATTGACCTGGGAGACAGAGGCCTAGATTGTGATCCCATCTAATTACATCTTAGAAACTTCACTGGCAGGCTGGCCTAGTGAAATTGGCACAGTACTGGAAGGAAGGAAACCAAAGTCATAGTATAGTAGTGAGGCCTAATGGAGAAAACACAAGGTTGGGAGTCAGATCCAGGTTCTAGTCCAGACTCTGACGCCCTTGCTGTGTGACCTTGGCTAAGTCACTTAACTTCTTTATGCTTCAGTTTCCTGCTCTGTAAAGTGGAGATTCAATGTCTATTTTCCCTCCTGCTTAGACTGTGAGCCCCATCTGGAATTGGAACTGTGTACAACCTGATTACCTTGTATTTAATCTGGTGTTTTTTGTAGACTGTGAACCCCATCTGTGATGGGGACTAGGTCCAGCATGATTAGCTTATATCTACCCCAGCACTTAGAACAGTTCCTGGCACATTCATTCATTCATTCAATCATATTTATTGAGCGCTTACTGTGTGCAGAGCACTGTACTAAGCACCTGGGAAGTACATAGTAAGCGCTCAACAAATATCACTATTACTATTATTATTATTATTACTTGGCACATAGTAAGTGATAAATAATTCTACAATTATTATTGTTATTATTATTGTGACTGTTTTGTTATTAATTAATAGTGGTGGAAGAAGTAATAATAATGATTAATAATAATTATGGTATTAAGCGCTTACTATGTACCAAATACTGTACTAAGTGCTGGGGGAGATGCAAGATAATCAAGTTCTTGTCCCATATGAGGCACACAGTCTTAATCCCTATTTTGAAGATGAGGTAACTGAGGCACAGAGAAGTGAAGTGACTTGCCCACAGTCACATGGCAGACGAGTGGTGGAGCCGGGATTAGAACCCAGGCCCTTCTGATTCCCAGGCCTGGGCTCTATCCACTAGACATTGCTGCTTTCAACCCCACTTGAGATGAGAGAAGGGCTCAGCGGGAGGGAGGGGAGTGCTGCCAGGATGGTGAGGGTGATGAGGATGATGTGCTCCCACATGGGAAAATACAGAAAAAGAAAATAATCTCCATGTATGGGAATGATTAGCTGGAGAAATAATTGTCATAGGGCCCAAGTTGAAATAAGCCAGGGAAGGTCTGAATTAGATGACGATTGTCCACAGAGCCCAGACCATATTTTTCTATGTGTTCCTAGTAGCAGTGTGGCTCAGTGGAAAAGAACACGGGCTTTGGAGTCAGAGGTCATGGGTTCAAATCCCGGCTCTGCCAATTGTCAGCTGTGTGACTTTGGGCAAGTCACTTAACCTCTCTGGGCCTCAGTTACCTCATCTGTAAAATGGGGATTAAAACTGTGAGTCCCCCGTGGGACAACCTGATCACCTTGTAACCTTCCCAGCGCTTAGAACAGTGCTTTGCACATAGTAAGTGCTTAATAAATGCCATTATAAAAAAAATTGCTCTTTCTGAGTGGCTGGAAGATTCCTTTTTTTCCCCCCCTCACAAGATTTTCTGCAGCAGATGAAATGCTCTTCACTTAACAAACCGTATGTATCCCAGTGTTTGAGAGGAACTGCAGTGGTTTCTAACATGGAAGATCTTTAACCAGCAATTTGAGGCCATGTATCGCTGGATTAATGGGTGAGGGGAGACAAAGAGAATGAGAGAGAGAAAAGTTTCAATGGGGAAGACAAGATTATTCAATATTTCCACAGTTCCAAGTCAACGATTTTTATTTCTGGTAGCAAGCACAAAGATTAAGCATTTACATGGGAAGTTGGTTAATTGTCTATAATTGCTTGATCCTTGTGAAATTTCCTCTGTCTAAAATCCTATCATCAGTAATCAGGCAATAAAACATGGTAAGAGACTAAAAGGAATCAATGTGCTTAGAATGTGCCAAATCTGAAACCATGAGATAATTTACTCATCTGCAGTTCTTTCAAGAATCTATAGATTTTTAGTCTGTCTGAAATGCAGATGAGCAGTTTATTTCATGGTTGCCAGTTTGGCATGCTGGAAGCACAAGGAGTCTCAAGTCTCTCAAGTTTATCATTGGGAAAAATTGCCTGTTTACCAAGGGGAGCTACCCCTAAAATTTTTCCCTCCGTCACCTCTGAAGCTTTCAAAAGCCAACCCTGCAGTTGTGGTTTAGCATTCTAATTCTAATACTGAGAGAAAACTACCAAACCTTGCACTGGTGTTTCAGTCTCTTTCTTGATGGAATTTTGCAGATCCGGAGATGAAATAATATGGAAATTGCCTCAAATACACAGTATGTTTAGACTATCATCTTCCTCATTCCGGGCCTGGAATGCCCTCCCTCTGCCCATCCGCCAAGCTAGCTCCTTCCTCCCTTCAAGGCCATGCTGAGAGCTCACCTTCTCCAGGAGGCCTTCCCAGACTGAGCCCCTTCCTTCCTCTCCCCCTCGTCTCCCTCTCCATCCCCCCATCTTACCTCCTTCCCTTCCCCACAGCACCTGTATATATGTATATATATTTGTACATATTTATTACTCTATTTATTTATTTATTTATTTATTTTACTTGTACATATCTATCCTATTTATTTTGTTAGTATGTTTGGTTTTGTTCTCTGTCTCCCCCTTTTAGACTGTGAGCCCACTGTTGGGTAGGGACTGTCTCTATATGTTGCCAATTTGTACTTCCCAAGCGCTTAGTACAGTGCTCTGCACATAGTAAGTGCTCAATAAATACGATTGATTGATTGATTCATTCATTCATTCATTCAAAACTATTCCGAGTCGATGTGCTTTGCAGATCAACCAGAGAGGGAAGTGAAATGCATTATGTCAGTATGTTTAAAAATTAGGGGTTGAGGGATAATCACCCAAATAGAAGGGACAAAAGTTGATCCGTTAGCTCTCCATTTTGAAGGCAAGGTAGGTAAGAACACAGTATTTTGCTGCTGGTATTTTAAATATGGGATGCAGCTGCATGCTCATACTTTTTTTTTAAAAAAAGGATATTTGTCAAGTGCTTACTATGTGCCAGGAACTGTTCTAAGCACTGGGGTAGGTACAACCTAATCCATTTGGACACAGTCCCTGTCCCAGGTGGGGCCCAGAGCCTTAATTCCCTTCTAGACTGTGAGCCCACTGTTGGGTAGGGACCGTCTCTATATGTTGCTAACTTGTACTTCCCAAGCGCTTAGTACAGTGCTCTGCACACAGTAAGCACTCAATAAATATGATTGAATGAATGAATGAATTTTACAGATGTGTTGCAGGCTAGTGACAGCTATGAGAGCTGGCTCTTAGCTGGGTCAGAGCTATTGGGGTCAGTGGTTTGCTATTGGGGTCAATGTTGCCAACTTGTACTTCCCAAGTGCTTAGTACAGTGCTCTGCACACAGTAAGTGCTCAATAAATACGATTGATTGATTGGTTGTGTTTCTGTGATTTAAATTTTCTCTAGCCCCTCTTCACCCCTGGCTGGTCAGTAGTAATCCAGAAACAGGAATAGACAATAATTATTGTATTTACTGAGTGCCTAAGAAGTGTCAAACTCAAAGCTAAACACTAGGATAGATCATCAGACCAAACACACAGTCCCTGCCCTGTGAGGAACTCACAAGCTTGGTGATAGGACGAGTAATGAGAAGCAGTACCTCCTAATGGAGAGAGCTCAGGCCAGGGAATCAGAAGGACCTGGGTTCTAATCCTTGTGTGCTGTGTGGTCTTGGGCAAGTCACTTCACTTCTCTGTGCCTCAGTTACCTCACCTCTAAAATGGGGATTAAGACCGTGAGCCGCATGGGAGACAGGGACTGAATCCACCCTGATTAGCTTGTAACTACCACAGTGCTTAGTACAGTGCCTGGTGCGTAGTAAGTGCTTAATAAATACCATTAAAAAAAAAAAGTAGGTGTGACATTATCGGGGGTTCTCAGCCTGGGACCCAGTCAGCCTCCTCTGCCTCCCAAAATCCTTCAGTTCTTCCAACCCAGGCTTGGGGATGTTTTCTGTGTAGTACACTGCAAGTCTCTGCACCACAATCACTACCATGAATCGATCATCCGACCAATGGTATTTTTCAAGTGCTTAACTCTGGGCAAAGCACTGTACTGAGTACTAGGGTGAGTTCATTTCAACAGAGTCGGTAGACCTGTTTCCTTGTCCAGAAGTCTAGAGGGGGAGAGAGACATTAAATAAATTACAGCTATGTACATAAATGCTATGGGGTGAATAGCAAGTGCTTGAAGGATAGAGATCCAAGTGCAAGGGTGATGCAGAAAGAAGAGGGTGTAGGGAAAAAGAGGCCTTAGGGAAGGGCTCTTGGAGGAGATGAGAGTTTAGTCAAGGTTTGAGGGTGAGAAGAGATAGGGTCTGTTTTATCAAACTGTGTCATAGCTCATATTCTCCTTGTCTTCCAGGCTGACTTCTCCCAGTGCCTTGTGCTCTACTCACCTGCCTCTGGCCCCTGGGTAGACCTCCGCAACACTAGATTTCTGTATGTAGTTGTGACAGATGTAGTTGTCACACCCCCAGCCCACGTCCTTCCCCTGGCCTGGAGTGCCCTCCCTCCACACATCCGCCAAGCTAGCTGTCTTCCTCCCTTCAAAGCCCTACTGAGAGCTCACCTCCTCCAAGAGGCCTTCCCAGACTGAGCCCCCTTTTTCCTCTCCTCCTCCCCATCACCACCGCCCTACCTCCTTCCCCTCCCCGCAGCACCTGTATATATGTTTGTACAGATTTATTACTCTACTTGTACATATTTACTATTCCATTTATTTTGTTAATGATGTGCATATAGCTTTAATTCTATTTGTTCTGATGATTTTGACCCCTGTCTACATGTTCTGTTTTGCTGTCTGTCTCCCCCTTCTATCATCATCATCATCATCAATCGTATTTATTGAGCGCTTACTATGTGCAGAGCACTGTGCTAAGCGCTTGGGAAGTACAAATTGGCAACATGTAGAGACAGTCCCTACCCAACAGTGGGCTCACAGTCTAAAAGGGGGAGACAGAGAACAAAACCAAACATACTAACAAAATAAAATAAATAGAATAGATATGTACAAATAAAATAACTAAATAAATAGAGTAATAAATATGTAGAAACATATATACATATATACAGGTGCTGTGGGGAAGGGAAGGAGGTAAGATGGGGGGATGGAGAGGGGGACGAGAGGGAGAGGAAGGAAGGGGCTCAGTCTGGGAAGGCCTCCTGGAGGAGGTGAGCTCTTAGCAAGGCCTTGAACGGAGGAAGAGAGCTAGCTTGGCGGATGGGCAGAGGGAGGGCATTCCAGGCCCAGGGGATGACGTGGGCCGGGGGTCGATGGCGGGACAGGCGAGAGCGAGGCACGGTGAGGAGATTAGCGGCGGAGGAGCGGAGGGTGCGGGCTGGGCAGTAGAAGGAGAGAAGGGAGGTGAGGTAGGAAGGGGCGAGGGGATGGACAGCCTTGAAGCCCAGAGTGAGGAGTTTCTGCCTGATGCGCAGATTGATTGGTAGCCACTGGAGATTTTTGAGGAGGGGAGTAATATGCCCAGAGCGTTTCTGGACAAAGATAATCCAGGCAGCAGCATGAAGTATGGATTGAAGTGGAGAGAGACACGAGGATGGGAGATCAGAGAGAAGGCTGATGCAGTAGTCCAGACGGGATAGGATGAGAGCTTGAATGAGCAGGGTAGCAGTTGGGATGGAGAGGAAAGGGCGGATCTTGGCAATGTTGCGGAGCTGAGACCGGCAGGTTTTGGTGACGGCCTGGATGTGAGGGGTGAATGAGAGAGCGGAGTCGAGGATGACACCAAGGTTGCGGGCTTGTGAGACGGGAAGGATGGTAGTGCCGTCAACAGAGATGGGAAAGTCAGGGAGAGGGCAAGGTTTGAGAGGGAAGACGAGTTCAGTCTTCAACATGTTGAGCTTTAGGTGGCGGGCTGACATCCAGATGGAGATGTCCTGAAGGCAGGAGGAGATGCGAGCCTGGAGAGAGGGGGAGAGAGCAGGGGCAGAGATGTAGATCTGGGTGTCATCAGCGTAGAGATGATAGTTGAAGCCGTGGGAGCGAATGAGGTCACCAAGGGAGTGCGTGTAGATCGAGAACAGAAGGGGACCAAGCACTGAACCTTGGGGAACCCCCACAGTAAGAGGATGGGAGGGGGAGGAGGAGCCTGCAAAAGAGACTGAGAAAGAACGAGCGGAGAGATAAGAGGAGAACCAGGAGAGGACGGAGTCTGTGAAGCCAAGGTCAGATAGCGTGTTGAGGAGAAGGGGGTGGTCCACAGTGTCAAAGGCAGCTGAGAGGTCGAGGAGGATTAGGACAGAGTATGAGCCGTTGGATTTGGCAAGCAGGAGGTCGTTGGTGACCTTTGAGAGTGCAGTTTCCATGGAATGAAGGGGACGGAAGCCAGACTGGAGGGGGTCGAGGAGAGAGTTGGTGTTGAGGAATTCTAGGCAGTGCGTGTAGACAACTCGTTCAAGGAGTTTGGAAAGGAATGGTAGGAGGGATATGGGACGATAACTAGAAGGTGAGGTGGGGTCAAGAGAGGGTTTTTTTTAGGATGGGAGAGACATGGGCATGTTTGAAGGCAGAGGGGAAGGAACCAGTGGAGAGTGAGCGGTTGAAGATGGAAGTCAAGGAGGGGAGAAGGGATGGAGCGAGAGATTTCATAAGATGAGAGGGAATGGGGTCAGAAGCACAGGTGGCTGGAGTAGCACTTGAGAGGAGGGAGGAGAGCTCCTCTGAGGAGGATACTGCTGGGAAGGATGGGAGAGTAGCAGAGAGTGTTGAGGCCCGTCTAGACTGTGGGCCCGTTGTTGGGTAGGGACCATCTCTATATGTTGCCGACTTGTACTTCCCAAGCGCTTAGTACAGTGCTCTGCACACAGTAGGAGCTCAATAAAAACGATTAAGTGAATGAATGAATGAATATGTGGTTCAGCAAAGTTTATTTATCATGTGGGTACCTTTTCGAAATGCAGGTTTATCAATCCTATCGTGGCTCAGTGGAAAGAGCCCGGGCTTTGGAGTCAGAGGTCATAGGTTCAAATCCCGGCTCCACCAATTGTCAGCTGTGTGACTTTGGGCAAGTCACTTCACTGCTCTGGGCCTCAGTTACCTTGTCTGTAAAATGGGGATTAAGACTGTGAGCCCTCAGTGGGACACCCTGATTACCTTGCAACCTCCCCAGCTCTTAGAACAGTGCTTTGCACATAGTAAGCGCTTAACAAATGTCATTATCATTATTATTATTATTATTATTATTATTATTATAACAGGTGTCCCTGAGCCAGGGCAGGAAAAGAGTTGAAGCAGCATAGCCTAGTGGAAAGAGCGTGGCACTGAGAGTCAGGAGATCTGGGTTCTAATCCCGGCTGGGTCACTCATCTGCTGTGTGACCTGACTTTCCCATCAATGCAGGCAGCACCATCCCCCTTCCTGCCTCACAAGCCCGTAACCTTGATGTTATCCTCAACTCACCTCTCTCATTCAGCCCACATATTTGATCTGTCACCAGATGAAGCAGCGTGGCTCAGTGGAAAGAGCCCGGGCTTTGGAGTCAGAGGTCATGGGTTCAAATTTTTGTACATATCTATTCTATTTATTTTATTTTGTTAGTATGTTTGGTTTTGTTCTCTGTCTCCCCCTTTTAGACTGTGAGCCCACTGTTGGGTAGGGACTGTCTCTATATGTTGCCAACTTGGACTTCCCAAGTACTTAGTACAGTGCTCTGCACACAGTAAGCGCTCAATAAATACGATTGATGATGATGATGAAATCCCGGCTCCACCAATTGTCAGCTGTGTGACTTTGGGCAAGTCACTTAACTTCTGTGCCTCAGTGACCTCATCTGTAAAATGGGGATGAAGACAGCCCGCGTGGAACAACCTGATCACCTTGTAACCTCCCCAGTGCTTAGAACAGTGCTTTGCACATAGTAGGTGCTTAATAAATGCCACTATTATTACTATCATTATTACCATCCTGTTGGTTCTCCCTCCATATAATAGCTACTATCTGCTGATCATCTCCATCCAAACTATCACGTTAATCCAAGGATTTATTCCATCCTGCCTTGATTACTGCATCAGCCTCCTCAGTGATCGCCCTGTCTTTTGTCTCTCCCAACTCCAGTCCGTATTTCATTCTGCTGCCCAGATTGCTTTCCTACAAAAACGTTCAGTCCATGTTTCCCTATTCCTCAGAAACCTCCAGTTGTTGCTCACCCACCTCTGCATCAAACAGAAACTTCTTATTACTGGCTTTGCTTGTCCTCTGCACTGTAAACCTCCTTGTGAGCAGAGAATGTACCTGTTTATTATATCTTACTCTCCCATGTGCTTAGTACAGTGGTCTGTACAAAGTAAGCGCTAAATACGTATGATTTACTGACTGACTGACTTTAAAGCACTTAATCTACTTGACCCCTCCTATCTCATCTTGCTACTCTCCTACTACAACCCAGTCTGCCCACTTGGCTCCACATAAAGCCAACCTATTCACTGTACCTAGACCTCATCTATCTTAGTACAGCGCTTAGTACAATGCTCTGCACACAGTAAGCTATCAATAAATACGATTGATTGATTGATTGATATATCTTGCCAGGAACCTCTCACCCTCATCTTGCCTCTGGCCTGGAACACCCTCCATCTTCATACCTGATAGATGATCATTCCCCCTACCTTCGAAGCCTCATTAAAAATATATCTCCTCCAAGAGGCTTTCCCCAACTAAGCCCTTCATTTCCTCTCCTCCTACTCCTTTTTGTGTCTCCCTTGCATTATTAGTTGCATCCTTTATTCACCTTTCTCTTAGCCTGACATCATTTCTATGCATATCATTTTTTTTATCTTAATATCTGTCTCCCCTTCTAGACTGTGAGCTTGTTATGGGCAAGTGATGCGCCTACCAACTCAGTTATATTGAGCCGTGCAGCATTTGCTATTGAGCCAGCATCGAGCCACGCCATGCAGCATGCCGGAGTGGATAGAGCACGAGCCCGGAAGTCATGGTTCTAATCCCGGCTCCACAACTTGTCTACTGTGTGACCTTAGGCAAGTCACTTCACTTCTCTGTGCTTCAGTTACCTCATCGGTAAAATGGGGAATAAGACTGTGAGCCCCACGTGGGACAGGGAATATGTGCAACCCAATTGCTTGTATCCACACCAGCGATAAGTACAGTACCTGGCACATAGTAAGACTTAACAAGTACTATTATTATTATTATTATTATCATCATCATCATCATCATACTGTATTCTCCCCAGCACTTAGTACAGTGCTCTGCACACAGTAAGTGCTCAATCAATACGATCGATCGATTGACGGATTGACCTTGGACAAGTCTCTTGACTCCTATGTGCCTCTGTTTCCTCATCTGTAAAATAGGGATTAGATACCCATTTACGCTGCCGTTTAGACTGTGAACCTCAAGAGGGACAGGAGTTGTGTCTGACTTGATTATCTTGTATTTACTCCAGTGTTTACAACAGTGCTTGGTGCATTCTAAGGAAGTAACAAATATTGCTATTGCTATTATTATTATCATCATAATTATCTCCAAAAGTATCCCATTCTGACAGCCCCTTTTCATAGAGAAAGCAGTGTGGCTTATTGGAAAGAGCACATGCATGGGAATCAGAGGTCATGGGTTCTAATCCAGGCTCTGCCACTTGTCAGCTGTGTGACTTTGGGTATGTTACTTAACTTCTCTTAATGATAATAGTAATAATAATAATAATAATAATAATAATAATAATAATAATAATAATAGCAAAGCACTGTTCTGAGCATTGGGAGGATACAAGGTGATCAAGTTGTCCCACGTGGGGCTCACAGTTAATCTCCATTTTACAGATGAGGTAACTGAGGAACAGAGAAGTTAACTGACTTGCCCAAAGTCACACAGCTGACAAATGACGAATACAGGATTAGAACCCATGACCTCTGACTCTCAAGCCCATTCTTTTTCCACTGAGCCACACTGCTTCTCTAGTCCTGCCTCTGCCACTTGTGTGCTGTGTGAGGCAGAGGTAACTGTCTGCCTCTGTTAGCTCATCTGTAAAATGGGGATAAAACTGTGAACCCCACGTGGGACAATAGGATTACCTTGTATCTACCCCAGTGCTTTGAACACTGCTTGGCACCTTGCAAGTGCGTAACAAATATAATAATTATAACAATAACTATTTTTGTTATTATAATTATTATTATTGCAGTCAGCTCAACAACTCCCCCCCCTCCCTCTCCAAACCCCACCATTTTGGAAGCTTCAGGAAAAAGACTCCTGAAAATCTCAGGGATAAAGTTCTCAGGCATACACAAACTCACCACTTTATATAATTTGTTCGTCACCATATGACTGCAGGAATTAGCACCGTATATCATTGCCCAATGTAGGTGTAATTTGGCCTCTGTTCTGTGGACTGGGTGTTGCTGAGCCATCGTTGTTTTACACTTTGTCTCTCCATTCCTGGAGTTGGACAGTTATTTCTCTTGGGCCAGAGACTTGAGAATCAATCAATCAATCAATCAATCATATTTATTGAGCGCTTACTATGTGCAGAACACTGTACTAAGCGCTTGGGAAGTACAAGATCAAGATCTTGAGAAGATCTCTCTGCTGCACAGCAGGGTCTTCCAAAGGAGACCAATCAGTTATTTAATCCACTGCAAAAATTGAGCCCTTACTGTGTGCAGGGCACCATCCTAAGTGTTTGGGAGAGTACAGTACAATGGAATTAGTAGACATGCTCCCTGCCCACAAGGAGCTTACTCTCTAGAGGGGCAGACAGAAATTAATAGACTTCATTCATTCATTCATTCAATCGTATTTATTGAGTGCTTACTGTGTGCAGAGCACTGTACTAAGCGCTTGGGAAGTACATGTTGGCAACATATAAAGTTGGTCCCTACCCAACAGCGGGCTCACAGTCTAGAAGGGGGAGACAGACAATGAAACAAAACATATTAACAAAATAAAATAAATAGTTAAGGCTACGTACCCAAGTGATGACTCCCAGATATTTTCTCCTCCCATGATTCTTGGACGGCTAAGTTGAGACAATTTTCTGGAAAATTGTTTTCAGTTGGCATGGCATAGTGGATAGAGCATAAGCCTGGAAGTCAGAAGGTCATGGGTTCTGATCCCGGCTCCACCCCTTGTCTGCTGTGTGACCGTGGGAGAGTCCCTTTACTTCTCTGTGCCTCAGTTACCTCATCTGAAAAATAGGGATTAAGACTGTGAGCCCTACATGGGGCAGGGACTCTGTTCAACCTGATTTGCTTTTATCCACCCCAGCATTTAGTAAAGTGCCTAGCACATAGTAAGCACTTAACAAATGCCATTATTATTATTATTATTATTATTATTATTATTATTATTATTATTATTACTCTTTAAGAAGACACACATACACACAAACCATTGACACACCCATCTTCCATCGGGGCATCCTATACTCTGACATAGCCCTTTCCTGCTTGGAATAGACTCCCATATCATATCTGCCAGACCACAGCTCTCACCATCTTTCTGAAATCACATCTTGTCCAGGAAGTCTTTTATTATCATTATTATCAGTGGTATTTATTGAGCACTTACTATGTGCAGAGCACTGTTCTAAATACTTGTTAGAGTACAATACAAGAGAATAAGCAAACCTTTTCCCTGCTCATAATAGGCTTACAGTCTAGAGGGGGAGATGGCTATTAATATGAATAAATTATTTCTTCCCAGATTAATATCTCCTTTTCCCCAGTTTGCCTCACACTTCTTCACCAATTCTACACATGTCTACTCACAGCTAGTAAAATATTCAATACCTGGATGCATCATTATTCTATTTATTGAGTATTTACTTACTATGTGCCATGCACTATACTAAGTACCATATCCATTTTTCATCTTTCTTCTATCTAAATTATTTTAGTGGCTGTCTCCCCAACTAGAATATAAACTGGTTGAAGGCAGGGATCCTGACTCCTAACTCTGAAGCATAATAGAAATAATAATAATAATAATAATGGTATTAAGTACTTACAATGCAAAGCATTGTTCTAAGTGCTGGGGGGAGGAGACAAGGTGATCAGGTTGTCCCACATGGGGCTCACAGTCTTCATCCCCATTTTATAGATGAGATAACTGAGGCACAGAGAAGTGAAGTGACTTGTCCAGAGTCACACAACTGACAAGTGGCAGAGCAGGGATTAGAACCCATGACTTCTGACTCCCAAATCCGGGCTCTTTCCACTGAGCCATGCTGCTTCTCCCTTAATTCTTAGTAGTGTGCTCTGTAGAAACTGGGCACAAAAAATAAACCATGGATCAATCGATTCTCCAAAGAATCACCCCAGACATGAACATTTTGTGTCTATTAAGTCTCCATTGACCACTGTCCTAAGTGTTACATAAAAGTGTAATGAAAAGGGCAAAACTGTAAGATGGCAGAGATGATTAAAGATGCATACACAAATGTAGTATAGATCCAAAGGTCAAAATATACTCAGCTGCCTTCGGTTTAATTTTATAAGCTTTATTATGAGAGTAAGTCATTTGTAAACTTAACATTTTGGCCTTTTTCCGTTAATTAATCATGACCTCAGAAGATGAAATTAACATAGATCATATATAAATTACTAGCAATTTAACTGGGAAAATATCAAAAGTTTAAATTGGTCTCAGAGTATTTTTTGGATCCTGCAATGTATTTATCTGAAAATGGTATCTGTGAACAAATGCAGGCTAGGGGAGGAAAGAATTGAAAGATGCTCATTCCCATCAGGCTGAACAGAAACTGGATCAGTATATCCTTGTGATATCAGTCAATCAGTTATATTTATTGAGAACTGGCTGTGTCCAGACCACTGGACTAAGCACTTGGGAGATAACAATACAAAAAAAAATTGGTAGATACGTTCCCTCCTTACAATGCCCATAAAGAGTGATACAGTGATTTTCAGTGCTTTTCCTTAGTGCTACTGCCAGCCTACTTTCTACAATTGATGTTTCTGAAGAAAAGTGTGTGCTTGAGTCAATCAATGAAAAAAGACAAGCACAGAAGTGAAGGCTTTAATGGTTCCTGTGGAATATTTCAGCAGGAACAAAACCTTCTGCTCTCCAACACCAGTAACTTGAAATTCCATTAAATGAAATATTTAGGTTCTTCTTGATTTCTGCTGCTTTTGATCTACTGTTCTGCTTGATGTTCATTTTGGTCTAAACTCCATGGATACTGTTCTCTCTGGATTATCCTCGTTCCACTGACTTTTGGTTCCACTTCTTCCTTCTACCTCCACCTCCCATGACGTCTTCATAGCCCATAAGAGACAATCCTGGGCCCTTGTCTCTTCTCTCTTTATTCTCAGTTCCTTGCTTGGTCTCAGTTGCAACCTGCCAATCAATTACTTCCATCTCAAACCTTTTTCCCTGAGCCTCTTTCTAATCTTACTGTTTACAAGGAGCAGTTACTTGGATATAATGCTACAGGCTAAAGACATTCATCAATCAATGGTATTATGTTAACAAAAATGAAATTATTCTTACCCAAACTACTCTTCTGTAAAGCACTCTGTTCGGTAGCTCCTTGCAGACTCCCTGCCTTTGAAATCATAACTTCAACATCATGCTTGACACTCATCTATGTCCATTCTATCATCAGCTGTTGTCATGGTTTCCTTCATAATATTTCATTATTTCCTGATTCCACTACACTTTGATCTTTTGTTTTCAGTTGTATTTGTTAAGCTAGGCACTGTTCTAAGTGCAGGGGTAGATACAGAGTAATCAGGTGGGACACAGTCCATGTCCCACATGGAACTCACAGTCTTAACCCTCATTTTGCAGATGAGAGAACTGAGGCACAGAGAAGTTAAGTGATTTGCCCAAGGTCACAACCCAGACAAGTGATGAAGCCAGGATTAGAACCCAACTCCTTCAGACCCCCAGTCGCATGCTCTATCCACTAGATCATGCTGCTTCAAAACCCTCTAAGTTACATTTCCTTGTGGACTGAGAACATACCTATCAAATCTCCTATGTCGTGCTCTCCCAAACATGCAGCCCAGTGCTCTGCACACAGTAGTGTGTAGTAAATGTGATTGGTTAATTGATTGATAGCGTGGCTCATCATCATCATCAATCGTATTTATTGAGCGCTTACTGTGTGAAGAGCACTGTACTAAGCGCTTGGGAAGTACAAGTTGGCAACATATAGAGACAGTCCCTACCCAACAGTGGGCTCACAGTGGAAAGAGCCCGGGCTTTGGAGTCAGAGGTCGTGGGTTCAAATTCCGACTCCACCACAAGTCTGCTGCGTGACCTTGGGCAAGTCACTTAACTTCTCTGAGCCTCAGTTACCTCATCTGAAAATGGGGATGAAGACTGTGAGCCCCACATGGGACAACCTCATTACCTTGTTTCCCCTCCCCAGCGCTTAGAACAGTGCTTTGCACATAGTAAGCACTTAACAAATGCCATCATTATTATTATTATTATTATTATCACCCCTCTTTCAGCCCCACAGCACTGATGTACATCTCCACATTTTAATGCCTGTCTCCACCTCTAGACTGTAAGCTCACTGTGGCCAGGGAATGGGTCTACCAACTCTGTTGTGTTGCACTCTCCCAAGTGCTTAGTACAGTGCTCTGCACAGAGTAGGTACTCAGTACCAGTGTCTGATTGATGCATCCTGTCATTTCTGCTCCTGTAATCCTGCTGTTTACAGGCTACTGTTCCAGATTCTCTATCCCCCACCCATCCACACTAGACATAAAAGCAAGAATGTTGCCAACTTGTACTTCCCAAGCGCTTAGTACAGTGCTCTGCACACAGTAAGCGCTCAATAAATATGATTGATGATGATGATGATGATGAATAAGCTGTATGTATCATTTAGCTCATGATTCTCAGAATCTTACTTGTTGCTCTCACTTCCTCTCTCATCAAATTAAAACTGTTAGGGTCTTCTGATTGACTCACATTTGTCTAGTAGCCCTCTGCTCTTTCAGCATTCTTGTCAGTCGAATGAGATGCCTTATCTCATATACCATAAGTCTGTTCCTTTAGCTTCTTCTATCATACATTCCATCCAACCCCTGCTTTGAATAACCTATTCATCTCCTGCAAACACCCCATAATTTTCTTGCCCTTCAAACACCTACCAGTTCCTCCTTTGCAGATTAGCCCCATCTGGCTACAATCATCCAGTCACTAGAGGGGCCTTTCCCTCCCTTCCTCACCTTCCCTTTCATTATTTACCCATCCTGCATATATCTCTATTCAGATGTGGTTCCTTTATAACTGTGTTTATCTGTTTCTCTCTCTTGGGTCTAAGCTTCTGGATATTTGTATCTGACTGGTCCCCAAGTTAAATCCAGGCTGGAGACACAGAGAAGTTAAGTGACTTTCCCAAAGGCACACAGCTGGCAAGTGGCAGGGCCAGGATTAAACTCTAACCTCTAGATTTGCCATTCTGTGTGTTTTCCATTAGTCCCTGCTGCTTGTGTCCTTCCTAAAATGGGGAACTATGTGCAGTAATCCAGAGGGTTGTTGATTTACTTATAGAGTGATGAAACTATGTTTTTAGTCTCTTTTTTATCCTATTTCTGATGGTGCTGATTATTTTGTTTTGTTGGTTTTAGGGCTCCTATTCCCCCAGGTTGTGAGCTCTTTGTGTGCAGGGACTGTAACTACCAACTCTGATGTATTGTACTCTCCCAAGCAGTATTACAGAGAAATGGCATGGTCTAATGGTTAGAGCATGGGCCTCGGTGTCAGAAGGACATGTGTTCTAATCCCAGCTCAGCCACTTGTCCATTGTGTGACCTTGGGCAAGTCATTTAACTTCTTTGTGCCTCAGTTCCCTCATTTGTAAAATGAGGATTAGGACTGTAAACCCCAAATGGGACAGGGGCTGTGACCAACCTGATTAACTTCTATCTACTCCAGAACTTGCTTGTCACATAGTAAGTGCTTAACAAATGCCATTATTATTACAGTTCCTGGCACACAGTAAATGCTCAATAAATACCACTGATTTATTGAGTGCTTAAATCAGTATTCAGAGAATTTGTTCATGACTCTAAGATGCTCTTAAATTATGACTGATGACCTAAATCCCATCATCTATAGTTATAACTCAGATTATTTTTCCCTTGCACTTATACATGCGGAAGGTCATCTGCTACTTTTCATCACACCCACTCATCTTGATGAAAATTTCTTGCTGTTTATCTCCACCCCTGTGGCATTTCTTCCCTCATACGAACTTAGTGTCATCTGTCAGTTTAGATATTTTACTGAGCTCACCCTCTTCCAGAGCATTTGTGAAAATATTAAACAAAACCAGTCCTAGAGAAACCCCGCTCTCTGTGGCCTAGTGGAAAGAGTGTGGGTCTAGTAGTAAGAGGACCTGGGTTCCAATCTTGTCTGCTGTGTGACCTTGAGTAAGTCACTTAACTTCTCTGTGCCTCAGTTGCCTCATCTGATTCCTACTGCCTCCTACATTGACTGTGAGCCCTATGTTTGACAGGGACTGTGTCCAATCTGATTATCTTGTATTTACCCCAGTATTTAGTACAGTGCTTGGAACATATTGAGTGCTTAACAAGTATTATTGTTATTATTATTATTATTATTATTATTATTATTATTAAGTAGTAGTAGTATTTATTTATTGATCTCCCACTTAGTGCAATGCACTCCACTAAGTTTCTGTGAGCCTACTCTTCTAGACTTTGAGCCCGCTGTTGGGTAGGGACCATCTCTACATGTTGCCAACTTGTACTTCCCAAGCGCTTAGTACAGTGCTCTGCAAACAGTAAGTGCTTAATAAATATGATTGAATGAATGAATGAATGGGAAACATATCCAGTTCCTACTTGTATATTATTTCCCAGTGCTTAGTCCAGTGCTCTGAACAGAGTAAGCACTTAATAAATACTAATAATGATAAATACTATTTTTGCAACTCTGTGATATGTTCCTTGGAGCTTGAATTCTTATGAGGGAGACCCATGTGTTGAGGATGCATAAAGTACTAGAGATGGGTTTATATGGCTTAGGGTGCTGGAGAAAGTGCGACTTTAGGAGGGCTTCAAATGTGGAGAAGAGCTGTGGTTTCTCGGACTTCAGAGGGTATGAGTGCCAAGCTGGGGGAACAGTGTGAGTGAGGGGATCTGGGCACGATAAGATACAAGTTAGAGAGGTAATTTAGGAATAGGAAAGGAACAATTTGGGGAATAGTGAGTGAAAGGAACCAATATGTAAATTGGAGCATGATGGATGGGAGCCATGAAGCTGAGTAGGGGGAGCTTTTGTTTGATGCAAAGAGACAAATGAAGCAGCGTGGCCTAGTGGATAGAGCACAGACATGGGAGTCTGGTCGACCTTCATTCATTCATTCATTCAGTCAGTCAGTCATATTTATTGAGCACTTACTATGTGCAGAGCACTGTACTAAGCACTTGGGAAGTACAGGTCGGCAACATAGAGAGACAGTCCCTACCCAACAACGGGCTCACAGTCTAGAAGGGGGAGATATTCAATAAAGTAAAACATGTAGACAGGTGTCAAAATCACCAGAACGAATAGAGTTATGGCTATATGTACATCATTAACAAAATAAATAGAATAATAAATATGTACAAGTAAAATAAATAGGGTAATAAATCTGTACAAATATATACAAGTGCTATGGGGAGGGGAAGAAGGTAGGGTGGGGGGGATGGGGAGGAGGAGAGGAAAAAGGGGGCTCAGGCTGGGAAGGCCTCCTGGAGGAGGTGAGCTCTCAGTAGGGTTTTGAAGGGAGGAAGAGAGCTAGCTTGGCAGATATGTGGAGGGAGGGCATTCCAGGCCAGGGGTCGATGGCGGGACAGGTGAGAATGAAGCCCAGTGTGGAGGCTAGTGGCAGAGGAGCAGAGGGTGCGGGCTGGGCTGTAGAAAGAGAGAAGGTGGTGAGGTAGAAGGGGGCAAGACGATGGAAAGCCTTGAGGCTGAGAGTGAGGAGTTTTTGCTTAATTTGTAGGTTGACAGGAAACCACTGGAGATTTTTGAGGAGGGGAGTGAAATGCCCAGAGTTTTTCTGCACAAAGACAATCCAGGCAGCAGAGTGAAGTATAGACTGAAGCAGGAAGAGACAGGAGGATGGGAGATCAGAAAGGAGGCTGATGCAGTAATCCAGTCGAGAAAGGGTGAGAGATTGAACCAGCAAGGTAGCTGTTTGGATGAAGAGGAAAGGGTGGATCTTGGAGATGTTGTGGAGCTGAGACCGGCAGGTTTTGTTGACGGATTGGATATGTGGGGTGAATGAGAGATTGGAGTCAAGGATGACACCAAGGTTGCAGGCTTGTGAGACGGGAAGGATGGTAGTGCTGTCTACAGTGATGGGAAAGTCAGGGAGAGGACAGGGCTTGGGAGGGAAGATAAGAAGTTCACTCTTGGACATACTGAGTTTTAGATGGCAGGCAAACATCCAGATGCATTCTCATCCTGGCTCCATCACTTGTCTGCTACATGGACCTTGGGTAAATGGCTTCATTTCTTTGTGCTTCAGTTACCTCATCTGTAAAATGGAGATTAATAAAGTGAGCTCCAAGTGGGACATGGACTGTGCCCAACCAGATTAGCTTAAATCTACCCCAGCACGTTATACAGTGCCTGGCCCATAGTAAATGCTTAAGAAATGACATTAAAAATTAAAGGAAGCCATTTCAGAGTTTTGAGAAAAGGAGAGATGTGAGAATAACTTATGCTTCATGAATATCATCAGATTGAACCAGGGAGAGACTAGAGGAGGGAACACAAGCAAGTAGGCTAATAGAATATTCTAGTAATGATATGACTAGAACATCTACTAGAGTAGTAGTTTGGATGGATAGGAAGGTGCAGAATTAGGGGCTGTTGTATAGAAAGAACCAGCAGATTTGGCAGTATATCAAATCTGAGAGTTGAAAGAAAATGACGAGTTGAGGAGACACCAAGGTTATGGGCTTTGGGACAGCGAGGAAGATGGTATTATCAACTGAGATGGGAAAATCTAGAGAAGAGGGCTTAGGAAGAACAATGAGTTATTCTGATTTAGACCTGAGTCTGAGGGGCTATTGGAACATCCGAGTGTAGATGTATCGGAAGCAAGAGGAGATATGGGATTCATTCATTCATTCAGTTGCATTTATTGAGCACTTACTATGTGCAGAGCACTGTATTAAGTACTTGGGACAGTACATACAACAATAAACAGACACATTCCTTGCTGACAATGAGCAAACATTCTAGAGAGGGGGAGGCAGACATTAATATAAAAAAAATCACAGATATGTACATAAGTGCGGTGGAGCTGGGAGATGGGGAGAACAGAGGGAGCAAGTCAAGGTGACATACAAGGGAGTGGGGGAAGCGGAAAAGGGAGGCTCAGTCAGGGAAGGCCTTCTGGAGGAGATGTGCCTTCAAGAAAGCTTTGAAGAGGGGCAGAGTAATTATCTGTCGGATTTGAGGAAAGAGGTCATTCTATGCCAGAGGGAGGACGGGGGCCAGGATTCACCGCTGAGATAGATGAGATCAAGACATGGTGAGTAGGAGAGTAACAAGGTGAGGTAGGTGGGGGCAAGGTGTTAGAGTACTTTAAAGCCAATAGTGAAGAGTTTTTGCACGATTCAGAGGTGGATGGGCAACCACTAGAGTTTCTAGAGGAGTGGGGTGATATGTCCTGAACGATTTTGTAGACAAATTATCCTGGCAGTGGAGTGAAGTATGGACTAGAGTTGGGAGAGACAGGAGGGAAGTCAACAAGGAGGTTGATGATAGAATAATCAAGTTGGGATACGGTAAGTGCTTATATTACCATGGTAGCAGTTTGGATGGAGAGGAATGGGTGGATCTTAGCATTGTTGTGAAGGTGAGACCATGGGGATTTAGTGACAGATTAAATATGTGAGTTGAATGAGAAAGAGGAGTCAAGGATAACACCAAAGTTATGGGCTGTGAGACAGGAAGAATAGTGGTGTTGTCTAAAATGATGGGAAAGTCAGGAGGAGGACAGGGTTTAGGTGGGAAGATAAGGAGCTCTGTTTTGGACATAAACTTGAGGTGATGGGAGGATATCCAAGGAGAGATGTATTGAAGGCAAGAGGAAATGTGAGACTGCAGAGAGGAGAGAGGTCAGGGTTGGAGATTTTGAATTGGGTATCATTTGCATAGCGGTGGTAGTTGAAGCCATGGAAGTGAATGAGTTCTCCAAGGGAGAGGGTGTAGATGTACAGTAGAAAGGGATCCAGAACTGAACCTGGAGGGACCCCCAAGGTTGGAGTTAGGAGGCAGATATGGAGCCCGCAAAGGATACTTTAGGTCAGATAATAAGTCGTGGCTAAAGAAATAGATTTGGGAGCTTATTAATAGCTTTTAATTCAGGACACTGCCAGAGGTCTTTGGAAAATCTAAGTATTGTATGGCCAGTTGTTTCTCTACAACATATTAATTGTCTTCCTCATAGAACTCATGGAAGTACATGAGACATTTCACCTTCCAGGAACTCTGTGGCCTCCAAAACTAGATTTTGTTTTCCTAAATATTCACCAATTCTAAAGTCAATTTTACGTTCTTGTTGATCAGGGCTAGAAGTGAAGTCTGTCAGTTTATACCAGGATAAACTCCGGATCCCTTCTTTTATATGGATGCTATCTTGGTCATGTGCCAGACCCTTGGTAGAGCTATGTTTACAGAGAATAGTTATGCTCCCTTTGCAGGATTTCTGTGGCGAGGCTGGATGGATCATAAGTCTGAGCTATTACTGCATTTCTTGAATTCTTATGTTCTTAAATTTTTCTGCCACATTCCATTTTTAGCTCCTCCGTGGCTGAGAGTCTGTCTTCTACTTCCTTCATAACTCCCCACAGCACCCAGTAGTGTTCTACTCAAAATGGGCAATCAAGACATATTGACTGGATGGTTGACTGACCCATATGTGTGCATTACTTTGACTTGAGCTGGGTAGAAATCTCAGAAAAATGGAAGTCGTGCATGCTCTGCTTGTCACCATTCCTTTAAATGGTCCTTTTGGGATCCCAGACTTAAACATCAGTTCAGGGTCCAGGAAAATCAAGGAAACACGACAGTTCCTTCCTAGTAGAAGTGTCACGCTAAGCGATGCTGAGAGTTGAACGGGAACATTTGTGTTATACTGTGGCTGATTGTTCTTCAAGTGGGCAGTTCAAAGGATGCAGTTTCTAAATCAAAGAAGTGTCAGAATTTGGTAATGCAATTAGCCTTATCTTTTGAATGTTCCATAGCCATTGCTTATTATAAAATGAAGATTGAGCCACTGAATACTATTTATTTGAATAATAAAAAGGGTACAGGGCGAGGGTGATCAGACAGCCACTTTTCAGCTCATCTGTTCCCTGCACAGATACAGAAGTGGAAATCTTTGTGTCTGGTGTTCTAATTTTCAGCACTTGAACCTTCCTCTGCTACAGCTCCTGCTGCTTAGTTCCATTGGTTAGATATGACTCCCAAGTCCACACAGACCTGGGCAGAGAACGCGATAGCATTATTTTTTTTTGTAACAAATTGAGGTCTGACTTCCCTCTCTAGATTGTAAACTCCTTGTGGGCAGAAAATTTGTCTGCCAACTCTGGTGTATTGTACTCTCCCATGTGCTTAATACAGCATTCTCCACACAGTGAACACTTAATGATGTCTTAATTGTTTGGAGTGGGGGGGTGAGGGGGCTAGGTATCACAGAAGAATCACTCTAGGTTGGGGTAAATTTGGCCATAAAAAGATGTCCACAAAATGGCACCTGTGTTATATCATTACATTGTGTTATGTTCCAGCCGAACTCATCTGGGTGAACTGCCTGCCCTGTTCTACAAATATACCAACTGGACCCACTGGAAGAATATTGAAAGGAATAAAATGGATGCATGGGATGCTGTTTGGGATCCCTCAAACTATCTATTATATAAATTTCTGAATGTACATTAACTTCTGTGAAGGACAGAGATGGCAAGAAACGACAATTCAATAACACTATCAGACACAGTAGTCAGGGCTACCAACTCCAGTCGGGGGGCTCTATTTTCCAACTAAGGTTACCCTATTCTCTGACTGAGGTATTTGTCCCACCAGGTCTCTATTCTCTGGGTGGTGAGGTATATTTAAACCCCCAGAAACTCTCCATTATTCATCTGAGAATCCTGGGACAGCAGATTCTACCAGGATGGGAGCAGAGGAGGGTAAAGGGAGGAAAGGAGAATGGGAAGAGGCTAGAGAAGAGAATATGTTGGTGGATGAGGGACGGAAGCAACAGTGGTTGGCACGGAAGAGAGCAGACTGGATGGGAAGCAATGAGGGGGGAAAGGGGAGCTTTGTTCATGGGATGGGATTTGGGAAAGAAAGGATGGATCCTGGGAAATTTCTTCCATGTTGGTGGGGATTGAAGTAGAAACCTGCATAAAGTAAAATGGAAAAGGTTCAAATAAAAATAAAAAAGGAGTCTATGAAATTTTGTCATTTGCCAAGGAGACGCCTGTCAGAAAGTTCTGGCAACTCCTGCACTACACAACCTAATGTCTCCAAGGTTACTATGGTAGTAGTATTTATTAAGCACCTAATGTGTGCAAAACGAATGAAATATAGACACATTCCCTGACCTCCAAGAGGCTCACAATCTAAGAGTAAGGTGAAGAGGGAGTTGTCAAAGACACATAAGGAGAGGTGAAACAAAGATGTAAAAGATCAGGATGATGATGAAGGTCCAGAGCACACTCTTGCTGTGTGTTTGAGTCTTTCCCAGGGTAAAGCAGAGATCACTGGGAGTCTCATTGGTGTAAAGTGGGAAGCCTCATTCCGGCATGAAAGGCCTTGGAGGTCGGAGGTAAAGTGATTGAGACTGTGAGCCTCACGTGGGACAGGCACTGTGTCCAACCCACATCGTTTCTATCCACCCCAGCACTTATTACAGTTCTTGACACATAGGAAGCACTTGACAAATCCCTCAATTATTGAAAGGAGCAACAGAGAGTTTACACTGCTGCCACTTGTTAGGAAAGTGGTCCAAAGTGCTTGGAAAATTGAGTGAATAAAACAAGTAATTCTTTCTCCTTGTTTGTCATTGCCTCAGAGAGTGGGGCATTTCTCCATTTAAAGTCATTTTTACTACAATTCCTCCCATAAGCCATTATTGTGGCAATTTCCAGGTTGAATTAAAGGATGAGAAATGGTCCCAGGCAAATGTATTTGTTTTGGTGTGGTTCCCATGTCATAGTCTTTTTTTTCCATCTTTAATTACCTGCTTTAGTTTCCTCAACTCCCCGTGGGAATGGATCCTGTTATAGAAAATAAAAGCTTTTATTGCCAGAATTTGAGGCATAGGAGGGGACTGGGTGGCTCTAAACATCATTCTTTTTTACTGAAGACAAAAAGCACTGAGTACTCTAAAACTGGCTAGGATCCAAGTGAGGCAGGAAGAATTACCTCTGAAGAAAAGTGATTCTAACCCTCCAGTAAAGGGGGAGTCTCTTTGCTTTTGAGCCTACCCTTCACCATTTCTTTGCTTCATCTGAAGGATCTTGCCATTCATCATCATCATCATCATCATCATCAATCGTACTTATTGAGCACTTACTGTGTGCAGAGCACTGTACTAAGCGCTTGGGAAGTCCAAGTAGGCAGCATATAGAGACAGTCCCTACCCAACAGTGGGCTCACAGTCTAAAAGGGGGAGACAGAGAACAAAACCAAACATACTAACAAAATAAAATAAATAGAATAGATATGTACAAGTAAAATAAATAAATAAATAGAGTAATAAATATGTACAAACATATATACATATGTACAGGTGCCGTGGGGAAGGGAAGGAGGAAAGATGGGGGGATGGAGGGGGGACAAGGGGGAGAGGAAGGAAGGGGCTCAGTCTGGGAAGGCCTCCTGGAGGAGGTGAGCTCTCAGCAGGGCCTTGAAGGAAGGAAGAGAGCTAGCTTGGCAGATGTGGGGAGGGAGGGCATTCCAGGCCAGGGGG
The DNA here is from genome assembly GCF_015852505.1 of Tachyglossus aculeatus. Taxonomy (NCBI): domain Eukaryota; kingdom Metazoa; phylum Chordata; class Mammalia; order Monotremata; family Tachyglossidae; genus Tachyglossus; species Tachyglossus aculeatus. Next base: position 86,447,836 of record NC_052066.1, read on the forward strand.
ATGACGTGGGCCAGGGGTCGATGGCGGGACAGATGAGAACGAGGCCCAGTGAGGAGGTTAGCGGCAGAGGAGCAGAGGGTGCGGCTGGGCTGGAGAAGGAGAGAAGGGAGGTGAGGTAGGAGGGGGCGAGGTGATGGACAGCCTTGAAGCTCAGAGTGAGGAATTTCTGCCTGATGTGCAGATTGATTGGTAGCCACTGGAGATTTTTGAGGAGGGGAGTAACATGCCCAGAGCGTTTCTGGACAAAGATAATCTGGGCAGCAGCATGAAGTGTGGATTGAAGTGGGGAGAGATATGAGGATAGGAGATCAGAGAGAAGGCTGATGCAGTAGTCCAGACGGGATAGAATGAGAGCTTGAATGAGCAGGGTAGTGGTATGGATGGAGAGGAAAGGGCGGATCTTGGCAATGTTGCGGAGCTGAAACCGGCAGGTTTTGGTGTCGGTTTGGATGTGAGGGGTGAATGAGAGAGCGGAGTCGAGGATGACACTAAGGTTGCGGGCTTGTGAGACGGGAAGGAAGGTAGTGCTGTCAAAGAGATGGGAAAGTCAGGGAGAGGGCAGGGTTTGGGAGGGAAGCCAAGGAGTTCAGTCTTGGACATGTTGAGTTTTAGGTGGCAGGCAGACATCCAGATGGAGATGTCCTGAAGGCAGGAGGAGATGTGAGCCTGGAGAGAGGGGGAGAGAGCAGGGGCAGAGATGTAGATCTGGGTGTCATCAGTGTAGAGATGATAGTTGAAGCTGTGGGAGCGAATGAGGTCACCAAGGGAGTGTGTGTAGATCGAGAACAGAAGGGGACCAAGCACTGAACCTTGGGGAACCCCCACAGTAAGAGGATGGGAGGGGGAGGAGGAGCCTGCAAAAGAAACTGAGAATGAATGACCAGAGAGATAAGAGGAGAACCAGGAGAGGACGGAGTCTGTGAAGCCAAGGTCAGATAGCGTGTTGAGGAGAAGGGGGTGGTCCACAGTGTCAAAGGCAGCTGAGAGGTCGAGGAGGATTAGGACAGAATATGAGCCGTTGGATTGGCAAGCAGGAGGTCATTGGTGACCTTTGAGAGGGCAGTTTCCATGGAATAAAGGGGACGGAAGCCAGACTGGAGGGGGTCGAGGAGAGAGTTGTTGTTGAGGAATTCTAGGCAGCGCGAGTAGACAACTCGTTCAAGGAGTTTGGAAAGGAATGGTAGGAGGGATATGGGGCGATAACTAGAAGGTGAGGTGGGGTCAAGAGAGGGTTTTTTTAGGATGGGAGAGACATGGGCATGTTTGAAGGCAGAGGGGAAGGAACCAGTGGAGAGTGAGCGGTTGAAGATGGAAGTTAAGGAGGGGAGAAGGGATGGAGCGAGAGATTTCATAAGATGAGAGGGAATGGGGTCAGAAGCACAGGTAGCCGGAGGAGCACTTGAGAGGAGGGAGAAGAGCTCCTCTGAGGAGGATACTGCTGGGAAGGATGGGAGAGTAGCAGAGAGTGTTGAGATCCGGGGGTGGGGGTGGAGAAAAGGGGGAAGTGACTTTGGGGAGTTCTGACCTGATGGATTTAATTTTGTTAATGAAGTAGGAGGCCACTGACAAGTTGCGGAGCCGGGATTTGAACCCACGACTTCTGGCTCCCCAGCCCATGCTCTTTCCACTGAGCCAGCATTGTCCTCTAAACTATATTTTCCTTAAACATTTCATGTGACAATTACCAGGATTCAGAAAAGGATTATTTGTGTGAATACAAAATGTTTTTTTCCCAGGCCAGAGTGTGTGGCCTCCTTAGTCTTCAAAATGAAGCCTTCACAGGCAAATCTTGTAATCCTTCTTAGTCTGTGCTAGTCTACTCTCAACTCAATCAAAAAGAAAAACATAAATGAATAACTGTGAACCCGCTTTCTAGACTGTGAGCCTGCTGTTGGGTAGGGACCGTCTCTATATGTTGCCAACTTGTACTTCCCAAGCGCCTAGTACAGTGCTCTGCACACAGTAAGCGCTCAATAAATACGATCGAATGAATGTTCTAATTAGTTCTATGGGAACTCCAAAGAGGGAAAGGCATTTCTAGGTCTGCTGGATTTACAAGTGAGGAGTTTGGGCCCCCAAAATTTTCCAAGAAAAACACTATCTGTTGAACTTCGAAGATCCTAAAAAAGGAAGAAAAAAAAATGACCCTAGGGACTGTCTGTATATGTTGCCATCTTGTACTTCCCAACCGCTTAGTACAGTGCTCTGCACATAGTAAGCGCTCAATAAATACGATTGATTGATTGATTGATTGATTGACCCCCCTCACACACATAGGTACATTGTATGTGGTTGTGATGCATTGGGTTTCATGGTGTCCTTCAATCTCTTCCCTCACGCCCCCTCACCCTCCTTCCTCATTATGTGGGAAGTCTCAGCACAGACTGTATTTATTGGTGCTGGCTGTGTGCTAGCAATTAAGTTCCTTGTATTTTTCTAGTAATCCATCTGACCTCTTCTAATAATCCGACTACCCTCAAAGTTCTCGACTCAGCATCTGATTCATTCTGTTCTGATTTCTCGACTGGGCTGCTGGCCAGTGGCTCTTGCCTCCTCCTGCTCAATTTCATCTCTGGTTGAGTGGATCTGGAAGGAGCGCTGGAGCAGACATTCTGTCCAGCCATCTGTGTTGTTAACACCCGGTCTGGATGTTAAGTGTCACTCTTCGTCGTTGTATTATACTCTTCCAAGCAGAAGCAGCATGGCTCAGTGGAAAGGGCTTTGGAGTCAGAGGTTGTGGGTTCAAATCCCCGGTCTGCCAATTGTCAGCTGTGTGATTTTGGGCAAGTCACTTCACAGCCCTACTGAGAGCTCACCTCCTCCAGGAGGCCTTCCCAGACTGAGCCCCTTCCTTCCTCTCCCCCTCATCCCCCTCTCCATCCCCCCATCTTACCTCCTTCCCTTCCCCACAGCACCTGTATATATGTATATATGTTTGCACATATTTATTACTCTATTTATTTATTTATTTTACTTGTACATATCTATTCTATTTATTTTATTTTGTTAATATGTTTGGTTTTGTTCTCTGTCTCCCCCTTCTAGACTGTGAGCCCACTGTTGGGTAGGGACTGTCTCTATATGTTGCCAACTTGTACTTCCCAAGTGCTTAGTACAGTGCTCTGCACACAGTAAGCGCTCAATAAATACAATTGATTGATTGAATCTGGTTTTCATCTTTTAGGTGATTGTTGTCAGGGTCAGGGGGCTGGGACTATCTGCATTCTTTGAGGTAAGAGGGGATAAATATGCTCTTCTGGAAAGGAAAATACCTTTTCACTAGTTCAGGAATTTTCTCACCCTACTGCAGCCATAACTGACTTAATGTTGAATGTCTTTAAAGACTGATGGTAAGAGAAGCAGTTTAGAAAGATCAGGGATCTGGAAATAGAAGGATCTGTGTTTGAATCCTGGTTCCACCACTTGCCTGCTGTGTGACCTGGGGCAAGTTACTTAACGTTTGGTTTTGTTCTCTGTCTTCCCCTTCTAGACTGTGAGCCCACTGTTGGGTAGGGACTGTCTCTATATGTTGCCAACTTGTACTTCCCAAGGACTCAGTACAGTGCTCTGCACACAGTAAGCGCTCAATAAATACGATTGATTGATTGACTGATTCACTGGGCCTCAGTTACCTCATCAGTAAAATGGGGATTAAGACTGTGAGCCCCCCGTGGGACAACCTGATCACCTTATAACTTCCCCAGCGCTTAAAACAGTGCTTTGCATATAGTAAGCGCTTAATAAATGCCATTATTATTATTATTATTATTATTGGAAAGAGCACGGGCTTGGGAGTCAGAGAACGTGGGTTCTAATCCCAGCATGGCCACTTGTCTGCTGTGTGACCTTGGGCAAGTCACATAACTTGTCTGCGCCTCAGTTACCTCATCTGTAAAATGGGTATTAAAAGTGTGAGCCCCACATGGGACAACCTGATTACCCCGCATCTACCCCAGCTCTTAGAACAGTGCTTGACACATAGTAAGCACTTAACAAATACCATAATTATTATAATTATTATTGCAGTGCTCTGCACACAGTGAGCGCTCAACAAGTACAATTGAATGAACGAATGAATCATTATCATCACGATCGGTACAGAGAAGCAGCATGGCCTAGTGGATGAAGCACGGACTTATGATTCAGAAGGACCTGGGTTCTAATCCTGGCTCTGCCGCTTGTCTGCCGTTTGACCTCAGGCTAGTCACTTGAATTCTCTGTGCCTCAGTTACCTCATCTGTAAAATGGGGATCAAGATTGTGAGTCCCATGTGGGACAGGGACTGTGCCCAGTCCGATTAGCTTGTATCCACCCCAGGACTTAGAACAGTACCTCACAAATAGTAAGCGCTAATCAAATACCATTCTCAGTATTAATATAATTAAGTGCTCTGCACACAGTAAGTGATCAATAAATACCATTAATTCTTGGAATGATTGAGCATCTGCTGTTAGCAGAGTACACAGAAAAGGTAGAACGTGTGGTTCCTACCCTTGAGGAGCATATCGTGTAGTGTAGGAGGCTGCATGGGAGGAGCAAGGTGTCCGAGCTGGGGTCCACTGGGAGAAGAGAGCAGAAAGGTAAGAGGGAAGCAGCTGGTGGGGACTTTGTGTCATAATCAGGTGGTTACTTGTGTTGCAGTGAGGAATGGGTAGACAATTAGGGATTTGTGAGGAGGGGAGTGATACATTCTGAATGTTAGTCTTGGAAGATGGTCTTGATAGCAGAGTGTAGGATAGACTGTCCAGGCTGGAGCAGGGAGGCCAGAGATAAAGCTGATGCAATAATCCAGCCTGAAGATGACAAGATATTGGTGTTAATAATAATAATAATAATATTTGTCAAGGACGTACTATGTGCCAAGCACTTCGTACAGTGAGTCAGAAGCAAGTTAATCGGGTAGGACAGAGTCCCTGTCCCACATGGGGCTTACCATCTGAGTAGGAGGTAGAACAGAAACAGATGGGGAAATTGAGATTTAGAGAAGCTTGATTTAGGGTAGTTGTCATAAAGGTGAAAAAGAAGAAGGGGAGCTAGAAAATATTGTGGAAGTCTAGGATGAGTAACGGTTTGAATATTGAAGGTGAAAAATGAGGAGGAGAAAAGATGACGACAATTGTGTGAGCTTCCTGAACAGTGAAGCGGTGGTGCTGTAGGATGACTGGAAAGGTAGGAGGAGAAATAGATCTAGCAGGGAGATGGGGAGATTTATTTATCAATCAATCAATGGTATTGATTGAGCGCTTACTATGTGCAAAGCACTGTACTACTACTAATAATAATGATGGCATTTATTAAGCACTAACTATGTGCAAAGCACTGTTCTAAGCACTGGAGAGGTTACGAAGTGATCAGGTTGTCCCACGGGAGGCTCACAGTCTTCATCCCCATTTGACAGATGAGGGAACTGAGGCACAGAGAAGTGAAGTGACTTGCCCAAAGTCACACAGCTGACAATTGGCGGAGCCGGGATTTGAACCCAGGACCTCTGACTCCAAAGCCTGGGCTCTTTCCACTGAGCCACGCTGCTTCTCTTGCACTTGACAGTACAATACAACCAAAGCAGCAGACGTGTTCCCTGCCCATAATGAGCCTACAGTCTAGAGGGACTTATGCCATGTTTGGTTTAATGTGCCAATGAGTCATTCATTCATTCATTCATTCAATCGTACTTATTGAATGCTTACTGTGTGCAGTGCACTGTACTAAGTGCTTATTTGTAGCGATGTCTTGGAAGCAGGAGGAAATGCAAAATAGCAAAGTGAGAGGTTGAGATCGGGAGTCACCCGCATAGAGGACAGAGTGAAAGCTAGGGGAGTGAAGAAAATAAAAGATCCAGTCAGAGCCTTGTCAGACACTCTCAGTTAAAGCCAAGCAAACTTGGAAGGAGATGAGAGTCAGCGTGACCCAAGTGGAAAGGGCCAACGTCTTGGAGCTGGGATAACTAAATTCTACTCCCAACCGCACCACTGCTCTGTTGAGTGATCCTGGGCAAGTCATTTAACTTTCCCTACTAGATTCCAAACTCCTTAAGGACAGGGATCATGCTTCCCAACTTTACGTACTGTACTCCCCAAAGTGCCTAGTACAGTGCTCTGCACATAGTACACTCTCAATAATTATCCATTTATTGATTAATTCTTTACGTCTCAATGTCTTCATCCGTAAAAATAGCAAATAATCACCCTATAATAATGATAATGATGGTATTTTTTAAGCGCTTACTATGTGTGAAGCACTGCTGACAGTGGATCTTGTGAACTGGTAACCTGAAGAGTCTCACTGAAAGAAACTAAATGATGTTAGTGATTCCAAACTCTGCGGTTCTTTCAGGGTCCTGTCCATTTACTAAGGTTTCCCAGTGATTTAAATTATTTTGAAATCCTTTGGTTCCCATTCTGTTGTCTACTGGAAAACCCCCCACAAATTCCCACTCAGTTTTCTAAAATCAATATTCTGCTCCTTTCTCTGTGCTCTTTCCTTCTAAGAACTCCTCCATTCTCTCCCCTGAAGTTGCAAACCTTTTGGATAATTGACTGTACATAGCAAGTGCTTAACAAGCACCATAAAAAAAAATGCTTTTTTTTAAAAAAGGAAATTCTTCCCCTTTTCTTTGTGATCCCTTTCCTGTATGTATTCAAGAGTTCAGTACAGTGCTTAGGACATAATAAGCAATTTTAAAATGATTCTAATTGTTATTACTATTGTTATTGTCATTTTCAGCCTCTAAGGAGTTGGAGACTTTCCGGACATGTCCTTCCAAAGTGACTACTGAAGAGGAGTCTACCCTTAGCTAGTCTAGGATCAAATTCCCCAGAGACTGGTCAATCAATCAATCAATCGTATTTATTGAGCGCTTACTGATACTGATACAGGAGTTTCTGACCACCAGAGCGAGGTTTGGGAGAGTCAGGTGGCTTTGATGCATTTCTGTTAGCTCTAAGCCAGTGACTTGGAGACCTCAGGGTCATTCTCAGCAAGTCATTTACTCCGTTCCTAGAGCCTTCCAGAGAAGCCGCATGGCCTAGTGGATAGAGCATTCATTCTTTCATTCGTATTTATTGAGCACTTACTTTGTGCAGAGCACTGTACTAAGCACATGGAAAGTATAACCGTTCTGGAAGTCAGAAGCACCTGCTTCCTGTGTGACCTTGAGTGAGTCATCTAACTTTTCTGTGCCTCAGCTACCTCACCTGTAAAATAGGATTCGCACTGTGAGCCCCATGAAGGACGTGGATTGTGTCCAACCTTATTAGTTTATATTCATTCATTCATTCAATCGTATTTATTGAGCGCTTACTGTGTGCAGAGCACTGTACTAAGCGCTTGGGAAGTACAAGTTGGCAACATATAGAGGCGGTCCCTCCCCAACAACAGGCTCACAGTCTAGAAGCATATCTACTCCAGCAGTAAGTACAGTGCCTGGTTCAGAGTAAGTGCTTAACAAACACCTTAAAAATGAATACATTTTTTAAAAAAGGAAATTCCTCGCCTTTTCTCTGTGATCGCTACCCAGTGTCTCACAACCTGAGGGTTATCCTTAGTATTAGTGGTCCAGAAAAGCCCTTCATTGTTGTCACTGATGGACTGAGTCCCTTATTAGAGACTAGTCATCAATCAGTGATATTTATTAAGCATTTACCATGTGCAGAGCACCGTATTAAACACTTGGGAGAGTACAATATAACATAGCAGAGTTGATAGACACATTCCCTGCCCATAATGAGCTTCAAGTCTTATTCCTCCAGCATTCTGACACTTTGAGGATTGGAGTTTCTGAATGTTGTGTTTAGTGGAAAATCCAAAATTAACAGAGCCAGTTTGAATCAACTTTGGCAAAGACCAAAATGAGACAGTTTTTCAAACGTGCAAGTCAGGGTGAATATTAGTTCTGTCTGTGCTGTCTGGAAGGTTCTTTCTGGATATGAATGAAAATGGAAAAGCAAATCTTAAATCACACTCAGATATGAATGAAAATGGAAAAGCAAACCTTAAATCACTCTCACCCTTTCAGGGAAAGCCAAGTGATGGGATTGTCATCAGGCGTCTAGCTACTGCAGTCGCAATATAATTTTGACAATCATTAAATTGATTTTGGACTCCAAATGCATAAACCGCCATTTATTAAGTCAACATGATTAGGTACAGAAACTGAAGGTCACCCTCAAACTGCTGTTAACATTTGCCATAGACCTGGACTTGCTGATTTTGCCCTGAAAGAGTTTTATACATGCCCTGATTCTGTTCAGGAGTAATAACTGTCGTTTTGGGTAAGAAGTAAAGCAACCTAGAGGTAACTTCACATTTGGCTCTCTTCGGTATATATGCGATTCAGTTTTCTAAAAAATAATTCTGCTCATATCTCCCCATTCCTCAAAAATCTCAAATAATTTCTGCATCAAGCAAAAGCTCCTAGCCAAATGCTTTCCAAAAATTAATAATCTTCCCCCTACTTATTCATTCATTCATTCATTCATTCAATCATATTTATTGAGCGCTTAGTGTGTGCAGAGCACTGTACTAAGCGCTTGGGAAGTACAGATTGGTGACATATCTTCTCCCACTCACTAGCTTGTATACTTCCCTCTTCTAATACCAACCTACTCCCTATCCCTCTCTTTCATAGCTCTTGCCAACGACCCGTTTTGCTTGTACCATCCTTCCTTCCTGGAAGTCTCTCCGTTTTCACATCCCACAGACCACTACTCTCCCCAACTTCACATGACATAGTGGATAGAGCACAACCCAGGAAGGGAAAAGGTCATGGGTTTTTAATCCCAGCTCACCACATGTCTGCTGTGTGACCTTGGGAAAGTCATTTTAGTTCTCTGGGCCTCAGTTACCTCATCTGTAAAATGGGGATTGAGACTGTTGGCTCATGTGGGACAGGGACTGTGCCCAACCTGATTTGCTTGCATCTTGTATTTGCTTGAGAAACAGTGTTGTTTAGTGGAAAGAGCGCGGGCGTGGGAGTCAGAGGTCATGGGTTCGAATCCCAGCTCCACCACTGTCATCTTTGTGACTTTGGACAAGTCACCTAACTTTTTGGTGCCTCAGGTACCTCATCTGTAAAATGGGGATTAAGACTGTGAGCCCCACGTGGGACAACCTGATAACCTTGTAACAACCTCAGCATTTAGAACAGTGCTTTGTACATAGTAAGCACTTAACAAATAGCATTATTATTATTATTATTACCCCAGAGCTGAGTATCGTGGTCTTAAGTGTTTAACAAATCCCATCATCATTATTGTTACTATTATTATCTTCAAAGCTCTACTAAAGTCACATTTCCTCCAGGAAGCCTTCCCTGACTAACATCTCATCTCTTAACTGATTTACCTGCCTTCTGCATTCATCAATCAACCTATGGTATTCATTAAGCATTTTCTATGTGCAGAGCACTATACTAAGTGCTTGGGAGAGTACAATACAACAGAATTAGCAGACACCCTCTCTGCCCATAATGAGTATCCCTTTGGCGTTTGAGTCTTCACTGAGTAAGCATTTAGTAACTCACCCCACCCTCCTTATCCCCCACAGCACTTACAGTTGTTTCTCCATATCTGAAATTTATTTTAATGTTTGTCTTTCCCACTGGATTATAAAATCCTTCAAGATAGAAACTTTGTCTACTAACTTGTTTGCACTGTCTCAAGTGCTTACTAAAGTGCTCTGCTCACTTCATAAATACTATCAACTGATTGATTAATAATAATATTTGTGGTATTTTTTAAGCACTTACTATGTGCCAGGCACTGTACTAAGTGCTCAGACTTCTTAGAAAGGTATCTGAGGAGGTTTCTGTTTCTGGTAGGGTGAAGATTGTTATTGCTAAAACCCTTGACTGTGTTATAGCCTAGCTTCATGTCAACCAGAAACTGCCAAACCATTTTGGAAGTGAAATATACTGAGTTGGAGGGAGCTACACTACAGGCAGTTTTATAAATGTAAGCCTGGCCAGAGTCCAAGCAGAACAGTTTTCTGTTCTTGAGGTTTTTTTGTTTTTTTTTTTTTTTCCCCCAGAAAAATAAATTCTCTGGGGCATTTTTTTGTATCTCATTATGCTTCTGCTTTAGGTTATAGAATCATCAAGATTTGAAGGGAGTTTTTTACTGGATATTATTATGACATAACTGCATCTGGGAGCATATCCAGGTGTAAGAGACTAAAGCACCAACTGCAGTGCTGTCATTAAATACTCAGGGTCAGAAGATGGTCCGGATTTTACTATTGTCTTCTTCATCATTAACATCTTCCCTATTTGTTGAATCTGTATTTGGGGTAGAGCATTGGAGTCAAGGAGGCATAATAAAAATGTGATCTTTGACCTTGAAGAATTTATAATCACAACAAATAATGGGAGCAGTAGTCTCATCCCTGTCTGCCCTGCCTTTCTTGTATTGCGAATAGGGACAGGTATGAAATCTGGAACAGAATTGCAGAAACTGATGTGCATATTTCCAATTCTATTTGAGCTTGCAACTTTGTTGGTGTTTTTAAGCATTTTTAAAGGTATTTCTGCCATTTTGTTCAGTATTTTTCCTTTTGGGATCTTAATGCACTTTATATTATTTTATATAAGAAACTAAATTTCTTTTAGCAAAGAAATGTAATGTCTCCCCCTTTTAGACTGTGAGCCCACTGTTGGGTAGGGACTGTCTCTATATGTTGCCAACTTGTACTTCCCAAGCGCTTAGTACAGTGCTCTGCACACAGTAAGCGCTCAATAAATACAATTGATTGATTGATTTTAGCATTTCTTCAGTTAATACTCAGTTTCCAAAGAAATAGAGCAGCAACTGGTTTGTACTTTTAATTTATAAGCTCCACTAATACACTCTTCCCTTATGTATTTAGAGGGCATTCACCTTCCTACATATTGTGGCGTGTGTAAGCTGCATGTATATATATATATATATATATTTTCCTATTTCCCTTCAGACTTGAATTGAAGAGAAAATGTTGTAGCACTGATGATTTGGTTGTGTGCTTATCTTTATAATGTCTATTTGCTTATTGTGATCTGAATGGATATCATGGCTAAATTTTGTAAGTGAATTTGCGTTTCTGAAGGATTAAGTAGGGTTTCATACTCACTTCAGTTTCACTTGGGTAACCCTTGACTTTTTCCTCTGGTTCCCCCATCTCTCCTCTCGGGCTTCTATCATACCAGAAACCTTAGAGAAGTTTTATCCCGCCCTGTTTGCTTCCACCTTTTGGTAGGGAGCTACTGAGGTTGAGCGGTCCAGTGAAACTATTCATACCACTGTCTGCTACTGAAACAGAAAGATACTAGACAATAGACTGCGAGCTGGTTATGAGCATGGACTGTGCCTGCTGTTGTGATGAACTCTCCCAAGCTCTGAATACAGTGCCTTGCACATCATAAGCGCTCAATAAATATCAAGGAATAAATGAATGAATGAATACCCAAAGTGGTTTCTAGTGCAATAACGATAATGATAATGAAGATCAATCAATCAATCAATCAATCATATTTATTGAGCACTTACTGTGTGCAGAGCACTGTACTAAGCGCTTGGGAAGTACAAGTTGGCAACATATAGAGACGGTCCCTACCCAACAGTGGGCTCACAGTCTAGAAGGGGGAGACAGAGAACAAAACCAAACATATTAACAAAATAAAATAAATAGAATAGATATGTACAAGTGAAATAAATAAATGAATAGTCATATATTTTCCAATCCATCCAGTTTTTTTTTCTAGTCTGTTCTCCCTTGGGAGGGAGGTGTGTCTTTCTTTTTCTCTTCTCTCTCTCTCTCTTTCTCTTTCTCTTTCTCTCTCTCTCTCTCTCTCTCTCTCTCTCTCTCTCTCTCTCTCTCTCTCTCTCTCTCTCTCTCCCTCCCTCCCTCCCCTCCTCCACTCCATTTCTTTACTGCTTTGGAAGCCTCAAGGTTTAGAGGAAAGAGCACAGCCCTTGGAGTCAGAGGACCTGAGTTCTAATCCTGACTCTGCTACATGCCTGCTCTGGATCCCTGCCAAGTTGCTTCACTTCTCTGTGCCTTAGTTTCTTCATCTGTAAAGTGGGGATCCATTACCCATTCTCCACGCACTTTAGACTGTGAGTTCAGTGTAGGACAGGGACTGTACCCAACCTAATTATTTTATATCTGCCCCAGTACTTAGACCAATACTTTGCACATAGCAAGTAGTATCACAGTCACAAAGTGCTTAGTACAGTGCTCTGCACACACTAAGTGTGCAATAAATACGATTGAATGAAAATAATTGCTTGACACATAGTAAGCGCTTAAGAAATACCATTATTATTATTATTATTATTATTACTAATCAAGTGACAGAAATTGTTATTCCAAAAGGGACAGGTAGATGACCCATAGGGTCCTCTATTGATGAAGGTAAGAAATAAGTTATTTATTGAGCACCTACTGAATACCAAGCTGATGGCAAAGTGCAGCAGAAGCCAAAGTCACATTATTTCCCAGAATACATTTACAATCAAATTATCGTTAGGTGTATTTGGAAGAAGAATAAAAGACAAGTGATACTTCAGAGACTGACATGTTTGACTCGACTATAGTGATTTCTGGCCAAGCTCATTGTGGTTTCTGATTGATATACCATGGGTCCAGGATTCAGAAGGACGTGGGTTCTAATCCTGGCTCCATCACCTCTGCTCGGTGACCTTGTTTGCTGGCCTTGGGCAAGTCACTTCGCTTCTCCCTCAGTTACCTTACCTGTAAAATGGGGATAAGCTTGTGAGCCCCATGTGGGACAGGGACAGTGTCCAACCTGATTAGCTTGTATCTACCCCAGCACTTAGTTACATTCCCTGGCACGCAGTAAGCGCATAACAAATCCACTATTAAACTATGGTAGAATTTTTTTCTTACATGAGAGAGTAGCATCACTTAGAGCTAGCTCATTAGATCAGTATATCTGCTGTGAACACGTAGTGAGTCACAGGCTTATTATCCCCTGGATAATTTATTCAGGGACAGAGACCAGCATCCAAATGAACTCCCTCTGTCATTTCCTATTCCGTTTCAACCACATCTTCCATTCTCCAAGTTTCTGCCGAGTTAATTTCTTCAGCTGCGTTAAAATTCAAACTCCTGAGAATGAATGCATTGATAGCATTCTTGCATGCTGTTACACAGAGGAAAGGATGTGAAAGGAGCAAACGGCAAAAAAATCAATCCTTAGACACGTTGGAGACGACTATCAGTATGAAGTGGAATCTGAGTATTCATAAGTCACCACTTAGCTGCCAGGTGAAGAATGAGTAGCAGCTCCACTGACGGGGGTGATGCTAGAAATTCTAAAGATGCAGTGCTAAAGAGGATAGATAACTGCGCTAAATCAATAGAAATCCATTTGGGATTATAGAGGTACTATTTACTTAGCCATTGTTGACAGACCTTCTAGGTTTTCTCCACTTTGAAGAAGATTGGGATTCCTTCACAGCGGTGATTAAAGATAGATTGTGTACTGCATTATTGTCTCTAGCGTGGCTTAGTGAATACAGCACGGGCCTGGGACTCAGAAAGACCTGGATTCTAATCCCGGCTCCACCACTTGTCTGCTGTGTAAACTTGGCCAAGTCATTTAATTTCTCTGTGCCTCAGTTACCTTATCTGTAAAAAGGGGATTATGGGACGTGGGACTATGAGCCCCATGTGGGAGATGGGCTGTGTCCAACCTTATTAGCTTATATCTACGCCAGTACTCTTAGTTCAGTGCCTGGCACATAGTAAGGATATAACAGATAGAGAAGCAGCGTGGTTCAGTGGAAAGAGCCCGGGCTTTGGAGTCAGAGGTCATGGGTTCAAATCCAGGCTCCGCCAGTTGTCAGCTGTGTGACTTTGGGCAAGTCACTTAACTTCTCTGTGCCTCAGTTACCTCATCTGTAAAATGGGGATTGAGATTGTGAGCCCCATGTGGGACAACCTGATCACCTTGTATCCCCCCCACTGCTTAGAACAGTGCTTTGCACATAGTAAGCACTTAACAAATACCATTATTATTATTATTATTATTGTTGCTAATAATAATATTAGCAATAATAGCAATATTATCAATATTATCAATTATTATTATTGCTAATAATAATAATAATAATAATAAATACTATTTAAAAAAGCAGCTTTCTGGTTATGTCTCAGTGTTGGGATGGGACAATACCTGGCTGCTTATAAAATCTATAGGTTTTTCTAGGCTTAATATGCAGCATGGTTTATTAGAGAAGCAGCATGGCTCAATAGAAAGAGCACGGGTTTGGGAGCCAGAGGTCATGGGTTCTAATCCCAGCTCCACCACTTGTCAGCTGTTTGACTTTGGGCAAGTCACTTCACTTCTCTGTGCCTCTGTTATGTCATCTGTAAAATAGGAATAAGACTGTGAGCCCCCCATGGGACAACCTGATCACCTCGTATCCCCCCACCCAGCGCTTAGAACAGTGCTTCGCACATAGTAAGTGCTTAACAAATGCCATCATTATTATGGGGATTCATTCAGTCATATTTATTCATTATTCATTATTATGTCACTTATTCAATGACATAATTGAATTGGGTCACCCACTTTTAGAGAAGGTTCAGTCTGTCTTGAATGTTAACTGGAATTGGATCATCATAAACATTGATCATCATCAACATTGACTGCAGTCATTGAGTTCCTGCAGAGAGCAGAGTACCGTATTAGATGCTTGTGAATATACAACAAAGGTAAAGATATCATCAATGCTCTCAGTGAGTTTTCAAGCTGTTGAGGAAGAGGGAAAAAGAGCAGGTAGGTGCATAGATACAAAAGTTGGAAAAAAAGAGAAAGCCATTAATAGCAAATTAGCACTCCACCCATGAGTGCTAAGGTACTAATGAGATGTAATGATCAGGAAGGTGAGAAATACTCAGGTACTGCCTCTTGAAGGAGGTGGTTAATAGTTGTGGCATATGGGAAGAGCGTAATGTGGGAAGCAGGATAATGGAAACAGCACAGTCCTGGCAGCCAGAGGACCTGGATTCTAATCCCAGCTTTGTCACTGGACAGTTATTTGTCCTTGGGCATGTCACCTAACTTCTCTGTGCCCCAGTTTCCTAAACTATAAAATGAGGATTCAGTACCTGTTCTCCCTCCTACCTGACTGTGAGACCCATGTGGGACAGGGACTCTGTCTAACTTGATTATGCTGTAGCCACTTCAGTGCTTAGAACTGTACTTGACACGTAGTAACTGCTAAACAAATACCACAATTCTTAATTATTACTATTGTAATTATTATTACATGCCAGGCATTATCATAAGCACTGGGGTAGATACAGAATAATTAAGCCGTAAGCAGCCCCAGTCCTACATGGGGCTCAGATTTGAAGTAAGAGTGTATCTACCCAGAGTTTAGAACAGTACTTGACACAGAGCATTGTATAGTATTCTCCCAAGCACTTAGTACAGTGCTTTGCATAGAGTAAGTGCTTAATAAATGTGATTGAATGAATGAATGAACAGAGTAACTGTTTAACAGGTAGTTAGATGCAAGTTCTTAACTTCTCTGAGCCTCAGTTCCCTCATCTGCAAAATGGAGATTAAGACTGTGAGCCCCATGTGGGACACGGACTGTGTCCCACCAATTATCTTATATCTACCCCAGGACTTGGTGTACTGCTTGGCACATCCTAAAAAATTGGTGCAACCACCACATTTCCCCTCTTTATTCTTTGGTTAGGATCCCCTTGCAAACCATGGGCTGTGTCTGATTCTCACCCATCTCTCCCAGGCACTTTCTACACGCAAAGTAAGCATTGAACAAATACCATCAATTGAATGAATGCTTCTCCCAGGCACCCAGTTCAATGTTTTGCAGACAGTAAATGATTAATATATACTTACGTGTTCCCTCTTGCACCAAGACTGACTGACAGTTTTGCATTCCTTTTGCCACAAAATACATAGCTCGAATCTCATTGGATTTATCTGCACGTAACTATTCTATTTATTTTGTCAATGATGTGCATCTAGCTTTACTTCTATTTATTCTGATGACACCTGACCACATGTTTTGTTTTGTTGTCTGTCTCCCCCTTCTAGACTGTGAGCCCGCTGTTGGGTAGGGACCGTCTCTATATGTTGCCAACTTGTACTTCCCAAGCGCTTAATACAGTGCTCTGCACACAGTAGACGCTCAATAAGTATGATTGAATGAATGAAGAGCATGGCCTAGGGAAAGAGCATGGGCCTGGGTGCCAGAGGACCTGGGTTCTAATTTTCCTGCTCTGTGACCTTGGGCAAATCACTTCAATTCTCTATGTCTCAGTAATGTAGGGATTAAATCCTACCCCCTCCTACTTGGCTATGAGCCCCATGTGGGACAGGAACTATGTCCAACCTGATTAACTTGTAATTACCCCAGTGCTTAGAACAGTGTTTGACACTTAGTAAGTGCTTTGGAAATACCATTAAAAGAAATCCCTACTGATGTAGGCTAGTTGTGAAGTTTAACCAAGTTGAATACACAAGCAATACCATAAAGACCAGAACAGTGATCCAACCAACCCAATATTCTGAAATAGAGAAGCAGTACGGCCTAATGGCCGGAGTCAGAAGGACCCGGGTTCTAATCCAAGCTCCACCACTTGTCTGCCATGTGACCTTGGCTAAGACATTTAACTTCATCGGTGAAACAGGGACTAAGACTATGAGCCCCATATGGGACATGAACTGTATCCAACCTTATAAGCTTGTATTTATCCCAGCGTTTAGTACAAGGCTTGACATGTAGTAAATGATTAATAAATGCCATAAGAAAAACAGAAAAACAAAACTAGAAAAGGATAGGATGAATATAATGATGTCCTCTTCAACACTCATCTTTATGGTTAAGGAAGAAGCATGGCGTCGTGCCAGGGGACCTGAGTTCTAATTGTGGTTCTAACTCTTTGCCTGCTGGGTGACCTTGGGAAAGTCACCTAACTTCTGGGGACCTAAAATTCCTCAAATAAAAAATGGGAATCAAAATGCTCTTCTCCTTCTCCTTTAGACTGTGAACCCCAGGTGGGACAGGGGCTGTGTCTGATATGTATGTTATGTATCTACCCAGATCTTAGTACATTGTTTGGCACATAGTAAGAATGGAAATATGAGAATTATTAATCACTATAATAATTGTTATTATCCTGCTGTATATTTTTCATCGTCAAACCCATCTCAAATCTGTGTAAAACTTTCTTGAACCACTTGTCTGCTATGTGCCCTTGGGCAAGCTGCTTAACATCTCTGTATCTCAGTTACCTCATCTGTAAAATGGGGATTAAGACTGTGAGCCCCACGTGGGACTACCTGATTACCTTGTATCTACCCCAGAGCTTAGAACAGTGTTTGGCACACCTTAAGCACTTAACAAATACCAAAATAATTAATAATAATTAATTCTAAAAAAATCCATCATGAACTGACCAGGGCATTTTTTGAGCTTAATTTATAATTTCTCCCTAATGATACATTATGGACCAATCATCCATAACTTTTATTACCTTTCTCAATATGGTATTCATTAAGAACATGCACTTTGCTTACACTGGAATGAATACAAAATAATGAAACCGGGCATGTTTCCTGCCCCACACAAGACTCATAGTGCGGATAGACAGATAGAAAGAATAAGAAATAAAGTATTGTGAAAGACAGTAAGTAGCAACGTCAACAAATTAATTGAACCTTGCTCCTATTAATATTTCCTGCTTAGGAAAATTTAAACAGTATTACATTTTATAATTTTTCACTACCCATTGATGAGTGGTTCTTTGGTTTATTTTGAACTTTCCATCTTCAAACATCCCCAGGTGTCCCCAAGTTTTAGTGTTGGGGCATTTGGTGACCATTAATTCAGAATTCACCATGTTATACCCACCATGACTTAGTAGGTTTCCATGTAGCCTGCTTTGACTCCATCACTAGGTTTTCTCAATGTATTTTCAGGTTAGAAAACTAGAGAAAGCAAGGAAAGAAAAGCATTGACTTCTGGTTGTGTCCTCTTAGATGAATGAATCACTTATGTTAGGGAGTTGTGTGGGATTGTAACTTAAAAACAGATTATGTTTTCAGCATTTTATTGCAGTGCTAGCACATTACTTCCAGGCAACATGCCTTAGGTTGTAAGCTATAGGGGAGGTGCAAGATAGGGAGTGTAAAGATTTGTCAGCTTTATATCCTTGAGGGTTTCAAACCTTCACTCTCCCACCACCTGGAACAGATGGTAATTTACAGGCTAGTGTGATTTTTTTGTTGTTGTTGTTTTCTAAACTGGGACTTTCACTTGGTAATTTTTGTGATCTTGTCAGAAGCTTTTGATTGCAAAAGAAAGTCTGTGGTATTCCAAGGCAAAACCATATACACATAAGCCTTTTCTGGTCAGAGGAAATTGAAATTTGGTGCATCTTGAAACTGTATGATGAATGGCTCATCCTTCCAGTGTTGGGTGCAACTATTAGAACCCTATCTTTGTGTATATATAATAAT
Organism: Tachyglossus aculeatus; assembly: GCF_015852505.1. Classification (NCBI taxonomy): domain Eukaryota; kingdom Metazoa; phylum Chordata; class Mammalia; order Monotremata; family Tachyglossidae; genus Tachyglossus; species Tachyglossus aculeatus. The sequence continues at coordinate 86,466,332 of NC_052066.1, forward strand.
GATGGGATTTGTTAAGCACTTACTATGGGCAAAGTACTATTCTAAGTGTTGGGGGGATACAAGGTGATCAGGTTGTTCCACGTGGCACTTAGTCTTGATATACTCCTTTTACAAATGAGGTAACTGAGGCACAGAGAAGTTAAGTAGCTTGCCCAAGGTCACACAGCTGACAAGGGGCAGAGCCGGGATCCAAACCCATGAACTCTGACTCCCAAGTTCATTCTCTTTCCACTGAGCCATGCTGCTTTGGGGGAATCAACTTCAGTGCAGAGGTGATTCAGGAGGGAGGGCAAATGGAATAGGGAGATGTGGGATTAGTCAGGGAAGGCTTCCTGGAGAAAATGTAAATTATAGGATCATTTTGAAGATGAGAAGAATAGTGGCCTGTAGGATGTGAAGGGGGAGGGAACTCAAGGCAGGAGGAGGGCTTGAGCATGAGGTTATCCATGAGAGAGATGAATGAGAGAAAGGCACATTGAGTAGCTTTGTGTTCAGGCGGGGTTATAGTGAGAGGAGAATGAAGATAAATTCATTCATTCATTCAATCATATTTATTGAGCGCTTACTGTGTGCAGAGCACTGTACTGAGCACTTGAAGTACAAATCGTCAACATATAGAGACGGTCTCTACCCAACAACAGGCTCACAGTCTAGAAAGGGGAGACTAGAAGGGAGAGACAGACAATAGAACAAAACAAGCAGACAGACATCAAAATAATCAGAATAAATAGAATTATTGCTATATACATATCATTAATAAAATAGAGTAATAAAATCAATAGAGTAATAAATATGTACAAATATATATAAGAGCTGGGGAAAGGGAAAGGGGGTAGCACGCGGAGAGATGGGGAGGGGAGGAGGAGGAGAGGATAAAGGGGGGGCTCAGTTTGACAAGGCCTCCTGGAGGAGGTGAGCTCTCAATAGGGCTTTGAAGGGAGGAAGAGAGTTAGTTTGGCAGATGTGTGGAGGGAGGGCATTCCAGGCCTGAGGAAGGACTTGGGCCAGGGGTCGACAGTGGGACAGGCAAGAACAAGGCACAATGAGGAGGGTAGCGGCAGAGGAGCGGAGTGTGTGGGGTGAGCTGTAGAAGGAGAGAAGGGAGGTGAGGTAGAAGGAGGCAAGGTGATGGACAGCCTTGAAGCTGAGAGTGAGTAGTTTTTGCTTCATGCAAAGGTTGACAGGCAACCACTGGAGATTTTTTAGGAGGGGAGTGACATGCCCAGAGCAGTTCTGTACAGAGATAATCCGGGCAGCAGAGTGAAGTATAAACTGAAGTGGGGAGAGACAGGAGGATGGGAGATCAGAAAGGAGGCTGTTGCAATAATCCAGTCGGGATAGGATGATTGAACCAGCAAGGTAGCGGTTTGGATGGAGAGGACAGGGCAGATCTTGGCGATGTTGTGGAGGTGAGGTCGGCAGATTTTAGTGATGGATTGGATGTTGCAGGTGAATGAGAGAGCGGATTCTAGGATGACACCAAGGTTGCAGGCTTGTGAGATGGTAAGGATGGCAGTGCCGTCCACAGTGACAGAAAACTCAGGATGAGGACAGGGTTTGGGAGGGAAGATAAGGAGCTCAGTCTCGGACATACTGAGTTTTAGATGGCGGGCAGACATCCAGATGGAGATGTCTTGAAGGCAGGAGGAGATACGAGCCTGGAGGGAGGGAGGGAGGGAGAGAGAACAGGGGTGGAGGAGTTGATTTGGGTGTCATCAGCGTAGAGATGGTAGTTGAAGCTTTGGGAGCGAATGAGTTCACCAAGGGAGTGAGCATAGTATATAGTTTGGTGAGCATAAATGGGAAGGAGAGATCTGATTAAGTACTTAAAAGCCAGTGCTCAGGGATTTCTGCTGATGTGGAGGATATGCAACCACTGGGGATTTTTGAGGAGTGGGGAGATTTACTCAGAACAGTGATTTAGAAGTCAATCTTCACATCAGGTTGAAATATGGCCTGGAGAGGAGTGAGGCTGGGGACAGGGAGGTCAGTAAGGAAGCTGATAGAGTTGCCAAGACAGGGATTGACAAGTGCTAAGCCCAACTAAACCCTCATTTTCCCCTACTTCCTCTCCTTTCTGTATCACCCATTTACTCAGATCTGCACCCTTTATTCACCCCACCTTCAGCCCCACAGCACTTATCAACTTATCCACAATTTATTTTAATGTCTGTCTCCCTCTCTAGACTCTAATCTCCTTGTGGGCAGAAAATGTGTCACTAAACTCTGTTGAATTGTACCCTCCGAAGTGCTTATTACAGTGCTTTGCACATAGTAAATGCTCAATAAATGTCGTTGATTGATTGATTGATAAGTGCTTGGACTAGTGCAAGGAGCTAAAATAGCCTAGCTAGGTTCTTCTAATGAGGCTCTTGAGTTAATCAATCAGTTTTATTTATCGATTTGTATGATTGGTTTAAAGAGTGCCTTTCTCTGGACACTGCCGTTAAATTCAGGCAAATAGAGGGAGGACATTTCAGTTAAGAGCCTTTGCTTATGAAATTTCTCAATGCTTCTCAGCCTCCTTCAGGAGGCAGTATCAGACCCGTGTTATTAAATTCATTCATTCAATCATATTTATTGAGTGCTTACTGTGTGCAGAGCACTGTACTAAGCATTTGGTTAATTGGTTAATAGGTTAAATCGGTTAAATCATTTCTCCCTCAGATGCAGACCTTTTCAGGCACCTGTTTTGGGGCACGAGGAAAGGATAGGATCTGCATCTTCAAAAATCTGTGTATTTTTCAAAGCCTGTGTACTTTATCTAAAGCCTTTAACCTTCTACCGGCACCTTCAGACAATTATATTGCAAAGGGCACCCCATTTTTTTTTAATTAATTCACTAATAAAATTCTGTGTTTGGAGCCGTAAATGTTATGTTGTATTTGCCTAAACTGGGAAAGTCACACATAGGTGGTTCATTTGTGGGCAGACTGGCTTTTGGCAGACAAAAGTAGAATATTTTAAATGTTTTCTGGATTGTCTTATATGTTCCTGGAATTGCACAAAGCCTATTTCTATTTAATCTAGAGTTTAATCTGGTTATGATGTCAAGTGTTTTTATAGTAGTATGTTCTCATCAACTTTTAATGGAGCTAAGTGATTTTGCATGTAAATGTGCCCAGAAATTTTTCACTATTACATTAAGAACGGAAGGCATTTTCTGCTGAGCTTGTTCTTTAATGCAAAAAGGTGGTGGTAAATCTCTCTGAAAGCCATTGAAATACTGCTGTGAAGAATTTCTTCTGGTCAGTTATACTGTAGTTCCAAAAACCTCCTTTCAGTAAGTACGTTTTCCCAAAGGGCTTCAACTCACAGAATACGGTAAATCCACTCATTTGAATCGATTGAAATAATGCAATATTTTCTCCACGTGTGGGTTAACAAACCCCTACCCAGTAGCACAACAGAATTCAATACCGTCCCCCCAAAAACAACCATGATTATCTCTTAGAACTGGAGTCGGGGCTTTTGATATTTAACATGGTAATTCATTCATTCATTCAATCGTATTTCTTGAGCACTTACTGTGTGCAGAGCACTGTACTAAGCGCTTGGGAAGTACAAGTTGGCAACAGATAGAGATGGTCCCTACCCAGCAGTGGGCTCACAGTCTAGAAGGGGGAGACAGAGAACAAAACAAAACATATTCACGAAATAAAATAAATAGAATAAATATGTACAAGTAAAATAAATAAATAGAGTAATAAATGCATACAAACATATATACATATATACAGGTAACTGCTCTGAAAGGAACTTAGCCTAGAGAATATTGCTCTATTTATTCAAATAAATGTTGGGGGGAGACAGAAGACTTCATAAATTATTACCGTGGTTCTGCATAAAGCAGGTGAGGCTCAGACACAGAAAATTTTCCATTATAAATTGTAAGCACATTGAATCAACCAATTAATTGGTGGAGGAAGGAAATGATTGATTCTCCAGAGTTCTTTAAAAAAGGGATAGATTCTCATCCCATTAGGAGGCCCTTTATAAGCCACACAGTGGAATGGATAAGCAGTAATATTCTCAATAGTCCAGGCATTCAGCAAACCAATCATAGTCACCCTAAGCTATTTTGAACAATCAAAGTTGTGTCCCCTCTGCCCTTAGAGTAGGGGACCGGAGGGCAGGGGTGTCTCTATTCAACTGTGTGTATGGCCTCCTCCCTTGTAATGGAGGGGGGGGTCTCCATTCTACTGGCATAGAGGGGATTTGAATCCACCAGAACCCACCTACTAGGACCCAGTGCCCTGGGACAAGGATTCCCCATCCCCGCCGTTCAGGACTTGGAGGGATTCCTCAAGGAATAAGCCTTTGGACTTTCTCAGTGTGGATGGTTGGGAGCAGAAATAAAGGGTACTGAAAGATGAATTCTCTACTGTAGGATTTGCAATCTGCTACATAGCCTCAGCCCTGCCACCTAAATCCTTGCTGGACAATAATTTAGATCAGAAAATCCACTATCCGATTTTGCGGCCTGTTGGGGCACATGCAGAGACACCTCCTGGTGAAGACCAGGAAAAGGAAAGTATTTAAAAGGCAATAGCAAGCTTTGGGTTTTTTTCATGGTATTTGATAATTGCTTACTACATTCCAGGCACTATACTAAGCATTGGGGTAGATACAAGTTAATCAGGTTGGACACAGTCCCTTTCCCAAATAGGGCTCACATGTGGGCTAGGGCTTACAGTATTAATCACCATTAATCACCTTTAATCTTAATCTTCATTACCATTTTACAGTTGAGGTAACTGAAGCCCGGAGAATGAAGTGGCCTACCCAGGGTCACACAGCAGACAAGTGGCGGAGCCGGGATTAGAACCCATGTCCTTCTGACTCCCAGCCCTGTCCTCTATATACTAGGCCATGCTGTTTCTCTTCTACTCACAATATCTTGTAACTGTCACTGAGGCAGCCCATGCATACTGTTGCTCTAAGGTACCCAGGGATTGCTGACCACGGTCTCAGCAGACATAGAGCACTGGCGAAAGTATAACACTTCCATCCCTTTCTGAGTGACATGCACTCTGAGAGTCGACCAGAGTGATCACTCTTTGACCATCTCTATCTCACCACCTTCTGTTCTTGGGATGTCTCAAAGCCTAAATAACAAATTCAAAATGGAAGTCTTATCCTTCAAATCCAACCCTCCTCAGGACGTCCTGCTGGGAACATCGTAAAGGTACTGCAGAGGGTCTCCTGAAGCCTTCCTCCACTAGTGGTACTGCCTAAGGAGTGGAAGAGTGAGAAGCACCCCAAGCCTTTAAGGGGAAATCCTGAAACTCATGGAAGTGTGAAAAGGGGAAACACCTGAAGAGAATGGTAGGAAAAACAAGGTGGGAGTAGAAATCTCATCTGTTGGTTCTTCAGCCTCCTTACTCTGTCCGTCCCTGATAATATCACTGCTCTTCCATTTCTTCTTTTTACTACTAGACATCCTGAAACCAATTACCTCAATCAGTCAATCAGTCAAATCATTACTTCCCAAAGTCCTTGAGCGAGTTGTCTAACACCTGCCATCGCAAGTTGCTCTCCTTCAATTATCTCCTTGACCTCCTCCAATCTGGCTTCTGGCTCCTTCGCTCCACAGAAACTGCCTTCTCAAAGATCACAAATGATTTCCTTCTTGCCAAATCCAATCCAAATCCTCCTTAACCTCTCAGGTGCCTTTGACACTGTCGACCATTCCCTTCTCCTGGAAACATTATCCAACTTCAATATCACAGGCACTGACCTCTCCTAGTTCTTCTATCTCTCTGACTGCTCATTCTCAGTCTCTTTCATGGGCTTGTCCTCTGCTTCCCACCTGCTAACTATGGGTGTTCCTCAAAGTTCAGTTCTGGGTCCCCTTCTCTTCTCTAACTACACCCACTTCCTTGGAGAACTCATTTGCTCACGTGGCCTCTACTACCGTCTTTTTGCAGTTGATTCCCAATTATACATCTCCAGCTCTGATGTCTCTCCCTCTGCAGCCTCACATTTCCTCCTGCCTTCAAAACAACTCTACTTGGATGTCCTACTATCACCTCAAAGTTAACATGTCCAAAACAGAACTTCTTATCTTCCCATACAATTCCTGTCCTTCCCCTGACTTTCCTATCACTGTAGATGGTGCCACTACTCTTCCTGTCTCACAATCCCATAACCTTGGCATTATCCCTAACTCCCCTCTCTCATTCAACCCCCATACTCAATACAGCATTAAATCCTGTCAGTTTGACCTTTTACAGCATCACTAAAGTCTGCCCTTTCCTCTCCATCCAAACTGCTACCATGGTAATCCAAGCACTTAACCTATCCCACCTTGATTACTATATCTGCCTCCTTGCTGATCTCCTTGCCTCCTGTCTCTCCCCACTCCGGTCCACCTTCATTTTGCTGTCTGGATCATTTTTCTACAAACATGTTCAGGCCATGTTTCCCCACTCCTCAAGAATCTCCAGTGGTCACCCATCCACCTGCACATCAAGCAGAAACACCTTACCATCAACTTTAAAACCCTCAATCACTTTTTCCCCTCCTGCTTCACCTCCCTACTCTCCTACTAATGCCCAGCCTATGCAATTTGCCCCTTTATTGCTAACCTTCTCACTGTACCACAGTCTCATCTATCTTGCCACCAACCTGTCCCCCATGTCCTGCCTCTGGTCTGAAACACCCTCCCTCTTCGTATCTGACAGACGATTACTCTCCCCCCTTCAAAGCCTTATTGAAGGCACACCTCCTCCAAGAAGCCTTACGTAACTAAGCTCTCCCTTCCTTTTCTTCCATTCCCTTCTGCATTTCCCGGACTTGCTCTGTTTATTCATGACCCCTCGTCCCCAGTCCCACAGCACTTCTGTACAAATCTGTAATTTTATTTATTTGTATTGATGTCTCTCCCCCCCTCAAACTATTAGCTCATTGTGGACAATGAAGGTTTATGTTATATTCTCCCAAGCATTTAGTTCAGTGTTCTGCACACAGTAAGTGCTAAATAAATATGATTGACTGACTGACTATTGAATGCTTACTGTGTGATGAGCACTGTTACTGAGAAGCAGCATAGCCTAATGGATGGAGTACCGGCTTGGGAGACTAAAGGACCTGGGTTTCAATCCTGGTTCTGCCACTTGTCTGCTGTGTGATGTTAGGCAAGTCACTTAACTTCTCTGGGCACTAGTTACCTCGTCTGTAAAGTGGAGATTTAGATTGTATCCAACCTGACTGTCTTGTACTTACTCCAACACTTAGTACAGTGCCAGGCACATAGTAAGAACTTAACAAAAACAAACCACCCCGAAAAATAAACCAAGTGCTTGGGAGACATGGTTGTTAGACATGTCCCTTCTCCTCAAGGAGCTTAAAACCTAGAAGGGTAGTCAGACATTGAAATAAATTATAGATATGTGTTGTGGGACTAAGGGTGGGATTTGCATCAGTAATTTAGAAGGTACAGATCCAAATGCATAGGTGCTATAGAAGGGTAAAGAGAAATGGGGAATAAGGGTTTAGTTGGCCTAGGTCCCTGGGAGGAGATATGATTTTAATAAGGCTTTGAAGGTGGGGAGAGTGATTTTTTTTTTTGTAAATGAAAGGTGAGGGAGTTTGAGGCCACTGGGAAAACATGGGCAAGTGGTCGGCAGCAAGATAGAAGAGATCTAGGTATAGTGAGTAGGCTGATGTTAGAGGAGTAAAATTGTGCAGGCTGGGAGGTAGTCCAAAATCAGAGAGGAAAGGTAAGAAGGGGAGAACTCAGTGAGTATTTAATAGGTGGTGGTAAGGAGTTTCTATTTGATTATGGTGCTGGATAGACAACCACTGGAGGTTTATGAGGAATAGGTTGATAGGGACTTTTTTAGCACAATGATCCAGTCAGCAGAGTGAAGTAAGGACTGGGAATGAGAGAAATAGGAAGTGAGATAGTCAGCAAACAGGCTGATGTAGTAGTCAAGAAAGTATTAGTGCGGAAGAGTTTGGTTGGAGGAGAGAGGATGGATTCTATAGAAGTTGCGAAAGTATAACTGATAAGGTTTTGGTGGTAAGTCAAATATGTGAGCTGAATGAGAGAGATGAGTTGAGGAATGGGATTGTGAAATAGAGAGGACACCAGTGCTGTTTACAGTGTTGGAAAAGACATGGGGAGTGCAGGGTTTGGGTGGGAAGATGAGGAATTCTATTTTGGACAAGTTAAACTTGAGGTGTCAGTGGAAGAATGAAATAGAGATGTCTTGAAAGCAAGAGAAAATGGAGAACTACGGAGAAGGCAAGGTGAGAGCTGAAGATATTTATCTGTGAAGCATCTGTGAAGAGATGGTAGTTGAAGCCACGGGAGCAAATGAGTTTTCCAAGGGAACGGATGTAGCTAGAGAGTAGAAGGGGACCCAGAACTGAGCTGTGACGGATTCCCATATTTAGAAAATGGGAGGCAGAGGAGAAGCCTGCAAAAGAGACCAAGAAGGAGTCACCAGAAATATACCAAACTTTGCCTTCCCCCGACTTCTCATCACTATAGATGGCACCACCATCCTTCCTGTCTCACATAATAATAATAATAATAATAATAATAATAATAATAATGGTATTTGTTAAGCGCTTACTATGTGCAAAACACTGTTCTAAGTGCTGGGGAGGTTACAAGGTGATCAGGTTGTCCCATGGGGAGGGCTCACAGTTTTAATCCCCATTTTACAGGTGAGGCAACTGAGGCCCAGAGAAGTTAAGTGACTTGCCCAAAGTCACACAGCTAACAGTTGGCAGAGCAGGGATTTGAACCCATGACCTCTGACTTCAAAGCCCAGGCTCTTTCCACTGAGCCACGCTGCTTCTCACATGTCCATACCTTTGGCATTATCCTTGACCCCCTCTCCCATTCAACAAACGTATTCAGTCCTTCATTAAATCCTGTCGGTTCCACCTTCACAACATCATTAAAATCTGCCCTTTCCTCTCCATCCAAACTGCAACCACATTAATCCAATCATTTATCCTATCCCACCACGATTACTGCATCAACCTCCTTGCTGACTTCCCAGCCTCCTGTCTCTCCCCATTCTAGTCTGTACTCTGCTGCCTGGATCATTTTTCTACAAAATTGTTCAGAACATGTCTCCCGACTCCTCAGGAAACCCAAGTAGTTGCCCATTCACCTCCGCATCAAACAAAACTCCTCACCATTGGCTTTAAAGCACTCCATCACCTTGCCTACTCCTATCTCACCTCACTAGTCTCCTAGTTCAACCCAGCCCACACACTTTGCTTCTCTATTATTATCATTGTAATTGTTATTATTACCTTTTTTGGGGAAATGGATAATCGCAAATCCAATTTCTTAACAAGGTTTGCCCTTAACTTCTAATACCCTATCTTGTTTCCTTCTCATCTTCACCTTTTATGCTACCAATCTCACCCAAGTCCCTCCCCCTCTATCATCTTTAAGCTAGTTTACCCAGGTTAAACTGTTAGTAGCATGGCAGACAGCTTTCTAAGGGCCAGTTAGCTATGTTGGAGCATTCAGGCCCTTTGCCTGTCTTAAACCCTGCTGCTGCATGCCTGTTTCTCAGGATGTCTTTGGGGGATGAGCAGGCGAAGAGTGGGAAGGAAAACTCACCTGTAAGAGTAGCCATCTGTGAGCAGGTTTAGGTGAAAACAATTGATGAAAATAGAATTAAATCTGGATATCATTTATCCACTATTTCCTCCCCTATTATGTCAGTTAATTCAGAGTCCACTGAACAAAACTGGCAAAGGATGAGGAATTTGTAACATGGTCTTTGGCTAGTATGTGACAATTTGGCCGTGTAGAAAATATTTTGGAAAGTAGAAAATGAGAAACAATTAGAAATGCTGTTAGTTTAGACATAAGGAGGATGACGATGATTAGACAAATACTACTTTAGCAGATCAGCATCAAATGATGCGTAAAAATACTTAGCTTCCTAAGTGATCACTTGTATCAAATATCCTCCTGGTACTAGTTAGCACTAAGGAGGCAATGTCGTCAATTTTTCATTTTTTCTACAAACCATAATTGATGCTTAGAGAAGATAATTCTGGTAAAGTGCATTGTGTGGTGCCTATTGCTGAGATTACAAAGCACTCAAGGATGCTTGGTAGTCTGAAAGCTAAACAGCAATGAAGTACAGTGCTTTTTTCCATATTTCCCCTTCTCTGGAGTCATATTTGGGGAGTTCAGGAGGTTAGATTCAATTTTTAGATCAAATTCCTAAAAGAGCAATACCTGTATTGGTTGCTGTGAAGTCAATGTAATCATCTAATCATCTAACTTTAGGTAAAGAAGGGAGTTTCATGTCATCCAGCTGATCATTTTAAACCCTTACCAACAAGGTGCATATGAAATTATTTGATATTCTTTTTGCTGTATCAGAGCTCACTCTGAAAGTAGGAAAGAAAAAGAAGGGCAAACCTGGGTAAAACTAAAAGCCGAAGAAAAATAAAAGAAAAAAAAATATTATGGCTGTATGAAATGATTTGTAGGGAAGCAAAGGAACCTTTTTCTTTTTTTTTTCCCCTAGGGATTTTTTGTACTGCCACAGTCAGCAGACGTTTTGAGAATGAAATGTGATAGAGTTCATGTTTAAAATGTGCTGAAACATTTTTTTGTGAGAGAATGGAGGGATATCATAGGAACGAAGGCTAGGACAGAGAAGCGGTAAAACTGTTGGAGTGAAAAAGGATTTCCCTAGCCCCTCGTATGTACTGGAACTCAGTACCAAGAGGGAGATTTCTGTTTCACAAAAGTCCTCCTCCAAACAGTACTATGTAAATAGCGAGAGCCTTTATAAAGGACCCCTTTTTCAGGCCAGTAGACAGAAAGGACATTGAAAGTCTCATCCGTGTTCGAAACTGAACAATATGGAACATTGCTTTCTTGTCGACAAGCTTTTTCCTTTTCTTCTCTGAGACCGTGAAGATTTGCTGGAAATAAGAAATATAGCATTATGGCCCTTGAAAAAAGCCTGCTGTGAAGGAGTAGACTATAAACACCTTGGGAATAGGGATCATGTTTATCTATTCTATTTTACTCTTCCAAGTGTTAAGTACAGTGTTCTGCACACCAGAAGTGCTTAATATATCTTATGGACTGATTGATTAATATATGTTACCTAAACCTGGGGAACATAATAATAATAATAATAATAATAATAATAGCATTTATTAAGCGCTTACTATGTGCAAAGTACTGTTCTAAGCGCTGGGGAGGTTACAAGGTGATCAGATTGTCCCACAGGGGGCTCACAGTCTTCATCCCATTTTACAGATGAGGGAACTGAGGCCCAGAGAAGTGAAGCGACTTGCCCAAAGTCACACAGCTGACAAGTGGCAGAGCCGGGATTTGAACCCGTGACCTCTGACTCCAAAGCCCGGGCTCTTGCCACTGAGCCACGCTGCTTCTCTACATGGGTACAAAGAATCCACACATCCTTAAAAGGAAAATTTATCCAGAATTCAAGTGTTTCCTTCTATAGAAAATACCTGTAGTAACTTACCTGACTCTCCCATCCCTCCCCGTCTTTCCCTAGGCTCTCCTCATCCTCCCACTAATCTTTCTCTCCGCTGTTATTTATGTCCATATCTGTAATTTATTTCTGTTCATGTCTTTCTCCCCCTCTAGACTGGAAACTCGTTGTGGGAAGGGACTATGTCTGTTTATTATTCTATTGTACTCTCTCAAACGCTTAGTTCAGTGCCCTGCACACACTAAGTGCTCAATAAATATGAATGAATGAATGAATTAATTAAGCCAAGTGATATTTCAGGTAAAGAAAATGAAAGCTAATAAGATTGCATACCAAAAAGTTTAGAGGTGTATTAGGTGCTTTAAAGGGAGAGCAATGGCCAGTACCTTATAATTTCTCCTTCATTTGCTCTGTGGTCACAGTGCTAGTATCTGGAGCAATGACCATGAAGTTGCCAAGGTAAATTAAAGGATACTGGTGTCTCTGAGTAATAATAATGACAATAAAAGTAGTATTTGTTAAGCACTCACTATCAATTAATCTGTCAGTCATATTACTTGAGCACTTACTGTGTGCACGGCACTGTACTAAGGGCTTGGGAGAGCACAACAATATACCACACACATTCCCTGTCCAGAAGGTGCTTACAGTCTAGAGGGGGAGACAGATATTCTCCTGGTACTAGTTAGCGCTAAGGAGGCAATGTGGTCAATTTTTCATTTTTTCTACAAACCGTAATTGATATTACTCTATTTTATTTGTACATATTTATTCTATTTATTTTATTTTGTTAATATGTTTTGTTTTGTTCTCTGTCTGCCCCTTCTAGACTGTGAGCCCACTGTTGGGTAGGGACCGTCTCTATATGTTGCCAACTTGTACTTCCCAAGCACTTAGTACAGTGCTCTGCACACAGTAAGCGCTCAGTAAATACGATTTAATGAATGAATGAGAAGCAACGTGGCCGAATGGAAAGAGCACAGGGATTAGGAGTCAGAAATCTTGGCTTCTAATCCTGGCTCTACTGCTTGTCAGCTGTGACTTTGGGCAAGTCACTTGACTTCTCTCTGCTTCAGTTCCCTCATATGTAAAATGGGGATTAAGACTGTGAGCCCCATGTGGGACAACTCGATTACCTTGTATCGTCCCCAGTGCTTAGCATAGTGATTGACACATGGCACTTAACAAATACTATTATTAGTATTATATGAATACAAATAAATCCCACATGTGATTCAGTCTGAAGAAGGAGAGTAAGAACTTAATCCCCTTTTGGCAGATGAGGAAACTGAGGCACAGAGAAGTGAAGTGACTAGCCCAAGGCCACATACTGGGCAAGTGGTGGAGCTGGGATTAGAATCCCTAGTGGAGCAGTGTGGCTCAGTGGAAAGAGCACTGGCTTTGGATTCAGAGGTCATGGGTTTGAATCCTGGCTACGCCACATGTCTGCTGTGTGACCTTGGGCAAGTCACTTAACTTCTCTGAGCCTCAGTTACCTCATCTGTAAAATGGGGATTAAGACTGTGAGCCCTACGTGGGACAACCTGATCACCTTGTATCCCCCCAGTGCTTAGAACAGTGCTTTGCACATAGTAAGTACTTTAACAAATGCCATCATTATTATTATTATTATTATTAGTGGATAGAACACCAGCTTGGTAGTCAGAGGTCATGAATTGTTAACCCAGCTCTGCCATATATCTGTTGGGTGACTTTGGGCAAGTCACTTCACTTCTCTGTGCCTCAGTCACCACATCTGTAAAATGGGAGTCGAGACTGTGAGTCCCATGTGGGACAGGGACTGTGTCTAACCCAATTTGCTTGTATCCACCCCAGTGCTTAGTACTGTGCCTGACACATAATAAGCACTGAACAAATACCAGGAATGTAATTATTATTATTCTTATTATTAGATCCCATGATTCACAGGCCTGTGTTTTTTCCACTAGGCCAGTCCACATGTTCATATTAATGTCTGTCTCCCCCTCTAGACTGTAAGCTCATTATGGGGAAGGAATGTAATTTTGAGCTCCTCTAGACTGTGAACTTGTGGGTAGGGAATGTGTCTGTTTGTTATCGTATTGTACTCTCCCAAGTGCTTACTGTGTGCAAAGGACTGTACTAAGCACTCAATAAATATGATTGCATGAGTGAATGAATACCAACCCTGTTGCATTGTTAGGCTCACAAATGCTTAGTACAGTGCTTTGCACATAGTAAGCGCTCAATAAATACCACTGATTGAACTGCAAGCACTATTGTCCAGTCCCATCAATGTTTCAGGAGGGTTACCGTGTTGTCTGTTTAACCTTTTAGCAAAGTGTCATGCATTTTCTTGATTTTCAATTTTCTAGATGTCAGTGTCCCCAAAATCATAATCCCCTGTTAACTGTTAAAAATAAAAGAAGATTTTCTTGGCCAGTACTGAGTTTTTAAACTGTAGCTTACCATGTCAGCCAGTTGTCATGCTCTTGAGTCAAGTTGGATGCAAATATCTTGATTATTTTTTGCCTTTTTTTCCTTGAATGAATGTGATAGTGCTTTCATGACAGCTTGGGTGTCTAGTTGTTCACCTCACAAATCAGGTTCAAATTTTCACATCTTGAGGTCACTGTCTTTGAGGCTTCAGCAAAATGCAAACAGCCAATAAGTGACAGTCTTCTAGACTGTGAGCCCACTGTTGGGTAGGGACCGTCTGTATATGTTGCCAACTTGTACTTCCCAAAAGCGTAGTACAGTGCTCTGCACACAGTAAGCACTCAAGAAATACGATTAAATGAATGAATGAATGAATGATTTGGATCTATTCTTGACATAGATTTAGGTGAAATTACATTTCATCAATTCATTCTCTTGGCTGGAAAGAGTGCCAGAAATTGTACTTCTTGCTTTCCCCATTTGATTTCTTTTGTGGGCGATGGTTCAAGATGGTTCTTTTAGACTGTGAGCCCACTGTTGGGTAGGGACTGTCTCTATATGTTGCCAATTTGTACTTCCCAAGCGCTTAGTACAGTGCTGTGCGCATAGTAAGCTCTCAATAAATACGATTGATTGATTGATTGATTGATAAGAAAGGAACAAAAGTGGGTTGCTGTGTGTCCAGTCTTACTACTGAACTAGGAAATAACATAGGACACCCAGGCACCCAAATATAGTACTGGGGACTGCTAAGCGATACCTCTACCCAGTGACCTGGTGTCTATGGCTGATGCAGCTTGGCACAGTCAGACCGCATGATTTAATTTGATTTAGGGAGAACTTCCAGCCAGGAATCAGGCCTGGCCACTTAATTCAGTGAAAAAAAATGGTGTTGTAAAGCATACACCAGGCTGGAAGTAAAGATGCAGAGGCAGGCGGAAGGGCATTGAAATAAATGGAATCAATCAATCAGTAGTATTTATTGAGAAATTGTGGTGTGCAGAACAAAGCAGCAGGCGTAGTGGATAGAGCATGGAACTGGGAGTCAGAAGGTCATGGGTTCTAATCCTGACTCTACCACCTGTCTGCTGTGTGACCTTTGGCAAATCACTTCACTTCTCTGAACCTCAGTTCCCTCATCTATAAAATGGGGATTGAGACTGTGAGCCCTGTGTGGGACAGGACTATGTCCAACCCAATTTCCTTGTAATAATAGTAATAATAACAATAATAATAATAATAATAATAATAATAATAATAATAATGGTATTTGTTAAGCACTTACTGTGTACCAAGCACTGTTCTATGCTCTGGGAGGATACAAGATGAGCAGGTTGTCCCACATGGGGCTCAGTCTTAATCCCCATTTTGCAGCTGAGGCTCAGAGAAGTTAAGTGACTTGCCCAAAGTCACACAGCAGACATGTGGCAGAGCTGGGATTAGAACCCATGACCGCTGACTCCCAAGCCCGGGCTCTTTCCACTGAGCCATGCTACTTCTCTAAGTATCCACCCCAGCGATCGGTACAATGCCTGGCACAGAGTAAGTGCTTAACAAATACCACAATCATTATAAATATCATTATTATGTGCTTGGGAGAGTATAATACAACTGATTTGGCAAAAACAGCCCCTGCCCATAAGGAGTCTAGAGGAGGAGACAAGCATCCAAATAAATTATGGATACGTTCATAAGTGAATTAATGATATTTATTGAATAGTTAATATGTGCAGGAAACTGTACTAAAAACTTGGAGAAGAACAATATAACAGAGTTTGTAGATGTGATCCCTTCCTATAAGGATTTGGCCTAATGGATAGAGCAGGGGCTTGGGAGTCAGAAGATCATGGGTTCTAATCCTGACTCTGCCACTTGTCTGCTGGGCGACCTTGGGCAAGTCACTTCACTTCTCTGTACCTCAGTTCCCTCACGTGTAAAATGGGGATTAAGACTGTGAGCCCCACGTGGGACACCTTGATGACCTTGTATCTACCCCAGCACTTAGAACAGTGCTTAGCACATAGTAAGTGCTTAATCAATCAATCAATCAATCAATCAATCGTATTTATTGAGCGCTTACTATGTGCAGAGCACTGTACTAAGCGCTTGGGAAGTACAAATTGGCATCACATAGAGACAGTCCCTACCCAACAGTGGGCTCACAGTCTAAAAGGGGGAGACAGAGAACAGAACCAAACATACCAACAAAATAAAATAAGTAGGATAGAAATGTACAAGTAAAATAAATAAATAAATAAATAAACAGAGTAATAAATATGTACAACCATATATACATATATACAGGTGCTTAACAAATACCTTCATTATTATTAATTATTATTATTACACCTTTAGACATTAAAAAAATTATAGATAGGGGAAATACATTATGAAAATATTTACACAAGTGCTGTGGGGCTGGGGTGACTAGGAAAGGAGTACACAGCTAAGTGAATAGTCAATGTCATTGGGCATAAAACAGAAAAGGGTTAGTCAGGAAAGGCCTCTTGGAGGAGATGTGATTTTAGGAGGGTTTTGAATATGGGGAGGGCTGTCAGATATTTAGGGGGGAGGTCACTCATTCATTCATTTATTCAATCGTATTCATTGAGTTCTTACTGTATGCAGAACACTGTACTAAGTGCTTGGAAAGTACAGTTCAGCAATAAAGAGAGACAGTCCTTGCCCACACAGGGTTACAGTCTATGAGGAGGGAGACAGATATCAAAACAAGTAAACAGGCATCAATATAAATAAATAGATTTATAGCTATATACACATCAGAACAAGTAAACAGGCATCAATATAAATAAATAGAAACCCGAGAAAGGATGTGGGCTAGAAGTTGGTGGCAGATAGTTGAGACTGAGGTACAGAGAATAGGTTGGTGTTAGAAGAGCAAAGTATGTGGGCTGGATTGTAGTAGGAATTCAGTGAGGTAAGGTATGAGGGAGAGAGCTGATTTAATGCCTTAAAGCTGATGATGAGGAGTTTCCCTTTGGTACAGAGGAGGTTTTTGAAGAGGGGGAGATATGGACAGAATGATTTTTCAGAAAAAAATGATCCATGTAGCAGAGTGAAGTATGGACTGCATAGGGAATAAGAGAAGCAGTGTGGCTTAGTGGAAAGAGTGCCAGCTTGGGAGTCAGAGGACGTGGGTTCTAATCCGGCCTCCACCATTTACCTACTGTGTGACCTTGGGAAAGCCACTTAACTTCTCTGAGCCTCAGTAACCTCATCTTTAAAATGGGGATTAAGACTGAGCCCCATGTGGGACAACCTGATTACCTTTTCTCACCTGTCTACTGGTTTTGTCACCTGTCTACTTGTTTTGTTGTCTGTTTTGACACATCATTCCCCGGGCCTGGAATGCCCTCCCTCTGCCCATCCGCCAAGCTAGCTCTCTTACTCCCTTCAAGGCCCTACTGAGAGCTCACCTCCACCAGGAGGCCTTCCCAGACTGAGCCCCTTCTTTCCTCTCCCCCTCGTTCCCCTCTCCATCCCCCCAACTTACCTCCTTCCCTTCCCCACAGCACCTGTATATATGTATATATGTTTGTACATATTTATTACTCTATTTATTTTACTTGTACATATCTATTCTATTTATTTTATTTTGTTAGTATGTTTGGTTTTGTTCTCTGTCTCCCCTTTTTAGACTGTGAGCCCACTGTTGGGTAGGGACTGTCTCTATATGTTGCCAACTTGTACTTCCCAAGCGCTTAGTACAGTGCTCTGCACAAAGTGAGCACTCAATAAATACAATTGATTGATTGATTGAAAACTTTGACACCTGTCTACATGTTTTGTTTTGTTGTCTGTCTCCCCCTTCTAGACTCTGAGCCCGTTGTTGGGTAGGGACCGTCTTTATATGTTGACGATTTGTACTTCCCAAGCACTTAGTACAGTGCTCTGCACACAGTAAGAGCTTAATAAATATAATTGAATGAATGAATGAATGTCTGTCTCCCCCTTCTAGACTGTGAGCCCGTTGTTGGGTAGGGACTGTCTCTATATGTTGTCAACTTGTACTTTCCAAGCGCTTAGTACAGTGCTCTGCATACAGTAAGAGCTCAATAAATATAATTGAATGAATGAATGAATAGAAAGGATGTAAGGAGGTTAGAGAGGATGCTGGTGCAGAAATCAAGACAGGATATAACTGCTTGGATCATCATGGTAGTTTAGACCGAGAGGAAAAGGATGATATTAAAATTTTTGCGAAATTAGAATTGACAGAATTTTGTAATAGATTGAATGTGTGGGTTGAATGAGCCAAAAGTTGAGTATAATGCCATGTTTATGGGATAGTGAGACAGGGCAAGTTGTAATGTTCTCTGTAGTATTAGGAAAGTCAGGGAGAGGACAGGATTTGCGTGGCACACTGAGTTTTGTTCTGTGCATGTTAGGTTTGAGGGATCAGCAGAACGTCCAAGGAGAGATGCCCTCTAGGCAGGAGGAAATGTGAGTCTGCAGAGGAAGAGAGAGGTCAGAGCTGCAGAGGTAGATTTGGAAATCATCCTCCTAAAGATAGTAATTGAAGCTGAGAAAGTGAATGCAATCTCCAAAGAAGTGGGTGTAAGTGGAGACTAGAAGGGGACCCCAAACTGAGCCCAGAGGGACTCCCACAGTTTGAGGATGGGAGGAACAGAAGAAACTTGTGATAGAAATGGAGAAGGAGCGGTCAGGATGGGAGGAGAACCAGGAGAGGGTAGTGTTGGGGAAGCCAAGGTTAGATCTTGTTTTCAGGAAAAGGGGTTGGGGTTCGCAGTATCAACCACAGCAGAAATCTTTCCCCATCTTCATTGTTTTTCCAATGTCTCATCTTCTCCAGGAGGACTTCCACAATATAGTCTCCCAGTCTATATCCCCCAACTGGGTCTTAAACACACGTCTTCCATGCATACTCATTTATTTTGACACTAATTCATATACATATCCCCTTTTCCTTCTTCCAATTCTAGTTGATTTTAGTGTTCTGTCTCCTTCACTAGATTGTAAACTCTTTGAAGTCAGGGACTACGTCTTTTAATTCCATTATAGGCTCCCATGTGCTTAGCACACTGTTCTGTTCACTACAGATGCTCAATAAATGCTGGTGATTGATTGATCTTATACACTGGGAGTTTGCGACAAGGATTGTCCAGGCCCTGATGTTCATCTACTCTTTTGAAAACATTTGTTTTAAGCACTGAAGTGGTGTAGTCTCTAAAATAACATGACAAGAACAATCAAGGAAAATCTTTAGAGCTTTCATTCCCCTATAAAGATGCCCAATACAAAGAACAGCCCCATTACTCTCCAAGAAGCAAGCAAGGTAAACCCTGATTGTTTGTGGAATACATTTTGTATGGTATTTGTCGAACTCTGACTATGTTCCAGACACTGTACTAAGCACTGGAGTAGATTCAAGCTAATCAGATTGGACACTATGTCCCACATGGGGCTCACAGCCTCAATCTCCATTCTACAGATGAGGTAACTGAAGCACTGAGAGGGTAAGTGATAAGTAACTTGCCCTAAATCTCACAGCACACAAGCAGCAGAGTCAGGATTAGAATCCAGGTCCTTCTGTTCTACCCACTAGGCAACATTGTGTTTTGCCCAATTTTCTCCCTTGTGAGAGCTACACTAGTTTTGTTTCCCTTCTTTTTGGAGACCAATCAGTACTTTCATGCCCAAAGCACTACATATGCATGTGATATGTGACGTGATAGAGAAAGGTACACAGGGGATGTTGAATGTATTACCGGGAGACAACATTCTAACCTCCATCACATATTCTTCTTCTATCCCAGCGTGTGTTTCCAGGTTGAAATTTAAAGAAGCATCTCAAAATTCCTCCATTTAAAGATGGAATGAGCAAAAATATAGGCTTGCAAATTTAAATCCCTTTCCATCCACCTTTCACTTGATGATTTCTCCCAGTCTTCTGTCCCTGACCTAGTGAGGTAAAATACCCTCACAGCTGCCCCTTCAAGCCCCACTTCTCCCCAGCCATGGTCCCCAGCTCCAAATGGCTAATCTGACAATTGCTCTCCTCAGCCACTTCTGGACTGACAGAGAGTGGAGAGTAAAGATCTGTCAGGATCCTAGGTTCTACGCTGTCCTCTTGGGAACCTCCATATGAGAACAGCCAAGCTCAGAGAGCCTAGCCACCTTCCTCAGGCAGGGACAGTCAAACCCAGATTCCTGCCTTACTGGGTAGGAAGACCCAACCTCAGGCTATCTGACCAACCTCCTCCTCCTCCTCATCATCATCATCATCAATCGTATTTATTGAGCGCTTACTATGTGCAGAGCACTGTACTAAGCGCTTGGGAAGTACAAATTGGCAATATATAGAGACAGTCCCTACCCAACAGTGGGCTCACAGTCTAAAAGGGGAGACAGAGAACAAAACCAAACATACTAACGAAATAAAATAAATAGAATAGATATGTACAAGTAAAATAAATAAATAAATAAATAGAGTAATAAATATGTACAAGCATATATACATATATACAGGTGTTGTGGGGAAGGGAAGGAGGTAAGATGGGGGGGATGGAGAGGGGGACGAGGGGGAGAGGAAGGAAGGGGCTCAGTCTGGGAAGGTCTCCTCAGGCAGTGAACCCCAGACTCCCACCTTGCCCAGACAGAAAGAGCCAACCCCAGGCCACACAACCACCTTCTCCAGGCAAGGACAATCAAGACCAGACTTCCACCTTCCTGGCACTGAAACAGCCAACTCTGGACCACCAAACTGTCTTCTCCAGGCAGGAAAGTGTTTCCCAGACTTCTGCCTTCCCTCAGGTGGAAGAGCCAACCCCAGACCATCAGACCATCTTCCCCAGGCAGGGGGAGGCAAACGAAAGAACGTTACCTTCTCAAGGAAAGGGAGAATCTTGCAAGCTCAGGCAGTCATTCCAATTGGATGTTTTACCCATTAACTTCAGATTATATTATCACTATTATACACCAAAATAAATATCTTGGGCTATCCCTCAGTAGTCAATCAATCAATCATTTATTGAGCACT
Organism: Tachyglossus aculeatus; assembly: GCF_015852505.1. NCBI lineage: Eukaryota > Metazoa > Chordata > Mammalia > Monotremata > Tachyglossidae > Tachyglossus > Tachyglossus aculeatus. The sequence goes on from NC_052066.1 coordinate 86,487,236, forward strand.
TACTGTGTGCAGAGCACTGTACTAAGTGCTTGGGAGAGTAATAATAATAATATTAATGATGGTATTTGTTAAGCGCTTAATATGTGCCAAGCACTGTTCTAAGTGCTGGGGTAGATACAAGGTTATCAGGTTGTCCCAAGTGGGGCTCACAGTCTTAATCCCCATTTTACAGATGAGATAACTGAGGCACAGAGAAGTTAAGTGACTTGCCCAAAGTCACACAGCTGACACGTGGCAGAGCCGGGATTAGAACCCATGACCTCTGACTCCCAAGCCTGTGCTCTTTCCACTAAGCCATGCTGCTTGTCTTGTACTATATATATATAGTACATTATATAGTACGTTGTAACAGAGTTGGTAGACATGTTCCCTGTCCACAACTGGCTTACAGTAGTCATTCATAAACATCTGGAAATCTGGAATTCTGGGAGTGGAATTGTCTTATTTGTAGGAAGTAGAGTTGGATTTTATTTTGGTGTGGCAAGGTCAGAGGAGAGGGCACATACTTGTGGGTGTGATATTGTGTGTGTGTGTGTGTGTGTGTATATGTGTGTGTGTGTGTATTTATGCATTTATGAGTGTGAATGTGAGAGGAATATTGGTAGCTAGTGTGGCCCTGTCTCTTTTTCTTCCTCTGGCTTCCCTCCTTATACTGGGTTAATGTAGGTGTTTTTATTTCCACAAGAACTCCAAATTCATTCATTCATTCAATCGTATTTATTGAGTGCTTCCCTGCTTCAATAATAATGTCTTGCCCAAAATGTGGAGATGGCAATGTACACCTCCCTCTTATTGGCCTGGAATACATTTGACAATAATAATCATAATGATCAAAATTGTAATAACATTTATTGTTTTCTATGTGCCAAGCACTGTACTAAGTGCTGCGGTAGACACAAAATAATCAAGTCCCACTTGGGGCTCACAGCTTGAGTAAGAGGGAAAACAGGTATTGAATCCCCATTTTGCAGTAGAGGGAACTAAGGCACAGAGAAGTTAAGTGACTGGAAGTCAGAGGACATGAATTTTAAACTCAGATCTGTCATGTACCTGCTGTGTGACTATGAGCAAGTCACTTAACTTCTCTGTGCCTTAGTTCTAGTGGTCTTTCCACTAGGCCCTGAGGGAATAAAGATGGAATCCTTTTTATGATAAAAAGTGAACTGCTAATGTGCATCAAAAGTACTGGCCTTGCAAATGTTTCCTTGTGGATAAAAGTTTCCTTCCTTAGTACATTTGACTTGCAAAGCTCTTCCCTTGGGTCAAGTATTCTACCATTTCCTTAGACACTTTTCCTCCCTCCTCCCCCTGTCTTCTGTTTGTCCCTCCCTCACCCTTACTCCATCATCTATGACTTTTCTCCATTCCATCCACCCCAAGGGAAAAAAAAAAAAAACAAAAAGCAACAAAAAAACTCCCTGTCAAATCTACTTTTCTAACAAATTGTTATTTTTGTTTGTTTGCCCTTTTCTTCTCTAAACAAATGAGTCTCACTTGGTTAACTAATACATGAAACACTTCTTAAATTGTTGGTGGTTTTTATCTTTGTCCATGAGAACACAGTCAGAAGATGGGAAAGAGCCTTTTCCTTTCCAAAGGGCATTGCTTCCCAATTTTTCATTTCCCATTCTCATATTCTTTACAGGTTTTAATTTACTAATTAGAAGGAGCTACAGGAAATTTATCAAAGGGTGAGTCTATTCTCATAGGTTAGGTTTTTAAGAGTTTCACAGTAGATAATTAGAGCCAAACTCTTTTCATCCTCTCTCCTCAAATAATTCAATATTGGAATGCACTTGAATTGCAGCGTCTCCCTGAAGGTGTTTTAGATGTAGTGAAAATCACTGTGTGAACTCCCTACAGACTGAGTCAAATGAGAAATCTGAGCCCAAGGGACAGGGTTGTTAAGCTCTGCCTCAGGACATTTGTCTGGTTGAAAATAAGTTTTTCCTTTGAGACAACTAGAGGAATGAAGATGAGAGGAAATCACAAGCAGATTTAAGGAGAGGACCTGCAAATGCATTAGTATTGGGTCAATTCATGAGGGTTCATTGACTAAAGGCATTTCCCTGGACTCTCTCACAGCTCAGTAACATATCTAGCTGCAAATAACTACCTGCTGGCATTCCTTGAAGAGTCCTGTGCCCCGATGACCATTGCCTGCTATTAGTTTAAATGACTTGAGACTCACTCCATCATTTTGGAAGTTCCTCATGGTCAATAAATATCCCATATCACATTATTAATGTGACAGCTTCCAGGGGAATCCACCTGGTGTAGAAATCTGTCTCAAACTTCCATAAGAGAAAGAACACGTCAAGTCATGGAAGTCCTGAAGGAAGATTTTGATATCCTGAAAAAAATATGGTTGTTCCAGAGAAGTTTAATTTCCCACCAGGGAATAATTGTGGTCCAGAAAGGATGTGTGATGAGGATCCTTAAAATGAAATTACATGTTTTTCTTGCCTTTAATATTAGAGTAATATTGCTCATCACCTCAGTTGATTACATTCCCATCTGTTTACATTTCCCTCACTGAACCTCTTCCGTAAGCCACAGTGAGTTAGACATTACACAAACTTTTGTGTGTGTGTGTGTGTGTGTGTTTGTGTGTAGATTTCATACTATCATTCCTTCTTGTCTCGTGTATGGTGTGTACATGTGTAAATTTGTGTTTGTAGGTGTGCATGCTGCCCTAAAATTGTATGTCAACCACAACCAAGGACTTCCTTCTTTAATATGTGGATTCCTTAGTTGGGTTTCACTAAGACCTTCATTTTGAAACTTAAGAGGACTGACTTTGTGTGAGGTTGATGTTCTCTTAATCAGTATGCATGTGTTAACTTTCACACATTGCCTTGCTTAATAAAACGCCAAAGCATTTCACAGTGGGGACACCATCTAAGGTCATTTCTTTGCTGGTTTAAATAATTTAATGGTTTCAGAGGCATTTATGAACAAGTATGTAAAATCCATTGTCTCCTTAGAGTAATTATGTAGAAGATGGGTAATAGCAATGCAGAGAGTGGTTGGGGGAGGTTGTGGGGGGTGGGGGGCACAGAGCTCAGTTTTTTTTCTCCTCAGATGTACTTATAAATATGTAATTTCATCTGTGATCTTTGCTTCCATTTGGATTTCCCAAACTAAATTTTCAAGAGGAATCTGAAAATGTGCATGCAAAATTAGATTTAAGAGGAAACTGCTGATATAGGTTACCGGATCGTGTTGTATTTAGGTGATAATGTAGGAGCATGTAGGACCAGATCAGGATTTAGTGAATTCAGAGAATGATGGGCAAAGGAGAAGAGAAGAGAAATTTGTCATAATCAGGGAGCATAGCTTTCAACCTATATGTGTGTGTTTGGATCTATACGAATACACATTCACACACACAATATGTGAGTGAGTGTGTGTGTGTGTGTGTGTGTGTGTGTGTGTGTGTGTAATGTCTAACTCATTGTGACCTATGAAAGAGGCTCAGTGAGGGAAATGCAATCAGATAGGAGTGTAGCCAACAGAGCTGATAAGCAATACTATTATAATATTAAAGGCAAAAAAACCACATTTGTAATTCCATTATAAGGATCCTCATCCCCAGTCCTTTCTGGACCAAAGTTATGCCCTGGGGGAAAATAGAACTTCTCTGAAACAACCATACGTTTTTCAGGATCACAAAATCCTTCCTCCAAAAGGAACACTGCTGTTTCCAAGAGATTCCAGGGATTTTATTTATTTATTTATTTGTAGTCCTGGGATAATATGGCTTAATCTATATTCATCAACGACTACGGTTTCATCAGACATAAGTAATATTAATCCCAGTCCAGAATGTCATCATAAAAAGTCGACTCGTGGAGAAACACAATGATTTTTATGTAAAGACCTATTTTCAGGTCAAAGCAGAGCCTCCTCCCCTTTGTAAAGGAATTTGCTAAATGTAATCAAGTGGCTTTTGCCTGAGACGAAAGTCCTTGTATCAGGATTTGAGTCAGGATCATATCTGGGCTACTGTGTGGCTACAGAGATATAAAATGGGCAAGTCTTTTCAACCTTTGTGAAGAAGAGCAGGCCATTTTGCATGAACTAAACTTGTAATGTGAATGGATTTGGTTAAGGTTCCGGAATGCCATCAGCTTTTCAAAACTTGAAATGGTTGTGAACATTTTATTGTTTGCCTACAGCTCTCTGACTGTGCCCTGATTTTCACACCATCTTTTCTGAGTATTTCAAATATTATTCTCACCTAGGTTTACTATTACTTTCTTGTGACTATTAATAATATACCCTCTAAGTGGAACTCATTAGCATATGGAAAAGCTTGGTTTGCAGTTGTAATTCACTCTATTAGGTAAATGGCTCTAGAAAGCAGAAGGACATATGTACGTGTAAATAGGTGATTCATATGTTGAGATGAAGCCTTAAACCCCAATAAACATATTTCCAGACTGTCTGATTCTGAATATATTGTGTATTTGAGATGACTGATTATAGGGATTCATTCATTTGCCATGTGGCATTTTCAATCACAGCTTCATTTCATTTTTGAAGAATGAAATAATATTAACAAGAGGCACAAAATGACATTTCAGTGTTTCTGGACACATAAATTTGAAGTTGAAATAGTTATCTGCCTTTTTGGTATAATACTAATCACAGAGAATTAATGTATATTACCATTACTGAAATTTTCTCAGAGCCAATTTTTTAAACAATAAGTGGTATTTATTAAGCACTTACTGGGTGCAGAGTACTGTATTAAACACTGTACTAAGTTGGTGGACATGATTCTTGCTCTCAAGGAGGTTACAATTTAGACAAACATTAAAATTAATTACAAGTAAAAATACAGGTATACATGCATACATCTATATATCTACAAGTATATTTCGATCTCTATTACATATATCCATATCTATCTATATATCTATTTGAAATACTCAGAAAAGATGGTGTGAAAATCATGGCACAATACTGAGACATATATCTATCTTCTGCAACAATGAATCTCTATATTCTCTCTCTTTTGATAGAAAGCAGAAGCAGCGTGGCTCAGTGGAAAGAGCACGGGTTCTAATCCCGGTTCCACCACTTGTCAGCTGTGTGACTTTGGGCAAGTCACTTAACTTCTCTGCGCCTCAGTTATCTCATCTGTAAAATGGGGAATAAGACTGTGAGCCCCACGTGGGACAACCTGATCACCTTGTGTCCTCCCCAGCACTTAGAACCGTGTTTTGCACCTAGTAAGTGCTTGACAAATGTCATTACTATTATTAGATAAATAGTGTAGATATTGAAATACACTTATGATGAGTCAATGTTCTATTCCAAATCATTGTTGCAGAATATAAATGAGGGTTTCAAGAACAAACCCAGGATATTGCTTCTCTCTTTCTCCATCCCTACATTGATCATTGGGCATTTCAATAGCCACAAAGGTGTTCCTAACTACCCTTTCCCTACCTGCTTTCTACCACTCCTCAACTTCACTGACCTCTGGCTCCACCCCACTTTTCCTACTTACCAATGTGGACACACACTTTATCTCATCATCTCTAGTCACTGTACAATCTCTATCCTCACCAACACTGAAATCCCTCTATCTGATCACAACCTCCTCACCTGCCTTCTCTCCCGCACAGCTCCTCCCTACAAATATATGCTTTTACCTATGTGCTTTTCCCCCACCGAAACCTCCGATCTTTTGACATCCAATTCTCGCAAGCCATGATGCCCCATTTAATAATAATAATGATGACATTTATTAAGTGCTTACTATGTGCATAGCACTGTTCTAAGCGCTGGGGAGGTTACAAGGTAATCAGGTTGTCCCACAGGGGGCTCACAGTCGTAATCCCCATTTTGCAGATGAGGTAACTGAGGCACAGAGAAGTTGAGTGACTTGCCCAAAGTCACACAGCTGACAGGTGGCGGAGCTGGGATTTGAACCCATGACCTCTGACTCCAAAGCCCGGGCTCTTTCCACTGAGCCACGCTGCAGGGAAGAAGGGAGGGAGGGAGGAATGGAGAGAAGAGGGAGGGAGTAAAAGAGGGAGGGAAGGAGGAAAGAAGGAGGGAGGGACGAAGGGCTGCTCTGGGCTTCTCTGGCTTCCAGCTTTGGGGCCATTCTTGCCCCTTGGTCACATCCTGAAGCTTGGCACAGGCTCCTTGGGCTTTCAGCTCTCCTGGGGACTGCCCATTCTCGTTTGCTGTTTTCAGACCATCTCCATGAGAGGGCCTGGTCAGCATTAATGGTATTTCTTGAGTGCTTACTGTGTGCAGAGCCCTGTACTACACGCCATTTAGCTTCTGTACACAAGCTACCTTCCGTTGAACATCAATTTGATGTACTCAACACCACCTTCTCTACTGAACTAAATGCACTCACTCCCCTATCCCGTTGTTGACCTCCTACCACTAACCCACAGCCCTGGATCACCTCAACAGTCTGCTTCCTTTACTCCTGTGCTCGATCCAAAAAGTGCTGCTGGTGGAAATGTAAATATCAGACTGACTTCGTCCATTTCAGATTAATCCTTGCATGCTTTAACTATGTCCTCTCCTCCCTCTCCTCTGCCAAGCAAACTTATTTCTCCATCCTTATTGACACTCATATGCATCACCCTCACCGGTTCTTTCAGACATTTAACTCCCTCCTCAAACACCTTGTCCCCTGTCTCCCCCATCCCTTGCCCCTAATGACATCGCTACCTGCTTTATTGAAAAAATTGAAACTATGAAGCATGAATTCCCTAAAATCTTCCCTGCTCCTCTCCAGTCCCTCCCTCTTCCTGCCCCTTCTTCAACTCTTGCATCCTTCCCAGCAGTATCTCAAGAGGAGATGAGCTGCCTCCTCTCAAAATCCACCATCCTTCCTGTCTCACAATCCCATAACTTTGGTATTATCCTTGACTCCTCTCCCTCATTCAACACATATATTCAATCTATCCTTAAATACTGTCAGTTCAGCCCTCATAACATCATTAAAATCTGTCTTTCTCCATCTGAGCTACTATCACATTAATCCAAGCACTTATCCTACCCCATCTTAATTACTGTATCAACCTCCTTGCTGACCTCCCTGTCTCCTGTGTCTCCCCTCGCCAGTCCATACTTCACTCTGCTGCCCAAATCATTTTTTGACAAAAACATTCAGTCCATGTTTCCCCACTCCTCAAGAACCTTCAGTGACTGCCCATCCACTCCTGCATCAAACAAAAACTCCTCACCATTGACTTGATCTTGCTACCTACTTTACTCCTTGACCACATCATCCCTCTGGCCTAGAATGCCCTCCCTCCTCAAATGTGACAGACAATTACTCTCCCTACTTTCAAAGCCTTAATGAAGGCACATCTACTCCAAGAGGCCTTCCCTGCCTAAATCCCCCTTACCCGACTTCTCCCACTCCCTTCTGTGTCACCCTGACTTCCTCCCTTTATTTATTCCCCCTCCCAGCCCCACAGCACTTATATCATTTATTTATTAATTTCTATTAATATCTGTCCTCCCTTCTAGACTGTAAGCTTGTTGTGGGCAGGGAATGTGTCTGTTTATTGTTATACTGCATGCTCCCAAGTAATAATAATAATAATAATAGCATTTATTAAGCACTTACTATGTGCAAAGCACTGTTCTAAGTGCTGGGGAGGTTACAAGGTGATCAGGTTGGGGCTCAGAGTCTTAATCCTACATTGCCAAGATCCGCCCTTTCCTCTCCATCCAAACCGCTACCCTGCTCATTCAAGCTCTCATCCTATCCCGTCTGGACTACTGCACTAGCCTTCTCTCTGATCTCCCATCCTCGTGTCTCTCTCCACTTCAATCCATACCTCATGCTGCTGCCCGGATTATCTTTGTCCAGAAACGCTCTGGGCATATTACTCCCCTCCTCAAAAACCTCCAATAGCTACCGATCAATCTGCGCATCAGGCAGAAACTCCTCACCCTGGGCTTCAAGGCTGTCCATCCCCTCGCCCCCTCCTACCTCACCTCCCTTCTCTCCTTCTACTGCCCAGCCCGCACCCTCCGCTCCTCCACCGCTAATCTCCTCACTGTACCTCGTTCTCGCCTGTCCCGCCGTTGACCCCCGGCCCACGTCATCCCCCGGGCCTGGAATGCCCTCCCTCTGCCCATCCGCCAAGCTAGCTCTCTGTACAAATAAAATAGAGTAATAAATATGTACAAACATATATACGTGTATTCTTTCCTTCAGTCGTACTTATTGAGCCTGGGTTCTAATCCTGACTCTGCCGCTTGATTCATTCATCCATTCTTTCCATCCAAGCCGTCACCAAAAACTGCCGGTCTCAGCTCCGCAACATTGCCAAGATCCGCCCTTTCCTCTCCATCCCAACCACTACCCTGCTCATTCAAGCTCTCATCCTATCCCGTCTGGACTACTGCACCAGCCTTCTCTCTGATCTCCCATCCTCGTGTCTCTCTCCACTTCAATCCATACTTCATGCTGCTGCCTGGATTATCTTTGTCCAGAAACGCTCTGGACATATCACTCCCCTCCTCAAAAACCTCCAATGGCTACCGATCAATCTGCGCATCAGGCAGAAACTCCTCACCCTGGGCTTCAAGGCTGTCCATCCCCTCGCCCCCTCCTACCTCACCTCCCTTCTCTCCTTCTACTGCCCAGCCCGCACCCTCCGCTCCTCCACCACTAATCTCCTCACCGTACCTCGCTCTCGCCTGTCCCGCCATCGATCCCCGGCCCACGTCATCCCCCGGGCCCGGAATGCCCTCCCTCCGCCCATCCGCCAAGCTAGCTCTCTTCCTCCCTTCAAGGCCCTGCTGAGAGCTCACCTCCTCCAGGAGGCCTTCCCAGACTGAGCCCCTTCTTTCCTCTCCCCCTCGTCCCCCTCTCCATCCCCCCGTCTTACCTCCTTCCCTTCCCCACAGCACCTGTATATATGTATATATGGTTGTACATATTTATTACTCTATTTATTTATTTATTTATTTATTTATTTTACTTGTACATTTCTATCCTATTTATTTTATTTTGTTGGTATGTTTGGTTCTGTTCTCTGTCTCCCCCTTTTAGACTGTGAGCCCACTGTTGGGTAGGGACTGTCTCTATGTGATGCCAATTTGTACTTCCCAAGCGCTTGGTACAGTGCTCTGCACATAGTAAGCGCTCAATAAATACGATTGATTGATTGATTGATTGATTCCTCCCTTCAAGGCCCTGCTGAGAGCTCACCTCCTCCAGGAGGCCTTCCCAGACTGAGCCCCTTCTTTCCTCTCCCCCTCATCCCCCTCTCTATCCCCCCGTCTTACCTCCTTCCCTTCCCCACAGCACCTGTATATATTTGTATATATGGTTGTACATATTTATTACTCTATTTATTTATTTATTTATTTATTTTACTTGTACATTTCTATCCTATTTATTTTATTTTGTTGGTATGTTTGGTTCTGTTCTCTGTCTCCCCCTTTTAGACTGTGAGCCCACTGTTGGGTAGGGTCTGTCTCTATGTGTTGCCAATTTGTACTTCCCAAGCGCTTAGTACAGTGCTCTGCACATAGTAAGCGCTCAATAAATATGATTGATTGATTGATTGATTTTACAGATGAGGTAACTGAGGCCCAGAGAAGTTAAGTGACTTGCCCAAAGTCACACAGCTGACAATTGGTGGAGCCAGGATTTGTACCCATGCCCTCTGACTCCAAAGCCCAGGCTCTTTCCACTGAGCCACGCTGCCCAAATGCTTAGTTCAGTGTTCTGCACACAGTAAGCACTCAATAAATATGATTGAATGAATGAAATGAAGGCACTCAATCACCTTGCCCCCTCCTCCCTCACTTTGCTACTCCCCTACTACAATGCAGCCCACACACTTCACTCCTCTAATGCAAACCTACTTAGTACAGGGATCCGCACACAGTAAGCACTCAATAAATATGATTGAGTGAATGAGTGAATGAATGAATGAATGAATGAACCTACTCACTGTACTTCAGTCTCATCTATATTGCTGCCAAATGTTCACCCACAACCTGCCTCTAGCCCTCCCTTTCATATCCAAGACAATTGCTCTCCCCACCTTCTAGACTGTGAGCCCACTGTTGGGTAGGGACTGTCTCTATATGTTGCCAACTTGTACTTCCAAAGCGCTTAGTACAGTGCTCTGCACACAGTAAGCGCTCAATAAATACGATTGAATGAATGAATGAAAGGCACATCTCCAAGGGGACTTCCTTGACTAAGCCCTCCTGCCCTCTTTTCCCACTACCTGCTGTGTCACTGTGATTTGCTCCCTTCATTCATTACCCACTCTAACCTGAGGTCCACAATACTTATGTACATATCTGTGATATATTTGTATTAATGTCTGAATCCCCCTCTAGACTGTAAGCTTCTTGTGGGTAGAGAATGTGTCTGCTATATTGTTGCGTTGTGCTCTCCCAAACTCCTAGTACTGTGTCCTGCATAGAGTAAGGACTCAATAAATGCAGTTGATTGATTGATTGATGTAGGAACTAGACTTGAACTCTGAATCCTTCAGAAGTAGCTTCTTCTTTAGGTCCTGCTTTCTTTTTCCGAGAGCTTGCAGAATTTCCCTTTCCTGTTTGGAACAACCTCATGATCATAACATTTCTTTAATAAGTTTTTCTTTTTAAGTTCTCTTTTCCCCTCAAAGTAACATTGACTCCTTATATGCTCCTGTCCATCAAATATTCATCACATCAATTGCCTACTAATTTCAGAGTAGAATTTGTTTTCTAGATTCGCCCCTGTAACCTTATGTCTTTCCAGTTAGCTTCTAAGGATGGAGAGTGGTTCCTTACTATACGGATTTATTAATAGCTCCCAATGGATCACGCGGGTCCAATAACACTTTCTTTAGGGAAAAAAAATCAATAATCCATTTTTTTAAGCAAATTACTTACTAATTGAAATTCCCAAGGGGTTTTTAGTTATATGATGCAATTAAAAGCAGGTAATTGATGAATAAGATTTCTCAAGTCTTGTTTCTTGTTTTAAAAAAAATACTTCATAATATTTTTGTACAGCTAACTTTAAATTTCCCTGTAACAATACCCTCAAACACATTAACCCAATTACCATAATGTGCACATCTTGTGCACCTGGATCTCTCTTCAGCCCTGAATAGGATGGATGGAAATGTGCCATCGTATCTCTCAGGTCAGCAGTGTGGTAGAGGTAGCCCTTACTGAGCATATCTCAGGTGCGACACACCATTCTGTTCACTTGGGACAGAGCAGAACAAGTAAATGACACATTATCTGCCCACAAGGAGCTTATATTTTAATGGAGTCAGACAGACTGAAACTATTTACAAATAGTCAAAGTAAATAATTGAACCAGTTGAAAACATATGTCCAAAGTGCTGAGGATGCATATAAATAAATACTTAAGTGCTAGAGATTGCTTATGGTATTATACAATTTAGGGTTGTAGTCAGAGAAAGTTTGCTGGAGGAAGTGGAGTTTTAGGGGGGCTTTGAATGTGGGGAGAGCTGCAATCTGGTGGATTTGGGTTGGGAGGAGTTCAGGACCTGAAGAACAGTGTGAATGAACACTGGGAAGAAGTGTCGTCTAGGATAAATAACACAGGCCAAGTTGTCAGAGATCTGGATTCTAATCCTGCCTCTGCTACTTGTCTGCTGTATGACCTTGGGCAAATCCCTTAACTTCTCTGTGCCTCAATTTCATCATCTGTAAAATGAAGACTAAACTGTAAGCCTCATGTGGGGGACAGGCTGTGTCCAACTTCATTAGCCTGTATGTACCACAGTTCTTAGTAGAGTGTCTGGCACATAGTGATTGCTTAACAATTGCCATTAAAATAAATGGAGGGGAATGAGGTAGGAGTGGTGAAAATGAGGTAAAATTGCTGGAAGGAATTTACTTTTAGGAGGGTTTTGCATATGGGTAGAGTTGTGATCTACTGGATTGAGTTGAGGGGAGTTCCAAACTGGAGAACTGGTGTGAATTAGGGGATAGAGGCAGGACAGATGAGAATGAAATACAATTAGAAGGTTAGCTGGGAGGAATGAATTAATAAATCAGTGGTATTTATTAAGTGCTTACTGAATTCAGAGCACTGTACTAAGTGTGTGGGAGAGTACAGTACAGTAGAGGTAATAGGCATGATCCCTGCCTATGAGGATATTACAGTCTAGTGGAGATGAAGAAGAAAGCCGGTTTGAGAATAGTGAGTGTAAGGAAGCAGATCAATCAATCAATCAATCAATCGTATTTATTGAGCGCTTACTATGTGCAGAGCACTGTACTAAGCGCTTGGGAAGTACAAATTGGCATCACATAGAGACAGTCCCTACCCGATAGTGGGCTCACAGTCTAAAAGGCTCACAGTCTAAAAGGTAGGTAAAGCCATTTGTGAAGAGCTTTAGTTTGATGTGGAGTGAACAGAGAGCCAGTGGAAAATTTTGAAGAGCAGAGAGATGCGTGAGAAGCAGCATGGCCTAGTGAATAGAGCACGAGTCTGGGAGTTGGAAGAACCTGGTTTCTAATCCCAGCTCTGTCACTGTTCTGCTGTATGACCTTGGGCAAGTTACTTAACTTCCCTGTTAGATACTTCATCTGTAAAATGGGAATTAAGATTCTGAGCCCCATGTGGGATAGGGACTGTGACCAACCTGATTTAATAATTATGGCATTTGTTAAGCGCTTACTCTGTGCCAAGCACTGTTCTAAGCACTGGGGTAGATACAAGGTAATCAGGTTGTCCCACATGGGGATCACAGTCTTAATCCCCATTTTACAGATTTGCTTCAATCTACCCCTAGCACTTAGTAAAGTTAACAAATACCACCTAACAAACACTTAATTATCATTTTTAGTACTATTACTACTACACATCATCATCATGCTGAATGTACCATGTTAGTACAATCACTCATCCTACCCTGACATCCATTCAGTCAGTCATGTTCATTGAGCGCTGACTGTGTGCAGAACACTGGACTAAGCACTTGGGAGAGTACAAATTGGCAACAGATAGTGACGATCACTACCCCACAACGAGAGAGAAGCAGAGTGGCTCAGTGGAAATAGGATGGTCTTGGGAGTCAGAGGTCATGGGTTTTAATCCTGGCTCTGCCACTTATCAGCTGTGTGATTTTGGGCAAGTCACTTAACTTCTCTGTGCCTCAGTTCCCTCATCTGTACAATGGGGATTAAGACTGTGAGCCCCATGTGGGACAACCTGATTACCTTGTATCACCCCCAGCACTTAGAACAGTGCTTGGCACATAGTAAATGCTTAACGAATACAAAAATTATTAATTATTATTATTATTTCTGCATCAGCCTCCTTTCTGACCTCCCAGCCTTTTGCCTCTCCCAACATCAGTCCATATTTCACTCTGCTGCCCAGATTATCTTTCGAGAGGATCGTTCAGGACATCTCACCCCCCTTCTCAAAAATCTCCAGTGGTTGCCTAAACCTCCATATCAAACAAAAACTCTTCACTATTTGCTTTAAAGCTCTCCATCACCTTGCCCCTTTCTACCCCACCTCCTTTCTCTCCTTCTACATCCCAGGCAGCATACTCTGCTATCAGGTGCTAACCTTCTCACTGTGGCTCAATCTCGCCTGTCTTGCAGCTGACACCTAGCCCACATCCTACCTCTGGCCTGGAACGCCCTCCCTCCTCAAATCCACCAAACAATCACTCTTCGCCCTTTCATAGCCCTACTGAAGGCACACCTCCTCCAAGAGGCCTTCCCAGACTAAGCCCCCTTTTCCTCAGCTCCCCCTTATTCCGCATCACCTTGACTATCTCCTTTTGCTCTTCCCCCCTTCCCTGTCCCACAGCACTTATGCATATAAATATATATCTGTAATTCTATTTATTTATATTGATGCCTGTTTACTTGTTTTACTGTCTGTCTCCCCCTCTCTAGACTGTAAGCACTTTGTGAGCAGAGATTGTCTCTATTGCTATATTGTACTTTCCAAGAGCTTAGTACAGTGCTCTGCACACAGTAGGCGCTCAATAAATACAATTGAATGACTTGAATGACTGAGTGAATGACCCATTAGAAAAGTGATTAGTGCAGCACTAGTTTATACTGATCAGAGAGGGAAGAGGCTGGAAGCAGGGAGATCAGTGAACAGACTGATTCACTCTTCTAATTGTGAAATGTCCAGAACTAAAAACTCTATAGTAGCTATTTGAGTGGAGATAAGTTGGCGGATCTGGGAAATGATGTTTAGACAGTACTGGTAGGATTTAGCAAAGGATTTAATATGAGCATTTAATGATGGTGAGGAGGATGTTGCAGGCATCTGGGACAGGGATGATGGTGGTATTACTGATTGAGTTAGGAAATTTAGAAAGACATTTTCCGGGAAGGTAAGTAGTTTGGTTTTAAATATGTTAAGTTTGATATGCCATTGAAACATCTATATGAAGAACTCTTGTAGGAAAGAGGAGACTTGGAATTACTGGTTTTATGCAAAATAAGGGCTAGAGAGGTAGATTTGGAAATGATAATGATTATGGTATTTGTTTAGGGCTTATGGTGTGCCAAGCACTGTACTAAGTGCTATGTTACATAATCAGGTTGGACATGGTCCCTGTCCCCAGCTGGGCCCACAGCCTAAGCGAGAGGGAGAATGGGCAAGGATTGTGTCTGTTTATTGCTATATTGTACTCTCCCAAGTGCTTAGTACAGTGCTCTGCACACAATAAGTGCTCAGTAAATATGACTGAATGAATAAACAGGTATTGAATCCTCATTTTTCAGATGAGGAAGCTGAGGCAAAGGGACCTCAGTAACCTGCCCACAGCAAGTAGACAAGAAGTAGTGTTTTCCAGTGGACAGAGCAAGGGATTGGGAATCAGATCAATCAATCGACCGTATTTATTGAGTGCTTACTGTGTGCAGAGCAGATGACCTGGGTTCTAATCCCAGCTCCACCAGTTGTCTGTTTGTAACATTAGGCAAGTCACTGGAGTTCTTGATGACTTGCCCAGCTTCCTTAATACCCATTCTCCCTCTTAATTAGACTGTGAACCCCATGTGGACCTGATTATGTGGTATCTGCCCCACTGGTTAGTATGGTGCTTGGCACATAGCAAGTGCTTAACAAATACCACAATTATCGTTAACAATTAGACATATTCCCCATCTCGGGGAGCTCACCATCTAAGAATAAAAAGGGGACAGACATAGAGAGGTGAAAGAAAACCACTAAGGCAACATAGAGGCAAAAACAAAGCTCAGTAAGCATACTGCTTACTGGTTCATACTGGTTCATATCCCGGCTCTGCCAATTGTCAGCTGTGTGACTTTGGGCAAGTCACTTAACTTCTCTGGGCCTCAGTTACCTCAACTGTAAAATGGGGATTAAGACTGTGAGCCCCCTGTGGGACAACCTAATCACCTTGTAGCCTCCCCAGCGCTTAGAACAGTGCTTTGCACATAGTAAGCACTTAATAAATGCCATTATTATTATTATTATTATTATTATTATTATTATTACTGCAACAAGAGGAGCAGAATTTCAGAATCTTTGTGGCTCAGAGTCCATTGTGACCGCAGTGATTCATTCATTCATCCATTCAATCACATTTATTGTGCGCTTACTGTGTACTAAGCACTTGAGAGAGTATACTACAACAATAAACAGACAGATTTCCTGCTTACAGTCTAGAGGTGGGAAGACAGACTTGAATACAAATAAATGAAATTACAGATATGTACATAAATACTGTGGACCTGGGAGGGGGGCAGAGCAAAGGGAGCAAGTCAAGGTGATGTAGAAGGGAGTGGGAGATGAGGAAAGGTGAGGCTTATTCTGGGAAGGGCTTTTGGAGGATGTGTGTCCTCAGTAAGGCTTTGCAGTGGGGGAGAGTAATTGTCTGTCAGGTTTGAGAAGGGAGGATGTTCCAGGCCAGAGGCAGGATGAGGGATGGGTTGGTGGCGAGACAGGCAAGATCGAAGCACAGTGAGAAGTTTAGCACTAGAGGAGTGCAGTGTTTGGGCTGGGTTGTAGAAGGAGAGAAGTAAGGTGAAGTGATGGGGGGCAAGGTGGTGGAGTGCTTTAAAGCCAGTGGTGAGGAGTTTTTGTTGAATGCAGAGGTAGATGGCCAACCACTGCAGTTTTTTGAGAAATTGGATGGCATGTCCTGAATGTTTCTGAAGTAAAATGATCCAGGAAGCAGAGTGAAGTATGGACTGCAGTGAGAGTAGCAGTCAAAACAGTCTTACAAAGGTTTTGTGGAGGTGCCAGTCTGTGGCGGCTTTTCTTTGCCCCTTGCGGGTGGTCCTGGTCTACTTGGGTTAGGAATTTTTCACTAATGCAGAGAGCTGTCGTGGAGTCCTCGGGAAGCAGCTTGGGGGTCCACTAGAGGAGGACACCAAGGGTCCTAGGAGCCACGATGGGAATGGAGAGGAGGGCGGAGGAGGACTACTTGTGAAGTCGTTTATGGAGAAAATTGTGCACTGGATTCCTAGTAGCAGCTTAAGTCCTCACAGCTGGCAAACCAAGGGCATGCTAGGAGCAAAGAGCCATGATAGGGAGTCTTTCATTCATTCATTCATTCAATCGTATTTATTGAGCGCTTACTGTGTGCAAAGCACTGTGCTAAGCGCTTGGGAAGTACAAGTTGGCAACATATAGAGACGGTCCCGACCCAACAGCAGGCTCACAGTATAGAAGGGGGAGCCAGACAACAAAACAAAACATATTAACAAAATAAAATAAATAGAATAACTATGTACAAATAAAATAGAGTAATAAATATGTACAAACATATATACAGGTGCTGTGGGGAGGGGAAGGAGGTAAGGCAGGGAGTTGTGGAGGGGGAGGAGGGGGAAGGAAGGAGGGGGTTCAGTCTTGGAAGGCCTTCTGGGGGAGGTGAGCTCTCAGTAGGGTTTTGAAGGGAGGAAGAGAGCTAGCTTGGCAGATGTGTGGAGGGAGGTCATTCCAGGCCAGGGTGAGGACGTGGGCCAGAGGTCGATGGTGGGACAGGTGAGAACGAGGCACAGTGAGGAGATTAGTGGCAGAGGAGCAGAGGGTGCGGGCTGGGCTGTAGAAGGAGAGAAGGGAGGTGAGGTAGCAGGGGGTGAGGTGATGGACAGCCTTGAAATCGAGAGTGAGGAGTTTTTGCCTGATGTGTAGATTGATTGGTAGCCACTGGAGATTTTTGAGGAGGGGAGTAACATGCCCAGAGTGTTTGTGGACAAAGACGATCTGGGCAGCGGCATGAAATATGGATTGAGGTGGGGAGAGACCTCATCCTCCCTGGGATGGGAGATCGGAGGGGAGGCTGATGCAGTAATCCAGATGGGATAGGATGAGAGCTTGAATGAGCAGGGTAGCGGTTTGGATGGAGAGGAAAGGGCGGATCTTGGCAATGTTCCGGAGATGAGACCGGCAGGTTTTGGTGATGGATTGGATGTGAGGGGTGAACGAGAGGGTGGAGTCACGGATGACACCAAGGTTGTGGGCTTGTGAGACGGGAAGGATGGTAGTGCCGTCAACAGTGATGGGAAAGTCAGGGAGAGGGCAGGGTTTGGGAGGGAAGGCAAGGAGTTCAGTTTTGGACAAGGAGTCTTCCATTGGTCTGGTGGAAAACTATTTTTGGTAGCAGGAGAAAAGCAGAAAAGCAGGGCACTAGAGTTGGCAAGAAGATAATGACAATGCTTTGGAGAGTTCATGACTGATGGTTTCAATTTTTCCAGCAAGTAGTAGGAAAGGTTGTCAAGCAGTATGGGGAGAACCAAAGGAAGCATTGGAGACTTCGGGAATGGTGGGAGAATAATTCAATTAGGACTAATTAGCTCTACCTACTGCAATTCGGTTTAAAGCACATATCCCCCAAGGAATCAGACAGCTTGGGAAAGACCAACGAGCGAAGCAGTGTTGCCTGATGGAAAGACCCTGGGCCTGCGAGTCAAAGGACATGGGTTCTAATCCCAGCTCTGTCATTTGTCTGCTGAGTGACCTTGGGCAAGTCACTTCACTTCTCTGTTCCTCAGTTCCCTCATCTGTACAATGGGGATTAAGTTTGTGAGACCTATGTGGAATTAGTTTGTAGCTGTCCTATTAGCTTGAATCTACCTTAGCGCTCAGTACAGGGTGTGGCACATAGTAAATGCTCAACAAATACAATTAAAAATGTGTGGATGAAGAGAAAGGAATAGAGAGACATATGGTTAGGATCTCAGAAAGGTAGAAAAATGAAGCCCTATGAACATTTCCTAAAACAGAATTTGTACTTCCATAGCGTGTTTTTTTCTTTCCTAATTTCACATTCCCTCATACACATTCACACTCTTGGATTCATACACGTACACACCTTAACCTGTTCACTCACACACATTTAATCACTTATTCACCCACTGCTGATATGCACAAGTGTACAGTAACACTTTTATCTGTGCCTTTTCCTTTCCCTTTCCCATAGGATACTTACCTTTCTCTCAGGTGGACTTTTTTTTGGACTCTGCCACTTGACTTTTCCTCCCAGGCTTTCAGTGACCAAGGCAGCAGGGAATTCCCCTGGCTAATTCCTTCCAGAACCACATTATTTCCTCTTGCCTTCAGAACATCTGTTGGATGTCCCATCAACACATATTCAAAGCAGAACTCCTCATTTTCCACCCAAATCCTGTCCTCCCGTGTACTTTCCCATTACTGTAGACAGCACTACCATCTTCTCCATCTCAGAAACCCATGACCTTTGCAATATACTCATCTCTCTCTTTCAATCAGCATATTCAGTCTATCCCTAAATCCTGTCGATTCTTCCTTCACAGCATCTCTAGAATCCATCACTTCCTTTTCAAACTGGTACCATGCTGACCTAAGCACTTATCGTATCCCACCTTGATTTCTGCAACAGCCTCATCGCTGACCTCCCTGGGTTCTGCCCTTACATTGCTACATCAGACAGAAACTCCTTACCACTGGCTTTTAGAGATGTTATCAACCCCCACCTCCCCACCTTACCTCTCTGACCAACTGCAACCCAACCCAAACACTGTGCTCCTCTAAAACCAACCAACTTTTTCTACTTAATTCTTGTCTTTCTTGTCTCTGTCCCACTGCCCACTTACTTCCTCTAGCCTGCAACTCCTTCCCCATTCCTATCAGACGGGCCACCAGTTCCCCGTCTTCAAAGTCCTATTAAAATAACATTGCCAAGTATCTTTCCCTAACTAAACCCTCACTTTTCTTATTTGTCTTCCCTCCTGCATCACCAATTCATTTAGGTCTGTACCATTAGGCACTTACTTGGGTTTTTACTCTACCTCCACGACACCTAATGTGTACTTGTTCATCTATGATTTATTTTAATGTCTGCATCCCTTTCTAGATTGTAAGCTCTGAGTGGGCATGGATCTTGTTTACCTCTCTATTGTATTTATTCTCTCAAGCACTTAGTAGAATAGTTTGTTCACACAGCACTCAGTACCAATGAGTGTTTGGTAGGGTATTGAACGTATGCCAATTACAAGGCTAAGGCAAATCTTTCCACATATTCATTCCTTATTGAGAGAAGAGACAGCAAAGTCACACTGCATCCCTCCCCATTTTCATAGCCCAATTGAATATCCATCCCTTCCTGGAGGCATCCCCTAATTAATCACCTCATCCTTTAGCCATGTCATCTCCATCATCCTTTGCACCCATGCACATATCTGTTCATTTAATCTACTTGTAACTTATTTATTATCATTTTTTCCCTTTCCCATTTCCATATTTATGTTTTTCTTGCATTCCCAGAGCATTTATTCAGTTTGTGTTGGCTTGATGCCCCTGATTAGGTTGTAAATTCTTTGAGGGCAGGAGCCATAGTTTTTACCATCATTGTACATGATCTGATACCCAGTACAGTGCTCTGCACACAGTATGCGCTCTGTAAGTACAAATGAGTCAATGCATGAATAAAAGCCAGGAATTCTATTGTAGCACATTCTTTATTGTTTTCAACAACACATTTCCAATACATAGTTGTCTCTTTAACTTTAACATATACCTTCACAGAGATATACCTAAGAACTCACTAACTCCTGAGTAAGGGACTGGAGAACTATAATCTGTTTCGTTGTACCTGTGGAAACTGTAGCCCAGAGAAGTTTCTTGTCAAAGATGAAACAGCAAGGTAGTGGCTGGACTAGGAATGGTTCCATTACTTCTCAGATCCTCTGGTGTGAACACTGATAGTGAAACTTGTATTCCTTTCTAGATTTGGGGCATTACATTTATCTATTTTTGAGCTGCCACTCCAATATGAAAAATAGCTTGTATTACAATTCATATGCTAATTTATCTGTTGGAAAGTAACATTGGATTTTGCTCACTTATGATTTACAAAACAAATTCCATGCTAAAATATTTATATACCAAGTTGCAATTTTATTTCACCTTGCCTCCCACTGATTTAAAAACCTGAAATATGAAAATGAAGAAGTCTCTTTTTTTGAGGTTAAAGGACTTTTACTTTCTTTTTTCTGAATGATCTGTCTTGTTCATGTCTGCATTATTTATCTTGCTTTTTTATTGGTAGTTGTTAAGCACTAATTTGCAAGCACTGTTCTAAGTGTTGGGGTAGATACACATTTATCAGTTTGGACACAGCCCCTGTCTCTCATGGGCCTCACGATCTAAATTGAATGGAGGAAAATTTAATCCCCATTTTACAGATGGGGTATTTGAGGCACAGAGTCATTACGTTCCTTGTCCAAAGTCACCCAGCAAGTAATTGAAAGAGTCAGGATTAGAACCTAGGTCCTCTGAATCCCAGGCCCATGCTCTTTCTACTACTAGGCCATGGCGCTTCTCTAAGGGAAGACGGATAGCTGAGCCTCAACTCTCACTTCCCCCAAAGTGTGATCTATGATGTATATGAACTCCTCACTATTGTCTTCAAAGCTCTCCATCACCTTTCCCCTTCTTACCTCACCTCCCTTCTCTCCTTCTACATCTCAGCCTCCTCACTCCGCTCTTCTGGTGCTAACCTTCTCACTGTGCCTCATTCTGGCCTGTCCCACTGTCGACCACTGGCCCACGTCCTACCTCTGGCCTGGAACACCCTACCTCCTCAATTCTGCCAAACAATCACTCTTCCCCCCTTCAAAACCCTACTGAGGTCTCACCTCCTCCAAGAGGTCTTCCCAAACTAACACCCCCTTTTCCTCAGCTCCCCCTCCCCTCCAAGTCACCTCAACTCACTCATTTTGCTCTCCATTTGCTCTACCACTCTCTCCCCACCCTGCAGCAGTTATGTATATATGTATGTCTCTATAATTCTATTTATTTATATTGATGCCTGTTTACTTGTTTTAATGTCTGTCTCCCCCTTCTAATCAATCAATCGTATTTATTGAGCACTTACTGTGTGCAGAGCACTGTACTAAGCGCTTGGGAAGTACAAGTTGGCAACATATAGAGATGGTCCCTACCCAACAGTGGGCTCACAGTCTAGAAGCCTGTAGACCTTTCTAGACTGTAAGCCAGGATGGGCAGGGATTTTCTCTCTTTATTGTTGAATTGCACTTTCCAAGTGCTTAGTATAGTGCTCTGCACACAGTAAGTGCTCAATAAATATGTCTGAATGAATGAATGTTCTACAATTGATAATAATAATAATAATACTTGTGATATTGTTAAGTGCTTACTATGTGCTAAGCACTTTTCTAAGTGCTGGGGTAGATATAAGTTAATCAGGTTGGACACAGTCCCTGTCCCACATGGGGCTCACCGTCTTCACCCCCATTTTACAGATGAGGTAACTGAGGCACAGAGAGTTAAGTGACCTGTCCAAGGTCAAATAGCAGACATGTGGCAGAGCCAACATTAGAACCCAGGTCCTTATGATTTCCAGGCCAATGCTCTATCCACTAGGCCTTACTGCTTCTCTGAGTTTTGTTTTGCCTCCCCAAACTCTGGTTTTAAAAGGTTTTCTTTACTTGAAATGGAGTGGAGAGCTCTTTTAGCCAAGAGAAGAGTAGTTTAACTGAATATCTTCCCTGAGTATGATTTTAAGAACTAGAGCTTCCAAATAAAGGGATTTCCATACCATGTTACGGGCAAAATCTGCACCCAGGAAACAATGCATGTTTCCTATTGAAGCAAATGAGTGAAACCTGAACTTTGGTAAATCTTAATTTTATTTGGGGAATCCAACACAGACAACAGGAAGCTGAGAATGCTTTTACTGAACGTGTCTTCTATTTCAAATCACTTTTATCTTGTGGCATCCTTGCCGACATCTACAAGCAAAGATTGGGAACTAAGTCTCAGACAGCTGCATGAAATCTTACTCAAAACCCGAAAGGCAGGCGCACAAGTAGAGGAAAGCTCTGAAAGGGAGGAATTCTACATATGTGCTTCCCTATATGTGTTAGGAAAGCATCAGATTTTTCAGCTTCACTCATACATATGGATGGGATCTCACCTGCTAGATACTGATTTTGTTTGTGCGTGGGACTTATGGTTCGTACTTATTCATCCCAACGGGTCGCATTACAAATTACACTAAATTCTTCTGAAATGTGGGTGGTCACTGTATGCTTCTGATAGAAGTCTTCCAACAGTTTGCGTCTAACTAGAGAGAAGGCGGTATGTTGTCGGGAGTGACGTTTTGTTGCCCATAAGCAGCATCAATCAAGTTTCATGCTAACCTGTGGTTTAGAGCGCAGGCCTGGGAGTCCAAAGGATACGGGTTCTAATCCTGGCCCTGCTGCTTGTCTGCTGTGTGACCTTGGGCAAATCACTTCACTTCTTGGTGCCTCAGTTACCTCATCTGTAAATTGGAGATTAAGACTCTGAGCCTCATGTGGTACAGGGATTGTGTCCAACCTGGTTTGCTTGCATTTACCCCAGCGCTTAATACAATGCTGGGCACAAAGTGCTTAACAAATGCCATTATTATTATTACCAAGATATAAATCATTTTGTTAAAGGATAACAAGGTGTATAATGGGTGTGTATGGTATTGATTACCTATTAGATGTCTATAATTCTATGAATTTATATTGATGCCTCTTTACTTGTTTTGATGTCTGTCTCCCCCTTCTAGACTGTAAGCCCAGGATGGGCAGGGATTTTATCTATTAGATGTCCAAAAATATAGTCACTGCACCTTGTTCTCATCTCTCTCACTCCCTAACGCTTGCTTGCATCCTTCCTCCTGCATGGAACTCTCTCTCTTTTCTCATCCAACAAATTGGCATTCATTCAGTCATATTATTGAGCACTTAACTGTGTGCACAGCACTGTACTGAGCTCTTGGGAACTACAAGTCGGCAACATATAGAGATGGTTCCTACCCAACAACAGGCTCACTGTCTAGAAGGGGGAGACAGACAACAAAACAAAGCATATTAACAAAATAAAATAAATAGAATAGTAGACTAGTAAATACGTACAAGATATTGGCATGTTTCTGGGAGTCACGGGACCTGGGTTCTAATCCCGGCTCTGCCAATTGCTTTGCCAATTGCTGGTTGTGTGACCTTGGGCAAGTCACTTTGCTTCTCTGCACCTCATTATCCTCAACTATAAAATGAGGATGAAGACCTGCTCTCCGTCTTACTTAGACTATGAGTCCCATGTGGGACAGGGACTGTATCTGATCTAATCAATTTTGTCACAAGCCCCTGGTTTATGCCAACCGGACTTTCCTAGACCAGGGTAGCCTTAGTGACACATAAAGTCAAAACAAACCACGAACCACCAAGGTTACTGTGTGAAGTTTTATTTAGTTTTTTGTTTGTTTTTTTAACCAACATGCGAGGGAGTGACACATACACACTTTCATTCACTCCACTCCACCAAGTTCCAATACCAGTCTGCTGGTCAAGGGAATCCGTTCTGTCGATCCCGCAGCAGAAGGTTGGGAGAAGTTCCTGGCGAAGCGGACTGCTGATATTGCAAGCCTCCTTCGCATGCCGCTTCCCCCCAACGCTGCTTCTCCCCAGCACTGCTTCCTCCACTGCTTCCCTCCGAATGCTGCTTCCTTTCTGCTTCCTTCCTCACGATTCAAAGCGACCGTGATTTGGGGGTTGAAAATAACGATGTGAACACGGTGATATTTCTCATATTCGATGAGAAGCAGCGTGGCTTAGGGGAAAGAGCCCGGGCTTGGGAGTCGGAGGCCGTGGGTTCTAATCCCGCCTCCGCCACTTGTCTGCTGTGTGCCCTTGGGCAAGTCACTTCATTTCTCTGTGCCTCACTTCCCTCATCTCTGAAATGGGGATTAAGACTGTGAGCCCCATGTGGGATAACCCGATTACCCTGTATCTACCCCAGTGCTTAGAACAGTTCTTGGCACATAGTAAACACCTAACATACCATCATTATTATTATTATTACACTTTCCTATTATAAAATGATCTGATTGCACCAGGTTCCTCCGTACGTATCACAATATTTGGTAGCCAGAGCATCTTCGCCTCTTAAAAGCTTTGATTGGAAAAGTAAATAGCAACAGGAGGGTGAACAGTAAGATTAATCATGAAAATAATAATAATGATGATGATGGTATTTATTAAGCGCTTACTCTGTGCCAAGCACTGTTCTAAGCACTGGGGTAGATGCAAGGTAATCGAGTTGTCCCCCGTGGGGCTCACAGTCTTCATCCCCATTTTACAGATGAGGTCACTGAGGCACGGGGAAGTGAAGCGGCTTGCCCAAGGTCACACAGCAGACAAGTAGAGGAGTCGGGATTAGACTGGGCTTTTGCCACTAAGCCACGCTGCTTCTCAAATATTTATTTTACTTGTACATATTTATTCTATTTATTTTATTTGGTTTATATGTTTTGTTTTGTTGTCCGTCTCCCCCTTCTAGACTGTGAGCCCGCTGTTGGGTAGGGACTGTCTCTATATGTTGCCAACTTGTACTTCCCAAGCGCTTAGTACAGTGCTCTGCACACAGTAAGCGCTCAATAAATATGATTGATGATGATGTTGCCAACTTGTACTTCCCAAGCTCTTAGTACAGTGCTCAGCACTCAGTAAGCACTCAATAAATGCAATTGAATGAATGAATGAATGAATGTCTGCCTTAGGCGTCACAGCTGTGGCTCTACAAAGAGAAGCAGTGTGGCTCAGTGGAAAGAGCACGGGCTTGAGAGTCAGAGGTCATGGGTCCTAATCCCAGCTCCACCACATGTCTGTTGTGTGACCTTGGGCAAGTCCCTTAACTTCTCTGAGCCTCAGTTACCTCATCTGTAAAATGGGAGTTAAGACTGTGAGCCCCACAACCTGATCACCTTGTATCCCCCCAGCGCTTAGAAGAGTGCTTCGTACATAGTAAGTGCTTAACAGATGCCATCATCATTATTATTATTATTATGGCAGTCACTGATTGTCCAGGATCGTTACTGGGTAGAGCAGAGAGAGAAGGCCAAATCTTCCTCTGTGTCGTGTCCCCTCAGGCCGGCAATGGCCCACCCTGAAGTAGAGCACCCCAGTTACTTCACAAATTTCTTCTTGGTTGTTGTTCGTGGGAGTACAGACAGTCACGAGTAAAGCAACTTGTTGCAGGCTCACCACAAATTTGTACTTACCCCAGCACTTAGAACAGCATTTGGTACTGTTATCGACAAGTAGGGTGCAAAATAGGTTAATCAGTGTAAATCGGCCGCAGGGTTCTTGTACCCAGGGTGGTGATGCAGGTAGGAAAAATGACTCGGAGACATGAGTTCTGATAGAGCAGTAAAGAAGGAAAGTGGCTACCTGCCCCGTTCACCTCCCGGGAGAGGTACGAGGGACAAGCAGCCCCGATCCCATTCTCACTGTGTCTTTTATTGAGTTACAGCAACATGGGAGCGGAGCATTTAGGAATTTCAGGAATCTGATTAGGACTGACAAGATGTTACAAATTCTCATTATTCTCTGTTCTCACTGCCTTGTGCAGGTTGTTATCTGCCCCATGGCCTTGCATAGATAGGTGTTACTGGCCTTGAAGACATCTGTTGCTGAGCCTTGCATAAAATACAAAAAAAGGAGTTGTTCTCACGGCCTGCACAAAATGGAGGGTTACTGTCAGCATACACAAAATGGAGTCAGTCATGTCAAGTCTGCTAGTGGACAACAGTACTTAGTAGGCTTTTATCAAACACCATAAAAAAACCTCCTTCAGTCCCTGACTATTCTCTCATCTCCTGACCCTATTTTACCCACTTACTACCATGTTATTACTTCTGTGTCATCCGAGTGCCTAGTAGCACTTATTTTCATTGTTGAAAACTATGTTGTGTTGGTAGCACTTATTTTCATTGTTTAGAATTTTATTGGTAATTCATCTTTACCAAGAAAACTCTATGGATACACATTCCAGAAAAACTTTGAGGGAATATCGAATGTTCTGAAAAGGGTGTGTCAATGGAGTCGCTATGGGTTGGAAATGACTCAACAGGATTTGAAGAAGATGAAGAATTTATTTCAGTGTCTATATCAACTGCCAGGTGCTGGGGTCCATTACGGCAAGGAGTATATCTTTTGTACTCTCCCCAGTGCTTAGGACAGTGCTCTGCACAGAATCAGTGCTCAATAAACACTATTGTTTGATTGACTGAACTCATTCAGGGTCAGATGGCGATGGGCTGCCGTCTTGGGAGAGGATGGTGACACCAGTACCACCTTGTGTGGGATTTGTAATAATAATAATGATAATAATGGCATTTGTTAAGCGCTTACTATGTGCAAAGCACTTTTCTAAGAGCTGGGGAGGTTACAAGGTGATCACGCTGTCCCACGTAGGGCTCACAATCTTAATCCCCATTTTACAGATGAGGTGACTGAGGCTCAGAGAAGTTAAGTGACTTGCCCAAGGTCACACAGCAGACATGTGGGGGAGCCAGGATTAGAACCCATGACCTCTGACTCATCTACCACATGATTTATGTCATGTGGTACCTGGTGGTGGCACATAGTAAGCACTTAAAAAACACCATCATTATTATTACAATTCTCACTAACAGCCAGAATCTAACCTCCCAAGGTGACCTCTGGAGAGTGAGGCGTCTGTACTGGAGGATCAGTGCTGGTTGTCATCAGAGAGGAAAGTGAAGTTGTCCTTTTTTGGTAATTGTGGTATCTTCTTGAGGAGCAGCATGGCACAGTGGATTTACCATGGGACTGGGAGTATAAAGGTCATGGGTTCTAATCACAACTCTGCTACTTGTCTGCTCTGTGACCTTGAGCAAGTCACTTCAATTCTCTGTGCTTCAGTTACCTCACCTGTAAAATGAGGATTAAGACAGCGAGGGGACGTTGGGGCAGGGACTGTGTCCGGTTTAATTTGCTTGTATCCATCCCAAGACTTAGTACAGTGTCCGACACATTGTAAGAGCTTAACAAATACTATCCTTATTATTAATGTTCTTGGAGTGTTTCTCTAAGTCTGATTTCTAGGAAGGAAATCACTGAGAGGGATCTTCAGTTGTCTGAAGATCCCTGGAAACCTGCATGCCTAGGCCCAGTGGAGCACAGACCATTATTTTGCGAATGATTTGTTGTTAAGGAACCCCTTAAAAGCAGGACTTATTTTATGCTGGGACTAACCCTTGGAATTTATGGACAGAATCATGACACCTGTAACTCCAAGATGAGAAGTCATAGTAGTCATTCAGTGAGTCGGTCATATCTACTGAATATTTACTGTATGTAGAGCACTGTACTAAGTGCTTGGGAGAGTACATTATAACTATATAAGAGACATAATCCCTGCCCACAGTGAGCTTAAAGTCTAGAAGGGAAGACAGACATTAATATAAATAAAATGTACCTAAGTGCTGTGGGGCTGGGAGGGGGGATGAATAAAGAGAGTCAAGGTGGTGTAGAAGGGAGTGGAAGAAAAGGAAAAGAGGGTTTAGTCAGGGAAGGACTTATGGAGGAGATGGGCTTTCAGTAAGGCTTTGAAGTGGGGGATTAATATAAATAAATAAAATGTACATTAGTGCTGTGGGGCTGGGAGGGGGGATGAATAAAGAGAGTAAGTCAAGGTGGTATAGAAGGGAGTGGAAGACAAGGAAAAGAGGGTTTAGTTAGGGAAGGCCTTAAGGAGGAGATGGGCTTTCAGTAAGGCTTTGAAGTGGGGAATTAATATAAATAAATAAAATGTACATAAGTGCTGTGGGGCTGGGAGGGGGGATGAATAAAGAGAGTAAGTCAAGGTGGTGTAGAAGGGAGTGGAAGAAAAGGAAAAGCGGGTTTAGTCAGGGAAGGCCTTATGGAGGAGATGGGCTTTCAGTAAGGCTTTGAAGTGGGGTATTACTATAAATAAATAAAATATACAAAAGTGCTGTGGGGCTGGGAGGGGGGATGAATAAAGAGAGTAAGTCAAGGTGGTGTAGAAGGGAGTGGAAGAAAAGGAAAAGAGGGTTTAGTCAGGGAAGGCCTTAAGGAGGAGATGGGCTTTCAGTAAGGCTTTGAAGTGGAGGAGAGCAATTGTCTTGTCAGATGGAGGGTGTTCCAGTTAGAGGCGGCATGAGGGAGAAAGGGACACAGTGAGATAGATGAGACCGAGGTACAGTGAGAAAGTCAGTATTAGAGAAGTGAAGTATGCAGGCTGGCTTGTAGTAGGAGAGTAGCGTGGTGAGGTAGAAACAAAATTGTCAAACTGAAGTACGGTGAAAGAATGCATGTGTCGTCCTTGATTGTTTTAGTGTGTTTGAGAGGAGAACATGATTCTAGGTTTTGTTTAAGCAGTCCATTCTGGACATTCAATAAAGTCAGTGCTTTTATGAAAATGACATTGCAAAGAAGCTATAAACATCTGTTTGTATAATGCAGTTGGCTATCCCTACCTCCGCTGAAGCTAGTGATGCTATTCTTGCAAATATATTTCTCAAACCTCACTCCCCAGTATACAGCTTGTCAAAGAATTGGGTATATATTTCAGGGAAACTATATTTATTTTCTTCAAGTTGCAACTAATGCCTTCCCTATTAACATTCTTGGAATTTTACCCAACCTGCTACTCCTGTCAGAAGAAAATTAATAGCTGGAGAGCAATGAGTAAGCTGCAGACATTTATATCTTGCTTTTTTTTCCCACAGAAAACTCACAGTAAGAATAGCAAAGTACTTTTGTAAATAAGTTGCCTTTCTTTGTGGCCTAAGGACTAATACCAAAAGATATTAAAGAAATATTGTTTGGGTGGAAAATGAGATGTTTTTGAGCAAATAGAGTACACATATCCAATTTTTTTCTTATTATTGATGATTGAAAATTTTATGGTGATCATATGCTGCCTCTCCAACCTGTAGCTCTGGCACATGCAAGGATGGAAGATGCCTGTAAACATTTTTCATCTTTTTTTTTTCCCTAAGAACACTGTATCCCACCCCCAATTTTCTTCATTTCATCCAGCTTTTTGACATTTAGCAAGATTGATCTGTTGGAAATGTGAAATTGTCTATAAATGCCCAATCCATAATTCCAGGCCATCCAATCATTAGAGAAATTGATGTATACAAAAGTCAAATGATTGAGCAGTTTGGGTAAGGAATTACAATAAATACATGAGGTAAATCTCACTTCCATAGTGTTCACAATATTTTCTCCAAAGAGTAAGCCAGAGGGTTGACATTGAAGGAAATAATACAGGAGCTAAATGGAGAACTTTAAAGTGGGCAATTTAAGTCTCACCTGTGATGGATCGATGGTGCAGCAAAACTATATAAAAAATATGAGCTCTCTTTCTGAAAGCCTCACTTGGCCTTCCAAAGTTCAGTTTTTTCCCCAGATTATTTCCCAGAAATTTTCCCAGTCTATTATGATTCTGATGAGAGTATGGAATTTAGTCCCATTAATCTTTATGGGCAGAGGACCTGAAATACTGGGACCATCTTTGTTCATTTGAAAGAAGGCCCAAGAGGAGAAAACATATCATTCCCACAGCTCATTGCTCATTGCTTCAGATCCTGAATTTAGAATTCCCCATACTCTGGCCAAATTAAATCAGGGACTTGTATGGATAATTTACTCCCAGGTAAACTAACATTTGCTTTCACCCTTCCCCTTTTGTATTATTGGTGCCATTTATTGTCTGTCGTACACAATTCCAAATGAAGTCAGTGGAGAGGTGTTTTTTTCAAAAAATTTTTGTCCTTTGCATTAATCCGTAGGCGGTAACAGCTTCCATTCAATTTTTATCTGCCCTGTTTCTTGCCGTGGCATTCACAGCTTATTTGAATTTTCCATAGACAAGATATAGGTCTTGCTCCCTCTGGCCAACTGAACCTAAGCCTGCACAAGGGAGAGAAAAGTTATAGAAGGGAAAGGTCAAAGGACATTCTACATTTAGTGCTGCAGTCCCTGACTGGGAAAGGTATGGACCTTTCAGGGCACTACTGAGAGATTTTCAACTATTTTGGTGATGATGTCAGGTGACCAGATGTCTCACTTTCTGTGCAGCTGCCAGGGTTTCTGGTTCTGTGTTCTGTTTCCCTCCAGGAGGTCATAAAGTAGCCTGTTTTGGGGAAAAAAGGTGGACTCTAATGCCTAAATGCCATTTGCCATGGTGTCCACTGATTTATTAAAGAAAATAAAGAAATGCATTCTGCATTCTGGCAAAAAATTAAGAAATGCATTCAGTTTTCAATCAATTGGTAACATTTATTGAACAACCCCTTTATTCTCATTTATTGAGAAGCAGCGTGGCTCAGTGGAAAGAGCACGGGCTTTGGAGTCAGTGGTCATGGGTTCAAATTCCGGCTCTGCCAATTGTGAGCTGTGTGACTTTGGGCAAGTCACTTAACTTCTCTGTGCCTCAGTTACCCCATCTGTAAAATGGGGATTAAGACTGTGAGCCCCCCGTGGGACAACCTGATCACCTTGTTACCTCCCTAGTGCTTAGAACGGTGCTTTGCATATAGTAAGCACTTAATAAATGCCATAATAATAATAATAACTCCTGCATGCAGACTGTACTAAGCATTTTGGGGAGTACATTAGGGTCAATGAAAGTGATCCATGCCCTCAAGGAATTCACTGTCATCTGGAACATATATGTTTGTTTTACATTTGGCCAAGGTGCCACAGAAGAAATGGGGAAAAGTCTTCCGAAAATGCACATCACCTGGGTCCAGCAGAGCACCATGTCAGAGAAAGTGGTTGTTCCCATTTGTCATACCTAGGATGGCTAAAGGAGAATGGTATAAGGACACGAGGAATAGAACAGCTGAACTGTTGCTGTAACATGCTTCCTATTTCCACTTCATTTCGGTCCATATTACTGTCTTTGGATACATGACCTGGAATACCCATAATAATGCTAATAATGCTAATAATAATGATAATGATTATGATATAGTATTTATTAAGCATTTAGTATGTGCCAGGCACTGTGCTAAATGCTGGGGCAGAAACCAGATAATCAGATTGAAGACAGTCCCTATCCAAACTGGCTCTCACAATCAATCAATCAATCAATCCCTCAGTAGTATTTATTGAGCATTTAATGCTACTAAAGTCCACTGTTCTCACTGAGGAGCAGTATGGCCTAGTGGATATAGCACAGTCCTGGGAATCAGAAGAACCTGGATTTTAATCCTACTTCAACCACTTTGTTTGCTGTGTGACCTTGGGCAATTCATTACATTTCTCTGTACCTCAGTTACCTCATCTGTAAAATGATGATTATGACTGTGAGCCCCAGTTGGGACAGGGACTGTGTCCAACCTGATTACTGCCTGTCTACCCCAATGCTTAGAACAATGCCTGGCACATAGTAAGCATTTAACAGATACCGTTAAAAAAAAGTAATAAGAATTATTTTCTACCCAAACATTGTGAATCAGGTGCAGCATTTGATGTGCTTGGAAATATACCAGTCTGTTTTATGCCTCTCTGAGAAACAAGCATGAAGCCATATTGCATTTTCTAAATCAGACTGCAAACTTTAGATAGGCTTGGTGCCAAAAAGGGAGAATATTTAGGGAGTTTGCTGAAGAGATGCTATTCTGCAGACATTAAGAAACCGAGTTTTATCAATCTATTCTAGGCATCTCCATTTTGGGGGTACAGCCTCAGTATTCCTTGTCAGTGTTAATTGCTGTCACAGCCCTCGTTTTGAAAATACTGAATACTGGAAAAGGAGACGTTAGTCTTGAATGTAGATTCATATGTATGAGTATGTGAGCTCTCTCTCTCTCTCTCTCTAAAAGGAGAGATACTGGATTTGAAAATAGGTAGACAGGTTCTTTGTAATGGGCTGCACCCCTGCCTTCCAACCTGTTTATTTCACTCCCTACCCTGGCTGCACAGTGACTAGTGACGAGGAGACATTGTAAATGACAATGCACAAATCACTAGTATGTTAATCAAATATTTTGCCAGCTTCTTAGCCCTAAAATCTTCGAACTGAGGCTTGTCTGCAGACCTTACAGGAGACTATACTGTAAACTCCCTTTGGGCAGGGAAATGGCATGGTGTAGGGGATAGAGAGTCATGATCCTGGGAGTCAGAAAGTCATGGGTTCTAATCCCTGCTCTGCCACTTGTCTGCTTTGTGACTTTGGTCAAATCACTTAATTTCTTTTTGCCTCAGTTAGCTCATCTATAAAATGGGGATTGGGACTGTGAACCCTACGTGGGACAGGGACTGTGTCCAACCCAATTTAATTATATCCACCCCAGCACTTAGTAGAGTGCCTGGCACATAGTAAGCACTTAACAATTACCATTATTATCATTACTATTATTATCAACTCTTTTGTGTTTTCCAAGTGCTCTGCAGACAGTAAATCTTCAATAAATACAATTGATTGAATTACTGATTGAGTGATCAAATATGTGTTTGTGCTCTCTTTTCCCATTTCTCTTCACCTCACCTCTATGCTCTTCCCCTCTCCTATCATCTCCTCTCATTTCCTCTTCTTTTCTCTTGTTTCCTACACTCTTTAATTTAATAATAACAATAATGATAATAATAATTGTGGTATTTGTTCACCACTTACCATGTAACTGGCACTGTACTAAGTGCTGGGATAGATTCAAGCAAATCAGGTTGGACACAGCCCCTGTCGTACACTGGACTCACATTTTCAATCCCCATTTTGCAGATGAGGTAACTGAAGTTACGATGGTATTTGTTAAGCACTTACTACGTGTCAAACACTGTTCTAAGCGCTGGGTGCGGATAAATTGAAAGACTTGCCCCAAATCACACAGCAGGCAGGTGACAGAGCTGGGATTAGAACCCGGGGCTTTCTTACTCCCAGGCCTGTGCTTTGTTCACTAGACCACACTGCTTCTGCTTCATGTTTACAACAGAATGACTTGATGGAGAGAATACAGGCCTGGGAGTAAGGCGATCCATGCTCTAATCCAACTTTAATCCAGCCCACATATTCTGTTCCTCTAACACCACCAAGCTACACACTGTACTTTAATCTTCCTATCTCAACGTTGACCCCTTGTCCTTGTCCTCCCTCTGGCCTGGAACTATATCCCCCATCCTGTAAGACAGACCATCACCGTCCCCACCTTCATAGCCTTTGCAAAATCGTATCCCCTTCAAGTGGCCTTCCCCTTTAAATCTTCATTTCCACTACTCCCTCCCTCTTCTGTGTCACCTATGCACTTAGATCTGTACTCTATAATCACTTAATGTTCACCCCATCCTCAACCCCACATCACCTATCTACATACCTGTAATTTCTTTTAACATCTGTCACCCCATCTTGACTGTAAGCTCCTTGTGGGCATGGAATGTGTCTACCAACAGCAGTCTTAGCTCTGAAAAAATATTAGCCCTAATCGGTCCTGTTCTCCCTAGCTCTAGGGTCAGGAATCAGGAACCCAAGGTATGGGAAAGTAACCAAGCTCTAATTTATAGGCAAATTAAGGCAAAGACTAGGTTAGATTTGTTTGAGAGGGGAAAGCAATAATGGAATATTGATTAAAAAATGGGTGATAAAACCTACTATTTACTCTAGCCTTCCGGCAGAAAGGAGTCTTTCTGCATCCTATTATTCAGACTTCCAATTAAGGTATGAAGGAGTATTGTAAGTAATTAAAAATAGGACTCAGTGAAAGGATTTAGTACCTGGAAGTTAGCTTTCCAAGGAGCAGTTATCTTTAATTTGTTGACTGATGTAGATTTGTTTTTATAATTGAAAGAGAAGAGTTTGGCATCGAGGGAATGTTCCTTTGCTATATTAACAGTAATGATAACAGTAATAATACTATTTACTAAATATCTATTAAGTGGTTACTATTCACTAAACACTGTGCTAAGCACTAGAGTAGATACAAGGTAATAGGTAATTAGGTAAATTGAATCCCTGCCCCAGCCAAGTTTTACAGTCTAAGAGGTAGGGAGATCAGACACCACCATTTTACAGAAGAGGAAACTGAGGCAAAGAAATTTTATATTCATTTATTCAATCATATTTATTGATCACTTACTGCATGAAGAGCACTGTACTAAGTGCATGGAAAGTACAGTTCAGCAACAGAGACAATCCCTACCCAACAACCCACTCACAGTCTAAAAGTGGGGAGTCAGACACCAAAACAAGTAAACAGGCATCAATAGCATCAACATAAATAAATAGAATTATAGACATACATACCTCATTAATAAATAAATGGAATAATAAATATTTACATATACACAAGTGCTGTGGGGTGGGGAAGAGGGATAGAGCAGAGAGAAGGAGTCGAGGTGATGGGGAGCGGAGGAGGAGCAGAGGAAAAAAGGGGCTTAAACTGGGAAGGCCTCCTGGAAGAGGTGAGCTTTCAGTAGGGCTTTGAAGGGGGGATATTTGGTAGTTTGATGTATGTGAGGAGGGAGGGCATTCCAGGACTGAGGTAGGATGGGGCCAGGTGTTGACAGTGAGAAAGGCGAGAATGGGACACAGTGAGAAGGTTAGCACCAGAGGAGCAGAGTGTGTGGGCTGGGCTGTAGAGGGAGAGAAGGGAGGTGAGGCAGGAGGGGTCAAGGTGATGGAGAGCTTTAAAGCCAATAATGAGTTTTTCCTTGATAAAAAGGTTGATAGGCAACCACTGGAGATATTTGAGGAGCGGGGTGACATTCCCAGAGCATTTCTATAGAAAGATAATCCGGGCAGCATTGTGAAGTATAGACTGAAGTGGGGAGGAACAGGAGGTTATCAGAGCCAGAAAAAGGACACAGATTTCTTAGCTCCCAGATCCATCCTCTTTACTCTGGGCCACCCTTACTTCTCCGAGTTAGTATCAAAACTGTTAACCTTTTGCAATAGTCAGTAAGACTCCGTTTGGATTACCACACATTTAGAAAGAAAAGTATGGTGTAAATCTAATAAATTATTTTACGTCAGGGACTGTGTTCGACCTGATTATCCCATGTCTGCCTCAGCGCTTAGTTCAGTTTTGGGCAAATAACAAGCACTTAACAAATTAATTCCTTATTGCTATTATTATTATCATTATTAAGTTCCATAGATATTAGTCAAGCTTTTTCAGGAGTGTTTCTCCATTTGCAAAGAAGACCAACAAGGAGGAAATTAACTTACACACTGGACGAGGTTACAAAGTAATTGGAGAAATCTCCATCCCTAGAGATCCTCAAAAATGGGATAGTGACCATCTGTCCTGAATGATTTGGCATTCAGGGCCTGAATCCAGTGATATCAATCAACCAATCAACACATATAGTGAACACCTTCTAAGTACTTGGGAGAGCACAATGGAATAGGTGGGTAAAGTCTCTGTCCATAAAGAGCTTACAATCTAGGGGATCTCCTCCAATTCTATGATGATCATAATGATGGTGATCATTGCAGTGGCAAAAGTCTTTCCAATGAATAAATTCTTCCCTGAGAGTAAACTGGGGACTTGAAACATTAGTGGTTAATGGTCGCTGTGGCATATAGTTACCGTAAGGAATTCTTTCATCTACTCTGGACGTTGGACACCAGTGTTTTTCAACCTGAATGCACTCCCATATAACCAGTGGGGACACAATAATTTTGGATTAATAGAAAGTAGGTTCACAGACCAGTCAATTATCAATGAGATAGTCAAAGGAGTCTCACATTCATGTTAACTGAGTTGGGGGAAAGAGAGAGAGCAGAAGCACAGGGAGACAGAGATAGCGACAGAGAGAGCGTGCACCCCAGCAGAAGGACATTCATCTGCTGTCTACGGGTTGACTCGTGGTTAAGAAAGAGGCCGGGGGCAGATACATGGTTTAAGAGCAGCTCGGTTCTGGGATCATGCCTTCAAACTAAAATATGTTCCATGTGGAACCATAAAATGAAAGAGGTTGAAATGCATTGCTTTAAATAATTACAGGAATAATCGACTAAATTATGTACTTCTGACTTTAATTGTTAATGTTCAACCTCAAGAGGTATCTTCCTCCTTGGAAGTAGCAGGGCAATGAAAGTAAGTATATGGACATAAAAGTTCTCTAATTTTCTTCCTCTATGTGCAAAGGCTGGAAATAGAATTGTGGTGGTACCTTTTAGCATTGGCATGCTGGTGTAGTTATTGAAGAGGAAACCTAAAAGGCTTCAAAGGAAACCTGCGGTCTCCCCTTGTCTCCCCTAATTGCTAATATTTTAACCGGTCACAGGGCTGTTTACTAACATGCAATCAGAAATGCCATCTCTCCAAATAGCAGGGATTTGGGTTGAGTTTGGGCCAAGGCACAGCGGGAAATGCAGCAAAGCTGAATGAAAATCAGAAGATCAATTATACATCCTGGTGCCTTGGTCGATGATATAACTCTGTCCCTTTACTGAAAATGGAAAGATCAATACTCCACAGGCAGATTCAAACAACTGTAGGAAGGCAAGACAAGGTAAAGAAGTTCACAAAACACAAAGCAAACGTGTAGTTCAATCACTGTTGACTCTAGGTGCCCGATGGCGGGTGAGAATACAAATCCTTCCTCAGTTTGTTTAAACAGGAGAAGTCACAGAAAGGAAACGTGCCCTGGGCCAAGAGCACGTTCAACTCTGAGGAACTAGCTGAAGCCCAGGGCCTAACAACCTCTGAAAGTTCCTTGCTGCCAATCTAACATATAAAACCTTTTATGTATTAACTAAGAAATCTGTGAGCTGGAATAAGCATTCTTGTCACTACATTTACCAAAGGAATCAGATGACAAAGCCTCTCCTGGATTGGGTAAAAGAGATATTTTCAGTAAAACCTTCATAAATCATTACTTACAGAGCTCTCCTGTATATTTTGCAATTTCAGTTAGGTCCTGTGTATATGGTTGTAATTTCCCATGAAGAATGCTTCTCTTTAAGACAGTTTAAATAATTTCAAAGGATACATGGTGCTGATATGAATTACCCAAGCTGCTTTTGATTGGACTGTGGGTGTCCCTGGGAGCCCATATCTGGTCATCCTCCACTCAGGTGAAAGGAGTTCATTTACAGGACACACATAAACCACATCCTCTGTTCCCTGCAGACAGGAGCTAATTGATTGGAAGATCTGACAGTCTTCAGACACAGTGAGGTAATAGTGAGACACAGAGACTGAGGGAGAGAGAAAGAAGATAGGGTAAGGAGAAAGGAGCAGGATTAATTATTGGTCCATAGAAAAGGGCTGAGGCAAACCAGCTCATAGGTCTCCCCTGATGATGGGAGGCCCCCAGTACCCTGGGGCTATAGTCCTTACTGCCTGGTTGTGCACCAACGTTCCCCACACATCTTCTGAAATAACATCCTCAGATAGTTTTACACTTTTTAAATTAAAAAGTAGAATCCAAAAGTTTTACAATCCTATTTGGACTTTAAAAGTATACATAGTACTTGAGGAAATCCTCTGATTGGGAAATGATGCTGTTTTGACTTTATCCTTGAGAGAACATAAAATGCCTTTAACTAAACCCAGGTTGGTAGCATATTTTGGGTATCAGCAAGAAGCAGCAAGGCCTAGTGGCTAGATCATGGGCCTAGAAATCAGAAGATCATTTGTCCTAGTCTCTGTTGTGCCACTGGTCTGCTGTGTGTCCTTGGGTAAGTCACTTCACTTTTGTGGGCCTCAGTTACCTCATCTGTAAAATGGGGATTGAGATTGTGAACCCCACGTGGGACAGAGACTGTGTCAAACCTGATTTGCTTGTATCTACCTCAGTGCTTAGTACGATGCCTGGCACATAGAAATACCACAATTATCAATTATTATTATCATTATTATCACATTCCTAAAGAAGCAGCATGGCCTAGTGGAAAGAGCCTAGGCCTGGGAACCAGAAGGACCTGGGTTCTAATTCTGGCTCTTCCACTTGTCTGCTGTATGACCTTTGGCAAGTCGCTTCACTTCTCTGTGCCTCAGTTCCCTCATCTGTAAAATGGGGATTAAGACTGTGAGCCCCATGTGGGAAAGGGACTCCATCCAACCTTATTTGCTTGTATCCATCCCAGCACCTGGCACATTGTAAGTGCCTAGCAAATAACATAATCATTATTATTACTATTATTATTATCATCAAAGGGCTACCCATAGGGCTCAGTAATCAAATGGTGTAACTTGGAGAATAAGGATTTGGTTTTTCCCTCAAAATGAAAAGGTCTATATCAAATAATAATATACTGGTCAGTATCACCTAATGAAGCAATGGAACGAACCCCTTGACACTGTGCTGAATGGAAATTGGGCCAAACATAATGAACATTAACAAGTTAATGGCATAATGAGAGTGGCATAATGAGCACCACGGCTGGGAAATGCCCGTGTCCCTGGAAAGGGTGGGTATAAGGTGAGGGTGGGACCATCCCATGACATCCCTTTGGCCACAGGTTATGTTATGACATGCGTGGCCTAATATGGCAATTATGGGGTCCAGATTCAGCTTATCTTTCAAGTCCTTGCTGCCCCTCTCTCAGAGAGGAGCCCAAACTTAGCTTCAGGAGCAGCACCACAGGAGGTATCCAGCCCACCAATTCTGGCATCTTCTCACCTAGACCTGGCATTGCAAGAAGTCTCTAAAATGTTAATCTTGACCTCTCATCTCTTTCTCCTTTCTTGCTGAGTGGTTGCTGCCCTAGGTTTACTGTGTCCATTCTAGTTCCAATCCCTCTGGGAGCCTGCCAGCCAACCAACTCTAACCCGAAAGTATCCTCCTATTCTCCTCCTGAAGCCATGCCCGCTGACTAAGCTTGTGGCAGAGAGGGGAGTAACTGATGGGGCCATAGAAATGGGGGCTTCAAGGTGGGATTGTAGTGGAGGAGAAAATGTTCAGGTATGTGTTTGTCTAAGTGTAAGCATAAATTGAAAATATATGGTCAGTATGGGAGAAAAAGGTAGAGAGAGTCTGTTTGTGTGTATTTGGAGTTTCTGAGGGTGTGAAGTGATCATGTGTGTTTTGGAAGATTCATGGGTCACTGGACTTCTATCTCATGTATCTCACCGCAGATCCCTGACCCACGTCCTGCCTCTGTTCTGGATCACTCCCCCTCCTCAAATCTTACAGACTATTGCTCTCCTCCCATGTCAAAACCTTAAGAAGACACACCTCCTCCAAGAAGACTTACCTTTCCTCTTCTCCCACTCCTTTCTGCATCACCCGGACTTGCTCTCTCTGTTCATCTCCCTTCCCAGCCCCACTGCACTTATGTATGTATCTGTAATTCATTTATTGATATTAATGTTTGTCTCCCCTGCTCTAGATAGTAAGCTCGTTGTGAGCAGGGAATGTGTCTGCTTATTGTTGTATTATTTTCTCCCAAGTACTTAGTACAGTGCTCTGCACACAGTAAGCTCTCGATAAATATGATTGAACAAATGAGTGGATGGATTGAGGAATTGAGTGGGGCTCTTGCAAAGTTTACAAGTCTAATTCAATTCTAGTTTGCCTAATGATTAACCCAAATTATTTTCATAGATGATTTAATGCAGAAATTTGGTGACTTGACTGAGGAACTCTTGTCTTCTTCCATTTTAAAAAATAGAGTTCTGACCACATAATTCTTGCTCTACTTTTTGGTCTTGAGGGTAGCTTACAGCCTTGGTGCAGAGGCCAGATAGAGTGGTCTCTATTGTGACCTTGTGCGATATTCAGAATTTCACTTTATTTTCTTGGGTTTCAGCTCCCTGTTTTAAAAAGTTGTGAGATAATACCTCCATGTCTCATAAAGAATGCTGGGAGAATCAGAAGAAAGTCTTTAAAGTTGTTTAACCACCTCAGAAAGAAGTGCTGTACAGTTTATAAGCTTTACCAGCTCCAGAGAGGAATCTCATTCAAGCAATAAAGTTTGAAGTCCCTTAGATGCAATAAATTTCATTCATTGTTATTCTTAATATGCCTTTCAAGATGGCACCATAAATGTGGGCTATTTTACACAAGGGCAGTTTTTGCATCATGGGAGATATTTAGGAGACATTTATATACCTCATTGAGTGTCATAATGTCACGGAGAAACTTATAGCACCTTTGCTCACTGGAACCTGTGGACTTAGGTTGTTTTGACAAATTCTAGAATTTTAGGATCCTGGGCATGTAAAGGGACTGACTGGTTCATAGAATATAGAGCTGTCAGGTTTCAGTTTAAATAATTCTGCTGACTGGCTGTAATCTAGCTTCATCTGTCTGACCTCTATCAGTCAAATAGAGGACAATTTTTGGTCAGTTAATCAACAGTATTCATTGAGCACCTATTTTATGCAGAGCACTGTATTAACTGCTTGGAGTGTCTCCTCCCAGTGGACTTGTTTGGGTAACTTGGGCAGCATAATGGAATAGAGACCAGACTCATTTATAGTCTATAAAATGAGGAAGAAATAAACACCTTTTCTCAAGGAGTAGCAGTAGTAGTAGTTGTAACAATAGTAGTAATGATGATGATGATGATGGCATTTATTAAATGCTTACTATGTGCAAAGCACTGTTCTAAGTGCCGGGGGAAGTACAAGGTGATCAGGTTGTCCCCCGTGGGGCTCACAGTCTTCATCCCCATTTTACAGATGAGGGAACTGAGGCCCAGAGAAGTTAAGTATATATGTATATATGGTTGTACATATTTATTACTCTATTTATTTATTTATTTATTTATTTTACTTGTACATTTCTATCCTATTTATTTTATTTTGTTGGTATGTTTGGTTCTGTTCTCTGTCTCCCCCTTTTAGACTGTGAGCCCACTGTTGGGTAGGGACTGTCTCTATGTGTTGCCAATTTGTACTTCCCAAGCGCTTAGTACAGTGCTCTGCACATAGTAAGTGCTCAATAAATACGATTGATTGATTGATTGATTGATTAAGTGACTTGCCCAAAGTCACCCAGCTGACAAGTGGCAGAGCCGGGGTTTGAACCCATGACCTCTGACTCCAAAGCCCGGGCTCTTTCCATTGACCCAGTAATAGTGTTAGTAATTGTTAAGCAGTAGCTATGCAAAGTGGACTGCATTGGAAAATAATACACAGGTGAATAATAGATACTTATGGTACAGAGAAGCAGTGTCGCTCAGTGGAAAGAGCCCGGGCTTTGGAGTCAGAGGTCATGGGTTCAAATTCCGACTCCGCCACTTGTCTGCTGTGTGACTTTGGGTAAGTCACTTCACTTCTCTGGGCCTCAGTTCCCTCATCTGTAAAATGGGGATTAAGACTGTGCGCCCCCCGTGGGACAACCTGATCACCTTGTATCCCCCCAGCACTTAGAACAGTGCTTTGCACATAGTAAGAGCTTAATAAATGCCATTATTATTATTATTATTATTACTTGGTAAGCACTTACTATGTGCCAAACACTGTTCTAAGCCCTGGGGAAGATAAAAGTTAATCAGGTTGAACACAGTCTCTATCCCACATGAGGCTCACACTCTTAACCTCCATTTTAGAGAAGCAGCATGGCTTAGTGGAAAGAGCCCAGGCTTGGGAGTCAGAGGTCATGGGTTCAAATCCTGATCTGCCACTTGTCAGCTGTGTGGCTTTGGGCAAATCACTTAACTTCTTTGTGCCTCAGTTCCCTCATCTGTAAAATGGGGACTAAGACGGTGAGCCCCATGTGGGACAACCTAATAACCTTGTATCTACCCCAGTGCTTAGAACAGTGCTTGGCACATAGTAAGCGCTTGATAAATACCATCATTATATTACTATTATATTATAGTAACTGAGGTACAGAGAAGGTAAGTGGCTTGTCTAAGGTCACATAGCAGACATGGTGGAGCTAGAATTAGAACTCATGCCCTTTTGCCTTCCAAACCCATGCTCTATCTACTAAGCCATGCTGCTTCTCACTAAGCCGCAACATGTCTCATAGGAATTAGATGTGATCCTGGGTCAGCAAGGTGCTCATAAGCTAGTAAAATGAGTGGGAGTGAAGGGAGCTGGTGACAGACACATCAGGAGTGTTGAAACAATAAAAATTGAAGTAACGTGAAAGACAAGGACAAATACACAGGCCAAAATCAATAGGTCACTGTGGCAAGAGGAGCAGAATTTCAGAATCCATATGGCTCACAAGGAACACACACCCAGAGATGCAACATCCAGCCTTCAATTAGTCAATCAATGATATTTACTGAGAACTTACTGTGGGCAGTACTAACCATTTGGGAGGATACCCTACAACAGAGATGGTAGACACATTCCATGCCTACAAGGAGTTTAAAGTCTAGAGGGGAAGACATACATTAAATAAATAAATTATGAAGATGTACCTAAGTGCTGTGAGGCTGAGAATGGGGTGAATATCAAGTACTTTAAAGCATACAGATCCAAGTGTATAGGTGATGCCGAAGGGAGAGGAAGCAGGATAAAAGAGAGTTTAATCAAGGACCACCTCTTGGAAGAGATATGGATTTAATAAGGTTTAGAAGGTGGTCTGTCGTATGTGAACGGCTCATTTTGGGCAGGGAATGTGTTTGATGCTATTGTACTCTCCTAAATGCTTAGCACTGTGCTTTGCACACAGTAAGTGCCCAATAAATGTGATTAATAATAATTATATTAATGGGGGTGAGAAGGGATTTCTAGGTCAGAAGGAGGGTGTGGTTAATTGGGTCAATGAGATAGACGAGATCAAGTGAGCAAATTCGCGTTAGAGGGGCAAAGTGTGATGACTGGGTTGTAGTAGTAAATCAGCAAAGGGGGAGACCTGATTTAGTGCTTTAAAACTGATGGTAAGGACTTTCAGTTTGATGCAGGGTAGATGGGAAACTACTGGAGGTGCTTGAGGAGTGGGAAGATGTGGTCTTGTCTTATGCCTTCCCTTGGCCTGGAATGCCCTCCCTCCACCAATCCACCAAGCTAGATTTCTTCCTCCCTTCAAAGCCCTACTGAGAGCTCACCTCCTCCAGGAGGCCTTCCCAGACTGAGCCCCCTTTTTCCTTTCCTCTTCCCCATCCCCCCAACCCTACCTCCTTCCCCTCCCCACAGTACCTGTATATTTGTACAGATTTATTACTCTATTGTACATATTTATTATTTATTTTGTTAATGATGTGCCTATACCTTTAATTCTGTTTGTTCTGACGATTTTGACACCTGTCTGCATGTTTTGTTTTGTTGTGTGTCTCCCCCTTCTAGACTGTGAGCCCATTGTTGGGGAGGGACCATCTCTGTGTGTTGCCGACATACTTCCCAAGTGCTTAGTACAGTGCTCTGCACACAGTAAGCACTCAATAAATATGATTGAATGAATGAATGCCATTGAGTCATCTCCGACTCAGCGATGCCGTGGATACCTCTCTCCCAGAACACCCCACCTCCATCTGCGATCTTTCTGGTAGTTTATCCATAGAATTTTCTTTGTAAAAATATGGAAGTGGTTTACCGCTGCCACCTTCCATACAGTAAAGTTGAGTCTCCACCCTCGACTCTCTCCCATGCTGCTGCTTCCCAACACTGGTAAGATTTGACTTGTAGCAGATTGCCTTCCACCCGCTAGCCACTGCTCAAGTTAGGAATGAAATGGGTATGCTTCTGCTTGATTCTCCCTCCCGTAGTCAAGACTGGTAGAGTTCTTGAAACTCTCCGGGTGTAACCCTGAGAGGGAGGAAGATGTGGACTGAATGTTTTTCTGGAAACATGATCCAGGCAGCAGAGTGAAGTATGGAATTGAGAAACAGTGTGGCTCAGTGGAAAGAGCCCGGGCTTGGGAGTCAGAGGTTATGGGTTCTAGGCTCCGCCACTTGTCAGCTGTGTGACTTTGGGCAAGTCACTTCTCTTCTCTGTGCCTTAGTTACCTCATCTGTAAAATGGGGATTAAGACTGTGAGCCCCATGTGGGACAATCTAATTACCTTGTATCCCCCCCAGCGCTTAGAACAGTGCTTTGCACATAGTAAGTGCTTAACAAATGCCATTATTATTTATTATTATAATGGAGTGGGGAGAGACAGGAGACAGGGAGGTGAGTGAGGAGGGTAATATAGTAATTAAGGTAGGATAGGATAAGTGCTTGGCTCAGCAGAGTAGCAGTTAAGATGGAGAGGAAAGGGTGGATTTTAGCAATATTGTGAAGGTAGAACCAACAGGATTTGATGTCAGATCAGATATATATGGCTCAGTGGCAAGAGCCCGGGCTTGGGAGTCAGAGGTCATGGGTTCTAATCCCAACTCCAACACTTGTCAGCTGTGTGAGTTTGGGCAAGTCACTTAACTTCTCTGGGCCTCAGTTCCCTCATCTGTAAAATGGGGATGAAGACTGTGAACCCTACGTGGGACAACTTGATCACCTTGTATCCCCCCTTCCCAGTGCTTAGAACAGTGCTCTGCACATAGTAAGCTCTTAACAAATGCCATCATTATTATTA
Source organism: Tachyglossus aculeatus (assembly GCF_015852505.1). Lineage (NCBI taxonomy): Eukaryota > Metazoa > Chordata > Mammalia > Monotremata > Tachyglossidae > Tachyglossus > Tachyglossus aculeatus. Next base: position 86,531,915 of record NC_052066.1, read on the forward strand.
TTATTATTCTCTGGGCCTCAATTCCCTCATCCTTAAAATGGGGATGAAGACTGTGAGCCCCAAGCGGGACAACCTGATGACCTTATATCCCCCCGCAGCACTTAGAGCAGTGTCTCGCACATAGTAAGTGCTTAACAAATACCATCATTATTATTATATATAGGTTGAAGGAGAGAGATGAGTTTTGGATAAGTCCAAGGTTCCAGGTTTGTGACTTAAGGAGGATAGTAAAGTCTACAGTGATGGGACAGATAGTGGGAGGACAGAGTTTGGGTGGGAAAATGAGGAGTTCTGGTTTGGGCATGTTAGGTTTGAGGTGTCTGTGGAACATTCAAGTGGAGATGGCCTAAAGACAGGAGGAAATGTGAGACTGCAGAAAGAGAGAGGTTCGGGCTGGAGGTGTAGATTTGGGAATCATCCATGAACAGAGGATAGCAGAAGCCATGGGAGGAAATCAGTGCTCCAGGGGGTTGGGGTCGATGCAGAATAGAAGGCGACCCAATACTGATCCTTGAGAGACTCCCACATTTAGGAGGGGGAGGAGAAGGAGGAAGAAGCAGCCTAGCATAATGGCTAGAGCATGGGCCTGGGAATCAGAAGGTCATGGGTTCTAATCTCTGCTGTGCCACTTATCTGCTGTGCGACTTTGGGCAAGTCACTTAACTTCTCTGTGCCTCAGTTACCTCATCTGTAAAATGGGGGTGAAGACTGTGAGTCCCACGTGGGACAGGGACTGTTTCCAACCTGATTAGCTTACATTTACCCCAGTGATTAGTACAGTGCCTGGCACATAGTAAGTGTTTAACAAATACCGTAAATATGAACAAATAAAAGAAGGAGGCTGTGAAAGAGCTTTACAAGGAAGATTCAGACAAGCTTAGCCTTCCTGAGGTTCATTCATTCATTCATTCAGTCGTATTTATTGAGCACTTACGGTGTGCAGAGCACTGTACTAAGCGCTTGGTAAGTCCAAGTCGGCAACATATAGAGACGGTCCCTACCCAACAACGGGCTCACAGTCTAGAAGGGGGAGACAGACAACAAAACAGAACATGTAGACAAGTGTCAGGTTTTCTGGAGGCCTCATGTTGTGGGCACTTTCTCTTTCCTACCAATGTGTTAGGAGGAAGGATAGGATGGAGTCATCTCTGGTGCTGAGGAGATCCAGTGACAGTTTCTGGGGAGGTAGCGTAGCTGATTGTCTGGTGTTGGGGGAGCCTGAGAGGCCTCAGAAGGCAGATTTTATGAACCCGTGGGAATGAATATGCACAAAGATCAGGTCGGGAGTTGGCCCCCTGCCATGACAGGAAGGGAAGACAGTAGTGTTCCCTGTTTTTTCACTTGACTGTGATGGAGGTGGCCTGAGAACAAGCAGGAAAGCAAGGCGGCAGTTACTGGTTGTTTTGCTGGGCACGTTGGAGAGGATCCGCGAAGTGTCTACATACACTGCTTTCAATCCCGAGGCCTGGCACACTCAGAGCACACAGGGAGATGGGGCTCTTCATGCCAGGGAGGGAAAGCTGTTTATTCAGCTGTGGTGGAGGAGGATCAAGCTTACCTCTGAATGTGGTAAATTCACTGCATATCTGGGCATAGGGTGTACCCAAAACCCAGACAAATCACCTTGATTATATGGCACTAAACCAAAATCTGACCTGCAGAAATACCACGGAGAATTACACTCCTCTAGACTGTAAGATCCTTGTGGGTAGGAAACCCGTCTACCAACTCTGTTAAATTGTACTCTCCCAAGTACCAAGCTCTGCACATGGTAAGCACTCAATAAATTAGATTGATTGATTGATTTGATTAATTACAATAGAGGAGAGTTGTTGAGGTACTCCAAATTAGACAGTTATGTTATAGTAACTGAAATAAAGCATTTGAACTCCAAAAGTCATTAATTGATAGTTATTAAAAAAACCCTTGCTTTGGACACTATTTGTCCTAAATATTGGTACAGACCTAGTAATCTTTGGAAACAAAGCTCTAGTTCTCTACATGTATTTGCCAGTGGAAAATATCAGTGTTTTCTGGATACTATTTATAAAACTACAAACACATTACATATAAGTTTAGAGACATAAATGAGTTTTAAAGGAGTTCAAAAAAGTGAGTTTAAAATGAAGCTTTCAAATATAAGGCCTTGTTTAGAAACAAAATAAAACCCCATATGGGACTGTAAAAAGTAGAGCATAAAGTCTGAAGGGATCATACATCAACTCTGCAGATCATCTTGGCTCTTTCACATCTGACCATTCCCTTTCTGCAAGATTCTAGGCAACACAAGTGTATTGATGATGATGATGGTGGTATTTGTTAAGCACTTACTATGTGCCAAGCACTGTTCTAAGCTCTGGGGTAGATACAGGGTAATCAGGTTGTCCCACATGGGGCTCACAGTCTTCATCCATTTTACAGATGAGGTAACTGAGGCACAGAGAAGTTAAGTGACCTGACCAAAGTCACACAGCTGAAAAGTGGCAGAGCCGGGATTAGAACCCACCACCTCTGACTCCCAAGCTCATGCTATTTCCACTAAACCACGCTGCTTGTCCACTTAAGCTTCATGAGTTTTTAGGAACCCTTCTGTGGTTCTTAAAATGCTTAAGGTAATTAACACTGAGTCTTGCTTTCTTCCAAAGGATAGTAACCAGTTACTGTATTTGACAAGAAATCTCTATACCACCCTCCCTCTCTTTTTCTGCCTCCCTCCCCCCTTTTTCTCCATTGATCCAATGGTACTTTTTGAGTGTGCAGACCACTGTACTAAGTGCTTTGCCGAGATAAATACAATAGAGTTGGTAGACACAATCCCTGCCCACAAGGCGCTTACAGTCTAAAAGAAGAGGTGGGAATTAAAATAAATTACAGATAAGGGAGATGGCAGGGTAAAAGGCTATTTACAAGGTGTAGTGACTATCAACTACTTAGAGGGTATAGCTCAAAGTGCATAGGTGACACAGAAGGGAGGGTGAGTAGGGAAAATGAGATTTTCGGGAACACCTCTTGGAGAAGATGTGATTGTAGGAGGGCTTCAAAGGTGACGGAAATGGTTGTCTGTGGATATGAAAGGAGAAGGTATTCCAGGCCAGAGGAAATACGTGTATTCCCAGGCCAGAGGAAATATGGAGTAAAGGGTGAGAGAGACGAGAGTGAGGTACATTGAGTAGGTTGGCATTAGAAGTGCAAAGTGTGAAAGCCGGGTTTTAGTAGGAGATTGGTGAGGAAAGGTAGTATGGGGAGAGCTAATTAAGTGTTTTAAAGCCAACAGAAAGGAGTTTCTGTTTGTTGCAGAGCTGGATGGGTAAACACTGGAGGTTCTTGAGGAGTGGGGAGACAAGGCTGAATGTTTTATTTGGCAAAATGATATATGCAGTAGAATGAAATATGTACTGGAGTGGGGCGAGACAGGAGACAGTAAGGTCAGCAACACAATTCCCTGAATTCTCCCTAATTTGTTGACAAGTTTCTCATATTGAGGTGCCCTGAACTCAGTGGAATAGTCTAGGGACATTTTTTTCTGATCTAAAGAGAAATGAACTCTAACTTCCTCCTGTGGAGTTCTTCGTTTTAAGAATGCAACACACACACAAATATTGACGTTTTCCTTACAAACACTGAATTGTAAATCCCTTCTAATTTGCCTCTCACTCCCCCCAATTCTCCCAGTACTCCGTAAGTGTTATAGTTTCACTCATTTCTCCCATCTCTGCAATATTTTCCATTGCAGTTTTTGTTTAGTGCTTACTCTGTGCCAGGAAACCAGTTTATACACAGTCCCTGTCCCACATGTGGCTTCCAGCTTAATCTCCATTTTAAATGCGAGGTAACTGAGACACCGAGAAGTGAAGTGACTTGCCTAACTCCACACAGCAGACAAGTGGCGGAGGCAGGATTAGAACTCATGACTCCTAGGCCTGTGCTGTATCCCCTAGGCCATGCTGCTTCTTAATATAGTGCGAAGCATCCAGCAGAAGCCCAGTACATGCTTGATGGCTGATTATCAGTAGGAGCACTTGAAACTGAGCAGTTCTAAAAGCCTACTGCTACACTGCTGGGGTTTTTCCATAACTCACCCAAGAATAGCCATTTCCCAAAAGCACATAAGTGGAATTATAGGTGTATGCATTGATTTTTCTCCCAGGTTGACCTATTCTCCAGAGAAAAGGCAAAAGTGAATTTGGTTTGAACAAGGCCGTAAGCCATCAGCAACACAAAAGCATAAAGGGAGGTTTTTATTCCACTCTGTGTTAGAAAAAAGGCTCTGTGTTTGGTGGGACACTTGCAGGAACGTTTGGTGCATTTTGTCAGGAATCAGTAACTATTTGCTTACTATTATTATCATTATAGAAGCAGCATGGCTCAGTGGAAAGAGCCCGGGCTTTGGAGTCAGAGGTCATGGGTTCAAATCCCGGCTCCGCCACATGTCAGCTATGTGACTTTGGGCAAGTCACTTCACTTCTCTGTGCCTCAGTTCCCTCATCTGTAAAATGGGGATTAAGACTGTGAGCCCCACATGGGACAACCTGATCAGCTTGTAACCTCCCCAGCACTTGGAAAAGTGCTTTGCACATAGTAAGTGCTTAATAAATGCTATCATTATTATTATTATTATTATATTAGTTAAGTACTTACTATGCTTTAAGCACTGTTCTAAGCACCTGGCAAATACCAGTTAATCAGGTTGGGAAAAGCCCCTGTCCCACAGAGGGCTCACAATCTAAGTAGGAAGGAGAATCTTCTCTTTGTTCTCCTAGGTCTGAAGCATACAACAAGGAAATGGTGGCTCTCCAGTGTTGTTATGACACACCTGAGTAGGTCACATGGACACACAGAAATATCACCCTCTCTGTGTTGTCAAAAGGCAAAAGTATCAGTTGTTACTGACCAGGATTTCTGAAACACTCACTTTGCTTCCTGTATCACCAAGGGTCAAGATCGATTTTACAATCTGTGTTTTGTTTTGTTTTGTTTTGTTTCTCCCCTCATGCCTGTGAAGCGGCAAGGACTTTCTGAGAGTAAGGATTTGAGTAGAAAGGAAGGTATTGCAGAGACTGAGTAGACCTTTGAAGTATTTATGAAGTCATAAGTTAGAGAATGGAAAACGATTCATCAGGCTGGACAAAACATCAGTCACAGTCAGCACAAAATGTTTTTATGAAATATAGAGTGCAAAGTTAGCATTGACTCTCCTTTGGTCTTCGATCAGTCCTCTTCCTCCCACCCCTCCCCGCCAACTCCGGCACACACCACCTTTTAAGGAGATGAAAAAAGGGAGAATACCAATATAGGGGAGTCATTGTTTCTGAAATTGTGACCTGGAAATTTTTTCATGGCCTAATGTAATGTTCTTCTGACCCGGGAGTCAGAAGAACCTGGGTTCATTAATTAATTAATTCATTCATTCATTCATATCTATTGAGCGTTTACTGTGTGCAGGGCACACAGAGCTCCCTACACCAGGCTTACAGTCTAGAAGGTTCTAATCCCACTATGCAATTTGTCTGCTGTATAACCATGGGCAAGTCACTTAACTCCTATGTGCCTCAGTTACCTCATCTGTAAACTAGGAATCAAGATTGTGAGCCCCATGTGGGACATGGACTATGTCCAACTTGGTTATTCACTTAATTATATTTATTGAGTACTTACTGTTTGCAGAGTACTGTACTAAACACTTGGGAGAGTACAGTACAACAATAAGCAGACACATACCCTGCCCACAATGAGCTTAGGGTCTAGAGGGGGTGAACTGATTAGCTCATATCTACCCCAGGGCTTAGAACAGTGCTTGACACATCGTAAGTGCTTAACGAATACTATTATTATTATTATTATTATTAATAATAATAATAACAATAACCTTTTTTACCCCAGACCTAGACACTAGGATCCTATGTCTGGGTTTGTCCCTCTTGACTTCTAATGGATAATACCCATTTCTGAGTTTCAGAAATTAAAAGCTAAATAATTTCCAATCTCACTTCAGAAAAATAGCTTTCAATCTGTATATGCCTTTTAGGGTTGCCCCTTGGGCAGGGATTGCTCCTCAGCCCAAGATTTGTGAATTACAGGGTGGTTGTCTGGATACCTTGAAGGCGGGAGCCTCTCTACTTGCTCTATTTTGCTTTCACAATCAATTAATTAATCATCAGTATCTACTGAATGCTTACTATTTGTAGAGCCTTTTACTAAGCACTTAAGGAAGTAAGTGCCTAGAGGATAGAGCACAGGTATAGGAGGCAGAAGGTCATGGGTTCTAATCCTGGCTCCGCCACTTGTCTGCTTTGTGATCTTAGGCAAAGCATTTAACTTATCTGGGCCTCAGTTCCCTCATCTGTAAAATGGGGATGAAGACTGTGAGCCCTATGAGGGAACAGGGACTTTGTCCAACTCAGTTATCTTGTATCTACCCCATCACTTAGAACAGTGCCTGGAACATAATAAATGATCAATAAATGATATAATAATGATAATAATTATTATTACTATTATCATTATTATACTATTTATCCATTACTCAATTATTAATGATTAATTATCATAATTATAATTATTATTACAATACAGTGGCATTGGTAGTCCTGATCCCAGCCTTTAAACACTTAGAACAAAGAGTAAGTGTTCAAGAAATGCAGATGACTGTGATGATGATGATTGCTCCAGACAGATCTCTAGCCTAGCAATCATGTGCTGTGTTATCAGAGGTAATTTTGGATCTTTCTTGCTATGGTCCAGCTTATTTTATAATTCAACATTATCTTATGTATTCTTATTGCAATTCATACATCATTTTTGAAACAAATAATAATAGTAAAAAAAAACCTAACCACTGCTAATACAATGAATGAAAGAATTATTTTAAATTTTAGTCAGTTGCCTACCCTAACTCTAATTTTATTGTAATGTCTGCCTCCCTGACTACACTGTAAACTCTTTGAGTGTAGGGATTATGTCTATTAACTCTTTTGTATTCACCCATGCCCTGAGCACTCTCCTGTGCAAACAGTGAATGCTCTGTACATGACTTTGATGGATTGAAGTTGAGAAAATTTGCAGATTTACAGCTAAAAACAACCTTCAAGTGTTATTTGGGTCATCCCTCTGCCTAGGAGTCAGCCAAAATCAATCAATCAATCATATTTATCAAGGTTTTATTGGGTGTAGAGCACTGTATTAAGCACTTGGCAAGTATACATTGGTAGTCATGTTCCCTGCCCACATTGAGTGGGTAGAGCATGTGCCTGGAAGTCAAAAGGTCATGGGTTCTAATCCTGACTGTTGCTTGTCTGCTGTGTGACCTTGGGTGAATCACTCACTTTTCTGTGCCTCAGTTATCTCATTTGTAGAATGGGGATTGAGACTGTGAATGCCACATGGGACGGGGACTTTGTCCAACCTGATTTGCTTGTATCTACCCCAGTGCTTACTAATGTGCCTGATACACATTAAGCACTTAATAATACCATAATAATAATAATAATAATAATAATAATAATAATAATGATGGTATTTGTTAAGCGCATACTATGTGCAAAGCACTGTTCTAAGATCTGGGGAGGTTACAAGGTAATCAGGTTGTCCCTGGGGGGGGGGTCACAGTTTTAATCCCCGTTTTACAGATGAGGTAACTGAGGCACAGAGAAGTTAAGTGACTTGCCCAAAGTCACACAGCTGACAGTTGGCAGGGCTGGGATTTGAACCCATAACCTGTGACTCCAAAGCCCAGGCTCTTTCCACTGAGGCACGCTGCTCTCTTTATGGCAAGAAGCAGTATGGCATAGTGGATATAGCATGATTCAGGGATTCAGAAGGTCATGGGTCCTAACCCAGCTCAGCCACTCGTCTGCTGTGTGACCTTGGGCAATTCACTTCACTTCTCTGTGCCTCATGGCCCTCATCTGAAAAATTGGGATTGGGACTGTGAGCCTCACGTGAGACAGGGACTGTGTTCAACCCAATTTGCTTGTATTCACCACAGTTCCTAGTACAGTGACTGGTACATAGTAAGCACTTAACAAATACCACAATTGTTACTATTATTATCTAAACAATTTCTTAGGATGACTACCTAAGATAGGTGTCTTCCTTCCTTGTAACTGAATCAATCTGTTAATCAGTCTTATTTACTGAGTGCTTATAGTGTGCGAGCACTGTACTAATCAAATCTAATACATAACACCTCTTATTCTGAGGAAATCTACCTTTTTTCTCTAACGCTCTATTTTAAGTCTATTCTCACTTGTTGTAGCTTCAAGGAAATTAGAGAATAGTTGAACATCCTTTTCTCTTATAATTACCTGAGGTCCTCTGAGCATAAATATTTATAATAATAATAATAATAGCATTTGTTAAGTGCTTACTATGTGCAAAGCACTGTTCTAAGCGCTGGGGGATACAAGGTGATCAGGGTGTCCCACGTGGGGCTCACAGTCTTAATCCCCATTTTACAGATGAGTTAACTGAGGCTCAGAGAAGTTAAGGTGACTTGCCCAAGGTCAAGCAGCAGACATGTGGCGGATCCAGGATACGAACCCATGACCTCTGACTCCAAAGCCCGTGCTCTCTCCACTGAGCCACGCTGCTTCGCTAGTAGAAGAAAAACACAGAAACAAATAAAAAAGCAGGTTCCGGGTCAGGATTTGAATGGGATGTGAAGGAGTTCTGTTTCAGACATGTAGTTTGAGGTGTCAGAGGGCCATGGTGCGTATGGTCCCTGTCCCAAGGAAGTGGACAATGTAAACTGAAGGAGGGGCAAAAAGATCCTCAGTGTCATCGACAATGATGATGACATTTGAAAATTTGATCCAGAGCATATACAAGCCCATCGCCATGTGCAAGTCCAGGACCACAGCTCAACACTGTAAGATAGCGAGAGTGAAGAGCTGCAAATCCTGGCACCAATGAAGCAATCACTCTTTTTGTATTTATTGAGCACTCACTGTGTGCAGAGTACTGTACTAAGCCTTTAGGAGAATACACTATAACAGAATTGGGAGATATGTTTTGTGCCCACAGTGAGCTTACAGCGCGGGAGACAGACATTCATATAAATCATATAAAACATGTTTTGTTTTGTTGTCTGACTCCCCCTTCTAGACTGTGAGCCCATTGTTGGGTAAGGACCGTTTCTATATGTTGCCGACTTGTACTTCCCAAGTGCTTAGTACAGTGCTCTGCACACAGTAAGCACTCAATAAATACAATTGAATGAATGAATGAATAAATAAATCATTTATAGATATGTACATAATTTACAACTAATTTGCCAGAGAGTTATATAGGTGAAGTGAGGCAGAAATAGGCTCAAACAAATAAATGGTCAGGCATATGTACAAGACACAAACCAGAAACACAGGGAAGTGAGAAGAAAGGGCAGGCACAGAGACAAGGTGAGTGAGATCACTTCGGCACTTTCACGTTAACTAAGTACTTGTATACTCGCCACCTCTCAACCGGAACAATTTTATACTTATCTTTATACTCCCATCTTTATCCTCTCTGCAACCAATTTCAACATCTCTCTCCTCGGCAAGTTAGTAAGCTCGCTGAGGGCAAGAATCATATCTAGCTGCTCTATTGTATTCTCTCAAGGGCTTAGTACAGTTCTCTACTCATAGTGAGCTGATTGTTGGTTCAGTTGTATTAGTGGTGAGCCCAGCTCACAGACCCATCCTGAAATACTTTGTGTCTGCTTCCCTGTTGGATAGTAAGCTCCGTAAGGGAGGGATTTTGTCTAGATCCCTAGATTTCTAGTGTCCCGGAGGCTTAGTATGGTATTCTGCACAGAGTAAGCACTCAATAAATGCTATGTGTGATTGACTGACAAAGGAGGCAGTCACCTAAACACAAAAGTAGAAAGTACGAGGGCAAAGTAGACAGAGGCACAAGATACACAGAAACGGCAAGTCAGAAAGCTAGTCTGAATGAGACAGCAGCATAAAAGAGACACCAAAGCACAAAAAGACTCAGAAAGAAAAAGCAGCCCATCATCTTCTTGGACCTTGCCTGTCATGTGTAAGGATTAATGTTTGAGAGCACTGAATTGCTTAACTGGATTCAGCATTGCAGGTTTGCGTCCCAACTTCCTATTTTTGTTTTTTTCCTAAACATTTATCTATCCTCTTATAGAGCGTCCTGTGGGGTTGAAGTGAAACCTGCACTCGTCCCAAGTGGCAACAAAACTCCCAGAATAGATTCTATGCTCATTCCAAGAGTTCTCTGTGAAGTACGCTGGAGTCTAGTTATTCTGGTTTAAATTCTCATTCTTTGTAAAGTGAAATTATTTAATCTTGCATTTTTGTGGTGTCCCTTGGGTGGATTTCATAAAATAGAAATCCAACAAAATAGTGGTAAGAATAATAATAATAATGGCATTTGTTAAGCACTTATTATGTGCCAACCAATGTTCCAAGCACTGGGGTAGATACAAGGTAATCAGGGTGTCCCACAGTCTTAATCCTCATTTTACAGATGAGGTAACTGAGGCCCAGAGAAGTTAAGTAACTTGCCCAAAGTCACACAGCTGATAAGTGGCAGATTGGGGATTAGAACCCACAACCTCTGACTCCCAAGACCGTGCTCTTTCCACTAAGCCACGCTACTTCTCTAGTGATATTTAGAGGGTCAAAAAAATGGATCTAATGTCTTTAAGCTGAAAGAACTTTCAAGCTGCAGTTCTAAGTGGGAAAATTAGTATTAAAATTGCTCAATATATATTGTTCTAACTGGGTCAGATAAAAGCCAAGGCAACACTGACAGTTCTTATCTTTAATTCTGCTTATTACACTTGGGAATAGCCCTTTCCATGGCTTTTGCTGAAAGTAAACCATAGTAAGTCATAAATAACATAAGCTTCTTAGTTTCCTATTTTACCTACAATTACCACTCTTTTTCCTCCCTCCCTTTTCCCTTTCTGTCCCCTCCCTCTCCATCTTCCCCTCATCCCTTCCCCACCTCCCCCAAGGATTTAAATGTCTGTGACATTTAAATGATAACCTCTTGCTTTTCCAAGGATGGAAAGCGTATACTCTAATTTAAAGTGTGAAAAATCCATTTCTGTTGGTAGTGAGGATTCTGGGAATAGAGATTCAATACTCTCAAAGAAATGGATCCATGTAACATAATCCCTTGAAGGCCTTGTTCTATATTTTCCTATCTCAGTTTCCTTCCGGCATCCTCTCTTTCACACTCAAAGTAGCAGATATCATTTTGCATGGATTTGGGGGATTGCCTCTTTGTTGCTGTGTCTTGACTGAGTCCCTTCTCAAAGAGAGGGGGATGGGGAAAGAATCTAGGTTACATTACGTGATCCAAGAGCATTTATGAAGCATTAGCAAAACAGGCTCAATCTTGACTTCTGCTAAATTGAAAGTTTACAAGGATGGAGGGAATGGATGTGTAATTAGAAACGGCTGAAACAGATTGTTGGGAACCAGCAAGTTGAAGGACAAATGTCAATCTACAGTAGAAAACAGCTTGTTTTAAGTCCTGTGCATACAGTTCTGTCTTTCACAGCTTTTGCCAGTTGGTCCATCACCATCACACAAGCAGAATGCTTTCTCTTTTCAGAAAACACAATTCTTTCAGAAGAATTGGTGAGGGACTATAGTAAAACATCTAGTTCAATTTGTTCATTACTTCCAAGCCCTTAAGAAATAAGTCTTTCTTACTCTTTTTTCAGCATGTCTAATAAACCAAATCTCTGTATAGGTGAAAATCTTCCCTGTCCAGTTCTTATAAGCCAGTGGACACTACATTCTCTTCAGCCAGGGGTATTGTGTTGACAGCAACATACATTATGCATGACATGTAGGAACAGAGTTTTTCCAGAGAACTATGCCTAGAGAAGCACTAATTGCCTTAACTAGCAGGCACCTGGGGCCAAAGGAAAAGGTTGTTAATTGTGAGCTTAAAAAGCAACACCTGTGCTCCCGTAATAGCTGCAGCAGCTTGGAAATGGCAGAGCCACTGATCCTGAGGTAACTGATTCTACTGAATGCCCAAAGTGAAGAGACTGGGATCCCTTAGGGGAAAAGGCCTTTTGAGAAAATGATTTGCAGAGAGAGGTTGCTACCCCATGGACTCTTCTGTCTTCTGACCAGGGAAGTTTACAGTTTTGAGGTCCAGAGAAGACCTGACAAGGAAGGTGAGTGGTTGCAGAGTTAATGTCTGGTTTTAGGGTCAAATCTGGAAGAAGATGAATGCAGAAACCAGGTTAATATAAACTCCTTTTCTGGCAGCCTTGTGGGAAATTTCAGTTCCTATCAGCGTTCCTATCAGAAATAGGACTTTAAAAGGAAGCAGAGGTGGATCAAGTCATGTTAACTACTAGAAAACAGACTTGAGCTTTAAGGGGAGCTTTCTAGTCTTTTTCAGGAAATGCAGCTTTGCCTGGAAATTTATACAGTCTTTCCTGCATGCCAAGATAATGGAGTGCTCATGTGTTCAAATGCCAAATCTTGAAAGAGAAAATTAAAGGTGTTTTTATGCTTCACATTTGCACAGGAAAAGCAGAACAGGCTTCATTAAGACTTTGCAGGATGGTAGCAGTCAGATCAAACCATAGGTTCTGAGATAAAAAGGCCAGAACTAATCTCAGAATATTCATACAGTTGTGCTGACATGCTGCTCTACCACAGAGCATGAGCATCTCTCGCAGAAAGGTGTATTTTGGGAATAGTGGAAGAAGTTGCCCTTTCTTTGTGGGGAGATGGTAATCTTTTCCAAGGCGGAAATGTCTCACTGACTGTCTACCTCAGGTTGGAATCTTTATTTGTTTTTATGCCAGGAAGGCTTCTGTGCTTGTAGTTCAAAGGCAATGTAAATTCTTTCACTTTAGCTACAAATTGAGAAAGGAGGCATAAAAAGAGCTGGGAAACCACAATAAAAGCAAAAGGAAAATGCAACCAGTTACAATCCACCTGCCAAACCTTTCAAATCCCATTTGCAGTGGATTGCAAAAGCACTCTAGCCACGTGAACCATCTCTCTTTGTTCTTCTTAGCACTTGACACTTATCAAATCATAGTTCTTGTCTGCTGCACCAGAAATTTCTTAAGATAAGCATTCTGATGCTATGCACTTGAATTAAAAAAAATAAGGAAAAGGCAGAGAGAGTGCTCCTCAGTTATTTCATGTACTCATTCACTTCATGTACTTGCTCATATAGGTTAGTTTGGTGCACTGTGATCTTATTCAGCCTTCTAATAACAATTTTGGTACATATTAAGCACTGTACTAAGTGCTGGGATAGACACAAGATAATCAGTTTGAACATAGGCTAAGTAAGAGCTATTAGGATTTAATACCCATTTGAAAGATGAAGAACTTGAGGAAAGAAATCTTAAGTAAACTTGCCCAAGGTCAGCCAGCGGGCAAGTGGCAAAACTGCGATTAAAACCCAGGTCCTCTGAGTCCCACTTTTGGGCTCTTTCCACTAGGCCATGCTGCTTACTAACTCCTACCCCAACCACCCTCAGTCCTCACACAATTATGAAAGTACCAACATGTCCAGAGAAAGAGAGGTGCCTGCTGAGGAGATGTTGCGGCTTTGAGGCCTCCTCTGATCATTCTGTCAATGGTATCTTTTAAGGAGATCTCCTGCCTTCTCTCAAAGTCCACCCCCTCCACCTGTGCCTCCAATCCCATTCCTTAACAACTTAATGCTTGCCCTTCACTTCACTCCCTGACTGCTACTGTCAACTATTCATTCTCCAATAGCTTCTTCCCCACTGCTTTCAAGCATACCCACGTCTCCTCTTTCCTAAAAAAAAGCCCTCCCTTGACCCCATGGCTCCCTCCAGTTATTGCCCCATCTCTCTTCTATCATTTTTCTCCATACTCTTTGAACACATTGTCTACACCCACTGTCTCCAGTTCCTCTCCTCCAATTCTGTCTTTGACCCCTTCCAGTCTGACCTCTGTCCCTTTACTCCACTGCCCTCTCAAAGGTCACCAATTATTTCCTTCTTGCCAAATCCAATGAACTTTATTCTGTCCAATTCCTCCTTGACCTCTCAGCTGTCAGTCACTCCCTTCTGGAAATATTATTCAACCTTGGCTTTCCTGACATCGCCTTCTCCTGGTTTTCCTCCTATCTTTTGGATGCTATTTCTCAGCCTGTTTCATGAGCTCCTCCTCTGCTTCCCACTCCTTAACTTTGTGGGTTCCTCTAGGCTCAGTTCTGAGTCCTTGTTTATTCTCCATTTGCCCCCATTCCCTTGGAGAACTCATCCAGTCCTATTGCTTCAACTATTATTCCTATGTAGATGATTCCCAAATCTACATTAATCTCCAGCCCTGATATCTGTCTTTCTCTGCAGTTTCACATCTCCTCTTGCTTTCAGGACATCTCTACTTAGCTGTCACACAAACACCTAAAACTACATGACCAAAATGGAATTCCTGATGTTCCCACAAAACCCTGCCTCCTGCTGATTTTTCCCATCACTGTTTATGGCAACATCATACTCCATGTCTCACAAGCCCCTAAAATTGTCATTATCCTTGATTCATCTCAGTCATTCAACCCACATATTTAATGTCACCAAATCCTCTTGGTTCAACCTTCACAACATTGCTAAAACCTGTTCTTTCCTCTCCTTCCAAAGTGATACCACATTAATCCAAGCAATTATCCTATGTTTTCATTCATTCATTCAATAGCATTTACTGAGCGCTTACTGTGTGCAGAGCACTCTACAAAGTGCTTGGGAAGTACAAGTTGGCAACATATGAAGTCCCTACCCAACAACGGGCTCACAGTCTAGAAGGGGGAGACAGAAAACAAAACATTTGGACAGGTGTCAAGTCACCAGAATAAATAAAAATAAAGCTAGATACATATCATTAACAAAATAGAATAGTACATATGTACAAGTAAAGTAAAGGAAAAAGGGGGCTCAGTCTGGGAAGGTCTCCTGGAGGAGGTGAGCTCTCAGTAGGGCTTTGAAGGGAGGAAGAGAGCTAGCTTGGTGGGTGTGCAGAGGGAGGGCATTCCAGGCCAGGGGGAGGACGTGGGCCAGGGGTCGATGGCAGGACAGGCGAGAATGAGGTACAGTGAGGAGGTTAGTGGCAGAGGAGCAGAGGGTACAGGCTGGGCTGGAGAAGGAGAGAAGGGAGGTGAGGTAGAAGGAGGCGAGGTGATGGAGAGCTTTGAAGCCGAGAGTGAGGAGTTTTAGCTTGATGCGTAGGTTGCCTGGCAGCCACTGGAGGTTTTTGAAGAGGGGAGTAACATGCCCAGAGTGTTTCTGCACAAAGATGATCCAGGCAGTAACGTGAAGTATAGACTGAAGTGGGGAGAGACAGGAGGATGGGAGATCAGAGAGGAGGCTGATGCAGTAATCGTCGGGATGTGCACAAGTGCAGGGAGGATTTAAGTCACCCAATCAATTTTTTCCCACTACCTATCTCAACTCTTTTCCCTCTACACCCCAGGTTGCATTTTTTTGTTCCTTTAAACTACCTTAAATTGCCTCATTGTATTCACCCTCACTGCTGATCTATTTCTCATGTCCTCCCTCCTGGCTAGGACTCCCTCATACTTCCAATTTGACATACCACAGCTTACCCAATTTCCAAATGCTCCTAAAATCACATCTCCACCAGGAAGTCTTCCCTAGTTAATTTTTCAACCTACCTGCTTATGTCACTCCAAATGCCTGTTCAAAACTTCTGAGCCACCTAAGCCTTAAATCCTTACAAGCTCTCATAGCATGATTGTACCTGTTACCCTATTATGTAGGTACTAACACATGCACATATCTAATAAAAATAATAATAATAATAATGGCATTTATTAATTGCTTACTATGTGCAAAGCACTGTTCCAAGCACTGGGGAGGTCACAAGGTGATCAGGTTTTCCCACAGGGGGCTCACAGTCTTAGTACCCATTCTACAGATGAGGTAACTGGGGCACAGAGAAGCCAGGTGACTTGCCCAAAGTCACACAGCTGACAACCGGCAGAGGCAGGATTTGAACCCATGACCTCTGACTCCAAATTCTGGGCTCTTTCTACTGAGCCACGCTACTTCTCCTCTAACCCTTCTCCTTATTCCTCCTATCTAACTTATTTAAGCATCTCATCCTATCCCGTCTGGACTACTGCATCAGCCTTCTCTCTGATCTCCCATCCTCGTGTCTCTCCCCACTTCAGTCCATACTTCATGCTGCTGCCCAGATTGTCTTTGTCCAGAAACGCTCTGGGCATGTTACTTCCCTCCTCAAAAGTCTCCAGTGGCTACCAATCAATCTGCGCATCAGGCAGAAACTCCTCACCCTTGGCTTCAAGGCTCTCCATCACCTTGTGCCCTCCTACCTCACCTCCCTTCTCTCCTTCTCCGCTCCTCTGCCACTAATCTCCTCACCGTGCTTCATTCTCGCCTGTCCCGCCGTAGACCCCCGGCCCACATCATCCCCTGGGCCTGGAATGCCCTCCCTCTGCCCATCCACCAAGCTAGCTCTCTTCCTCCCTTCAAGGCCCTACTGAGAGCTCACCTCCTCCAGGAGGCCTTCCCAAACTGAGCCCCTTCCTTCCTTTCCCCCTCATCTCCCTCTCCATCCCCCCATCTTACCTCCTTCCCTTCCCCACTGCACCTGTATATATGTATATATGTTTGTACATATTTATTACTCTATTTTTTAATTTATCTATTCTATTTATTTTATTTTGTTAGTATGTTTGGTTTTGTTCTCTGTCTCCCCCTTTTAGACTGTGAGCCCGCTGTTGGGTAGGGACAGTATATGTTGCCAACTTGTACTTCCCAAGCACTTAGTACAGTGCTCTGCACACAGTAAGCGCTCAATAAATGCAATTGATTGATTGATCTGTCTTCCCCACTAGTTTGTAAATTCTTTGAGAGCAGGGATCATGTCCACTAATTCTACTGTGCTTTTCCATTTGCTTAATAGAGTGCTCTGCACAGTGTGGTGCTCAAAGATTGACTTGATTAATCAAAATGTGGATGTATATTAGCCTATTAAACTCAAAGCCTATTACAAACTATTGAAATCAATATTTAACAAGGCTTTGAAGGCCAGTCATGAAACCTGAAAATTCTAGACATTGATTTCAGGAGTGTTTCTTAAGTCCAGTTAAAACATATGTTTACATCCTAAAAGATTAGCAAGGCACTGAAGCAAAATCCTGATTTCAATTTATTGAAGGTTGTACTGTTAAAACTGATGTGTGTGTGTGTGTGTGTATCTGTGCGGTTGAGAAGGGGGTTACTTTCAAAAAGACAGATTAAGGTGTAGGATTTTTTTATAAATTATGTCTTGATTAATTATTCTGGTTGTTAGCTCATTAAAGCTCATTTGAAAATGCATGGACTAGTGGAAATCAGTCAATTAAAAATTGAATTTATTGAGCTCTTACTATATGCAGAGAACTGTACCAAGCCCTTGGGAGAGTACAAAAGAGCCTGAGTGTCAAAATACCTGGGTCCTAATCCTAACTCTGCCAATTGCCTGCTGTGTGACCTGGGATAAGTCACTTAACTTTTCTGTGATGCAGTTCCTTCATCTGTAAAATAGGGATTAAACCCTGCTCTGTCCAATTTAGACTGTGTGCTACATGTGCCTGACACAGTAAGCACTTAAGTACCATAAAAAATGGGAAATAAAACTGTTTTTCTTTCTTAGGAATAGGGAACTGACTGATAAATTAATAGTTTTGACTTAGGCACTTAGGGGAACAACAGTTTAGCATTCCAGGGATAAATTATGTTTAAATTATTTTAAATTATGTAAATTGAAATTCTATAAAGCCTTGAAAATAGGCCTCTAATTCATAATGCTTTCATAAGGAAAGAGAAAAAGATCAATTTTAGGGGGAATAAAGATCCATAGCTGAGGACTTTCTTAACTTTATTTTTTTAACTATTTGATAACTGCTTACTATATACCAGGCACTGTAATAAGCATTGGGGCAGATTCAAGACAATCAGGTTGGACACAGTCCCTAGCCCACATGGGACTCAGAATTAATCACCATTTTACAGATGAAGGAACCCGAGGCCCAGAGAAGTTAAATGACTTTCTTGTCTGGTCACACAGACAAGTGGTGGAGGCAAGATTACAACCCAGGTCTTTCTAACTCCCAGGCCTGTGCTCTATCCAATAGGGCAAACTGCTTATCTTGATTATTATCAGCCTACTTACTGATCTCCCTGCCTCCTATCTCTCCACACTTCACTCCATGCTTCACTCTGCTTCCCAGATCATTCCTCTACAAAACCTTTCAGTCAGTTTTTCCCCACACCTCAAGAACCTCCAGTGTTTGCGCATGTAAACACCTCCACATCAAATAGAAACTCCTTCCCATAGTTTTAAAGTACTCAATCACCTTGACCCCTCTTTGCCCCCACTCTCCAACTCACATACTTCATTATAATAATAAATAATAATGATGGTATTTGTTAAGCGCTTACTATGTGCCAAGCACTGTTCTAAGCGCTGGGGTAAATACAAAGTTATCAGGTTGTCCCACCTGGGGCTCCCAGTCTTAATCCCCATTTTACAGATGAGGTAACTGAGGCACAGAGAAGTTAAGTGACTTCCCCAAGGTCACACAGCAGACAAGTGGCAGAGCTGGTATTAGAACCCAAGACCTCTTGACTCCCAAGCCTGAGCTCTTTCCACTAAGCCACGCTCATAGACTTCTTAGGAGCACATTTCCTCCAAGAGGCCTTTTCTGACTGATTCGTTGTTTCCTCTTCTCCCACTCTGTTTCACTCTTGAACTTGGATTTGCTCCCAGCACTCATGTACTTATTGGTAATTTTGAAATTTAAATAATTGTTTGTCACCCCCTCTAGTCTGTAAGCTTGCTGTGGGCAGGGTACATGTGTAACAACTTGGTTGTATTGTACTCTTCCAAGCCCTTAGTACATTGCTCTGCACAAAATAAGTACTCAGTGAACACTGTTGATCAATTGATTATTCAGCACATACTGGGTGCAGAACACTGTACTAAACACTTGGGGGAGAAAAATGATTATCATCATCATCATCAATCGTATTTATTGAGTGCTTACTATGTGCAGAGCACTGTACTAAGCTCTTGGGAAGTACAAATTGGCAACATATAGAGACAGTCCCTACCCAACAGTAGGCTCACAGTCTAAAAGGGGGAGACAGAGAACAAAACCAAACATACTAACAAAATAAAATAAATAGAATAGATATGTACAAGTAAAATAAATAAATAAATAGGGTAATAAATATGTACAAACATATATACAGGTGCTGTGGGGAAGGGAAGGAGGTAAGATGGAGAGGGGGACGAGGGGGAGAGGAAGGAAGGGGCTCAGTCTGGGCATTATCAGGCATGATCCCTCCCCTTAAGGAGTTTACAATTCATTTTTGTATGGTGTTTGTATTCCTGAAAGGGTTCTCACATTACTTATTTCATTTTTGCTTTCACAATAATGCCGTGTTACGATATGCCGAAAGGCAGGCATGATTATCTCCATTTTGCCTTTGAAGAAACTCAGGTACAGCAAGGTTAAGTGGATTGTCCAAGGTCACACAGCAGACTGGTGGTAGAGCTTGGATTCTACCCTGGGTTTTCTGGCTTCCGGATCATCAGCCTTCCACTCTACCACCCTGCCTCAATCAGCGGTATTTATTGAGTGCTTCCTGTGTGCAGAACACTGTACTAAGTGCTTGGGAAAGTAAAATTCAGTAGAGGTGGTAGGTGAGTTCCCTGCCCAAAGTGAGATTACAGTCTATAAGGGGAGACAGATGTTGAAATAAATTACAGATTTGTACAAAAATGCAACAATGCACAGCTGCTGACTCCATGGTGCTGTGGCCGCCATCTCCCTTCGTCCCTCCTCCCTCTTTCCCCCTACCCCCCTACTTCACATGTATCTCTGGGACTGGGAGATTTGGGCATCTATGGCAGAAAGCCTTGATCTGGGGATGTAGCATGGCTTAGTGGTTAGAACATGGGCCTGGGATTCACAGATCATGGGTTCTAATCCTGCCTAGGCCACTTGACTATGGTGTAGCCTTGAGTAAGTCATTTCACTTCTATAGGCCTCAGTTACCTCATCTGTAAAATAAGGATTGAGACTGTGAACCCCACAAGGAAAAAGGACTGCGCCCAACCCAATTTGCTTGTATCCACCCCAGCTTTTAGTACAGTGCCCGCCTACCTCCTTCCCCTCCCCACAGCAGCTGTATATATGTTTGTACATATTTATTACTCTTTTACTTGTACATATTTACTCTTCAATTTTATTTTGTTAATATGCTTTGTTTTGTTGTCTGTCTCCCCCTTCTAGACTGTAAGCCAGCTGTTGGGTAGGGACCGTCTCTATATGTTGACAACTTGTACTTCCCAAGTGCTTAGTACAGTGCTCTGCACACAGTAAGCGCTCAATAAATACGATTGATTAACAAATACCGTAACTATTATTATTATTGAGGTGACAATAGCAGCGATATACTCTTCTGTCCTCAGAGGAGTGCTCTCTGTTGACTTCATGAAACTACCACTCCTGCTCACCTTTTCCCCACCAGCCCAGAACAGTGCTCAAGTCCCAGCTAATTTCCACATTGGAGTCAGCACTGGAGGTTAGTACAGTGCTCTGCACATAGTAAGCGCTCAATAAATATGATTGATGATGATGGAGGTGGCAGCATGGAACCAGTAACAGCTCTCTTAATAATAATTATGGCATCTGTTGAACACTTACTATGTGCCAGACACTGGACTAAGTGCTGGGGTGGATACAAGCAAATCGGGTTGGACACAGTCCCTGTTCCGTGTGGGGCTACAGTCTCATTCCCCACTTTACAGATGAGGTAACCAAGGCCCAGAGAAGTGAATTGACTTGCTCAAGGTCACACAGCGGACAAGTGGTGAAGCTGGGATTAGAACCCATGACCTTCTTACTCCCAGGCCCATGATCTGTCCACTCTGCCATGCTGCTACTGGAATGTATGTGATTGTCCAGCATTGAGAAATCACACCACATTTCTTACCCCATCAGTAAACCACTACAGGATAATAAATTACTAGAAAGCTTGATTGAAGTGCCGTGAATTCCGCTAAGCACTGGGGCTGTTACAAAATAAGATGACATGATGTATCACATGGGACTTACAGTCTAAATGGGAGGGAGAACAGGTATTCAATTCCCATTTTTCAGGTGAGGAAATGGAGAGAAGTTAAGTGATTTGCCCCAGGTCACACAGCAGGTATGTAGCAGTTGGGATGAGAACCCAGGTCTCCTATTTCCCAGTCCTGCTCTCTTTCCTCTAGACCATGCTGCCTTCTGATTTGAGGTATGCTTTCATCTTTGGGGATATTGTGGCATAAATTTGAGATAAAATATTCAAAGGTCCTTTATAAGATGAAATGAAAACAATTTACCTTCTATCAAGAATATGAAATCATTTTCTAGAGAAATTTACTTGATGCCGCTTATGTTCTCTTTCTCTGTGCTGCATAGATTTGGCATTTAATGGCACTACTCACTTTCATACTGGTGGAGAGGTGAAAGTAAAGTAAGAGGATTCAGTCTCCATCACCTGGGGGTTATAAAGTCATTCCAGCTGAAAGATGCAGAGCATTCATTTTTTCCTTCACTGAGCCTGCCCTGGAGAGAAGTGGAAGCTAAATGCAGTAAGGTTAGCTGATGAAAGCGAGTGGGTTGTCTTCTCAGGTGATCCAAAAGGCCAAGTGACAAATCAAGTTAGCTTGTAGAGAGAGAACATTTGTTCTGGGTGGGAAATTGCTGACTGTTGGAGATGGTGGTGTACAGGAGTGGGGTTTTTTTTTTTAGAGATTTTCTGCCTTGAATTCATTCATTGATGGAGGCCCAAGGCTTCGTTTTCCCCTCCAAAATTGCAGTCAGTTGGTTCAGCATTGGAAGCGGAATGAGACAGCTGGGGCATGGAAGACTCAAGACTCTTCATACACTGAAGTAACTTTTGCCCAAGGAGACTGTGAGCCCACTGTTGGGTAGGGACCGTCTCTATGTGTTGCCAACTTGTACTTCCCAAGCGCTTAGTACAGTGCTCTGCACACAGTAAGCGCTCAATAAATACGAATGAATGAATGAATGAGTAGGGATAAAATTCCCTCAGGGAGTCATGGTACGTTCTTCCTGTCATCATTCGGCCAGCCATCTCTGCCACCTCCACCATATCCTTACTTCCTACAGGAGTGGATTAAATAAAATCACAGCCTTCTCCTCTTGTCCAGTCAATCATATTTATTGAGCACTTACTGTGTACAGAGTACTGTACTAAGTGCCTGGGAGAGTACAACATAACAATATGAGAGTTGGTAGATGCACACTGGTATTTCCATTACTTGAATATCAGATATGGATAAAAATGCTGAGGTGATAACCATGCTGATGTCCTCTGCATAAAGCAAAAATTCTTCAAAATTCTTCTCTGCTGCTTGCAGAGGAGCAGCGTGGCTCAATGGAAAGAGCCCGGGCTTTGGAGTCAAAGGTCATGGGTTCGAATCCCAGCTCCACCACATGTCGGCTATGTGACCTTGGGCAAGTCACTTAACTTCTCTGAGCCCCAGTTCCCTCACCTGTCAAATGGGGATTAAGACTGTGAGCCCCACGTGGGACAACCTGATCACCTTGTATCCCCCCAGCACTAAGAACAGTGCTTTGGACATAGTAAGCGCTTAACAAATGCCATTATTATTATTATTATTATTCAAAACTGACTCCCCATGTTCCATACGCGCTCTCGTCATTCACCATTCTCAAGCTTGCTCTCTTCGTTTCTCCCAAGCCTACCTTCTGGCTGTACTTCACTATTGACTTTTCCACCTCCATCCCCTTCCTCATGCATTCATTCAGTCATATTTATTGAGCACTTACTGTGAGCAGAGCACTGTACTAAGCGCTTGGGAAGTACAAATTGGCAACAACTTGTAGTGTCCCCAACCTGAAACTCCCACCCCACTTATGTCTGACAGATCCCATCTCTTTCTATGTTCAAAACCTATCTGAAATCCCACTTCCTTAACAGGCTTTCTAATTAAATTCCAACTTTCAGAGTCAAATCTTCCTAGCAGTCCCCACTTACATATTCCTCAGCATGAGCAAAAATAAATGATACATTTTTGTCAATTATTAAGTCTGATTGCTCTATAGATATTTTCAGGTATGTCTCAGTAGGGTGTAAGATCATTGAGAGGAAGGAAAGTCTCTTATGGTTCTCTTGCACCGGGCTGAATGATTGGGAAAGTGTATTATACCCAGTGGTTGCTCAATAAATTATAAAAATAGCATCTAGATTTTTAGCCAAATCAGAATTTTTACCCTAAATCACTAAAATTCAATAACCACCTCCTAATTTAATTTTTTAGAGCTAGGTGATGATCTCCTCCATTAGATTGAACACTCCTCAAGGGCAGGATTTATACTTCAAAATTCCTGGTAGTGTTCTGCTCTAGCAGTAAGTAAATACTAATGAAGGAATACCCAGTTTATGATTGTTTTGCCCAGTTTATGACTAGGATTTCATTTTTATGTTGATAGTGCAACATCATCTGTTGGCAGGGGTTACTTCCAGAAGATTACTTCTTCAAAGTCAGTCAGTCAGTCAATCATATTTGAGTGATTACTGTGTGCAGAGCACTGTGCTAAGCCCTTGGGAGAGTTACAATATAACAGACACATTCCCTGCCCACAGTGAGTTTACAATCTAGAAGCAGGAAGACAGACATTAATATAAATAGATATAATTACAGCTATGTACATAAGTGCTGTGGGGTTGCAAAGAGGAATGAATAAAGGGAACTAGTCAGGGCATTGCATATGGGAGTGGGAGAAGAGGAAAGAGGGCTTAATTGGGGAAGGCCTCTTTGGAGGAGATGTGTCTTCAAGTAGAAGTATTTGCAACTGATACAAATGGTTAAACAAATGCATCACAGCTTCCTGTTAGCAAACCAAGCAGCCTATCTAAGGTCAGAAGGCAAACGTGATTCATTTAGAGTAAGGAATTCAAGCATCACCTCAAATCTTTCCAAATGCAAACTTTTGTGGAGTGCCTTTTTTGGAATGAAAGGAAAATCTATCTCCAATAGAGAGTAATGGTATTTTTAAGAGCTTACTATGTGTCTGGCACTGTACTAAGAGCTGGGGTGGACACAAGCATGTGGAGCTGAACACAGTCCCTCTCCCATGTGGGGCTCACAATCTCAATCCTCATTTTACAGGTGAGGTAACTGAGCTACAGAGATGTGAAGTGACTTGTCCAAGGTCATACAGCAGACAAATGGTGGAGCTGGGGTTGGAACTCATGACCTACTGAGTCCCAGGCCCATGCTCTATCCACACTTGCACTTCCCAAGCGCTTAATACAGTGCTCTGCACACAATAAGCAGGTTAGAGAAGCAGCATGGCTCAGTGGAAAGAGCACAGGCTCTGGAGTCAGAGGTCGTGTGTTCGAATTCAGGCTCCGCCACATTTCTGCTGTGTGATCTTGGGCAGTCACTTCACTTCTCTCCCCCTTCTAGACTGTGAACCCGCTGTTGGGTAGGGACCGTCTCTAAATGTTGCCAACTTGTACTTCCCAAGCGCTTAGTACAGTGCTCTGCACGCAGTAAACACTCAATAAATACGATTGAATGAATGAATAAGCGCTCAATAAATACGGTTGAATGAATCCCAGTACACAAGGACACTCCAGGATTTTGGGGGGCAGGGAGGAGGAAAATTATACTCCTATGATTGATTCATTTTGAAATGTCCAATCCCTTTTCACCAGGTTGAAATGCACAACCATAATCACAGCATGAAAGGAGTTAGAAGGCATTGAACTTTGTATTTGAAGACAGTGCAACTTTCAAAAATGCAATGAAGTTCTTAGCAGCATTGGAGGCGATGGTAGTTCATCCCGTATTGATGTCTGTTAACCATGGCAGGCTTTGAATCTATTGATTTGGCCATTTGGCCTGTAGAAATGTTAAGAACTTTCTTTTAAAAACATATTTGTTTCGACGTTCGTTGGGTTAATCATCTTTAAAATGGTTTGGGAGATAAAAACCTGGTTAAATCCCTAAGAATTTATAGCATGTATTGAAGACAAGTTAAATAGGTAATAATAGCTCCTTTTGGGCAGGGAGTGCATCTTCCAACTCTGTTGTAGTGTACTCTCCCTACTGCTTAGTACAGTGATCTCCACACGGTGAGCACTCAATAAATTCCATTGCCTGATTGAATAAACTAAAATGATGGTGTATGTGGGTTATGGTTGACCATCGTTGAAGGTGGCTTTAGGAAGGTGGTTTTTGCTCTGAACCCTGGGAAAAGGATCACTTTTGATGGGTCATATGGAACCTAGCTGAAGAGTATCTCAGATTGTGAAGCGTCATTTGTGAAATTGTTTGGCTTGTTCAGACCGAAGTCCCTGTGGGCAGGAATCATATTTACCAACTCCATTTCCTGGTACTTTCCCAAGTGTTGAATACATTGTGTTGCCCAAAGAAAATGCTCAATAAGTAGCATTGATTGATTGACTACCTCTTATGTGGTAGAATTCAATGCAAATACACTTCTATTTATTTTATTTTGTTAATATATTTATGTTCTCTGTCTCCCCCTTCTAGACTGTGAGCCCACTGTTAGGTAGGGACCGTCTCTATATGTTGCCAACTTGTACTTCCCAAGCACTTAGTACAGTGCTCTGCACACAGTAAGCGCTCAATAAATGCAATTGATTGATTAAAAGCCTGCAGTTTCTTGCACAAACTGTCATTTCCTTCCCTTGTGATGTCTGTGGTTCATCTCTTTACTCTGTAAAGAAAGGTCTCTTCAATAATAATCATGGTATTTAAGTGCTTACTATGTGCCAAGCACTGCAATAAGCACTGGGGTAAATAGATGATAATCAGATCCCACATGTGGCTAACAGACTAAGTAAGAAAAAGAACAGTTACTCCCAGTTCCTTCTAGGTCAGTTTTGCACTTTGATTTTCTTCCTTAATTCATCCCTCCCTCAGCTCCACAACATCTTTGTACATATTCATAATTTATATTAATGTCTGTCTCTCCCTCTGGACTGTAAGCTTCTTGTGGGCAGGGAACCTCAATATTGTATTCTCCCAATTTCTGAGTACATTGCTCTGCACCCAGTAACCGATCAGTGCATATCAATCAATCAATCAATCAATCGTATTTATTGAGCGCTTACTATGTGCATATGATCAATTCATTCATTCTTGAGCACTTACTGTGTGCAGAGCACTTTCCAAATGCTTGGGAGAGTACAATATAATGGATACATTCCCTGCCCACAATGAGCTTATAGTCTAGAGGGGTGACATACTAATATAAATGAATAAATTACAGATATGTACGCAAGTGCTGTGGGGCTGGGAGGGGAGATGAGTAAAGGGAGCGAGTCAGGGTGAAGCAGAAGGGAGTAGGGGAAGAGAAAAGGAGGGTTTAGTCAGGGAAGACCTCATGGCGAAGATGTGCCTTCAATAAGGCTTTGAAGTGGAAGAGAGCAATTGTCTGTCAGATATGAGGAAGGAGGGCGTTCCAACCCAGAAGCAGGACATGGGCAAGCGTTCAGTGGGGAGATAGATGTGATCAAGATATAGAGGGAAGGCTAGCATTAGAGGAATGAAGCGTGAAGGCTGGGTTGTAGTAGTAAAGTGGTGAGGTAGGAGGGGGCAAAGTGATTGAGTGCTATGAAGCCGATGATGCGTTTTTGTTTGATGCAAAGATGGATGGAGGTGGATTGATTGAATCCCCATTTTGCGGATAAGGGAACTGGGACCTAGAGAAGTGATTTGCCCAAGGTCATACGGTGGGCAATGACACAGCTGGGATTAGAACCCAGGTCTTCTGGCTCCCAGGCTGGTGCTCTTTCCATTAAGCCATGCTGCTTCCCTAATTCAGTGGGGAGTATTACAGTGGAATTTAATATACTGGGAATTTAATGCAGTCGATCGAACACTGAAGCTTAGAGAGGTCCAAGTTGTACACCAAATGTTCTCCTGAATCATAATCCACTCAATACTTCTGTTTTAAAATGTTTGGTTTGTGTAATGAAAGACATTAACTTTTAATATCATAGTAAAATGCCTCTATCAACTGAAATGGTGGCCTGCATTTGTTTCTCAGGTTGCCCTGCAGTTCTCTGGAGCTTTCTTTAAGTGCTGTTTCAAGCTGTCTCATGGGAACTCCCTGAAGAGTCAAACCAAAGTAGATGAGAAATGATTCTCAGGAAAAAAAAAAAAAACATTCAGCTGCTACATGTGGCTGACATTTCCAGAGAAATTAATGATTCGTATTGCCTAACATGCACTCAAAATATGATTTAATCAATGCATTTTGAATGGTGTAATTAATTTCCACAGCAATTGCCATTCCCCGCTTTAGTTGGCATGTACATTTTTTTCATTTTCTTAATTTCTCATTATCCCCCATGTAGAGATGAATGCTCATAATTTCAAGTGTTACAATCAACCTATCCCCTCAGATTTACGAGCTTGGTTTGGGTTTAGATACAGCAGGTAAAACCTGGTCCAGATTTGGGAATGCAAAATCAGCCTTTTGGTCCTTCCTGCTTCCAAATGGGGCTTTGTTGTCACCGATGCTCTAGCCCCATAGTCTGTTAGGCAGGTCTTGGGTTGCGGTGGTTAGTGTGAGAAAGGAAGAGGCTGGCTCTGAGACCTCCATGCGTATTTATTAAGCGCTTAGTACAGTGCTCCGCACACAGTAAGCGCTCAATAAATACGATTGAATGAATTACTGAGTGCTTGCTATGTGCCGAGCACAGTACTAAGTGCTTGGAAAGTACAATTCAGCAACAAATAGAGACAATCCCTACCCGACAGCGGGCTCACAGTCTAGAAGTGGGGAGACTGATATCAAAACAAGTAAACAGGCATCAATAGCATGAATATAAATAAATAGAATTATAGATATATAAACATCATTAATAAAATATATAGATTAATAAGTATGTACATATGTGCACAAGTGTTGTGGGGCGGGGAGGGGGGTAGAGCAGAAGGAGGGGAGGGGAGGAGGAGCAGAGGAAAAGGGAAAGACCACACAGCGCAGACCTGCGTTCTTCCCTGTGGGCAGGAATGTTGTTGTGTTGTATTCCCCCAGGAGCTTAGTACAGTGCCCTGCATACAGTCACCACTCAATAAGTGTGATTGATAGCAACTTGGCCTCTGCCCACCTCCCCCGACAGTGCTCATTCCCCGCAGATCCCCGAGAGACAGTCTGTCTGTCCCCAGTCCATTGTCAGCGATAATGATAATCATAATAGTAATGATAATTATAGCACTGCGTGCTTACTATGCGCCAAGCACTATTCTAATCACTGGACTAGATATGTTAATCAGGTGGGACACAGTCCACCGGGGCTCACACTCTCAATCCCCATTTTACAGATGAGCTAACTGCGACACAGAGAAGTGAAGTGACTTGCCCCAGGCCACACAGCAGACAAGTGGCAGAGTAGGGATTAGAACCCAGGTCCTTCTGGCTCCCGGGCGTGTGCTCTATCCACTAGGCCATGCTGCTCCTCATCCCCCAGGCCACGAACTGCCAACTCGCTTCCCCACAACATCCAACTGGATGTGGAATGCCCTCCCTCTGCCCATCTGCCAGGCTAGCTCTCTTCCTCCCTTCAAGGCCCTACTGAGAGCTCACCTCCTCCAGGAGGCCTTCCCAGACTGAGCCCCTTCCTTCCTCTCCCCCTCCTTCCTCTCCCCCTCGTCCCCCTCTCCATTCCCCCATCTTACCTCCCTCCCTTCCCCACAGCACCTGTATATATGTATATATGTTTGTACATATTTTTTTTATTTTTTTATTTTTTTTTTACTCTATGTATTTATTTAATTTGTACATATCTATTCTATTTATTTTATTTTGTTAGTATGTTTGGTTTTGTTCTCTGTCTCCCCCTTTTAGACTGTGAGCCCACTGTTGGGTAGGGACTGTCTCTATATGTTGCCAATTTGTACTTCCCAAGCACTTAGTACAGTGCTCTGCACATAGTAAGCACTCAATAAATACGATTGATGATGATGATCCAACTGGAGGTCGATTTCCGGCTCAGGTTCCTGGTGACCAAGAGAAGGCAGGATCTAGGGGTTAGCAAGGTACCTGGTTTCTCCCATCCCAACTCTATCCAAGCTGCCCCTACCTCTCCGCAACACAGGTCCTACCAGTCCAACCCACTGGCCTGCCCCCACGTTGGCCAAAGAGGGGCATCATCACCATGAACTAATTTTCATAACTGGAACTTCCATTCAGGGACTTCCTTTATAACAGAGCTAAGTTTCAGTTAATTTCCAACACTGCCCGACCAGTCAGTGGCAGAGCTTGCCAAGGCAATCCACTATCAATCAATCAATCGTATTTTTTGAGCGCTTACTGTGTGCAGAGCACTGTACTAAGCTCTTGGGAAGTACAAGTCGGTGACATATAGAGACGGTCCCTACCCAACAGCGGGCTCACAGTCTAGAAGGGGGAGACAGAGAACAAAACCAGACATAGTAACAAAATAAAATAAATAGAATAGATATGTACAAGTAAGATACTCATGTACTAAGCTCTTAGTACAGTGTTCTGCACACAGTAAGTGCTCAATAATAATAATAATAATAATAATGGCATTTGTTAAATGCTTACTATGTGCAAAGCACTGTACTAAGCGCTGGGGTGGATACAAGGTGATCAGGTTGTCCCACGTGGGGCTCAGTCTTAATCCCCATTTTACAGATGAGGTGCTGAACTCAGAGAAGTTAAATGACTTGCCCAAGGTCACACAGCATACAGGAGGCCTTCCCTGACTGAGCCCCTTCCTTCCTCTACCCCTCCTCCCTCTCTCCATCCACCCCATCTTACCTCCTTCTCTTCCCCACAGCACCTATATATATGTATATATGTTTGTACATATTTATTACTCTATTTATTTATTCATTTTACTTGTACATATCTATTCTATTTATTTTATTTTGTTATTATGTTTGGTTTTGTTCTCTGTCTCCCCCTTTTAGACTGTGAACCCACTGTTGGGTAGGGACTGTCTCTATATGTTACCAACTTGTACTTCCCAAGTGCTTAGTACAGTGCTCTGCACACAGTAAGTGCTCAATAAATATGATTGATTGATGTGGCAGGGTCGGGATTAGAACCCATGACCTCTGACTCCCAAGCCCGTGTTCTTTCCACCGAGCCACGATGCTTATATGATTGAATGAATGCAATCTTGGTTCTCCCATGACTTGGTCTCGTGGCTCAGGACACTGCAGGAACTTGTCTAAATAACAGCCAGGACGTTAGCCAGTGCTCATCGTTGGCTTGGAGGCTGAAGGTTTGTGTCTCTCTTGAGGAGCATTTGATAGGGAATTTAAGAGTTCATATCATTCAGTAGAAAATTATTATATTAAGCCATTCATCAGATTTACACTGGGTAGGTATAGGTGATATCAAAGTTGCTGTACAAAGCATAGGATCCCCACAGCACTTATGTACATATCTGTAATTTAATTTATTTGTACTGATGTCTGTCTCTCCCCCTGTAGACTGTAACCTTGTTGTGGGCAAGGCATGTCAGGGTTTATTGTTGTATTTTACTTTCCCAAGCGCTTAGTACAGTGCTGTGCACACAGTAAGCACTCAATGTATGCGATTGAATCAATGAGTGGCAACAGCATGTGAGCACTCACAGAATGCAATACACTAGGCTCTTTGGACGTACAAAACATAGAAGTGACACTCCAGGGAAGTGGCACACAAAGGTGTTCATAAATAGAGAATGGAAAACAAATGATTTAGTGTACATCTGAATAATCCTGTGTTTTCTCACCCCTCACACTTTGTATTTGGCCACCGCCATGGTGAAGTTTGAGTCGGGGAAGAAGGCATGGAGCGTAAGCTCGCCATCCTACCATTCAACAAGGTCATGCTGGATGCAGATTTCAATAGGTCTGTGGGCAAAAGGCTTGGGTACCCAATTGGAGTACATTGCTAATAGTTGAATTAACCAATGTAACTATGCTCTGTGATCCAGGGACTGATCCCAGACTGAGCCCCCTTTCCCCTCTCCCCCTCCCCATCCCCCCTGCCCTACCTCTTTCCCCTCCCCACAGCACCTGTATATATGTTTGTACAGATTTATTACTCTATTTATTTTACTTGTACATATTTACTATTCTATTTATTTTGTCAATGATGTACCTCTAGCATTACTTATATTTATTCTGATGACACCTGACCACATGTTTTGTTGTCTGTCACCCCTTTCTAGACTGTGAGACCATTGTTGGGTAAGGACCGTCTCTATATGTTGCCAACTTGTACGTCCCAAGTGCTTAGTACAGTGCTCTGCACACAGTAAGCGCTCAATAAATATGATTGAATGAATGAATGAATTTGGCTTTGCTGGGAAAGCAGCAAGGACTGAAAATTAAATTTTTGCCTCAACAAACAGAAACAACTGATCAAATTCTCTTCCTTGTTAGCCCTCAAGATGATTCAAAGCCCTCATGACAAATCTAGATGTAACGGTGATAACATGGAAGACAAACGTTTTTCAGTAAATTACTTGTTCTGCTCTCCCCTGCTTATATTGTGAGCCCCATCTCTGGCAGTGACTGTGTCTGACAACTTGGACCTACCCCAACACTTAATAATGATGTTGGCATTTGTTAGGCACTTACTATGTGCAAAGCATTATTCTAAGCACTAGGGGGGATACAAGGTGATCAGGTTGTCCCTCGTGGGGCTCACTGTCTAAATCCCCATTTTACAGATGAGGTAACTAAGGCCCAGAGAAGTGAAGTGACTTTCCCAAAGTCACACAGCTGACAAGTGGCAGAGCCTGGATTAGAACCCATGACGTCTGGCTCCCAAGCCCAGGCTCTGTCCACTGAACCACACTGCTTCTCTGCCCAATAATGATGATAATAATTGTGGTATTTGTCAAATGCTTACTGTGTGCCAAGCACTGTACTAAATGCCAGGGAGGGTACAAGCAAATCAGTTTGGACACAGTCCCTGTCTTGCATAGGGCTCACACCCTAAATCCCCATTCTACAGATGAGGTAACTGAGGCACAGAGAAGGGAAGTGACTTGCTGAGGGTCATACTGCTCTCGCTCCATCCCTTCTCCCCTCCTTAACTTCCATCTTCAACTGCTCACTCTCCACTGGTTCCTTCCCCTCTGCCTTCAAACATGCCCCCGTCTCTCCCATCCTAAAAAAACCCTCTCTTGACCCCACCTCACCTTCTAGTTATCGCCCCATATCCCTCCTACCATTCCTTTCCAAACTCCTTGAACGAGTTGTCTACACGCGCTGCCTCGAATTCCTCAACACCAACTCTCTCCTCGACCCCCACCAGTCTGGCTTCCGTCCCCTACATTCCATGGAAACTGCCCTCTCAAAGGTCACCAATGACCTCCTGCTTGCCAAATCCAACGGCTCTTACTCGATCCTAATCCTCCTCAACCTCTCAGCTGCCTTCGACACTGTGGACCACCCCCTTCTCCTCAATACACTATCCAACCTTGGCTTCACAGACTCCGTCCTCTCCTGGTTCTCCTCTTATCTCTCCGGTCGTTCATTCTCAGTCTCTTTTGCAGGCTCCTCTTTCCCCTCCCATCCCCTTACTGTGGGGGTTCCCCAAGGTTCAGTGCTTGGTCCCCTTCTGTTCTCGATCTACACTCACTCCCTTGGTGACCTCATTCGCTCCCACGGCTTCAACTATCATCTCTACGCTGATGACACCCAGATCTACATCTCTGCCCCTGCTCTCTCCCCCTCTCTTCAGGCTCGCATCTCCTCGTGCCTTCAGGACATCTCCATCTGGATGTCTGCCCACCACCTAAAAACCTAAAACTCAACATGTCCAAGACTGAACTCCTTGTCTTCCCTCCCAAACCCTGCCCTCTCCATGACTTTCCCATCTCTGTTGATGGCACTACCATCCTTCCCGTCTCACAAGCCTGCAACCTTGGTGTCATCCTCGACTCCACTCTCTCGTTCACCCCTCACATCCCAGCCGTCACCAAAACCTGCCGGTCTCAGCTCTGCAACATTGCCAAGCTCCGCCCTTTCCTCTCCATCCAAACCACTACCCTGCTCGTTCAAGCTTTCATCCTATCCTGTCTGGACTACTCTATCAGCCTTATCTCTGATCTCCCATCCTCATGTCTCTCCCCACTTCAATCCATACTTCATGCTGCTGCCTGGATTGTCTTTGTCCAGAAATGCTCTGGGCATGTTACTCCCCTCCTCAAAAATCTCCAGTGGCTACCAATCAACCTACGCATCAGGCAGAAACTCCTCACCCTGGGCTTCAAGGCTGTCCATCACCTCGCCCCCTCCTACCTCACCTCCCTTCTCTCCTTCTCCGGCCCAGCCCGCACCCTCCGCTCCTCCGCCGCTAACCTCCTCATTGGGCCTCGTTCTCGCCTGTCCCGCCATCGACCCCCGGCCCACATCCTCCCCCTGGCCTGGAATGCCCTCCCTCTGCCCATCTGCCAAGCTAGCTCTCTTCCTCCCTTCAAGGCCCTACTGAGAGCTCACCTCCTCCAGGAGGCTTTCCCAGACTGAGCCCCTTCCTTCCTCTCCCCCTCATCAACCCCCCATCTTACCTTCTTCCCTTCCCCACAGCACCTGTATATATGTATATATGTTTGTTCATATTTATTACTCTATTTATTTTACTTGTACATATCTATTCTGTTTATTTTATTTTGTTAGTATGTTTGGTTTTGTTCTCTGTCTCCCCCTTTTAGACTGTGAGCCCACTGTTGGGTAGGGACTGTCTCTATATGTTGCCAACTTGTACTTCACAAGCGCTTAGTACAATGCTCTGCACACAGTAAGCGCTCAATAAATACGATTGAATTGGTGGAGCCGGGATTAGAACCCAAGTCATTCATTCATTCAATTATATTTATTGAACATTTACTATATGCAGAGCATTGTACTAAGCTCTTGGGAAAGTACAATTCAGCAATAGAGAGTCTTGTGATTCTCAAGTCTGTGCTCTATCCATTATACCACACTGCTTCTCACTAAGAACAGTGCTTGATACATAGTAAGTGCTTAACAAATATCATAATCATAATCAAATTCATAAAAACTGCTAATGTGTAAGGATTTCTTCTACTTTTTCTTACCAAGGCCATGTTTTTAGCATGATACCCAAGGTTTAGTTGTGTGGCTCCCGTTATCACAGCAGGAAATTATGCAGCTAAGTTCCCCCATGACACTTTGGAAATTTACACTTTGGAGAGAAGCTTAATTTTCTCCCAATAGGTTTACATCCTATCTAAATGTCCTTTGCATTTAGAGCATGAAGAATTTGATGTATTTACCATATAGTGAAATGCGTCATTAGGATATAATTTATCTTGCACTACACTATGTGGGAAATGAGGCCTTTTATTAGTACTGCTGGGATGTCTTAATAACAATAGACAAATTAGAGATTATGGGATACACTAAAAATGAAAATACATATGATCATCGGAGTGAAATGTCAAAGTACAGTTTGGTTCAGCTGGAAACATTTTCCTTTTAAAGTACATTAGCTTCTGATCCGCAGTACTATACATAATTTAGAGCTCTCTGAAGTTATTTACTGTAAAATATGCAGAAACCAACCATTTACATTTTCATTGGTTTTGTGATGCCAGCAAAAATAGAACACCAAAAGCAAATTGAAAAGTTATTTAGCACCAATTGGCTACCCATTTGGACCCAATGGGGTGCAGATCCGTGAATACCTTTTAAATAATTGAAATAGAACAAGAGATAACCTTCAGCAGTGCAGAAGCTGCTTACTATACATGGCGCTGTGGAAGTATTCACTTATTTTGATATAGAATCTGCTAGGAAAGCATAAAGTCTGAACAGTATTGAGTGTGGTTATCATTACTTGCTTTTCCTTTAGGCTCAGGGAATCGATTTCCAAGTTTCCATTTGGATCTTAATGTAAAGTTTTAATCCACAGTCACGCCATCAATTGTTGTCTTGTTGATAAATGCATGGGATAAAAAAATGCCTGCTTTTAAGCTAATAACACATGCCTTCTACAATTTCATATCTTCTTGTTCAATACTAAAATACTAGGCTACATTTGTGCCATTTGGAGATGAATTAGGAGCTCCAACTTCTAATTGGCAGTTGAGAGTCATAGCATGATTTCCAACTGGTAAATCAAAAGGACAAATTTTCAAAATCATTGGGTAAGTGAAACAATTCCATGAGACATTGATTTAATAGTTAGAGTAATTGATAGGCTAGCCAAAAAGGTCATATACTTCCGCAATATTGATTGGATGACCATTTATTTCCCTCCTCCACTAAAAAAAAGCCTGTATTAAAACATCACTTTGTCTCTCTCCCTCTAGGCCATAAGCTTATTATGGGCAGGCAATGTGTCTGCCAACTCTGTTATATTGTATTCTCCCAAGAGCTTAGTACAGTGCTCTGCAGACAGTAAGCACTCAATAAATGCGATTGAATGAATGAATGAATGCATACAGTAAGCGATCAATAAATATGATCGGTTGATTTGGTTTCTCCCCTTCTAGACTGCAAACTCGTTGTGGGCAGGAAACATGACTACCAAATCTGTTGTGTTGTACTCTCCCAAGTGCTTAGTACTGTGCTCCGCACAAAATACATTTGATTGATTTTCATTTTCCTTTTGTTTTAATTCTGGTAACCGTTCAGCAG
This sequence comes from Tachyglossus aculeatus, assembly GCF_015852505.1. NCBI lineage: Eukaryota > Metazoa > Chordata > Mammalia > Monotremata > Tachyglossidae > Tachyglossus > Tachyglossus aculeatus. Next base: position 86,567,632 of record NC_052066.1, read on the forward strand.
CTAATACTTTGGTGATGGACAGGAGGTTAGAGATTTTGCCTGTGAATAAAATAGGAATTTAAAATAGAGAAAAGAAAACTCAGTGACATATTAATAATAATGATTTTTAGGGTGTTTAAGTACTTCATATGTAACAAGCACTGTACTAATCTCTAGTCTAGATACAAGATAAGACTGGTTACAGTCCCTGTAATAATAATAATAATAATAATAATGATGATAATAAAAACAATAATGGCATTTGTTAAGCTCATACTATGTGTAAAGCACTGTCCTAAGCACTGGGGGGATACAAGGTAATCAGGTTGTTCCACGTGGGGCTCACAGTCTTAATTCCCATTTTACAGGTGAGGTAACTGAGGCTCAGAGAAGTTAAGTGGCTTGCCCAAGGACACACAGCAGACATGTGGCGGAGGTGGGATTAGAACCCATGACCTCTGGGTCCCAAGCCTGTGTTTTTTCCACTGAGCCACGCTGCTTCTCTTGCTGTACTCTGTACTCTTGCTGTACTCCTGCTGTACTATGCTGTACTCTTTTGCTGTAGTTCTCTTGCTGTACTATGCAAGACTCACAGTTTAACTTGGAGGGATAACAGAGAAGTTAAGTGACTATTCCACTGCAGGCTAATTGCAGAGCAGGGGTTAGAAAGCCCACGCTCTTTCCACTATGTTGGAGCTATGAGAAGGAAGCAGCAGTATGGCTGAGCAAAAAGACCATGGCTGCTGAGAGTCAGACTTGGATTCTAATTCATTCATTCATTCAGTCGTATTTATTGAGCGCTTACTGTGTGCAGAGAACTGTACTAAGTGCTTAGGAAGTACAAGTTGGCAACATATAGAGACGGTCCCTACCCAACAGCGGGCTCACAGTCTAGAAGGGGGAGACAGACAACAAACAAAACAGTGCTCTGCACCCAGTAAGCGCTCAATAAATACGATTGATTGATTTATTGATGTGGTCGGGTGTCAAGTCATCAGAATAAATAGAAGTAAAGATAGATGCACATCATTGACAGAATAAATAAAATAGTAAATATGTGCAAGTAAAATAGAGTAATAAATCTGTACAAACATATATACAGGTGATGTGGGGAGGGGAAGGAGGTGGGGGGGGGGATGGGGGGAAGAGGAAAAAGGGGGCTCAGGTCTGACACTAACCTGCTGTATGACCGTGAGCAAATCACTTAACCTCTCTGTGCCCCAGATAACTTGTACTCCTCAAGGGCTTAATACAGTGCTCTGCACATAGTAAGCGCTCAATAAATATGATTGAATGAATCTGTAAAGCAGGGATGATATTTGTTCTCTTCCTACTTCTTAGATTGTGGGCTCCATTTGAGACAGAGACTGTGACTGATCTAATTGTCTTGCAACCAGTCTAGTGCTTCGCACTGGCAAATGCTTGTCTCGTGTCAATCAAGCAATCAATCAATCATATTTGTTGAGCGCTTACTGTGTGCAGAGCACTGTACTAAGCGCTTGGGAAGTACAAGTTGGCAACATCCAGAGACGGTCCCTACCCAACAGTGGGCTCACAGTCTAAAAGGGGGAGACAGAGAACAAAACCAAACATATTAAAATAAAATAAATAGAATAGATATGTAAAGGTAAAATAAATAGAAGAATAAATATGTACAAACAAGTAAAATGAATAAATAGAATAATAAATATGTACAAACATATATACATATATACAGGTGCTGTGGAGAAGGGAAGGAGGTAGGGAGGTTGTGTCCAACCTGCACATTCAGTCTGTCATAAAATCCTGTCAATTTTACCTTCATAAGATTGCTAGAACCCACCCTCTCCACTCCATCCAAACTGCTACCACGCTGATCCAAGCTCTTATCATTTCCTGCCTTGACTACCATTTCAGCTGCCTCGCTGACCTCCCTGCCGTCTGTCTCGCCCCTCTCCAGTCCACACTTCATTCTGCTCCCTGGATTGTTTTTTGAAAGGAAAAAAAACATTAAATGTCTAGACCATATCTTCCTGCTTCTCAAAAACCTCCAATGGCTGCCCATCCACCTCTGCAAGAAATACTATCAACTCTGAGAAGCATTGTTGCCTAGTGGATAGAGTACGGGCCTGGGCGTCAGAGGACCGGGGTTCTCATACCAGCTCTGTCACTTGCCTGCTGTGTGAACTTAGGCTAGTCAGTAAACTTCACAGTCCCTCAGTTTCCTCAACTGCAAAATGGTGATACAATATCGGGTCTCCTTCCTACTTGGACTGTGAGCCCCATGTGGAAAAGGGCTGTGTTTAATATGATTGGCTCATATCTATCCCACTTATTTTACACGTAGTAAGTGCTTAACAAATACCATAATAATAATAATAATGATAGCATTTGTTAAGCGCTTACTATGTACAAAGCACTGTTCTAAGCTCTGGGGAGGTTACAAGGTGATCAGGTTGTCCCCCGGGGTGCTCACAGTCTTAATCCCCATTTTACAGATGAGGGAACTGAGGCACAGAGAAGTGAAGTGACTTGCCCAAGGTCACACAGCAGACATGTGGCAGAGTTGGGATTCGAACCCATGACCTCTGACTCCAAAGCCTGGGCTCTTTCCACTGAACCATGCTGCTTAAAAATGAAGTCAATGAATTCTACCCCGCCTACTTTACCTTGCTAATAACAATCATTCTACTCTTAAACGTTTACTTTGTGACAAGCACTTTTCTAAGTGCTGGGTTAGATACAAGTTAATCAGGTTGGTCACTGTCCCTGTCCCACACGGGGCTTACCTCTTAATCCCCATTTTACGGATGAGGTAACTGAGGCCCAGAGAAGTGAAGAGACTTATCCAAGATCACACAGCAGATGTGTGGTGGAGCTGGGATTAGAATCCAGGTCCTTCTGACTCCCAAGGCCCATGCTCTATCCACTAAGCCATGCAGCTAACCTCCTCCAACAACAATCCAATCCACACCCTTTGTTTCTCTAATGCCAAGGTAGTCTCTGTATCCTTATCTCATTTATCCCATCAAGGACCCCTTGCCCAAATCCTCCCTCAAGCCTGGAACTCCCTTCATATCTGGCAGTTCACATCTCTCCCCACCTTCAAAACCCTCCTAAAATCACATCTCCTCATTTTGCCTCCCTGCCCTCTCCTCTGAATCAACTATACACTTGACTGTATATCCCTAAAACACTTTGATACTTACCTCAGCCCCACAGCAGTTATGTACATATCTTTATACCTTACTATTTCTCTTATCTGCAATGTATTTCAGTGGCTGTCTCCACCTGTAGACTGTAAAATGCTTGTGGGTAGGGATTATATCTACCACTTCTATTGTATTTTATGTTTCAAAGTTTCTAGTTCTGTGTTCTGTATATAGTAAGTGCTCAATAAGTGACATTTGATTGATTGATTGAAGTACCATACCAGCCTCACTGAGTTCTCAAATAAATGAAACTCAATCAATCTCGAAATCCCACATGAATCAATTAGGCTGGCATTTCCTAACAAGGTCTCAGGATGCTTTATATTTGTTTTTGATTGTTCCTTAAGGGCTAATATGATCTCTCTGACTTATTTTGTACTCTCCCAAGTGTTTGGTATTAGTGCTTTGTTCAAAGGTGCTCAAAAACTTTATAAGCAATGCTCTGGGCATGTTACCCCCCTCCTCAAAAATTGCCAGTGGTTGCCTATCAACCTTTGCATCACCCCCTCCTACCACACCTCCCTTCTCTCCTCCTACAGCCCAGCCCACATGCTCCGCTCCTCCTCCTCATCATCAATAATCGTATTTATTGAGTGCTTACTATTATTACGTCTAACTCAATTGAACTTCCCAAACCCAGCCCTCTGCACAGAGTAAGCATTTAACATATACTATTGACTGATTGATTAAGGGACTTAAATGACAACATTGAAGATGGAGGAAGTAAGATTATCTGTGGTGTTTATTCTTCATTTTATGAGCTAAAAACACAACTGGCCAATGTCATCTGCAAACTCTAGTCATCTGCAAGACACAAATAGAAGTTAGTTAGCCAAGATTTCTTATTTTTCCTCCCAAACACTGTCCTTCCTTGCCTTTCCCTTCACTGTAGACAGCACCACCCTCTTTCTCATCTCACAAGCCTGTAACCTTGGCGTTATCCTCGACTCCTTGCTCTCATTCAACCCACATATTCATTCCATCACTAAATCCTGTCGGTTCCACCTTCACAACATCTCTAAAATCTGCCCTTTCCTCTACATTCAAACTGCTACCACATTCATACAATCCCTTATCCGCTCCAGCCTCGATTACTGCATCAGCCTCCTTGCTGATCTCCCAGCCTCCTGTCTCTTCCCATTACAGTCCATCCTTCACTCTGCTGCCTGAATCATTTTTCTACAAGATCTTCAGCACATTTCCCCACTCCTCAAGAAACTCCAGTCGTTGCCCTTTCACGTCTGTATCAGACAAAAACTCAGCATTGTTGGCTTTAAAGCACTCAATCGCATTGCCCCCTCCTACTGCACTTCACTACTCTCCTGCTACCACTCAGCCTGCACACTTTGCTCCTCTGTGACTAACCTTAAGCTTCTCACTGTACTTTGATCTTGTCTATCTTGCTCCCGACCCCTCGCCTACATCAATCAATCAATCAATCAATCGCATTTATTGAGTGCTTACTGTGTGCAGAGCACTTTACTAAGAGCTTGGGAAGTACAAATTGGCAACATATAGAGATGGTCCCTAACCAACAGTGGGCTCACAGTCTAGAAAGGGGAAACAGAGAACAAAACAAAACATATTAACAAAATGAAATAAATAGAATAGTAAATATGTATGAGTAAAATAAATATAGTAATAAATACGTGCAAACATACATATATACAGGTGCTGTGGGGAAGGGAAGGAGGTAAGGCAGGGGGGATGGAGGGGGGAGGAGGGAGAGAGGAAGGAGGGGGCGGGCAGGGGCCATCCTCCCTCTGGCCTACAACTCCCTCCCTCCTCAAATCTGAAGACAATTACTCTTCCTCACTTCAAAGTCTTACTGAAGTCATATCTCCTCCAGGAGGCCTTCCCTGATTACACCCCCTTTCCTCTTCTCCCACTCCCTTCTGTGTTGCCCTGACTTGCTCCCTTTTCCAATCCCCATGGCACTTATATACCTATCTGTAACTAATTCATTTATATTAATTTATGTCTCCTCTTCTAGACTGCAGTCTTGTTGTGGGCAGGGAATGTATCTGTTTATTGTTATATTGTACTCTCCCAAAGGCTTAGTGCAGTGTTCTGCACGCAGTAAGTGCTCAATAAATATGACTGAATGAGTGAATGAATGACTACACAAGCCTGAAGAGCAGCTTTCACATATTTCCAAGCCACTGTATCCCCCTACTTCCTCAGTGGCATTGAATGCAGTAGTTTGTCATTGCCTCTTTTCCTGAGTTTGTGAGGCAGAGTTTCCTGCCTTCCATTTTTCTGTCTTATTTTTAGTAAGGGTAGTGACTTTTGGGAGATGTACATTCTACAAGTGAAGCAAGTGAGCTTTTGGAAGAGAAGTCTACAATACCTATTGTGACCTGCCTTTGTTTTCTAGACTCAAATTTTATATCTTTCCAGTCTTCCCTCATTCAGAAGCTGCTCCTTTCCATTTATCAATTTCTTTCTTGCGGTACAGCCACTTTAAAGTGGCATACAGTTCTCAATGATTCTAGGCACCACACCCAATATAAGGATGTCTCGAACCTTTATAAACATGTTCTCTGTTGCATGAGTCATTAATGAAAATATTACATCCTCCCGTATCTATTTTGGCCCAGGCAGTAGTCTACGGTCTACGAGCATGTTCTCGTTTTATTTTCAAATTTGTTATAGAACCTATAAAACATAAAACATGTTGTCTCAATACCTGTGATTTGTATGGTCTTTGGAAAGCAATATTTTTTTTGAACCTCAGTGATTAGACTTGATGAGATGAAAAGTGATTGTGATTAGTTTAATTATCCAAGGCTTTTGATGGTTTAAAATATAAGACCTCCTTTTTCATGGTATTTAAGTGCTTACTATGTGCCAGGCACTGTTGTAAGCATGGGGTAGATACAAGCTAATCAGGTTGGACACAATCTGTGTCACACATAGTAATAATAATGACGACAGTGGTATTTATTAAGTGCTTATTGTATGCCAGGCACTGTACTAAGTACTGGGGTAGAAACAAGCGAATCGGGCCCCTTTCCCACATGGGGCTCACAGTCTTAATCCCCATTTGACTGATGAGGTAACTGAGGCCCAGAGAAGTGAAGTGGCTTGTCCAAAGTCACACAGCAGCCAAGTGGCAGAGTGGGATTAGAACCCAGGTCGTTCTGACTCTCAGGCTCTTGCTCCAACCGCTATGCCATGTTGCTTCTGTAAAACACTTTTTATTGTATCTTCAAATATTTCAATTTTCAGTAATGGGATTAATCAGTTGATGCTGCAGTTTCACTTGCACAATCTACTCTGTACCTAGGGACCATGACTTGCAGAACGGAACATTTCATTCAATTGTATTTATTGAGTGCTTACTGTGTGCAGAGCACTGTACTAAGCGCTTGGGAAGTACAAGTTGGCAACATATAGAGACGGTCCCTACCCAACAGTGGGATCACAGTCTAGAAGCATGTGAGTGGCACTGCGCAAACCCTGGCACAACCGCCAAATTTATAACCAACAACTTCACCCAGGTTGTCAGTCCCAGTGCTTCAAGACAGAGGATTATCTATCATTCCCCCAGAGAAACACCACCAGGTGATGTAATCAGTTCCTTTTCTTTGAGTCACTAAAACCCCCTGACTGCACGGTGACTTTTCTTTCACGAGCTTTCTCCCGTAATCAATTGCAAAAGGGAACCTTTAATGACATCTATTTGCAGTTTTGTACTTCCCTGGGCATACAACATAAGGCCCTGGCAAACCTTGTGTTTGCTATGCATCCTGTGAAGCAGTTTCTCAGGGTGAATTGCAGATTGGACTGATGAAGGTCTAACCTTTCCCTGGCAATTTAAATATATTGCTGTTTCCAGTGCTTTCAGTCCATGACTAGGAAGGAAATCATCCTCTAGGTTGAGCAGATTCAAGAGCTTAATTGTAACTCATTCACTTTTGCTAATCTTTTTGTTCCTTATAAAGGAATTGCCAGAGGAGTTATGATGTGCAAATGATAGAGAGTGAATTCATAAATCGTGGGGCATGCAGTCCCTTCGGATAGAGAACGGTAATACTGAAAGCATTTCAAGTTTGTCATATGATGGCATATAAATGTATATATTATCGCATCTCATCTTCCAACACCATTTGAATTCCTCTTATTGCAGTGCATACTCTTCCATCTATGAATAAGAAAAATAATGATAATGAGCAAAGATATGGATAATTACTGAAAGTAGTGTTTAGCCAGCATTTTAAAAGGGTGTGTCATCATTTGACTTCAGTCAAGTTTTTATTTTGTTTTTTTCAGCATTGCATATTGTGAAAGAGCAGGGGATTAGGAGGCAGAAAGCCTTGGTTCTTGTCCCAGCTCTAAACCACTGGCTTGTGGTATGAACTGGGCAAATCATTTAATCTCTCCGTGCCTTAGTTTTCTCCTCTGAAAATAGAGACCTATATCCTTGGGAAAAGGACTATGTTTGATCTACTCATTTTGTACCTCTCTCTGTTTGTGGTAGGTAAACACTTCTGAAGTACCACAATTATTAATATGGAAAATTGAATCAAAACATTTGAAATCATGGGCTTCACTTGGAACTATATTTCCTATGCAAAAACCTGCCCTGCAGGAAACAATACATACCTTTCTTAATTTTAGACCCAGAAACAGATCATGTACCTAATGACTAGATTGACAGGTTTTCTGATGGAAGAAAAAACAGTTTGGGGAACATTTGGGGGTAATAATCTTTCTTTACCATCCATTCTTCATCTAGTAGATCATTGTCTCACACAGCAAAGCATACATATAAGAAATATCATTTCAGAATCAGATTGGTGATTTAATAATAATGGTATTTGTTAAGCGCTTACTATGTGCCAAGCACTTTTCTATGTAATGGGGTGAATACACGGTAATCAGGTAGTCCCACATGGGGCTCACAGTCTTAATCCCCATTTTACATCTGAGGTAACTGAGGCACAGAGAAATGAAGTGACTTGCCCAAGGTCACACAGCAGACAAGTGGTGGAGCGGGGACTAGAACCCACATCCTCTGACTCTCAAGCCTATGCTCTTGCCATTAGGAGAAGCAGCGTGGCTCAGTGGTAAGAGCGCAGGCTTTGAGTCAGAGGTCATGGGTTCAAATCCCAGCTCCACCACTTGTCAGCTGTGTGACTTTGGGCAAGCCACTTAACTTCTCTGTGCCTCAGTTACCTCATCTGTAAAATGGAGATGAAGACTGTGAGCCCCCCGTGGGACAACCTGATCACCTTGTAATCTCCCCAGCACTTAGAACAGTGTTTTGCACATAGTAAGCACTTAATAAATGCCATTATTATTATTTTTATTATTATTATTATTATTTCCTCTCCATCCATACCGCTACCGTGCTCGTTCAAGCTCTCATCCTATCCCGTCTGGACTACTGCATCAGCCTTCTCTCTGATCTCCCATCCTCGTGTCTCTCTCCACTTCAATCCATACTTCATGCTGCTGCCCGGGTTATCTGTGTCCAGAAACGCTCTGGGCATATTACTCCCCTCCTCAATAATCTCCAGTGGCTACCAATCAATCTGCGCATCAGACAGAAACTCCTCACCCTGGGCTTCAAGGCTGTCCATCCCCTCGCCCCCTCCTACCTCACCTCCCTTCTCTCCTTCTCCAGCCCAGCCCGCACCCTCCGCTCCTCCGCCGCTAATCTCCTCACTGGGCCTCGTTCTCGCCTGTCCCGCCATCGACCCCCGGCCCACGTCCTCCCCCAGGCCTGGAATGCCCTCCCTCTGCCCATCCGCCAAGCTAGCTCTCTTCCTCCCTTCAAGGCCCTGCTGAGAGCTCACCTCCTCCAGGAGGCCTTCCCAGACTGAGCCCCTTCCTTCCTTTCCCCATGGTCCCCCTCTCCATCCCCCCATCTTACCTCCTTCCCTTCCCCACAGCACCTGTATATATATTTGTTCATATTTATTACTCTATTTATTTATTTATTTTACTTGTACATATCTATTCTATTTTATTTTGTTAGTATGTTTGGTTTTTTTTCTCTGTCTCCCCCTTTTAGACTGTGAGCCCAATGTCGGTAGGGACTGTCTCTATATGTTGCCAATTTGTACTTCCCAAGCGCTTAGTACAGTGCTCTGCACATAGTAAGCGCTCAATAAATATGATTGATTGATTATTATTAGGCCATGCTGCTTCTAGATTTATCCAGTCCAGATTTTTTTCTTTACTAGTGGCAGCAGGATTCTTGAAGGAATGGTGAGACGGTTGTCATTTTATCCACCTTAAAAATTAGGGATGAACTTTCTAATGTTCATACCTTTGCCTCTTAAAACCCAACAAGAGAAGCAGCGTGGCCTAGTAGATAGAGTCCAGGCCTGGTAATTGGAAGAACTTGGACTCTAATCCCAGTTCTTCAACTTGTCTGCTGTGTGACCTGGGGCAAGTCGCTTCCTTCTCTGTGCCTGTTACCCCATATCTTAAATGGGGATTAAGACTGTGGGCTACCCCAGTGCTTAGTACAGTGCCTGGCACATAGTGAGACCTTAACAAATATCATTAAACAAAAAACAAAAACACGGCCCCATTGTTCATAAATTGAAGTCTCCCTGGCTTTAACTTTCTGTTCATTCCTTCATTCAGTCATATTTATTGAGCGCTTACTGTGTGCAGAGCACTGTACTAAGCACTTGGGAAGTACAAGTTGGCAACATATAGAGACGGTCCCTACCCAACAGCGGGCTCACAGTCTAGAAGGGGGAGACAGACAACAAAACATATTAACAGAATAAAATAAATAGAATAGTAAATATCCTTCTGAGATGCCCAACAATCCTGGATGATTAATCCAAAGAGCTATAATTATTTAAATAAATTCAGGGCTAATTGCAATAATGACAATAAAGTTGAGCAAAAGTTCTCCGAGTAGTAAAGGAACTTGTATTGTTTAGTGTGAGGCTTGGGCAAATTAATTGACAATCCCTCTAGACTGTAAGTTCCTTGTGGGCAGGAAATAATAATAGTGATGGCATTTGTTAAGCACTTACTATGTGCCAAGCAATGTTCTAAGTACTGGGGGGCGGGGGGTACAAGGTACTCAGGTTTTCCCACGTGGGTCTCACACTTTTAATTCCCATTTTACAGATGAGGAAACTGAGGCCCAGAGAAGTTAACTGACTTGCCCAAAGTCACACAGTTGACAAATGGCAGAGCAGGAATTAGAACCCACGACCTCTGACTCCCAAGCCCGGACTCTTCTCATTGAGCCACACTGCTTCAGAAAATGTGCCTGCCAACTCTATTCTAATGTATTCCCCCAAGTGCTTAGTACAGTGCTACGCACCCAGTAAGTACTCAATAAATACTGCTGATAGATTGACAGTATTTAGTATTATTAAACATATTTCAGATTGTTCCTTTTAGGAAGTGAATCAAATAGACTTTACGGAATCATGAAGTAAATCTGAATGTAAAGGAAATTGACTTTAGATTCTGACTCTGGGGTAGAGCAGGCCCACATGAGCAAGCATGACTATACCCGGTGAGTCTTTTGAGGAAAGGCTTATTCCTCCAAGACTCTTAAAGGGCAGGGCACAAAGGAAATGATTTAAGTGTGTGGCAGAGAAAGGAACGGATGTACATTGGCCTCCAAATTTGTCTCTTTTTTTTTATGGCATTTATTAAGTGCTTACTATGTGCAGAGCACTGCTATTAGGCCCTTCTTTTACATGCACACCATCCCTCCTCTTGCCCACTAAGGAGCTGGATGGGCAGAAGAAGCATAGAATTTAAAAAGTCAACGTGTTTTTGAGGAGGGGGCAAGAGAAAATTCTATATACGGGTGCAAAAGTTACCAAGTTGGGGCCCCAGTGAGCCATGTCATCAGTTTAGAACAGCTGTTCAGTCATTCAATCAATTGTATTTATTGAGCACTTTCTTTTGTGCAGAGCACTGTACTAAGTGCTTGGGAAGTACAAATCATCAACATATAGAGACGGTGCCTACCCAACAACAGGCTCACAGTCTTTCGAAAGTCTGCATCTATCCTATTTTCATTGATTGATTGTCAATTTAATGATTGAAAAATGTATATGTATCTCTAATGAAGGTTGTCCTGGGTCAGAGAATCCTGTTAGAAGATTGGGTGCTATTGAACTTTTGCAGGTAACACAATCTGGCAGTAAGCATTCAAAGGATGAAAAACAGTGTGGCCTACTGGATAGAGGCTAGGAGTCAGAAGGGCCTTGGTTCTAATTCCAGCTCTGCCACTTGTCTGCTGTGTGATCTTGGGAAAGTCACTTCTCTGTGCCTCAGTCATCTCAATTGTGAAATGGAGATTAGTACTGTGAGCCCCATGTAGGACACAGACTGTGTCCAACCTGATTATCTGGTATCCTCCCTAGTGCTTAGAACAGTGCCTGGCACATAGTAAGCACTTAAAAAAAACCATGAAAAATAGTTAATTCCTTAAGTGAGAAATTAAGATGATTTTGTAAGCTATATAAGAAGTGAAGTGAAACTTAATACAAGAAATTGTCAAAATGAAGGCCAGCTTGACTTCACCCCCTTTCTGTTTTGTGTTTCCTCTAGTATGAAGATGCTTTCTCCCTGACCATCCTTGGAATGAGCTATTCCCTTGTAATGTGCAGATAAAGGAGAAAAGTGCCTAAAATACTTCTAATCGAATTATGGGTGTCCCTGAGAACTCGTATCCGGTCATCTTCCACTGGGATTGAGGGGTTGATTAATGACACGCTCATGAACCTCATCCTGTAATTGGGTTCTGCAGAAAGGATTTGATGGATCAGAAGTTCTGCCAATTTTCTAATGTAGTGAAATCGTGGTGGGACACAGAGATCTAGAGGTGGAGATAGCATTTCTACAAAATCAAAATCCTTCCTTATCCTCATTTCCCTGCCATACTCACCTTGAGTGAGCGTCCCAGTCTCCCTTTCCTGATTAATGCAGCTGCCTGGCTGCCCATATTGGAGGAGCAGGAACAAAAACAAAAAACAAAGCCACAGTTGTCCCAATTCCATGGAGTGTGGAGATGTAGTGGGGAACAAAAAGGCTTCTGCAGGAGGGGTGGGATAAGTACTCCCCTGGCTAAGTGTGGAGACCCATTAATACCACTCCTGCACAAGAGTCAAAATCCCCCTGTCCAGACTGCCACAGCTTCCCCAGGCGGAGAGGAGGCAGAGCAAATACAAGGATGGTTCTTTCTCGACTTTTTTGGGAGGGATCTTGCCCACCTGTTACATTCCCTTCAAATCCCCCAGTTTCTGTAGCCACCTCCCCTCCAGAGGGGAGAGAGGTGGCAGAAGGGGGCTCTGAGTGGGCTGATGTCCATGGAGAGGGACAGAGAGGCTGCTCTGGGAGGGATAGAACCTGGGACAACCTGAATAATAATAATAATAATAATAATAATAATAGCATTTATTAAGTGCTTACTGTGTGCAAAGCACTGTTCTAAGCACTGGGGAGGTTACATGGTGATCAGGTTGTCCCACAGAGGGCTCACAGTCTCAATCCTCATTTTACAGATGAGGTAACTGAGGCACAGAGAAGTTAAGTGACTTGGCCAAAGCCACACAGCTGACAATTGGCAGAGTCGGGATTCAAACCCATGACTTCTGACTCCAAAGCCCGGGCTCTTTCCACTGAGCCATGCTGCTTCTCAATGTCCCACATCCTCCTTCCCCGCCTCCACCCTCTTGTCCCTAGGCGTAAGACTAATGTAGTTTAAACCACTTAGACGATGAAAAGGCAGCAAGATATTGCAACAGTTAATCAGCTCATCTTGAGGGCTTTGCCAGGTAAACCTGGTTGTAGTTCAAAATGACGATAATTCTTCGTGAAACCTAATCTACTCCTCATGAGTGCATAAAGAAGGTGCCTTGCTTTGGAGCGGTGTTCGCCACCCACAGGGCCTGTCATCACATTTGAAACCTCCTCTTTGTATCCCGACTGCCTTGAAATTTCTTCTCCATGACAGCAATCCTTAGCCAGCTGGTTTTATGATGCCACCGCCGTTACCAAGCCTGCACCCCAGTCTTCCCTCTCCATGCCTCCCATCTTACCTCCTTCCCTTCCCCACAGCACCTGTATATATGTTTGTACATATTTATTACTCTATTTATTTTACTTGTACATATCTATTCTATTTATTTTGTTAGTATGTTTGGTTTTGTTCTCTGCCTCCCCCTTTTAGACTGTGAGCCCACTGTTGGGTAGGGACTGTCTCTATATGTTGCCCACTTGTACTTCCCAAGTGCTTAGTACAGTGCTCTGCACACAGTAAGCGCTCAATAAATACGATTGACTGCTTTAGAGCAGATCAGGGAGCAGGCGTCCTGTTACAAGGCTTCTTCTCCCGAGTTGACTCCTGTGGCAGGGGCGACGCCAGTCTGGGCCACCACAGCCAGGGCTCTTTTGCTTCGGTGTGGAGAGTTGCCGCTATCACCACAACCACACTAGTGTCTCAATCCCCTTGTGGGGGCTGGGAAGCAGATCAGGGAGACCTCTTTGAGACCTCTTTCCTGAAATGGGCCCTTGAAGAATGGGCAGGGCACCATAGCCTGAATGGCCACAGCTGGCACTCGCCCAGTTGGGCACGGAGAGGCACCCTCACCATGTATGTGCATAGGGCCCAGACGCATACATAGGCTGATGGCATGTCTATCAGTTGCCTGGACAAATTAAAAATTCAAGCCCAATGCCTCTAATGCAAATCGTACCCTCTTCACAGACCCATCTGGTCTACCAACTCTTTTGTATTGTGTTCTTCCAACCACTTGGTATAGTTCTCTGTAATAATAATAATAATGATGGTATTTAGCGCTTACTATGTGCAAAGCACTGTTCTAAGCACTGGGGAGGTTACAAGGTGATCAGGTTGTCCCACAGGGGGCTCACAGTCTTCATCCCCATTTTACAGATGAGGTAACTGAGGCACAGAAAAGTTAAGTGACTAGCCTCAATTCACACAGCTGACAATTCACGGAGCTGGGATTTGAACCCATGACCTCTGACTCCAAAGCCTGTGCTCTTTCCACTGAGCCATGCTGCTACTCTGTATATAGTAAGCACTCAATAAATACCACTGATTCATTTATCGAACTTTGAGACTCTCCTTCATTCCATCGCTACAGTATTTATCAGGCCAGTTTCCACTCAAAAGCATCTCTGTTCATTACCTTCCCTATAGAGAGGAAGAGGAAACCTTAGATGGAAAAAATTGTCATAGCCTTGTGTCGTAAATTAATGTTAAAATCATAGTCTAGGGGGAGAACAGATGAATATCTTTCTAATCTTAAAGTTTACTTGTCTCTGACAGAACTGTTTCCTATGAAAATCTCTCTACATATATTCATGGGAAAAATTAGATAGCTCCTTGCCCAGGTGTAGTATTTCTAGTTAATGCTTAATCACTGTCAACACCTGTGCCTGATTAAAGGGGAGACTGATGCTTAATAGTGACAAATGTTGCTGGATCAGTTTCACAGTCTTTGCTTGCTAAAAGTGTTAAGGGTAAATGCTATGCATATTGATTTAGACATATTCCAGCAATAATTCATTGCAACAAAATGCTGCAGCTAGGCCTGGGAATATTTCTATCCCTTAGTCTTATTTCACTCATTTTCCATTGGTACAGCCCTGAACAAAGGTTTCTGAATGATATCTAAATAATAAAAGTAGGTAGGTTTGCAGCTGATGGTTGTTCCACAAAATATGGAAGTTATGGAACTTGAGAATTCTCTTGGTTTCCATTTTTTATTGTCACCCAATTTCCCCAGTAAGCATTTGGGAGAGTAAAATACAACAGAATTAGCAGACACGGTCCCTGCCTACTGGGTAAGACCAATGGGTCACCCATCCCAATATTTTGGGTCCAACAGTGTCAAAAGAGTTCTAGGAAATGTGTGAAAACGCATTTATAGAAGCTTTGCAGAAATATTCCTGCGGGATTCTCTTGCTTCCAAGATGGACATCATGATGCAGTGTAACAATTTAACCCTGATTTTACCTAGATTACCAAGCTCAAAAGAAGTCATAAGACAGATATCATAAGCAGAAAAGACTCTTGCCCTGATATTAATGAGCCATTGGCAAATGAAATTGAATAAGGTTTCTCTGTAGTAATGCAGCATGTGGATGAACTAATTGTACATCTTGATCAAATGTTTTGCATTTCTGATGAGAAAATCCACATTACAATGGCAATTCATTTCTAAAACAGAAAATGTAATTTGCTTCTTTACATTATTGAGGAGTGGTTAATTAACAACTACATGTATATTTATTTTATCTTTCTAAATCACAAACGATTTATGGTGATCATAATTTTATCATGCTACATATTTTATTACTTTATATTGCACATGTTGGATCTTAAATGGCATCTTTCATTCCATTAATTTCAAATTGAATTGCTCCACAGTTCAATCATAGTCTGAAGCACAGAAAGTGAGATTTCTTCTTGTCTTTTCAAAGAGCCGTCAGTATCAGAATTCACACGTGGAAGAGGAAGAAACTTTGAAGGCTTTGGCTTTCAACATTCATGCGTTCTCATAACAGGGAGTGATAATCATCCTCCTCTCCCGCAGATATTAATTTCAATAAGTTTCATTTTGGGGGCAGTGACTGCATTTGAAGGTGCAAGGAAAATGTTGCTGAACTGAACGTGCCGGAGCCATTTGTGTGATTCTGCAATGTGCACATTTTGGAGTGATAAAAATTGGCAGTGGATATGCTGTAGATAAAGTGTGCATGTCGGTGCAAATACGCATGCTTGACACATCCAGACTTTTCATCAGTAGTATTGTGACCAGTAGTGTTTCAAATCTTCTTTTTGGCCTTATAACCTTTAAGTGCCATCTGGGTTCTGCAATGCATCATTCCTCTGCCTTTCCCCTCTCCCCTCCACTCCTACCCCAACCCCTGATGGGATCAATTTAAGTGAACAAACCTCCGTAAATTGATTTTAGTTCCTTGGCTGTAAGGCTTGTCAAGAAGTCTTATGATTATAATGTGTACATTTTCATGGATTGGGTCTTCTCTAGCAAATTATTTTCGCAATTTAGGCCAGAAAATGCACTTCAGCATCAATCTGGATAATTTAGGCCTGAAAAAAAAATTTGCATGGCTTATGCCAAATAGCTAGATAATTTAGTTTCAATGATAGAAGAAATGAGCTAGTGGAAACACTGATAAAGCACAATAAATGATTTTGGGGTTGCAGATGGAAGGAAAAGGAACAAATGAGTTTTTTTTTAATTGAGAGTAAATCAATTAATCATATTTACTCAGTGCTTACAAATGTGCAGAGCACTGTTCTAAGTGCTTGGGAGAGTGCAAAATAGCAGAGTTGGTAGATACATTCCCTGCCCACAATGAGCTCAAGTCTAGAGGGGGAAACAAACATTAATATACATAAATACGTTTTGGATATGTACATAAGTGCTGTGGGGCTAAGGGGTGAGTAAAGGGGGCAAATCATGGTGATGCAGAAGGGAGTGGGGAAAGAGGAAAGGAGGGCTTAGTCAGGGAAGGCCTCTTGGAAGATATGTGCCTTCATAAAGGCTTTGTCAGGAGTCAGGCGTTATCACACTATGCCAAATTCATGTTCCTCTCAAAGAAATACTCAGAAAGGAAGACAGAGGAGAGAGTTTGGGAAAGTCAAAGGGTCTCAGCAGGTGTTCTTATCCAAACTACAATTCCCATAATGCTGTGGATGTTTACTGCAACTGGACTTCAACATGCTCAGTTCAAATATAATTACAATTATGGTATTTGTTAAGCTCTTACTATATGTCAAGCACTGTTCTAAGCTCTGGGGTAGATACAAGTTAATTAGGTCAGACATAATTCCTGTCCCAAACGGGGCTCACAGTCTAAGCAGGAGGGAGAGCACATAATGAATCCACATTGTTTTCAGGATGAGGAAATTGAGGGTCAGAGAAATGCCTTCAACTGTGTCTCCAAACTAGACAAAAACACCATAGCAAAGGAAAGAGAAGAAATGTACCAAATAAGTTCTTGAAATCAAAGGGGGGAAAAGTATAGTAATCACTTCTCATTGATTAATCAAATAAAGAGAATTGTTGAGCCAGTTTGGGGGATTGCCTTACATGGATAATATAAAATGTAAGCCACCAAATATATGGTTTCATTTCGACCAAGTGACTGTCAGTCTTGGAATGGGAACTGAAAAGTTTTGGAGCAAAATATTGTTAGAAACACAAGCTGTGATTGTTGTGCACAGACTGGATTCAGTGAATTCAAATTTCAAGTCCCTCTTTAATACTTAAAGCAAGAGTAAAGTAATCAATATTATTTGTTGAAAACACACACAACACAGAAAACTGTACTAACTACTTAGAAAAATATGGTTCTCAGGTCCCAATTGACCTGTACTGTACTCTTGTACCCATATGAAAATATCTAAAACCCCTCTAGACTGTAAGCTCCCTGTGGGCAAGGAATGTGCCTGCCAACTCTGCCCCCAAACAGATTAAAGAAGAAGTTATTTTATAAAGAAGTAAGGAGTAAAGCATAAAATTGCTTTATGTCCTTCCCCTTTCAACTGAAATCCCCTTGCGGACCCTTGTGGCTTATAATGGGATGATAGTCTCAGAAAAATGGCAGTTAATAGATTGTATGGGGTTGCCGAATGCATCTGTGGTTTGGAACTGGGTAGAGATCATTCTTAGAGGCAGCGCAGCCAATGCTGACAAAGTATCGATGGGCCAGAGTGCCCCATTTGGCTGGCCAGATGCAGGCCACGAGGTATATATTTTGCCCGCCCCTAGATACAGTCAGCTATGAAATCTGAGAATGATAAAACCCTACAGGGGAAGTGAGTTTCTAGGTTGTTGGATTCTATGTGTTGTGAGGAAACTATGACAACTCCAGGCCTCTCTTGGTCACAGTCCCCAGATCTTAAGTGAAAATGCACCGTTGTTCCACGCCAATTTGCCATCAGGGAACAAATCACACTGCCCTACAGGAAATGTTTCTTGCTCGCAAACTGCAGGGAACAGAGAGGGTTTATTAGAACGCATTTTGAAATAAAAATGCCTGCTGCTAGAGAAAAATAGATCCATATATTCCGCGTGAGAGTTCAACTGCAAAAGAACAGGGGAGGATTTCTTGGAAGCAGGGTAGAAATGGGCAAGAGAGGGATAATGAGGTTCTCATCATTTAGGTCCAGCTTTCTGGTTAAAGTGAACTAAAGTCTTTTGGAGACTAGTCCATCTTCAAAAATCATGCATGGTGGGAGATTGGATATAAATTGGATAGTGGATGTGACATGTAAAAAAAAATAGTATCTGGTTGTCCCTGAGTAAAAGAATACAAGACTAAAAGAAATGAGAAACAGAGGCCTAGTGAGAAGCTGCTAAGTGCTTGGGAGAGTTTTAGTACAGCAGAGTTGGCAGGCATGTTCCTTGCCCACAGTGAGTTTACAGTGTAGAGGGGTTTCAGATATTTTCATATGGGTACAAGAGTACAGTACAGATCAATTGGGACCTGAGAACTATAAACTGATGATGATTTCCAAGGATATGAGAAGATGAAGAGCGCCTTGTGGGCTGGAAACGTGACTACCAACTCTGTTTTATATTGTACTTTCCCAAATGCCCTGTATAGTGCTCTGTACACAGTAAGCACTCAAGGAATGCATTTGATTGAAAAAGTGCAGTAAGAAGGGACTTACCTAAAGAGGTAAATGGAGTGAGATCAGAGGGTTGAATCAGAGGATTGTGAACATTAGAACAGGGCAGTAATGCAGGGAAAATTCAAGAAGAGAGGGAAAGATCAAGAGAGATGGGGGGAGCAGAACAATGGTAGTATAGGAAGTGAGGTGAAAGATGAAAACAAAACATAAATACTGCAGTCATTCTCTCAGGTTTTACATTTGAAAACCTAACCCAATCTGTTAAATACGGGGTATAAATCAATTATTCAGTGATATCTGAGCACTTACTGTATGCAGAGCGCTATACTGAGAGTTTGAGGGAGTACAATACAATAGAGTTGGTTAGACGGGATTGCTGCCCACAAGAAGCTTAGGGTCTAAAAGGAGAGCCAGACAATAAAATGAATTAGGGATATGTACATAAGTGATGTGGAGCTGAGGATGGGTGAATATC
This sequence comes from Tachyglossus aculeatus, assembly GCF_015852505.1. Classification (NCBI taxonomy): domain Eukaryota; kingdom Metazoa; phylum Chordata; class Mammalia; order Monotremata; family Tachyglossidae; genus Tachyglossus; species Tachyglossus aculeatus. The sequence goes on from NC_052066.1 coordinate 86,586,914, forward strand.
AGGGGCTTGAAGTGTACAAGTGCACAGGCAATGAGGAAGGGAAGGGGAGTGGAGGGAAAAAGGACTTCGTCAGGGAAGGCCTCTTGGAGGGAATGTGATTTTAATAAAACTTTATGGGGAAAAAGTGGCAGTCTGTTGGATATGGAGGGGGAGGGAGTTCCAGGTCAGAGGGAGACATGGGGAAGGGGTTAGCGGCAAGATAGACAAGGTCGAGGTACAGGAAGAAAATTGGCATTAGGAAAGTGAATTTTGGGGCTGGTTTGTAGTAGGAAGTCAGCAAGGTACCTGGAGGGGGATGTGTGAGCTGATGAGTGCTTTAAAGTCATTGATTAGGAGTTTATTTTTGGTGTGGAGGTGGATGGGCAACCACTGAAGGTTCTTGAGAAGAGGGGAAAATGGACTAAACTTTTTATTAGAAAAATTAGCTGGGCAGCAGAGTTTTGTATGGACAATAGAGGGGAGTGGCAGGAAGTCAGCAAAGAGGCAGATGCAGTAATTAAGGTGGGATAGGGTAAGTTTTTGGATTAACATGATAACACTTTGGATGGATAGGAAAGGGTGGGTTTTAGCAATGTCATGAAGGTGGATCCCTACACGATTTGGTGGCAGACTTAATATGTGGATCGATTGAGATGAGTCAGTGATGCCCATTGTTTCCTGTTATTTGATGAACCCCACCCCACCGGGTTGCTTTATGTTTTGTTTCAGGCTACTTTAAGTGTGGTTCTGAGCGTGAGCCACCTGGCTCGTGCATCTGAGAGACCGTTTCATTTCGGTTTCGATTTCTTTTCTATTTGATGACTCGCACCCTGTGTGCCCTGAAATTGGCTCTGCCCGTCTACAGGTTGACATTACATTTTCCAAGAAAATGAAGTCATGGTATATACTTCACATTCCTGGTATGCAGGCACCCCGTGATAATTGACTTGATGTAGGTCAGAGGCTTTTGGATCCTTCAATCAATCATATTTATTGAGCTCTTACTGTACTAAGCACTTGGGAGAGTACAAACAACAATATAGCACATTCTTACAGTAGGGAATTAACAATTTTAATCAATCAATCCATTGTACTTACTGAACACTTACTGGGTGCAGAGCACTGTATTACATGCTTGGGAGAGTACAAACAACAATATAGCACATTCTTACAGTAGGGAATTAATAATTTTAATCAATCAATCAGCTGTACTTACCGAACACTTACTGGGTGCAGAGCACTGTATTAAATGCTTGGAAGAGTACAGTATAACAAGTATTAGTGTGGCTTAGTGGAAAAGGCATGGGCTTGGGAATCAGAGGTCGTGGATTCTAATTCCTGCTCCGCCACTTATCAGCTGTGTGACCTTGGGCAAGTCAGTTAACTTCTCTGGGCCTCAGTTCCCTCATCTGTAAAATGGGAATTAAGACTGTGAGCCCCATATGGGACAACCTGATTACCTTACATCTACCCCAGCACTTAGAACGTGCTTGGCACATAGTAAGCGCTTAACAAATACCATCATTATTATCATTATTATAAAGTTGATAAACATGTTCTGCCAACAAAGAGCATACAGCCTAGAGGAACTGTTCATTTTGCAAGAACTTACAGAGGCTTTGCCTCCTGTTCAGTGCTACTTCCCATATCTCATAGGCTTCAGAGTCAGAGAGAAGCAGTGTGGCTTACTAGATAGAGCCCGGACCTGGGAGCCAGAAGGGCCTGGTTCTAATTCTGACTCCCCCACATGTCTGCTGTGTGACCTTGGGAAAGTCATTTAACTTCTCTGGGCCTCTGTTACTTCATATGTAAAATGGGAATTAAGAGTGTAAGCCCAGTGTGGGACAGAGCCTAACTTGTATCTATCCCAGTGCCAAGAACAGTGCATTTAGCAAACTCCTAACAAGTACCATAATTATTTTAGAGAAATTAAGAGGATCCTGTAAAGAATGTTATTTCAAGCTTAATCCACTGTGCCCCAATTTGACAGTCCCCATAAAGGCTTAGATATTGCAGGCACGCCCTTACCAACAACTGGTGTTCTATTTTTTTTTTCAAAAGTATAATATCTCCACACAATATGATAGCATTTTCACTCCATTCCATCCGTGACAGATCCTTTTTCAATCAATGTTGCAATACTTTGCAATGTAACTGGAAAATTGATTCCTGCCCTCAAGGAATTTACAGTCTATCAAAGGAGATTACACAAACCTCCTTCTAGAGTGTAAGCCAGTTGTTGGGTAGGGACCGTCTCTATATGTTGCTGATTTGTATTTACTAAGCACTTAGTACAGTGCTCTGAACACAGTAAGCACTCAATAAATACCACTGAATGAATGAACAGTCATATCTAATACAGGAAATCCATGAGTAAGCAACCTTCCCCACAAAACAGCTATAACCAAGTTGAACTAGATGAGTTTTTAACCAAATCTGGTCAATGTGTGTAGGGAACCAACAGTTTCAGTTAGCATGACTTAGTGGATAGAGCACGGAACTAGGAGTCAGAAAGATTTGGGTTCTAAACTCAGCTGTACCACATATCTGCTGTGTGACCTTGGCAAGTCACTTAACTTCTCTGGGCCTCAGTTACCTTATCTGTAAAATGGGGATTAAGAATGTGAGTCCACTGTGGGGCAGAGACTGTGTCCAACCTGATTAACTTGTATCTAGCCCAGTGCTTAGAACGGTGCTTGATACATAGTAAGCACTTCACAAGTACTATTATTATTATTATTTCTTATTTCTATGGAAAATGGATACAAATCACAGGTTATCTTCTTCCATCCAGCTGAAATTAGCACTTAAAGTCTTAAAATGCTACTAAAAAGTTTAGCTAATATTTTCTTGTTTTGGAGGGTGTCAAGAATTGAAAGGTCTCACCTCCCTGAAAGCATTCTAGTTCCCCAGAGGTGGGAAACCATTATACAGTCCTTTACAGCAGGATTATAGCTTTCAGGTGGATTGTGAAGGTAAAATTAAAGTAAAAGTCCCTACTTGTATTTCTTCACTGTATATGGAAAGATCAGAGCACTCTTGTGGGAGGGGGTGGCTGAGAGGTATAGAGGAAACAACCTGTCTAGTTTTCAATTTTTACTGACATGAAATATGTTTTGCTAAGAAGCGTATATCAGTAAATGTTGTTGACTGTCAGACTGAGTAGCCTAAGGTCCAAAAGTCCCGCTAAACATTTTCAAGATGATTGGTGGGCCCTGCAGAATGAAGAATGTATTAATCATTTTAGACAGTGTTGAGAGCAGTTTGGTTTTGATCACGAGGAAGAACCTAGATTGTGAAACCCGTGCAGGTCGGGGACCGCGTCAATCTACCCCAGCACTTAGTGCAGAGCTTGGCACAGACTAAGTGCTCAATAAATACCCTCTTCAAATAATAATTATCGTATTCGTTAAGCACTTAACTATGTGCCAGGCACTGTACTAAGCGCTGGGAAGGATACAAGCAGATCGGGTTGGACACAGTCCCTGTCCCACGTGGGGCTCACAGTCTCAATCCCCATTTTCCAGATGAGGTAACTGAGGCCCAGAGAAGTGAAGTGACTTGCCCGAGGTCACACAGCAGACAGGTGGCGGAGCCGGGATTAGAACCAAGAGTTTATAACTCCCAGACCTGTGTTTTGTTCACTATGCCATGCTGCTTTTCCTTTTTCACCCTCCTTTTTCTCTGACCTACCCCTGCTGGCTTCCTTATTGCCTATTGAGTCCAATTCTCCAATGAACAGTTTGGATTTTTCCAACAACCCAGCCCTCCCCATTGTGATTGATTGGCCTTCCCAAGGAGTAAATCCTTCCCTCATGCAGCATAATCTTTTTCTCTCCTTCCCTTCCTTTTTCATCATCATCATCATCGTCATCAATCGTATTTATTGAGCGCTTACTGTGTGCAGAGCACTGTACTAAGCGCTTGGGAAGTACAAGTTGGTAACATGTAGAGACAGTCCCTACCCGGCAGTGGGCTCACAGTCTAAAAGGGGGAGACAGAGAACAAAACCAAGCATACTAACAAAATAAAGTAAATGGAATAGATAAGTACAAGTAAAATAAATAAATAAATAGAGTAATAAATATGTACAAACATATATACATATATACAGGTCATATATATGGATGGTTATGGTCATTTTCATGAGGTCATAACCATCCATCCTCTATTTTCACTCTGAGAACAAAATGAGAACTCTGTGGTGAAGATTCACATGAGGTTGATATTACCATGCCTGTGGACAGTTGTTTCAGGATTGAACTGATTTCTTCCTTTTAGCCTGGCTAAGAGGAAAATGTATTGATGAGTTCAAACACGTTTCCCTTCCTTTTATTTCTGTAATGCCTCCCTTGGGAAATGCCATCAAATTATGATGGGATATTTTGTTAGTCTTTACTCCGTCAAAATACTGAAGGGTTTATTCAATGGGAAGCCAAAACTGATGTTAATCAAATGGAACATCTTGAATTAAATTCCCAAAGCATTGATTATAGAAGAATGACAGGTAGATACACCATTAAAACTGGCTTTTGTTTGTGGGGAAAATGAGACATTTAGCAGCATCTCTGGATGTGTAGAATCTCCTCCTGGGACACTCTGCAGAGACTTATTTTTGTTAGTTTAACAATGGGCTTTGAATTTTTTTAACCTATTATATTGATCTGAGTACTTTTGTTTTAAGTATGCCAGATTATGTTAAAAATAAATCTACATACAAAGAAATGAAATGCTCAACAAAAACATATTTTTGAAACTAGGGAGGAAGAGGTTCTGGATATACCACAGCTGAGACAAAATAATGTTTTTCCACTGGTTGGGGTGAGCATCTATCTACCCTCTAGGATCTTAATATTCATCCCACTTAGTCCCTCCCACTTATGCTAATATTTGTAATTTCTTTATATTAATGTCTGCCTCCCCCTCTAGACTCTAAGCTCATTGTGGTCAGGGAACATAAAAATAATAATAATGATAGTTATGGCATTTGTTAAGCACTGACTATGTGCCAAGCACAGTTCTAAACACTGGGGTAGATAGAAGCTAATCAGTTTGTCCCACGTGGGGCTCACAGTCTTAATCCCCATTTTACAGATGAGGTAACTGAGGCACAGAGAAGTTAAGTGGCTTGCCCAAGGTCACACAGCAGACAAGTGGCAGAGCTGGGATTGGAACCCACATCCTCTGACTCCCAAGCCTGTGCTCTGGCAGTGTACTCTCCCAAGTACTCTGCCCACAGTAAGCACTCAATAAATACCACTGATTGATTGGTGCATAATAAACTTTAAAAATATGATGCTTCAATCATTGTCATATTTACTGAGGTATTATTGTGCGCAGAACTGTACTAATCTTTCAATCATATTTATTGATTCAGTTTCATTCTTGCCTGTCCCGCCATCGACCCCCGGCCCACGTCCTCCCCCGGGCCTGGAATGCCCTCCCTCTGCCCATCCGCCAAGCTAGCTCTCTTCCTCCCTTCAAGGCCCTATTGAGAGCTCACCTCCCCCAGGAGGCCTTCCCAGACTGAGCCCCTTCCTTCCTCTCACCCTCATCCTCCTCTCCATCCCCCCATCTTACCTCCTTCCCTTCCCCACAGCACCTGTATATATGTATATATGTTTGTACATATTTATTACTCTATTTACTTATTTACTGATTGATTTTACTTGTACATATCTATTCTATTTTATTTTGTCAGTATGTTTAGTTTTGTTCTCTGTCTCCCCCTTTTAGACTGTGAGCCCACTGTTGGGTAGGGACTGTCTCTATATGTTGCCAACTTTTACTTCCCAAGCGCTTAGTGCAGTGCTCTGCACACAGTAAGCGCTCAATAAATATGATTGATTGATTGAGCAGAGGTCTGGAACTCCCTCCCCCTTCACATCCAGTAACCTACTGCTTGCCCCACTTCAAGGCCCTGCTGAAATCATATCTCCTCCAGGAAGCTTTCCCTGATTGATCACTCATCTTCCCATCTCCATATGCCATTTAGTATCACTTCCTTCCAGACTGTGAGCCCACTGCTGGGTAGGGACTGTCTCTATATGTTGCCAACTTGTACTTCCCAAGTGCTTAGTACAGTGCTCTGCACACAGTAAGCACTCAATAAATACGATTGATTGATTGACTTAAGCATCTGGATTTTCACACCACATCCGTTTCACTTTTGAACATATCTTCATATGCTATTCCTTCCCCTACAATAAAATTACAAGAAATGATGCCTGCTCTCAGGGTTTTTAAAAATAATAATAATTTTGGTACTTGTTAAGTGCTTACTATGCGCCAAGCACTGTTCTAAGCATTGGGTAGAGAAAGTTAAGCAGGTTGAACACAGGCCCCGTCCCACATGGGGTTAATGCATAGAGAAGCAGTGTGGCTCAGTGGAAAGAGCCCGGGCTTTGGAGTCAGAGGTCGTGGGTTCAAATCCCAACTCCACCAATTGTCAGCTGTGTGACTTTGGGCAAGTCACTTCACTTCTCTGTGCCTCAGTTCCCTCATCTGTAAAATGGGGATTAAGACTGTGAGCCCCACGTGGGACAACCTCATCACCTTGTATCCACCCAGCACTTGGAATAGTGCTTTGCACATAGTAAGCGCTTAACAAATACCATCATTAGAGAAGCAGCGTGGCTCAGTGGAAAGAGCATGGGCTTTGGAGTCAGAGGTCATGGGTTCAAATCCCGGCTTCACCAGTTGTCAGCTGTGTGACTTTGGGCAAGTCACTTCACTTCTCTGTGCCTCAGTTACCTCATCTGTAAAATGGAGATTGACTGTGAGCCCCCCATGGGACAAGCTGATCACCTTGTAGCCGCCCCAGCACTTAGAACAGTGCTTTGCACATAGTAAGTGCTTAATAAATGCCACTATTATTATTATTATTATTATTATTATTATTATTATTATGCTCTTAATCCCCCCTTGACAGATGAGGTAACTGAGGTCCAGAGAAGTTAAGTGACTTGACCAAGGTCTCAAAGCAGATATGTGACAGGGCTCAGATTAGAACCCATGTCCTTCTGACTCCTGGGTCCTTGCTCTATCCACTAAGCCATGGTGCTTTTCATAGTTTCCAGTCCAATGGGGAGAACTCAAATAAGTATAGATTGGAAGAAATTAAACAGAATAAAAATACATACACAAGTGCTACAGAGGATGTAAACTAGACCTTAAGCTCCTCTCTAGACTGTAAATTCCTTATGGGCAGTGAACGTTGTCTATCAACTCTGTTGTGTTGTACTCTCCCAAGAGCTTAGTACAGTGTTTTGCACACACGGAGCACTTAATAAATACCACTGATTGATGTGAATACTTAAATGCTTATGTGCCTGGACCTGTGTAGTGGCTGTCCAGATGGAAAGAGAGCTGGATTCTGGAAAAAATATATAATAAGAAATGAGAGGATTTGGGGACACATTGATTACGGGCATTGAAAGTGATGAAAGAGTTGAGAATAATTGCAATGTATATAGGGCATTCTAGGCTTCCACTAGATTACAATATCCTCCAGGCCTGGAAATACTACTTAACATGGGCACAGGACCACTGAGGAGGAGATTTAACCAGGAAGGGCTCGAGTCCAAGTTTTGTCTTCCATATAATCCTGATCTCCAGTACCATCCCAGGCTTTAAAGCTAGTTATCCTGGAGTAAACTCAGCAGTGTCAGCAGTGGGTGACTCTGTGTAGACGATCACTCATTAATCATCACTAATCATTCCTGAAGCAGCATGGAGTAGTGAATAGAGCACAGGCCTGGGAGTTAGCAGGTCATGGGTTCTAATTCCAGCTCCACCACTTTTCTGCTCTTTGACTTTGGCCAAGTTACTTCACTTCTCTGTGTCTCAGTTGCCTCATCTGTAAGTGGGGATTGAGACGGTGAACCCCATTTAAGAAAGGGACTGTGAGCCCACTGTTGGGTAGGGACTGTCTCTATATGTTGCCAATTTGTACTTCCCAAGCGCTTAGTACAGTGCTCTGCACATAGTAAGCGCTCAATAAATACGATTGATGATAATGATGATGACTGTGTCCAATCTGATTTGCTTGTTTCCAGCCCTTTGCTTAAAACAGTGCCTGGTATATAGTAAGTGCTTAACATGTACCATAATTATTATTACTATTATTATCAGTCCAGGTTATGATTCCACAAGCCAGAAGCAGTTGGAAAATCCACTTCAGCTGTGGAATGCACCTCCAACATTCACTTTCTCCGATGCATCCTAATCCATTATTTCTGCATTTCCACAGGCATACCAAGTGCAGCGAGGCTCAGTGGAAAGAGCCCGGGTTTGGGAGTCAGAGGTCATGGGTTCATTCATTCAATCACATTTATTGAGCGCTTACTGTGTGCAGAGCACTGTACTAAGCACTTGGGAAGTACAAGTTGGTAACATATAGAGACGGTCCCTACCCATTAGCGGGCTCACAGTCTAGAAGGGGGAGACAGACAACAGAACAACACATATTAACAAAATAAAATAAATAGAAGAGTAAATATGTACAAGTAAAATAGAATAATAAATCTGTACAAACCTATATACAGGTGCTGTGGGGAGGGGAAGGAGGTAGGGCTGGGGGGATGGGGAGGGGGAGGAGAGGGAGAGGAAGGAGGGGGCTCAGTCTGGGAAGACCTCCTGATCTAATCCCAGCTCCAGCAGTTGTCAGCTGTGTGACTTTGGGTAAGTCACCTAACTTCTCTGAGCCTCAGTTACCTCATCTGTAAAATGGGGATGAAGACTGTGAGCCCTACGTGGGACAACCTGATCACCTTGTAGCCCCCTCCCCGGCACTTAGAACAGTGCTTCGCCCATAGTAAGCGCTTAACAAATGCCATCATCATTATTATTATTATTATTATTATTATGTGTTACATAAAGCCCACTGAGACCACATCTAAGATTACCTTATCCAAAGAAATGTATTTTCTTTTTAAGCTATTAAAAAGAAAATTTGAAACTTCTGTACATCATTGCAATTTTCCAGCTAGAGGATATTTTCTATCTCAATGTGGGGCCTTGAAGAAATTTGCTTGTTTAAAATAATAACGTGTCCCTGTTCAGGTCTCAAAAGGCAGAGACACTTCTACCTCTATTTTCATATTCAAAACAAAAGGTGTCACTATTTTTCTTATACTCTGCTTGCAAGAGCGATTTTAGTGCATCAGTAACAGGCTAAGAGGGACAAGCTGTTTCTGAAGGATGACTTAACTGAATTCAATTTTAATTGAATCCAGAATTGTTTGTTACCAGAGAGACATTTAATTTTTATTAAAGTATATTTTCTTATATAATTTCATCAGTGTTCTAAAGTAGGTTTCTAAGGCCTCAGTCTTATTTGAAATTTTAGACTTGACATGTTGACAAATATCTTCAAACTTTGATCCATAGCAATTGTTCTCTAACTTTAGTAACACTGTGTTGGTTATAAGAGCCATTTTTAACCTTGTGGACTGAACCCTCTAGGTTTGTGATTAAAAAAAAAAAACCCACTTTTTTTTAGGACATTTATTCTATCTGTTTTGTTAATGATGTGCATATAGCTATAATTCTATTTGTTCTGACAATTTTGACACCTGTCTACAGGTTTTGTTTTGTTATCCGTCTCCCCCTTTTAGACCATGAGCCCATTGTTGGGTAGGGACCATCTCTATATGTTGCTGACTTGTGCTTCCCAGGCTCTTAGTACAGTGCTTTGCACTCAGTAAGCATTCAATAAATATGAATGAATGAATGAAAGGGTGTTTATAGGAAAATACAAATTATCTCCTTTTAGTCACCATCATAAAGGAGAAAACCTTGCATGATCAATCTTGCCAACACAGTTTGGGTTGTGTAGTGTCTGGCTGCTAATTTCAGTCAATCAGTGACATTTATTGAGCACTTACTGTGTGCAGAGCACTGTACTACACACCTGGAAAAATAAAACAGAGTGGAATTTTAGGAGGGCTTTGAATGTGGGAAGAATTATGGTGGCCTAGTGGAAAGAGCAAGGGTCTGGCAACCAGAGGACCTGTGTTCTAATCCCAGCTCTGATGCATACCTGCTCTGTGACCTTGGACAAGTCACTTAACTTCTCTGTGCCTCAGTTACTTCATCAGCAAAATGGGGATTAAGACTCTGAGCGCTTATGTGGGCAGGTACAGTGGCCAACATGATTATCTTGTATTTACCCCAACATCTAGTACAGTATGTGACACAGAGTTACCTAACAAGTGCCATTAAAAAATAACTGAAGTAACTGTGGGGAGGATGGAGTTCCAAGTTGGGGAGACAGTATTAGTTCATTCATTCACTCATTCGTATTTATTGAGCGCTTACTGTGTGCAGAGCACTGTACTAAGCACTTGGGAAGTACAAGTTGGCAATATATAGAGACGGTCCCTACCCAACAGCAGGCTCACAGTCTAGAAGGGGGAGACAGACAACAAAACAAAACATATTAACAAAATAAAAGAAATAGAATAAATATGTATAAGTAAAATAAATAGAGTAATAAATACGTACAAACATATATACATATATACAGGTGCTGTGGGGAGGGGAAGGAGGTAAGGCAGGAGGATGGTGAGCGGGTGGAGGGGGAGAGGAAGGAGGGGAAGTGAGGCATAGATACAGGAGAGTTGAGATTGAGGTTTGGCCAGAAGGTTTCCTGGGGAGGAACAAAGGAGTTGGGGTGAAGAGAGTAGACGACTAAGGTGCGGTGAGTTGGTGGAAAGCCTTGAAGCAGATTGAGGGGAACATTTCCCTAAGAGGGAGAGACAAAGGAACGTGGTGGAGGGTTTTGAGGGGAGCAGTACAGTGACCCACGTGATCCTCTGCAGTATAGATAGTAAGGCAAGGGGAAGGGGGGGGAATATTGTTAATTTGTTGATACAAAATGCATTTATAGCCAAACTAACTGTACTATAATTCCCCTTTATTGGAGGACTCATCAGTGATTCATAAAATGCAGTTGGAATATGCTTCTGATCCTCCAGAAAAGTCTTTCAACTGAAAAGACTGGGGACAGCGTAGGAATTCTTTGAGGCAGTCTTCTAAGAGCTACTGATGGCTTTTGCTCTTGAGGTGCAACTGCAAGAAATCATAAAGATAATTATGAATTACATCATAGACTTGACTCTGTGCTATGGATTGGCAAAAGCTATGTCACAAAACAAGCTACACAACCCTATAGAAAACCTTATTGATTAATGGCCAATCAGTGGTATTTATTGAGCACTTTACTGTGTGTAGAGCACTATATTAAGTGCTTGGGATAGTATAAAACTAGAATTGTTTGAAATGTTCCCTGCTCACACGTGGGTAGCATCGTGGATAGATCAGGGGCCTGGGAGCCCGAAGGTCATGGGTTCTAATCTTGGCTCCACCACCTGTCTGCTACGTGACCTTGGGCAAGTCACTTCCTTTTTCTGTGCCTCAGCTACCTCATCTGCAAGATTATGACTGTGAGACAGGGACTGTGTCCAACCTGATTAGCTTGTATCTCCTCCAAGCTTAGAACAGTGCTTGGCACATAGTAATGCTTAACAAATACCATCATAATTATTTATTCATTTCCTCCTCCCAGCCCCACTGCGCTTATTTACATATCTGTTATTTATTTTTATTAATATCTGTCTCCCCCTCTAGACTGTAAGCTCATTATGGGCAGGGAATGTGTCTGTTATATTGTTATATTGTACTCTCCCCAGTGCTTAGTACCGTGCTCTGCACACACTAAGCACTCAGGTATTATGATTGACTGACTGACTAAGCACTGTAGTTCCTTCTGAAGACTGACAGTGCTCTGCAAGGTTAAAACCACTGGTAGGGCTAGAGGATTGATCTTGTGAGACCGAGGGACACTTTGGGAAATTACAAGAGTGAAAAATATACCTAAATCCAGAAATACAAGACATGCTGGGACTTAGTTGCCCCATAAAGAAACCTTGCCAGGCTGTCGTTCAGCTTGATAAGATCTTCTATTAAAAGTTTGGGGTTGGATGCTGATGAGAAAGAGGCTCTCTTTGTATAATATATTAATGGTAGTGCCTAATGCATCACTCAATCAATGGTATTTACTGAGAATTTACTAGGTGCAGAGTACAGTCCTAAGCATGTGGGAGAGTACAACATGAAGAGTTAGGAGACATGTTCCCTTCTCAGGATGATCATTAAGCAGTGGCAATCAATTGCTTTGGAATCAACATATGTGAGGTTAGTATGAGACACAACCAACCTGAGAAGCAGTGTCACCTAGTTGATAGAGAAAAGTCCTGGGGGTCAGAAGATCCTGAGTTTGAATACCTGCTCTGATACCTGTCTGCTGTGTGACCTTGGACAAGACACTTCACTTCTCTGGACCTCAGTTTCCTCATCTGTCAATGGGGATTCAAACTGTGAGACCCATGTGGGTCAAGGACTTTGGGAAGTCCTGTTATTGACCTGAGGATGCTCAGCGTCCCTTTCCCTGATATATGATCCACTCAAAAACCCAGCTCTATCACCTGGGTGTTTTAAATACTCTCCAACCCTTCAGAATGTTTTAGTTAAGGGCGGACGTGTCCTCCTGAAAGCTGCCCATTTTCTTTCTGGTTTCACTTACCTCTACAGAAAGAAGCTATCTGATGGATCTTCTGATCGTTGTCAATGTCAGCACCCCAGTGAAAGGCTCAGGATGGGATAGGCCCCTTTCATTTTTTCGCTTTTCCACTTTCCATTTTGTCATCGATATTGGTTGGCAGTTTACTATTTCACTACTTCACAGCCTATTGCAAAACCGTGGAGCAGGTTCAACCTGGTTTTCTGCTCCAAATGAAAAGTCTCAGGTATCCAGGAAAGAGCTTATCTTGCTAAAATGAGGGTATTAAAAAGTGAAGTAGTTGAGGACAATGAGTGCATTCATGGGAGGAAGGCACCTAGCTTCCTGTTTGTTTTCAGTACTGTATTCTTTTATCCATTTTACCAAGAGTCTTGTTAGAAAAAATGCCAGCATGGGATTCTGTAAAAAAAGGATTGTTCCTAATCAGACTCTGGGTCGATAGACTATTAAAAACAAAAGCCTGACATTAAAATAGATATCGACTGGATGTCTTTGGAAACTTCATTCGCGAGAAGCAAAGGAAGGTTGCCATTCTGTAAAGCAGTGAGTTTCCTCCATTGCACTCAGGTTGGGGAAAAAAATTGTCTGTTCCAAGGTTCTGCTGCTGAGGAATATTTGCACTGAACTTGTGAGGAATGGGGCAGTTGAGATAGTATTCCTGTAGTTACAGCAGTGTACAGAGCTGATAAAAGTAACAGAGAGCAGTGTGCTGTAGTGGATAGAGAGCATGACCCTGGCAGTCAAAAGGACCTGGGTTCTAACACTGGTTCTGTTACCTGTCTGCTGGGTGACCTTGGGTAAGTCACTTCACTTCTCTGTGCCTGTTATTCCATCTTTAAAATAGGAATTGTCTGTGAACTCCGTGTGGGACAGGAACTGTGTCCAACCTAATTATCTTGTATCTACCCCAGCACTTAGTGCAGTGCCTGGCACATAGTAAGCACTTAATAAACACCATAGGGAAAAAGAAATACACTTGCCAAACCTTTTATACCACCAGATGAACTTGGACCGGTCAGTTTATTTCCTGTGTCCTATAACAGATGCTTTGGGTCTGCAGCCTGGCTGGGTAGTGACCGTCTCTATATGTTGCTGATTTTGTTTCCCAAGCACTTAGTACAGTGCTCTGCACACAGTAAGCGCTCAATAAATACGATTGAATGAATGAATGGATAGAGCACAGAACAGGGAGTTGGAAGGACCTGGATTCTAATCCTGACTCCACCACTTGCCTGCTGTGTGACCTTGGGCAAGTCACTTAACTTCTCTGTGCCTCGTTTACCTCATCTGTAAAAAAGGGATTAAGAGTGAATGGCATAGTGGATAGAACATTCATTCTTTCAGTCGTATTTATTGAGCGCTTACTGTGTGCAGAGCACTGTACTAAGCACTTGGGAAGTACAAGTTGGCAACATATAGAGTTGGTCCCTACCCAACAGTGGGCTCACAGTCTAGAAGAGAAAAGAAGCAGCATCTTCTGGAACATGGGCCCAGGAGTCAGAAGGTCAAGGGTTCTAATCCCAGATCCTCCACTTGTCTGCTGTGTGACCTTGGCCAAATCCCTTCACTTCTCTGGGCTTCAGTTAACTCATCTGCAAAATGGGGATTGCGACGGTGAGCCCCACATGGGACAGGGACTGCGTCTAACCCGATTTGCTTGTATCCATCCCAGTGCTTAGTACAGTGTCTGGCACATAGTGAGTGCTTAAATACCGCAGTTAGTATAAGTGCAGTGCTCTGCATAAAGTAAGTGCTCAATAAATATGATTGAATGAATGAATATGAGCTCCATAGAGGACAGGGACTGTGTCCAATCTGATTAACTTGTTTCCACCCCAGCACCTACATCAGTGTTTGGCACATAGTAAGAGCTTAACGAATACCGTAATTATTATCATTATTATTATTACTTTTCATCCCCCAAATTTAAAGAGGGGAGATATTCTCCCAGCTCTAGGTATTGCATGGTGGCTAAAACTTCATGCAGCTCTGTGATGTTCCGTTTTTCCCAAACTGGGACCTGGCTGTATCCACCAAGCTCACAGGAGGGAGGAGGATAGCAACTGTGCGGTCCAGAATGGAGGGAAATGGGGACTAGCTGTTTTCTCCATCTTCAGTGTGGAAACTCACAAAATTTGGCAGTGTGGCCCATTGGAAAGACCATGGGAGTTGGGAGACATGGGTTTTAGTCCTGGCTCTGCCACTCGTGGGCTGTGGGAATCTAGGGCAAGTAACTTAACTTCTCTGAGTCTTGGTTTTGTCATTTATAAAATGGAAATAAAACATCTGTTCTTCCTCCTTCTTAGACCGTGAATCCCATGTGGGACTGGCACTGTGGCTCATCTAATTATTTTGTATCTACCTGAGTGGTGTGGACAAGGGAATGGGCACTGGGGATTAGATACTGGGGATACTGCAATTACAGAAACAGCTGTGCAATCATTTCGTGATGAGCCTAAAGAAAGAACTGAAATATGCCTTAACAGTTTCTGTGTGCTTTGGGTAAATTAACTAAGGGGGGAATCCCATTATTCTTTGATTCATTCTTTCATTGTCATATTTATTGAGAGCCTACTATGTACATATTACTGTACTAAGCCTTTGGGAGAGTACAATACAACAGTAAACAGACACATTTGCCTATGGGTTAGATCTGGTCATATGGAATGTGTTTCTAGAAATATTTGTAAGATCTCAGAAGTGGGCCGGCTGCCCCAGGGCAAGCCCTACCTCTGTAATAGTTGTCTCTTTCATCAGAGATCAGAAATGAAAGACTCTGGAGATAAGGCCTGTGAAATAAAAGATGTTATCAGTGTGATCAATATCATTAAGAGGAATCAAATCACTGTAGCCCTCAGGTACAGATGAAAGCAGTTTGCCTAAAGGACTGAGGAAGTCTGAGCCTGTAAGGCCCTGGATTCAGAATTCACAATAGAAATTATCACTTCCCAACATCCAAACCTCTTCCCTTCAAAGATCACTCCCTCCGTTCCCCCCCACACCCCGGGAAGAAAAGACAATTGCAAGCAAGTTTTGTATCAACAGGGGATTAAATATGTAAACTACTTTCAATCATTCATTCAGTAGTATTTATTGAACACTTACTTTGGGCTGAGCACTGTAATAATCACTTAGGAGAGTAAATACAATGATAAACAGATATATTCTCTGCCTACAACGAGTTTACAGCCTAGAGCAAGGGAGACAGACATCAACACAAATAAATTACAGATATGTGCATTAGTGCTGAGGGGCTGGGATGGGGGAAGAAAAAAGGGAGCAAGTCAGGGTGATGCGGAAGGGATTGGGAGAAGAGAAAATGGGGGCTTAGTCTGGGAAGGCCCCTTGGAAGAGATGTGCCTTCAATAAGGTGTGGAAGTGAAGGAGACTAATTGTCAGATTTGAGAAGGAAGGGCATTCCAGGCCAGAGGCAGGATGTGAGCTTGGGGTAGGTAGTGAGATAGGTGAGATCAAGGCACAGGGAGGTTAGCATTAAAGGAGCAGAGTGTGTGCGGTTGTAGAGGAGAATAGTGAGGTGAAGTAGGAGGGGGCAAGGTGGTGGAGTGCTTTAAAGGCAATGGTGAGGAGTTTTTTTGATGTGGAGCTGGTTCGGCAATCACTGGGGTTTTTGAGGAGCGGGCTGAAATGTCCTGAACATTTTTGTAGAACAATGATCCAGGCAGCAGAGTGAAGTATGGACTGGAGTGGGGAGAGACAAGAGGCTGGGAGGTCAGCAAGGAGTCTGAGGCAGTAATCCAGGTGGGATAAGATGAGTGATTGTTTTAACGTATCAGCAGTTTATGTGGAGAGGAAAGGGTGGAATTTATTGATTTAATGGGACAGACAGAATTTAGTGATGGTGTGAATATCTGGGTTGAATGAGAAAAAGGAATCAAAGATAACGCCAAGGTTATATGCATACGAGACAGGAAGGATGGTGGTGTCATCCACAGTGATGGGAAAGTCAGAAGGAGCACAGGGTTTGGGTGAGAAGATAAGGAGTTCTGTTTTGGATATGTTAAGCTTCGGGTGATGGGGCCAAGATTGTGTTTGCCAACTGTATTATATTGTACTCTCCCAAGCACTTAGTACAGTGCTCTGCATAAGAAGGTGGTCAATAAATACTGTAGAATGAATGAGTAAGGTATTCTGAGACAACTGCAACATTCAATAATTCAACTTCCACTTGTAGTTCCTTCAATGTTTTCTACACTCTTTTTAGCTTCTTCATTATCCAAGATTCTTTCTGCTCTCTGCACTGTCCAGACATTGTTTCCTTTTTCTGTGTGCCTTTCTCCTAAGACATTCTCACATGCCACTCTCTACTTATAACAATAATAATGTTATTTGCTAAGCACTTACTATGTGCCAAGCACTGTTCTAAGCACTAGGGTAGATACATGATAATCTAATTGTCCCACATGGGGTCGACAGTCCCCATTTTACAGATGAGGGAATTGAGGCACAGAGAAGTGAAGTGACTTGTCCAAGGTCACACAGCAGACAAATGGTGGAGCCGGGATTAGAACCCACATCCTCTGACTCTCCAAGCCCAGGCTCTTGCCACTAAGCCACACTCCTCTTTCAAAGAATGATTGCAAATCCAACGTATCCGTAGTCTTCCCTCGTATACCACTGAAGGATAATTCACCAGACACTCAAATCCAATTCTGTTCAGCGTAAAGACTAAGGATAACAACATATAGTGATCAATTTATCACCAGTATTTATCTAGCATTTATTCAATCGTATTTATTGAGCGCATACTGTGTGCATAGTACTGTACTAAGCGCTTAACCTATTATATTGTCAACAACTCCTAGACATTTGTATAATCCTATTTACAGTTTTTGCAATTCAGTTATTTTTCAAATTTTTCAAAAGTCTAATTCTATTTTTGCCTCTCTTTCCTTCATATTCTTTGCTAGGTTGTAAGCTCCTTAAAGGGAGGGATAATGTCTGTTAGATCTACTGTACTCTCCCAAGAGCTTAGTACAGGGCTATGCACAGATAAGATGATCGTTAAACTTCAGGTATAAGTATGAAAACTCAAGTGTCTCTACAGCCTCGCTTACCTATCATTTTTCACACCTGTTTCTTTGCTTATTAATATTCCCCATCATAGTTTTGATCAACCTTTGCCAGGGTTGTGAGATATGCATGGTGTTATTGATGTTGACAGGAAATATCTGTTAATTTTTATATCACACTCTCCAAAATACTTAGTATAGTGTTCTGCACACAGTAAGCTCTCAATAAATATGATTGAATATATTGCTTATTTTGGTGTAAGTAACCCTTTGACACCTCATGAACTAGAAAATGGCTGAAAGGGCAGGAAAATATTTTTCATTAATTGTGGATATGTTCCCGCTGAATAAAAATGGAGGGTGTGTTTGGAGGTTTGGCTATAGAAAGTCCAATAATATATAAACAAAGTGAAAATAACTCCGTTCGAATTATTTGTTCGAAGACATTTAACATTTCCAGAACAATAAATTGCTCGTTACCAAACTGTTTGTTGAGAGACACACGGTCAAACTGACCGTTCTCTGCTGTTGTTCTTTCAGGTGAAATTTGTGCTTTTAAAATCCACGGACAGGAAATGCCCTTTGAAGCCGTAGTGTTAAACAAGACATCTGGAGAAGGTCGACTTCGAGCAAAAAGTCCGATTGACTGTGAACTACAGAAAGAGTATACATTCATCATCCAGGCATATGACTGTGGCGCAGGTCCTAGCGGAGCAAACTGGAAGAAATCTCACAAGTGAGTGACGGTAGTAAGAAAACCAAAGCTTTAGCTGTTGCATGTATTGACACTAGGCTCTGGTTCAGGTTGAAGGACTGCTTTAATGCTTTAGTCAGGGAAAAGTAAATGGATACTAAATGCTTTATCAGAGAAATAAACGGCTTTCTCGTGGGTGGGGAGGTCTCCTTTTTCCATTGACGACATTTTCCCTCTTCCCCTTCATCAGCTTCATTTCTCTTCTGGTCATGAGCCTTTTTTTGTGTGTCTGATTCCTAACACTGATCTAAGGGAGTTCAGACCCTATAGCCTATTTTTTAAGGAGCATTTCCTCATCCTATTCATCTTCCCAAGCAGATTGCCTAAAACGTTGATCTGAGACTTGAAAATCTGATGGGAATTGGTATTCCACAAACAAATGGGAGTTTTCTTTACTTACTGTGAACTTCTTCCACATGTAGAAATCCAATGTGACCTAGTGGAAAGACCACAGGATCGGAATCAGGAGACTTGGAATCTGATACAGACTAGACTGTGAGCCCGTTGTTCGTTCATTCATTCATTCAATCGTATTTATTGCGTGCTTACTGTGTGCAGAGCACTGTACTAAGCACTTGGGAAGTTGTTGGGTAGGGACCGTCTCTATGTTGCCAACTTTTACTTCCCATGCCCTTAGTACAGTGCTGTGCACACAGTAAGTGCTCAATAAATATGATTGAATGAATAAATGAATACAGCTCCTCCACTTGCCTCCCTTGTGACCTTGGGCAAATCACTTGACTTATTTCTCTGTTCCTCAGTTTTCCCTGTTTTTTCCCTGTTCCCTAAAGCAAGTGCATACAACATTCCTTCAAATTTGCTACATCTACCCATTTTCAGCTTTTCTCAAAGGGGATCGTCAGGCACAATTGGTACTTATTAATGAGCAGTAGAATCAAGTGTGAGAGGAAAAGAGATGCAGAACGTAGTGAGAAGGAAAGGTGAACTCACTCTCTACAGAAATTTCATCTCATCTGCCACTTTGGCCTCCCAGCTGTCCTTTCATTAATAAATCCTAGGTTGGGACAGTGAACAGATGTGGCTGAGGCCTCATTCAGTATTGAGCTAGATGTGTTTGTGGCATGTTTTATTTTTAATTTTATATTTTCTTCAAATTGTTCATTTGCATATTGCAGGGCGGTGGTGCACATCCAGATCAAGGATGTAAATGAGTTTGCTCCAACCTTCAAGGAGATGGCGTACAAGGCCACAGTGACCGAAGGAAAGATCTATGACAGCATCCTGCAAGTAGAAGCTATGGATGAAGACTGTTCTCCACAGTACAGCCAGATATGCAATTATGAAATTGTCACCACTGATATACCATTTGCCATTGACAGAAATGGTGAGTCCTTGTAGAGGGATGTGGCTAAAAGAATTCAGAATTTAAATCGTATATTTTGAAATAGATGCCAACTACCTGCATTTTATGTGAAATCCTTTCAGACCTATACTTTTAGGGCATTCCGAGCTTCTAACTCAAAATATCCAGTACTGAGCTGGAGGGAGAGGACAAAGTGTTTGATTAATCAGAGGTATTTATTGAGCACTTGTGGAATTCTGAACATTGGACTAAGCACTCAGAAGAGTACAATGGAGAATAGTTTGTAAATGAGATCCCTGCCCTCATGGAGCTTATAGTCTAGCAATCAATCAGTCGTATTTACTGAGCGCTTACTGTATGCAGAACACTGTACTAAGCACTTGGGAAGTACAAGTTGGCAACATGTAGAGACAGTTCCTACCCAACACTGGGCTCACTAGCTATATCTTCTCTTAGAACAGTGCTTTGCACATAGTAAGCCCTTAATAAATGCCATCATTATTATTATTTTAAGCGAGAGTGAGTAGGGCAGATGTCAAAGTCTTTTCTGGGGTTCGGTGGTAGGAGTAGGGAAGAAAATGGTCAAATTTATACTCTTTACACAGCTTAATAACCATTTGGTGGGATTATTTCCCACAGTGCATCACACTCTTCTGGCCCATGCTACTTGGTTTTAAAGTTGATGCTGATCCTCACTATGTGGAAATTGTAAAAAAAAAAAAAAAAAAAAAACACCCTACCTCTCTCAAGTTTGTGATAAAAGGTCAAAGCGATTCTTAAATGTTTACCTCATCTGCACTGAAAATTATCTCACCATCTCAGAATGAGAGAATTGGGAATCCTCCTCTGACAAGACTTGGTTAAACGTTTCCTACTGAAAAACTGTGCTTGATAATATGGACAATAAGCAAAGCAGAAAACGTTTGTCGCCAAGTACAGAAAAACCTCTGTTTCTAATAGAGTGGACAAAAATACTAAAACATTTTCCAAAAGATATTGATGTCAGTATTGCTAGATAGGGAAGTGACGTGGCATAGTGCATAGAGTATGGGTTTGGGAATCAGAAGGTCATGGGTTCTAATCCCAGTTCTACCACTCATCTCTCATCTGCTGTTTGGTCTTGGGCAAGTCACTTCACTTCTCTGTGCCTCAGTTGCCTCATCTGTGAAATGGGGATTAAGACTGTGGGACAGGGACTGGGCCCAACCCAATTTGCTTGTATTTGCTTGGCACTTAGTAAGGGCTTAATAAATACCATTCTTATGATTATGATTATTATTGTAAACTTCTTGAGGAAGGAAATTGGGTCTACTAATTGAATTCTCTGAAAGTACAGTGCTCTCCAAAGATTAAGTACTCAACAGATAATATTGATTGAGAACAGCACAGTGTTCTGCACACAATAAACACTTAATAAATTGTATTGAATAAAATAAGACCTGCTTTCTACAAAACAAATCACACACAATAATAATAATAATGGCATTTACTAAGCGCAAAGCACTGTTCTAAGCACTGGGGTGGTTACAAGATGATCAGGTTGTCCCACGGGGGGCTCACAGTCTTAATTCCCATTTTACAGATGAGGTAACTGAGGCCCAGAGAAGTGAAGTGACTTGCCCAAAGTCACACAGCTAAGTGGCGGAGCCGGGATTTGAACCCATGACCTCTGACTCCAAAGCTGGGGCTCTTTTCCTGTGAGCCACGCTGCTTCTCTAATTTAGACATGCATTTAGACAGTATTCTCCGAAGATGTAATACTTGCTCTTGATGATAATCTGAGAGATATGCTTCAGTCATTTTATTGTTTTGTTGGGTTTTTAGAGCATTCTTTATCTAAACTTCAAAAAGCCATGTGTTGACAGAGACTAATGAGAAAATTTAGTCTAATTCTAACCTGGTCAAAACTTCAAAGACCCAAAATCCTGGACCTCCTAAACTTTCCCTTTGACCTAACAACAAACCAAGTCTCCCACCTTAGCAATTACTGGGAAACAGCATGGGCCTAGTGGAGAGAACACGGGACTGGGTTCTAATCCCAGCTCTGCCAATTATGTACCATGTGACCTCGAACAAAATGCTTAACTTCTCTGTGCCTCAGTTTCCTCAACTATTAAAAGGGGGTGCCTGTTATCTCTCCTACTTAGACCATGATATCCATATGGGACAGGGCCTTTGCCTGATATAATTAACTTGTACCTACCCCAGTGCCTAAAATAGTATTCGACACATAGTAAATGCTTAACAAGTACCATAAAAATGATACTTCTATGTGAGTACTAATGTGTTAAGCATTGAACTAAACACTAGGGTAGATTCAAGATAATCAGGTCAGACTGTCTCCATCACACAGTGAAATCCAAGCAGTTTAAAGATCTATTGAATGGGTGTAAATGAAAATCAGAAGAATGCATTTGTTACTCCCAAACATAACAATAGTGATACCTGGATTAATAATTGATCATTAATAGAAACCAACCATATCATTTATACAGATTAGTTTATCAGGATATTGTGCTGTCCAGCTCAATGAAAAAGTTCATTCACCTTTGAACCAACTAGATGGCATATGCAAATTCATTCTCCTGACTTGCTCATTAAAAGTGAATAATAGGTTTCTCTAGCCCTCTACCATCATCTCTCATTTACAAGAAAAATGGGTAGGGTTGAGGAATGTTTGCTCATGGTGACAGTATTTGCCAATGCTGTCCTCTAAATGAACATAGGCAGAATGTATGCAGCGGTATACGCAAGGATTTCACGCCTTAATGAACATTCAAATTGTCCTTCATTTATGACTCCTCCTAATACTCTGGAGTAATAAAGAAAAAGCAGCATTTTTACACTAGTGAATCTGTCAAGAAGATTCATGAATTTGCTGATGGGTTTGGACTAATCTTTTGAGCTTTTTTTTCTTTGATATTAGGGGTTTTTTGATGTGCAGCAAACTGTACTGAGCACTGGAAGGGGTTACAAGGTCATTGATTTAGACCAGTCCTCTGCTCAGGACCAGTCTGAATTCACAGTTTGGAAGGACCTGGGAAAAGGAGAGGACACACCCCTATAGAAAGAATGATAATAACAATAACCATGAAGTAGGAAAAACAAAGTCAATAATAGAAAACAACAATTACCTTGCACCCAAACCCTGCCAGGATATTTTTGGAGTTCCAGATGGGCCAGACCTGAGTATTTTCTCTGGACTCTACCTGTCCATAGTTGTGAGATACGGTCCTTTCAGCTTTTCTGTGGAATGGCTAATCTCTCTGATAAATGGACTCCTCACCCCAGAAATATAAGGGAGAAAAGTGGGAGCAAGTTCTTCTCTAGTGACTCGTCGACAGTCACAATTGCTATGTACTGGAGAAATAGCCCAGTGCCTGTGGATCTGTTCCGTTAATGTAGATACTATTGCCAAGGCTGAGAAGTCATCTGTTTCTTTTGGAAGCAGGCACTTACAAAAGCAATGATATGAAAATTACCCCAAACTTGAAAAGATGTAATTTTACTCTCGCCATCATTTATGGTTTCATTCAGGATCATTAAAGAAAAGGATGAATTTTAACCATAGGGAAGTGTGATGGCCTATTTTGGATTCTAGTTACTTCACGTTAGGCTATGAATACTGCGTTAAAAATACAACACTCAACATACATTAAGTTCTTGTTGTGGAAAGAACTAAATTAGTTTTTCAGACAGTTTCATTAGAACTTGTTATGGAACTGTAGCTGCAACAAATCGAGCCCAGGGATATGGTTTGTATAATTATTTCAGTAATATATTCACAGAATATGGTATGCTTAATGAAAACCAGATTAGAGACACTGACGATTTTTCTTTAGAGACGAGCATATCATATGCAGTAGATCTACATTTCTGCCCCTGTTCTCTCTCCCACCCTCCAGACTTGTATCTCGTCCTGTATTCAGGACACCTCCATCTGGATGCCTGCCCGCCACCAAAAGCTCAGTATGTCCAAGACTGAACTCCTTATCTTCCCTCCCAAACCCTGCCCCCTCTCTGACTTTCCCATCACTGTAGATGGTAGTTCCGAGGGCACTACCATCCTTCCCATCTCACAAACCCGCAACCTTGGTGTCATCCTCGACTCTGCACTCTTGTTCACCCCACACATCCAGTCCGTCACCAAAACCTGCCGGTCTCACCTCCACAACATCGCCAAGATCCACCCTTTCCCCTCCATCCAAACTGCTACCTTGCTGGTTCAATCTCTCATCCTATCCCAACTGGATTACTGAGTCAGCCTCCTCTCTGATCTCCCATCTTCCTGTCTCTCCCCACTTCAGCCTATACTTCACTCTGCTGCCCGGATTATCTCCATACAGAAACGCTCTGGGCATGTTATTCCCCTCCTCAAAAATATCCAGTGGCTGCCTGTCAACCTACGAATCAAGCAAAAACTCCTCACCCTCAGCTTCAAGGCTGTCCATCACCTCGCCCCCTCCTACCTCACCTCCCTTCTCTCCTTCTACAGCCTCCACACCCTCTGCTCTTCTGCTGTTAACCTCCTCACTGTACCTTGTGCTCACCTGTCCCGCCGTCGACCCCCAGCCCATGTCCTCCCCCTGGTCTGGAATGCCCTCTCTCCCCACATCTGCCAAGCTAGCTCTCTTCCTTCCTTCAAAGCCCTACTGAGAGCTCACCTCCTCCAGAAGGCCTTTCCAGACTGAGCCCCCTTTTTCCTCTCCTCCTCCCCATCCCCCCTGCCCTACCTCCTTCCCCTCCCCACAGCACTTATATATATTTGTATAGATTTATCACTCTATCTTACTTGTACATATTTACTATTCTATTTATTTTGTTAATGATGTGCCTATAGCTTTAATTCTATTTGTTCTGACGATTTTGACACCTGTCCACATGTCTTGTTTTGTTGTCTGTCTCCCCCTTCTAGACTGTGAGCCCCTTATTGGGTAGGGACCGTCTCTGTATGTTGCTGACTTGTACTTCCCAAGTGCTTAGTACAGTGCTCTGCACATAGTAAGCGCTCAATAAATACGATTGAATGATTGAATGAATGAAAATCTGCGTGAACCAAATTGAACTATTCATTGACAACTCAGATTTATTTATGCCACGATTTTTTATTTGTGCTGTCAGAAACAGTATCTGATTTTCTCCATCCAGTTTTTTAGAAAATTAACTGGCAACAAAGCCTGAAAATATAATTTCTTGCCATTCTGTTCTTGCACAGTCTCCTGAAATTGATAGTGAAAAATCTTGGGACTAGGTAAGAATCAAAATTTTGGAGAAGCTAGAACACGGAAATGGGGCAATTATCTCTAATTAATGCCCTGGGGTTTACATCTAATCAGGCACTCCTTAGTTTGGCAAATGACTGTTGGGATGGGAAGCAGCATCTGTTCTAAAAGATTAGACTGTTTTGAAAAGAAAAATACTCCATCATCATTTCCACACCTGCCCTCTGTGATGACAGTCAACTTCATGTCACCTCCAGTGACTATCGCTCACTGGAGTTTAAAAGTTTGTCTATTACAGGATGAAAGAGTAGGGAAAGTATAACAAAATGTCAGGGAACTTGAGGATCAGTACAATTTAAGGATTACTAATTTTTTCAGTCGGATCTGGTGCGTATTTTGAACCTGTAGCACTCTCTAACAGAGCTATATCAACAGAAGGCTTATATTCTTATTTCCAACCAATCAATGGAATTATTTGAGCACTTACTCTATGCAGATCACTAGACTAAGGACTGAGGAGATTACAGTAGAATCATTATTGAGCCTGGGTCCTGAGAATAATAATAACAATAATAATTCTAGTATTAAGTGATTACTATTTGTGAAGCACTGGGCTAAGTTCTGGGACAGATACGAGATAATTAGATTGGACCCAATTCCTGTCCTACATGAGGCTCACAGATTAAAACAATTTACCAATTAGGAAATTTAGGCACAGAAAACTCAAGTGATTTGCTCAGGTTTACACAACAGGTAAGAATCCAGATCTTCTGACCCCCAGTCCTATGTTCTTTCCACTAACAGTAATAATGAGAACAAGAATAATTGTGGTATTTAAGCGCTTACTACGTGCCAGGCACTGTACTAAATGCTGGGGTGGATACAAGCAAACTGCATTGGACATAGTTCCTGTCCCATATGGGGCTCACAGTCCCGTGGCTTAATGGCGAGAGCACAGGCTTGGGAGTCAGAGGTCATGGGTTCTAATTCTGGCTCTACCCCTTGTCAGCTTGTGTGACTTCGGGCAAGTCACTTAACTTCTCTGGGCTTCAGGTATGTCATCTGTAAAATGGGGATGAAGACTGTAAGCCCCATGTGGGGCAACCTAAGCAGCGTGGCCCAGTGGAAAGAGCCCGGGCTTGGGAGTCAATCAATCAGTCAACCAATCGTATTTATTGAGCACTTACTGTGTGCAGAGTACTGTACTAAGTGCTTGGGAAATACAAGTTGGCAACATATAGAGACAGTCCCTACCCAACAGTGGACTCACAGTCAGAGATCATGGGTTCAAATCCCGGCTCTGCCAAATGTCTGCCGCGTGACCTTGGGCAAGTCACTTAACTTCTCTGAGCCTCAGTTGCCTCATCTGTAAATGGGGGTTAAGATTGTGAGCCCCACATGGGACAACCTGATCACCTTGTATCCCCCCCAGCACTTAGAACGGTGCTTTGCACATAGTAAGCACTTAACAAATGCCATTATTATTATTATTATTGTATCTACCCCAGCTCTTGGAACAGTGCTTCACACATAATAATAATAATGATGATGGCATTTATTAAGCACTTACTATGTGCACAGCATTGTTCTAAGCACTGGGGAGGTTACAAGGTGATCAGGTTGTCCCATGGGGGGCTCACAGTCTTAATCCCCATTTTACAGATGAGGTAACTGAGGCACAGAGAAGTTAAGTGACTCGCCCAAAGTCACACAGGTGACAATTGGCAGAACCCGGATTTGAACCCACAACCTCTGACTCCGAAGCCCATGTTCTTTCCACTGAGCCACGCTGCTTCTCTAGTACGTGCTTAACAAATGTCATCATTTGTTGACAGTTGCTGCTTCACATAGTACGTGCTTAACAAATCATTATTATTATTATTATTATTATTAATCCCCACTTTACAGAAGAGGTAACTGAGGCTCAGAGAAGTGACTTGCCCAAGGTCACACAGCAGACAAGTGGCAGAGCTGGGATTAGAACCCAGGTCCTTCTATCTTCCAGGTCTGTGATCTGTCCACTAGGCCATGATCCTTCTCTGGGCCAAACTTTCCTACATGAGGGAGTCGATTTTAGCATTCATGGTTCTGTGGCACCAAGTCTACTCTCTTTTACCTGCCAGTCAGGTTCCCACTTCATTCAATCATTCATTCATTCATTCAGTATATTTATTGAGCACTTACAGAGCACTCTATTAGGCACTTGGGAGAGTACAATATAACAATAAACAGGCACATTCCCTGTCCACTGCAAGATTAAAGTCTAGAGGGGGAGCTTGCAGGGTTGTGTTAACCACTCTAGAAGACCCTGGGCTAATGGATTTTTAAGACCCCTCATACAATCCTTGATGTCATTATGTCACATTGTATATGATGGTATTTGAGCTGTCAAAGAATAATAATATTATTTGTGGTACTTGTTAAGCACTTACTATGTTCCAGGCGCTCTTTTTTTTTAATGGTATTTGTTAAGCGCTTACTATGTGCAAAACACTGTTCTAAGGGCTGGGGGGATACAAGGTGATCAGGTTGTCCCACATGGGGCTTACAGTCTTAATCCCCATTTTGCAGATGAGGGAACTAAGGCCCAGAGAAGTGAAGTGACTTGCCCAAATTCACACAGCTGACAATTGGCAGAGCCGGGATTTGAACCCATGACCTCTGACTCCAAAGCCCAGGCTCTTTCCACTGAGCCACACTGCTGCTTCTCGGCTCTTCTAAGTGCCGAGTTAGATACAGGATGATCAGGTAGGACACAGTCTGTGTCTGATAAGGGGATCAATGACTAAATTGGAGGGAGGAGGATTTAATCCTAATTTTCCAGACGAGGTAACTAAGACCCTGAGAAGTGAAGTGACTTACCCAAGGTCACACAGCAGGCAAGTAGTGGAGTCAGGATTAGAACTCAGGTCCTTCGGACTCCCAGGCCTGTGCTCTATCCACTAGAATACTAGAATATCCACTAGAACACTGCTTCTCCCTGTCTTATCTGATCATTATTATTATTCTCTGCGCCTCATTTGTAAAATGGGGATGAAGATTGTAAGCCCCCTGTGGGACAACCTGATTACCTTGTATCCTCCCCAGTGCTTTGAACAGTGCTTTGCACATAGTAAGTGCTTAACAAATACCATCATTATTATTATTGTTACTAATGAGAAGCTTTCCCCATCCCCTCAGTGCCTCTCCTGTGCCAGTCTCCCAGCTAGGGAGGACTGCTCTAGTGTATCCAAGAGGCATCACTCCCATTCACTCCCATTAATGAACAGCAGGGCTTAGTGGAAAGAGCACAGACCTGGGAGTTAGAGGACCTGGGTTCTAATCCTGACTCTGCCACTTGTCTGCTCTGTGACCTTGGGCTAGTCACTTCACTTCTGCAGACCTCAGTTACCTCATCTGTAAAATGGGGATTAAGGCTTTGAGCCCTGTTTGGGACTGGGACTTTGCCCAACCTTATTGATGATGATGGCATTTGTTAAGCGCTTACTATGTGCAAAACACTGTTCTAAGCACTGGGGTGGTTACAAGGTGATCAGGTTGTCCCATGTGGGGCTCATGGTCTTAATCTCCATTTTACAGATGAGGGAAATGAGGCCCAGAGAAGTTACCCTGTATCGTCCTCAGTGAAGTGCCTGGCACATACGAAGTGCTTAACAAATACCATTAAAAAAATGGCTTATTCCTCAACAATGGGAAGCTAATGAGGCTGTTACCATGTTTGGGCTGGGAGAGGCACTTTCTCAGTTGTCACTTACTGTGGTTCATTCATTCATTCCTCATCCCTCCCCATCCCCCCCGCCTTACCTCCTTCCCCTCCCCACAGCACCTGTATATATGTATATATGTTTGTACGTATTTATTACTCTATTTTATTTGTACATATTCTATTCAGTTTATTTTGTTAATATGTTTTGTTTTGTTCTCTGTCTCCCCCTTCTAGACTGTGAGCCCACTGTTGGGTAGGAACCGTCTTTGTATGTTGCCAACTTGTACTTCCCAAGCGGTTAGTACAGTGCTCTGCACACAGTAAGCACTCAATAAATACGATTGAATGAATGAATTGTATTTACTGAGTGCTTACTGTGTGCAGAGCACTGTACTAAGCACTTGGGAGGTACAAGTCAGCAACATATAGAGATGGACCCTACCCAACAACGGGCTCACGGTCTAGAAGGGGGAGACAGACAACAAAACAAAGCATGTAGACAGGTGTCAAAACTGTCAGAATAAATAGAATTATAGCTATATACACATCATAAATAAAATATAGTAAACATGTACAAGTAAAATAGAGTAATAAATATGTACAAATATATACAACTGTATATATACAAATGTATACAAGGTCCCCAGCTCCCTCACAGCCAATGGTTTTGAAACCATTCATTCATTCATTCATTCAATCGTATTTATTGAGCACTTATGTTTAGAGCACTATACTATCAATCAATCAATCGTATTTGAGTGCTTACTGTGTGCAGAGCACTATACTAAGCGCTTGGGAAGTACAAGTTGGCAACATATAGAGACAGTCCCTACCCAACAGTGGGCTCACAGTCTAAAAGGGGGAGAACAGTTTGTAACAGTTTCACTAACAGTAACAGTACTAACAGTAACAGTTACTAACAGTAACAGTTTTACTAAGTGCAAACCAGAAAAAGGAGAGGAGATGACAGATGAGGGGGTGACAGTGTAGCGGCACTTCTCTTCCTGGAGGGCTAAGGGCTCTCTCCCTTTCCCAATTTACCAAAGTTGAACCTGGAGCATTTGGAGTCCAGTTGGTTTTGTCTGTGGCTCCTTTGAGGAAGGGGATAGCTGGGAGCTGAGGCTGGGCTGCACACCTCCTGCATGGTTTCCTTATCAACAGTCCCAAACTGCAAGGAAGGGAGATAATTCTGTTTGACAGAGGAGGTCATTAGGATGAAAGCAACCAGCCACTGCTGAGGGTGACTTTTGGTAGGGGTTGGACCTGGAGTGGCAGTGAAAACTCCCACAGCTGGTGATAGCAATGAGAGCACTCTGCTAATAATAGTCAATCATATTTGTTGAGTACCTACTGTGTGCAGAACACTGCACTTGGGAGAATACAATATAACAGTAAATACCATTGATTAACTGATGGGTTGTTTGGTGTGGAGGCCGGGGGACTGTGCCACGGGTCCCTGAATTTCAGCCCCGTGATCACCTGGATTAATCCAGACCTGCCCACTGGGCATGGAGGGCTAGGAGTGTGGGGGCTGGACGAGCATTTAGTACAGTGCTCTGCACACAGTAAGCACTCAATGCATATGATTGAATGAAAGGTACAACATACTGCAAATGAATGCAACAGGTGCAAATAGAAACCTAAAAACCTAGAGGCCTTAATTTTAGGTATTTCTTTCACCTCTCAGGGCTAATGAAAATAAAAGTGGCTCTAAAATAAGTAGGAATCAACTTTTTAACCAAGCCATTTACTTTAATCCTGTTTCTGAGCAGTAAATAATAAAAAAAATTCACTGCAGCTTCTGAAGAAGGCTAACATTTCCAGCAAGGAAATGTTTCACTAAGGAATTCATGAAGAAAAACTGAGGGGTGATTGTTGGAGAGCACCTGAATCCGATCCACTTCCCCATTATTATTTTTTTTTTTGGGTGGTGGACACTGAAAACAGCGATGCATGCTGAACTACTTTACCACTTCATGTGCATTAATAAAAATCCGTTGAACAGGGGGAAGCCATAATGGATTGGTTTTAGTCAGTTTTGTGCCATTTAAAGATGTCACAAAAGCAATCCATTCATTTTTCAATATGCTATTTCATTTTTCAATATGCTATTTCCCTAAATGACCATGTACAAAAAGAAGACATTGATTTGTACATCATCAGTACAAAATGGAGGTGTTATACTTTTTTGAAGGCACCTTTTTGACAAAGCAAGACATTAATCTCTGGTAGTAAAAACATTAACTGCAGATTAGGCATTTTTGTAGATGTGCTTGGAGTGAGAAATGCATTTCAGCAAAAACACTTGGAATTAAAACGACATCCTCATTAGTTTCAGCACTTTCTTCAGAACCATAAAAGTGAACCTTTTCCAAAAAGAAGTGACTAAGAAAGATCTTTCAATTTCCCCTTGAGAGGCATAATTCCTCTGTCATTATTGCAGGTGATCAGTCACCTCTATATATCTGTCAGGATTGACAGGACATTTTTTGCTGATTTTATTTTCCCTTTGAAAGAACAATGATGTATGTATATTACGAAAAAAGGCAGGTGAAACTGCTTGAGGATGAGTATTGAAGGTGAAAAATACATTCACACCAAAAGTGTTTCACGTAATCCAATTTAGAAATACTTTTAAAGACGGTTACCTTTCACGTAAGAGATCTATGGAAGACAGGGTATAAGTTGTTACAGTAACATTTGTGTTGTTTCTTGAAATACCTTTTCCCAGAGAAGGTTCTAATGCCATTTTAATGATGGAGAAGTAGAGGTGAAACATTTACCCACCAAAAGACTGTAGAATTTCATCACCAGATAAACTAAAAGATCAATGCTAATTTATCACGTTCCAAAACAAAATGAGATTTGTGAAAGCAGGACACTTGAGGAGAACTGCTTGAATTCTAGTCTGCTGCAAAGCACATAGATCCACCTTTGAAATGTTTTTCAAAATTTTATTTTTCTTTAGGAAATATCAGAAACACGGAGAAGTTAAATTTTGATAAGCAGCATCAGTACGAGATTATGGTCACTGCTTTGGACTGTGGCCAAAAGCGTGCAGCCGAAGATGTCTTGGTCCAAGTTGATGTCAAGCCAGTTTGCAAGCCAGGGTGGCAAGGTAAGTCATTCTTGAATTTGGGTGGCTAAATTATATTTTTTTCTGCCTTTTGGTAACCAGCACAGTATGTGATACGGGGCGAAAATTAGTTCTTTCTTGGCATTTTATTTAAACCAGGATTTAACTGAAAACAGAGTAATTACCCTAGGATGCTTCAGAGAAATTACAGAATGTTGAGTTCGAAATGTGTCAGGAACAAGAGAAGTTCTCACAAGATGCTGCCCCTTTATTAAAGGAGAGCAGAAGTCTGGCAGCAGATGAACTGATAGATGGATCCAAAGGGCAGGAGCTTGTAATGTGTCTTTTTTAACATCCATAAAAATGTGAAATGATAACTGGGAACAGAGGTTGGCAGTAATGAAAGAAGGGGAAAATATGTGGGAGGAGGAGTAAACTTGGTCCAAAATAGATGAG
The DNA here is from genome assembly GCF_015852505.1 of Tachyglossus aculeatus. NCBI lineage: Eukaryota > Metazoa > Chordata > Mammalia > Monotremata > Tachyglossidae > Tachyglossus > Tachyglossus aculeatus. The sequence goes on from NC_052066.1 coordinate 86,619,044, forward strand.
TTAAGCCTGTAAATTTTATTCATGTACAAAGACCCTTACACTACATTAATGAAAATTATAATGATTGCCTGTGGTTCTGTCAGATCTACTACCTACATTTTTTGAAGACTTGGGAGGTTCCAGATGGTTTTATAAGAGCCTGCAATAAAAAGTATTTTACATCGGGAAGAAGATGACCTTGGGGATTATGAATCTCTGTGATTAATTTCTAAACTCGGAAAAAAATTGGGAAAAGTAATCTTAAAAACACTCTGCCACAGCCTATAGGAGAACAGTTCCAAACTCCTGGAATGATTGACATTACATACCACTTGCCCTTATTTCCTCACCACACTCTCTTCTTAATTTTTTTGTACCTAAATCTTTGACCCCTGTAGCTAGGCTTTTGTGTGCAGACCACTCACTGTAAGAAGTACTTGGGAGAGTATAATACAGCAGATTTGGTGGACATATTCCCTGTGCACAAGAGGTTTACAGTCTAGAGGGAGGAGCTTACAGGTTTTAAGGATCACATAGGATTAGTGGGAGGAAAGGAAAGTGCCCAGAGGTCCACAAATATTCATTATATCATCATCAATGGTATTTATTGAGAACTTACTATGTGCTGTTCTAAGTGCTTGACAAAGTATAATATGCAGCAAAGTTGGTAGACACATTCCCTGCCCGCAACATCTTTGCAATCTAGAGGGGGCACAAATATTATTATGAATAAATATGCTTTAAAATATATAATGTATAGATATTTGCATAAGTTCTATGGGACAAATATCAAATGCCCAAAGGTTGAAGATTCAAGTGCATAGACAATGCAGAAGGGAGAGGGAGCTGGGGAAAAGAGGGTTTGATGAGGGAAGGCCTCTTGGAGGAGATATGATCTCAGTAAAGTTTGAAGATGGGGAGAGTTGTGGTATGGTGTATATAGAAGGGGGGGAAGTTCCAGGCTAGAGAGAGGATGGGGGAAAGGGTCGATGTTGGAGCAGATAAGATCAGGACACAGTGAACAAGTGATGCTAAAAGAGCTACTGTGTGGGCCGGGCTAGAATAGGGTGAAGAGATAGTAAGACGGGGCAGGCTGAATGATTGCTTTAAAGGAGGTTCTGTTGGATTTGGAGATGGATGGGTAACCACTGGAAGTTCTTGAGGAATGGGGAGACGTGGACTGAATGTTTTTTTAGAAAAATGGTCCAAGCAGCTGTGTCAAGTATGGACTGTAGTGGGGAGATAGAGGAGATAGGGAGGACATCAAGGAGGCAAATGCAGTAGTGAAGCTGGGATAGTATAAGTGCTTGGATCAGCAAAGTTGCTATTTGGATGGGGAGGAAGAGGTGGATTTTTAGAATGTTATGAAGGTAGAGTCAACAGGATTTGATGACACATTGAACATATGGGTTGAATGAGAGAGTTGAATCAAAGACAATTGCCAAGGTTATGGGCTTGTGAGATAGGGAGGGTAGGGTCTATAATGTTGGGAAAGTCAGGAGGTGGACATAGATTGGGTGGGAAAATAAGGAGTTCTGTTTTGGACATCTTTAGTTTGAGATGTCAACAGCATTTCCAGATAGAGATGTCCTGAAGGCAAGAGGAGATTTGAGACTGCATAGAAGAGAGGTGAAGGCTGGCGATGTAGATTTGGGGATCATCCACCTAGAGATGGTAGTCGAAGCCATGGATGCTAATGAGTTCTCCAAGGGAGTGGGTGTAAATGGCGAATAGAAGGGACACAGAACTGAGTCTTGAAGGACCCCCATTGTCAGAAGGTGGTAGGCAGAAGAAGAGCCTGCAACAGGAACTGAGTAGTGGTTACAGAGAAGAGTGGGAGGAGAACCAAGAGAAGAGTGTCATTGAAGCCTAGGTTGGGTAAACTTGGGTTAACAGGAGGTTTGGGGAGATAATGAAATGTCTGAAACAGCTGGTGGGGGAAAGAGTATGAGAATGAATTAGGAAATAGAATTAATGTTATTGGACAGAGGAGAAAGCAAAATTGAAGTAGATGAGTGAATTTAAGGTGGGCAGGTTCAGACAGATGTCTGGGTTTCTGCCAACAGCGCTCTGCAGCTAGAGCACAGGAGTAGAGGAAGCATACTGGCTCGGTGGAAGCATACTAGAGAAGCAGCATGGCTCATTCATTCATTCAATCGTATTTATTGAGCACTTACTGTGTGCAGAGCACTGTACAAAGAGCTTGGGAAGTACAAGTTGGCAACATATCATCATCATCATCAATCGCATTTATTGAGCACTTACTGTGTGCAGAGCACTGTACTAAGCGCTTGGGAATTACAAGTTGGCAACATATAGAGACAGTCCCTACCCAACATATAGAGGCGGTCCCTAACCAACAGTGGGCTCAAAGACTAGAAGGGGGAGACAGACAACAAAACAAAACATATTAACAAAATAAATAAATAGAATAAATATGTGCAAATAAAATAAATAAATAGAGTAATAAATACGTACAAGCATATATACAGGTGCTGTGGGGAGGGGAAGGAGGTAAGGCGAGGGGGAAGAGGGGGAGAGGAAGGAGGGGGCTCAGTGTGGGAAGGCCTCCTGGAGGAGGTGAGCTCTCAGTAGGGCTTTGAAGGGAGGAAGAGAGCTAGCTTGCTGGATGTGCGGAGGGAGGGCATTCCAGGCCAGGGGGAGGATGTGGGGCCAGGGGTCGACGGAGGGACAGGTGAGAACGAGGCACTGTGAGGAGATTAACGGCAGAGGAGCGGAGGGTGTGGGTTGGGCTGTAGAAGGAGAGAAGGGAGGTGAGGTAGGAGGGGGCGAGGTGATGGACAGCCTTGAAGCCGAGGATGAGGAGTTTTTGCCTGATGCTTAGGTTGATTGGTAGCCACTGTAGATTTTTGAGGAGGGGAGTAACATGCCCAGAGCGTTTCTGCACAAGGGCAATCCGGGCAGCGGCGTGAAGTATGGATTGAAGTGGAGAGAGACAGGAGGATGGGAGATCAGAGAGCAGGCTGATGCAGTAATCCAGTCAGGATAGGATGAGCAATTGAACGAGCAGGGTAGCAGTTTGGATGGAGAGGAAAGAGGACAGGCTCAGTGGAAAGAGCACGGGCTTTGGAGTCAGAGGTCATGGGTTCAAATACCAGGTCTGTCAATTGTCGGCTGTGTGACTTTGGGCAAATCACTTAACTTCTCTGGGCCTCAGTTACCTCATCTTTAAATTGGGATTAATACTGTGAGTCCTCACTGGGACAACCTGATCACCTTGCAACCACCTCAGCACTTAGAACAGTGCTTTGCACATAGTAATCACTTAATAAATGCCATTATTATTATTATCATTATTATCATTATCATACTGTGGAGATTCTCCAGAGTTTGGGTTTAGTGGTTTGAGATTGGTGGGGGGACAGGGGAGTAAGGGAGTTGAGTTCAGTAGAAAGGGTGGTGTTGAGGGTGTTGATTTCTATACCAAGAGAAGGTAGTTTGGGTATGGAGACCAAATGGAGCAAAATAGCTTTAAAATATTCGTTTCAAAAGATTGGAGGTCTCTGTGGGGAGAAGTAGAGATTTGCTGGGGATTGGTGTATGGGAAAGAGAGCAGGTGAGGTTGTAGTCTGATAGAGGAATTTCAGAATTAGTGAGGGTAGAGATTATACAGTTACTAGAAATTCTAAGATCTAGTGTGTGCCCAAGTGGATGAGTGTGTGACATGAAGTGGAGGAGGAGGTCACTGGAATAGAGGAGTGAAAGGAGGTGGACAGAAAAAGTGTCATCAGGGATATCCACATGGATATAGAAACCCCCAAGGATCGATGTAGGGATGAAGAATGAGAGAAGGAGCGTGACCTAGGGATCAACATGGTTCAGAAAGTTTGAAGAGGGGCCTGGGGAGGTGGGAGAGGGAGCCATAGATTACCATGAATAGGAATTGGAGTAAGTGAGAGAAGAAGCATGGCTCAGTGGAAAGAGCAAGGGCTTGAGAGTCAGAGGATGTGTGTTCGAATCCCGTCTCAGCCACTTGCATGCTGTGTGACCTGGGGCAAGCCACTTAACTTCTCTGTGCTTCAGTTACCTCATATGGAAAATGGGGATTATGACTGTGAGCCCCACGTGGCACAACCTGATTACCTTGTATCTACCCAGCACTTAGAACAGTGCTTGGCACATAGTAAGCACTTAACAAATACCAAAATTATTATTATTATTATTATTATATGGACTTCCAAGGAAGGGAAAGAGAGGGTTGGGGGAGGTGGGATGGTGTGAAAGCATTTTTGGGGAGTGAGAAGGAAGATGACTTCTCCCACTGTCCCATTGAGCTTTAAGAAGTGGGAGAAGAGACCCCCACCCCCACCCAACCCTGCCCCCAGAGACAGCATAATGGGGAGGCAGCCTCAGCATGCCTCAGTGGAAAGAGCCTGGGCTTTGGAGTCAGAGGTCATGGGTTCAAATCCCGGCTCCACCAATTGTCAGCTGTGTGACTTTGGGCAAGTCACAACTTCTCTGGGTTTCAGTTACCTCATCTGTAAAATGGGGATTAAGACTATGAGCCCCTCATGGGACAACCTGATCACCTTGTAAGCTCCCCAGCACTTAGAACAGTGCTTTGCACATAGTAAGTGCTTAATAAATGCTATTATTATTATTATTATTATTATTATTATTATGTGATAACAGCCAGGTTTCAGTAATGTCAAGGAGGAGCTGTGATTGGGTCAGGAACAGGTCAAGGATGAAGGGAAGATTTCCCATGATGGGGCAGGAGTTCCACAGTTGTATCAGCTCAAGCTAACATGTAGTACCAGCTACATTTTGAGCACTTGCTTGGATTTGGCCATTAAATATATTTTTTTTTCCTTTTCTTTGCCCCTCACAACCAGTAATCATAATGATGGTATCTAATCAGTGATTACTGTGTGCTAAGGACTGTGGTAAGCAATGGGGCTGATATCTATTATTCTATTTGTATATCTATTATTCTATTTGTATATCTATAATTCTATTTATTATATCTATACTTTATTTATATTGATGTGACGGAAGCCTGTTTACTTGTTTTGATGTCTGTCTCTCCCCTTCTAAACTGTGAGTCTTTTGGGTAGGGATTGTCTCTGTTGCTGCATTGTACTTTCCAACCTCTTAGTACAGTGCTCTGCACACAGGAAGCGCTCCATAAATACAACTGAATGAATATGAAGTAATAAGTCCCCATCCTATATGGGGCCCACAGTCTAAGAGGGAAGGAGAACAGATAATTTATCCCCATTTTACAGATGAGGAAAATTAGGCACAGATACATGCCCAAGGTCGCACAGTTGGCAAGTAGCAGAGCTGGGACTCTAACCCAGGTATTTTGACTCCCAATCCCGTGTTCTTTCCACTAGGCCATGCTGGTGTGATCAGCAGGAAATTGGGCATAAGAAAGGCAGCGGGAGAGAAATGTTAAAACAGCAAGGGCCTGGATAATGATCACCTCAATAACTAACCCCTGAAGGATTAAGTCACATTAAGTCAGCTGTTCTTGGGTCTGGCAATAACTGAGCTAATATTAGACCTAATTTGACCAACATAGGGTAAGAAATTTCAGTGAGAAAGCAGTTGCCCTTTATGTAGTTCAAATGCTCAAAGTAATGAAGATTCAAGCCACACTGAGTATTATTCAGTGGCATATTGGATCCTGTTTCTAGAGTCCGACTCCTTCTGCACAACCAATAAAAACAGCAGAGCAAATAGGGTTCAACAGATCTAGGTCCCAATCTAAACAATTTCCCCTTAGGCAGAAGAGAGTTATAGTGCTGTTAGAGCGATCCTTCCAATTCAGAAGCCATTTCTAAAGTCTCTTGAGACACCATCTTTCACAGCAGTCATCGACCCCTTCCTTGATCTTTACTACCCTCCAAAGATGGAGAGAATATATCTGCCAGTGCACAGAAAAGCTGCTGCAGAAATGCAAATTTTTGACAAAAGTGACAGACAAGAGTCAAGCAGGTGAAGGCTCATGATGTTATTTTTCCTCTAATTAAAACTAAAGAAGAATGGATTTGTCACCTCCTATAACTTCTGCAGTTATTCAGATTTGAGTGGTATTCAGAAGATGTTTCTAAGGAATATGATCTCTGATGGCTTCCAGCTCCTAAATAATGACTGTAATAATGAAATGACGTAGGTGTTAGGAAAATATCTCATGAAAGTTAATTGTCTTAGAAAATAGATTCTTCTTAGGCTAGGGAAGCAGCATGGGCTTGTGGAAAGAGCACGGGGCTGGAAGTCAGAGGGCCTGGGTTCTAATCCAGGCTCCACTACTTCAATCAATCAATCAATCGTATTTGTTGAGTGCTTACTGTGTGCAGAGCACTGTACTACTTGCCTGCTGAGTGACCTTGGGCATGTTACTAAACGTCTCTCTGCCTCTGTTCTCTCATCTGCAAAGTGGGGATTCAATCCATGTTCTCACTTCTACTTAGTGAGCTGCATGTGGGACCTGATTATCTTGTATCTCCCAGTGCTTAGTACAGTGCTTGGCACCTAGTAAGCACTTAGCAAATACCACAATTATTATTATTATAGACTGGGGAGGGTGAAGGGTGTTTAAACATTGCAGCCAGTTTTGCATTCCCGATTCTGAACCAGCAGAAGGTAACTATTCAATTAATCATTAATATTTTCTGAATGTCCAATATGTGCAGAACACTGAACTAAATGCTTTGGAGAGTAAAGTAGTGATAGTATACAGATGTTTTCACTCATCATCATCATCAATCATATTTATTGAGCGCTTACTGTGTGCAGAGCACTGTACTAAGTGCTTGTGAAGTACAAATTGGCAACATATAGAGACAGTCCCTACCCAACAGTGGGCTCACAGTCTAAAAGGGGGAGACAAAACCAAATATACTAACAAAATAAAATAAATAGAATAGATATGTACAAGTAAAATAAATAAATAAATTGAGTAATAAATATGTACAAACATATACATATATACGGGTGCTGTGGGGAAGGGAAGGAGGTAAGATGGGGGGATGGAGGGGGGACGAGGGGGAGAGGAAGGAACGGGCACAGTCTGGGAAGGACTCCTGGAGGAGGTGAGCTCTCAGTAGGGCCTTGAAGGGAGGAAGAGAGCTACTTTGGCGGATGGGCAGAGGGAGGGCATTCCAGGCCTGGGGGAGGACGTGGGCCGGGGGTCGATGGCGGGACAGGCGAGAACGAGGTACGGTGAGGAGATTAGCGGCAGAGGAGTGGAGGGTGCGGGCTGGGCTGGAGAAGGAGAGAAGGGAGGTGAGGTAGGAGGGGGAGTGGTGATGGACAGCCTTGAAGCCCAGGGTGAGGAGTTTCTGCCTGATGCGCAGATTGATTGGTAGCCACTGGAGATTTTTGAGGAGGGGAGTCATATGCCCAGAGCGTTTCTGGACAAAGATAATCCGGGCAGCAGCATGAAGTATGGATTGAAGTGGGGAGAGACACGAGGATGGGAGATCAGAGAGAAGGCTGATGCAGTAGTCCAGACGGGATAGGATGAGAGCTTGAATGAGCAGGGTAGCGGTATGGATGGAGAGGAAAGGGCAGATCTTGGCAATGTTGCAGAGCTGAGACCGGCAGGTTTTGGTGACGGCTTGGATGTGAGGGGTAAATGAGAGAGCAGAGTCAAGGATGACACCAAGTTTGCGGGCTTGTGAGACGGGAAGGATTGTAGTGCCGTCAACAGAGATGGGAAAGTCAGGGAGAGGGCAAGGTTTGGGAGGGAAGACAAGGAGTTCAGTCTTCGACATGTTGAGCTTTAGGTGGCGGGCAGACATCCAGATGGAGATGGCCTGAAGGCAGGAGGAGATGCGAGCCTGGAGAGAGGGGGAGAGAGCAGGGGCAGAGATGTAGATCTGGGTGTCATCAGCGTAGAGGTGATAGTTGAAGCCGTGGGAGCGAATGAGGTCACCAAGGGAGTGCATGTAGACCGAGAACAGAAGGGGACCAAGCACTGAACCTTGGGGAACCCCCACAGTAAGGGGATGGTAGGGGGAGGAGGAGCCTGCAAAAGAGACTGAGAAGGAACGACCGGAGAGATAAGACGAGAACCAGGAGAGGACAGAGTCTGTGAAGCCAAGGTCGGATAGCGTGTTGAGGAGAAGGGGGTGGTCCACAGTGTCAAAGGCAGCTGAGAGGTCGAGGAGGATTAGGATAAAGTATAAGCCGTTGGATTTGGCAAGCAGGAGGTCATTGGTGACCTTTGAGAGGGCAGTTTCCGTGGAATGTAGGGGACGGAAGCCAGACTGGAGGGGGTCGAGGAGAGAGTTGTTGTTGAGGAATTCTAGGCAGCGCGTGTAGACAACTCGTTCAAGGAGTTTGGAAAGGAATGGTAGGAGGGATATGGGGCGATAACTAGAAGGTGAGGTGGGGTCAAGAGATGGTCTTTACAATCCTAGTGGGGGAGACAGACATTAAAATCAATTATACATTGCAGGAACTGTTAGGATATAGATTCGTGTATAAGTATCAGAGGTGGTTGTGAAGAAATAAGTGAGGAATAACATGGTGCTGAAGGGCTCATGTGGAAATTGAGTACCTTCACCATTCATTCATTCAATCATATTTATTGAGCGCTTACTGTGTGCAGAGCACTGTACTAAGTGCTTGGGAAGCACCAAGAAGCCTCTACTCTCAAAATGGTCATATTTCAAAAAAACCCCACCAGCCTCTGTTGCTTGAACTAAGATACTTCAGGCAGAAGTAGCTGGCTGAATGCAAGTGCTTGGTGGATTGGAATTTGCTGACCTTTGGCTTCTCTTGTAAATGTAATACTATGCTTTGCTCAAAGCAAGTGAATGTAATTCAAAATATTAACCAAACAGAAGCATGATAAAAATAAGAAAATAACCTGTATCAAAATATGAATTCACTGAACATTTTATGTGGGTAAAAAAAAATACAAAAAAAAAAAGAACTGTTATAGGTGCTTTGGAGAATACCTAGGAGTTGATAGACAAACATTTCCAATTGTTGAACAATAGTAAGCCAAAACATGTGGTGAAAGCATGCATTCTGGCAGAAATTGTAGTCACCAGCAGAGAGTTTGGGAACATCTTTCTGTCTACAGTCAGCATTGTAGTTAAGCCATAAGGGTCAAAAGTGGGAAGCTTCCTGCATAGCTCAGGGTTCATTCCACATTTACACCAACATCCATCAAGCAACCAGCGGTCTTTATTGAGCAGAACTTAGTACTAAGTTCTTGGAAGAGTCCAGTGCAATGAGTTGGTAGACATGATCCCTGCCCTCGAGACTCGTACAGTATAGTGAATAATTGCCTCCACTGCGTAATTGCACCATCTAGATTTTTAAGGAGAAAACGATCATATTTTCATTCTACAAATGTGCAACAGGTGAGGAAGAACAGAAGGGTGTCCACATGTTTTGTTGTCTGTCTCCCCCTTCTAGACTGTGAGCCCGTTGTTGGGTAGGGACTGTCTCTATATATTGCCAACTTGTACTTCCCAAGTGCTTAGTACAGTGCTCTGCACACAGTAAGTGCTCAATAAATATGATTGAATGAATGAATGAAGGGTGAGCCTGTGGCAAAGCATGTGGAGGCAACTAACTAATTAAAACTACAATGGACCCAAGGAGAAGAGAGTTGAGAAAGTGGGCAGCGTATCAGGGGTTAGGAGGTTAGTTCACTGAGTGTCTACCATATGCAGCACTTGGGAGAGTGCATTAGAAGTTAGAGATGTGTTAAGGGCAAATTATCTTCCTTCTCCTTGTTCCCTCCTTTCCACCTTTTTTTCTCCTGTTTCTTTTTTCTCCTCCACTCTGTATGGGTAGATTCAATTCCTACATCAGTCACTCAATCAGTGGTTTTTATTGAGTGCTTACTGTGTACAGAGCACTGTACTAAGCACTTGGGAGAGTACAACACAGCTGGTTAAACATGTTCCGTATCCACAGCGAACTTGCAGTCTAGTGGTAGAGACAGATAATAAAATGAATTATGGATATGTGTACATAAGTACTGTGGGACTGCGTGTGGGGTACATGTCAAGTGCTTAAAGGGTACGGATCCCAATAGCCCCTCCCCCGTTCGATTGTTACAAAACATATGCCAAAAACTGGGGTAATTATATGAGTAAATGTAGTAGCAATATTTTCCTTGAAAATGTATATGCATTGTGAACCTTCTTATTCTGGGGTTCAATTTCCTGTAAACATAAATATTAAATGTAATAACATGATGACTGACTTATGATGGCTAAAAATGATACTATAGATCCCTCCCCACCATACATTTCTCATCATCATCATCAATTGTATTTATTGAGCACTTACTATGTGGAGAGCACTATACCAAGCGCTTGGGAAGTACAAATTGGCAACATATAGAGACAGTCCCTACCCAACAGTGGGCTCACAGTCTAAAAGGGGGAGACAGAGAACAAAACCAAACATACTAACAAAATAAAATAAATAGAATAGATATGTACAAGTAAAATAAATAGAGTAATAAATATGTACAAACATATATACAGGTGCTGTGGGGAAGGGAAGGAGGTAAGATCGGGGGGATGGAGAGGGGGACAAGGGAGAGAGGAAGGAAGGGGCTCAGTCTGGGAAGGCCTCCTGGAGGAGGTGAGCTCTCAGCAGGGCCTTGAAGGGTGGAAGAGAGCTAGCTTGGCGGAGGGGCAGAGGGAGGGCATTCCAGGCCCGGGGGATGACGTGGGCCGGGGGTCGATGGTGGGACAGGCGAGAACGAGGTACGGTGAGGAGATTAGCGGCGGAGGAGCAGAGGGTGCGGGCTGGGCTGGAGAAGGAGAGAAGGGAGGTGAGGTAGGAGGGGGCGAGGTGATGGACAGCCTTGAAGCCCAGGGTGAGGAGTTTCTGCCTGATCATCCCAACCTCCCACCCACCTATCATTCCTAGGGTCTTTTCTGACCCGGGTACCCCAATCTTATTCATTCCTCTCCCCACTTGTCCCTAAGTCTTTTCATCCCCGATTTTTTTTTTTTTTTTTGGTAAACGAATGGGGAGCACATTGCCTCTTTCTAGCTTGCCTCACAAGCCCCACCAGCAATATGTAAGGGATGAGGGGGAAGACAATGACACCAATACCCTCCACCTCTGTGGTCAGACATCCAGGTCCAGCCCCTTGAGCCCTGGGAAGCAGCATGATGTAGTGGATAGAGCGTTGGCCTGGGATTCAGAACATCATGGGTTCTAATCCCTGCTTCTCCACTTGTCTGCTGTGTGACCTTGGGCAAGTCACTTCACTTTTCTGCACCTCAGTTACCTCATCTGTAAAATGGGGATTGAGACTGTGAGCCCCACGTGGGACAGGGACTGTGCCCAACTGGTCAATCCCAGCCCTTAGTACAGTGTCTGGTACATAGTAAGTGCTTAACAAATACCATAATTATTATTATTATTGAGGCAAGGAGGTAGGTTTATTGGGTCCAGCTGCCTCATATTGCTCTTTCTGGTTCCAGTCCCTATCCCCCAAACCCGAGATCCAAACCTGAGCGTCTTTTAGACTGTGAGCCCACTCTTTTAGACTGTGAGCCCACTGTTGGGTAGGGACTGTCTCTATATGTTGCCAACTTGTACTTCCCAAGTGCTTAGTACAGTGCTCTGCACACAGTAAGCGGTCAATAAATGTGATTGATGATGATGATGAGATCCAGTTGACCCACTCCTGACTCCCTGCTCAGCTTCTGGGCTCCATGAGCTCTGAACTCACCCATCCAGGTCCCTGCTCAATCCCAGTGCTCCCAATATTCTGCAACCTCCTTCCCCAGGTCCCTACTTGGTCCCTTGTCTCAACAGACTCTATAAACTATCCCCTTCCCTCCTCCTTCCCTCAGTTCCCTTCTCTGTTCGGATTCATGTTCCATCCCTGGGCTTTATGGGATCTGCAACCACCTTTCCAAGTCTTTGCTCAGCCCACACTTGCCTCCACAGGTCTCTTAGCTCCAATCCCCTAGTGCTGCATCAGATAGCTTCATAACACAGCGTGGCTCAGTGGAAAGAGCACGGGCTTTGGAGTCAGAGGTCATGGGTTCAAATCCTGGCTCTGCCAATTGTCAGCTGTGTGACTTTGGGCAAGTCACTTCTCTGTGCCTCAGTTACCTCATCTGTAAAATGGAGATTAAGACTGTGAGCCTCCCATGGGACAAGCTTATCACCTTGTAACCTCCCCAGTGCTTAGAGCAGTGTTTTGTACACAGTAAGTGCTTCATAAATGCCATCATTAACACTCCCTTCTGTCTTATAATATTTGGGAAAACTTTCTGCAGGCCAGGTGCTGTACTAAGTCCTGGGGTGGGTACAAGCTAATTAGGATAGACACAGTCCATGTCCTACCTGGGGCTCAGAATCTCAATCCTCATTTTACAGAGGAGGTAACTGAGATACAGAGAAGTTCATTCATTCAGTCATATTTATTGAGCACTTACTGTGTGCACAGCAGTGTACAAAGTGCTTGGAAAGTACAATTTGGCAACAGATAGAGACAAATCCTACCCAACAATGGACTCACAGTCTAGAAGGGTTGGGCAGACAACAAAATAAAGCAAGTAGCTAGGCATCAGTAGCAAGTGATTAGCCCCAGGTCACCCAGCAGGCAACTGGCAGAGCAGAGATTAGAACGTAAGAATTTACAGTCTAGAGGGAAAAGACAGACATTAAAATAAATGATTGATATGTACATAAGAGTTGTGGCGCTGAGGATGGGTGAATAAAGGGTATGAATCTAAGTGGTAGGGCAGCACAGAAGGGAGATATTATTATTAGGGGGAGTGAGGGTTTAATCAGGGAAGACCTCTTGGAGGATATGTAACTTTAACAAGGCTCTGCAGGTGGAGATTGATTTGCCTGTCAGATTTGAAAGGGGAGGGGTTTCCAGGGCAGAGGTAATAATAATAATGATGGCATTTATTAAGCGCTTACTATGTGCAAAGCACTGTTATAAGCACTGGGGAGGTTACACGGTGATTAGGTTGTACCACGGGGGGCTCACAGTCTTCATCCCCATTTTACAGATGAGGGAACTGAGGCCCAGAGAAATCAAGTGACTTGCCCAAAGTCACACAGCTGACAGTTGGTGGAGCCGGGGTTTGAACCTGTGACCTCTGACTCCGAAGCCCGGGCTCCTTTCCACTAGGATGTGGGCCAGGGGTCAGTGGCAAGACAGATGAGATGGAGATACAGTGAGTAGGTTGGCATTAGAGGAGTAAAGTGAGCTGAATTGTAGAGGGAAATCAGGGAGATAAGATATAAGGGTGATTGAGCGTTTTAAAGTGAACAGTAAGGAATTAATGTTGAATGCAGAGGTGGATGGGCTACCAGTGAACGTTCTGAAGGAGTGGGGAAATACTCTTTTTGAAAAATAATCCAGGTAGCAGAATGAAGTATGGATTGGAATCTGGAGAGACAGAAGGCCGGGAGGTCAGCGAGGAGACTGATGTAGTCATCAAGGCACTAGAAGATAAGAATTTGGATCAGCGTGATAACAGTTTAAATGTAGAGGAAAGTTAGCTATTATTAACTGAACGCTAAAGACACAAAGGCTTATAAAGAGTGGATCAGTGTGTTATTCACACCATATAGGATAAGGCCAGATTTGGGGGCTTATTTTAAATTCCTGAATATCCACCGTCCCTTTCGAAAGTGGGTCTCATTTCTTGGCTGTGGTGGTTAAGCCAATAGATCTGGCAATCTAGCCAGAAGAGGAATTCATCAGCCTGCCACCAACAAGGTAGGAGCTACGAAAGAGTACGCCAACCTCAAAACTGAACTCAAGCCTCTCAAATGGGCCAGAATAAGACTAAATATCGAAAGATGACTATCATTTGTGAGAGGAAGTCTCTAAATGTTCATCCTAAAATCATGCTTGCTTTTGAAGCCTCAGCGCTCTACTTCCTGGCATAGAGGCCTCTCCAACATGCAGATCCTTTTTTCTTTTAAACAACTCTCATCCAAAGCCAGTTCTTCCCCAACTTGAATGCATTTTATTTGTTTCTCATCCTTGTATACATAACATTACATTTTTCATTCCTATTGACTTGCTTTCTGATAAGCACAATGGCAATATTGTTCCTGGCTAGCTTCTGGAGATTTATTTTAATATGCATTGTTCTTTCAGTTCTACCTTTAGTGAGGCCATTATTTTGCTGTGTGTTCAGAGTTCAGAGTCACACCTGGCAAATGTGAATGTTCTTATCATTGCCACTCTAAATTTCTTGTCCAGTCATATGTTTTAATTCATGAAACACTTTCATAGCATTTGCACTCCTAGAACTCCCCACTTCCAACAGTTCATTTCTCTGCAAGAATGCATCCAGGGAATGTGTCTGTTTATTGTTACATTGTATTCTCCCAAGTGCTTTGTATAGTACTTTGCACCCGGTAAGTGATCAATAAATACCACTGAATGAATGAATGATGATTTTGGTAGTTTTTTCAGAATTTACTATATGTCACTACACACTAGTAGTAGTGGTAGACAATTCTTCTCTCTCCCACCCTCTTTACCTCCCTTTCTCTCTCTGATATGACTCCTTTGGTTCATTTGGACATCTGAATGCTGAAGTTCAGTCTCCGGCCTTTTGTTTGTAGGTTGTAGCTCCCCTGAGGTAGAGATGAGTTGCAGTAATTATTCATTCTGTCAGTTTAGCGTGTGGCAAACAATACCAATTTTAAGTGAGGGAATAGGTAAACCCCATTGTAAACCAAGCCACTCCATATCTGCAAAAATATTAGCATTTACTTTACGGATGGTCACAATGGCAAAAATAAATCATGGTGAAAGCAACCCGGAGCATCATCATCATCATCAATCGTATTTATTGAGCGCTTACTATGTGCAGAGCACTGTACTAAGCGCTTGGGAAGTACAAATTGGCAACATATAGAGACAGTCCCTACCCAACAGTGGGCTCACAGTCTAAAAATAGATATTTTTAAATATTCTTCCCCAGAAGTGACCCGAGAGAGATATTGATCTAATGCTGAAAGGCAGAATGTGGAACCCCAGACTCTGTGGGTTGAGGGCAGAGGAGCAGGCTGAGATAAAGATCCATCATCATCATCAATCATATTTATTGAGCGCTTATTGTGTGCAGAGCACTGTACTAAGCGCTTGGGAAGTACAAGTTGGCAACATATAGAGACAGTCCATACCCAACAGTGGGATCCAACAGGTACTCAAGGTGAAACACCTGAGTCTCGAGGCGGTATTACTCTCCATTGCCATTTTACAACACAGGTAAAGTCCCATTACTGTGCCAACACTACACCTTTTATATTCCTGGATTGGAACCAGATGTTCAGCCCAAGGAATACTAGCAGTACTAGAAGGAAGTACTAGAAGGAAGCAATGTGGCCCAGTGGATAAAACAGGAGCCTCGGAGTCAGAAGGACCTAGGTTATAATACCTGTTCTGCCATTTGTCTGCACTGTGACCTTGGGCAAGTCACTTTTAGCTTCTCTGTGTCTGTCATCTCATCTGTACAATGAGGATTAAGACTGTGAACCCATTGTGAGACTGGGACTGTGTCGAACCAGATTAACTTGTATCTAATCCAGTGCTTAGATACATATTTATTCTATTCATTTTATTTTGTTAATATGTTTTGTTGTCTGTCTCCCCCATATAGACTGTGAGCCCGCTGTTGGGTAGGGACTGTCCCTATATGTTGCCAACTTGTACTTCCCAAGCACTTAGTACAGTGCTCTGCACCCAGTAAGCACTCAATAAATATGATTGAATGAACAGTGCTTGACACTTAGAGTGCTTAACAAATACCATCATCATTACTATTATTATTATTATTATTATTATTAATTATTCTGCATCTTCTGTACCCCTTCTCCATCACCTTATGGAATTCAGTTTCTACCCTTTGGACACTTGTTATTCACCCACCCAATTCACACAACACTTCTGTACCTATTTGTGATTTCTTCATTCATTCAGTCATATTTATTGAGCGCTTACTGTGTGCAGAACACTGTACTAAGCGCTTGGGAAGTACAAGTTGGCAACATATAGAGATGGTCCCTACCCAACAGTGGGCTCACAGTCTAGAAGAGAAGAAGCAGCAGCATGAGAAGCATACCGAGAAGCAGCATGGCATAGTGGATAGAGCACAGGCCGGGGACTCAGAAGGTCATGGGTTCTAATCCCGGTTCCACCACTTGTCTGCTGTGTGACCTTGGACAAGTCACTTCTCTTCTCTGGGCCACAGTTATCTCACCTGTAAAATGAAGATTGAGACTGTGAGCCCCAAGTAGGACAGAGACTGTGTCCAACCTGATTTGCTTGTATCCACCCCAGTGCTTAGAACAGCGTCTGGGACATAGTAAGCGTTTAACAAATGCATCATTATTTATATGGATAACTGTCTCCCCATCTAGCCTGTAAGCTCATTATGGGCAAGGAACACATCTACCAACTCTGTTGAATTGCACAGAGAAGCAGCGTGGCTCAGTGGAAAAGAGCACGGGCTTTGGAGTCAGAGGTGATGGGTTCAAATTCCTGCTCAGCCAGTTGTCAGCTGTGTGACTTTGGGCAAGTCACTTAACTTCTCTGTGCTTCAGTTACCTCATCTGTAAAATGGGGATTAAGACTGTGAGCCCCCTGTGGGACAACCTGATCACCTTATAATCTCCCCAGCACTTAGAACAGTGCTTTGCACATAGTAAACACTTAATGCCATTATTATTATTATTCTTATTATTACTCTCCCACGTGCTTAGTACAGTGTTCTGCACACAGTAAGCACTTAATAAAAACCATTGATTGATTCAAGTGGAAAGGGAATTAGATGGTCAAGCCCCCGAGGGCAGGGACTGTGTCTTATAAGTCTTTTGTACTTTCTCAAGTACATAGTACAGGGCACTGTACATGCAGGCCCTCAATAGATTCTATTGATTGACTGAGGAGAGGCAGTTCTAGAAAAGAAATAATTCTGTTTTCCCTTAGTGCTGCAAGTGGTGGCACCAGAAAAGAAATAGTCCCTTGTGGGTTGGGATCTGTGTCCATCCTGATTATATCTAACCCAGAGCAAAGTACAGTGCCTGGTTCATAGTAAGCCCTCAACAGATACCACAATTATTAGAAGTGCTGCTGAACTTGACCCTACATTCTCCTCTCCAGCTTGACTGAGATGTGTGGAGGAGGCTGAGCAGAATAGGTAAAGCTCAAGGTGTAGGGAGAAAATGGAAGCCATGCAGTGCCAGAAACTGGAAAACTTTCTATCCCTTCACCAGCCTGTTCCTCGCGTATGCTTTACTGTTATTGTCTTATGCTGTCGTGGCCGACCCATAGCGATGCCATAGACATAACTTTCCCAGAACACCCCACTTTCAACAGCAATCATTCTGGTACCTTATCCATAGAGTTTTCTACTCACTTTATTTACACCTTAAATCCCTTTATTACCTCATTTCTCCCCAGTTAGTGTCTTCTGTAACACTCATCTCCATCTGACAGATTGGAATGTGAGGGCCAATGTTCGGAAGCAGCGTGGCTCAGTGAAAAGAGCCCGGGCTTTGGAGTCAGAGGCCGGGGGTTCAAATCCCGGCTCCACCACTTGTCAGCCGTGTGACTTTGGGCAAGTCGCTTCACTTCTCTGGGCCTCAGTTCCCTCATCTGTAAAATGGGGATGAAGACTGTGAGCCCCTCGTGGGACAACCTGATTACCTTGTATCTACCCCAGTGCTTAGAACAGTGCTTTGCGCATAGTAAGTGCTTAGCAAATACCAACATTATTATTATTATTATTACCTCCTCTCCCAGACCCACAGCACTTACGTATACAGTCTTCTAGACTATGAGCCCACTGTTGGGTAGGGACTGTCTCTGTGTGTTGCCGACTTGTACTTCCCAAGCGCTTAGTACAGTGCTCTGCACACAGTAAGCACTCAATAAATATGATTGATTGATTGATGTACATATCTGTAGTATTTTTCTTTATATTAATATCCGTGTCCCCCCCCTAGACTATAAGCTCTCTGTAGGCAGGGAATGTGTTTGTTTACTGTTGTATTGTACTCTCCCAAGCTCTTAATACAGTGTTCTGGTCACAGTAAGCACTCAATAAATGCGATTGAATGAATGAATCTGTTAATCAGTGGTATTAATTGAGCATGCACTGTATACAGACCATTCTCCTAAATGTTTGGGAGAATGCAGTACAGTGGAATCGGTAGACACATTTCCTGCCCATAAAGAGCTTAATGTCTATAGGAGTTGGCAGACAACAAAATAAATTATGTATATCTAAGTAGCGTTGTGGGGTTGAGGGTTAGGAGAAGTGCTTAAAGGGAACAGATTCAAATGCCTGATGACACAGAAGGGAAAGAGAGCACAGGAAATGAAGGCTTAAATAGGGAAGGTCTCTTGGAAGTGGTGTAAGCTAAATAGGGCTTGGAAGGTGATCTGTTAGTAGACTGCATTAGATCTGTTTTTAGACTGTGAGCCCACTGTTGGGTAGGGACTGTCTCTATAGGTTGCCAATTTGTACTTCCCAAGCGCTTAGTACAGTGCTCTGCACATAGTAAGCGCTCAATAAATACGATTGATGATGATGATCTGTTATATATGGAGGCAGGGGGTTCCAGGCCAGAGGGAGGGTGTGGGTAAGGGATTGGTGGTTATATAGATGAGAATGAGGTACAGGTTGGCTTTAGAGGAGAGAAGAGCATGAGGTGGATTGTAATAGGCATTCAGTGAGGTAAGGTAGAAGGGGGAGAGCACATTGAGTGTTTTACAACTGCTGTAAAGGGATTTCTCTTGATGTGGAAGTGAATGGCCAACAACTAAAGGTTCTTGAGGAGTGGGGACAAATGGACTGAACTGTTTTTCAGAAAAATGAACCTAGCAGCAGAGTGAAGTTGGACTGCACAGGGGAGAGACAGGAGAGGGGAGAGACAGGAGACAGGCAAGTCAGTGAGGAGGTGTGATAGGATAAATACTTGGAGCAGCACAGTAAAAGTTTGAGTAAAGAAGGATGGGCAAATTTTAGTGTTTGTGTGAACCTAAAACCAACAGGATTTGGTGACATTGAATATGTGGTTTGAAAGAGAGATGAGTCAGGAATAACACTTAGGTTCTGGGTTTGTGAAATGGGGAGACTGTGAGCCTGTTGTTGGGTAACGATTGTCTCATTTGTTGCTGAATTGTACTTTCCAAGCATTTAGTTCAGTGCTCGGCACACAGTAAGCACTCAATAAATACGATTGAATGAATGGATGGTATCTCTAGTGATGGGAAAGATAGGGGGAGAACAGGTTTTGGGTGGGAAGAGGAGCTCTGTTTTGGACATGTTATGTTTAAGATGTTGGCAGGACAACCAAGTAGAGATGTCTTGAATGGTAGAAGGAAATACAGGACTGCAGCAGAGATATTTATTGATGACATATAAATCATATTTATTTTTTATGGTCTTTATTAAGTACTTACTATTTTCCAGACACTATATTAAGCACTTGGGTAGATACAAGTTAATCAGGTTGGACACAGTCGTTTTCCGACATAGGGTTCACAGCCTTAATCCCCATTTGACAGATGAGTTAACTGAAGCACAGAGAAGTTAAGTGGCTTGCCCAAGGTCACCCAGCAGACACATGGCAGAGCTGGGATTAGAACCCAGGTCCTCTGACTTTCAGGCAAATGCTCTATCCACTAGTTATTGAACACTTACTATGTGCAGAGCACTTGGGAGAGTACAACATAACAATCATTCATTCAATCATTTTTATTGAGCACTTACTGTGTGCAGAGCACTATACTAAGCGCTTGGGAAGTAAAAGTCGGCAACATATATATATGGTCCCTACCCAACAAAGGGTTCACGGTCTAGAAGGGGGAGAAAGACAACAAAACATGTCGACAGGTGTCAAAACTGTCACAATAAATAGAATTATAGCTATATGCTATGTGACTTTTGGCAAGTTACTTCTTTGTTCCTCAATTTCCTCACCTGCAAAATTGGGGATTAAATCCTACTCCCTCCTGCTTAGACTGTGAGCCCTATATGGGACAGGGACTGTCCAACTGATAATCTTGAATCTACCTCTGCCGACTGTGAGCCCACTGTTGGGTAGGGACTGTCTCTATATGTTGCCAACTTGTACTTCCCAAGCGCTTAGTACAGTGCTCTGCACACAGTAAGCGCTCAATAAATACGATTGATTGATTGATTGAAGCATGGCTCGGTGGACAGAGCACAGGCTTGGGAGTCAGAGGTCATTCATGGGTTCAAATCCCAGCTCTGCCAATTGTCAGCTGTGTGACTTTGGGCAAGGCACTTAACTTCTCTGTATTTTTACCAAGAACATGCTGTGGATAAACTACCAGAACCATTGCAGATGGAGGTGAGGTGTTCTGGCAGAGATGTGTCCATTGCGTTGCTATGGGTAGGACACGACTCAGCAGCATAAGACAACAAGAGGCCATCAGATTTAGAGAGGAGGAGGTCATTGGTTACCTTACAGAGGGCTGTTCCTGTGGAATAAAGGGGGCAGAAGCCAGATTGGAGGGAATCTAGGGGAGAATTGGAGGATAAGAAGTGGAGACAGCAGGTGTGTCAACTCCAACTCCCAAAAAATTTGGAGAGAAATGTTTGGATGGAAGAGTGGGGTCAGGAGAATTTTCTTTTTAGGATATGGGATACTTAGGCGTGTTTGAAAGCAGCGAAATTATCCATGTAGCGATGGTAGTTGAAACTGTGGGAACAATGGATTTTCCAAGAGATGGAGAACAGAAAGGGACCATTAAGGCTCAATTATTCTATATTTCTCATGCATCTCTAAGTTTAAAATCTACATACTTTAAAACTCTGATCTAGAAACACACTGTGCACTTAATGTTTGCTCTTCTAGATTGTGAGCCCACTTTTGGGTAGGGACTGTCTCTATATGTTGCCAACTTGTACTTCCCAAGCGTTTAGTACAGTGCTCTGCACACAGTAAGCGGCTCAATAAATATGATTGATTGATTGATTTTTTTCTTTGAAAATAATAATCTCACTGCTAAGATTCCCTATAAAGACATTCCTAATTAATTTAGCAGCCAATATATAGACAAGTAATCTATTCACTTAGTTTGCTACTGTACACCTGGATGTATAGTTTTGCTTCCAATAGGCAGGGGAAAGTTATATGTAGCAGATTCTTTCCAACCCTGATCAGTTGAATAAGTGATGTTTTCTCTAATGTTCATCCACCCATGGCCTGTTTGTCTCCTAATTGCATGTTATCAAGTACAACCTAATTACAAGTCCCCAGCTGGAATTCAATCACACATTGCAAATCATAAAGCATCACTTCGGTTTCAGGGTTTTATGATCATCGGGGCTATTTACACTTATTGGATACTTATTCTTGGTTGTTTAATATAAAGAGGGCCCATTTAACAATGAAAAGAGAGAATTGGCAACTTGCCTCTGTGCCCTTCAGCTTCTACTTTGGAATTTCACCCAGTGTAAATTTGAATTTGGAATTTGTTTCTTTTTAAGCAGATGCCGCTCTTTCATGGCTTCTTAGAGCTTAAGTTATAAAAGTGATAAGTGGACCCTCAACATAAGAAGTCCATACAATATTGAGAACCATAATATAGTGAAAAAAATGTAAAGATGGTATCATGTAACATGGCCATGGAATTACAATGGGGAAAAAAATAATAATAATAATAATAATGGTATTTGTTAAGCGATTACTATGT
The DNA here is from genome assembly GCF_015852505.1 of Tachyglossus aculeatus. Lineage (NCBI taxonomy): Eukaryota > Metazoa > Chordata > Mammalia > Monotremata > Tachyglossidae > Tachyglossus > Tachyglossus aculeatus. Next base: position 86,640,702 of record NC_052066.1, read on the forward strand.
GCAAAGCACTGTTCTAAGCACTGGGGAGGCTACAAGGTGATCAGATTGTCCCACAGGGGCTCACAGTCAATCCCCATTTTATAGATGAGGTAACTGAGGCACAGAGAAGTTAAGTGACTTGCCCAAAGTCACACAGCTGACAATTGGCGGAGCCGGGATACCAAGTAATCATGATAACATAGGTCTTCTGAATCTTTTAAACACTTGGAATATTAAAATTTCACCTGTAGATCTCTTTTGGAAGAGAAAGTGCCTTTTGTAGGATAATAATGGTAATAATAATAATAATAATAATAATGGTAATAATAATAATAATAATAATAATAATGGTATTTAAGTGCTTACTAAGTGCCAAACACTATTCTAAGCACTGGGATAGATACAACGTAATCATATTGGACACAGTTCCTGTCCCACGTGGCTCTCACAGCCTCAATCCCCATTTATAGATGAGGTAACTGAGGCATGGTGAAGTTAAGTGATTTGCCCAAGGTCCCACAGCAGACAAGGGGGCAGAGCAGGATTAGAACCCACAACCTCCGACTCCCAAGCCCATGCTCTTGCCACTAGCCCATACTGCGTGGCTCAGTGGAAAGAGCACGGGCTTTGGAGTCAGAGGTCATGGGTTCAAATCCTGGCTCTGCCAATTGTCAGCTGTGTGACTTTGGGCAAGTCAGTTCACTTCTCCATGCCTCAGTTACCTCATCTGTAAAATGGGGATTAAGCCTGTGAGCCCCACGTGGGACAATCTGATCACCTTGTAAACTCCTCAGCGCTTAGAACAGTGCTTTGCACATAGTAAGCGCTTAATAAATGCCAACATATTATATTTGTATTATTATACTGCTTCTCAAAGGAGATCATTCTGGAAGAGAACAGAAATAGATATCAACATCAAACATCCTGAATTTATTTCTTAGCTTCTGATTGGGTCTAACTGGGTGGTTGAACATAAGTGTTCTGTTTTCAGGAGATTTATGAAAATGAATTTTTGAATCCTGGACTCTTATTAAAAATATAAACCACCAAAAGCCAATTTCATTCTAGTGATTGAGGTCCAACATTAAAAGAAAAAAAAAATGAAATAAGTTCTGCCATATGCCAAGTGCTAGCATGGATTATATCCCCATACTGAAAAGTGAAGGGAAAATTTAGTATTCTTCAGCAGCCAGCCTGCCATGTAGAAAATAGCGCAGGTCCCAAGATCACCTTCAGGCTGCCAAAAGCCCGATCAGTTATTGATCAAGTAAGCCAAAAAACAGAATAATGTTTTACTGCCTAGGAGGGGATTGATTACAAATCCCTTTATAGCCATAAACATTCAATTGGCAAGGTAGCATGAAGTTACTTTTGAATCTACCTGTGTTTGTGTATGGGCATGTAAGGCATTATTTGCAGAAGGTTCAACATGTTTAATAACATGAAGAGGAAAGTGTTTTATAGCACTTGACTTGAACCTCCTTTTCTACACGTTTGAGGCTGCTAAAGCTAAGCCCGTCAGTCTTTCCTTCTTCTTCCCTGGACAGCCCCTGCATCTATATCTAGGACAGTGCCTGTTCAGAGGAGAGAATCCCTGCAGACTACCTACAATCCAAATACTTCAGCTGTGAGAGGAAAAAGAAAGTACTTGAACAGCCTTGGTTTGTGGGGTTGATGCAGTTTGCTGGAGCAAGACAGGAGCACAGATATCAAAGTGGAGGCCTCACACCCATATAATAATAATAATATTTGTTAAGCTCTTACAGTGTGCCAAGCACTGTTCTAAGTGAAAAGGTAGATAAAACTTAAGCAGGTTGGACAAGGTCGCTGTCCCACATGGGGTTTAGAGTCTTAATCCCCATTTTACAGATGAGGTAACTGAGGCTCAGAGAAGTGGTGACTTCCTCAAGGTCACACAGCAGACACATGGCAGAGCCAGGATATTTCCATGGTTACTCTGGGACTCCCCTAGAAACTGTTCAAAGGGTGCCTGGGGGATCATACTGAAGAGCTTTGAATTGCTTTTTGATTCTGTGGCAACAGCAACCCTCCCAAATCCTGCCTCCTCCTCCTAGTCAGGGGATTTTCTCTCATGGGATCCATTAAAGTATTTTTATAATCCTCATCCTTGCTCCCCCATGACAGCAAACAATAAGAAAAATACTAATAACACTCTTCCTTCTCCATATCGTTCATTCATTCAATCTTATTTATTGAGCACTTACTAATAGTAATAATGATAATGGTGGCATTTGAGAAGCAGCGTGGCTCAGTGGAAAGAGCAAGGGCTTTGGAGTCAGAGGTCACGGGTTCAAATCCCAGCTCTGCCAATTGTCAGCTGTGTGACTTTGGGCAAGTCACTTAACTTTTCTGGGCCTCAGTTCCCTCATCTGTAAAGTGGGGATTAATGTGAGCCCCCCGTGGGACAAACTGATCACCTTGTAACCTCCTCAGCGCTGAGAACAGTACTTGGCACATAGTAAGTACTTAATAAATGCCATTATTATTATTATTATTGTTTGTTAAGCCTTTACTTTATGACAAGCACTGTTCTAAGAGCTGGAGAGATACAAGTTAATCAGATTGGACATAGTCCCTGTCCCACCTGGGGCTCACAATCATAATCCCAATTTTCCAGGTGAGGTAATTGAGGCACAGAGACATAAAGTGACTTGCCCAACATCACACAGCAGACATGTGGTGGAGCTGGTAATAGAGCTCACGTCCTCTGATACCCAAGCCCAGGCTCTTTCCAGTAGGCCACGCTGCTGCCGTGGCCACAATGGGTAGAGCACTGTAATAATAATGATAATTAATAATTTTGGAATTTGTTAAGCACTATGTGCCAAGCACTGTTCTAAGCTCTGGGGGAGATACAAGGTCATCAGGTTGTCCCATGTAGGGCTCACAGTCTTAATCCCCATTTTCACTGAAGCAGCATGACTCAGTAGAAAGAGCATGGGCTTTGGAGTCAGAGGTCATGGGTTCAAATCCCGGCTCTGCCAATTGTCAGCTGTGTGACTCTGGGCAAGTCACTTCACTTCCCTGGGCCTCAGTTACCTCATCTGTAAAATGGGGTTTAAGACTGTGAGCCCCCCGTGGGACAACCTGATCACCTTGTAACCTCCCCAGTGCTTAGAACAGTGCTTTGCATGCAGTTAAACTGTGAGCCCACTTTTAGACTGTGAGCCCACTGTTGGGTAGGGACTGTCTCTATATGTTGCCAATTTGTACTTCCCAAGCGCTTAGTACAGTGCTCTGCACATAGTAAGCGCTCAATAAATATGATTGATGATGATGAGTAAGTGCTTAATAAATGCCATTATCATTATTATTATTATTTATTGAGCACTTACTGTGTGCAGAGCACTGTACTAAGCGCTTGGGAAGTACAAATTGGCGACCTATAAAGTCCCTACCCAACAATGGGCTCACAGTCTAGAAGGGGGAGACAGACAACAAGACAAAACATGTGGACAGGTGTCAAGTCATCAGAACAAATAGAATTAAAGCTAAATGCACATCATTAACAAAATAAATGGAATAGTAAATATGTACAAGTAAATAATAATGATGGTATTAAGCACTTACTATGTGTAATGCACTAAATAGAGTAATAAATCTGTACAGACATATATACAGGTGCTGTGGGGAGGGGAAGGAGGCGGGTGGGGGGGATTGGGAGGAGGAGAGGAGAAAGGGGGCTCAGTCTGGGAAAGCCACTTGGAGGAGGTGAGCTCTCAGTAGGGTTTTGAGGGGAGGTAGAGAGCTAGCTTGGCAGATGTGTGGAGGGAGGGTGTTCCAGGCCAGGGGGAGGACATGGGCCGGAGGTCGATGGTGGGACAGGCGAGAACGAGGTACAGTGAGGAGATTGGCGGCGGAGGGTGCGGCCTGGACTGTAGAAGGAGAGAAGGGAGGTGAGGTAGGAGGGGGCGAGGTGATGGACAGCCTTGAAGCTGAGAGTGAGGAGTTTTTGCTTGATGCAGAGGTTGACAGGCAGCCACTGGAGATTTTTGAGGAGAGGAGTAACATGCCCAAAGCGTTTCTGCACAAGGATGATCCGGGCAGCAGCGTGAAGTATAGATTGAAGTGGGAGATCAGAGAGGAGACTGATGCAGTAATCCAGTCGGGATAAGATGAGAGATTGAACCAACAAGGTAGCAGTTTGGATGGAGAGGAAAGGGCAGATCTTGGCGATGTTGGGGAGGTGAGACTGGCAGGTTTTGGTAGTGAGGGAACTGAAGCACAGTAAAGTGAAGTGACTTGCCCAAAGTCACACAGCTGACAAGTGGCTGAGTCGGGATTAGAATCCACAACCTCTGACTCCCAAGACCGGGTTCTTTCCATTGAGCCACACTGCTTCTCTATGTGCTTGGGAGAGTACAGTACAACAATGAACAGACACATTCCTTGCCCACAGACAAGTTTACAGTCCAGGGGGAGACTTCATGTAAACCTTCAGAGCTTTGCATGTAAAGAGTAATTTTCAGCAGGAGAATCCCAAGAGCCCTCAGGCTGTCTTGAGACTCCCTACCATTGGCTTTAAAGCACCTTTCCCCCTCTTACCTTATCCTGCTTCTTCTCTCTTACTACAACCCAGCCCACACTCCTTGCCCCTCAAACACCAACCTACTCATTGTACCTTGATCTCTTCTATCTAGCCACCAACCTCTTGCTCACATCTTGCTTCTGGCTTGGAATGCCCTCCCTCCTCACATGGGATGGCTGATCACGCTCTTTCATTCATTAATTCATTCAATCATATTTATTGAGCGCTTACTGTGTTCAGAGCACTGTACTAGGCGCTTGGGAAGTACTCTCCCAACCTTCAGAGCCTTATTCAAAGCTTATCACTTCAAGAGGTCTTCCCTGACTAAGCTCTCATTTCCTCTTCTCTCACTCCCCCTGTACCCCTCCTTGGTCTTAGAGCACTTACGCACATATCCATAATTTATTTACATTAATTTCTGCCTCCCCTTCTTTACAGTAAGCTTGCTCTGTGCAGAGAAGTGTCTACCAACTCTGTTATATTGTACTCTCCCCAGAACTTAGTACAGTGTTCTGTATGCAGTAAATGCTCAATAACTATAATTAATTGATTAACTGAAACAGCATACTGGGCTTAGTGGGCCATTGGACTGCCCCAGTAATGTCACTGCTTTTCTTCTAAACTGCATACCTAAGCCCTCAAATTTGAGTGAACATGTTTCTTTCCCAAATAATGTATTTCAAACATTATGATTTGGAAGGTGATGTTTTCATGTTATTATTTTGGGGAAAGGGAGGGGATGGTGGCCTATTTAAATAATGAGCTTGTTTACCGGTTGGAAACAAATGAAGTTCTTATACAGCAAGGCAAAATGGAATGATAATTGGACATATTAATGGAATTTTCTGCATGCAACTGAGTATTTATTATGCTGCAATGGGTGATTGTTTAATAATGCCCTGTTCAACTAATGAGACTGTCAGAACAATTTTCCTGTGAGACTGAAGCCATCTACACAGAATGTAGAAAGGTGATGGATGAAAATTGCACGATTCCACCACAGTGTCTTCCCTGCCACTCAATAACCTAAGCTCATCCAGTTTCTAGCCAGGGGATGCGCTGGAAGTAAGCTGAAGTGGTTTGAAAATATATTTGAAATTTTGCCCTTAGTTTTTTATGGCTAGTATGACCTTTTAAGAGTTCTGCACAGGCACAACCACTAACGTGTTGAAATAATATCCTAAGGTGGTTTAGCTATCTTGGCCAAACGAATTTATAAATAAGATTTAGTTAACCCTCAAAATATCATTTTAAGATTCCCCACAGTTGAGCTGGAAATAGTTCTGATGTTAATTTGCACTTGCTATGTTCTAAACTCTGTGGTAGATAAAAACTATAACAGAAGAGACATAGTCTCTGCCCCCAAATGAGGGTTTACTATATCTAGATAATGCGATCGAGATAAAAACAAAGGTAACAGTGAATCGCAAAGAACAACACCTGGCCTAATGGGAAGTGCAGGAGACCTGGTAACTAATCCGGACTCTGCAATTATTCTGCTGTATGATCTCCTATTTAGAGGTGAGATTGTTTCTAATCTGATTAGCTCACTGCCTGGCATATAGCAAATGTTTAACCATTACCACATAAAAAAGGAGACATCAAAGCCCAAGACAAGTAAACAAACGACGCTTAGTCTAATGCTAAGTGCTCATTACAGTGTTTTGCACAAAGTAAATAGCCTTGGTTGATTGATTGAATTCTTGGAGGCAGGAATCTTCAGATTCCCACTGCTTGAGGCAACAGTCCATAGCTGCCTACTAAAATTACTAACTTGTCACCCTCTGACTTTGCTGGTACTGAGTACTTTATACCACTTGTTCTCATTTATAAAGCCCATATACAAAAATTAAAATGTTAGCCCCTTGAGGTGAAAATGGATAGCTTTGCTCTAAGATGTCAATGAAATTGTTAATATTTAATAAAATGGGCTAATACAGTGTAGATTGATTTATAGCCTGGCATAGTACAGTGCTCTGCACACAGTAAATGATCAATAAATACCTGATCAAATCCATACTCAATCCATCCAGTATCAATCCATACTTCATGCTGCTGCCCGGATTATCTTTGTCCAGAAACGCTCTGGGCATGTTACTCCCCTCCTCAAAAACCTCCAATGGCTACCAATCAATCTGTGCATCAGGCAGAAACTCCTCACCCTGGGCTTCAAGGCTGTCCATCACCTCACCCCCTCCTACCTCACCTCCCTTCCCTCCTTCTCCTGCCCAGCCCGCAACCTCCGCTCCTCCACCGCTAATCTCCTCACTGTACCTCATTCTCGCCTGTCCCGCCATCGACCCCGGGCCCACGTCATCCTCCGGGCCTGGAATGCCCTCCCTCTGCCCATCCGCCAAGCTAGCTCTCTTCCTCCCTTCAAGGCCCTGCTGAGAGCTCACCTCCTCCAGGAGGCCTTCCCAGACTGAGCCCCTTCCTTCCTCTCCCCCTCGTCCCCCTCTCCATCCCCCCCACCATACCTCCTTCCCTTCCCCACATCACCTGTATATATGTATATATGTTTGTACATATTTATTACTCTATTTATTTATTTATTTATTTTACTTGTACATATCTATCCTATTTATTTTATTTTGTTAGTATGTTTGGTTTTGTTCTCTGTCTCCCTCTTTTAGACTGTGAGCCCACTGTTGGGTAGGGACTGTCTCTATATGTTGCCAATTTGTACTTCCCAAGCGCTTAGTCCAGTGCTCTGCACATAGTAAGCGCTCAATAAATACGATTGATGATGATGATGATGATCAAATACTTGATCAAGTACTGTTACATTTGATCAAATACTTGAATGAATGAATATATGGCATTTATAACCGCCTAAATACAGTCTTTATCCTCTAAGAAGAATGTGTGGCTTAGTGGAGAGAGCATGGTTTTGGGAGTTAGAGGTCATTGGTTCTAACTGCATTTCCGCCACTGATCAGCTCTGTGACTTTGGGCAAGTCACTTGACTTCTCTGTGCCTCAGTTACCTCATTTGTAAAATGGGGATTCAGACTCTGAGCCCCATGTGGGATAACCTGATTCCCTTGTATCTCCCCCAGTGCTTAGCACATACTAAGTGCTTAACAAACACTATTATTATTATTATAATTATTAATACTAATGGTTTGGTCAAATGCATAGATTTTAGCATCACTTTCTGGAACAACAGGACTTCGATCTACATTTATACAGTGGAACATCAAGGTGTATCAAATGTGCTTCATGGTGTTCAATTTATTTCCTCCATGGTGTGTATTATATGCACTAAAAATGTTTTGAATCTTTGTATTTACAGAAGAAAGCTTACTTTGTCATTTAATTTTATATTGCATAAAGAGTTACTCCAGAGGCTCATTGATTTCCTACTCTGCCGGGCTTTGGGGTGATTTGTGCTTTGGTTAGTTTAGGGACAATACCTGAACTCTAATAATAATAATAATAATAGCATTTATTAAGCACTTGCTATGTGCAAAACACTGTTCTAAGCACTGGGGAGGTTACAAGGTGATCAGGTTGTCCCCCGGGGGGCTCACAGTCTTCATCCCCATTTTACAGATGAGGTGACTGAAGCACAGAGAAGTTAAGTAATTTGCCCAAGGTCACACAGCTGACAATTGGCAGAGCCGGGGTTTGAACCCATGACCTCTGACATCTTTCTTAAAATATTTTAAAACCCTAGGGAGCAATAATAGTAAACTCTTATTATCTATAAAACATTTTACTCAAAGATAGCACTAAGTATGAACAATAGTTTTGTCAAGAGCATGTTATCCAGCGAAAGGCCCATCTCAACAATTCAAAATCTTATGCTATTTGCCCTGGTGGTACCTTGCACAGTTCTTTATGGCTTGGCTTCACAGCTCCCCAAATGAAATTCATTCAATCGTATTTATTGAATGTATTGAATGAATTTATTGAAATTTTATTGAATTTATTGAATGTACTGTATTTATGGAATTATTTATTTATTGCCGACTTGTACTTCCCAAGCGCTTAGTACAGTGCTCTGCACGCAGTAAGCGCTCAATAAATACGATTGATTGATTGATTGATTGAGCGCTTACTGTGTGCAGAGCATTGTACTAAGCGCTTAGGAAGTACAAGTTGGCAACATATAGAGACGGTCCCTACCCAACAGTGGGCTCACAGTCTAGAAATGAAACAGAGCAGAAAGGAAATACCCATACCTCAGTGTTTGCCCATTTTTCTCTGAATCAAACAGGAACTCCCTACTCTTTCTTTTAAGACACTCCATCACCTCTATTCCTCTTTCTTATCCACTCATTTCTCCCACTATCCCACAACAGGTACTTTTCTTCTCTTCTGAGCTCCACTATCATTTTGCCATATTATCTACTCTCCTGCCTCTGATGCTTTGCCCAAGCCCTTCCTCCTACCTGGAACTCCCTCCCCATTGAATCCTGCCAGACCATGCTTCTCCCCATTTCTAAAACCCTCCTGGAATGCTATTCCCTCTGGGAAGTAAGCGCTCAATAAATCCGATTGAATGAATGAGTGAAGTAAACAACTGAGATTAAAGAGTTATAATTATTTGTTCAGGTTGTACATTGCTTCTCTACATTATATCACCTCTCCTCTAGACTGCCAGCTCATTATGGGCAGGGATTGTCTCTATTGCTGTATTGTACTTTCCCAAGCGCTTAGTGCAGTGCTCTGTGCACAATAGAGTGCTCCATAAATGTGATTGCATGAATGAATGAATAAAATTGGGAAGAGGGTTGTGTTAGGGCCTGAGGAAGGTGATTTGGAGGAGAACATGAGTGGACTTCTGGTCTTGGTTGGTGAATTAGCCAGAAGTCAACGGATGATTTGCTGGCAACTGTTTTTAATTCTTTAGACACAATTCAATCTTTCATTTGATTTCTCCACCAGCTCTTCCTCCAGAAAGAGAATCAGGGATTTCTTAAACTGACATCCAGTTGGGTTGATGCTGTGATACCCAATAAAATTAATTTTATTTGTCAGCCTCTTTGTGCTACTTAATGGAAGGGCTGATTAAACCGGAAGGCTATTAAGGTTTGTTCACGGATGTAATTATTTTAGTGCTGACTCAGAATTGTGTTTTAAGTAGGTCTGTGGGGAATCCCTGATTCAGAATTTATCAAGACAACCTAACTCCTTTAAGATCTAACAAATGTTAGGAAGACGAATAAAAAAGTAGGAAAAGCAACATTTATTTAAATCAGTATTCATTGGCTCATTTGTGCGATTAGAAATCAAATATCTTTCACTCAGTTCAAAGCGATCAGATCCTAAGATGAAGAGGAATTGCTTGCCTTTTTTTCAGACATTTGCCCTGGACCTCTACAGCACTTCTTTCCTTCGGGGTAACTTTCCTGCCTTCAGGAAATTAATAATTTGTTATTTATTGAGTGCTTACTGTATGCAGAGCACTGTACTAAGCATTCGGGTAAGTTCACCAAAGTTGGTAAACATGATCCCTGCCTTCAAGGATCTTGGGTTTTAATTAAACTTTGTCACAACACTTGTGAATCCACTCTGTACTCCTATAATGCAAAGCTCCATTCTTTCATTCATTCATTCAATCGTATTCATTCATTCATTTTCAATCGTATTTATTCATTCATTCAATCGTATTTATTGAGCGCTTACTGTGTGCAGAGCACTGTACTAAGCGCTTGGGAAGTACAAATTGGCAGCATATAGAGACGGTCCCTACCCAACAACAGGCTCACAGTCTAGAAGGGGCAGACAGACAACAAAACATGTGGACAAGTGACAAGTCATCAGAATAAATAGAAGTAAAGCTAGATGCACATCATTAACCAAATAAATAGAAAAGTAAATATGTACAAGTAAAATAGAGTAATAAATCTGTACAAACATATATAGAGGTGCTGTGGGGAGGGGAAGGAGGTAAGGTGGGAGGGATGGGGAGGAGGAGAGGAAAAAGGGGGCTCAGTCTGGGAAGGCCTCCTGGAGGAGGTGAGCTCTCAGTAGGGCTTTGAAGGGAGGAAGAGAGCTAGCTTGGCGGCATTCTTGAGGATGTTAGTATTTGTTAAGCACTTAATATGTGCCAAGCGTTGTACAAAGCACTGGGGTAGTACAGCATAATGAGGCCAGACCCAGTATTAAGGAGGACCTGCATTATATTACTCAAAACTTGGCTGTCCCTGTGCTTTTTGCACACAGCAAGGTTCTTCCAACACTGCATTGTGCTGTACCTAAATAGGTGCATATTGTCTGAAGACCCTAATTCTCTAACAATTTTCTCTTCAAAACATGTAAGTAAAATAAACATCAGAAGAGAAATGATTTTTTTGGCAAGATAGAAAAGAATTAACTTTGGGGTTTAACAGGAACAGAATTAGTAATCCTCTAGACTGCAAACTCCTTGTGGGCAGGAAACGTATATGCCAACTTTGTTGTATTCTCCCAAGTGCTTAGTACAGTGCTCTGCACACAATAATTGCTCAATCAATACTGTTGATTTGATAATTATCATCAGTGTTAGTAAGTGGCTGAAAACACTAAGAGTAATGATGATAATAATTGTGGTATTTGTTAAATGCTTACAGTGTGCCAGGCACTGTGCTAAGTGGTGGGGTAGATGCAACATGATACTACTACTACTAATAATAATAATGATGGCATTTGTTAAGCACTTACTGTGTGAAAAGCACTGTTCTAAGCACTGGGAGAATACAAGGTGATCAAGTTGTCCCATGTGGGGCTCACAGTCATAATCCCCATTTTACAGATGAGATAACTGAGGCTCAGAGAAGTTAAGTGACTTGCCCAAGGTCACACAGCAGACATGTGGCGGAGCCAGGATTCAACCCCATGACCTCTGACTCCAAAGCCCGTGCTCTTTCCACAGAGCCACGCTGCTTCTGATCAGGTCGGATACAGTCCCTGTCCCACATGGGGCTCACAGCCTTCATCCCCATTTTACAGATGAGGTAACTGAGGCCCAGAGAAGTGAAACGATTTGTCCAAGGTCAAAGAGAAAACAAGTGAAGACAGGATTAGAACCCAGGTCCTCTGACTCTCTGGTCTGGGCCTTTTCCACCAGGCCATGCTGTGTCTCCAGACCCTTTTGAACTGTGGAGAAGATCTCCTTTCACTGTGCTTTTGCCTGGCAATCTTAAAGAAGCCTCTCTAAGATGGCTAAAGCCCAGGCTTTTTAGTGTGGAGAAGAACCAAGAGACCACAGGGAAGCACATTCTTAATCCCCTTTTTACCAATGAGGTAACTGAGGCACAGAGAAATGAAGTGACTTGTCCAAGGTCACAGAGAAGACAAGTGGTGGAGCCAGGATTAGAACCTGTGTATTTCCAACTACGAGATCCATGCTCTCTCCACTAGGCCACAAAGGGTTGAGCCCCAGAAAGCTTCTTAATAATAATAATAATAATGGTATTTGTTAAGCACTTACTATGTGCCGGGCACTGTACTAAGCACTGGGGTGGATACAAACAATTCGGGTTGGATACAGTCCCTCACAGCCTCAGTCCTCATTTTGCAGATGAGATAACTAAGGCCCAGAGACATAAAGTGACTTGCCTGACGTCACACAGCAGACATGTAGTGGAGCCAGGACTAGAATCCATGACCTTCTGACACCCAGGCCCAGTCTCTATCCACTGTGCCACGCTGCTTCTCTTCTCTTGCCTAGTTGGAAAAAAGGAAATTTTGAAAGTCCTTTTAGTAATAGTTATCAATCATTGGACGAAATAACTGTACTAAGGACTGGGGAAACACAAAAGAAGAAAACAAAATGAAACAAAAAAAACCACTTCTTGGTCAGCCAGGAACTTGCACTCAGGTGAGAGATAGACAGAAAAATATTTACAAATAGAGTAATGAAAATAAATAGTATACAATCAAACATGTCAATTTGAATGGGAAGAAATAGAAATGTCTGAAGGGCTTATACAACTTGGGGTTCAGGGAGTTAATCAGGAAAGGCAACTTAGGGAAGATGAGATTTCAGGAGGACTTTAGGGGTAGGGCTATGATTTATGGTAAGTATAAAATCTGAGTGAACAAATGAACAAATATATGGCCTTTAATTGTAAGAGCTTTTAAAAGTCCTCAAAAGATAGATGCTTTTTGAGAATGTTTCATCTATCACCAATAATATATGCATCCCCAAATAAAGAAGTTTCCTAGATGAGAATTCATCTTTATTGGACAAGTGAGAAAACAACTTCAATAAAACCAGCAGGAAGAGCCGCACTCTAAAATTATAGCCTTCCTCACGGTGATTTAGTTTCTCCATCCACTCTGGGGTGGAACCCTCAATGTTATATGGTATTTTTTAAAGCACTTTACACACTTTTGGTCTTATTTACATTAGGCTTCTGTAGAGTAGCTAAGCAGGAAGAAAATGTAGCTATAGAAAGGAAAAATAAAACCGGGGTTAGGCTTCTTTTCTTAGCTAGAAAACACTATCATCTAACCTTGGTGTTACAGTTTCTCTTCTAGTTTTAGGGGGTGGCATAACTATCACCAGATCCTTTCAGTTTTACCTCCAGAACATTTCTGGATCTGTCAATTTCTTTCCATCCAATCAGCCACCAAGCTAGTCCTGGAAATTGTGGTATATCCCATTTTAATGACTACTTCTGCCTCCAGAATCACCCTTCTTCAGTACATCTTTCACTCTGTTGCATGGATCATTTTGTTAATTCATTCGATCGTATTTATTGAGCGCTTACTGTGTGCAGAGCACTGCACGAAGCGCTTGGGAAGTACAAGTTGGCAACATATTGAGACGGCCTCTGCCCAACAACGGGCTCACAGTCTAGAAGGGGGAGACAGATAACAAAACAAAATATATTAACAAAATAAAATAAATAGAATAGTAAATATGTACAAGTAAAATAGAGTAATAAATCTGTACAAACATATATACAGGTGCTGTGGGGAGGGGAAGGAGGTAGGGTGGGGGGGATGGGGAGCGGGAGAGGAAGGAGGGGGCTCAGTCTGGTATTACTGGTATTTAATGGTATTTTGTAAGCACTTGCTATGTGCCAGTTGGGTGGAGCACAGTCCATGTCCCACATGAGGCTCACAGTTTTCATCTCCATTTTACAGTGGCGGTAACTGAGGCATAGAGAAGTGAAGTAACTTGCCCAAGGTCACAGAGCAAAGTGGAGGAGCCGGGATTAGAACCCAGGTGCTTCTCACTCCCAGGCCTGTGTTCTATCCACTAGGCCATGGTGCTTCTCATTTTTCTAAAACACGGTTTGACATTTGTCTCCCCACTCCTTAAAAGACTCTAATTCCTTTCTGCATCAAACAGAAACTCTTAACATTTGGCTTTAAGGTACTCAGTCAACTTTCCTTCCAACTTATCCACTCTCTTCTCCCACAAAACCCCACCTGATACACTCTGTTCTTCATTCATTCATTCATTCATTCATTCATTCAATAGTATTTATTGAGCACTTACTGTGTGCAGAGCACTGTAATAAGCACTTGGGAAGTACAAGTTGGCAACATATAGAGACGGTCCCTACCCCACGGTGGGCTCACAGTCTAGAAGGGGGAGACAGAGAACAAAACATATTAACAAAATAAAATAAATAGAAAAAATATGTACAAATAAAATAGAGTAATAAATACATACAAACGTATATCCATATATACAGGTGCAGTGGGGAGGGGAAGGAGGTAAGGCGGGAGGGATGGCGAGGGGAAGGAGAGGGCTCAGTTTGGGAAGGCTTCCTGACCCAGCCAACAAATTGTGCCTCTTTTCATTCAATCGTATTTATTGAGTGCTTACTGTGTGCAGAGCACTATACTAAGCGCTTGGGAAGTACAAGTTGGCAACATATGGAGACGGTCCCTACCCCACAGCAGGTTCACAGTCTAGAAGGGGGAGACAGACAACAAAACAAAACGTGGACAGGTGTCAAGTCGTCAGAACAAACAGAATTAAAGCTAAATGCACATCATTAACAAAATAAATAACGTGACAAACAGTTAAAACAGTTTGAAGTGTGGAAGGGACACACACAGTCAGTAGAGATCAAAGTTCTCTAAAATGATTTGCCCAAGATCACACTGCAGACAGAGGGTGGATCCAGGATTAGAATCAAGGTCCCCTGAATCCCAGGCCTATACTCTAAGACCACACTGCTTCTCCCCCACAAACTGTGAACCCCATGCGGGACATTCATTCATTCCCCTGACCTCTTGCCCATGATCTCACTATTGGCTTTAAAGCTCTCCATCTCCTTGTCCCCTTTACCTCACCTCCCTTCTCTCCTTCTACACCCCAGCCCATACATTCCACTTCTCCGGTGCTAACCTCCTCACTGTGCCTCATTCTCGCAGATCTCGACTCCGACCCCTGGCCCACATCCTACCTCTGGTATGGAACGCCCTCCCTCCACAAATCTGCCAGATAATCACTCCCCCCCACCCCACTTCAAAGCCCTACTGAAGGTGCACCTCCTCCAGGAGGCCTTCCCAGACTAAGCAACATGTTTCATCAGCTCCCACTCCCTTCTGCACCATCTTGATTCGCTCCTTTTGTTCCTCTCCCTCCCTTCCCATAGCCTTATGAATATTGCATATAGCTATAATTGTATTAATTTATATTGATGCCAGTTTACTTGTATTGATGTCTGTCTACCCCCCGCTCTAGACCATGAGTCTGCTGTGGGCAGAGATTGTTTCTCTTTATCTGCTATATTTTACTTTCCAAGTGCTTAGTACAGCGCTGTGTGCACAGCAAGTGCTCAACAAATACGATTGAAGGAATGAATGAATGAATGACCTACCCATGCTTAGGGCTCCTTCACCATTCATATCATTTCAGCCTTCACAACAGCATGGCTCAGTGGAAAGAGCCCGGGCTTGGGAGTCAGAGGTCATGGGTTCTAATCCCAGCTCTGCCACTTGTCAGCTCTGTGGTTTAGGGCATGTCACTTAACTTCTCTGTGCCTCAGTTACCTCATCTGTAAAATGGAGATGAAGACTGGGAGCCCCACGTGGGACAACCTGATCACCTTGTATCCACCCCAACGCTTAGAACCGTGCTTTGCACATAGTAAGCACTTAACAAATGCCATCATTATTATTTATATCTGCCCTTTCCACTGCATCCAAATTGCTACCACATTAATCCAAACACTTATCCTATCCTGCCCTCATTACTGCATCAGCCTCCTTGATAATCTCCCTGCTTACTGTTTCTCCCCACTCTAGTCTATACTTCACACTGCTGCGCGAATCATTTTTCTATAAAACAATTAAATCCATATTTCCCCATTCCTCATGAACCTCCAGCGGTTGCTCATCCACTCTGTATCAAACAGAAACTTATTACTATGGCTTTAAAACACTCAATCACCCTGCCCGCTCCTACCCTACCTCTCTCATCCCTGCTACAACCCAGCCTGCACACTTTGTTCCTCTAATGCCAAACTATTTACTGTCCTTCAAACTCATCTATCCCGCCACCTGCCTCTCGCCCACGTCCTACCTCTAGTCTGGGATGTCCTCCCTCTTCAAATCTGACAATTACTTTCCCCACCTTCAAAACATTGTTAAAAGCAAACCTCCTCCAAGAGGCCTTCCTTGACTAAGCCCTCATTTCCTCTTCTTCCACTCCCTTCTGTGTCACCCTTACACTCATTTTTTTAGAACAGTGCTCAGTGCTTAGAACAGTGCATAGCACATAGTAAGCACTTAATAAATACCATAATAATTACTATTATTATTATGGTATTTGTAATGTACTGAATTTGTCAGGCACTGTTCTAAGCAACTGGAAGAGATACAGTTATTTGGATTTGCACCCTTTATTCACCCCTTCATCCATAGCCCTTGTGCATATGTATCATTTATCTGCATTTATTTATATATTTAGGTATTATGTCATTTATTTGTCTCTATCCCCCTCCAGACTGTAAGCTCCTTATGGGCTAGCAACATGTCCACCAACTCTAGTATATTGTACTCTGCCTAAAGTAAGCACTCAGAAAATTTGATTGATTGATGTCAAAAAGGAAATAGACCTCTCCATCTTCCCCAGCCCTTAGTACAGTGCCTGGCACAAAGTAAATATTATCCAACCATGGCTTCACTCACTCCATTCTCTCCTGCTTCTCCTCTTATCTCTCTGGCTGTTCATTCTCAGTTTCCTTCACGGGCTCCTATTCTGTTTCCCACTCCCTAACTGTGGGGGTCCCTCAAGGTTCAGTTCTGGGTCCTCTTCTATTCTCCATCTCCACTCACTCCCTTGGAGAACTCATTAGCTCCCATGGCTTCAACTACCACCTCTATGAGGATGAAACCTAAAACTACATCTCCAGCCCTGATCTCTCTCCCTCTCTTGTCTCGCACCTCCTCCTGTCTTCAAGACATCTCTACTTGGATGTCCTCCTGTCACCTCAAATTTAACATGCCTAAAACAGAGCTCCTTATCTTTTTCCCGCAACCCTGCCCTCTCCCTGACTTTTCCAACACTGTAGATGGCACCACCATCCTTCCTGTCTCACAAGCCAATAACCTTGGCGTTATCCTTGACTCCTTTCTGTCACTCAACCCACGCGTTCTATCTGCCACCAAATCTTGTTGGTCCCACCATCGCAACATTGCTAAAATCCACCTTTTACTCTCCATCCAAACTGCTACCATGTTAATACTCATCCTATCCTGCCTGGCTTACTGCATCAGCCTCCTTGCTGACTTCCATGCCTTCTGTCTCTTCCAACTCCAATCCATACTTCACTCTGCTGCCCAGATCATTTTTCTACAAAAACATTCAGGACATGTCTCCCCATTCCTCAAAAATATCCAGTGGTTGCCCATCCAACTCCGTGTCAAGTGAAAACTGTTCAATGGAAGCAAAACCCCTGCTTTCCTTCCCTCTTGGAATATGAGCACTAGGGGTGACAAGGATTATGTTTTATCGGATAACCTTGTATCATTTCCAGTGCTTAGGAATATTACTTTAGTGAATATCATTTTAATTATAAGGGCTAAAGTGAGCATTGCTAAATTAAATCCAGAGTATGGTCTAAGAGCCTCATTTGACTCCAGAGTTTCAATCTTTTCCACCCATTAATAATTTTAACCCGACTGCTTCCCTTCCCCAACCCACTTTGTGATATTTGTGCAGTATGATTAAACAGCACCAAATCTGAGAGAAATCAGAAAATTATGGGGCAAAAAAAATACCCAAACTGCATAATAAGATGTATCAGTAGAGAGAGAGATAAATTGAGATAAAGAGGAAGAGAGAAAAGGAGAGAAAGTGCATACACTCATCTCTCTGTACTGACCTCCTTTTAACTAGTTTCTTTCAGTTACTGCATATTCACCACCACTCTCTCAAAATATTCATTCCAGTATAAGTGAAAGGGGATGAGCTTCTAAAATTGAACCACTTGCCCAACATCTAAGGCACTTTAAAGTCCTACAGAAAAGCAATAATAAAATACACCCAATAAAACTTCACTACCCAGCCAGTAGAATAATGGAAAGTTTCTTGCTCTAGGGGGGTTTTCTCTGAAAAAGAAAAGCACCACAACCTGAGTTGTGATTCAAAGAGAGGAATTTTATGTCTCACTTTAACCCTTCTTTTCAGTGAAACTCTAGTTGTTTATGTCTCTGGCTACTCAGTCTTTCTTAAAAACTAACACTGCTCACTCCAGATCACTTTGTAACTGGTGAGGGAAGGAATCATTTATTTTTCCATATTTTTTAGATGGGGTTTCATTACACTTCAAATGAATGCAGCAACATGACACCCCATATCAAGATGAACATTAGACCCTGGATTCACTCACTATAAAAATTAAACTCTCTCTGACAGGCTTTATGGGAAGAAGGTGAATTTAATCTTGTCCTAAAGCTATTTTGAACTAAGGTGATTACTAAATCTCCAACCCCTAAGACTGCCATCGGATATTATCAGCCCAGAACCGAAGGCCATAAAAGTTAACTAGAAACTTTCAGGCTATATTCTGTTTGACACCTTGGAAAATGATCCCATCACTAAGGTCCTCACAAACTCAAAAAAAAAAAAGCCAGGTTGAAATGTCTTCTCTACTTACTAGGAGTTTGCCTGCCCTTCAGATAAAGATAAAGGCAGCACTAATAATATATTTCCCTGTGGAGCCAAGCAGCACAGAGTTGTCACCATGGTTGTCACCATGGATGTTCAACAGAACAGGACCTTTAGACAAATTCCCAACCCCAGGACTGACCTCTGACAGGTAAGATGGAGAGATGAATTTTCCACCTCTACCCATAACGGCCACAAAGTCCTGCCAGTTCTACCTTCAAAACATTGCTAGAATCTGCCATTTCTTCTCCAGCCAAATGGCTACCACTCTGATCCAACCACGAATCATAATCCTCCTTGTAGTCAACCTTCTTGCTGACCTCCCTGCCTTCTTGCTATCTCATTTCCTGCCCGTACTTCCATCTGCTGCCCAGATCATTTAAAAAAAAAAAAAAAATCAGTCCATATTTCTCCACTCCTTAAAAATGTACAAGGTTGCCCTGCCACCTCCACATCAATCAATCAATGCAATGGTATCAAACTGAGGGATTGCTATGTGCACAGCACTGTACTAAATGCTTGGGAGAGTATAGTAGAACTGGTAGATACAAATCCGTACCCATAAGAAGCTTAAGTTAATAAATACGATTGAATGAAAAGTCTATAGGAGGAGATGCACTTTAAAATAAATTGGAAATAGTGTACCAATCAATCAGTGGTATTTATTGAGCACATACTGTGTACAGAGCACTGTACTAAGCATTTGGCAAATTATCTACAATAGAATCTGTAGGAACGATCCCTGCCCACAAGGAGAAACAGTCTAGAAGGTGAGAAAAACATTCAAATGAATTACAGCTAGGGGATATGGCAGAATGGATATATGGTATTTGTTCATTCATTCACTCGATAATATTTACTGAGTGCTTACTGTGTGCAAATCACTGTACTAAGCTCTTGGGATAGTACAATACAACAATAATCAGACACATTCCCTGCCCACAATGAGTTTACAGTCTACAGGGAGTGAGACAGAAATCAACACAAAAAAATCAAATTACAGATATGTACATAAAAGTACTGTGGGGCTGGGAATGGGAAGAGCAAAGAGAACAAGTCAGGGAGAAGCAGGAGGGAGTGGGAGATGAGGAAAGGTGGGGCTTAATCTGGGAATGCTTCTTGGAGGAGATGTGCCTTCAGTAAGGTTTTGAAAGTGAGGAGAGTAATTGTCAGATTTGAGGAGGGAGGGCATTCCAGGCCAGAGGCAAGACGTGGGCTAGAGGTTGGTGATGAGATAGCCGTGATTGGGGCACAGTGAGAAGATTAGCAATGGTGTGACGTTTTTGTAAGTTTTTGCTTAATGCAGAGGTGGATGGGCACCAACTGGAGTTCCTTGAGGAGTGAGGAAGCATGGTCTGAACATTTTTGAAGGAAAATGATTTGGTCAGCAGAATAGAGTATAGACTGGAGTGGAAAGTGATAGGAAGCAGGGAGGTTAGCAAAAAGGCTGATACAATAATCAAAGAGAGATGATAAGTGCTTGCATTAATATGGTAGCAGTTTGGATGGAGAGGAAGGGGCAGATTTTAGAGATGTTGTGAAGGTAGAACTGACAGGATTTTTAGAACGTGGGTGGAATGAGAGAGAGGAGTCTGTGACAACTTGACACCTGTCCACATGTTTTGTTTTGTTATCTGTCTCCCCTTCCTCGACTGTGAGCCCATTGTTGGGTAGGGACCGTCTCTATCTCTTGCCAACTTGTAATTCCCAAGCACTTAGTCCAGTGCTCTGCACACAGTAAACGCTCAATAAATACGATTGAATGAATAGTACCAAGGTTATGGGCTTGTGAGACATTAGGATGCTGCCACCATCAACAGTGATGGAAAGGTGAGCAGGAGGACAGGGTTTGGGTGGGAAGATAAGTTCAGTTTTAGCCATGTTAAGTTTGAGATGATGGGAGGACATCCAAGTAGAGACTTCTTGAAAGCAGGAGGAAATGCGAGATTGCAGAGAGGAAGAGAGATCAGTGTTGGAGATGTAGATTTGAATGTCATCAGCATAGAGGTGATAGTTTAAGACATGTGAGTGAATGAGTTTTCCAAGGAAGTGGATGTAGATTGGAAAAAAGAAGGGGATCTAGAACTGAACCTTAAAGGACATCACAGTTAAGGGATGGGAGGCAGAAGAGAAGCACGTAAAAGAGACTGAGAATGAGAGGTCAGAGAGAATAGAGGAGAACCAGGAGAGGACAGTGTCGGTGAAGCCAAGGTAAAGTAATGCTTCCAGGAGGAGGGAGTGGTCAACAGAGTCAAAGACAGCTGAGAGGTTAAAGAGGATTAGGATGGAGTAGAAGCTGTTGGATTTGGCAAGAAGAAGGTCATTGATGACCTTTGAGAGGGTGGTTTCTGTAGAGGGAAGGGGATGAAAACCAGATAGCAGGGGGTCAAGGAGAGAATTGGAGGAGAGGAACTACAGGGATATTGAAGTCCCCAATTTAGCAAAGGAGAAGGAGAGAAGAAATGCGAGAAAGGGATCAAAATGGTTTAATAAGTTGGAGGTGGGATCTGGGAGCTGGTAAATGACTGTTGGAATGTGGAATGGGTGACGATATGGGCTTTGAAGGAAGGGAAAGAAATGGATGGGGGAGGTGGAATGGTGCGAAAGTGGCATTGGGGTGTGAGAAGGAAGTCAACATCTCCTTTCCCAGTGAGACTGGGGGAGTGGGTGAAGATGAGGCCCACTCTGGAGAGAGCACCAGGGGAGACTGTGTCATCTGGGGAGAGCCAGGCTTCAGTGACGGTGAGGAGGAGGAGTGATCGGGACAGGAACAGGTCAATAATGAAGGGAAGCTTTCCCATCGTGGAGTGGGGGGTCCACAAGCCACACTTGGTTGATATTGTGGGGAGGGTACATGGAGTGGGGAAGTAGCAGGAAGTAGGAAGGGGTTGAATGGGGATGAGCTGGTGGGGGCCAGTGCATGGAGAGGGGGATGAATGATAGACCTGGGACAGGATGACAGGGATGGGGCAGGGGAGATGGGTAGGGAGGGGTTGGATGGGAGCACACTGAGGAGGGCTGGCCAATAGGGAGGGGGATGAAGAGGGGTGCTGGGTGGAGAGGAAGGAGGAGGGGAGACCAGATGGAGGGGAGGCCAGATGGAGGGGAGTGAAGGTGCACTGTGGGGTTAGGGGGGAAGAGAAAGACAGTCCTGAGCTGCATCAGCTGATCTGTAGCCCCAGTGGGCTGGACCAGATTCCTCTAGAAAGGGAAGACTCAGCAGCTCTCAGCTGGAGGATTCCACAAATTTTGAGCTGGAATTAATGAGTCATTAAAGCAACTGCAGGAGTGAATGGGTGACCAGCTCTATCAAGTCGTTAGTCATTGATAAGGGACTGTTGACACGTTGTTAACTCCTTAGTGAGTTTCTTGCCTCAGTTTTTTCCAGGATGCTCCCTTCCCTCCAATGCAGTGATCTCAGACCCCCTGTGGTGGTGCGGGGTGGGAGGAGAGGGGGAGATTGAACTCTCCCAAACACTTACTATATTACTGTGCACACAGTAAGCACGCAATCAATCCATCATTCAATTGTATTTATTGAATGCTCACTGTGCGCAGAGCGCTGTATTAAGCACTTGGAAGAATACAGTAAAACCGAGTTGGTAGAAACAATCTCTGCCCACACTGAGCTTAAAGTCTAGATGAGGAGAGAGGTAGTAAAATAAATTACAGGTATGTGCATAAGTGCTGTGGGACTGAAAGTGGAGTTAATAAAGTACACAAATATTAGTAATGCAAATCTCTGTATCCAGTCTATTAACAAGTTTGAAAATGATGTAAGTTTATACGGGAATGGTTTCTAATACCCCAGTGGTTAGTACAGTACTCAGCACATAGTGAGCATTTGTTGTGGGCAGGGAATGTGTCTGTTTAATAATAATAATAATATTGTTATTTGTTAAAAGCTTACTATTCATTCAGTTGTACTTATTGAGCACTTACTGTGTGCAGAGCACTGTATTAAGTGCTTGGGAAGTACAAATCGGCAACATATAGAAACCGTCCCTACCCAACAATGGGCTCAAAGTTACTAGGTGCCAAGCACTGTTCTAAGCGTTGGGGTAGATACAAGGTCATGGGGTTGTCCCACGTGGGGCTCACAGTTGTCATCCCCATTATACAGATGAGGTAACTGAGGCACGGGGAAGTTAAGCGACTTGCCCAAGGTCACACAGCTGACAAGTGGGAGAGCCAGAATTAGAACCCATGACCTCTGACTCCCAAGCCCATGCTCTTTCCTTTAAGTCACTTCATTGCTGTATTGTACTCTCCCAAGTGCTTAGTATAGTGCTCTGCACACAGTAATATAATTGAATTAATTAATTTAACGAATACCGCAAATATTATTATTGTCATTATTATTATCATTAATATCAGTATTACTTGTATTTTTTAAGCACTTACTATGTGACAGGCACTGAACGTAGTGCTACAATAGATACAAGATAATCAAAGTCAGACACAGACTCTGTCCCAAACTGGGCTCACATCGAAGTAGAAGGGAGAATCAATCAATCAATCAATCGTATTTATTGAGCACTTACTGTGTGCAGAAGAGGTATTGTACCCCCACTGTACAGATGAGGAAACTGAGACAGAGGTAATTCGTGACTTGTCCAAGATCACACAGTAGACAATTGACAGAACTAGGATTAGAACCCAGGTCTTCTGTCTTACAGCACCTTGCTTTTACCACTAGGCCATCTGCTTCTCTTCACCTTTATTGCTCTCCCCAAGTATAGTACAATGCACTTAGTAATTCCATTACTACTACTACTGCTCTGCATACAGAAGGCAATCAATAAATATGTTCACTCGGTGGCTTATTTAATTGGATCATTGCTTAGAAATAGTTATTCTGAGTTCTGGAGATCATCATCATCATCATCAATCGTATTGAGCGCTTACTATGTGCAGAGCACTGTACTAAGCGCTTGGGAAGTACAAATTGGCAACATATAGAGACAGTCCCTACCCAACATTGGGCTCACAGTCTAAAAGGGGGAGACAGAGAACAAAACCAAACATACTAACAGAATAAAATAAGTAGAATAGATATGTACAAGTAAAATAAATAAATAAATAAATAGAGTAATAAATATGTACAAACATATATACAGGTGCTGTGGGGAAGGGAAGGAGGTAAGATGGAGGGGATGGAGAGGAAGGAAGGGGCTCAGTCTGGGAAGGCCTCCTGGAGGAGGTGAGCTCTCAGCAGGGCCTTGACCTTAATGACCTTGGAGATAATGTTTGGATGAGCTATAATGAGTTGCACTTTGTTCCACCTTTCAGTGGCTCATCTAGACACCTCTCCCGAGTTGATGGGGGACGGTGAATCGGAAAGGAAAGCGATTACTACTGTAGTAGTTCTATTCCACCGAGCTGATGCTCCTGGGAGATGAGATTGGAGCCGTAGGCAACCGAAGCGGTTCCGACGGCTGCTTCAATCTTTTCCTGAGACAGTTTGTCGCCTGGCTCTTATCTGTCCTTGCCAATGGGCCACCCTGTGCTCTTTCTCTCTTCCTCATCAGACTCGGGGGAATATTTAACTTCTGGCCAGACAGGATCGCTTATTTGCTGACGGTGGAGTACTGGCATTGCCTATCAAAAATCACTCAATCAAGTAGTGCAGACCACTCTACTGAGAGCTTGGGAGAGTACGATCAAAGACACTATCCCTACTCAGTAAATAGTCTTGAAATCTAAAGTCAGATGTAAAATTTACAGGGAAAGAAAAGCTCAAAAAGTAGGGTGTAATGATCTAATTAACACCCAAGTGTAATGCACTATACTAAGCACCTGGAAAAAGAGCAACAGAAGAAAAAGCCATGCCTACAGGGAGCCTACACTGTAAGAGGGATTCAGAGATCAATCAATCAATCAATCAATTGTATTTATTGAGCGCTTACTGTGTGCAGAGCACTGTACTAAGCGCTTGGGAAGTACAAGTTGGCAACATACATACGTAAAACAGTTACAGATGGTATATCATAATAATTCAATATACTATCAAATACACAAGTGCTGAAAAATGGGTTTAGAGGTAAGACCTAGTGGAGGCTATTTGGTTAACAAAACTCAGGGTACTGGAAATTAATTGGGGAAGACTAAGACCTATTGCTGTATACACCCACTGCCTTCACTTCCTCTTCTCCAATCTCCCCTTTACTCCCTCCACTCTGGCTTCCATTCCCTTAACTCCACAGAACCCTCCCACTCAAAGGTCAGCAGCATGGCTCAGTGGAAAGAGCACGGGCTTGGGAGCCAGAGGTCATAGGTCCTAATTCCGGCTCTACCATTCATTCATTCATTCAATCGTATTTACTGAGCGCTTACTGTGTACAGCACTGTACTAAGCGCTTGGGAAGTACAAGTCGGCAACATATAGAGACGGTCCCTACCCAACAGTGGGCTCACAGTCTAGAAGGGGGAGACAGAGAACAAAACAAAACATATTAACAAAATAAATAGAATAAATATGTACAAATAAAATAAATAAATAGAGTAATAAATGCATACAGCTAAGTAATACCACTTAGCTGTGTGACTTTGGGCAAGTCACTCAACTTCTCTGTGCCTCAGTTGCCTTATCTGCAAAATGGGGATTAAGACTGTGAACCCCACGTGGGACAACCTGATCACCTTGTATCCCCCCCATAGGGTTTACAACAGTGCTTCACACATAGTAAGCGCTTAACAAATTCCATCATCATCAAAGGTCACTAATGATCGCCTTCTTGCCAAATCCAACAGCCTCTATTCATCCTAATCATCCTCATCCTCTCAGCTGCCTTCAACACCAAGGAAACCCATTTCTCTCTGAAACACTATCTAACTTTGGCTTCACTGACACTGTCCTCTCCTGGTTCTCTTATTTGTCTAGCCGCTCCATCTAGGTATCTTAAGCTGGCTCTTCTTCTGCCTCCCACCCCCTAGCTTTGGGCATCAGTCCTGGGTCCCCATCTGTTCTCCATCCATACCCATTCATTTTGAGAACTCATTTACTCCCATGTGTTTACAATCTCTATGCAGGTGATTCCCAAATCTTCATTACTGGCTCTGACCTCTCTCTTGACTTCAGCCTTGCATTTTGTCCTGTCTTCAGGACGTGTCTACCTGGATGTCCCACTGACACTTTAAATTTAACAAGAGAACTCCTCACCTTCCCACCCAAACCCTGTTATCCCCATGGCTTTTTTTCCCCCATCATTGTAGACAATAATAATAATGATGGCATTTATTAAGCACTTACTATGTGCAAAGCACTGTTCTAAGCGCTGGGAAGGGTACAAGGTGATTAGATTGTCCCACGGGGGACTCACAGTCTTAATCCCCATTTTACAGATGAGGGAACTGAGGCACAGAGAAGTTGAGTGACTTGCCCAAAGTCACACAGCTGACAACACAGTTGTCCTCCCTATGTTGCAAGCTTTTAACCTTGGCATTATCCTTGACTCTGTCATTCAACTCACATATCCATCTGTCACCAAATCTTGTCATTTTTAACATCACAATATCACTAAAATCTACCCTTTTCTCTCCACCCAAACTGCAACCATGCTGATCCAAGCACTTATAACCCATCTTGACTGTTACATAAGGCTCTTCTGTGATCTTCCTGTCTCCTGTTTCTCCCCACTCCAGTCCTTACTTCACTCTGCTGCCTGTAACACTATTCTACTAAATCATTTATTCCATGTCTCCCTAATCCTCAAAAAACCTCTAATAGTTACCCATTCACCTCTGCATCAAACAGAAACTCCTTACCGCTGGCTTTAAAGCACTCAATCAGCTCAGTTCCTCTTATCTTACCTCACTGATTTCATACTACAACCCAACCCTCACACTTCACTCTTCTATTACCAACCTACTCATTCTATTTTGATCTCTTTTATCTTCCCACCAATTCCTTTTCCCATGTCCTCCCTCTGCCCTGGAACTCCTTCCCACTTCACATAAGACAGTCCACCACACTCCCCACCTTCAAAGCCTT
This sequence comes from Tachyglossus aculeatus, assembly GCF_015852505.1. Taxonomy (NCBI): domain Eukaryota; kingdom Metazoa; phylum Chordata; class Mammalia; order Monotremata; family Tachyglossidae; genus Tachyglossus; species Tachyglossus aculeatus. The sequence continues at coordinate 86,667,293 of NC_052066.1, forward strand.
ATTAAAATATCTCCAAGATACCTTCGCTGACTAAACCTTCATTTCCTGTACTGTCTCTCCCTTCTGCCTTAAGGGCTTAGTACAGTGCTCTGCACACAGTAAGCACTCAATAAATATGATTGATTGATTCTTCCATCCCTTATGTCCTTGGATTTGTGCACTTGGATCTGTGACCTTTTGGCAATGGGTATTTGTCCCACCCCCAACTCCATAGGACTTATGTACATATCTTTAAATTATGTGTTATAAATTACAGCTGGAAGTGGGCTAGGGTGGTGACTGGGCCGGGCGGTGAGCCTATAGAAGAGGGGGAGGCCATCGCTGGGATCCTGAGCCTAAGGTGGAACCACCGCTGTGCCTTTTTTGCCCCTCTTCACCTCTACAGCTGAATGAATATCCTGCCTCTGCAACCTTGCCTCCCTACTTATCCTTGGCCCCACTCACCGTGGCTGAGTGAATGGGCTTCTCTCCCCACTACCCAGGGCCGGCAGAGACCCTCGTCCACACCATCGAAGAGCATCATGGCATAGTGGATAGAGCACAGGCCTGGGTGTCAGAAGGTCACGGGTTCTTATCCCAACTCCACAACCCGTCTGCTTTGTGACCTAGGGCAAATCATTTAGATCCTCATTGCCTCAGTTACCTCATCTGTAAACTGAGGAGTAAGTCTGTGAGCCCCACATGGGGCAGGGACTGTATCCAACCCAATTTGCTTGTATCCACCCCAAAGCTTAGTACAATGCCGGACACACAGTAAGTGCTTAACAAATATCATTATTATTAGTATTGAGGAGACCCCATCCTGTCCTGCTTTCCACCAGCCCGGCAGGAATGAGCGCAGCACCTGCAGCAGGAGGCCTCATAGAACCTCAGGAAAGCCAGTGGCCGCAGTAACCATTACTGTGGACTCTGAACCATGAGGAAAAATTCAGCTCCTGTAGCAATAGTATTTTGTGTATTTAGACTATAAGCTCATTATGGGCAGGAAACATAACTGCTAATTATGTTGTACTCTCCCAAGCACTTAGTACAGTGCTCTGCATATATTAAGTGATCAATAAATTCCATTGATTGATTAAGCACTGGATATTTACTCCACCCTCAGCCCCACAGGACTTATGTACCTATCTGTAATTATTTTTAATATCTGTCTCCCCTATAGGCTGTAAGCTCCTTGTAGACAGGGGGCATGTTTACAAACCCTAGTGTATTGTGCTCTGCATACAGTAAGTGCTCAGTAAATATCACTGATTGATTTGATCACTGGTGGATCTGGAATTTTAAGAAGGCTTTGAAGGGAGGAGGGGAGGTCTGGCAGATTTGCAAGGGAGACAGTTCTAAGGGCATCAGAGATGGCCTAGATGAGGTGAGTGACTGGGATACAGTTAGAAGGTGGATTTGGGAGGAGCAAAGAGATTAAACGGGGGAGTGGAGGTGAGGAATGTCCCAGTTTTAAACTCTGCATTGATGCTGCCTGTTGGTAAATTTCCTCCTTTCTCCCTTGCACTCCCTGAAACTGCAAAATAGAATTCACTAAAATACCCATAGAGATGTCCCCATCTTACAAGTAGAGGAAGACTACAAGCTTCTTTTTTATTCCTGCATTTTAGACAGAACAGTTAAGAAACTTTCTATGATGTGAAAGGGCTCCCTCTTAAAGGTGGGCAGCTGTGGGCTGATTAATCAAGGAGGCAGTAACTTCCCAAATGGGGAAAATGAGAGTCAGCTTAAAGGAGATAGTAAAGGAAGCATGAGAAGACCACTCTGACTGAAAATGGTTGTGAAGCCCCCACCCCCATCCCTTTTCTTGTTTGGAGTGATAGCTGAGCTCTGGCCCTCTCTCAGAAAGGAAGCTGTGTGGTTTCCTGCTCGATGACAGAAATGGAAGTTTCATGAAGCAATTGGGCCTTTATTGACAGTGATCCTGCTCTTTGATGAGTTCCTCCAAGGTAGGCTTATTAGATATTTCATTCATTCAGTTGTATTTATTAAGCACTTACTGTGTGCAGAGCACTGTACTAAGTGCTTGGAAAGTATAGCACAACAATAAACAGTGACAATCCCTGCCTACAGTGAGCTTGCAGTCTAGAGGTGGGGAGATAGACATCAATACTTCTCCAACCTGTTTAAGCTCTGGGATGGTGGGAGTTTCAAAGAGAGGGTGGGGGATGGAGTCTCACTTCCGATTTGCCCGCTTTCACATGCCTCCACTAACAGCTTAGGCCAGATTCTCCAAAGTGCTTTAAACAAATGGAATACGACCAAAGAGGTTTGCCCAGTAGCTAAGGAAGTAATGGCAATTTGTAGTTTAGTGGATTTGCATACTTGTTGTGTACCTGAACTGGACTCTATTCTATTACTATTCTATTTATTTTGTTAATGATGAGCATTTTGCTTTAATTCTTTTTTGTTCTGATGACTTGACACCTGTCCACATGTTTTGTTTTGTTACCTGTCTCCCGCTTCTAGACTGTGAGCCCGTTGTTGGGTAGGGACCGTCTCTATATGTTGCCAACTTGTACTTCCCAAGCTCTTAGTACAGTGCTCTGCACACAGTAAGTGCTCAATAAATACGATTGAATGAATGAATGACCCTTCTTCCATGAATAAAATGTCCATATTTGTAGGGTGTCCCCATGAGGCAGAATTTCAAGGCATTCCTAACTAGGGGATCAGCTCTCCCTAGAGGAAGCTGGAGAGCTGAGCATTCAGCCTTGCTGGAGAAGTATTGTGGAGTAGTGGATACAGCATGGATCTGGTAATCAGAAGGTCATGGATTCTAATCCAGGCTCCACCAGGCAGACATGCTGTGTGGCCTTGGGCAAGTCAGTTTTCTTCTCTGTGCCTCAGTTACCTCTTATGTAAAATGGGGATTGAGACTGTGAGCTCCACTTGGGACAAGGACTGTATCCAACCCAATTTTCTTGTATCCACCCCAGCGCTTAGGACAGTACCTGACACATAGTAAGCACTTAACAGATATCACCAGTAGACCCTTTCCCACTTGGATTTCCCATACTTGAATATCTTATATGAATAAAAATGCTGAGATGATAACCATGCTAAACCAGTGGTAGCCAAACTATCAACTTTAAATCTCCTCCCATTTTTGTCAGTCAGTCATATTTATTGAGCATTTACTGTATGCTTGGGAGAGTACAATAGAGCTCACCTCCTCCAGCAGGCCTTCCCAGACTGAGTCCCCTCCTTCCTCTCCCCCTCTTCCCCCTCCCCATCCCCTCCGCCCTACCTCCTTCCCCTCTCCACAGCACCTGGATATATGTTTGTACAGATTTATTACTCTATTCATTTTACTTGTACATATTTACTATTCTATTTATTTTGTTTTGTTAATATGTTTTGTTGTCTGTCTCCCCCTTCTAGACTGTGAGCCCACTGTTGGGTAGGACCGTCTCTATATGTTGCCAACGTGTATTTCCCAAGCACTTAGTACAGTGCTCTGCACACAGTAAGCGCTCAATAAATACGATTGAATGAATGAATGAATGAGAGCACGAATGAATTTTGAAGACAAAACTGCGACCTTCCCAAAAGCTTTCACCAGGTGATATTTTACAGCACTTCAGTTCATTTGCAGAATTTCTGAGGTGAGCGCTCCAGTGCCAGAATCGAAAATAACTTGTAATGTTGTGAATTAACTTGTTTTTCACCAACTGTCTTTCAGGTCAAAACTCCACAGTGTGTGTTTTACCTTGTCATTTCTGTGTCCAAACTCTTTTGTCTCCTTCAGGAATTGTGTGATTTCTAAGTGACCTATTTAAGCAATCTCTGAGACCATCTGGGAACCATTTCAAAACCTTAGATTCTCATGAAGATTCTTTTCCCCTTTTTCATTTGTTCAGACTGGATCAAGCGGATTGAGTACAAACCTGGATCTGGAAGTTTACCTTTATTTCCTAGCATTCACCTGGAAACATGTGATGGGCTGGTATCCTCCATCCAAATCACCATTGAGCTGCAGACCAACGACATTGGAAAGGGCTGTGATCGGGAGACATACTCTGAGAAATCCCTTCAGAAATTATGCGGTATGTTCCTTTGATTTTTTCCCCAAATGAATTGTTTGAAAATGTGCATCTCAGTATAACACACAGTTTCATATACTGTATCAATGGAAGGCAGAGATTTCTTGATGATAGAAAAATACTTATCTAAGCAAGCAGCATTCAAACTCACTGGTGTCTCTCAACTGCAGGATTCTTGGTAATGTTTAATTTAAGGCAAATCTCCTTTACACCCCTAGTAGAAAATCCCAAAAGAACTAAATAGGATGTTTGAAATAGGGCTGAAGACTGGAAGCGCTGTGGCCTAGTGGAAGGACACGAGGCCTCGGAGTCAGAGAAGTTGGGCTCTAATCCCAGTCCCCCCATTTGTCTGCTGTGTGACCTTGGACAAGCCACTTAACTTCTCTGTGCCTCACCTGCAAAAATAGAAATAAATCATCATCAATCGTATTTATTGAGTGCTTACTGTGTGCAGAGCACTGTACTAAGCGCTTGGGAAGTACAAATTGGAAACATATAGTGACAGTCCCTACCCAACAGTGGGCTCACAGTCTAAAAGTCTAAATACCTATTCTTCGTTCTACTTAGATTGTGATTCCCTTGTGGTATCTCGTTATTTTTAGCTACCCCAGCACAGTAATACAGTGCTTGATTCATAGTACGTGCTTAAAAACAACAAAAAAGAAATACCACAATATTAATAATGGTATTTATTAAGTGCTCACTGTGTGCAGGGCACTGTACTAAGCTCTGGGAAAGAGTGTACAAGTTGGAATTAAACACAAAGTCTTTCCCCTGAGGGGTTCACAATCTATGTCATAGTAATGGCACCCAAACATGAAAACTTGTGCCAGTCACTCTCTCAGAGAGTAGCCCTGCTTTTGCATGCAATAATAATCATGATACTGTTTATTGAACCTCCACTGGGTGCCGTGGATTGTACTAAACACTTGGGAAAGTAAAACAGAACTCTAAATCACATTTCCTGACCACAAGATGTTTACACTCTAACCCGGGAGATTGTTACAAAAATAATTAGGAACAGTGGAATCAGAATAAGTAGCTGAATTTACAATTTAAAATCCATATGCGCACAAGTGCTGAGGATGGGTACAAATATATGAGTGCTAGATTATCTTTTTATTCAAGTGAAGGTTTAATATGAATCACTTTTAACCAGAGAAAAGAGAAACAGAAATATGTTCATCATTCAGAGTTGAAGTCGTTTTTTAAATACCCTCTAAGAGGCATGGAAATGATTAAATCCACTTGTTCAAGAACTGATGGACCCAAGTCAATAATTTCGTGATTTGATTTTTCTACATTCCTGAAGGAGGGTAAGAGGGCAAGGGGAAAAAAAAAAGATTTTCATAGGAAAAAAAAATTCAGCAAAATTGAACCTCGACTAGTTTACACTATTGAATTCCATGTTTAGCACTCCTCCATTTCTATGAAAGCAGATTAATTTAGTCTAGACAACTTTTTCACTGAGAAAAACTTTACCCTATAGAGTGACCAAAGGAATTATGTTATTTTAAGAAAAGAAATCAGCATTCCACCTTCCTTGACTGAAGCTTTCAATCCTCACTTCCCAATGGCTCCTACCCTACTGATTTCAAACATGCCCATTTATCTCCTATTCTAAAAAAATCTTCCCTTGACCCTATGGTATGCTGTGTTACCATCCCATCTCCCTCCTCCCATTCCCCTCCAAACTCATCGAGGGAGTTTTTTTACACTCATGGTCTTCACTTACTCTCCTCCAGTTCTCTTCTCGACTGCATCTGCCTCCTCATTTATCTCCCATTTCAACCTCATCCACACACTTTGCTACTCTAACACCAACTCAGTAACTATCATGTCTAACTTGCTGCTGACCACTTGCCCATATACCCCCCATCCATTCCGGCATATCCATTCCGGCTTGGAACTCCCACCCCCTTCATATAGGACAAACCACCATCTTTTCCCAACTTCAAAGTCCCGCTCAAATCACATCTCCAACCTTCATTCATTCATTCATGTGATCCCATTGTTGGGTAGGGACCATCTCTATTAGTTGCCGACTTGAACTTCCCAAGCAGTTAGTATAGTGCTCTGTACACAGTAAGCACTAAATAAATACGATTGAATGAATTTATTGAGCTCTGTACGAAGTGCTTGGAAAGTACAATTTGGCAACAGAGACAATCCCTACCCAACAACAGGCTCACAGTCTAGAATGGGGAGACAGAAAACAAAACAAGTGGACAGGCATCAATAGCATCACAAAATAGATAAATAGAATCATAAATATATACACATCATTAATAAAATAAATAGAATAATATATATGTACAAATTATACACAAGGGCTGTGGGATGGGAATGGGGGTAGTGCAGAGGGAGGGAGTAGGGGCAATGGGGAGGGGAGGAGGAAGAGAGGAAAAGGGGAAATCAATCTGGGAAGGCCTCCTGGAGGAGGTTAGCTCTCAGTAGGGCATTCAGTGGGGGAAGAGAGCTTGTTTGGCGATGTGAGGAAGGAGGGCATTCCAGGCCAGAGGTAGGACGTGGAGCCAGGGGTTGACGGCGGGACAGGTGAGAACGAGGCACAGTGAGGAGGTTAGCAGTGGCAGAGGAGCAGAGTGTGTGTGGGCTGGGCTGAAGGAGGGGAGAAAGGGAGGTAAGGTAGAAGGGGGCAAGGTGATAGAGAGCTTTGAAGCCAAAAGTGAGGAGTTTTTGCTTCATGTGAAGGTTGATAGGCAACCACTGGAGATTTTTGAGCAGGGAGGTGACATGTCCGGAACATTTCTGTGAAAAGATAATCTGGGCAGCATTGTGAAGTATAGACTGAAGTGGGGAGAGACAGGAAGATGGGAGATCAGAAAGAATACTGATACAGTAATGCAGTTGGGATATGATAGATTGTATCCACAAGGTAGCAGTTTGGATGGAGAGGAAGGGCGGATCTTGGTGGTGATGTGATGGTGAGACTGTCAGGTTTTGGTGACACATTGAATGTGAGGGGTGAATGAGAGAGCAGAGTCAAGGATGACACCAAGGTTGCGGCTTATGAGACAGGAGGGATGGTAGTGCCATCCACAGTGATGGAAAAATCAGGGAGAGTGTCGAGAGGGAAGATGCGGAGCTCAGTCTTAGATATGTTGAGTTTTAGGTGGTGGGCAGACATCCAGATAGAGATGTCGGGAAGGCAGGAGGAGATGTGAGCCTGGAGGGAGGGAGAGAGAACAGGAGAGATGTAGATTTGGGTGTCATCTGCATAGAGATGACAGTTGAAGCCATGGAAGGGAGTGAGTTCACCAAGAGAGTGAATATATAAATGGAGAACAGAAGGGGACCAAGAGCTGACCCTTGAGGAACCCCTACAATTAGGGGATGGGAGGGGGTAGGAGGAGCCCGTGAAGGAGACTGAGAATGAAGTGAAAGGACTTCCTTGACTGAACCTTCAGAGCACCTACCTTTATCATATAATAGGGTTCGTAGGCATGATCCCTGCCCAAAAGGAGTTTTACAGCCTAGAAGGGTAGACATTAAAATAAATTGCAGATAGAGGAATCGCAGAGTGTAAGGATATGTGCATGAATTCTGTGGGGCTGAGGTTGGGGTGAATATCCAGTGTTTCAGGAGAAAGAGAACCATATACATGGTTAGCTCAGAGTGGCAGGGAAATGGAAATGAGGGTTTAGTTAGGGAAGCCCTCTTGGAGGATATGTGATTTCAGGAGGCTTTTGAAGGTGGGGGGAGTGGTAATAATAATAATAATAATAGTGGCATTTATTAAGCGCTTACTATGTGCAAAGCACTGTTCTAAGCACTGGGGAGTTTATAAGGTGATCAGGTTGTCCCACATGGGGCTCACAGTCTTAATCCCCATTTTATAGATGAGGTAACTGTGGCACAGAGAAGTGAAGTGACTTGCCCAAAGTCAAACAGCTGACAAGTGGCGGAGCCGGGATTTGAACGATGACCTCTGACTCCAAAGCCTGGGCTCGTCCCACTAAGCCACACTGCTTCCCTACTGTGGTAGTCAGTCACATGTGGAAGAGAAGGGAATAAAGGCCCTGGGACCGAGGATGGCGTAAATATCTAGTGTTTAAGGAGAAGAGATTCAAGTGTGTGGATAACACAGAGAGGCAGGATGGTGGAAATGAGTATTTAGTTAGGGAAGCCCTCTTGGACGTTACGAGATTTCAGGAGGGTTTTGAAGGTGGGTAGAGTAGTGGTTGGTCACATATGGAGGAGGAGGAAGGAATTCCAGGTCGGAGGAAGAAAATGGGCAAAGGATCAGGGACAGGATTGAGGCACGGCGAATAAGTTGGCATTGGAGGGGTGAAGTGTTTGTGCTGGGCTGTAGCAGGAGATGAGCTAGATAAAGGAGGAAGGGGAGAGTTGGTTGAGTACCTTAGAGCCAGTGGTAAAGTGTTTCTGTGTGATGCAGAGTTGTATGGGAAACCACTGAAGGTTCTTGAGGAGTACAGAAACACGGGCTGAATGTTTTTATAAGGAAAAATATCTGGGCAGTACAGTGAAGAATGGACTGGCTTGGGGAGAGACAGGAGGCAGGTAGGTCCGTGGAGAGGCTGATGCAGTAGTTAAGGGGGGAATTGGATAATCGATCAACAAGGTAGCAGTTGGAATGGTGAGGAAAGGGGAAATGCCATTTATGCACCTCTCTCCCGTATATGCATGGTGCTATGCCCTGTCCTTTTCCTGCATCTGACCCAGAAAAGATGACTTTCTGCTGTGCCATATAATGCTTTGAAGTCACACATGGAGAAGCAGCGTGGCTCAGTGGAAAGAGCCACTGAATTGAACACTTAGATATGTACAATAGATGAAAAAGACACTGTCCCTGCACTCAAGAAACTTACAGTTATGTGAGGCACCATGGCTTAGTTAGTGGAAAAGAGCACGGGCTTGCGAGTCAGAGGTCATGGGTTCAAAACCCAGCTCCGCCAATTGTCAGCTGTGCGACCTGGGGCAAGTCACTTAATTTCTCTGTGCCTCAGTTACCTCATCTGTGAAATGTGGGTTAAGACTGTGAGCCCCCCGTGGGACAACCTGATCACCTTGTAACCTCCCCAGCACTTAGAACAGTACTTTGCACATAGTAAGCGCTTAATAAATGCCATTATTATTAATATTATTATTATATGAGATTTATACTATGAGAGAATTGGGCTTGTGGACTCTCAATCATGCTCTTAAATTACATCCTCTTCTTCTATGGGAAGTTTTCTTCACTTGAAATGGCCTCCTAGAGCAATGCTACAAGATAAAAAAAAAATGACAAAGAAGATTCTGAGGGACCCCAGGGGACTGTAACTTTCAATTCCAAATAAATATCCTTAATCCATGCTGATATGCATGGCTTTGGGTGCAGACTTCGCAGAGTTATAAATCATATCGGCAAACCACATTTCCATAGGAAAAGGAATGATGTAACATGCTGTTAGGAAGTAAATCTCCTTTTTTAGAGGAATGAGCAATAAAGCAAATTTTCAAAGTTTATTATAGGCTGCGCCATCTGGATAAATTGAGTTTGATGTTTTCAAATAGATAACATCTGTGTATTAGACACTGCAACCTGGTGTTCCGTCCACAATTAGCGTTTATAAAATAAACACTGTTTGTCCTTGTGCAGCATTGGAGTACAGGATGATGCTGTCAGCTGAAACTGAATTTTAAATAAGAATTTGTTTTCAAGGAGAAGCTCTGTTGCAATGATACCAACCTTATACCGGATCTAGAAAGCATAAAACAAAGCTGCTTTATAAGAGACTTTACAGGGCAGCAGATTGAGGCTACTGATGAACGTATTAAGGTGTGACTAGAAAGAGCAAAATGGTTGATGAATTGCAAGTAAATATCGCAAGTAAGCTCACCTCTATTGAAAACCATCACCGTTAACACATTTGAGTGCTTACTGTGCGTTGAACATGGAATTGAACACTTAGATATGTACAGTAGATGAAAAAGACACTGTCCCTGCACTCAAGAAACTTAGTTATGTGAGGCAACATGGCTCAATGTAAATAGAAAGGTAATGTAAAAGAGCTTGGGAGTCAAAGGTCATGGGGCAAGTCACTTCACTTCTCTGTGCCTCCGTTCCCTCATCTGTAAAATGGGGATTAAGACTGTGAGCCCCACGTGGGACAACCTGATCACTTTGTATCCTCCCCAGCGCTTAGAGCAGTGCTTTGCACATAGTAAGCACTTAACAAATGCCATCTTTATTAGCTGAGAAGCAGCGTGGCTCAGTGGAAAGAGCCCGGGCTTTGGAGTCAGAGGTCATGGGTTCAAATACCGACTCTGCCAACTGTCAGCTGTGTGACTTTGGGCAAAACACTTAACTTCTCGGTGTCTCAGTTACCTCATCTGTAAAATGGGGATTAAGACTGTGAGCCCCCGTGGGGCAACCTGATCATCTTGTATCCCCCCAGCGCTTAGAACAGTGCTTTGCACATAGTAAGCACTTAACAAATACCGTCATTATTATTATAAAGCAGACTATTTATTCATTTATTTATATTAATGTCTGTCTTCCCCTCTTGACTGTGAGCTCGTTGTGGGCAGAGATGTGTCTTTGTTGTTATATTGTACTCTTCCAAGTGAATAGTGCAGTGCTTTGCACACTGTAAGTGCTCAATAAATGCGATTGAATGAATGAATGAATGAATAAGCAGAGTTTAGCAACACTCTTTCCTTGATTCTCTCTGAATCAAGTTCCCTCTGAAATCCCTCCCATTGCCCACTTCTCTTCAGTAAAATTGTATGGCAGTCTTAGATTCTGTTGAGAAAGAGAGAATGATAGAATCATCTTTTCTTCATTTAGTTTGAGCTAAAAGGCTATCAAAAATGCAGTGATGAAGATGGTAATGGGGAAGCTGATAAACAGTAATGAATGCTTGAATGGTCTCTTTGGCCATGAAAAGGTAACGTGGAAAGGGGAGATTTATTTCAAGGCCCAGTTTTGTCCAGCACAAATTAGCTCTTTAACCGGCTCTCCCAAGCCTCCTCAGTTCTTCATCATAAGTACTGTAATAGTGTGAATGGCAAGTTGAGGCCCATGCTTTTAAGGCCATGTTGACATAATCAAATCAGTACCAAGAGATTATAGTATAGTAGTAGCTGGAGTGTCCGACACGTTGAACCATCTACCCCACTGGACACAACTTGGAGGAAAAGGTGCTCACCTGTGTATATTTAGGAGATGGGTCAATAAGTGAACTCTGCATTGGTTGCTATTGTTTGTATTCAACTAATCGATCACATTTATGAAGCTCTTTCTGTGTGCAGAGCACTGTACTAAGCATTTGGAGAAGCAGCATGGCTCAGTGGAAACAGCATGGGCTTTGGGGTCAGGTGTCATGAGGTCAAATTCCAACTCCTCCAATTGTCAGCTGTGTGACTTTGGGCAAGTCACTTAACTTCTCTGTGCCTCAGTTCCCTCATCTGTAAAATGGGGATTAAGACTGTGAGCCCCCTGTGGGGCAACCTGATTGCCTAGTAACCTCCCCAGTGCTTAGAACAGTGCTTTGCTCATAGTAAGCACTTAATAAACGCCATTAGTATTATTATTATTATTATTATTATTTGGAAGGTGCAATAGAACAGAGTGGGTAGACACCTTCCCTGTGGACAATAAACCTTCCAGTCTAGAGGGAAAGACAGGCATTAAAATAAATAAATTAATTATGGATATATACATAAATGTTGTGGAGAGTTAAGTTTGTAGGTGAGATCAAACAATTGCTGAGAATACATTTAGCAGTAGAACTACTTTGAACTTTTTACAGACGAGAATGGAAGAGTTTGCGGGATGGCACACTCCAGGTTTGTATTTGCTTGTGACTTGCAACTGAGAAGACCAAATAATAGAATGGTGGCAGGGCCAGCACAAAAAATGGATGGCAGTGAAAAATTTCTGGCTGTTCGTTTTTCAGATTTCTAGACGGATAGCAACAGCATGTCTTAGATAGGGGAAGATAAATAGCAGGGGAAACTCCTGACAACCAGCTAGAAGAGTGGAAGTTTTACACCAACCTCGCCTGCTTTACCTGACTAAACCCAAGCCAATTACTAAGTATTTTTACTCTCTCACGCAGAGTAGCTTCCCACAATCAAATTATCATAATCGTTTCGTTTTAATAGCTCAATCAATAGTATTTACTGAGCACGTATTGTGTGTAGAGCAGTTTTAAGAATGAAAGGCTATAAGTAACATGGCCTAGTAGACAAAGCACAGTCCTGGGGACCTGTGTTCTAATCTTCGCTCCTTGTTTTGTCTTTTATATGGCTTTGGGCAAATCACTTAATTTCTCTGTGCCTCAGTTACCTCATCTGTAAAATAGGGATTAAGACTTTGAGCCCTTTTGGGAGGGGGATTGTGTCCAACCTGATAGGCCTGCATTATCAAAGTGCTTAGTACAGTGCTGCCCTGTAGTAAGTGCTTAACAAGTACCATAAAAACAAAAACCAAGTGGCAACAAGATACTTGGAGGAAATGAGTTGTCAGGCACTAGTGCTTTTGAGCACTTACCCTGTGTGGAGCACCATGCTGAGGTAATAGAATGAAATAGATTTAGTAGACATGATCCCTGCCCTCAAGGGGCTTACACTCTAGCTGCAGAGCCATGATAAAATAAATTGCAGGTAGAGGAAAGCAATACTGTATAAAGATTTTGTTCATTAGTTCAAACTGAGAGTTCATTCATTCAATTCAGTTGTATTGAGCCTTTACTGTGTGGAGAACACTGTACTAAATACTTGGAAAGTACAGTTCAGCAACAAAAAGAGACAATCCCTGCACACAACAGACTCACAGTCTAGAACCGGGGAGACTGACAAAACAAAACAGAAATCAATGCATCAATATAAATAAATAGAATTATAGATATGTACATATATACACAAGTGTTGTGGGGTGGGGGTAGAAAGGGAGCGAGTTGGGGTGATGGGGAAGGGAGGGGGAGCTGAGGAAAAGGGGGGCTTAGTCTGGGAAGGCCTCTTGGAGGAGGTGAGCCTTCAGTAGGGCTTTGAAGCAGGGAAGAGAGCTAGTTGCTTGGATGTGAGGAGGGAGGGCATTCCAGGCCAGAGGTAGGACGTGGGCCAGGGATCAACGGTAGAACAGGTGAGAACAAGGTACCGTGAGGAGGTTTGTGGTAGAGGAGCGGAGTGTGCGGGTTGGGCTGTAGAAGGAGAGAAGGGAGGTGAGGTAGGAGGGGGCGAGGTGATGGAGAGCTTTGAAGCCGAGAGTGAGGAGTTTGATAGGCAACCACTGGAGATTTTTGAGGAGGGGAGTGACATGCCTAGAGCATTTCTGTAGAAAAATTGTCTCGGCAGCAGAGTGAAGTATGGACTGAAGTGGGGAGAGACAGGAGGTTGGGAGATGAGAAAGGATGCTGATGCAGTAATCCAGTTGGGATAGGATGAGTGATTGCATTTATGTGGGACAATTGGGAGCCTCTGAATGCTTAGACATTTAGTTTCCATTTCTACTTTACAATTCGTTGATTGTGACCTAATACCAGCCTCTGTACAAAGTCCATCTATCACCCACAGTACCAGCCCTTCTTCTTGGTGGGCGTGGGGGTACATGAGATCAGCGAGGAAAAGGAGAAATCATTTCTAAAGTCATAATAGGGAGTGGGAAAAGTGTTAAGCGTGGATTTTAGTGATGTTGAGAAGGCTATAACGACAGGATCTGGTGAAAGATTTAATATTTCAGTTGAATGAGAGACGTGAGCCGAGGACCATGCCAAAGTTCATTCATTCATTCAATCGTGTTTTTGAGTGCTTACTGTGTGCAGAACACTGTACTAAGCGCTTGGTAAGTACAAGCTGGCAACATATGGAGACGGTCCCTACCCAACAGCGGGCTCACAGTCTAGAAGGGGGAGACAGACAACAAAACAGAACATATTAACAAAATAAAATAAATAGAATTAATCAATCAATCGTATTTATTGAGCGCTTACTATGTGCAGAGCACTGTACTAAGCGCTTGGGAAGTACAAATTGGCATCACATAGAGACAGTCCCTACCCAACAGTGGGCTCACAGTCTAAAAGGGGGAGACAAAACCAAACATACTAACAAAATAAATGAATGAATAAATTAATCGGGCTTGACACAGTCCTTGTCCTGCCTAGTGATCACAGTCTAGGTAGGAGGGATTCAATCACATTTTATCAATCAATCAATCAATCATATTTATTGAGCACTTATTGGGCACAGAACACTGTACTAAGCATTTGGGAGAGTTGGCAAATGCATTCCCTGCCCACATCAAGCTTACAGTGTAGAACTTACAGGTGAGGAAACTGAGATACAGAGAAATTAAGTGACTTAACCAAGGTTACACAGCAGACAAATGGCAGTGTCAGGATTAGAACCCAGGTCTCCTAACTCCCATTCATTCATTCATTCAATCGTATTTATTAAGCGCTTACTGTGTGCAGAGCAGTGTACTAAGCGCTTGGGAAGTGCAAGCTTTCCATTAAGCCACAATGCTGCAGTGTACTCTCCCAAACAGTACAGTGCTCTGCACAGAGAAAACACTCAAAGAATACTATTCATTCAATCGTATTTATTGAGTGCTTACTGTGTGCAGAGCACTGTACTAAGGTATTGATTGATTGATTGAACATGGGAAGTGATCTGAGTGTGGTCTGCCAGATATTTTGAGGGGAGGAAAAAGGGGGCATTCCAGCCCAACTCTAGTCTGTAAGGGTCTTGTGGGCAGGGAACGTGTCTACCAACTTTACCGTATTGTACTCTTCCCAGCATCATCATCATCATCATCAATCGTATTTATTGAGCGCTTACTATGTGCAGAGCACTGTACTAAGCACTTGGGAAGTACAAATTGGCAACATATAGAGACAGTCCCTACCCAACAGTGGGCTCACAGTCTAAAAGGGGGAGACAGAGAACAAAACCAAGCATACTAACAAAATAAAATAAATAGAATGGATATGTACAAGTAAAATAAATAAATAAATAAATAGAGTAATAAATATGTACAAAAATATATACATATATACAGCTGCTGTGGGGAAGGGAAGGAGGTAGGATGGGGGGATGGAGAGGGGGACAAGGGGGATAGGAAGGAAGGGGCTCAATACATAGTACAGTGCTCTGTAAGCAGTAAGTGCTCAATAAACACCATAGAATGACTTAGGGAAGAGCAAGAGTGAGGGAATGGAGACAGCATTGTTAAGACTGAGGTAGAAGGTGATCTTAGGAGGGACAAAGGGTGTGAGTTGCAGAGTTAACAGGTGAGGAAAGCTGATCGGTAATCAACCCATGGTATTTTCTGAGCACTTACTATATGCAGAGTACTGAAGTAAGCCCTTGAGGGAAGATTCCCTCCTAGCTCCCTATTTTTCAGGTGAGGTAACTGAGGCAAAGAGGAGTTAAGTAACTTGCCCAATGTCACACAGCAGACAGGTGCTTTTGCACATAGTCAGTGCTTAATAAATGCTATCATTATTATTATTAGAACCTGTGACCTTCAGACTCCCAAGCCTGTGCTCTATCTACTGTACCATGCTGGTCTTCGATGGTGTGGACGGGGGCTACTGCCGGCCCTGGGTAGCGAGAAGGGAAGTCCGCTCATTCAGCCATGGTGAGCGGGGCTGAGGACAAGCAGGGAGGCGAGGCTGCAGAAGCAGCATCGACATTCAGCTGTTGAGATGAAGAGGGGCTGAAAGGCACAGCAATGGGCCCAGGATCCCAGTGATGCCCTCCCCTTCTTCTGTAGGCTCACCACCCAATCCAGTTACCCCCCAGCAGTGGTCCCAGGCTCCCAGCCCGCTATCTTCCTAGTCTCCAAGGAGCCCCTGGCACCTCACACCCAGGCAGACACTTCCTGAGGGCTTAGGCTCCCCCCCCAGCAATAAGCGATGGGCCGAAGTTTGCCAGTGGAGCTGCTGTTCCCTCCGGGCCATCACTCAATCAATCCATCAATTGGTAGTATGTGAGCACGTACTGCAGAGGAAACAGCAAGGTCTAGTGAAAAGTACACAGGCCTGAGAGTCAGAGGTCTTAGTCCTAACCCTCGCTCGGCCAAGTGTCTGCTGTAACCTTGGGCAAGTCAGTAGCGCAGTTCCCTCACCTGTAAAATGGGGATTAAGGCTGTGAGCTCCATGTGGGATGTCGACTTTGTCCTACCTCATTGTCTTGTATCTACCCCAGGGTTTAGTACAGTGCCTGGTACATAAGAAGGACTTAATAAATACCATAGAAAAGAGCACTTTTCTAAGCACTTGGAAGAGGACAATACCACCCAGTTGGCAGACACGTTCCCTGCCCACAATGAGGCTAGAGTCTAGAGAGGGAGACAGGAATTAATAATAATAATAGTGTTGCCATTTATTGAGCACTTACTATGTGCAAAGCACTGTTCTTAGCACTGGGGAGGTTACAAGGTGATCAGGTTGTCCCACGGGGGCTCACAGTCAATCCCAGTTTTACAGATGAGGTAACTGAGGCACAGGGAAGTTAAGTGACTTGCCCAAAGTCACACAGCTGACAATTGGTGGAGCCTGTTGTTGGGTAGAGAACATCTCTATATGTTGCCAACTTGTACTTCCCAAGAGCTTAGTACAGTGCTCTTGCACACAGTAGGCACTCAATAAATACAATTGAATGAATGAATTGGTGGAACTGGGTTTTGAGCCCATGACCACTGACTCCAAAACCTGTGCTCTTTCCACTGAGCCATGCTGCTTCTCTACTATTTGTATCTTCTAGACTGTGAGCCCACTGTTGGGTAAGGACCGTCTCTATATGTTGCCAACTTGTACTTCCCAAGCGCTTAGTACAGTGCTTTGCACACAGTAAGTGCTCAATAAATACAATTGAATGAATGAATATATATTTCTAGCCAGCATGTATGTGCTTTGGGGCTCAGGGGAGGTTGAATACCTAATACCTAAAGGACATAGATCCAACTGCATGGAGTACACAGAAGAGAGAGGGAATCAGGGAAAAGAGATTTTAATTGTAGAAGTCGTCTTGGAGGAGATGTGACCTTAATAAGGCTTTGAAGGTGGAAAGAAAGGTGTTCTTATATTTATAGAGGGAGAAGGAGTTTCAGGCCTGGGGAGGAAGTGGGAAAAGAGTCAGTGGCAAGGTAGGTGAGATTAGGGCACAGTTTGCAAGCTGGCACTAGAGGATTGAGATGTGTAAGCGCTTAGTACACTGCTCTGCACACAGTAAGTGCTCAATAAATACGACTGAATGAATGAAATGAATGAATGTGTAGGCTGGACTGCAGTAGATGAGTGAGGTAAAGTAGGAGGGGCCAAGCTGATTGAGGGTTTTAAAGGCAATGGTAAGGAATAAGGATTAGGCCTGTGAGAGAAGCATAGTGGATAGAGTGTGGGCCTGGGAGTTGGATGATCATGGGTTCTAATCCCAGCTCTGCCACTCGTCTGCTGGGTGGCCTTGGGCAAGTCACTTCATTTCTCTGTGCCTCAGTTACCTCATCTGTAAAATGGAGATTGAGACTATGAGCCCCATGTGGCACAGGCACTGTGTCCAACCCAATTTCCTTGTATCCACCCCAGCGCTTACTACAGTGCCTGGCACATAGTAAGCAAGAGGCTTTCTCAGACTAAGCCCCACTTTTCCTCATCTCCTACTCACTTCTGCATCACCCTGACTTGCACCCTTTGCTCTTCCCCCCCTCCCTGAGCCATAGCACTTACGTATAAATCCTTAATTTTATTTATTTATATTGATGTCTGTTTATTTGTATTGATGTTTGTCTCCCCCCATCTAGACTGTGAGCTCATTGTGGGTAGGGATTGTCACTCTCTTTATTGCTGTACTGTACTTTCCCAAGTGCTTAGTAGAGTGCTCTGCACACAGTAATAATAATAATAATAATGATAATTATAGTATTTGTTAAGCACTTACTATGTGCCATGCACTGTTCTAAGGGCTGGGGTAGATATAAGGTAATCAGATTGTCCCACGTGGGTCTCACAGTCTTAACCCCCGTTTTACAGATGAGGGAACTAAGGCACAGAGAAGTTAAGTGACTTGCCCAGGGTCACATAGCAGACAAGTGGCAGAGCTGGGGTTAGAACCTACTTCTTTTCATTCATTCATTCAATCATATTTATTGAGCGCTTACTGTGTGCAGAGCACTGTACTAAGCGCTTGGGAAGTACAAGTTGGCAACATATAGAGACAGTCCCTACCCAACAGCGGGCTCATAGACTAGAAGGGGGAGACAGACAACAAAACAAAACATATTAACAAACTAAAATAAATAGAATAAATATGTACAAGTAAAATAGAGTAATAAATATGTACAAACATATATGCATATATACAGGTGTATATATATATGCATATATACATATATACACATATATACATGTCCCACATGGAACTCACCATCCCAATTTACCCATCCGATCTAATTAACTTGTATCTTCTCTGGTGTTTAAAACAGTTCTTGGCACATAGTAAATATTTAATAAGTATCATCATCACAATCAATCAATCAATCAGTCATATTTATTGAGCACTTACTATGTGCAGAGCACTGTACTAAGCGCTTGGGAAGTACAAATTGGCAACATATAGAGACAGTCCTTACCCAACATTGGGCTCACAGTCTAAAAGGGGGAGACAGAGAACAAAACCAAACATACTAACAAAATAAAATAAATAGAATAGATATGTACAAGTAAAATAAATAAATAAATAGAGTAATAAATATGTACAAACATATATGCATATATACAGGTGCTGTGGGGAAGGGAAGGAGGTAAGATGGAGGGGATGGAGGGGGGATGAGGGGGAGAGGAAGGAAGGGGCTCAGTTTGGGAAGGCCTCCTGGAGGAGGTGAGCTCTCAGCAGGGCCTTGAAGGGAGGAAGAGAGCTAGCTTGGCGGATGGGCAGAGGGAGAGCATTCCAGGCCCGGGGGATGACGTGGGCCGGGGGTCGATGGCGGGACAGGCAAGAACGAGGTACGGTGAGGAGATTAGTGGCGGAGGAGCGGAGGGTGCGGGCTGGGCTGGAGAAGGAGAGAAGGGAGGTGAGGTAGGAGGGGGCGAAGTGATGGACAGCCTTGAAGCCCAGGGTGAGGAGTTTCTGCCTGATGCGCAGATTGATTGGTAGCCACAATAACAACTTTCATTACTTCATCCTTCCTCATGTGTCCACAGCCAACCTTCTCCCCCTTATTCTTAAACTGGAGCCCCTTGAAGTCAGCGACTGTGTCTAATTCTAATTTTTTTCTGAGAGCTTAGTACAGTGCATTGCATGCAGCTTCTGCTTAGTAAATGCTATCACCACTACTACTACTTAGTCTAGATGGAGAATAAAGCCACAACCACCACCAATTGATTCCCCAGAGAATTCTTTATCGGTCTATAAAAAGAGAGTATGAAGAGGACCCTGATACCCTGAAAAGCTTTCAAATACCAAATCAATTTGCTCGCTGAGTCCCCATTAGATTTCTTCATGACAGAGCCCCAATATGACTATCTTCAGTTCATCATCCAGGCCTCTCTCTTCAGGAAGTGGATAATGAGCATGGGATGTGGACTGAGAGTCTCCTAGTTTACAGGAGAATTTCCACTGGGCCATGTTGCTTCAGTAAACGTTTAATAAATATCACTGAATGAATTCATTCAATCATATTTATTGAGCACTTACTGTGTGCAGAGTACTGTACTAAGCACGTGGGAAGTACAAGTTGACTGAATTAATTCATTCAATCATATTTATTGAGTGCTTACTGTGTGCAGAGCACTGTACTAAGTGCTTGGGAAGTACAAGTCGGCAACATATAGAGGCAGTCCCTATCCAACAACGGGCTCTCGAATGAATGAATTCATAATAAATACCATCGATTGATTTTTATATGTGGCCCAGGATACGAAGAACATCCCAGGGACAGACAGAGAGCTCCTCATCTGTTGCAAAAAGGCCAAGGGCACGATGGGTGTGCATTTCACTCAGCTGTGATGGAAGAGAAGCACCAAGGAGGCAGAGCACCAGCTTTTATTCATTCATTCATTCATTCAATTGTATTTATTGAGCGCTTACTGTTTGCAGAGCACTGTACTAAGCACTTGAGAAGTACAAGTCGGCAACATATAGAAACGGTCCCTACCCAACATCGGGCTCACAGTCTAGAAGGGGGAGACAGACAACAAAACAAAACATGTGGACAGGTGTCAAGTCATCAGAATAAATAGAAATAAAGCTAGATGCACATCATTAACAAAATAAATAGAATAGTAAATATGTACAAGTAAAATAAATAGGGTAATAAATCTGTACAAACATATACAGCTGCTGTGGGGTGGGGAAGGAGGTAGGGTAGGGGGGATGGGGAGGAAGAGAGGAAAAGGGGGGTTAGTCTGGGAAGGCCTCCTGGAGGAGGTGAGCTCTCAGTAGGACTTTGAAGTGAGGAAAAGAGCTAGCTTGGTGGATTCATTCATTCATTCGTTCATTCAATCGTATTTATTGAGCGCTTACTGTGTGCAGAGCACTGTAGTAAGCGCTTGGGAAGTACAAGTTGCCAACATATAGAGACGGTCCCTACCCAACAGCGGGCTCACAGTCTAGAAGGGGGAGACAGAGAACAAAGCAAAACATATTAACAAAATCAAATAAATAGAATGAATATGTACAAATAAAATAAATAAATAGAGTAATAAATATGTACATACATATATACATATATGCAGGTGTGGATGTGTGGAGGGAGGGCATTCCAGGCCAGGGGGAAGACGGCGGGACAGGCGACAACGAGGTACAGCGAGGAGGTTAGTGGCAGAGGAGTGGAGGGTGCCGATTTATGCCCAATTCAATGTGCCCAGGGCTTGCGAAGCACTGACAGAGAGTTCTTCAGCAGCTGTGGGTGTGCAGACAGTCGAGGTTGCAATGATCAGATGTTTCTCCCCAGTGGCGTGGAGGGAGGCCAGTACCGTCCCTGGGTGGTGGGGAGGGAAAGCAGTTAGCTTGGGTGACTGCTGGGCAGGAGACTGAGACTGCTCTGTTAGGCGAGGCTGCAAATTCTGGTGGTTTCATCTGGCTCCGGAGGTGATGAGGGGCCGAGGAGGGCCAGCAGTGGCTTTTATACTGAGGCAGGCATGTGCAGAGCATGCCAGGGAGTGGCAGAGAGTTTCTTAGTTGCGGTGGGAGGGCTGAGGACTCATAGGGTGCACCCCTGTAAAATGGGGATTAAGACTGTGACCCCCCACGGAACAACCTGATCACCTTGTAAGCTCCCCAGCCCTTAGTAGCAGCGTGGCTCAGTGGGAAAGAGTGTGGGCTTTGGAGTCAGAGGTCATGTGTTCAAATCCAGGCTCCGCCGATTGTCATCTGTGTGACTTTGGGCAAGGCACTTCACTTCTCCGTGCCTCAGTTCCCTCATCTGGAAAATGGGGGTGAAGACTGAGCCCCCTGTGGGACAACCTGATCACTTTGTAACCTCAACAGTGCTTTGCACATAGTAAGTGCTTAATAAATGCCATCATTATTATTATTATCATTATTATTAGTACAGTGCCTGGCAGATAGTAAACACTTAACAAATATTATTATTATTATTATTATTACATTTTCTTCAGCTGTGGTTGAAGAGAGTGGTACAGTGTTCTGCACACAGTAATTGCTCAGTAATTGCCTGACCAAATGGTGAGTAATGGTGTGCCTCTTTCCCCTTGTGTCATCGTCAGGAGCCTCATCAGGGGCCATCGATCTATTGCCTTCCCCCAGCACAGCTGCCAACTGGACCGCAGGGCTTCTGGTAGACAACAACGACATGATCTTTAAATTTGATGGCAAACAAGGAGCCAAAATCCCTGATGGAATAGTCCCGAAGAATTTAACCGATCAATTTACCATCACGATGTGGATGAAGCACGGCCCCAGTCCTGGAGTGAGGGCAGAGAAAGAAACCATTCTCTGCAATTCTGACAAAACAGGTGGGTCTTCTTTCTTAACAATTTTTTTTTCCATTTGGAGCTTGTGGGGAACCCAGATGCTGAAGTATTATATTATTTTCTTTCATTCATTCATATTTATTGAGCACTTACTGTGTGCAGAGCACTGTACTAAGCTCTTGGAAAGTACAGTTCGGCAACGTATAGAGAAAGTCCCTACCCAGCAACAGGCTCACAGTCTAGAAGGGGGAGGCAGACAGCAAACCAGAACAAGTAGAGAGATGTCGTTACCATCAAAATAAACAGAATTATAGATATATACACATTATAGATATATTTTACACCCAGGAGTACAAAGGAAAGGAAGCTTTAGGTTGGAACAGGAGCCCATCGATGTGAATTGATTTGGGATCTTCTGTCCTTGGTTTTGCAAATTGAACTCCCTGATAATAAGCCTAGGGTTTTGACTAATCAAAGCATTCCTTAAAATATGTGTAAAAAACAGCGGTAGCAATATGTTATCCAACAGCACCTAAAACAAGAAAAACATGGCATTACAAATAGCCTGTACTTTAGGGTGAACAAGTTATTATGAATCCCTATAATTTGATGAATAGATACTCTGTGGAGTCAGAGTAGGTAAGGAATTCCAGAGACAATCATCAATTGTATTATCTGAGCACTTACTGTGTGCAGAGCACTGGACTAAGTGCTTGGGAAAGTGCAACACAAGAATATCACAGGCATATTTGCTGCCCACAATGAGCTTACAGTCTAGGGACATTAATGTAAATGAATAAATAATGGTATGTACATAAGTGCTGGGTGGATGGGGGCAGGGTGGTGAATAATAATGATAATATTGATAGTATTTGTTAAGCGCTTACTATGTGTGAAGCACTGTTTTAATCGCTGGGCGGGGGGATACAAGGTGATCATGTTGTCCCACATGGGACTTACAGTCTTAATTCCCATTTAATAGATGAGGTAACTGAGGAAGAAAAGTTGAGTGGCTTGCCTAAGGTCACATAGCTGACAAGTGGCGAAGTGAGGATTCAAACCCATGACCTCAGACTCTCAAGCCTGTGCTGTTTGCACTGAGCCACGCTTAATGAATAAAGGGAACAAGTCAGGGCAACGCAGGAGTGGGTAAAGAGGAAATGAGGAGTTGCACCTTCAATAAGGCTTTGAAGGTGGAGAGAGTAATTGTCCATCAGAGAGGGACAATCTGTTCCAAGCCAGAGGCAAGACATGGGTGAGATAGAGATTGAGGTACAGTGAGTAGGTTGACATTAAAGGAATGAAGAGGAGGAGGAGGAGGAGAGTAGCTAGGTGAGATAGGAGGGGGCAAGGTGACTGAGTCCTTTGAAGCCGATGGCAAGGAGTTTCTGTTTGATGCGAAGGTGGGTGGGTAACTACTGGAGGTTTTTGAGGAGTGGGAAAACATGAACTGAACATTGCTGTAGAAAAATGATCCGGGCAGGAGAGTGAAGTAAGGGCTGGAGAGATGAGATAACAGGAATCAGGAAGGTCAGCAAGGAGGCTGATACAGTAATCAAAGCGGATTTAGTATAAGTGCTTGGATTAACATGGTAGAAATTTGGATGGAGTTGAAAGGGCAGATTTTAGTGATGTCGTGAAGGTTGGATTGATGAGATTTAGTGATAAATTGAATATGTGGATGGATAGAGAGAGGAGTCTAGGATAACTCCAAGGTTATAGGCTTGTGAGACCAGAAGGATGGTGTTGCTGTCTACAGTGATGGAAAGACCAGGGGAGAACAGAGTTTGGATGGGAAGATAAGGAGTTCTGTTTTTGATGTGTTAAATTTGAGGTAAAAGCAGGACATCCAAGTAGAGGTGTATTGAAGTCAGGAGCAAATCCAAGACTGCAGAGAGGGAAAGAGATCAGGGCTGGAGGTGTAGAAGCCATGACATTCGTTCATCCATTCATTGTCGTATTTATTGAGCGCTTACTGTGTGCAGAGCACTGTACTAGGTGCTTGGAAAGTACAAGTTGGCAACATATAGAGACAATCCCTACCCAACAACAGGCTCACAGTCTAGAAGGGGGAGACAGACAACAAAACAAAACATATTAACAAAATAAAATGAATAGAATAAATATGTACAAATAAAATAAATAAATAGAGTAATAAATACGTACAAACATATATACAGGTGATGTGAGGAGGGGAAGGAGGTAAGGTGGAGAGGAAGGAGGGGGCTCAGTTTGGGAAGGCCTCCTGGAGGAGGTGAGCTCTCAGTAGGACAGCAAAAATAGTTCTCCAAGGGAGTGAGTGTAGATAGACAATAGAAGGGGTCTCAGAACTTAAGCAGAGAAACTATCCCTCATCCCATTTTTCCTGAGCATAAAACAAGGAGATTGTTGGCACAGATGTTTTTTTCAGATGCTTTTTGGATGGTCAGCAAAAAGGAGGTGTCCAGAGCTCAAAGCTTTATAACGTAGAGCAGATACCTGGAATTACACCCGGTGCCAATTGTATATTGCCTGGAAAAGTTATTTGCTGGTGAGAAATGTAATTAAGTTTATGCTATAGCTCTGAACTGTAAGAACACACAGGAGCAGAGTCTTCTACTTATGTAATAAGAAGGCGCAGTGTGTCTCAGTGGAAAGAGATTGGCCCTGGGAGTCAGAGGACCTGGGTTCTACTCATTATGAAATTATCTACTCATTATCAAATTATCTACTCATTATCAAATACCATCATTATTGTTATTATTATTATTACTCCTCACTCCAGCACTTGTCTGCTGTGTGACCTTGGCAAAGTCACCTAACTTTTCCAGGCCTCAGTTACCTCATCTGTAAAATGACTATTAAGACTGTGAGCCCCATGTAGGACATGAACTGAGTCCAACCTGATTATCTTGCATCTACCTCAGAGCTTAATACATAGTGCTAAACAAATATCACTTCAAAAAATAAAAATGAGGGACAAGTGAAAAATCTGAATAGGAGTTTGAAGAAGCAACAGATGGCTACAGGAAAACAAGAGCCTAGCCGACTAAAGATGTTAATGGGTTTTTTTGTCATTTCCTCTTCCCTCCAACCCCATTTTCACCAAACAGCAAATGAGAGATCTTCCAATTCTGCTCTCTGGAATCAGACAAATGTTTCCTTTAAACATGTACTCCCAGTCTCAGCAAGGTTTGAAACATAAGCCAGTCATGCCTATACCTTTTTAAAGAAAACAATGAAAGCCTATTTGGGGTTAGTTAGAAAAATATTCCATTTGAATTTCAGAACAATAGGCTTCCAGGCAATAGCAGTTGTTCTTCAAATCCCATTTCAGTATAATTCAGGTCCCCTGTGCATTTCACAATATACTTCAGTCTAAATTGTTCAGAACAATGAAGAAACTTTATTCTTTATTTTGCTGAAGTTTGTTTGTTATTCAATAATATCCTTTTTCTTCCCTCAAGGTTTATCTAAACTATAAAGTTGGGATGCCAGTTCTTTCTCTTTCTGAATTTCAGAAATGAACCGACACCACTATGCTCTGTATGTGCATAATTGCCGCCTTGTGTTTCTTTTACGGAAAGATTTTGACCAAGCTGATACTTTTCGGCCCGCGGAGTTCCACTGGAAACTTGATCAGGTATTTCTCTATTTCCTGATTGTCTCCAATTCTCTACCACTATATGACTCCAGCTTCTTTGGTGTCTGGAACCCTTTCCCAATTAGGTTTCAATTGGTGACAATTTCCTTTGATTTGGACAATTCTATTTTGGACAAGTGGTGAAATGGCAAATAGCTGATTGTAGCAGTAGAGGCTACCCTTAGAAGGAAATATAATTTAAGGGATGATAATAATAATAATAATAGTATTTGTTAAGTGCTTAGTTAACAAGAGAAGCAGTGTGGTTCAGTGTAAAGAGCCCAGGCTTTGAAGTCAGAGGTCATGGGTTTTAACCCCGGGTCCGCCAATTGTCAGCTGTGTGACTGGGCAAGTCACTTAACTTCTCTGTGCCTCAGTTACCTCATCTGTAAAATGGGGATTAAGACTGTGAGCCCCCTGTGGGACAACCTGATCATCTTGTAATCTCCCCAGCACTTAGAATAGTGCTTGGCACATAGTAAATGCTTGATAAATACCATTATTATTATTATTATTATTATTACTATGTGCCAAGCACTGTTCTAAACATTGGGGTAGATATAAGTTGATCAAGTTGTACACAACCCCTGTCCCATGTGGGGCTCACCATCTTAATCCCCATTTTACAGATGAGGTAGCTGAGGCCCAGAGAAGTTAAATGACTTGCCCAAGATCACACAGCATATATGTGGCAGAGCCAAGATTAGAACCAGATTGGGACAAGCAATCTTCACTGACCATCAGACTAAATTTTTAACATTAACTGAAATAATATGGTACTGCACTTTATTGTCATCTTTCAAGATAGGAGAGCCGTTTGATTTTTTTTTTTAATTAATCTATGAAATTTTTCCAATGGTGGGGCTTACTGTTTTTAACTATACTCTTGTAATTTTGTTAAAAATGCCATACATTCCCAAAATACTGTTTCCTCTTGGGGTTTATCACCATCCCTTGCATGATGCAGCCCTATTTGGGGGACAAAAAGGTTTTAACTACTTAACTAGAATTTTGAAAAAAGTAACTAAAATAGTATTTCTCTGGGTCCTGACAACATTGGATATTGGGTAATCTGGACCATACATGTCATGGAGGGAGGTGACGATGAGTGACACAGCAGACACTCCTGAATCAATGATACTTTCCATCCTGCCGATGATTGAAGTAGCAGAGAGAATCTCTGAATGTGTGTGGTGTAGGTTGATGCTCTGAGTTTCTCAACTCTCTGTATATTTTGGTCCTGAGGTACCAGAATCTATGATCTATTGGTAAGTAGGTAGTTC
The DNA here is from genome assembly GCF_015852505.1 of Tachyglossus aculeatus. Taxonomy (NCBI): domain Eukaryota; kingdom Metazoa; phylum Chordata; class Mammalia; order Monotremata; family Tachyglossidae; genus Tachyglossus; species Tachyglossus aculeatus. The sequence continues at coordinate 86,694,147 of NC_052066.1, forward strand.
TCACTGTAAAGTTGATGGATTTCCTTGACCCTTGGTCTTTGAGTGATTCACTCCTAAATTTTATACCTTTCCACTGCAAGGAGCACAATCTTAGGCTTTTCAAAGGAAAAGTTATTGTAATATTTATTTGCCAGCTAAGAATCTAGAGACAGTAGAGCTCTTTTAATAAATATCTCTCAAGTCTCTTGTGATGACCTTAATCCTGGCCTTGAAAAGAGCCCATGCTTCCTCACCATTCTAATACACATATATCTGGGGGCAGAACCATTTTTTGATAACTCTCACCTTTGAACATTTCAGTGAAAAGTGGAATGAAAAGTGATTGGGCTGCAGAAATGGGACTAGCTGGCCTCTCTAGAGTACCTTCAGCTTTGTGATTCCATAGTTGTGTGGTATTTGCTGAAAATCTTTTCTGTAAAATACTGTAGACAGATGGGCCCATTAGGAACTGGAAGTCCTTATATCTGGTCAAATATCAAGCTGGAATTGATCTCACTTCTCGTTGGGACAGGAGAACTCATGGGTTGCTTTGGCATTAGGCAGTGGTCCCTCTGGACTTTAAGTGTTTGTAGCTGTAGAAGGGTCATCTGGTCATTTTGGATGACCAGAACAGCCTCCTTAGTCATCTCCCTGCCCCAAGTCACTCTCCATTCTGTCATGCCATCTTTTAAACTCACCACCTTCCCTCCCAAATCCAGTTCACCACCTAAGTCTCCCTTTGCAGTTGACAGCACCATCAAATTACCTGGTTCTTAAACTGGATTTTTCCTTGACGACTCCCTCTCTTTCAATCCCCGTATTCATCCTGTTTCCACATCCCATAGATTGTCCTTCTGCAACATCTACAAAATCTGCTGCTTCCTCTCAATCCAACATGCCACCGTCGGGCCCAGTGATAGGTTGAAATGTTGATGAGTTAATAGTGGGCGGTCGGGTTTACACAACAGTTTAACATGTCAGAGTGAGCATTGCTGGAAATTATGGAGATTTTTAACATCCTATCTTATTAGCATGGTTTTGATGCAACAGCCTATATGTGAAATTGTGTGCGCCACCCTAAAACCTACTTGTTTAGTTTTGTTATCTGTCTCCCGCTTCTAGACTGTGAACCCGTTGTTGGGTAGGGTCCGTCTGTATGTGTTGCTGATTTGTACTTCCCAAGCACTTAGTACAGTGCTCAGCACGCAGTAAGTGCTCAATAAATATGATTGAATAAATGAATGAGTGAATAAAACCATGATTTTAGCCAAGACCGTAGAAGCTCTGATATTAAGCTTGGCAATTAAAAATGAATGGATTTGAAGAATCTGAAACTAAAATTTTGAGAAAGTTGAATTTGATTGAGGTGACACTTTACTAGATAACTGATCTAGGTAAGTGAATAACATTAACCTGTATCTTCCTTCATTGAGCACACATTATTGGATAAATGGATGTGAATTCATTCATTCAATTGTATTTGAGTGCATACTGTGTGCAGAGCACTGTACTAAGTGCTTGGAAAGTACAATTCGGAAACAGATAGAGGCAGTCCCTGCCCAACAACACGCTCAAAGTCTAGAAGGGGGAGACAGACAACAAAACATAACAAGTAGACAGGTGTCAATACCAACAGAATAGATATATAAAATTATAGATACACATCATTAATAAAATAGAGTAATAAATGTGTACAAATTTACACAAGTTCTGTGGGGAGGGGAAGAGGGTAGGGCAGTGGGACGGAGTGGGGGCAGTGGGTAGGAGAAGGTGGGGGCTCAGTCTGGGAAGGCCTCCTGGAGGAGGTGAGCTCTCAGTAGGGCTTTGAAGGAAGGAAGAGAGCTAGTTTAGTGAATTGCCTTTCCCTGAAATTAATGCATTGCTAAGCTACTAATTCCATTCAGTTGATAGTGGTTTAGGCACCTCCTTAACAACATAGCTCATAATAACACTAATAATAACAATAATAATTATTATGGTATTTGTTAAGGACTTACTATGTGTCAGGCACTGTATTAAGGTGCCTTCCAAGACTGTGCCTTCCTCTCCCCTTCCTCCCCCCCACCTCCTTCCCCTCCCCACAGCACCTGTATATATGTTTGTACGGATTTATTACTCTATTTTAATTTTACATATTTACTATTCTATTTATTTTATTTTGTTAATGTTTTTGTTTTGTTGTCTGTCTCCCCCTTCTAGCCTGTGAGCCCGCTGTTGGGTAGGGACCGTCTCTGTATGTTGCCAACTTGTACTTCCCAAGCGCTTAGTACAGTGCTCTGCACACAGTAAGTGCTCAATAAATATGATTGAATGAATGAATGAAGGTGCTGGGGTGGCTACAGGCAAATCGAGTTGGACACAGTCCCTGTCCCACTTAGGGCCCACTGTCTCAATCCCCACTTTCAGATGAGGTAACTGAGGCATGGAGAAATAAAGTGACATGCCCAAGATCACCCAGCAGACAAATGGCAGAACTGGGATTGGAACTCATGGCTTCTGACACCCAGACTTGTGCTGTATCCACTATGACATGCTACTTCTCTATACTTCTCCAGAACACTTCTCTCCTCTAATGCTAACCACATTCTACCTCGATCTTACCTGTATCATCACTGAGCTCTTGCCCTCGTCCTGACTTTGGCCTGGAATATCCTCCCTCTTCACGTCCAACAGACAATTATTCTCCCCCCTTTCAAAGTCTTACTGAAGGCCCATCTCCTCCAGGAGGCCTTCCCTGACTAAGCCCTCATTTCTCCTTCCCCTACTCCCTTCTGTGTTACCCTGACTTGCTCCCTTATTCACCCCTATTCTCAGTCCCACAGCACTTCTGAACATATCTCGACAAGTCACTTGGGCTCATACCTTGGGCAAGTCATATAATTCCTCTGGGCCTCAGTTATTAAGATTGTGAGCCCCATGTGGGACTGGGACTGTGTCCAACGTGATTACCTTGTATATACCCCAGTGCATAGAACAGCGTTTGGCACATAATAAGCATGTAACAAATGCCACAAAAAAATCTGTAATTTATTTATTTATATTAATATCCATCTCCCCCTTTAGACTCTAAGCTCATTGTGGGCAGGGAATGTGTCTGTTATATTGTTGTACTCTCCCAGGCACTTAGTATAGTCCTCTGCACACAGTATGTGCCCAGTAAATACAAGTGACTGATTTGGGTGAGCAATTTCCCCAGAAACTAAAGAAACATTTCCTTTGCCTACAGACAGAGATGAAGCCTCTGATCAGGGCCAAAAGGGCTTCAGTGAGTTATTAACCTACTAGACTTGTTAGACCTGGTAATGAGGAGCTAAATACCTTTTTTTTAAATCATTATACTTTTATGCTACCTACATCTCTCAAAGTAGAGAGTACCACTTCTCCTGGGTTCCTGATGGTACCATTTTCTGTTAGCTTAAATCAGTGGCCAAGTTTCCCAATTAATTTACGATGTTAAACGAAAGGCTGTCTGACTAGAAATTGTTCAGAAGCAAGTAGTGTTCGGGGATCAGAAGTGATTTAGAGCATAAATTATTCTCCCTCTGTCCCCCGGTAATTTAAACATGGAATAAAGCATCATGCTTGGGTATTAAATATCTTGAGTATCCTGAGATTCATTCATTGAAGCATGCTGACTGTAAGTGCAGACTGGCAGATGTTTTATTAAAGGGGCAATTAGTGGTTGATTGGCTAGCCACTTAAATAACAATTATATCTTGAATGGTCAGATATTTTCTCCAAGTCAAAAGACTATCATTAGGAAAAAGAACCAAACTGCCAGGATTTTGTCCTGAATCTCAGCACTGGTCAGCACTGGTGGAGAAATGACTCCAATCAATCTATGATATTTAAGTGATTACAGTGTGCAGAGAACTGTACTAAGCTCTTGGGAGAATACAGTTTAGCAAAGTTGGTAGACCTGTTCCCTGCCCACATTGAAAAGGAGCATGGCTTAGTGGAAAGAGCACAGGCTTGGGAGTCAGAGGACGTGGGTTCTAATTCTGCCTCTGCCACTTGTCTCCTGTGGGACCTTGGGCAAACCACTTAACTTTTCTGTGTCTGTCACCTCATCTGTAAAATGGGGATTAAGACTGTGAGCCCCATGTAGGACAACGTGATTACCTGGTATGTACCTCAGCGCTTAGAACAGTGCTTGGCACATAGAAAGTGCTTAACAAATACCATTATTATCATTACTATTATTAGTTATGAACTTACAGTCTAGAGTTTTCAGTCACTGATCAAATTTGCATTCAAAACCCAATGCCTGATCCTCAGCAGATTATGAGTCAAGATATGGGTTCAGACTTGTATTCACGGTGACGTGTTATAGTGATGTTTGGGTCTGGCTCAATTCCTTTGAGGGAATGAATTGATCATTTTGAACACACTTATGAATTGTTCTTCATTGCACTCAGTCCAAAGGAAGTAATCAGATCCCCCTAGAAATCTGATTTGTACTCTGTCTCATCTTAGAGTTCAAGCCCCACATGCCTTTTTGAAGAAGCATCTTCAAACGTGGAGGAGTGTTTCAATCCACAACAGTTGCAGAAAAGTGTAGACTTTTCAAGCATTAACTCCCAAACTGGAGGTTTTTATATAAAGAAGCATTATATATTAGTTATGTTATATTATTATTGCTATTATTATTATACTTGCTAAGAGCTCATTATGTGACAAGTACTGTACTAAGTGCCAGGGTAGACACAAGATAATCAGTTTGGACAGTTTTTGTCCCGTGCAGAGCTCACAGGCTAAGTAGAAGGGAGTAAGGTTTACTCCCCATTTTACAGAATTAGGTATAATTTGATGTAATGGTAACATTTCTATTTAATATCTAGTCATACACATCCCCATGTAATATTTGCTGGGAATTCTGGTAACCTAATCAAAACCTGGAAAAGTGCAGCTCAAAGTCAAAATGTAGAGTGTATGGGGAAGGAGGAGAAGTTGGGTTCCTTCTCGCTCCCCAGTGCCGCTTTCTCACCACTCCACCTCCACCATCCCTCTCTTTCCCTTCCTTTTGAAGCCCTTCCCTTTGAAGGGCTTAGTATGGTGCTTTGCACACAGTAAGTGCTCAATAAATACAATTGAATGACTGAAAAACCTATATCATCCACCTCTACCACCCACTCATGGTCATCTACCACCCCCCAGACCCCACCTCCAACTTTTTGAACCATTTTGACCCCTTCGCTACATTCTTTCTCTCTTTCTCCATCCCTACATTGATCCGTGGGGACTTCAATGTCCATGTAGATGTTCTTGACGCTCCTTCCGCTGCCCGCTTTCTATCACTCCTCAATTCTGTCTACCTACTGCTCTACCCCACATCGCCCACTCAGCAACTTGGGCACACAGTCACGCTCACCGTCTCTGGTCACTGTACAATCTCTACCCTCACCATCTCTGGAATTTCTCTATTCGACCACAAGCTTTTCACCTGCCTTCTCTCCTACACACCGTTCAAGATGTCTAAGATTGTCTATATGTCCAAGACTGAACTCCTTATCTTCCCTCCCAAACCCTGCCCTCTCCCTGACTTTCCCATCACTGTTGACGGCACTACCATCCTTCCCGTCTCACAAGCCCACAACCTTGGTTTCATCCTTGACTCTGCTCTCTCGTTCACCCCTCACATCCAATCCATCACCAAAACCTGCTGGTCTCACCTCCGCAACATCACCAAGATCCGCCCTTTCCTCTCCATCCAAACCACTACCCTGCTCGTTCAATCTCTCATCCTATAGTGACTGGATTACTGCATCAGCCTCCTCTCTGATCTCCCATCCTCCTGTCTCTCCCAACTTCAATCTATACTTCAGGCTGCTGCCCGGATCATCTTTGTGCAGAAACACTCTGGGCATGTTACTCCCCTTCTCAAAAATCTCCAGTGGCTACCAATCAACCTACGCATCAGGCAAAAACTCCTCACTCTCGGCTTCAAGGCTGTCCATCACCTCGCCCCCTCGTACTTCACCTCCCTTCTTTCCTTCTATGGCCCAGCCCGCACCCTCCACTCCTCTGCCACTAACCTCCTCACCGTACCTCGCTCTCGCCTGTCCCGCCATTGACCCCCGGCCCACGTCCTTCCCCTGGCCTGGAATGCCCTCCCTCTGCACATCCGCCAAGCTAGCTCTCTTCTTTCCTTCAAAGTCCTACTGAGAGCTCTCTTCCTCCCTTCAAAGCCCTACTGAGAGCTCATCTCCTCCAGGAGGCCTTCCCAGACTGAGCCTCCTCCTTCCTCTCCCCCTACTCCCCCTGCCCATCCCCCTGCCTTACCCGCTTCCCTTCCCCACAGCACCTGTATATATGTATATATGTTTGTACATATTCATTACTCTATTTTACTTGTACATATTCATTCTATGTATTTTATTTTGTTAATATGTTTTGTTTTGTTGTCTGTCTCCCCCTTCTAGACTGTGAGCCCGCTGTTGGGTAGGGAATGTCTCTATATGTTGCCAACTTGTACTTCCCAGGTGCTTAGTACAGTGCTCTGCACACAGTAAGTGCTCAATAAATATGATTGAAAGAATGAATGAATTAATCTAGAGGAAAATGACTTAATTAGCTAGATAATAATGGCTTTTATGTTCAATTTTAGTGACTTAAATTAGTGCAGTGAATTTTAATGACCCCAAAAGAGGGTGTGTGTGTGTGTGTGTGTGTGTGTGTGTGTGTGTGTGTGTGTGTGTGTGTGTGTGAGATAGAGAGAGAGAGAGAGAGAGAGAGAATTCAGTTATTACTTTTCAGCTTCTTCACCATGGCTAGGTGATATGAACTGTTGTGTAAAAGTATAAATTTGCATTATGTGATCTATACTTCATTTAATTCTGTGTTTTCTTATAGTTATTATATAAGTTAGTATTACTCTGAATAGCAATTTTATCTCACCATTTCTTACTTTTACTTTATTCTTAAAACAGGTATTATAGCCCGTTTAATTCAGGCAGATATGTCAAATAAAGGCATTGTATTATCACATTAGAATGTGATGTATTCTAGCCTAATCTGGGTTTTTCCTGTGCTATTGACAAAATTAATCAGGAGTGCCAGGAGTTACACCTTTGTTTAGTCTTGAAGTGCAATAAATGGGTAATGAAGAAGGTAGTTTTTTTGTGTAGTTTTCTTTACATGATGTGTAATAAAGAATATACATTCCATTACAAGTATGACCAGATATTTGTGAGAGACTGAAATGTAATAAGAACTGTTTTAAAAGTAGAAGTGTCTAATAAACCAATGTAATTAGAATGCTGTTCTTCAAAGAAAAACAGTTTCAGCAATCTATAGTCTATCAATCGCAGTAAGCTTGGGTTGGGAAAGAGAAATAGCATTGCGGTTAATCCAAATACAGTGAAATTAATGTTATTGTTTCTAAACCATGGGTTTGCCCCAGCAGATTTTGGGGGCACATTTAAACTATTCGTTCACTATTAATTAAGCACCTACAAGGTGTCTGGATGAATTCTAGTGAATGATCCATTTTTGGAACAGAATAGTAGCATCTGATGGTGCTATTCAGGATTCATTAACACTTCTTCTTCATCATCATCAATCATATTTATTGAGTACTTACATGCAAAGCACTGTACTAAGTGCTTGGGAAAGTACAATATGACTGAGTTGGCAGACACATTCCCAGCCCACAGGGAGCTTATACTTACTAATAAATGTCTTCCTCTGGCTATATAGCTAACGAAACCCAACAAGAGACATCAGAAAAACCTTACTGAACCATAACTGTACTATAATGAATAACTGCAGTAGGTATTAAACTCTTTTGAAGTGCTTGCCTTTATCTAGCCTGTTTTGCCGCCAACCCCTAGCCCAAGTCCTGCCTCTGGCCTGGAAGCCCTCTTTCCTCAAATCTGACGTACACTCTCCCTGGAATGCCCTCTTTCCTTAAATCTGGCCTTCCCAGACTAAGCCCCGCTTTTCCTCATCTCCTACTCTTTTCTGTGTCTCCCTGATTTACTCCCTTTGATCTGCCTCCCTCTCAGACCCACAGCAATTATGTACATATCTGTAATTTTATTTATATTGGTGTCTGTCTCCCCCACTCTAGACTGTAAACTCATTGTGGGTAGGAACTTTGACTTTTTATTGTTGTATTGTACTCTCCCAAGCAGTTAGTACAGTGCTCTGCACACAGTAAGCGCTCAATAAGAATGATTGAATGAATGAATGGATGAATAAACACTGGTGTAGGTAGAGAGTGTTTTTATTTCGTACCTGGCTCACAATCTAAGAGGTAGGGAGAAAAGGTAGCAGGTGCTGCTTTGGCCAATTTTATTGGACTGTACCATGAATGAGAATGTAAAGTGTTTTAGTCAGTCAGTCATATTTATTGAGCTCTTATTGTGCAAAGAGAACTGTAATAATAATGATAATAATAATGGCATTTATTAAGCACTTACTATGTGCAAATCACTGTTCTAAGTGCTAAGGCGGTTACAAGGTGATCAGGTTGTCCCACGGGGGCTTACAGTCTTAATCCCCATTTTGCAGATGTGGTAACTGAGGCACAGAGAAGTTAAGTGACTTGCCCAAAGTCACACAGCTGACAAGTGGTGGAGGCAGGATTTGAACCCGTGACCTCTGACTCCAAAGCCCGTGCTCTTTCCACTGAGCCACGCTGCTTCTCATGTAATAACTGTAATGAGTACTTGGGAGAGTACAGTATAACAATATAGCAGACACATTCCCTGCCCACAACAAGCTCATAGTCTAGAGGGGGAGACAGACATTAATATGCATCAATAAAATTACAAATATGTACAAAAGTGCTGTGGGGCTGTGGAGGGGGATGAAAAAAGGGAGAAAGTCAATTTGACACAGAAGGGAGGGGGAGGCAAGGAGGGCTTAGTCACAGAAGGCCTCTTGAGGAGACGAGCCTTCAATAAGGCTGTGAATGTGGGGAGAAGAATAATTGTCTGTCGGATGTGAAGAGGGAGGCAGGACGTGGGTAAGAGGTTGGTGCCTCTTACATATTTACTATTCTTGTACATATTTACTATTCTATTTATTTTGTTAATGATGTGCCTCCAGCTTTACTTCTATTTATTCTGATGTCTTGACACCTGTCCACATGTTTTGTTGTCTGTCTCCCCCTTCTAGACTGTGAGCCCGTTGTTGGGTAGGGACCGTCTCTATATGTTGCCAACTTGTACTTCCCAAGTGCTTAGTACAGTGCTCTGCACACGGTAAGTGCTCAATAAATACAATTGAATTAATTAATTAATGGTGGTGAGGTAGATGAGATATAGGTACAGTGAGAAGGCTGGCATTAGAGTATTGAAGTGTGTGGGCTGGTTTACTAGTCTGAGTTCTGTTTATTGGGGCAATGCCAACCATAGTGAGTGAACGTTTCTACTGAAGAAACACCTCGGTTGTTCCATGAGGTGGACAAAGCTAAACAGGGATCCTGGCATAAACAATTTCTGCCCAGTTTAGGCAACAAATACCTTAGTTTCTACCAAAGGTGACTGTCCTGTCGCTAGTTCACAGCGTGGTACAGTGCTGTGGTGTCTTTGGCTGTAAATGGGCTTTGCACATAAAAACCTTTGCATGAACTTTGTAGTGCATTGCACCCCTGCCTGCTATTCACTGGTTGTGTGTCATGAGCCAGCATCATCATCATCATCATCAATCACATTTATTGAGCGCTTACTGTGTGCAGAACACTGTACTAAGCGCTTGGGAAGTACAAGTTGGCAACATATAGAGACAGTCCCTACCCAACAGTGGGCTCACAGTCTAAAAGGGGGAGACAGAGAACAAAACCAAACATACTGACAAAATAAAATAAATAGAATAGATATGTACAAGTAAAATAAATAAATAGAGTAACAAATATGTACAAACATATATACACATATACAGGTGCTGTGGGGAAGGGAAGGAGGTAAGATGTGGGTGATGGAGAGGGGGGCGAGGGGGAGAGGAAGGAAGGGGCTCAGTGTGGGAAGGCCTCCTGGAGGAGGTGAGCTCTCAGCAGGGCCTTGAAGGGAGGAAGAGAGCTAGCTTGGCGGATGGGCAGAGGGAGGGCATTCCAGGCCCGGGGGATGACGTGGGCCGGGGGTCGATGGCGGGACAGGCGAGAACGAGGTAACACAACTAGGTAACTACGAGGTAACACAGCAGGAACACAACAAATAGGGAAGAGAGAGTGTTAATGGTACTACTACACAAACCGCTTGCACATTAATCAACTCCTTTGCACAAGCTTTTAATCCTGAAATCTCAGGACTGAAACTCATCTATTGTCCCCAACAGGAAATTTAATCAGTCAATCAATGGCATTTATTGAATGCTTGCTTTGTGTAAAGCAGAGAAGCACCATGGCCTAGTGGCTAGAGCACAAGCCTGGGAGTCAGAAGGATCTGGATTCTAGTCCCGGCTCTGCCACTTGTCTGCGGTGTGACCATGGGCAAGTCACTTCACTTCTCTGTGCCTCAGTTACCTTATCTGTAAAATGGGGATTAAGGCTGTGAGCCCCATGGAAGGTATGGACTGTGTCCAACCCGATTAACTTATATTTACCCCAGCACTTAGTACAGGACCTGGCACATAGTAAGGGCTTATTAAATACCATAAAAAGCACTGTTCTAACCACTTGGGAAGCACGATACAACATTCAATCATTCATTCAATCGTACTTATTGAGTGCTTACTGTGTTCAGAGCACAGTACTAAGCGCTTGGCAGAGTTATTAGATATGATCCCTGCCCACATAATACTTTGAGAAACTCATCATTTTACTTACTATAAACATTCATTCATTCAGTTGTATATATTGAGTGCTTATTGTGTGCATAGCAATGTACTAAGTGCTTGGGAGAGTACAATATAACAATGAACAGACATATTCCCTGCCACTGAGACTAGTAGACTTGCATGAGACAGAGACTATTTACAAATTGATTAATTTGCACCAGTGCTTAGGACGCTGCCTGGCACATAGTAAGCCCCTAACAAATACCATTATTACATGTTTTGTTTTGTTGTCTGTCTCCCCCTTCTAGACTGTGAGCCCGTTGTTGGGTAGGGACCGTCGGTATATGTTGCCGGCTTGTACTTCCCAAGTGCTTAGTACAGTGTTCTGCACACAGTAAGCACTCAATAAATATGATTGAATGAATGAATGAATATGTGTAATGATGATAATAATAGTAATAATAATAAAATAATAATGGTATTTGTTAAGCACTTACTAAGTGCCAAGCACTGTTCTAAGCTCTGGGAGAGATACAAGGTGATTAGGTTGGACACAGTCCCTGTCCCACATAGGACTCACAGCCTCAATCCCCATTTTACAGATGAGGGAACTGAGGCCCAGAGAAGTGAAGTGACTTAATGATAATAATAATAATAATGGCATTTATTAAGTGCTTACTATGTGCAAAGCACTGTTCTAAGTGCCGGGGAGGTTACAAGGTGATCAGGTTGTCCCACGGGGGGCTCACAATCTTAAACCCCATTTTACAGATGAGGTACCTAATAGTAATAATAATAATGGCATTTATTAAGCACTTACTATGTGCAAAGCACTGTTCTAAGCACTGGGGATGTTACAAGGTGATCAGGTTGTCCCACGGGGGGCTCACAGTCTTAATCCCCATTTTACAGATGAGGTAACTGAGGCACAGAGAAGCTAAGTGACTTGCCCAAAGTCACACAGCTAATTGGCGGATCCGGAATTTGAACCCATGACCTCTGACTCCAAAGCCCAGGCTCTTTCCACTGAGCCACGCTGCTTCTCTGTGTGACTTGTCCAAGGTCACACAGCAGACAGTCTTCTAGACTGTGAGCCCACTGTTGGGGAGGGACCATCTCTATATGTTGCCAACTTGTACTTCCCAAGCACTTAGTACAGTGCTCTGCACACAGTAAGCGCTCAATAAATATGATTGATTGAATGAATGAATGAATGAATGAAAGTGGCGTAGCTGGAATTAGAACTCATGACCTCCTGACGCCCAAGCCTGTGCTCTATCCACTTTGCCATGTTGCTTTGTATTAATGGCTTACTGGGTGCCAGGCACAGCATTCTAAGCACTGGGGTAGAAACAAACTAATCAAGTTGGATTTGAAAAGTTGCTCAAATGTTTATAAACATATATATATGGACATAGATTTATACAGATAGATAAAAAGATCTGATAATTAGTAATCTGTTAAGCACTTATGTATTAAGTGCTGAGGTAAATACAAGGTTATGAGATGTTTCTAGACTGTGAGTCCGTTGTTAGGTAGGGATCGTCTCTATATGTCGCCAACTTGTACTTCCCAGGCACTTAGTACAGTGCTCTGCACACAGTAAGCGCTCAATAAATACAATTGAATGAATGAATGAATTGAAAATAGTTCATATCTCACATAGGGCTCAAAACCCCTTTGATCTGGATTTCATATATAAGGAAGCTGAGGCCCAGAGATAAGTAAGTGCCCAAGATCATTCATTCATTCATTCAATCATATTTATTGAGCGCTTACTGTGTGCAGAGCACTGTACTAAGCGCTTGGGAAGTACAAGTTGGCAACATATAGAGACGGTCCCCACCCAACAGTGGGCTCACAGTCTAGTCACTCAGTCGTATTTATTGAGTGCTCATTGGGTACAGAACAGTGTACCAAGATAACACAGTAGACTAATGATGGAGCTGGAACTAGAACTGAGGTCTTCTGACTCTGTCCCATGTTTTATCCACAATGCCTTGAGGCATCCCAACGGGGATGACCATTTTGCACAGTGAAAATAAGACTAAAGAAAACCCAGCTAATTTTCCTCTAGACTGTAAACTCGTCATGGGCAGGGAACATGTCTGGTAATTCTGTTGTACGTACTCTCCGAAGGGCTTAGTATGTAGTAAGTGCTGAATACACTGTAGGAGAAGTAGCATGATACAGTGGATAGAGCATGGCCTGGCAGTCTGAAGGTCATGGGTTCTAATTGTGACTCTGCCACTTGTCTGCTGTGTGACCTTGGATCTTGACAAGTCATTTAACTTCTCTGTGCCTCAGGTAACCCATCTGTAAAATGGGGATTGAGACTGTGAGCCCCTTGTGAGACAGGGACTTTGACAAACCCGATTTGCTTGTATCCACCCCAGCTCTTAGTGCAGTGCCTGGCACATAGTAAGCACTGACAAATACCATAATCATTATAGGACTGATTGATTGATTGCAGCATGTGAACAACCAAGGGTCAGTTCAAGGGTCAGTTCTTGGTGCCCTTCTATTCTCTATTCTATTCTCTAGCTACACTCACTCCCTTGGTGAACTCATTCACTCCCATGGCTTCAACTATCATCTCTACGCTGATGACACTCAAATCTACATCTCTGCCCCTGCTCTCTCTCCCTCCCTTCAGGCTCGTGTCTCTTTCTGCCTTCAGGACATCTCCATCTGGATGTCTGCCCACCATCTAAAACTCAGTATGTCCAAGACTGAACTCCTTGTCTTCCCTCCCAAACCCTGCCCTCTCCCTGACTTTCCTGTCACTGTTGATGGCACTACCATCCTTCCTGTCTCACGAGCCCGCAACCTCGGTGTCATCCTTGACCCCGTTCTCTCGTTCACCCCTCACATCCAATCTGTCACCAAAACCTGCCGGTCTCACCTCCATAACATCGCCAAGATCTGTCCTTTCCTCTCCATCCATTCATTCATTCAATCAATCATATTTATTGAGCACTTACTGTGTGCAGAGCACTGTACTAAGCGCTTGGGAAGTACAAGTTGGCAACACATAGAGATGGTCCCTACCCAACAACGGGCTCACAGTCTAGAAAGGGGAGACAGACAACAAAACAAAAGAAAACATATTAACTAAATAAAATAAATAGAATAAATATGTACAAGTAAAATAAATGAATGAATAAATAGAGAAATAAATATGTACAAGTAAAATAAATGAATGAATAGAGAAATAAAAATGTACAAACATATATATACATATATACAGGTGCTGTGGGGAGGGGAAGGAGGTAAGGTGGGGGGATGAAGAGGGGGAGGAGGGGGAGAGGAAGGAGGGGGCTCAGTCTGCCTTGCTGGTTCAATCTCTCATTTTATCCCGACTGGATTATTGCATCAGCCTCCTCTCTGATCTCCCATCCTCCTGTCTCTCCCCACTTCAGTCTATACTTCACGCGTCTGCCCAGATCATCTTCATGCAAAAATACTCTGGGCATGTCACTCCCCTCCTCAAAAATCTCCAGTAGCTGCCAATCAACCTATGCATCAAGCAAAAACTCCTCACTCTCAGTTTCAAGGCTGTCCATCACCTCGCCCCCTCCTACCTCACCTCCCTTCTCTCCTTCTCCAGCCCACCCTGCACCCTCCGCTCCTCTACCACTAACCCCCTCACCGTGCCTCGTTCTTGCCTGTCCTGCCGCCGACCCCCGACCCACCTCCTCCTCCTGCCCTGGAATGCCCTTCCTCCACACATCCACCAAGCTAGCTCTCTTCCTCCCTTCAAAGCCCTACTGAGAGCTCACCTCCTCCAAGAGGCCTTCCCAGACTGAGCCCCCTTTTTCCTCTCCCCCTCCCCATCCCCCCCGCCCTACCTCCTTCCCATCCCCACAGCACCTATATATATGTTTGTACAGATTTATTACTCTATTTTACTTGTACATATTTACTATTCTATTTATTTTGTTAATGATGTGCATTTAGCTTTAATTCTATTTGTTCTGATGACTTGACACCTGTCTACATGTTTTGTTGTCTGTCTCCCCCTTCTAGACAGTGAGCCCATTGTTGGGTAGGGACCATCTCTATATGTTGCCAACTTGTATTTCCCAAGCGCTTAGCACAGTGCTCTGCACACAGTAAGTGCTCAATAAATACAACTGAATGAATGAATAAATGAATGAACAACCAAAGATTTCATGCATAGACAGAGCTCAGAGCTTATTAAGTGATCCAAATTAAAGTAAAAACATCTAATTAACAATTTGACAATCACAGTGTCAAAGTTTATTCCCATCTTATGATCTACAAAGCAAGATTAGTGTCCAAACATCTCTATGGCTGTGAATTCTGAAGCTGCCAAAAAGGTCCATCCAATTTCTTGAATTGTGTCATTTAAATCATTCATGTGTCTAAACTGAAATCCTAAAACAAGTTTCCCAGACAGTGAGATCTGGCATCAAAGCATTTTCAGCTTCACAGGGGAAAGAGTGGGCTTGCGTGAGAAGGAGTGAGTTCATGATGACTCCCGAAGTGCTGCTGCATTTGTGAAATGTGGAAAACATCCCATACATTCAAACTGTCACGAAATCTTGTCAGTTCACATCTCTAGAATCCCCGCTTTCCTTTCCATCCAGACAGCTACCATACTGATCAAAAGACTCATCATATCCTGCTTTGACTACCGCATAAGGTTTCTTGCTGACCTCCCAGAATCCTATCTCCCCCTCTTTCCATTCTATATTTCACTCTGCTGCCCAGATCATTTTTCTAAAAAGCAGCTCAGGTCACATCTCCCCACTCCTCAAGTTACCCATCCACCTCCTCATCAAGAGAAGCAGCGTGGCTCAGCGGAAAGAGCACGGGCTTTGGAGTCGGAGGTCATGGGTTCAAACCCCAGCTCCGCCAACTGTCAGCTGTGTGACTTTGGGCAAGTCACTTCACTTCTCTGTGCCTCAATTCCCTCATCTGTAAAATGGGGATTAAGATTGTAAGCCCCATGTGGAACAACCTGATCACCTTGTAACCCCCCCCAGCGCTTAGAACAGTGCTTTACACATGGTAAGCGCTTAACATAGTAAGTGCTTTGCACACAGTACGTGTTTAATGCATGTCATTGATTGATTTTACCCTATCTACCCTGCCCTTTGTGTCAACTATAAATTTGGCTATTTAAAGTACTTAGATACCCCACAGTATATGCAAATATTCTTACACTCTACTGTTTCTCCTATCCCTAATCTATTTTAATACCTATCTCCCCTATAGACTGTAAGCTCCTTCCTGTGGGCAGGGATCACATTTACAAGAGAAACAGATTGGACCCAGGCCATGTGCCCTATGGAGTTCACAGGGTTAATCCCCATTTTACAGGTAAGGTAACTGAGGCATGGAGAAGTGAAGTGATTTGCCTACTGTCACACAGCAGACAAGTGGCAGAACCCAGGGCCTTCTGGCTCCCAGCCCGTGCTCTACCCTCTAGGCCATTTTGCTTCCCAAGCTCTTAGTGTTTTACAAACAGTTAACACTTGGATACCACTGGTAGACTGATTTAGAACCTGGAGATAGAAAGACAATGCTTAGTAAATCCTATCTTGGAAAGAACTACCAGGGCATCGCAGTCCAGGAAGACAACATTGGTGCCAGAACAACATGAAGGAAAACAGTTAAAAGAGAGTGGCTCTTCGGGAACACAGGCTTTGTGAAGAGTACATCTCAGACAAAAACAAAATCAAGAGCAGGCTAAACCCCACAGACTGTCAAAGCAGGTGTATGATAAAGGATGGTCTTGATGCAAAGACACTGGTTTCTTCACAGACTCTTGCATTCATTGTCTGTGCACTCAAAGACAAAAACTGTCTTCCTAAATCTCTTCGATAAGTCATGGGTCGCTGGACATTCCAAGGTGTAAATTATGTTCTTGGGGATTAATTAATTAATAATGACGTTTATTAAGCGCTTACTATGTGCAAGGCACTGTTCTAAGCACTGGGGGGATACAAGGTGATCAGGTTGTCCCACGTGGGGCTCACAGTCTTCATCCCCATTTTACAGATGAGGTAACTGAGGCACAGAGGAGTTAAGTGACTTGCCCAAAGTCACACAGCTGACAAGTGGCGGAGAGTAGGTATGCAGGTTTTTCTTTGACTTCTTGTTTCCCATCCTCAGATCTGCTTAGATAGAAACGTTTCTTCAGATTTTCATGAAGTCACTTTTATTATCAAACTCAATTACTTCTTTTTTCTTTCTGCAAGGACCATTTTGGCGGGGAGTTCAATATTGCAGTAGTTTTAGGGTCAGCGTTAATTTCTACCAACTGAAATACAATGTCCTTCTCAATCTGGGTATCATCTATCAGACTTTGAAGGTCAAGCTATAGATGGTGGAGCATGAAATTAAGTGAAACAAATAGAAGCTGGACGTACTCCATCCTCCTTCTCCCCTGTTTGGGGAGTCCTGATTCTCTCAGGTGTCTCTTCCTGTTGCTAGCACAAATGAATCATTTCTATTCTCTCCCGCATATCTGCCCAGAGACGATGGGTGGAATTTTTTCAGCTGAGATAAAACGTCCAAGTCACAATTTACTCTTAAACAGAAGTAAATGATGTCAACATAATTGCATGTGCTTTTTAAATCGAATAACCTTTTTTTAAATAATGAATTAAAAAGCAGGAACCTTTTAATGATAGCAAACAGCATGAGTCAATTAGTCATTACTCTGCTTCTCAGTACCTGTTTAATTTACTTTAGATATTTTGTTCTAACAAAACTGGAAGCAAGGCAACTGAACATAAACAAAATAAGAGCATCTCGAAGGTTTTCCCGGCCTGTTGATAAGGGTATGTCTGTCAAACTTGGAAAGTATTTGTTCTGCCTCCCTACTTTTGCACAATGAGCACAGTGAGCAGATATGAAATTGGGAGATATAGATAATGATGCAAAAACATACCATTTCACAAACGGAGGCAGAGGGCATTGCAAAAATTAAACCTAAAATACATAATCACAGTGAAATCATTTTCACCTGAAGAGTGATAGTTTCTCCTATTAGAAGCAAAGAGGGGTTACTAACCCCTCAGAACTGTAACCTATTCAGGTTGATAAAATCCACATATGAAACGTCCCTGAAAACCCATCCCCGACCCCATCAATTGAACGGTATCTAGGAAACTAAGCATATCTTCTCGTGACTATGATTGATCTTGACTGTGACTGGAGTTCTCAATTTTTGCTTCTCATGCATCCCCTCTCTCTGAAAGCCTCTCCAATTACCCATTTCCCACATCATCTCACCACCCCACCGCCCACGCAAAATACTCCACAGTTATCTCTCCCTTTGCCTACCCCTTAGGGGTGAAACAAGATTTATTGAAGTGAATACATTAAAAGTTAAAAGATCTAATATTCATCCCAGCTTTGTCCTGAGCTACTGTCTAATTTCTCTATGCCTCAGTTTCCTCATCTATAAAATGAGTTGTTGGAAGGATGAAACAACATCATAGATGTCAGAGAGCTATGGCAAAATAATGATAATGATAATAATGGTATTTGTTAAGCACTTACTGTGTGCCAGGCACTCTACTAAGCACTGGGGTGGATACAAGCAAATCAGGTTGGACACAGTCCCTGTCCCATATGGGACTCACACCCTTAATCCCCGTTTTATAGATGAGGTAACTGAGGCTCAAGGAAGTGAAATGACTTGCCCAAGGTCACACAGCAGACAAGCAGCAGAGCCGGGATTAGAACCCACGACTTCTGACTCCCATGCCTGAGCTCTACCCACCATGCCGTGCTGCTTTTCTTAAATAAAATCACAGTGAAATGTCCGGGCATTCTTAACATGTTAAAGTCTGAGGGAGGGAAGGGGAGGACGAGAGTGAGGAAAAGGCTATTTATTCCATTGATAGATATCACTATGTGTTATTGCTCCCACCAAATGATCCTTCAGGCCTCTGCACTCTAAACTCTGTGTTTGTCCCCGACTCCTATGTTTGAGACCCAATCATCTGTAGGTGATATGTGAAGTGGGACAAGTTTTCTTTGAGCTATGCCTTCCTACTCTACCCTAATCCTCCTTGACCTCTCAGCTGCCCTCAACACTGTGGACCACCCTCTTCTCCTCAACGCGCTATCCAACCTTGGCTTCACAGACTCTGTCCTCGCCAGGTTCTCCTCTTATCTCTCAGGCCATTCATTCTCAGTCTCCTTCATGGGCTCCTCCTTCCCCTCCCATCCCCTTACTGTAGGGCTTCCTCAACGGTCAGTTCTTGGTCCCCTTCTGTTCTCTATCTACACTCACTCCCTTAGTGACCTCATTCACTCCCACAGCTTCAACTATCATCTCTACGCAGATGACACCCAAATCTACATCTCTGCCCCTGCTCTCTCTCCCTCCCTCCAGGCTCATATCTCCTCCTGCCTTCAGGACATCTCCATCTGGATGTCTGCCTGCCTTCTAAAACTCAGTGTGTCCAAGACTGAGCTCCTTATCTTCTCTCCCAAACTCTGTCCTTTCCCTGACAGTCCCATCACTGGGGATGGCACTACCATCCTTCTCGTTTCACAGGCCCGCAACCTTGGTGTCATCCTCGACTCCACTCTCTCACTCACCCCACACATCCAATCTGTCATCTAAACCTGCCGGTCTCACCTCCGCAATATCGCCAAGATCTGCCCTTTCTTCTCCATCCAAACCACTACTTTGCTGGTTCAATCGCTCATCCTATCGTGACTGGATTACTGCATCAGCCTCCTTTCTGATCTCCCATCCTCCTGTCTCTCCCCACTCAGTCTATACTTCACTCTGCTGCCTGGATTATCTTTGTGCAGAAATGCTCTGGGCCTGTCACTCCCCTCCTCAAAAATCTCCAGTGGTTCCCTGTCAACCTACAAATCAATCAAAAACTCCTCACTCTCAACTTCAGTGTTCTCCATCACCTTGCCTCCTCCTACCTCACCTCCCTACTCTCATTCTACAGCCCAGCCTGCACCCTCTGCTCCTCTGCCACTAACCATGTCTCAATCTCACCTGTCCTGCCATCAACCCCTGGTCCACATCCTTCCCTTGGCCTGGAATGCCCTCCCTCCACACATCCGCCAAACTAGCTCTTTTCCTCCCTTCAGAGCCCTACTGAGGGCTCACCTCCTACTGGAGGCCTTCCCAGACTGAGCCCCTTTTTTCCTCTCCTCCTCCCCATCGCCCCCTCCGCCCTACCTGCTTCCCCTTCCCACAGCACTTGTATATATTTGTACATATTTATTACTCTATTTTACTTGTACATATTTACTACTCTATTTTATTAATGATATGCATATAGCTGTAGTTCTATTTATTCTGATGGCTTTGACACCTGTCTACATGCTTTGTTTTGTTGTCCGTCCCCCTTCTAGACTGTGAGCCCGGTGTAAGGGACTGTCTCTATATGTTGCCAACATGTACTTCGCGAACGCTTAGTACAGTGCTCTGCACACAATAAGTGCTCAATAAATACAATTGAATGAATGAATAAGGACTGCCATTTTGGTACCAGGAACATCATCCCACACGGAAGACAAGAAGTCCTCAAATCTTAATAATAATTGTGATATTTGTTCAGTGCTTTCTATGTACTGAGCACCATTCTAAGCACTAGAGTAGATACATGTTATTCAGGTTGGACGTAGTCTTTGTCTCCTTTGGGGCTCACACTCTTAATCCCCGTTTTTTACAGATGAGGTAACTGAGGCCCACAGGTGACAGGGCTAGGCAAGGCTGTCCTTTAACCCTTGACCCCTGTGAGCTTCCATTGAGCCCATCTTTGAGCCCTGATCCTAGCAGTGGACCTTGGAATCTGCCAACAGATTTGAAAAGATATAGGCTACCAACCGTTTCACTGGTCATTTCATTTCAGGACTACAGGAGGTTTTTAGCTCTGAGCTACATCTCCACAAATTGGTATGCAGCCCCATGGTGCACAGTGCATGCATCCTTAATAAGACTGCTGCGGACAGAAAATTAGAAAACACCTAACTTACATCCTACACAGTCAGGAAGAGATAAATGATAAATGAATCATGCTAATCCTGCCAGATTGGAGAAACCATCACAAAACTAAACTGGCCTCTAAAGTATTCAGAGCGCCCTAAATTCTATTAGATTACCGCATTGTAATGTAGTATTTGACAACATTTACTCACCGTTTTCTGCCTGAGCATGATTTCCATTTTATATAGTTTGCTTTCTCGCAGCCTGAGAAAGTGCAAGGAGGTGTGAGTTATTCTAGGATGTGCTTAAAAAAAAAGGAGGAAAGAAAGAAATGAGGTACATAATATTATTTGGAAATGTTTGTGTATAAGATTTTTCAATAAATTTAGATAAGCAAACCAGTCTTCCACGAGTTGAGAAGCAAATGCACTGCACGTGGAAACTGATAAAATGTTGATTCCAATTGTGTAATACTTTTGGAATATTTGGCCATGGCTTTTCTGATTTCTAGA
The DNA here is from genome assembly GCF_015852505.1 of Tachyglossus aculeatus. NCBI lineage: Eukaryota > Metazoa > Chordata > Mammalia > Monotremata > Tachyglossidae > Tachyglossus > Tachyglossus aculeatus. The sequence goes on from NC_052066.1 coordinate 86,715,303, forward strand.
GGGCTACATGGGGCAAGGAGAGGGCAAGGGAGACTTAATTCCTGACCTGTCTCACTGTCACCCTATCATTGATTTTACCTCCTTCACCCTTTGGCATTTTCACATTACATTTCTGTCCCCACAAGTGCTTTGTGTGCATTTTTCAGCTCCGTGGGTTTTTTTTTTAATTTTTTTTTTAATTTCACCTGCTTCTGTATTTCTGGGCCATCCCAACTGGTGGGTTACCAACAATACTACAGTAGAATTTCTCACTGGTTGGCAAAAAAAACCCCAAAAAACCCCAACAAAAATAATTTGTGACTTCCTGAAGCAGAGGTACCTCTTCTCATGGGTCTGCTATCAGTCAGTACTGGCAACGTCTTCAATATTCTTTGCCCATTGTGCTTCCATCATACAAATGGAGATGTGGAGCATAGTAACACAGTCTTTTTGTGTGCATGCTACTATTCCATTTTCCTGGAAAAACCTGCATTTTACTAAGCACCATAGAGAAGTCATAGTTATTTAATAATGAGGCCCTACATCAGTCTAAATGTGCATTGATTGTCAAGGTGCTAAAGGGTTCCATTGTTTGAAGGTATGATTAAATGATATTTCCTTTTAAAAAGTAATTAATAATAATAATGATGGCATTTATTAAGCACTTACTATGTGCAAAGCACTGTTATAAGCACTGCGGTGGACACAAGGTGATCAGTTTGTCCCACGGGGGGCTCACAGTCTTTAATCCCCATTTTACAGATGAGGTAACTGAGGCTCAGAGAAGTTAAGTGACTTGCCCAAAGTCACACAGCTGACAATTGGCGAGCCAGGATTTGAACCCATGACCTCTGACTCCAAAGCCTATGCTCTTTCCACTGAGCCACACTGCTTCTCTATTAGCAGTAAGCAGTAAGTGTTATTAGTAAATAATTAGCAGTAAGTGCTGTGATACTTAAGCATTACAACATTCAGGTTTGAAACAGATGACTCATAGGAGATTAGGAGGAAGTGGCCAAGCTAAAAAAACATTTTAGATATTAGAACTCCTCAACACCTCTGCTCAGGTAAGGTAGTAGTAGTAGTGATATTATTCCTTGAGAGCTTACAGTGTGCAGAGCTCTGTACTAAGCACTGGGAAAGAATATATAAGTGGGAATTGGACAGTCCCTCAGGGGCTCACAATATAAAAGATACCTTTATTTTAAGAAATCAGAGAAAGAACTTGAATAGGTCACTTTATTCTGTGTAGTATCACACCTGTAAATCAATCCATTTGCATATAAGTATACCTGAATGTGTCATAATTATTCCCAGTGGTGGTTCTCACATGTATTATACTTTGTGTACATGGCTGCCTTTGAAAAAGCTACTGATTACTCATTAATTATCTGTCATATTATGAGAACCTGACATTATTATTAAATAGAGCAAATGTAAATAGAACCATCAGTGTTAATTTCTTGCAGATAAAATGTTCTATGGAGACAGGGGAACTTGGACAACTAGACGGAGCCAAGAAAGGAAATGAGACAGAGATGGAGAAACAGAGACAGATGAAAGGACTAAAAAAGAAGAGGGAGACAGGAAATAGAATTAGTAGACATGATCCCTACTGTTAGGGAGTTTAAAATCTAGCAGGGGAGGTACACACTGAAATAAATTGCAGGTGGGGGGGAGCAACAGAGCATAAATGTATGTATTTATGCTATGGCAATGGTAGCAGGGAATACGTCTGTTTATAATTTTACTGTACTCTTCCAAGAGAAGCAGCGTGGCTCAGTGGAAGAGAAGCAGCATGGCTCAGTGGAAAGAGCCCAGGCTTTGGAGTCAGAGGTCACAAGCTCAAATCCCTGCTCCCCCACTTGTCAGCTGTGTGACTTTGGGCAAGTCACTTAACTTCTCTGGGCCTCAGTTCCTCATCTGTAAAATGGGGATGAAGACTGTGAGCCCCCTGTGGGACAACCTCATCACCTTGTAACCTCCCCAGCGCTTAGAACAGTGCTTTGCACATAGTAAGCACTTAATACATGCTATCATTATTATTATTATTAAGTGCTTAATACAGTACTGTGCACACAGTAAGTGCTCAGTAAATATGATTGAATGATCGTCGTATGAATGATGGTGAGAATGGTTGTGGTGCTGAGATCGGGAGGCTCTCCAAGTGCTTAGGTCATGTGGAATTGTTGAGGTGGCAGTTGAGGGGGAAAATCAGGTTAGGGGATGAGACATCAGTTGGGACAGGCCTCTTAATTTCAGAAGGGCCTGAAAGGTAGGGAGAGCAATGGTCTGCTGGGTGTGAATCAATCAATCAAGCACTTACGGTATGGAGGGCACAGAGTTCTAAGCATCCATGGCCTAGTGGATAGAGCATGGGCCTGGGAATCAGAAGGACCTGCGTTCTAATCCCTGCTCTGCCTCCTGTCTGCTGTGTGACCTTGAACAAGTCACTTTACTTCCCTGTGCCTCAGTTACCTGAATGGTAAAACGGGGATTAAGACTGTGAGCCCCGTGTGGGAAAGGGACAGTGTCCAACCTGATAAGCTTGTATCTGCCCCAGGGCTTAGAACAGTGCTTGACATATAGTAAGCACATAACAAATGCCATCATCATTATTATTATTCATCAGTCAATGAATTAATCAGTGGTATTTATTGAGGACTTATTATATGCAGGACACTGTACTAAGCGCTTGGGATACTACACTACAATAGAGCTGGAAGACATGTTCCCTGCCCATAAGAAGGAGGGTAGCATTCATATTACAATATGAATTATAATTGACTGAGCCCCCCTCCTGCCTCTCCCCCTCCTCCCCCTCCCCATTCCCCCAACTTACCTCCTTCCCTTCCCCACAGCACTTGTATATATGTTTGTATATATTTATTACTCTATTTATTTTACTTGTACATATTTATTCTATTTCTTTTATTTTGTTAATATGTTTTGTTCTCTGTCTCCCCCTTCTAGACTGTGAGCCCACTGCTGGGTAGGGACCATCTCTGTATGTTGCCAACTTGTACTTCCCAAATGCTTAGTCCAGTGCTCTGCACACATTAAGCGCTCAATAAATACGATTGAATGAATGAATGAATGAAAAATGGCAGTGAGTGAAGAAATGAAGCAAGATCTTTCTTTAGGTACTATGTAAGGGAATCTATCAGGCCCTTGTGCCAAATTGAAATGAGAATTATAGCAATTCTATGTGTGTGCTCCCAAGCCCAGTAATATAGTGTTTCCTGAAACATTCTGGATTGGTCTGAACAAAGAAAAAACTGAATTTATACCTTTTCCAGTCATTTCTTTTGAGAGAAACTAGCTATGAATGTAGGCAATGATGTACCATGTCATCTCAATGGTCAATTCAGCCAATATTCTTTCTCCGAGAATAATCCCAAAGGATACTTGAATGAACTATGTGACGGTTGCCCTCCTTGACAGCTATCCTCCTTCAGGGATATATCCACCTGATGTTCTAGCTTTTTACCTCTGCAGTACTAAATTTTTCTCTAATGGTATTTGTTAAGCACTTACTTTGTGCCAGACACTGTACTAAGCACTGGAGTAGAAACAAGGTGGGACACAGGCCATATCCCATATGGGGCTCACAGTCTTAATTCCCACTTTACAGATGAGGTAACTGAGGCACAAAGAAGCAAAGTAACTTTCCTAAGGTCATTGAACAGACGAGTGGCGGAGCCCGGATTAGTCCCCAGATCCTTCTGACTCTCAGGCCAATGCTCAGGTCACTTATCCATATCGCTTCTCCACGGATTTATCCAAACCCTCCTTGAACCTACAGTATTTTTAGCCTCCATAACTGGTACATTAATTCCAACCGATTACTCTTTGGTAAGCGACAATCCTGTCTTTGCTCTGTCCCTATTCTTCATAGCTTCATGATTTGCTTGCCAGAAAAATCCCTTGTTGCGACAATCTGTCATCATGCCCCACACCCTGATCAAATCATTCAGTGAACTGTTTTTAAAACTTCTAGTCAAATGTTTTTCCTCCATTATAAAGTTTACCTTTAGTGCACCAAATACAAACACAACTTTTCTTTATCTTCTGGAGGAAAACAAGGCATGTTTTTTCTGAACCACTAAATGATATCAGGCTTTCAAGAGGAAGAATTGAAATGCTTGTGCAGTGAAATGATTGATTTGTTTGAATAATGAATGAGCAATTTCATGTGCATATTTGTGTCAGAAAAACGAGGGCCTGTATTTTGGTCATGATCTGCATCAGTGATCTCATTATACCTGTTTGGGCACAGCCAGAAATCTATGCAACTAGTTGTTAGGCAACATCTACATCCGGCAGTTTCATTAAAGTCCTCCTGTGATTAACATGGAGAAGGGGGGTGCACTATAAGGAAAACTCTCTTGGATGGATGGGAAAGGGCAAGGTGGATAATGGCCCATTTCTGGAGGTTTCTGATCCCCGACTGAGAGATAGATCACTTTATGCTGAGGGCCCAGCATAATGTGTGTGACACCGTGCGTGTTCCAGTTAGAAGTATTTTCTTGTTTCACCCCTGTCAACCCGCGTGGGATGTGGTGTTGGCAAGGTCGTGGAGACATGTAATTCAGGTGAGTCCAAGATAAAGTCATCTGCGGAGAAAAGAGAGTTGAACTTTGAGCCAAATTTCAGGAAATGAGATGTGCTGTGCATTTTGGAAAAACTGTTGTCAGAGGCTCCTGCACCTTCCCCACTCTGACCCCAAGAAACTAAGTTCTCGCTCAGTTTTGTGCAAGGATGTGGTGATCATACTGGGGCTTCCCTCAACTCCACTTTAGTGTCCCTGCTGTTTCACAACCCCTAAGCCCCCAACAGTTCCCATGACTGAGGGAAGGTAAGTATTCCCATTCATTCCTGTCCTCATTCCTCCCCTGATCACCCTGGAACTGGACCCAATGGAACCAGTAAGGCACATCTCCACCAAGAAGCCTTCCCTGACTAAGCCCTTCTTTCCTCTTCTCCCACTCCCTTCTGCCTCACCCTGATTTGCCCCCTTTATTCATCCCTCATCCCAGCCCCACAGCACTTCTGTGCATATCTTTCATTGATTTTATTTATTTTAATGACTGTCTCCACCTCTAGACTATAAGCTTGTTGTGGGTAGGGAATGTGTCTGTTAATTGTTCTATTCATTCATTCATTCATATTTATTGAGCACTTACTGTGTGCAGAGCACTGTACTAAGCACTTGGGAAGTACAAGTTGGCGACATATAGAGACGGTCCCTATACAACAACGGGCTCACAGTCTAGAAGGGGGAGACTGATGACAAAACAAAACATATTAACAAAATAAAATAAATACAATAGTAATTATGTACAAGTAAAATAGAGTAATAAATCTGTCAATCAATGGTATTTACTGAGCACCTGTGGTGTGGAGAGCATTGTACTATGCCCTTAATAACAACGATGATAATAACAATAGTGTTATTTGTTTAGCACGTACTGTGTGCCATTCATTCATTCATTCAATCATATTTATTGAGTGCTTAGTGTGTGCAGAGCACTGTACTAAGCGCTTGGGAAGTACTAGTAGTGAACACTCCCAAGCACTTTATATAGTGCTCTTCACAAAGTAAGCTCTCAATTGAATATATGAATGATTGAATGACCAGGGGCGAGCAGATCGCTCTGAGGGGTGTCTACAGTCTGTCTTCTGGCTCCTTGGAAGCTTCTGCTTTGGCGTCAGTGAGGCTTGGCTATAGGTGGTCCCTGGACCAACCTCACAAAGTCATGTGCTTCCTGTAAACTTGGGAGGCCCAAGCTCTTTCAGGAGACTGTAGTTCTAAGTGGTACCACAGGCACTCATGGCTTTGAAAGAGTGAATCCCTTTCAGCCACTTGGGTCATTTAGAAGTGGAGCCAACAGGGCAGAATACACTAGGAAATTGCACAGTCTGAAAGTCATTCTTGCCTTAATCAACCCATGGGCACGTTTTCGTAACTCTAGAAAACCCACTAAACAGAAAATGTTTAATCAGTTAAAAACTTTCCCATTCCCAGGGCCTGATAAATAGAGTTAATGTGAGAAAATCACCACGTGCTAGCTTCCACTGTGAATATGAAATTACTTCCAGTTTCCAACCCTGGAAATTTTGCCTACAATACCCTAGGCTCAGTAAAGAATTTTCTAACTCCTCAAGTCCAGTAGACGAGCTGGATTCAGTGTGACTGTATGAAAAAGCAGCACTGTGGGCTGGGTTGCGGAGTCACAGTATTTTATATTTTGACATGGTGGTCCATGGTGCAAGATCTGGGTCTCTGTTCCGCTTTGACCCAGAGACTTCCTCGATAAGTCCTGCCAGCAAACTTGTGAATCATTAGCATCGTGGAAAAGCCTTTTGTTTGTGAAAGAAGAAGAAGAAAGGTTCCGGGACCCTGTTACTTCTACTCGGTGCTAAGAAAAATATTTTCATCTTTAGACAGGATTAAAAAAAAACTGATTCAAAAAATTTCATTGTAATGAAAACATCCCCAAGGTCCAATTACCAATATAAAAACATTAATTAAAATATAAAAATCATCTAAAGTGATTGTAAAACAGAATTAACTGTAAAGTGGCCATTATATCAGCCATGGGAGCAAGTAACTAGTCCACATTTTCTAAGACTGAAAAATTCCCCAGTGGGACCCCCCTCTCCATCCCCCCATCTTACCTCCTTCCCTTCCCCACAGCACCTGTATATATGTTTGTACATATTTATTACTCTATTTATTTATTTATTTATTTTACTTGTACATATCTATTCTATTTATTTTATTAATATGTTTGGTTTTGTTCTCTGTCTCCCCCTTTCTAGACTGTGAGCCCACTGTTGGGTAGGAACTGTCTCTATATGTTGCCAACTTGTACTTCCCAAGCGCTTAGTACAGTGCTCTGCACACAGTAAGTGCTCAATAAATACAATTGATTGATTGAATGATGATCAAGCTACAGGCCTGAAAGAAACATAAGATGCCTTTGCCCTACTTTCAATTCCTCGCTTTAGATTTTTTTCTCTCAGGGAGGGAGTACTCAACAAGTGCTTTTCTGTGAACTGATGCTTTTGTTCACTTGGATCCCAGGAAACTGGGTAGTGGGAGAGATGGGTGTGGGGAGGACAGATGGAATTGATAAAGTTTGAAGGGGCCAGTGTAGATTTTTGCTGGCTGAAGAAGATTTCTTGAAGTCTGGTGTTTTTTTGGAAAGTCAGAAAGTGTGTTATTGGAGGGGGTTGTCATGGGTGGGAACTGGTGTTGTCTGAGTTTCTCCCAGGATCCAAGGACATTTGGGTTCCATCTTTATGCTGGGTCAGTTACAGTTGTCTACCGATCAGTGGAAAACCCCAAGGATTGCTCCCTCCTTCTTCCATAATTTCTTTACTATTTGTCCTCTCCCTTCCTGGCCTTTCATGGGGGAAGCAGCATGGCTTAGTGGAAATAGCGTGGGCTTGGGAATCAGAGGAGGTGGGTTCTAATCCTGGATCCACCACTTGTCCACTGTGTGACCTTGGGCAAACTGCTTAACTTCCCTATGCCTCAGTTACCTCATCCGTAAAATGGGGATTAAGACTGCGAGCCCCACATGGGACAACCTGATTACCTTGTATCTACCCCAGTGCTTAGAACAATGCTTGGCACATAGTAAGTGCTTAACAAACAGTATTATTATCTATTATTATTATTATCCCCCTCGTCCCCCTCTCCATCCCCCCCATCTTACCTCCTTCCCTTCCCCACAGCACCTGTATATATGTATATATGTTTGTACATATTTATTACTCTATTTATGTATTTATTTATTTTTCTTGTACATATCCTATTTATTTTATTTTGTTAGTATGTTTGGTTTTGTTCTCTGTCTCCCCCTTTTAGACTGTGAGCCCACTGTTGGGTAGGGACTGTCTCTATATGTTGCCAATTTGTACTTCCCAAGCGCTTAGTACAGTGCTCTGCACATAGTAAGTGCTTAATAAATACGATTGATTGATTGATATTATTATTATTATTAATATTATTATTATGCCATGGGAAGCAGCATGGCCTGATGGATAGAGCACAGGCTTGGGAGTCAGAAAGTCATGGGATCTAATCCTAGCTCTTTCACTTGTTTTCTGTGTGGCCTTGGGCAAGACACTTCCCTTCTCTATGCCTCAGTTACCTCATTTGTAAAATGGGGATTAAGACTGTGAGCCCCACGTGGGACAGGGACTGTATCCAACCCGATTTGCTTGTTTCCACTCCAGTGCTTAGTACAGTGTTTGGCAGTCAGTGCTTAACAAATGCCATTATTATTATTCCCTTTGAAATCCAACTTTTGCAAACTAGGGGTTTAGAGGTCTTACTGCTGCCAAGGAATTACTGCTTTAGATAATTTTCTCCAACTGACAGGAAGTTCTGGCAAGCTGTGGGTATGTTCATTCTCTCTCTCTATTATCTCATTCTGGGCAAGGACATATTCAAGCTGGAGTTGGGGAGAGCGCTGCTTGAAAAAAAAAGAAATGATTACATACTGCTGGCTACACATGCCTTGCTGTAGGGCCTGCTTTCAGGAAAAAAGCTTGTATACTTTCTAGAACTATTTTTTAGTGGCGGTGTTCTAAATCACTTTCATAACAAAAACATTTTTCTTTTATTTGATACTTCTTGTTTCAGTATTCCATATGCTAGACCCAGAGGACTTAGTGGATATTTAGTTTTAAAGTCTGAACAGTCCCTTTGAAAACTTTAATGGTGAAAAATGTCTCTTGCCCTGATCTCCACATATCCCACTTGATGGAAGTGTTCAATTCTTGAATTTCTAACTAGACTGTTGGAGACTTTGTCTGAAAATGAAAAAACAAAAACTATTGTGACTAATGATTTGTTTAAAATGAGTCTGATGAATCAGGCATCTGAAGTGTAGGTGTTGTATTTAAAACGTGTCTATATGAGTCGGTATCAGAAAGCACCAAATTATTGTGTCAAATGTTATTACCTAAATGTATACAGAGTAAATATCAATTTAGAAAACTTTATAAGGATCTCTTATTATACTTAATTCAGGAAAGTCTCCTGTGGTATATGGAATACATTGCAACACGTTGGAGCATAAAATTAAGCCTTTCTCCAGATAGAGCAGGGCTTCGAAAACCGGTTCATTTAATACCATTGCTGGATTGATTGATTTTAGGTTGGTTTTACTAATCTCATGCTAGTGGTTTCATTATTCTGAGGCAGAAAAGCTGTGTAGTTTAGTGGAAAGAGCATGGGTTTCGGAGTCAGGGGAATCTAAATTCTAATCCCAGCTCCAACACTTGTCTGCTGTTTGACCTTGAGCAAGTCAATTAACTTCTCTGTGCCTCAGTTTCCTCATCTGTAAAATGAGGATTAAATGTCCCTTCTTCCTTCCCTTTGGTCTGTGAGCCCCAGGTGGGACAGGTACTGTGTCTGATCTTACATCTACCCAGTACTTATTACAGTACTTGGAACATAATAAGCCATTAACAAATACTATTATCATTGACTTATTTTTATTATTATTACATTATTGAATTATTTTTATCTGCAGAAGTGTGTTAATGGTTACCTAAAATCTCTAGATAAACTGTTTATATATTAATGGTAGAATGCATTGTTACTTTGTCATTTTTTTATTATTTTAATGGTATACAAAAGACTTATCTGTGAGCCCACTGTTGGGCAGGGACTGTCTCTATAATGTTGCCAACTTGTACTTCCCAAGCGTTTAGTACAGTGCTCTGCACACAGTAAGCGCTCAATAAATAGGATTGATTGATTGATTGTGTTGAAAAGAAAAAAAAAGCTTGTTGTTGGATAGGAATGGAACTATGGCTGCTATTGTCATTCTTTTGAAGTGATAGCAGAGTTCCTTAGCATTTGTTACTATTGTAGAATAGCTTTGACAGCTGACTGCCCTAGAGAATTCCCTTTTCTCTGGTAGTAAATTAGCTGATTCTTTCAGTTGTGATTTTTGGGAGAACAGATGAAGACCAAGTGTGATTTCTCACACTATATGTATTCTGTCTTCACACCCTTCATCTTAAAGTCATTGTTGTGAAAGGTGCATGAGGAAACACTTAAAATAACCTTTTTGGGGTCAAAAGTGTTTCCCTGTAGACCTGGAGTTCATATGTTTCATATGGTTGAAGGTAAAGAAACATTTCACATCAAATATGAGGGATAGTCTTGAATAAGCACAGCAGATATGGAAAACATGACCCTTCTTTTAATGAGCTGGTAGTCTAGTAGAGAAGCAGCATGGTTCTGTGGAAAGAGCATGGGTTCGGGAGTCAGAGGTTGTGGGTTCTAATCCCGACTCCACCACATGTCAGCTGTGTAACTTTGGGCAAATCACATAACTTCTCTGAGCCTTAGTTACCACATCTGTAAAATGGGGATTAAGACTGTGAGCCCCACGTGGGACAACCTGGTCACCTTGTATCCCCCCCTCAGCACTTAGAACAGTGCTTTGCACACAGTAAGCTCTTAGCAAATGCCATCATTATTAGTAGTAGTAGTAGTAGAGGATTTCACAATCAAAGAGATTTGTGGAAATCACCAAGCAATTATTTTGAAAAAAATCACTTTAAAGATGCAAACATTTAAAACAAGAAGGCTTTTTGATTTCCATTTTTTATGACATTGTCTTGACTGTCTATTTCTCTTTGCTGGAGTAGACCTGGCCTATAATTGCATAATCTGCAAAAGAGAAATAGTCTTTTAGGGGAGTATTTTACAGATGGTCCTCAACTGTCAAAATGACATTCATTGGCAGGCTGAATTATTGTAATCATGCCCATGTCTTTTTATAGAGTACAGCTGTAAATATAAAAGAACAAGCTTTTAATATCCACACAAGAAATTTGGTTTTTGTCAGCAAAAATGTACAGTAAGAATAATTTTGGTAACAGTTTGCTAAAGAATTATTGGTGATTTTAGTTCATAAATCATTGATTTTTATATTCCCTCATATGACATTTTCTCTTTACACTAGCATCAGAGTACAGTATGCAAAGTTCACGTTCCCTTCCATAAATGACATTCAGTAATGATAAAGAAATAGAGGTCCTAAGAGCTTTAGCAGCACAATTTTAAGTGGAACAATCAAGTTAGTTTACATAGAATTGTTCACATATGTCAAGAGATTCAGTTTACTGCCTCAAAATAAATGCTAAATCAGGTAGCGTGGTATTGTGGAAAGAGCAAAGAACTGGGAATTAATAGACCCAGGTTTAAATCCCAGCTCCTCCATACTTGCTTAGTCTTAGATTGGTAAGTTAACCAACTTCTCTGGCCCTCAGTTTCCCCATTTGTAAAATGATGATAAGATACCTGTTCTCCCTCCCTCTTAGAATCTGAGTCTGTGTGGGACAGGATCTGTGTTCAATTCAGTTACTGTGTATCAACCCCAGTGTTTAGAACTATTTGGCATATAATAAATATTTAATAAATATCATTATTCAGTTTTCTTTTCTAATAGACAATCAAGGCTTTGATTGTCTCAGGAGTTTTGACAAATTCTACACATTTGAAAATGCTTGACAAAAGTATTGATCATCCAGCACTTAGAACAGTGCTTGGCACATAGTAAGTGCTTAACAAATATCAGTATTATTATTATTAGATTTGATAACAGATCTATTGCAAAAGATGCTCAAGCTTAATTTGATTCCCTTTGGTCTCCTCTGCACACAGTAGTTGGTTTTGCAAGGTGTGATGTACAGCAATTTTTCACCCAGAGTGTGTATGAAATTATAATTCTAATCTTATAGCATTGTCCCACTTTGCTCATATATGTGTTTATATTATATATATATATATATATATATATATATATATATATATATATTTATATATATATATAATGATGGTATTTGTTAATCACTTACTATGTGCCAAGCACTGTTCTAAGCGCTGGGGTAGATACAAGATTATCAGATTGTCCTATGTGGGACTCACAGTCTTAATCCTCATTTTACATATGAGGTAACTGAGGCACAGAGAAGTTAAGTGACTTGCCCAAAGTCACATAGCTTAATGGCGGAGCTGAGATTAGAACCTACAACCTCTGACTCTCAAGCTCGGCTCTTTCCACTAAGCCACGCTGATATATATGCTCATATATAATTATAACGTATATATATATATAAACATATTTATGATTACATATTATATGTGTACATATATAATTATTATTATTATTGAATTTGTTAAGCATTTACTTTGTGCTGAGCACTGTACTAAGTGCTGGGATAGATACAAGGTAATCAGTTTGTCCCCAGTAGGGCTCACAGTCTTAATCCCCATTTTTACAGATGAGGTAACTGAGGCACAGAGAAGTTAGGTGACTTGCCCAAAATCACACAGTGGAAAGAGACAAAGAGACAAAAGTCCCAAACCTTGTGTTGGTTTGTTTAATATTTACTGTACCTAATGCTCTTTCTCTTTTGCTCTTTGTCTCTTTCTGCTGTGTGACTTTGGGCAAGTCACTTAACTTTTCTGTGCCTCAGTCATCTCATCTGTAAAATGGGGATTAAGACTGTGAGGCCCATGTGGGATGACTTGATTACCTTGTATTTTCCCCAATGCTTAGAACAGTGCTTGGCACATGGTAAGCACTTAACAAATACCATCATTATTTATTCATTCAATCACTTTTATTGAGCACTTACTGTGTGCAGAGCACTTGTACTAAGTGCTTGGAAAGTACAATTCAGCAACAGATAGAGACAATCCCTACCCAACAGTGGGCTCACAGTCTAGAAAGGAGAGACAGACAACAAAACAAAACAAATAGACAGGCATCAATACAATCAAAATAGATAAATAGAATTATAGATATATACACATCATTAATAAACTAATTAGAGTAATAAATATGTACAAATATACACAAGTGTTGTGGGGCGGGGAAGGGGATAGCACAGAGGGAGTGAGTAGGGACGACGGGGAGGGGAAGAGGAGGAGAGGAAAAGGGGGGCTCAGTCTGGGAAGGCCTCCTGGAAGAGGTGAGCTCTCAGTAGGGCTTTGAAGGGAGGAAGAGAGCTAGCTTGGCAGTTGTGTGGATGGAGGGCATTCCAGGCCAGAGGTCGGATGTGGGCCGGGGGTTGACTGCGAGACAGGCGAGAACGAGGCACAGTGAGAAGGTTAGCGGCAGAGGAGCGGAGGGTGTGGACTGGGCTGTATAAGGAGAATAGGGAGGTGAGGTAGGTGGGGGCAAGGTGATGGAAAGCTTTGAAGGCAATAGGAGTTTTTGCTTCATGCGAAGGTTGGTAGGAAATCACTGGAGGTTTTTGAGGAGGGGAGTGACATGCCCAGAGTGTTTCTATAGAAAGATAATCCAGGCAAGAGAGTGAAGTATAGACTGAAGTGGGGAGAGACAGGAGGATGGGAGATCAGAACGGAGTTCTGTTGCAGTAATCCAGTCGGGATAGGATGAGAGATTGTACCAACAAGGTAGCGGTTTGGATGGCGAGGAAAGGGCGGAAGTTGGCAGTGTTGTTAGGGTGAGACCAGCAGGTTCTGGTGATGGATTGGATGTGTGGGGTGAATTAGAGAGCGGGGTCAAGGATGACACCAAGGTTGCGGGCTTGTGAGACGGGAAGGATGGTAGTGCTGTCCACAGTGACGGACAGGTCAGGGAGCAGACAGAGTTTGGGAGGGAAGATGAGGAGGTCAGTCTTGGACATGTTGAGTTTTTTGTGGTGAGCGGACATCCAAGTGGAGATGTCTGGAAGGCAGGAAGAGATATGAGCCTGGAAGGAGAGAGATAACAGGGGAGGAGATGTAGGTTTGGGTGTCATCTCTTTGGCTGAAAGAGAGCCAGTCCCTTTTGGGTGACAATGGACTAGGCATGTCCAAAATAGAGCTCCTCATTTTCCCACCCAAACCTTTTCCTCCCCCTGTCTTTCCCATCACCTTAGGCAACATCACCATCCTTCCTGTCTCAGAAGCCTGCAACTTGGGCATTATCCTTGACCCACCTCCTCATTGTCAGTCACCAAATCCTGCTGTTTCTTCCTTCTCAACATTGCTAAAATCCACCCTTTCCTCTCCATCCAAACTGCTGCCATGTTGACCCAAGCACTTATCCTATCACACCTTAACTACTACATCAGCCTCTTTGCTGACTTTCTTGCCTCCTGCCTCTCCTCACGCCAGTCCATACTTCACTCTGCTGCCCAGGTCATTTTTCTAAAACAGCGCAACATTCAATCTACGTTACTCCACTCCTCGAGAACCTGCAGTGGTTGCCCAACCACTTCTGCAGCCAACAGTAACTCCTCACTATTGGATTTAAAGCATTTAATCACCTGGCACCCTCTACCTTACATGCTTGATTCCCCTACTACAACCCAGGACATTTACTTTGCTCCTTCAACACCAACCAACTCATTGTACCTCGATCTCACCTATATAACTGCCAACACATCTTCCGGGTCCGGCCTCTGGCTTGAAGCTCCCTTCTCCTTCATATCTAGTGGACAGTCACTTTCCACACCTTCAAAGCCTTATTAAAATCACAACTACTTTAAGAGGCCTTCTCCAACTAAGCTCACATTTCCCCTACTCCTCCCTTCTTTGTCACCTTCAGCTCCACAGCACTTATATGGGAAGTGCAGAGAAGCAGCGTGGCTCAGTGGAAAAGAGTACGGGCTTTGGAGTCAGAGGTCATGGGTTCAAATTCCGGCTCCACCAATTGTCAGTTGTGTGACTTTAGGCAAGTCACTTCACTTCTTGGGCCTCAGTTCCCTCATCTGTCAAATGGGGATGAAGACTGTGAAACCCCCCGTGGGACAACCTGATCACCCTGTAACCTCCCCAGTGCTTAGAACAGTGCTTTGCACATAGTAAGCACTTAATAAATGTCATTATTATTGTTATATACATATCCTTAATTAACTTTAATGTCTGCCCCTCTAGATTCTAAGGTGCTTGTGGGCAAGGAACATGTATACAAAATCTGTTATATTGTACTGTGCTTAGTACAGCACTCTGCACATAGTAAGCATTTAGTAATAATAATAATAGTAGTTGTTAAGCACTTACTATGTGCCAAGCACTGTTCTAAACACTGGTCTAAGGGGTAGATACAAGCTAATTAGGTTGGTCACAGTCCCTGTTTCACATGGGACTCAGTCTTAATCCCCATTTTTCAGAGGAGGTAACTGAGGCACAGAGAAGTGAAGTGACTTGTCCAAGGTCACAGAGCAGACAAGTGTCAGAGCCAGGATTAGAACCCAGGTCACTCCGACTCCCAGGCGTATGCTCTATCTTCTAGTCTATGCTGCCTTTCATGGGTATGTTCGTTAAATTATCTACCAAGTGTTCTACTAAGACTATGGTTATCGATAGTACAGAACTCTAGAACTATGTAATGTTCATTCATTTATGTCTTCTGCCTTTCTGCACTGAATTATTAACTTCTTGAGAGCTGAATTGCTCAGTTACCTGTTTTGTATTTTCTTCAAATGCTTATGATACTGTTCAGCAAAATTGTGTCTCAATCTTGTTGATATTGAAAAAACTGTTGATGCAAATGCCTTCAAGTCTGAAGAGCTTACTAGCCCAAAAATGATCATAATGACAGTGGATTTTAGTAAGCTTTTACTAGCAGTCAAGCTCTGTGCTAAGCACTGGGGTGATACAAGACAGTTTAAACATGAGCCCTGTTTCATACAGGTAGGGAAATCAGGTGCCTTATCCCACTTTATACATGAGGAAACTAAGGCCCAGAGAAGTTAAGGGACTTAGCCAAGGCATTAGACTGATCAGATGGTCAGCTTTTTGATGAGGGCTATGTGATTTCAATCAGAAAACTGGTTTATTATAGGCAGGGAACGGGTCTGCTAATTCTGTTGTATTGTACTCCACCAAAGGCTGAGTACAGTGTTCTGCACATCATAAGCACTGAATAAATATTGATTTATTCATCCGAGAAGCATGGCTCAGTGGACAGAGCAAGGGATTGGGAGTCAGAGGTCATGGATTCTCATCCCATGACCATCCCAATGTTCCCAATGTTACCTCCACAACATTGCCAAGATCTGCCCTTTCCTCTCCATCCAAACCGCTACCCTGCTCATTCAAGCTCTCATCCTATCCTGTCTGGACTACTGCATCAACCTCCTCTCCGATCTCCCATCCTCCTGTCTCTCCCCACTTCAATCCATACTTCACGCCGCTGCCCGGATCGTCTTTGTGCAGAAACGCTCTGGGCATGTTGCTCCCCTCCTCAAAAATCTCCAGTGGCTACCAATCAACCTACGCATCAGGCAAAAACTCCTCACCCTAGTCTTCAAGGCTGTCCTTCACCTCACCCCCTCCTATCTCACCTCCCTTCTCTCCTCCTCCAGCCCAGCCCTCACCCTCCGCTCCTTTGCCGCTAATCTCCTCACCATGCCTCGTTCTCACCTGTCCCACTGTCGACCCCTGGCCCACGTTCTCCCCCTGGCCTGGAATGCCCTCCCTCCGCACATCCGCCAAGCTAGCTCTCTTCCTCCCTTCAAAGCCCTACTGAGAGCTCACCTCCTCCAGGAGGTCTTCCCAGACTGAGCCCCCTCCTTCCTTTCCCCCTCCTCCCCTTCCCTCTCCCCATCCCCCCTACCACCTTCCCCTCCCCACAGCACCTGTATATATGTATATATGTTTGTACGTATTTATTACTCTATTTTATTTGTACATACTTATTCTATTTATTTTATTTTGTTAATATGTTTTGTTTTGTTCTCTGTCTCCCCCTTCTAGACTGTGAGCCCACTGTTGGGTAGGGACTGTCTCTATATGTTGCCAACTTGTACTTCCCAAGCGTTTAGTACAGTGCTTTGCACACAGTAAGTGCTCAATAAATATGATCGAATGAATGAATGAATCCCGGCTTAGCCACTTGTCAGCTATGTGGCCTTTGGGCAAGTCACTTTATTTCTCTGTGCCTCAGTGACCTCATCTGTAAAATGGGGATGAAGACTGTGAGCCTCACGTGGGACAACCTGATTACCTTGTATCTGCCCCACCACTTAGAACAGTGTTTGGCACATAGTAAGAACTTAACATAAACCAACATTATTGTTATTATTATTATTATTATTATTATTATTATGAATGTTGATGAAGGAATGGCAGGGAATGAAAGAAGAAAACTATATTACCCAGGAAGCAAAGGCGTACATTTCCCGATAGCCACTGGGCCTTTCTGAGAGGAGTTTATTCTCCACAGCCAGGCTGAAGTCTACAACTACCTTCATAAGGGGTTTTGACAACTCCAAGGCCTCTCTCTCTTTTTCCATCTGAATTGAACCCTCTAGGTCTGCTAGGAGGAGCTTTGCTCCTTTCTTGTTTCCAATCTGACCTAAAAGAATGTGATAAATGGTTCTGTCTGCTGATCCAGTGTTTGTGGCAAAAGAGGCCAGGGGCACAAAGACTTAATGGTTCCATTTTATGGTCCCATCCTATTTCCAAAGGAAAGACTGAAAGAATAAAATGCCTATGTGTTCTGAGAATGTGGTAAAGCACATGGTAAAGCAGCCTCTCTATCACTTAGTTAATCTTTGGGGCTGCGGTTTAAATCTGCCAGTAACACTTCAATTGAAATCCCCAATTGTATTTTTTTCAATTATATCTTGGATTAAAATAATATTTTTTAATGACAGCTTTAATCAGAGTTATACAGTTCTTCAAAAGATTTAGCCTGCTTCATTCTAAGCCTTGGGCAAATTTCAATGCCAATCATTTGTATTTAGTGAGCCCTTATGTTTGCAAAGCACAGTACTAAGAGCTTGAAAGAGTTAAATTCAACAGAATTAGTAGACCTTTTGCCTGCCCACAAGGAACAACATGTTCTTGTGGAAAGAGCACAGGAATAGGAGTCTGAGGACCTGGGTTCTAATCCCAGCTCTGCCAGTTGCTTACTGTTTGACCTAGTGTAAGTCATTTCACTTTTCAGTGCCTCAGTTTTCTATCAGCAAAACTTGGATTCAATTGGCCAATTCCTCCTACTGCTTAGACTGTGAGCCCCATGAAGGTCAGAAACTGTGTACAACCTGATTAACTTGTATTTATTCTAGCACTTGACACATAGCTGAACTATAATAATAATAATAGTAATAATGATAATAAAGAAATTTACAGTCTAAAGGGGAAGATACATTAAAATAAATAAAAAGATTGCCCATACATACAGCTGGAGAGGTGAATATCAATGTTTTAAAGGATACATGGCCAAGTCCACAGACGATGAAGAAGGGAGGAGTAAGGATAAAAATGGCTGGTTCCATTCCCCAATCTTCCCCATTTCCACTCCTTTCCCCTTCTCTTCCCTATCCCATCCCTCTCCTCTCTTCTCCTCTCCTCTCCTCTGGGAGAGGAGCATGGATCTGGGAGTTGGAGGACCTCAGTTCTAATCCCAGCTCTGCCAAATGCTTGCTGTGTGACCTTGGGTAAATCACCCAACTTCTCTGTGCTCAGTTTCCCCAACTGTAAAATGGGGATTCAATACCTGTTCTCCCTCCTGCTTAGGCTGTGAACCCCATGTGAGGCAAGAAGTATGTTTGACCTAATTAACATGTACCTACCAAAGCACCTAGAACAGTGTTTGACACATAGTAAGCACTTAACCTATACCATGAAAAAAAAATACCTGCATATCTGCCCTTGGTTTTCCAAGATGACACACTATTGATGTTGAAATCCTGATAAATAGCTGTAAATAGAAGGGCTATCCTTTGCCAATGTGCTTACCTCTTAGAGAGTCTGCTTTCAAATTTGTTTTTGCTTAAGGCAAGCTATCCCGCCTCTGATTGCTGTGTTCTGACTGCTGTGGCTGTTTCCACTCACATGAAGTCATTATGCACTTTTAAGCACTGATAATTTTTGTTGTATAAAAGATAATGACAGTGCTATGTATTGGATATGAAAGAATATTTTATTCACAAATTCAGTCGTTATGTCTAGATTCGTCACACATATTATGCTCTTGAATTCTGCTAACCATATCAGTTATTGTTTTCTCTGTGGTTGGCATTTTCCCTGTTTATAAATGATTAATTATGAAGTCAAAAACCAGCCTAGTGGTTGTGGCTAAAAGTTTATCACATTTATTTTTATATTTGATTTACATAACATCTCTCTTACTTTTTAGACTGTTAGCCCACTGTTGGGTGGGGACTGTCTCTATATATTGCCAACTTGTACTTCCCAAGCGCTTAGTACAGTGCTCTGCATGCAGTAAGTGCTCAATAAATACAATTGATAGATTGATTGTACCTTAGAAGTTGGCATTTAAACTAGACAAGAACTATAAAACCAAATTATAAAACTCTGTAAATTTGTCAAGTCATGCTTCTATATTTCTTCCCTAAATGTTTGGAATATTTACTTGTGGATACCAAGCTATGGAAAAATCTATATTTTCATATCTAAACAGCACCAATCAAGAGATGGTACTCCCTCTTATGCTTGAGATAAGGATTCAAGAATTCAGAATAGTTATTGTTTGAACTTAATACTTGCGGAATTCTCCTGAAGTTACACACTGCTGTAGTGACTAAATTCAGGACCTGACCCAAAACCAGATTGACTCAACTTGAATTTTAAGAGATTCGTGGCTCACAGATCTTGAGTAAATATGGGAAAATATGCTTTTAATTTTCATGGGTGTCTCACCTTATGATTTTATGAGAAGCAGTGTGACCTAGTGGAAAAGCTCTTGAGGTCAGAATACCTAAATTTAATCTGCCTCTGCCACTTCCTTTCTGCGTGACCTTTGGCAAGTCACTTAACTTCTCTGTGCCTCCGTTTCCTCATCTGTAAAATGTGGATTCAGTACTTGACTGTGAGCCCCATGAGGACAGGGACTGTTTCCAACATGACAAACCTGTATCTACCCCAGTGCTTAGAATGGTTTTTCAACATGGCAAATGCTCAATAAATGCCACAATTATTACCATTTTTATTTTATGTGCACAATACTGACGTGCCAGGCAACTAGCCATGCCAGGAGTTTTAAGGAAACAGCAACTTAGAACTCTGAGAAAACTTGCCCTTGACAGGTCGATTGAAGTAAACTGGTTATTTAAAATGCAATTTAGGTACACCTCTCCATACCTTCTCATGGATTGCCGTATCTGCATGCCTTTTGAGGGCTTGCTAACAATGAAATACACAGTCGAGGCTGACCCATTTTCTCTACTAAGGAGTTCAGGAGTGTCTACAGTTAACATTGTAACAAATAGTGCCACCTACTGATTAAATAACACTTCTTTATTTCAGTAACGTTTCAAGCAATTTCATTGTAACTTTTAAAAAAACCAAAACTGAAATCTCCTGTGGAAAACTCGTGCAGTATTCCCCCCCTTAACCGTTACAATTTGGTAAAAAAAAATATACAGGCTGACCTTAACACAAAACTCACCATAGCATAATACATTAATGAGGGTTTCCATTTAAATGTAATCTTTTTAAAGGCAGGGGAACATGCCTGTTTTTCTGTTGTTGTATTCACCCTTGTTTTAGTGCAGTTCTGAGCTAAGGTAGTAGCATTTACTGAGCACCTACTGCGTACAAAACACTGTGCTTAGTACTTTTTTTAAGCGCTTACTATGTGCAAAACACTGTTCTAAGCGTGGGAAGGTTACAAGGTGATCAGGTTGTCCCTCAGGGGGCTCACAGTCTTCATCCCTCTTTTACAGATGAGGTAACTGAGGCCCAGAGAAGTGAAGTGACTTGCCCAAAGTCACACAGCTGACAAGTGGCAGAGTCGGGATTCTAACC
Organism: Tachyglossus aculeatus; assembly: GCF_015852505.1. Taxonomy (NCBI): domain Eukaryota; kingdom Metazoa; phylum Chordata; class Mammalia; order Monotremata; family Tachyglossidae; genus Tachyglossus; species Tachyglossus aculeatus. The sequence continues at coordinate 86,736,055 of NC_052066.1, forward strand.
CACGACCTCTGACTCCAAAGCCCGGGCTCTTTCCACTGAGCCACGCTGCTTGGGAAAGTATGCTGGAAGAAGATGCTGTGTCTGCCCACAGTGAGCTTACAATTAGGAAACAACATAAAATAAATTACGAATAGGAGGAAGAAATGCTCAGATAGGGAAGTATGTAAAATGATGTTTACAAAAGTGCAAGAACAGTGAGTGCGGAAACCATAAAGAGGTGCAAAACTGCAGAGCTGATAATATGGAGGAGGTAATATTGATAACAACAGTAATTATGGTATTTGTCGAGCGCTTTCTATATGCCAATCACTGTTCTAAGCGCTGGGGTAGATACAAGGTAATCAAGTTGTCCCACATGGGGCTCACAGTCTCAATCCCCATTTTACAGTTGAGGTAACTGAGGCACAGAGAAGTTAAATGATTTGCCCAAAGTCACACAGCAGATAAGTGGTGGAGGCAGGATTAGAACCCATGACCTCTGACTCCCAAGCTCATGCTGTTCATTCTGCCAAGGATACCGGGGGAGAATGAAATGCAACTGGGGAAAGCCTGCCTGGAGGAAGTGGCATCAACTGTGACTGGAAAGTTAGATGTAGGGGAGGATTTAAGGAAGATGAGTTCAATATTTAACATATTTAATTTAGGGAGGCAGAGAGGCATCATAGGGACTTGTCTGGCAGGCAAGGGGAAATATGAGGATTGCAGATTCAGGGAAAGATCGGAAAAATTTGGGTTTCATCAATCAGTCAATCAGTGGTATTTATTTTTATTTTTTTATGGTATTTGTTAAGCTCTTGCTGTATGCCAGGCACTAAGAGCTGGGGTAAATACAAGCTAATCAGGTTGAACACAGTCCATGACCCATGTGGGGCTCACAGTCTTAATCACCGTTTTACAAATGATGACATAACTAAGGCACAGAGAAGTGAAGTGACTTACCCAAGGTCAATCAATCAATCAATCAATCGTATTTATTGAGCGCTTACTATGTGCAGAGCACTGTACTAAGCGCTTGGGAAGTACAAATTGGCATCACATAGAGACAGTCCCTACCCAACAGTGGGCTCACAGTCTAAAAGGGGGAGACAGAGAACAGAACCAAACATACCAACAAAATAAAATAAGTAGGATAGAAATGTACAAGTAAAATAAATAAATAAATAAATAAATAGAGTAATAAATATGTACAACCATATATACATATATACAGGTGCTGTGGGGAAGGGAAGGAGGTAAGACGGGGGGATGGAGAGGGGGACGAGGGGGAGAGGAAAGAAGGGGCTCAGTCTGGGAAGGCCTCCTGGAGGAGGTGAGCTCTCAGCAGGGCCTTGAAGGGAGGAAGAGAGCTAGCTTGGCGGATGGGCAGAGGGAGGGCATTCCAGGCCCGGGGGATGACGTGGGCCGGGGGTCGATGGCGGGACAGGCGAGAGCGAGGTACAGTGAGGAGATTAGTGGTGGAGGAGCGGAGGGTGCGGGCTGGGCAGTAGAAGGAGAGAAGGGAGGTGAGGTAGGTCACATAGAGAAGCAGCAGAGCCAGGATAGAACTTGGGTCCTTCTAACTCCCAGTCCTATGCTCTATCCAGTAGGCCACACTGCTTCTCTTTTGAACGCTTACTGTGTGCAAAGCACTGTACTAACTGTATAGCTGAAGCTGTGGGAGCAGATGAGATCCTCAAGAGACTGAATAAAAAGTCAATGGCATTCATTCATTCAGTTGTATTTATTGAGCACTCACTGTGTGCAGAGCGCTGTACTAAGCGCTTGGGAGGTACAAGTTGGCCACTTATAGAGACGGTCCCAACCCAACAATGGGCTCGCAGTCTAGAAGGGGGAGACAGACAGCAAAACAACCACTTATAGAGATGGTCCCAACCCAACAATGAGCTCACAGTCTAGAAGGGGGAGACAGACAGCAAAACAACCCATGTGGACAGGTGTCAAAGTCATCAGAACAAATAGAATTAAAGCTATATGCACATCATTAACAAAATAAATAGAATAGAAAATATGTACAAGTAAAATAGAGTAATAAATCTGTACAAAAATATATACCAGTGCTGTGGGGAGGGGGAGGAGGAGAGGAAAAAGGGGACTCAGTCTGGGAAGGCCTCTAGGAGGAAGTGAGCTCTCAGTAGGGCTTTGAATGGAGGGAGAGAGCTAGCATGGGAATTTCCAGAGCAGCACCTTCAGAGACATCCACAGTGAACAAGTGAGGTAGTAGAAGAGGAGTCAGTGAAAGATACTGAGAAATAGCAACCAGAGAGATAGGAGGAGAAGCCTGAAAAATATATGAAAACAGTTGATTAAACTTGATAACAAAAAATTAATGTCATAGATAGCATAAAATTTGAAAAATCCGGAAGAGTTCTGCAGAAAGTATGAGGAGGAGTATGTTGTTAAGCATCCCAAAATGAGATGATTATAATTATATCAATCAAGACCAGTTGTTAACAGTGCACGATTAAAAATCATATTTCTATCACAGTGATCCCGTTAAATGAGAAATTGAAATAAAGCTCAATGAATTTGATTATTTGATGATTCCACTTATGTATCCTAACTTTTTCAATATTCTTTTAGAGACTATCATTCCTTCAATTTTTAAAAGGGGATGTGTAGTCTTTATAATAATGGGGTAGTAGCAGGAAGGAGTTGGTCTTGGAAAGTTCTAAGCAATCTTCTCTTTATGAAGACAATGCCAAGGTCACAGACCTGTGAGAAAGGGAGAATGATGGTGTTATCTATAGTGATAGGAAAGTAGAGGCAATGAGGCAGTTCAGTTGGGAAGATGAGGAGTTCCATTTTGAACACGCTAAGTTCAAAACACTCGGGTGTTAACTTTCTCACTGTGCCTCATTTTTGTCTGTCCCACTGTTGGTCCCTGGTGATGTCCTACCTCTGGCCTGGAATGCCCTCCCTCCTCAATCTGCAAAACTAGCTTTCTTTCCCCTTCAAAGCCCTACTGAAGACTGACATCTTCCAAGTGGCCTTCCCTGACTAAGCCTTCCTCTTCCTCAGCTCCCCCTCCCTTCCTTGTCACCTCAACTCACTTCCCTTGCTCTTCCTCCCCCTCTCCGCCCCACAGCACTTATGTATATATCTATAATTCTATTTATATAAATGCCTGTTTACTTTGATGTGTATATATATCTAGAATTCTATTTGTTTATATTGATGCTTGTTTATGTGTTTTGACATCTGTCTCCCCCTTCTATACTGTAAGCCCGGTGTGGGCGGGGATTGTCTCTATTGCTGAATTGTACTTTCCAAGCACCTAGTACAGTGCTCTACACACTGTAAGTGCTCAATAAATATGATTGAATTAATGAATGAAGGTTAGGGTGTCAGCGGGAGAAGCAGCGTGGCTCAGTGGAAAGAGCATGGGCTTTGGAGTCAGAGGTCATGGGTTCAAATTCCGGCTCTGCCAATTGTCAGCTGTGTGACTGTGGGCAAGTCACTTAACTTCTTTGTGCCTCATTTCCTCATCTGTAAAATGGGGATTAAGACTGTGAGCCCCCCGTGGGACAACCCGATCACCTTGTAACCTCCCCAGTGCTTAGAACAGTGCTTTGCACATAGTAAGCGCTTACTAAATACCATCATTATTATTATTATTATCCAAGTAGAGATGTCCTGAAACCAGGTGGGATTGTGAGACTACAGAGAAGGAAAGAGGTCAGGGCTGAAAAGGTAGATTTGGGAATCATCCAAATAAAGGTGGTAGTTGAAGCTGTAGGAGCGAATTAGTTCTCCAAAGGAGTGGGTGTATATTGAAAATAAAAGGGGAACCAGAACTGAGTCTTGAGGGACTCCCACAGCAGATGGGTTAAAGAGGAAGAGACTGCCAAAGAGATTTCAGAGAAGCAGCTGGGAGGAGAACCAGGAGAGAACAGTGTTAGTATAGGCAAGGATAGTTTTTTTCAGGAGAAAGGGATGGTCCACAGTGTTGAAGGGAGGTGGGAGATGGAAGAGGATAAGGATGAAGTGGAGTCTTTTGGATTTGGCCAGAAGGAGCATCATTGGTGACCTTAGAGAGTGCAGTTTCCATGGAATGGAGGCTGTGGAAGCCAAATTGAAGGGGACAAGATGAGAATTGGAGGAGAGGAAGTGGAGGCAGTGGATATAGTTAATTCATCAGCATGGGCTTGGGAGTCAGAGGACATGGGTTCTAATCCTGGCTCTACAATTTGTCTGCCGTGTGACCTTAGGCAAGCCACTTCACTTTTCTGTGCCTGTTACCTTATCTGTAAAATGGGGATTAAGACTTTGAGCCTCATGTGGGAAAACCTGATTACCTTGTTACCCCAGTGCCTAGAACAGTGCTTGGCACATAGTAAGAGCTTAGCAAATACCATAATTATTATTAGGAGTTTGGAAAGGAATGATAGGAAAGAGGTGCGGCAATAACTGGAGGGAGCTGGGGGGTGAAGGGAGATTGTTTCTTAGAGTAGTAGATACCTGGGCATGTTTGAAAGCAATGGAACTGAGCTCCGGACTCTCACTCAAAATTAAGTTTTTGTTTTTGTTTTGTTTTAGTTTCCTGCTAATTGAAAGAACTGGACATTTTTCCCAATAATTGATTGTACGTATTTGTAGGGTGGACCCTTGAGGTGTAATTTGGTGGGGCATTCTTGATTGGGGGATGAGCACACCTAGAAGAAACTGGGTATCTGGGCATGCAACAGACCCTTTCCCACTGGTATCAATTGATGAAGCATTTGGGTGAATATGGCATAACAGTAAGTATAAGAGACTTGGTAGACACACATTGAGGTTTCACTTACTCGAATATCAGATATGGATAAAAGTGCTGAGGTGATAACCATGCTAATCGGGAGTACATTTGAAGATTGGAGACAAATCTGTGATCTTCACGGAAACTTTCACCAGGTGGAATTTTACAGCACTTTGGTGGACTTAAAACAGTTCATTTGCAGAATTTCTGAAATCAGTAGTTCAATCTCAGAACTTAGAATCACTTGTAATGTCATGAATTAACTTGCTTCCAGGTTGAAACTTCACAGTATGTTTCACTAGGGCCAGATAGGAGGAGAACTAAGAGAGGACAGTGTCAGTGAAGTCAAGATTACGTAGTTTCCAGCAGAAGGGGGTAGTCTACAGAGCCAAAACCAGCTGAGGGAATGAGGAGGTTTAGGATGGAGTAGAGGCCATTGGATTTGGCAAGGAGGTGATAGCTGACTTTGGAAAAAAATAGTTTCAGGGGAGTGGAGGGAGAGGATCCCAGATTGCAGGGAGTCTAGAAAGGACTTGGAGGAGAGGAAGTGGAGGCAGGGGTAGTTAATAACTCATTCAAAGAGATTGGACAGAAATGGTAGAAGGAAGTTGGGGCAATAGTTGTAAGAGCAGCAGGGACAAGAGTTTAGTTTTTATTTATTTATTCATTTATTTATTGGATATGAGATACATGGAAGTGTTCAAAAGTGAAGAGGAGGTAGCAATTTGGAAGTCAGTGGTTAAAGTTGGTAGTGAGGGAGGGATGAAGGGTGGGTAGACGTATTTTTATAAAGTATGTAGAAATGGGGTGGGAAGTGCGGATGAAGAGGAAATCTGGGAGTTGGCTGGGTAGGATGAGAGCAGAAAAGCATCATGGCATAATGGATAGAGCATAGGCTTGGGAGTCAGAAGGTCATGGGTTCTAATCCGGGATCTACCACATATCTGCTGTGTGTGACCTTGGGCTAGTCACTTCGCTTCTCTGCACCTCAGTTACCTCATCTGTAAAATGGTGACTGAGACTGTGAGCCCCACATGGGACAGGGACTGTGTCCAACCTGATTTTCCTGTACACACCCCAGCCCTTAATACAGAGTTTGGCTCATACATAATAAGCATTTAACAAATACCATAATTATTATTATTGTATAGAGATTGGAAGCATCATGGTCTGGAGTGATAGGGGTGATTTTGGAGAGTTCAATTTTTATGGTTTCAATTTTTTCATTGAAGTAGATGGCAAGGTTATTTGGAGTGAGAGACGAGTTGGCAGAGTTTCTGAGGGCTTAAGAATGGAGGTCAGAGTCAGAATTAGTGTGTGTCGGCAGTGGTCATGGGGATCAAAAAGGGAAGAGAAGCATTGTTTCTGACAGTTTTATATCGGGAGAGGATGAATTTGATATGGATGAGGTTGGTCTCATCTGGATTTCCACCAGCTGTGCTTTGCAGCTCATGTACGAGGGCTGAGGAAGCATACTTTGGAGGTGATCCAAGGCTGCATGTTGGCGGACGAGATCAATGGAGTGACAGTGGTAGAGGTGTTGGGGGTGTTGAGGTCAAAAGCCCTCACACTCCCTTATGCACACTGATAGAATCAAGCTCAGTTACTGAGTATTTCTTTCAAAGCCAGTTTTCTGACAACTGAATGGTTTAATCAACCAAGGAATAATATTTACTGAGTGCTTACTGTTCGAAGACCAGTGCACTAAGCACTTGGGAATTCAAAAATCACCTCCTCCACCTGTGCCTTTGACTCCATCTCGTCACGTCTTATCAAAAAATATATCCAAAAAATCCCTCCCTTAACCCCATGGCTCCCTCCAGTTACTGCCCCATTTCCCTCCTATCTTTCCTCTCCAAATCTCTCAAATGAGTTATCTAGACCGGCTGACTCCACTCTCCTCCAATCCTCTCCTTGACTACCTCCAACCTGACTTCCATCCCTTTCACTCCACAAAAGCTGCCCTCTCTGAGGTCACCAATGATGTCCTTCTTGCCAAATCCAGTAACCTCTACATTATTCCTGAACCTTCTCAACCTCTTTTCAGTCTTTGGCACTGTGGACCACCCCCTTATTCTGGAAACATTATCTAACCTTGGCTTCACTGGCACTGTCCTATCCTAGTTCTCTTCATATCTCCTTGGCTACTCCTCATCCATCTCTTTCGCGGTCTCCTCCTCTTCGTCCCACCCTTGAACTGTGGAGTACCTTAAACTCAATTCTGGGTCCACTCAATCTACACCTGCTCCCGTGGAAAGCTCATTCATTCACACAGCTTCAACTACCATCTCTATCAATCTATCAATTAGTGACATTTATTGAGCTCTTATTGTGTGCAGACCACTGAGCTAAGCACTTGGAAGAGTACAATGCACCAGAGTTAGTACATTCCTAAATCTATCTTTTAAGCCCTAAACCACTCCTTCTCTGCAGTCTCACATTTCCTCCTGACTTTCAAGCATCTCTACTTGGATGTCTATCAGCACCTCAAACAACATTTCCTAAACAGAACTCATCTTCCCACCCAAACCCTGTCCTCCCCCTGACTCTCCAATTACTATAGACAGCACCACTATCCTCCCGATCTATCAAGCCCTTAACCTTGGCATTATCCTCAACTCAAATCTCTCACTCCACCCCCATATTCAATCAGTCACCAAATACTGTTGGTTCGACTTTCACACCATTACAAAAATCTACCCATTCCTCACCACCAAAACTGCTATTATACTCATCTTAGCCCATCCTGCCTTGATTACTGCATCAGCCTCCTTGCTGACCTCCCTGCCTCCTGTCTTTCCCCACTCCAGGCCATGCTTCACTCTGTTGCCTAGATCATTTTGTGTAGATCTATTACCCTATTTATTTTACTTGTACATATTTACTATTCTATTTATTTTCTTAATGATGAGCATCTAGCTTTATTTCTATTTGTTCTGACGACTTGACACCTGCCCACATGTTTTGTTTTGTTATTTGTCTCCCCCTTCTAGACTTGAGTCCCTTGTTGGGTAGGGACCGTCTCTATATATTTTGCCAACTTGTACTTCCCAAGCGCTTAGTACAGTGCTCTGCACACAGTAAGCACTCAATAAATACAATTGAATAAATGAATGAATTTTTCTAAAAAACAAACAAACTTGTGTCCGTGTCCCCCCACTTCTCCAGTGGTTGCCCAGGTACCTTCACAGAAAAACAGAAACTCCTTACCATTACCATTAGCTTTACAGCATTCAATCTGCTTGTCCCCTCCTACCTTACCTCCCTGATTGCATACCACAACCCAGTCCACATAATTCACTCCTCTAACACTAGTTTACTCACTCTACCTTGATCTTGTCTATCTCACTGCCCTGATTGCCTTCATCCTTTATCCTGGAACTCCCTCCCCCTACAAATATGCCAGATTTCCAGTTTCCCCACCTTCAAAGTTGAAGTGAAATCACATCTCGTCCAAGAAGACTTCTCCAAATAAGCCTTCATTTCCCCTATTTCCTCTCTCATCTGTGTTGCCCCTTCAGTTGGAACCATATCCTTTAAACGTACATTATCCATTCCACCTTCAGTCCTACAGTACTTGTGCACATATCCATAATTTATCTTAATGTCTATATCCCCCTCTAGACTGTAAGCTCCTTGTTGGCAGGAAACATGTCTACCACTCTTTGTACTCTCCCAGGTGCTTAGTAGAGGGCTCTGCACACAGAAAATGCTCAATAAATCCCATTGATTGATTGATTGAAAAATATAACACAGTTCCTAGACGTGAGCCCTGCCCACAAGGAGTTTACAGTGAATAGGTGGAGCTTATAGTCTACAAGAAGTGTGGAGAAGAGAAGCAGAAGCAGCATGGCTCAGTGGAAAAGAGCACGGACTTTGGAGTCAGAGGTCATGGATTCAAATCCTGACTCTGCCAATTGTCAGCTGTTTGACTTTGGGCAAGTCACTGCTCTGTGCCTCAGTTGCCTCATCTGTAAAATGGGGATTAAGACTGTGAGCCCCCCGTGGGACAACTGATCACCTTGTAACCTCCCCAGTAATTAGAACAGTACTTTGCACATAGTAAGCACTTAATAAATGCCATCATTATTATTGTTATTATTACAAAGTAATGGTGGCATTTGTTAAGTGCTTATTATGTTCCAAGCACTGTACTAAGCTCTGGGATAGATTCAAGATAATCGAGACATGCATAGTTCCTGTCCCTCATAAGGTTTTCAGCCTATGTAAGAAGGGAAACTAGTATTGAATCCCCATTTTACAGATTAGCAAATCAAGGCACAGAGAAGTTAAGTGACTTGCCCAAAGTCAAACAGCAGGCAAGTGGCAGAAGTGGGATTAAAACCCAGGATTCTTGCCAAAGGGTTTATTTGCTATCTCTTAGGCAGTCCAAACCATCCATTGACCACCACCCTGCTCAGGCATCTGGATGCATGTTGGAAAGGGTGAGTCATGTGCTGTAATTGAGGATGGTCTGATGACAATCACGTCTCCTGGGCCAACTGTCACTTAATAACAACAACAATAATAATAATAATGGTGGTATTTGTTAAGTGCTTTCTTTGTGTCAGGCACTGTTCCAAGCACTGAGGTAGATACAAGATAATTGGGTTGGACACTTTCCCTATACCACACAGGGCTCATAGTCTTAATCCCCATTTTACAGATGAGGGAACCAAGGCACAGAGAAGTTAAGTTACTTGCCCAAAGTCACACAGGAGGCAAGTGGCAGAGCTGGGATTAGAATGTATAACCTTTTGACCCCCAGAGTCTGCTCTATCCACTGGGCCATGCTGCTTTTCTAACTTATCTCCACCTCTTTCTTAGGCTTGTCCCAAAGTCAGGGACACACCAATCCTGGTTTTGCTAGTGCCCACCATGGTGAAGAGTCCTGATGGGAAAGTGGCTGTTGGCCGGTCTCTCACCACCTTCTCTCCCTCCTACACTCCTAGTGATCAATCAATCTATGGTATTTATTGAGCTCCAGCTATGTACAGAACACTGTACTAAGTACTTGGAAGGGTACAATACAACCGAATTAGTAAAAACGTCCCCTGCCCGTAATGAATTTACAGTCTCCTACATTATCTGCCTCTCGCTAAATCCAGTTTCCTAGGGAACAACTCCAGTAAGAGGATTTATCATCTATCTGAGTAAAGAAGTTGATTGTCCAGTTCTGTTTAGTTGAACTCTTACTTTTCTTTTTTCTATTTGCTGCTTAAAGCTCCACCAATTTGACAAAAAGTAAACCAGAGTTCTAAACACAAAATTCCTTGAATTACGTGATTGAAATTTATCTTCATCCCACAGCCTGCAGTTTAATCATACATGTTCTTGTGGGTAGCAAATGCGCCTACCAACTCTGTTGCAGTGTTCTCTCCCAAGTGCTTAATACAGTGCTCTGCACACAGTAAGCATTCAATACATAACATTGATTGAGGTTATACTATTTACTCTGGCGTTGATGTCTTTGTCATAAGATGTACCAAACTGGAAATCTTATTTAGGTGTTCTTTCTTTTGAAAATGAGTATGTCCTCTTGAATTACAGATGCCAGGATTCTGAACAACAGAAGACTTTTCAAAGTCAAGTTGAATTTCAACTGGCCATTTCACAAATCTCATGAGATACTCACTTAAATTATATGCCTAAGACATTTTCCAGAACATGCTAAAGAATGGTAACAGCTTTCCTCAACTCACTTCACCTATCAGATGTAAGCCTCTGATCATCTGACTGGTTGAACATTAGAACAAAACTTTAAATGTATATCTATATCTATCTATCTATATATACACACATATATATATATGTATTTTTAGTCTAAATCAAATATTACATCTCATTTTTGGTGCTCATTTAAAATCTTGTTACAGTTTCTCCCTTGAATCTCCCATTCAATACTAATAATAATTGTAGTATTTGTGAAGTGTTTATTATGTGTAGGGTACTGGGGTAAATGCAGTAGGATCAGATCATTGATTACTGAGATCAGATCCAGGCCTTATGTCAAATGGCACACAATCAAAAAGAGAGAGAAGCATACAATTCCTATGTCATAGAAAAGGGAACTAAAGGTACAAAAAAGTTAAGTGACTTTCCTGAGGTCATCCAGGGGCAAGTGGCAAAACTTTGATTAGAACCCAACTCTCCTGATTCTCAATAATGTGCTCTTTCCACTAGCCCATGCTGCTTGACAAAACAGAGGAATTTTTTTCATTACACAAAATCTCTATAGAAGCCCAAAACTGTGATGCACATTTAGTCATGAACCTTGTCTTCTCTTTAGAAGTAATACCAGTCAGTTGGTTTGGGCTGTCCTGGCCTCTTTATTTAAATGATCCACCCTCTAAATCCCTACAGAGTAAATATAACATTAATGCTTCCACCAGAGGTTATCTAAATCCAGGGCTAAATTCAAACATATTTTCTGAGCTGCTGCTCTAGGGGGACCAAAGACACATGTTAGGAACTAAGAATTGAAATGTCTCCACTAAGTCTTTGGTGGGAAGATTTACATATGCAATACCTGCAGAGATTATGGCGAGGTTTAAAATGAATGGCAAGATTTCTAAGCATATGTCTTCAGAAATGAAAGTATTTAGCAAAACCCATAAAAATGAGTTAAATGTTCAGAAAGCCTGAATGTATTTATTTGAATTATTCATCAGAGGCTATCTACAGGCATAAAGATATGTGTTATGCCAACTTATTTATAATTATGTTGCTTAAACGGTCTCTGGGGGCATTATTTTGTTTTTCTAGAGGATGAGCCAATTCAAGAGTCAGGATTACAGATATAAAGACTGATGTAGAGTCCTCTAGACTGTAAATTCTTTGTGCTCAGGGGACATATCTACCAATTACGTTGCATTGTACTCCCCCAAGTGCTTAGTGCACTGCTTTGTACAGAGTAAATACCACTAATTACACACACACACACACACACACACACACACACACACACACACACACACACACACACACACACCACCCCCCCCCCACCCCGACTTGCTTCAATAATGGGAGAGACGGAATGAAAAAGGAATGTTCTTCCAAAATATGATGATGGTATTTGTTAAGCACTCACTATGTGCAATGCACTGTTCTAAGTGCTGGGGAGGTTACAAGGTAATCAGGTTGTCCCATGGGAGGCTCACAGTTTTAATCCCCATTTTACAGATGAGGTAACTGAGGCACAGAGAAGTTAAGTGACCGGCCCAAAGTCACACAGCTGACAGCTGGCAGAGCAGGGATTTGAACCCATGACCTCTGACTCCAAAGCCCGGGCTCTTTCCACTGAGCCATGCTGCTTCTCTTAATATAGTATAACTATATTATATAACTATTATAACTACATAAAATATAGTTAACTACTTTTAGGTAATCTAATCGTGTGAATCTGTCAGAAGTGGACACCCTCCCTTAGAAATCTCTTAATTACCACCTGCAAATGATCAGGCATTTTACAGGAACCAGCAAATGGAAGGGTGCATCTATAGCCTTTAGATGGTAAACTTGTGGGCAGGGAATGTGTCTGTTTATTGTTGGATTGTTCTCTCCCAAGTGCTTAGCAGAGCACTGTGCTAAGCACTTGGGAGAGAACAATACAGCAATAAGCACAGTGCTTTGCACACAGTAAGTGCTCAGTAAATACAGTTGAATGAATGATGGAGAAACCACTTGCCCAGTGCCCTTTATGGAGAAAAGGAATTCAACCCTGGGAAACTGTTTCCAGGCCTTTTTTGCCAGTGAAATGTGGGATAAACTTCCCTCCCCCCTCCTTCCTCTCCCCCTCGTCCCCCTCTCTATCCCCCCCATCTTACCTCCTTCCCTTCCCCACAGCACCTATATATATGTATATATGTTTGTACATATTTTTTACTCTATTTATTTATTTATTAATTTATTTGTACATATCTATTCTATTTATTTTATTTTTTTAGTATGTTTGGTTTTGTTCTCTGTCTCCCCCTTTTAGACTGTGAGCCCACTGTTGGGTAGGGACTGTCTCTATATGTTGCCACTTTGTACTTCCCAAGCGCTTAGTACAGTGCTCTGCACATAGTAAGCGCTCAATAAATACGATTGATGATGATGATGATAAACTTCTTGGAGAAGGATGTAGAGTTGATAGTGCATCACTCTGCTCCATTTCTAGTCTGCTGCCTTCCCCACTCCCCTCCTACTCATGTGGAGGTTGCAGAATAGGTTGGGGGAAACAGGAGAGAAGTCAAAAGGAAAATATTGGGAAGTAGGAGATCCCACTCCATTCTGCAATGTTTCTGGGGAGCTGGGCCTAATGGCAGATCGATCCATGTTCTGAACCCCTTGGGAAACTGACAGATTGCTTTATTGAGGGCTCCCAAGGTACAATATGCTGGGAAAGAGAAGCAGCATGACCTAGTGGATGGAAACTTGGTTCCAATCCTGGCTCTGCCACTTTGCTGTGTGTCCTTGGACAAGTCATTTAACTTCTCTGTGACTCAGTTACCTCATCTTTGGAATAATAATAATTAATTGTGTTGGCATCTGTTAAGCACTTACTATGTGCCAAGCATGTTCTAAGAGCTTGGGTAGATACAGAATGATCAGGTTGTCCCACGTGGGGCTCACAATCTTAATCCCCATTTGGCAGATGAGGTAACCGAGGCACAGATAAGTGAAGTAGCTTGCCCAAGGTCACACAGCAGACAGGTGGCAGAGCAGGGATTAGAACCCACATCCTTTGACTCCCAAGCCTGTGCTCTTTCCACTAAGCCACGCTGCTTCTCTAAAACGGGGACTAAGAATGTGAGCCCCCTGTGGGATTGGGACTGTGTGAAACCCGATTTGCTTGTGTCCACCCTTGTGCTTAGTACAGTGCCTGGCCCCATAGTAAGGGCTTAACAAATACCATTAAAAAAAATAAAAATGAAAGTACTACAGAAACTCAAGTTATGTTCCCTGCTCACAAAAAGCTTGCAGTCTATTCAGGGACCCAGGCAAAAAAGTTTTACAAACAGATGAATCAGAATGAATAATTGAATGTAGAATTGATTATAATTCATTCATAGAGAAGCAGCGTGCCTCAGTGGAAAGAGCATGGGCTTTGGAGCCAGAAGTCATGGGTTCAAATCCCATTTCTGCCAATTGTCAGCTGTGTTACTTTGGGCAAGTCACTTAACTCCTCTGTGCCTCAGTTACCTCATCTGTAAAATGGGGATTAAGACTGTGAGCCCCCTGAGGGACAACCTGGTCACCTTGTAACCTTCCCAGCACTGAGAACAGTGCTTTGCACATAGTAAGTGCTTAATAAATGCCATCATTATTATTATTCTAATTATTATTATAAAATTGAATAAAAATGTATACCCACTGCTGTGGGCATGTGTGAATAAATTTGTAGTAGTAATAATAATAATGATGGTGGTATTTGTTAAGTGCTTACTATGTACCAAGCACTGTTCTGAGCACTAGGGTAATCAGGTTGTCCCACGTGGGGCTCACAGACTTCATCCCCATTTTACAGATGAGTTTACTGAGGCACAGAGAAGTGAAGTGATTTGCCCAAAATCACACAGCTGATAAGTGGCGGAGCCAGAACTAGAACTCATGACCTCTGACTCCTAAACCAGAGCTCCTGCCACTAGGCCATGCTGCTTCTCTGCTAGTAACCGTGTTTAAAAGGAAGCAGTTGGGTCTATATGATTCTAGGCAACTGTGGGTGGGCCTGGTGGGCTGAAGTTTGCCTCTCCCAGCTCATTCCCCCACACTCAAATCCAGCAGGTAGCTGGCAACCCATGGGGCTCAACAAGGCCGTATTTTCCACCCATTTGGAAAAAAAAAAAGGTTTCATGGAGCTGCCGGTTACACAGACTGAAAATAAACTCCCCTTTTAGACTGTGAGCCCACTGTTGGGTAGGGACTGTCTCTATATGTTGCCAACTTGTACTTCCCAAGCGCTTAGTACAGTGCTCTGCACAAAGTAAGCGCTCAATAAATATGATTGATTGATTGATTGATAAACTCCCTTCTCTCACACACATCACTCTGAGCACCCTTATAGAGTGCACCTTTTACCCTTTACTCATTGTGGGTAGACATAAACCGCTCTTCTTGGAATAGAGCCCTGATGAGTCCATGTCTCTTATCAAAGACACCCCAGATCTGATTCATTCATTCATTCATTCATTCATTCATTCTATCAATCATATTTATCATCATCATCAATCGTATTTATTGAGCACTTACTGTGTGCAGAGCACTGTACTAAGCACTTGGGAAGTACACGTTGGCAACATATAGAGACGGTCCCTACCTAACAACAGGCTCACAGTATAGAAGGGGGAGACAGACAACAAAGCAAACCATGTGGACAATCAATCAATCAATCGTATTTATTGAGCGCTTACTGTGTGCAGAGCACTGTACTAAGCGCTTGGGAAGTACAAGTTGGCAACATATAGAGACGGTCCCTACCCGACAGTGGGCTCACAGTCTAGAAGGTGTCAAAGTCATCAGAACAAATAGAATTAAAGCTATATGTGCAACATTAACAAAATAAACAGAATAGTAAATATGTACAAGTAAAATAGAGTAATAAACCTGTATAAATATACAAGTGCCGTGGGGAGGGGAAGGAGGTAGGGTGGGGGTGGGTGGGAACCCCGTACAGTTCCTGGCACATAGTAAGTGCCAGTTGTCAGCTGTGTGAGTTTGGGCAAGTCACTTGACTTCTCTGTCCCGCAGTTACCTCATCTGTAAAATGGGGATTAAGACTGTGAGCCCCACGTGGGACAACCTGATCACCTTGTATCCTCCGCACTCTTAGAACAGTGCTTTGCACATAGTAAGCGCTTAACAAATGCCATTATTATTATTATTATTATTATTGTTATTAAAAAGGGGGCTCAATCAGTCATCCATTTGAAGGGGGCTTGAGCTTTGCTCCTGTGGCCTGGGCCCTTAGTTTGCTCACAGGGTCTTCCTAATAGCATTAGCTTCCTTGGAAACTTCAAGCCTTCGTAGATTCTGATCCTTTTGACTACTTAAACTCTGGCTTAGCCTCCTCTAGGCTTCCCTAGATGTAAACAAAGGATTTTCTGGATGAACTGAGCTGAATGTCTGGGTTTTTAGCTGGTCAGAGTGAAACTCATCAGTTTCCCTTTGTCTTACTTTGGGATGAATAATAATAATAATAATTATGGTATTTGATAAGCGCTTACTATATGCCAGGCACTGTACCAAGCGCTGAAGTGGATACAAGGAAATTGGGTTGGACACAGTCCCTGTCCCACATGGGGCTCACAGTTTTAATCCCCCTTTTACAGACGAGGTAACTGAGGCACAGAGAAGTTAAATGATTTGCCCAAAGTCGCACAGCACACACAAGGCAGAGCCGGAATTAGAATCCACAATCTTCTGAATCCCAGATGCTGCATGCTCCATCCAACCACGCCATACTGCTTGACAGTCTTTTGCCAAACACACACACACACACACACACACACACACACACACACACACTCTCTCTCTCTCTCTCTCTCTCTCTCTCTCTCTCTCTCTCTCTCTCTCTCTCTCTCTCTCTCTCTCTCTCTCCCTCTCTCTCTCTCAACCCACAGTCATTCACTTGGGAAACCGTCTCTCTACATTGCCGACTTGCATTTCCTAAGCGCTTAGTACAGTGCTCTGCACACAGTAAGCACTCAATAAGTACAACTGAATGAATGAATGAAAAATTGTTGAAGAGGATATGACTAGTCTACACACGGTAATTGTTCGCTAAATACAATTAATTGATTGATTTTAGGATTGGTTCGAGTATGGGTCACAGAGCAAGGTAGTTCAAAAAGGGACCTCTGGGCTCCGTTTGCCTTGCTATGATTTTACCAAGAGTTTTAAAGATGAACAGTAGCAAGGCCAGTTGAAATTGGAGTAGGGATAAAAGGGGGAAGTGTGATGGGCGCAGTTAAGTTGATGGAAATGGAAAGGGTAATCTGCTGGGTGATTTGTCTAAAATTGGATTTTCTATTAAAATATTTTGAGAAAAGCAAATCAAAATGAAGATTTTCTTTCAGAAGGCAGGTGTTTGTTGAAAAATGACTTTGAAAAGAAACCTTTAGGAGCATCTTTATTATTCCTTTCCCTAAACATCCATAAAGGGGCAAAATAAACACAAAGACATTCTGTTCCAGGTGGGTGGTTAAAAGATACTTGTAGTACAAACCTGCTGCTACCTGTTTTTACTTAGTTTATCAACCAAAATCCATTTGTGAACTGAATATATTGGAGAGGATGAGTTCCAGAATTAAGCATAGCATTAGGGAATATCTTTTGGGTGACATTTAGAGCCTGAATTTCTAGAGAGGTCACCTGAGGTGATGATTTTTTCCATTGATCAAATTAAGATCTTTGTGTGCCTGACAAATGCTAATTCCTTAGGAACAAGGGGCAGTGTGGTATTTGCATATCACTTTGTTCAATGAAGTGGGAGATAAAAGATTGAGAAATGTACTGATCAGTGCATATAACTGGGCTCTTACTTTCTCTTTTCCAACAGGTTTCCAGGCTGTGCATTTAAAGATGGTATTTGTTAAGCATTTTCTATGTGCCAGGCACTGTACTAAGTACTGAGGTGGATGCAAGCAAATCAAGTTGGACACGGTCCCTGTTCCATGGGGGGCTCACAGTCTCAGTTTCCATTTTACAGATGAGGTAACTGAGGCACAGAGAAGTGAAGTGACTTGCCCAAGGTCACACAGCAGACAAGGAGCTTAAAGTTACAGTGGAGCCATTTTCTGCCGATTAATCGCTCCAGGTCACTCCGAATGCTTAACAAATACCATTAAAAACGTGAAACAAACAACCAAAAAACCTCTTCACTTTCTCCCCCATTGAATTATGTCACATATTTGTTTTCAGAGAAAACCTTCTTGTATCTACTTTTGTAGATACTTATCATAGGGATGGATCCTTTTCTTTTTCTGTTTACCTCTCCTTTGGTCTTTCATTTTCTCTGTCAATCAGTTATACTTATTGAGTGCTTAGTACATGCATAGCACTGTACTAAACGCTTGGGAAAGTGCAATACAAAAGAATTAGTAGACACCCTGTACATACACGCTTACAGTCTGGAAGGGGAGAAAGGCATTACTATGAACAAGTAATTTATAATAATTTAAGGATATGTACGTAAGTACAGAGAAGCAGCGTGGCTCAATGGAAAGAGCACGGGCTTTGGAGTCAGAGGTCATGGATTCAAATCTCGGCTCTGCCAATTGTCAGCTGTGTGACTTTGGGCAAGTCACTTAACTTCTCTGTGCCTCAGTTACCTCATCTGTAAAATGGGGATTGAGACTGCAAGCCCCATATGGGACAACCTGATTACCTTGTAAACTCCCCAGTGCTTAGAACAGTGCTTTGCATATAAAGCGCTTAATAAATGTCATTATTATTATTATTATTACTACTATTATTATTGCTGGGTTGGGGCTAGGGAGAATATCAAGTGTCCAAAGGTCACAGATTGAGGTGTGTAGATGACACAGAAGGGAGAGAGAGCCGGGGAATAGCGGGCTTAATTGGGGAAGGCCTCTTGGAGGAGATGTGACTTTAGTAATGCTCTGAAGGTGGAGAGCGTGGTGGTCTGTGGCTCAGTGGAAAGAGCACGGGCTTTGGAGTCAGAGGTCATGGGTTCAAATCCTGGCTCCTCCACTTCTCAGCTGTGTGACTTTGGGCAAGTGCTTCAGTTCCCTCATCTGTAAAATGGGGGTTAAGACTGTGAACCCCAGGTGGGATGACCTGATCACCTTGTACCCGCCCCAGCTCTTAGAACAGTGCTTTGCACATAGTAAGCACTTAATAAATGCCACCATTATTATTATTATGAAGGAGGAGGGAATTCCAAGCTAGGAGGAGGATGTGGAAAAGGGGTGTGGTGGTGAGATCAATGAAATTGGGGCGCAGTGAATAAACTGGATCTAGAAGAGTGGAGTGTGTGGGCTGGGCTGCAGTAGGAGATTAGTGAGGTGAGGTAGGGTGGGATGAGCTGATTGAGTGCTTTAAAGCCAATAATAAGGAGTTTCTGTTTTGGAGCTAGAGGCCATGGGTTCTAATCCTGCCTCCACCACTTGTCAGCTGCGTGACTTTGGGCAAGTCACTTAACTTCTCTGGGCCTCAGTTTCCTCATCTGTAAAATGGGGATTAAGACTGTGAGCCCCACGTGGGACAACCTGATCACTTGTATCTCCCAGTGCTTAGCACATAGTAAGAACTTAAGAAATGCAATTATTATTATTATTATTATTATTATTATTACAGAGATGGATGGGCAACCACTGCAGATTCTTGATGTTTGGGGAGACACGAACTGTTTCTGTTGATAAATGATTCGTGCTGCAGAGTGAGGTATTAATTGAAGTGGGGAGGGTCAGGAGGTCCGCAAGAAGGCAGGTGCTGTTGTCAAGGAGGGTTAGGGTAAGTGCTTGGATCAGGCTTGTAGCAGTTTGGATGGAGAAGAAGGGGTAGATTGTAGCAATGTTGTGAAGGCAAAACCATTAGGATTTGGTGACAGATTGAATATGTTGGTGGAATGAGAGAGATGAATCGAGGACAACACCAAAGTTATGGGCTTGTGAGGTAGGGAAGATAGTGGTGTTGTCTACAGTGATGGGAAAGACAGAGGGAGGACAGGGTTTGGGTGGGAAGATACAAAGTTTACTTTTGGACATGCTGAATTTGAGGTGTCGACAAAACAGCCAAGTAGATATGTTTTGAAGGCAGGAGGGAACGTGAGATTGCAAGGAAGGAGAGAGGTCAGAACTGGAGATGTAGATTTGGGAATCATCTGTGTAGAGATGGTAATAGAAGCCATGGGAGTGATTGAGTTCTCCAAAGGAGTGGGTGTTGAAGAAGAATAGAAGGGGACCTAGAACTGAGTCTTGAGGGGCCTGTAATATCAGAGAGTGGGAGGAAGAGGAATGAGCCAGCAAAAGAAACTGAGAAGGAGAGGTCAGAGAGGAGGAGAACCAAGAAAGGACAGTGTCAGTGAATCCAAGGTTAGATAATATTACAAGGAGACGAGGGTAGTAGACAGTATCAGAGGTGACTGAGAGGTTTAAAAGGATTAGGATGGAAGAGAGGCCTACAGATTGGGCGAGAAGAAGGTCATTGGTTATTCTCATATACAACATTAATCCAAGTGTGGATGGAATTCCCACTGAGCCAGGAGAGCCAGGAGGATGATATATTTTTTCCATTCTAAGGCCATTGAAAGTCTACCTTTTCTTGGAAAACCAACATATTCATGATTTACTCCCATCTTTGCATGGGCCGTCTTTGGTTAAAACTTTATCTCTTTCCTTCATCTGCTGTCAGACAATGGCACCATTTACTCTGATTGTTTCACAGATATGTTGGCTGGAAAATAATCATCGCAGTCTGAGATAGAAGTTTAGTGAGATACACAAATTCATATCTCACTAAACTCTTAGCTGGAAACAGAAACAAGTCTACAGTTCTTGGGCTGTTTATTTTTTTCACATTGGACCAATTAGCTTAAAAAAGAAAAACTGAATTTCATATTGTGCAAGATGAGCCGTCTGTTCTTGGTTTTTCTGGAAAGTGAGAATAGAAAAAACAGCTGAGATTACCATTTTAGTTTGTGTGTGTGACTTTTGCTTAAAAAAGTAACGTGCAGAAATGAGTGGTCACTTCCCCATCATTTAGTTGTCATGGTATTTATTAAATGCTTACTCTGGACAGAACATTATACAAAGTGCTGGAAAAATATTTGTGTATATGAATTAGGCACAGTCCCTGGCCCTTAAGGGGCTTCATTTTGAGAATAAGGGAGTAATGCTATAGGGGAGATCTGGTCAGGTAATTTCCCTGGGGAATATAAGCAGTCTGTCTGACTAGTCAGAAGAATCTACATTCTCAACAGATGACATTTTCAAAATGTACCTTGTGAATTTCAACGAGGGACTCCAATGGAGAATTGGTCTCTTAAGAGCAATTGAGCAAACTAAATTCTAATAATGACCCCATTGCAGGATATTCTTCTTTCAGTCTGTCCCTTCTTTGAGCAGTCGGCTCCGTTGAGGAGTATTTGATCTTTTCCTAATGCCTCACATTCAAGAAGTGGGCTTTTCAGGATATGTAACTTAGTCTACAAAAGGAACATAAGAATGGATAATGCCTGGGTTGTGACAAAATATTACTGATTCTCTGTCCCAAGGGCCACATATATTATCTGTTGGATGATGAAATGGAGATGAAAATCTCAGAACTTGACCAGATGGATTCTGCAGCCAGCAGAGGTTTGGGAAACACTTAGTGACATACTACTAATAATGATAATGGTATTTGTTAAGCACTTAACTATGTGCAGGGCACTGTTCTAAACACTGGTGTCCAAGATAATTGGGTTGGATACAGTCCCTGTTGGGAGAGTTGGGTGGAGTTAAAATGAAAGGAAAGCAAAATCAGTAATAGACATAGGATCCAAGCATAACAGGACGAGAAGACTGAGCAGAAGGAGAACAGGCCCAAGAAGAGATATTGAAGTTTATTTGGGCAGGAATGAGTTCTAAATATTAATAATAATGATGGTATTTGTGAAGCACTTAGTATGTGCCAAGCACCGTTCTATGCTCCGGGGTAGATACAAGGTAATCAGTTTATCCCACGTGGGGTTTACAGTTTTAATCCCCATTTGACGGATGAGGTAATTGAGGCACAGAGCAGTTAAGTGACTTGCCCAAAATCACACAGTTAAGTGGCAGAGACGCGAGTAGAACCCACAACTTCTAACTCCCAAGCCCATGCTCTTTCCACTAAGCAACACTGCTTAACCTCTAACCTTGGTTCTCCGAAGGTGTGTAGTACTGGCATTCTCTAAAACTTAGTAATAGTAGAAGTAATACTAATGTAGCAGTGGTATTATTAAGGGTTTTCTTTTTTCAGAGCACTGTGCTTAGTGCTGGGGAAAAGAATACAAAGATGAAAATGTCAGGTGACGGGAGACAGACATAGGAGGAAAGATGAAACAACAAAAACATAAAAACACATAACACAATCCTCAAAGGTCTCAAAGGATCCAAAAGAGAGAAAAAAGGGGTAGCGGAAAATAATGTTTTTAGCCACGTGATTCAAAGAATCATTCAGATTTTATATCTTTAAACACTGTTGCATCCTTTTAGACTGTGAGCCCACTGTTGGGTAGGGACTGTCTCTATATGTTGCCAATTTGTACTTCCCAAGCGCTTAGTACAGTGCTCTGCACATAGTAAGCGCTCAATAAATACGATTGATGATGATGATCCCCCTACCTGCAATCAATGTTAACATTTGACTCCCCTGCTAAATTGTTAGATCCTGGAGGGCTGGGGTCAGGTCTACAAACTCTGTTTTATACAGCACCCTGCATAGAATAAGTGCTCAGGATATACAACTGATTGATTATTACAGATTATTTTGGAGTTGGTGACGGATTTGGAAGTCTATTTCCAAGAAAGGATTACTTGGGAGTCTGGCTTGGCGCTTCTTTTCTTCAAACCTACTGCATTGAGAGCTCCATTTAATAACAACTGTGGTATTTGTTAAGCATTTTCTGTGTGTCAATCATTGTACTAAGAGAAGCACTACAATAATAATAATAATAGTATTTGTTAAGCTCTTATTATTTGCCAAACACTGTTCTAAGCACTGGGGTGCTCATGGCATCCAGAGCCCTGAACCTCAGACCCGGTTTGGTTTTATGGTACTTGTTAAGCACTTATTATTGGCCAAACACGGTACTAAGCACAGGGATAGATACAAGATGATTAGGGTAGACGCCATTCCCTGTCCCACATGTGGTTCACAATCTAAGTAGAAAGGAGGAGGTTTTAACCCCATTTACAGAGAAGGAAACTGAGGCACAGAGAAGTTAAGTGAGATGGCCAAGGGCACACAGAATACAAAGTAATCAGGTTGTCCCCTGTGGGGCTCACAGACTTAATCCCTATTTTACAGATGAGGTAACTGAGGCACAGAAAAGTTAAGTGACTTGCCCAAAGTCACACAGCTGACAAGTGGCAGAGCCGGGATTAGAACCCACAACCTCTGACTCCCAAGCCCACGCTCTTTCCACTAAGCCATGCTGCTTCTCAGCATGTGATATTATACAGTGATATTGTATATCACTATACAATATGATCAGCTCAGGCAGAGTCCCTGTCCTATATGGAGCTCCATTTGTGACAAAAGGAAATTCAGAATATTCAGAATCTTCCCTGTGATGCCTTTAAAGAAGGATAATGGCCTTGGGGAAAGAGCACATTTGGAATCAGAAGCTGAGTTCAGAGGAGCAGCATGGCATAGTGGATCGAGCACGGGCTTGGGAGTAAGAATGTCATGGGTTCTAATTCCAGTTCCTCCACTTGTCTGCTGTATGGCCTTGGGCAAGGCACTTCACTTCTCTGTGCCTCAGTTACTTCATCTGTAAGATGGGGTTGAACACTGTGTGCCCCATATTGGACAGGGACTGTGTCCAACCCAATTTGCTTGTATCCACCCCAGTGCTCAGTACAGTGCTTGGCATATAATAAGTCCTTAACAAATACTGTAATTATTATCATTATTAATACCTACAACCCCGCTTGCCTGCTCTGTGACCTCGGGTAAGTCACAAGTTATCTGTGCCTCCATTATGCCATACTGTTTCTCGCCATAAAGAGAAGCAGCGTGGCTCAGTGGAAGGAGCCCGGGCTTTGGAGTCAGAGGTCATGAGTTCAAATCTCAGCTCCGGCAATTGTCAGCCGTGTGATGTTGGGCAAGTCATTTCACTTTTCTGTGCCTCAGTTACCTCATCTGGAAAATGGGGATTAAGACTGTGAGCCCCCCGTGAGACAACCTTATTACCTTGTAACCTCCCCAGCGCTTAGAACAGTGCTTTGCACATAGTAAGCGCTTAATAGTGCCATCATTATTATTATTATCTGTAAAATAAATACCCCTTCTCCCTCTCCCTTAGATTGTGAGCCCCATGTGAGACGGGGATTGTAACCAATCTGATTATCCTGAATGTACCGCAGCATATAGCACAGGGGTTGGTTTATAGCAAGTTCTTAGCAAATCCCACATTTATCATCATCGCCATCATTATTATCATTTCTATTTTTATTAGCAGTAGTAGTAGTAGTAGTAGCTTCTGGGCACAGGAGTGAGGCTACTGCCCATGAAGTAGCACCTAGAGTGAAGGTGGGCATGCATTTCTTCTAGACTGTGAGCGTGTTGTTGGGTAGGGACCGTCTATATGTTGCCAACTTGTACTTCCCAAGCACCAAGTACAGTGCTCTGCACACAGTAAGTGCTCAATAAATACGATTGAATGTATGAATGAATGAATGAATTTCCTCATGGTACCCAGAACCCTGAACCTCAGACCTGGTTTGGTTTTAGGGTACTTGTTAAGTGCTTACGATTGCCCTACACGGTACTAAGCACAGGGGTAGATACAAGATGATTAGGGTGGACACCATTCCCTTTCCCACATGTGATTCACAATCTAAGTAGAAAGGAGGAGGTTTTAACCCCATTTACAGAGAAGGAAACTGAGGCACAGAGAAGTTAAGTGAGATGGCCAAGGGCACACAGAATACAAGTGGTGGAGCTGGTTAGGTCTGCACTCTTTCCACTAGGTCATGTTGCTTACAACTTGTAAGACATAGGACTGCAATTTGGCCCAAGTACCTTGGGAAGCAACATGATTTAGTGGACAAAGTTTACACCTGGGAGTCAGAAGGTCATGGGTTCTAATCCCAGCTCAGCCGCATGTCTGCAGTGTGACCTTGGGCAAGTCACCTCACTTCTCTGGGCCTCAGTTACCTCATTTGTAAAATGGGGATTAGGAGTGTGAACCCCACTGTGGGACAGGGACTGATTCCAACCTAATTAACTTGTATTTACCCAAGCATTTAGAACAGTACTTGACACACAGTAAGTGTAACAAGTATCGTAATTATTATTAATTATTGAGCAGCTGCCCTGAGTAACTTGTTCACCATGGTAACCGCTGTCTTGCCCCTGCTGCTACTGAGGGTTCCTGCTACTGGCTTGCTTCCATATGCTCTCAGACTCCTCCATAGCCACGGATACCTCGAGCCTATTTTGCTTATTTATGTTGTTTTTGAATGTTTTATCACTCCTGGTGTGTCTCTCTCCCTACTTAAACTTTTAAATAGTGAGCCAAGGGAAGGACAGGGGCCTTGTTTAATTCCTACATGTGTATTTTCTCCCAGCATTTAGTACAGTGCTCTGCAAACAATCAATTAATGCTATTTACTGAGCACTCACAGTTTGCAGAGCACTCTGTCCTCCTTCTGACTCTCCCATCACTGTAGACGGCACCAGCATCCTTCCTGTCTCACAAGTCTGTAACCATGACATTCTTTTCATTCAATCATATTTATCGAGGGCTTACTGTGTGCAGAACACTGTTCTAAGTGCTTGGAAAGTACAGATCAGCAACAAATAGAGACAATCCCTGCCCACATGGGGCTCGCAGTCTATAAGTTACTATTATACTATTATTGTACATATTTATTACTCTATTTTACTTGTACATATCTATTCTATTTATTTTATTTTGTTAATATGTTTGGTTTTGTTCTCTGTCTCCCCCTTCTAGACTGTGAGCCCACTGTTGGGTAGGGACCGTCTCTATATGTTGCCAACTTGTACTTCCCAAGCGCTTAGTACAGTGCTCTGCACACAGTAAGTGCTCAATAAATACGATTGATTGATTGATTAAGTTATTCTTGAGTCCTCTATCTCATTCAACCCACTTATTCAATCCATCACTAAATCCTGTCAGTTCCACCTTTGCAACGTCCCTAAAATCGGCCCTTTCCTCTCCACGCAAACTGCTACCACGTTAATATAGTCACTTATCCTCTCCCTCCTTGATTATTGTGTCGGCCTCCTGGCTGACCTCCCAGATTCCTGTCTCTCCCTACTCCAGTCCATACTTCACTCTGCTGCCCGGATCATCTTTCTACAGAAACATTCATGACATGTTTCCCCACTCCTCAAGAAACTACAGTGGTCACCCATCCACTTCTGTGTCAAACAAAAATTCTTCACCGTCAGCTTAAAACACTCAATCACCTTGACTCCTACCTCAACCCAGCCTGCACATTTCACACCTCCATCTCACTGTGCCTCAATCTCATCTATCTCTCCACTGACCTCTTGCTCACTTCCTGCCTCTAGCCTGAACATCCTTCCTCCTCAAATCCAACAGGCAATTACTCTCCCCCTCTTTCAAAGTCTTATTGAAGGTACATCTCCTCCAAGAAGCCTTCCTTGAATAAGCCTTCCCTTTTCTCTTCTCCCACTCCCTTCTGTGCCACCCCAACTTGCTCCCTTTGTTCTCCCCCAATCCCAGTCCCACAGCACTTATGTACATATCTGTAATTCATTTAGATATAATAATGTCTCTTTCTCCCCCTCTAGACTCATTGTGAACAGGGAATATATCTGTTCATTGTTGCATTGTACTCTCCCAAGTGCTCAGTACAGTGCTCTGCTCATAGTAAGTGCTCAATAAATATGATTAAATGAATGAATAAATGTTAAAGTAACATACCAATCCAAGCTAATCACCAGTGTGGCCTAGTGGATAGAGCACGGACCTGGGCGTCAGAGAGACCTGGGTTCTAATCCCGGCTCTGCCACTTATCTGCTGTGTGACCTTGGACAAGATACTTAACATCTCTGTGCCTCAGTTATCACATCTGTAAAATGGGGATTACGATTGTGAGCCCCATATGGGTTAGGCACTGTGTTCAACCTGGTTAGCTTGTATGTATCCTAGCACTTAGAACAGTGCATGACATAGTAAGTGCTTAACCAATGCCATTATTATTATTGATCATTATTAATTCAGGCAGAGGATTGCAGTCACGTAAATTCAGAAAGCTGGCTTGCTCTGGAGGGTTGGTACGTCTCAGTGTGCCCAGTTTCAAACAGAAAAAAACTATTAGGACAGCCACTGGGCCTACCCGAGAAGCAGCGTGGCTCAGTGGAAAGAGCCCGGGCTTTGGAGTCAGAGGTCATGGGTTCAAGCCCCAGCTCCACCAATTGTCAGCTGTGTGACTTTGGGCAAGTCACTTAACTTCTCTGTGCCTCAGTTGCCTCATCTGTAAAACAGGGATTAAATCTGTGAGTCCCACATGGGACAACCTGATTACTTTGTATTTGTCCCAGTGCTTAGAACAGTGCTTGGCACATAGTAGATGCTTAATAAATGCCACTATTATTATTATTATTATTATTATTATTATTATTATTATTATTATTATTATTACTACCCTTTAAGGTTCAAATATCTACTTTTAGACAGCCGGGAAAATGTGAAAACTATTTTCAGGTGAAGGGTATAGTGACTTCTTAATGGGATCCAGGACCTTGTTTTAGAAGTTCCTTACTGAATCACCCAGACCCCAACACCAGGAAGACAAGATTAAAAATTATCTGTCAGGGGGAGGGTCAGGAACACAATTAATGGAACTTCCTGTGCCAAACAAGGTAGGAAGTTAGACAAATCTCAAACAATATCTCAAAATCCTTTAGATGGGATTTACATGTTGTGTTTATAAATTGAGACCACTAAACAAATCAGACAGAAATTTAATCCCAGTAATGACATAGTTCCCACAAGTGAAAAAAGGTGATTCCAGACTACTTATACACTTATTTTCCTAGCAAATAAGAAAGATGATTCAACCACTGTACCTACCCCAGTGCCAAACACAGTGCTTGACATGTAGTTACCTTTAACAAATACTATTATTATCATTACTATTAATACCATTATTATGATTATTATCCATTGTCTTTTGGAAGGAAACTAGACAGAGATAGGACTTTGCGGAGGTTAATGCTAGAAAGATTTTACGGTTTCTTTAGCTAGCTAATTAAAAATGAATGTCACCCAGGATTATGACAGAATGGGGGCTTCTGCAGTCTAGTAAGTAGAGGAGCCAGATTCGGAACCCAGATTCTCTGATCCTCAGGTCCAAGCTCCATCCACTGGGCCATGTTGCTTCTTGAAAGACCTAGCCTATTTGAAAAACCCTTTTGAAAAACCAAAAAGGTTTTTGAGACCTAGAAGCACTGGAGAAACTAGGATTCAGAAGGTGTGGGTGGATTTGCCCTTAGGACTTTAAGTGATCTGAGATAAACTGTATTGTCTTTCCGCAAGGGATGCCTAAAGAATGGGCACAGTCATATATCCAGTTTCAACATGATTCAAATAAGGGTTGGAAGTGTTAGGAATAATGATAGTGGAGGACATAGTCTCTGAGGAAGGAGAAATAAACCTGCTTAGCACTTTTATAGTCATTTCATTTCTAATCACTTGTTACTGCCCATGACATAATCCTCTGGGAAATGACTACAAAGGTCATTATGTCCATTACAGAGCTGCAGAGCGGGAGTGTATGAATGGATGCATAGCAAGTCAGAGACTTCCCTGGACTAAATTCCTGGGCTTCGTTCATCTCGGGATCTCTGGATGGTTTCCTGTGGAATTTAGGGTTGCAACAAGCTTTGGGATGCTGCTTTGTTTTTCCCATTTAATAATAATAATAATAACTGTGGTATTTGTTAAGAGCTTACTATGTGCCAGGCTCTGTACTAAACACTGGGGTGGATACAAGTAAATTGGCTTGGATATAGTCCCTGTCCCTGATGGGTCTCACAGCCTTAATCTCCATTTTACAGATGAGGGAACTGAGGCACAGGGAAGTGAAGCAACTTGCCCAAGGCCACATAGCAGATGAGTGGCAGAGCTGGGATTAGAACCCATGACCTTCTGACTTCCAGGCTGGTGTTTTATCCACTGTGCAATGCAACTTCCCACTGTTACTAACGATTGAGGAAGAGGTCCTCTGTGGTCTGCGTGCTGGGCTACTTCGCCCAATACTCTCAGAGTAGGAAAGCAAAGAGAAGAGTTTGCTTTCCCATTCTGAAATTACTGGGTCAAGGAGAAATATGGTAACCTGTGAGCATTCATTCATTCAATCATAATTTTTGAGTGCTTATTGTGTGCAGAGCACAGTACTACATGTTTGGGAAAGTACAATACAACAACAGACACAATCTCTGCCCACAACAAGATCACAGTCTAGAGGTAGAGACATGGACAGTGGAGACAGTGTAATTTATTCATAAATAAATTACAGATTTGTTCATAGAGCTGTGGAACTGGGAAGGGGGACTAATAAAAGGAGCAAGTCAGGGTGACTCAGAAGGAAGTGGGAAAAGAGGAAAGGAGGGCTTGAAAATAAGCCTCTTTGGGGAAGCAAAGACCTCTTCCATTCTTCCCCAGACCCTTCCTTCACACTGCCCTCACTCAGATGGGTATACCAGGAATGGAAAGCAAAATGATTTCAGTAATCTCCAGGAGAAAAGCAACAACAGAAGCATTCCAGGGCTGAGCTTAGTCGTCCAAACAAAACGCAACTACTATTATCATCATTGTCATGATTATGGTCAATAGGATTATTACCATTATATATAACTTTATCATGTCCTACTGGAAAGAGTACAGGCATGGGAGTCAGAGAGGGTTCTGCCACTTTCCTGCTGGGTGACCTTGGATGAGTTATTAACTTCCCAGGGCCTCAGTTTCCTCCTTTGTAAAATTCATTCATTCATTCTATCATATTTATTGAGCAATTATTGTGTGCAGAGCACTGTACTAAGTGCTTGGAAAGTGCAATGCAGCAATAAAAAGAGACAATCCCTTCCCACAATGGGCTTACAGTCTAGAGTGGAGGGAGACAGACATCAAAACAAGTAAACAGCCATCAATATGAGTAAATAGAATTATAGATATATACATAGTACTGTTGGGTGGGGAGAGGGGGGAAGAGCAAAGGGAGCACGTCGAGGTGATGCGGAATGGAGGGGGTGCTGAGGAAAATGAGGCTTAATCTGAGAAGGCCTCTTGGAAGAGATGCACCTTTAGTAGGGCTTTGAAGGTAGGGAGAGTAATTGCTTGGCAAATTTGAGGAGGGAGGGTGTCCCAGGCCAGAGATAGGATGTGGGCCAGGGGTCGGCGGCGAGACAGGCGAGAACGAGGCACAGTGAGAAGGTTAGCACCAGAGGAGCGGAGTGTGTGAGCTGGAATATAGAGGGAGAGAAGGGAGATGAGGTGGGAGGGGCAAGGTGAAGGAATGTTTTAAAATCAATAGTAAGGAGTTTTTGTTTGATATGGAGGTTGATAGACAACCACTGGAGGTTTTTGAGGAGGGGGGGTGACATGCACTCAATGTCTCTGTAGAAAGATAATACGAGCAGTGGAGTGAAGTATGGACTGAACTGGGGAGAGGCAGAGGTTGGGAGGTCAGAAAGGAGGCTAATGCAGTAAACCAGTCAGGATAGGATGAGTGAATGTACTAGTGTGGTAGCAGTTTGGATAGAGAGGAAAGGGTGGATCTTGGCGATGTTGTGAAGGTGAGACTGACAGGATTTGGTGGTGGATTATATATGTGGGGTGAATGAGAGAGCAGAGGCAAAGATGATACCAAGGTTATGAGCTTGTGAGTTGGGAAGGATGACTTTGCCATCTACGGTGATGGGAAATTTGGGGAGAGGACATGGTTTGGGAGGAAAGATAAGGAGCTTTGTCTTGGACATGTTGAGTTTGAGATGGCAGGAGGAAATCCAAGTAGAGTTGTCCTGAAGGCAGGAGGAGATGCAAGCCTGGAGGGAGGGAGAGAGAACAGGGGAGGAGTTATAGATTTAGGTATCAACTGCGTAGAGATTATGGTTGAAGCCGTGGGAGTGAATGAGTTCTCCAAGGTAGTGAGTGTAGATGGAGAATAGAAGGGGACCAAGAACTGAAACTTGAAGGACCCCTAGAATTAAGAGATGAGGTGGAGGAGGAACCCTTGAAGGATATTGAGAATGAACGACCAGAGAGATAAGAGGAGGACCAAGAGAGGATGGAGTCAGTGAAGCCAAGGTTGGACAACATATTGAGGAGAAGGGGATGGTCCACAGTGTCAAAGGCAGCTGAGCAGTTGAGGAGGATTAGGATGGAGTAAGAGCCACTGGATTCGGCAAGAAGGAGATCAATGGTGACCTTTGAGAGGGCGATTTCAGTGGAGCGAAGGGAGCAGAAGCCAGATTGGAGAGGGTCCAGCAGAAAGTTGCAATTGAGGAAATCGAGAGAGCAAGTGTAGACGACTGGCTCCAAGAGTTTGGAGAGGAACATATATAATCCACCACCACCAGGAGGGAGATGGGGAGATAACTGGAGGAGACTGTGGGGTCAAGGGAGGATTTTTTTTTTTTAGGAAGGTGGAGATGTGGGCATGATTGAAGGCAGTGGGGAAGAAGCCATTGGAGAGTGAACGGTTGAAGAAGGTAGGGAAGGAGGGAAGGAGCAAGAGTAAAATGGGGATTCAGCACCTGTTCTCCCTCTTATTAGGATTGTGAAGCCCATGTGGGACAGGGACTATGTCTGACCTGATTAACTTGTATCTACCCCAATACTTAGAACAGTGGTTTGCACATAAGCACTTAACAAATACCGCAATTATTATCATTATTATCACTGTCGTTATTAAAATAAAAGAGGAAATTCCTGCAAGGAACATCTTTTCCATCTATAACATCTTAGGGCAGTTTTATCTTTAGTAAGTCATGTTTAGTGGGTCACACCTTCTCTTTATGGACTAGTTGGAGAGAAATGTTCCTTCGGGTGAAGAAATAGGCTGAACACAGAGGGAGGAAGAATTGAGGACATTTTTGCATTTCTACAAATTGAGCATTTACAATCTTAATAATAGTTCCCTGCAGTCTGGAGCTGGGTGGCACAGGCCTGCTGCCTGAGAATGATTCACCAATGTAAATGATTTGAATAAGTAAACTCCTTGTGTGCCAGGAATGTATCTACCAGCTCTGTTATATTGTACTCACCCAAGCACTTAGTACAGTGCTCTGTACGTAATAAGCATTCAATACATACAATTGATTGATGTGAAAATAAAAAGTGATCCTGGAGCAAAGGGAGGATCCAACAGGAAGGCTGTGAATACAGAGGCCATGGCTCCGGCCACCCGGCACATGAGTCTGGGAGTTGCTCAGAAGGCCTGTAGCTATTTGGAAGGAGCAGAACCACCTGCTCTGTCCCCATGGTCTCAGCCCACTGCTCAGCTCAGAGACAGGAGCTGCATTAGAGGCACCAACAGCTGCGCTAAGGCAGCCACAGAATGAAATAGTACCAAGGCCAAGAGAACACAATTCCTTCCTCAGATGCAGCAGCCTGCAGATTTCAGCAATGGGTGATTGTTTAAACTGGCCAGAGGGCAGAGCTGGGAAGCATGCCATTGGAAATGAATAAGTTGCATCACTAATCTGAGGCAATTTTCATCCTTCAGAGTAACCCTTAGCTTAAAAATATTAGTGAGGAATGGTTATGATTTCATTGTAATATTTATTGAGTGCTTACTGTGGGCCAAGCACTGTACTAAGTGCTTGGGAGAGTACAATATAACAACAAAGACATATTCCCTGCCCATAATGAGTTTACAGTCTAGAAGGGGAGACTGACATTGATACGAATAAATAAATGAATAAAGTACAGATACATGCATATGTGCTGTGGAGCTGGGAGGGAGGATGAATGAAGGGAACAAGTCAGGGTGATGCAGAAAGAAGTGGGAGAAGAGGAGAGGAGGGCTTATTCAGGGACGGCTTCTGGGAGGTGGTATGTTTTTATTAAGGCTATAAAGTAGGGGAGAGCAGTTATCTGTCTGATATGAGGAGGGAGGGCATTCCAGGCCAGAGGCAAGATTTGGGCGAGAGGTCGGTGGTGAGATAGATGAGTTCGAGGTACAGTGAGTAGGTTAGCATTAGAGGAACAAAGTGTGCAGGTTGGGTTATAGTAAGAGAGTAGTGAAGTGAGGTGGGAAGGGGAAAGGTGTTTGAGTCCTTTAAAGTCAATGTTGAGGGGATTTTGTTTAATGCGGAGGTGGATGGGCAACCAAAGGAGTTTCCTGAGGAGTGGGGAAACATGGTCGGAATAGTTCTGAAGGAAAACTATTTGGGCAGCAGAGTGGAGTATGGACTGGAGTGGGGAGAGACAGGAGTCTGGAAAATCAGCAAGGAGACTGATATAGTAACCATGGTGGGGTAGGATAAGTGCTTGTATTAATGGGGTAGCAGTTTAATGGGGTAGCAGTTTGGATGGAGAGGAAGTGGCAGATTTTAGCAATGTTGTGAAGTTAGAACTGACAGGATTTAGTAATGGCTTGAATATGTGTATTAAATGAGAGTGAGGAGTTAACGATAATGGCCAAGTTTACAGGCTTGTGAGACAGGAAGGATGGTAGTGCCATCAACAGTGATGGGAAAGTGAGAGGAAGAACAGGGTTTATGTGGGAAAATAAGTTCATTTTTAGCCATATTAAGTTTGTGGTGATGGGAGAGCATCAAAGGAAAAATGTCTTGAATGCAGTAGGAAATGTGAGATTGCAGAGAGGGAGATAGATCAGGGCTGGAGATGTAGATCTGGGTATCACCCACATAGAGGTGGTAGTTGAAGCTGTGTGAGTGATTGAGTTCTTCAAGGGAGTGGGTTTTGATGGAGAATAGAAGGGGACCCAGAAGTGAACCTTTAGGGATACCCACAGTTAGGGGATGGGAGGTAAAGGAGGAGTCTTTGAAAGAGACTGAGAATGAGTGGCCAGAGAGAGAGGAGAACCAGGAGAGGAGAGTGAAGCTGAGGTTGGATAATGTTTTCAGGAAAAGGGAGTGGTTGACAGTGTCAAAGGCAGCTGGGAGGTCGAAGGGGATTAGGATGGAGTAGAGGCAATTGGATCTGTCAAGAAGGAGATCGTTGATGACTTTTGAGAGGGTGGTTTCTGTGTATTGAAGGGGACAGAAACCATATTGGAGGGGGTCAAGGACAGAATTAGAGGACAGGAACTTGAAACAGCAGTTTCAGGCTCATTCAAATAATTTGGAGAGCAATCATGGGACAGAGATGGGGAGGTAACTGGAGGGAATTGTGGGGCCAGGGGAGGATTTTTTAGGATAGGAGAGATATGGGCGTGTTTGAAAGCAGTGGGAAGAAACCATTGGAGAGTAAACAGTTGAAGTTGTCATTGAAGGAGTGAAGAAGGTAAGGGGCAAGTGTTTTGATAACTGTGAAGGAATGGGGTCAGAGGCACAGGTGGAGGGGGTGGATTTTGAGAGAAAGCAGGAGATACCTCTGGGAAAGATGGGTGAGTTAAAGATACTTCTGGAAAAGATGGGAAAGCTGAAGAACGGGCAGGAGGAGGGAGGGACAGAGGAGGGACAGGGTAGATAGTGTCAATTTTCTTAATGAAGTAGGTGGCCAGGTCATTTTGGGCAAGGAGTCGGGGGGGGGGGGGGGTGAGGTGGAGGGATGGGGTTTAAGGAGAGATTCAAATGTATGAAACAACTGGAGAGGGTGATGGGAATGGGTGTCAATAAGGATGGAAAAATAATTTTGTGGGCAGAGGAGAGGATGGAGTTAAAACATACAAGTATACACTTGAAGTGGACAAAGTCGGCCTGATGTTTAGATTTCTGCCAGCAGTGCTCTGTGGCTCGTGCACAAGAGCAAAGGGGGTGCACTGTAGAGGTGATCCAGGGCTGTGGGTTAGTGATATGAGATTGATGAAGGAATAGGGGAGTTAGTGAGTTGGGTTCAGTAGAGACAATGGTGTTGAGAGCATGAGTTTGGTCATCAAGTGAAGGTAGTTTGGGTACGAAGGCTATATGAGGCATAATGAGTTGAGAAAATTGGATGGGGTCAAAAGATTGGAGGTCTCTTGGGAAACAGTACAGATTTATGGGGAGGAGGCTGTAGTTGGAGGGAGGGATTTCAGAGTTGGTGAAGGTAGAGATTGTGCAGTTGCTAGAGATGATGAAATCGAGTATGTGTCAATGTTAGTGAGTGGGCAAGGTGAAATGGAGCAGGAGGTCAGTGGAGTTGAGGAGTGATAGAAGAAAGTTAACAGAAGGATCATCAAGAACATCTATGTGAATATTGACGTTCCCAAGGATTAATGTAGGCAGGAGAAGGAGAGAAGAAATGTAAGGAAGAATGTATGATTTTCAAAGGCTCTCTGTTTTCAGGTATCTTCCTAATAATGATCATAATAATTATGGTATTTACGTGCTTACTATGTGACAGGCGCTGTATTAAGTGCTGGGGTGGTTATAAGCAAATTGGCTTGGACACAGTCCCTGTCCAGTCTTAATCCCCATTTTCCAGATGAGGTAACTGAGGCATAGAGAACTTGTGACTTGCCCAAGGTCACACAGCAGGCAAGAGGCAGAGCCAGGATTAGAACCCACATCCTTCTGAATCCCTGACCTATGCTTTATCCACTAGGCCATGCTACTTCTCTTCTTCCTGTATTGTCTTTAAATTATATGCTGTAAATTATTTATTTATAGTCATGTCTGTCTCCCTCTAGAAATGGTGGGGAACATATCTGCCAACTCAGTTTTTTTTTAATGGTATTTAAGTGTTTACTATGTGCCTGGCACTGTACTAAGCACTGGGATAGCTAATCAGGTTGGACACAGTGTATGTCTCACATGGTGCTCACAGTCTTAATGCCCGTTTTATAGATGAGGCAATTGAGGCACAGAGAAGTGTAATGACTTGCCCATGGTCTCATAGCAGACAGGTGGTGGAGCTGGGATTTGAACCCAGGTCCTCCAGACTCCCAGGCTAGTGCTCTTTCCACTAGGCCACACTATTGTACTCTCCCAGGTGTTTAGTACAATCCTCTGCTCACAGCAAGTGCTCAATAAATACCATTGATTGATTAATCATTTAAGTCCTGGTTAACTGGTTAATTAGACCTAATTTGAATCCTTGCCTGTTTATGTGTTTTACCAGGAGCTGCTTGTAGATGCTAAGGAATGTTTCCTTGGTGATTATGTATAGCTTAAGGAAGTGTATTTAAATTCATAAAGTCTATAATGTTTAGGTCTTTAGTTTCTCTGAGTGAAGGAGTTCAAGGCCCTGCTGAGAGCTCATCTCCTCCAGGAGGCCTTCCCAGACTGAGCCCCTTCCTTCCTCTCCCCCTCGCCCCCCTCTCCATCCCCCCATCTTTCCTCCTTCCCTTCCCCACAGCACCTGTATATATGTATATATGGTTGTACATATTTATTACTCTATTTATTTATTTATTTATTTATTTTACTTGTACATATCTATCCTATTCATTTTATTTTGTTGGTATGTTTGGTTTTGTTCTCTGTCTCCCCCTTTTAGACTGTGAGCCCACTGTTGGGTAGGGACTGTCTCTATGTGTTGCCAATTTGTACTTCCCAAGCGCTTAGTACAGTGCTCTGCACATAGTAAGCGCTCAATAAATACGATTGATGATGATGATGATGATGAAGGAGTTTGCAAAGTATTAGTAGAGGAAACTACTAGAGAGAAACTACCAGAAGGGGAACAAAGCATGACCAGAGAAGGACTTGAAGTTAACAGCTCAACGAATATATACACAGATGTGAGTCTTCCTTTTTATAGAGAGATAACATAGCTTTCCATTCAACCTATTGCTTTCAAGGCTAGAAAGATGTTGCTATTTTGGTTGGGAAATAGGTAAGCTTCAAATGATAACAATAATAATATTGATTGTGGTTTTATTTTTTCAAATGTATCTAATCGTTCTTACATGTTTCTTGGAAGTTTTAAGCGCTTAGTACAGTGCTCTGCACACAGTAAACACTCAATAAATACGATTGATTGATTTAGCATTTGTGAATTGGTGCTCACCTCACCCCTCTGCCCTAGCCTTACTTTGTGCAGAGCATTGAACTAAGCATTTTGGAGGGTACAGTTCACAGCTGATCCTTATCACATATCCTCCCCATGTCCTGCTATCCCAGGATCACACCCAACCTCCTGCCACAGCCACTTCTGGTCACGGCAAGGTGTCCAAAGGTAGTGGTCTCCTTCCACTCTGTCCCTCTGTTTCCTCCCCAGCCTTTCTCTCTGATTGGTTGGGTTAACACTTCAGGAAGAGGCACCCTAGAGTGACTCTCATGGCTTCCTCTTAAAAACTGCATCTCCATGTTCTCCCCATCTTTTGCCCTAATGACCTGGTCATATACTTCATTGGTAAAATTGAAATTATTAGGTGATATGACTATAATCTCCTTCCCCTTCTTTTTCTCTCCTGTCTTTCCTAGCAGTATCTCAAAAGAAGATCTACCTCTTAAAATCCACCCCCTCCACCTGAGCCTTTGACTCCATTTCTTTACACCTTATCAAAGAAATGTGCCCCCTCCTTCTCCACCACCTTCAACTGTTCACTTTCCAGGGCTCTTTTTCCCACTGCTTTCAAACACGCTCATGTATCTCCTATCCATAAAAACAAACAAACAAAAAAAATCCTCCTTGATCCTACAGTTCCCTCCAGTTAATGCCCACCTCCCTCCTACCATTCCTCTTGAAGCTTCTTAAGGGAGTTGTCTACACCCACTGCCTCCACTTCCTCTTCTCCAAATCTCTCCTTGACCCCCTCCAATCTTGCTCCCATCCCCTTCACGCCATGTAAACTGTCCTCTCAAAAGTCACCAGTGACCCCCTTCTTGCCAAATCAAGAGGCCTCTACTTCATCCTAATCCTCTTTGACCTTTCAGCTGCCTTCCCCTGGAATCACTATTTAACCTTGTTTTCACAGATATTGTCCTCCTCCTTCCCCTCTTATCACTCTGGCTGCTGCTTCTCAGTCTCTTTTGCAGGCTCCTTTTTCTTTATTAAATGGTATTTGTTAAGATTCCTTCTCTGGCTTCCACCCTCTAACTGTGGGAGAATTTATAGATCAGTTCTAGATCCCTTTCCATTCTCCATCTACACCCACTCCTTCAGAGAAGTCATGGCTTAGTGGAAAGAGCCTGGGCTTGGGAGTCAGAGGTTGTGGGTTCTAATTCCTGCTCCACCACTTATCAGCTGTGTGACTTTGGGCAAGTCACTTAACTTCTCTATGCCTCAGCTACCTCATTTGTAAAATGGGAATTAAGACTGTGAGCCCAACATGGAACAACCTGATCCTTATATCTGCCCCAGCGCTTAGAACAGTGCTCGGCATATAGTAAGTGCTTAACCAATACCATTATTATTATTATTATTCACTCACACAGCCTCATCTACCATCTCTATGCAGATGATTCCCAAATCTACATCCCCAGCCCTGACCTCTGTCTTTCTCTTCAGTCTTGCGTTTTCTCCTGCCTTCGGGACATCTGTTTTCAGATGTCCTGCTGATACCTCAAACTTAACATATCTAAAAAAGAACTCCTCATCTTCCCACCCAAACACTGTTCCCACCCTGACTTGCTCATCACTATAGACAGCACCACCATCCTCCCTGTCTCACAAGACTATACCTTGGCATTATCCTTGATTCATCTCCCTTATTCAAAACACATATTCAATCTGTCACCAAATCCTGTTTGTTCTGCCTCTCCAACCTCTCCTCTCCATCCAAACTTCTACCATGCTGAAACGAACGCTTATCATATCCTGCCCCGACTTCTGCATTAGCCTCCTTACTGACCATTCTGCTTCCTGTTGCTGCGCACTTCAGTTCATACTTCACTCTACTTGCCAGATCATTTTTCTGTGTTATAAAAAGTACTGTTATAAAACAGACACATTCCTTTGCACTCAGTAAGCACTCAATAAATACGATTGAATAAAACAAAAACAAGTTCCTGATTGGGGCAGGTCCCTTTAGCACTCCTTTAGCCCCAGTTAGATGCCAGTTGGGCTTCGCTGTCTTTCACACTTCTTTAAGACTTGTAAAAGGCTTTTCTCACCCCCTTCCAAGGGCTGACCACTCCAGCATGGGGAAGGAGGTGGGAATTTAGCCCGTTTAAATTCACTCAGTGTGCGGAACACAGTGGGTAAGCGAACAGACACAGTGTGGCCCAGTGAAAAGTGGCTCCGCCACTGGCCTGCCGTGAGACTCTGAGCTGGTCACTTCGCTTTTCTCTCACATAATAATAATAATAATAATAATAATAATAATAATAATGGCGTTTATTAAGCGCTTACATGCAAAGCACTGTTCTAAGCACTGGGGAGGTTACAAGGTGATCAGGTTGTCCCACGTGGGGCTCACAGTCTTCATCCCCATTTTTACAGATGAGGTAACTGAGGCCCAGAGAAGTGGGGTGACATGCCCAAAGTCACACAGCTGAAAATTGGCAGAGCCAGGATTTGAACCCGTGACCTCTGACTCCAAAGCCCGGGCTTTTTCCTACTGAGCCATGCTAGACTGTGAGCCCACTGTTGGGTAGGGACCATCTCTATATGTTGCCAACTTGTGCTTCCCAAGCGCTTAATACAGTGCTCTGCACACAGTAAGCGCTCAATAAATATGATTGAATTTTTCTAAAGAACTGTTCAATCTGTATCTGCCCACTACTCAAGAATCTGCAGTGATTGCCCATCCATCTCCACATCAAATGGAAACTCCTTATCTATCTTAAAGCATTCACTCAACTTGCTTAAAGCATTCACTCAACTTGCCTCCTCGTTTCTTGTCTTGTTTTATGCTGTCGAGTCGTCTCCGACCCATAGTGATGCCATGGACGCATCTCTCCCAGAATGTCCCACTTCCACCTGCAATTGTTCTGGTAGTTTATCCATAGAGTTTTCTTGGTAAAAATACAGAAAAGGTTTGCCATTACCTCCTTCCGTGGAGTAAACTTGTGTCTCCCCCCTCGACTCTCTCCCATGCTGCTGCTTCTCAGCACAGATGAGCTTTGACTTGTTGCAGATTGCTTTTCATTCTCTAGACACTGCCCAAGCTAGAAATGGAATGGGTATGCTTCTGTTTGACTCTCCATCCCTTAGTCAAGACTGGTAGAGTACTGGGAAACTCTCCAGGTGTGACCCTGAGAGGGGGCCCCCCTTTCTTACCTCACCAATTTCCTACTGCCACCCAGCCCACACACTTCACACCTCTAACACCAACTTACTCACTCTATTTCGATCTTGTCAGTCTTGCCGCCGACAACCTTGCCCACATCCTCCCTTTGGTCTGGAACTCCCTCCCCTTCAAATATGACAGACCACCACTTTCCCCACCTTCAAAGCCTTATTAAAAATCACATCTCCTCCAGGAGGCCTTCCCTGACTAAGCTCTCATTTCTCCACCTCTCTCTCCCTTCTGCATTGCTCTCACACTTGGATTTGTACCCTTTAATTACTTGATATTTATCCCATTCTCAGCCTCACAGCACATAGGTACATTTATGTTTACCAACTCTTTTGTATTGCACTCTCCCAATTGCTTAGCCCAGTGCTCTGCACAGTCAATATTTAATAAATACCACAGATTGACTGGGGCAGTGGATCTAGTAATAATAATAATAATAATGGTATTTATTAAGCACTTACTACATGCAAAGCACTGTTCTAAGCATTGGGGTGGTTACAAGGTGATCAGGTTGTCCCATGGGGGGCTCACAGTCTTAATCCCCATTTTACAGATGAGGTAACTGAGGCCCAGAGAAGTTAGGTGACTTGCCCAAAGTCACACAGCTGACAGTTGGCAGAGCCGGGATTTGAACCCTTGACCTCTGACTCCAAAGCCCGGGCTCTTTCCACTGAGCCGCAGAGGGCCATGTGAGCTGGGCCTGGGCCCTGGGTGGGGAAGTTGGAGGCTGGGGAAAGGAGAAAGCAACTGAATAAAAGGATCTATCATAAGTGCTGTGAGGTTTGGGTGAGCATAAAAGTGCATATGTCATATAGATCCAAGTGCATAGGCAACACAAAGGAAGGGAAAGTAGGATGGGGAGATATGACGTGAGTTGGGGATGCTTCTTAGAGGAGATAAGATTATCCTGAAGAAAGGAAATGAAAGCAAATAATGAAAGTAAAAATGATGATAATAGCATGGTATAGTAGAGAGAACCCAGGCCCGGGAGTCAGAAGGACCTGGGTTCTAATTCCAGCTCTACTACTTGTCTGTTGTGTGAGTTGGGGCAAGTCACTTAAATTATTTGTGCCTCAGCTACCTCATCTGTAAAATGGGGATTGATTGTGAGCCCCATATGGGACCTGAACTGTGTCCAACCTCATTACCTTGTGTCTACCCCAGTGCTAAACAGAGTAACGGTACATAGTAAGCACTTAACAAATATAAAAAAAAAAAAAAACCCAAAACCCACTGAAATAATCCAAACTGGACAGAAGCCCCAGTACTTAAGGCATTTACTGGTAGCTCATTCTGGCTTCCATCCCTGTTCTGCCTTTGCAGTTCTTTTTTTTTTTTTTTGATTCAGCAGTAACCTTACTGCCAGTAAAGGAGATAAATAGTGATAGAGATCAATCATGTATCTGAGGATTTGTAAGACGGGCCCTGGGGAAATTCCTGAATGAGACAGAGAGGAATATTCCACTTGAGAGGAATATTCCACTTGAGAGGAATATTCCACTCTAGCAGAAACATGGTCCTCTGAATTAGCATAGCCTAATGGATAGAGTAATGGCCCTGAGAATCAGGAGGACCTGTATTCTAGTCCCGGCCTGACTTTGGGCAAGTCACTTAACTTCTCTGGGCCTCAGTTCCCTCATTTGTAAAAAAAAAAAAAAAAAAAAATGGGGTTTAAGACTAAGAGCTCTATGTGGATAATGGACTGTGTCCAACCTGATTACCTTGTATCTAGTTGTAGAGTGGCAAGAGCACAGGCTTGGGAGTAAGTGGTTGTGGGTTCTAATCCCGGTTCTGCCACTTGTCTGCTGCATGACTTTGGGCAAGTCACTTCACTTCTCATGGTTTTAGGAGTCAGAGATCTTGGGTTCTAAACCCAGCTCAGCCCCTTGTCTGCTGTGTGACCTTGAGCAAGTCACTTCGCTTCTCTGGACCTCAGTTACCTCATCTGTAAAATGGGGATTGAGATTGTGAGCCCCATATGGGACAGGGACAGTGTTCATCCTGATTTCTTTGTATCTATCCCAGCAGTTAGAACACTGCTTGGCACATAGTAAGCACATAACAAATACTACTGTTACTATTATTATTATTATCATCGTAACTGTTATTATTATATCTACCCCAGTGCTTAGAACAGTGCCTGGCACATAATACATCTTTAGCAAATACCATGAAAAAAGTATAAATAATGCCAGGCCCCCCAAACAGTAAACTCAGCGGCACAAAGAAGGACAATCTTTGAATGTGGGCAGTGGGGATGGAATGGTGTCTCCCACCCTGCTCTCTTCAGGTACCACCTTGTGAAGATCAGTATCATCCTCTTCAAATTCATTCATTCATTGTCATATTTATTGAGCACTTACTGTGTGCAGAGCACTATATTAAGCACTTGGGAAGTACAAGTATTATTGCTGGTTATATATGTGCATTACATACTGGTCTTAATAGCCGCCCATGGTATCTGAAGAGAAAAATTCTAGAATATGTTTTTGAGATACATGTAAGATGGGTGGTTTATGGAAAATGCGTGGAAGAAACTTCAAACTGATCATTGCATAATGCTGTCCTCCAATTTTAACCAAACATAAAAATTAGTGTGGGTTCCTGCTCTCCAGCCAAACACAGAAGAATCTACAAAAAGCATTTAAATTTAAGACCTAATTAGTATTTTATAAACATGAAATAGTAAACACTAAACTACTCCTATTAGCCCTATGCTGGGAGTTGAAGTACTAATAGTAATTGAAAAATGATAAACCCAGAAGGTAGAAAATAATAGTCATATTAGATCTATGACTCATAA
Source organism: Tachyglossus aculeatus (assembly GCF_015852505.1). NCBI lineage: Eukaryota > Metazoa > Chordata > Mammalia > Monotremata > Tachyglossidae > Tachyglossus > Tachyglossus aculeatus. Next base: position 86,778,581 of record NC_052066.1, read on the forward strand.
AGAAGGAAACTGTGCAGCTCAAATTTTTCCTTGAATTACAGGCTATTCATAAATCAACAATGGAGTTCTGCTAGGGCAATAATGTACAACATTTTTGCATTTGGATGCGTAACATGTTTTTGGCTGTTCTTTTTTTTTTCCTACAAGGGTTTCTTGCCCTTAAAATGTGTGGCCAAAAAAAAGCACTTAAATTTACAAAAATCCTGTGATTCTTGGGCTAATTCTAGTTATGTAACAATGCAGGAGGAATGCAGTTACTGCAATTTTTATCTTTATTAATTCGTTGTTGGATTTAGAAACATTGAAGGGCCACAGACAAAAGGGCAAGAGTCACCAACGGGACACAGAGCAACAATGTTGCCTAAATAATAATGCTACAGGAACAGACCATTTTGTTCTAAACAAGCACTCCACACATTGGAACAAAACACTTGAACTCTTTGCAAAAGAGATTCACACATACTTGTGTCTACTGTGATGCCCTTCTGTGATTTTTCTGGAGCAATTCTGTAAATGCTACTTCATGAGCAGGAATTCCATGACCCAACATAGACCAATCCGTGTTTTTGGGTTTTTTTTTCCCATTCAAGTCCTTCCCAACAATCGTCATGATGGATGAACACTCTCATAAGAGACTGCCTTCAGGCGAAATCCATTCAGGGCAATGAAAATTATGGTAGAATTTGTAGGCTTGCTGGAATGTATGAACACATCAAAGTGTTCAATATAACCAAAAAATATCAAGTAGGTTTGTAAGATGCCACTTCCCAGCACTTAGTACAGTGTTCTGGACCCAGGAAGTGCTTATTGAATACTATTACTACTATTCCAGGCAATTGTTTTTTACAGTGATTGTGAGCTCTTTGCAGAGTATTAATCAATCAATAAGGCACCTACTGAGTGGGAAGCTCTACTGTATGCACTAGGAGAAATTAAAGCAGAAGCAAGACATCTTTACTTGTTATTATTTTATTTCACTTATAATCAGCAGTTACCAAATGCAGCTGGGATGATTGGAAGACCCAAAGTATAATGCAGTGCACTGGGAAAGGCGGAGTATTAAATGTAACCTAAATGAAGTTATGTGGTTTGAAGGCTCTTGTTCCATATTATACGTCTTGATTAAGACCACAACTACCAGTAATTTGAAATTTGGAGATACAGTTTTTAGATTTTGCCTCCACCACAAACTACATTTCAGGGAAGGTGTGGCATATGGATTGAAATGTATTGATTTACCTCATTTATCTTTGCACAGATCTTTGCAAAGAACAATGCTTGGCACATAGTAAGTGATTAATAAATGCCATCATTATTATTTATCTTAGCATAAACAGAGTTTTTAGAGAGTACAGCTGGCACCATAAAAAGGTGGGATAGAACACTTAAGAGTTTCCATGGAAATAGTATATAATCAATCAGTAGTGTTAATTGAGCACTTAATGTTCACAGAGCACAATTGGGATAAAGCAGTACAACGAAGTTGGTAGACATGTTCCCTGCCCACAGGGAGAAGGGAAGACAGATATTAAAATAAATTATGAATATGTACATAAGTGCTGTGGGGCTGAGGGGTGAATATCTAGTGTTGAGAGTACAGATCCAAGTGCATAGGTATGGCCGAATGGAGAGGGAGTAGGGGAAATGAGAGATAGCTGGGGAAGGCCTCTTAGAGGAGATATGATTTTATTAAGGCTTTGAGGGTGGGAAGAGTGGTCTTATACAGCATATGGTATAGCATATTTCCTCAATCTTTGCAAGCCTCCAATGGTTGTCCATCCACATCAAGCGGAAACTCCTGACCATCAGTTTTAAGGCACTCAGTCAACTCTTTCTAGCATCGTGACATTCTCACTCTTGTCCCTGTATATCAAAATGTGCATGCTTTGCTACCCTCAGGCCTTACTCTGCCTCAGTTTCACATCTCTTGCCACCGACCTATTGCTCTCACCCTCCCTCCGGTCTGGAACTCCCTCCCACTTCCCATCCAGCATAATGCTGCTCTCTCCATCTTAAATTCCCTACTGAAACCACATCTCCTCCAGAAGGCCTCCTCTGATCAATTTCCCCTCCCTCCACCTATCCCTCCATCCCTCCATTTCCTCCCCACCACCCACTATCACTTCGGCACTTCCTTGTCACCTAAGCACTTGGATCCTTACACCAAGTTTTTGTCCATATCTTTAAACTCTATTGCTTTCTCCTACCTGTAATTTATTTTAGTGACTGTCTCTCCCACTAGATTGTAAGCCCCTTGAGGCTATGATCTCCCAAGTACTTAGTACAATGCTCTGTTCTGGTAATTGCTCAATAAATACTATTGATTAATGGATTGCCTCACAAAACATACACTAAAATATACTGTGTATTTCTAGTTTACACCCCACCCTATACTAATCAGAAAAGGATATGGAAAATTGATTCTATAAATAATTGTCAAGAAGCAATGGAATCACTGCTAGATACTGGAGAAATGAGTCCTTTTCTATAGAATAAATCATGACTCGGTGTTTTGAACATTCTTGTTCTGTGATAGTTTTCAGGGCTAGAATTCTAAGAACCTGAGATATTAGGGATAAGGTGTAGTCTAGGGAAAGAGCATGGGACTCTTCTTTTCCCAGTTGGGCATTGGTCAGCTATTTAACCTTGGGGAAGTCACTTAATACATGTGTACCTCCTCTACAGAATTGGGATAATAATCCTGGCCTCTTTGAACATTCTGAGGATAAAAATGAAATGAATGATATGAAAGGATGTTGGAAACATAAAAGAGGTGCTATATACATTCAATATATTATAAGGATTACTATTAGGGGGAAAGATGCCTGAATTCCAGCAAAGGTTCTTGTGTATAAAATGACACAAGAATGATATGAAAGAACATTGGAAACATAAAAAAGGTGCTATATACAGTCATATATTATAAGGATTACTATTAGGGGGAAAGATGACTGAATACCAGCAAAGGTTCTTGTGTATAAAATGACATAATTACATCTTACAACATTTATAACTCTCTCTCCCCTCTGAAATCCATACAGATTTTCATTCATAAATATGATGATTCTCTGCTGAGGTGCTGGGGCAAACTATCCAGTAATGTCCAATCAGTGGTATTTATTGAGCCTCGCTGTGGGTGCTGTGGCTCAGTGGAAAGACCATGGGCTTTGGAGTCAGGTCATGGGTTCAAATCCTAGCTCTGCCAATTGTTAACTGTGCGACCTTGGGCAAGCCACTTCACTTTTCTGTGCCTCAGTTACCTCATCTGTAAAATGGGGATTAAGACTGTGAGCACACTGTGGGACAATGTGATCACCTTGTAACCTCCCCAGTGCTTAGAACAGTGCTTTGCACATAGTAAGCACTTAATAAATGCTATTATTATTATTATTATTAGGAAAGTACACATCAAAAGAGTTGGTAGACATGGTTTGCAGTCAAGTGGGAAAGACAGACAAAATAAATTACAGATAGGAAAAGCTGCAGAGTGTAAGGCTTTGCTCAAAAATTATATTAGGGTGAGGGTCAATAATAAAGTGTTTAGTGGGGACAGACCCAAGTGTATAGATGGAGCAGAAGAGAAGGTAAATAGGTTAAGGAAATGAGAGGTTAGGTGGGGACTGCCTCTTGGAGGAGATGTAATTTTATTCATTCAATCATATTTATTGAGAGCTTACTCTGTGCAGAACACTGTACTAAGCGCTTGGGAAGTACAAGTCGGCAACATATAGAGATGGTCCCTACCCAACAATGGGTTCAGTAGGAATTTGAAGGGTAGGGAGAGTAGTTTGTGTGTTGGCGGAGTCGAGGGGTGCAGGGGTTCTGTCAGAGATCAAGGGGGAATCAATCAATCAATCATTTATTGAGCACTTACTGTGTGCAGAGCACTGTACTAAGCGCTTGGGAAGTACAAGTTGGCAACATATAGAGACAGTCCCAACCCAACAGTGGGCTCAGAAGTATCAGACCTGAGTGAGGTTGTGAGCAAGAGCTTGATGACAAAAGACAAGTTTGAGATACAGTGAATAAGTTGGCATAAGAGGAATGAAATGTATGGACTGGATTGTAGTGGGAAGTCAGCTAGGTAAGGTAGGAGGAGGAGAGCTTATTGTGTCCCCTATATCAAATGGGAGACATTTTTTAAGGGCATTTGTTAAGCACTTACTATTTGCCAATCACTGTTCTAAGCGTTGAGGTAGATACAAGATAATCAGTTTGAACAATTCCTTTCCCACATGGGGCTCACAGTCTTAATCCCCATTTTATAGATGAGGTGACTGAGGCACAGAGAAGTGAAGTGAATTGCCCAAGATCACATAGCACACAAGTGGTGAAACCGGGATTAGAACCCAGGTACATCAGACTCCCAGGCCCAATATCTATCCACTTTGCCCTGATGCTTCTCTATTTCAGTTTGATCCAGATATGGTTAGACAACCACTGGAGATGTGCACAGAATGATTTTTCTGAAAAGTGATCCAGGCAGCAAAGTGAAGTATGGACTGGAGTCAGGAGAGACAGGAGACAGGGAGGTCAGTGAGGAGGCTGATGTAGTAATAAAGGTGGGATACAATCAGTGCTTGGACCAACGTGGCAGCAGTTGGATGGAGAGGGAAGAGCAGATTCTAGGGATATTGTGAAGGTAGAACCGACTGGATTTGGTGACAGTCTGAATAAGAGAGTTGAATGAGAGAGATGAGTTGGGGGTGATACCAAAGTTACAGGCTTGTGAGACAAAGAGGGTGGTCATATTGTCTACAATAATGGTAAACTTGGGAGTGAGTTGTGGGGAGAGTTTGAGTGGGAAGACAAGGAATTTTGGGCATGTTAAATGTGAGTTAGTGGAAAATTCAAGTGAAGATGTCTTGAAACCTGCCATTGGAGAGTGAGCGATTCAAGGCTGTGGTCAGAGAGGGAAGAAGGGATGGGGCAAGTGTTTTAATAAGTTGCGAAAGGAAGGAGGCACAGGTAGAGGAGGTAAATTTTAAATTCTCATCTTGAGATGCAGCTGGGAAGGAAGGGAGGGTCAAAAAGTGGGAAGGGCTGCAACTACATATGCTTCACTCTCAGTAAATGTACTGCTCATGTTCTCCTCAGCTAAGAATATATTTGTAGAGCTGTGCCACAACAACCTATGATGATGCCTAACACTCCCCCGACCCTGCCCCACCATAATCAATGACCACCAAGTACTTTAGAGCCACTGCCCAGCCATGGTAGAAATGAACCCATCATTGTGTTAGTGATGGGCCCCACAGAACAAATAATAATTTGGCTTAAACAAGCCAAGTAATGCAAAACAATAGCGATGGTGGTTTTGTATTAGCATTTCAGTTTCATTAGGTGGCAGAGCTTACCATCTTGAGATTGAATAAAAATGTCACCCAGCAAATGTTCCAGGGTGCTTCAGTGCAGTCATCCAAGTCAAGAAGAAACTGAGAGATGGTATCTCCTATTATAATTCAAATCTGTTAAATAGGATCCTGTAGGAAGTGGTTTTCTAAGACTGCAGGACCAAAAGATTGTATTAAACATAATAGGACATGAAGTTATTCAGCTGGACCCCTAGTGCTTACCTTGTAAGGTTTTCTAAAATATTCATCGTATTTTATCTGGTTAACATGCTTCCTAGGGAGGAATTTTCCAATACATGAGGTGAGAAAAAAACCATAAGAACAATATTTCAGTCTAAAATGGAACAATCATTTTGATTCCCTCAGCTGTCCTCATGCTGTTCTCCTTTCATGAGAAGTGTTACATTTGAACCACAGTAGGACAATGGAACTTTTTTTTTGTGCTTACCCTTCAGATCTCCTTCACGCACAGCTCATCAATCTCATCCACAATAAATCCTTTCTCTAATAGAGTGTACCCACTGTTGTTTTCTTTTTTGTCAACCAGGTCACATGGAGACTGGCTTGGAAACTCAGTTGAAATTCAGAGCCAGTGGAATTCTTGAATTTATAGCAAATTTCTGCTCCCCCCCGCCCCCCCTTGTATTTCTTATCATAAAGTAGACCTAGATTTTAGGAATGAGTGATAACTTATGTGAACTACGATGAAGCTGCCTTCTAGAACTTGTGGAGTTGATTTTCTCTGACATTGCCATCTGTCTCCTGCTCAGTGGTGACACATCACCTGCATTTTGTGCTTCAGTGTCCAAGCTAGGAGATTATTTATCACTTAAATGTATTAGCACCTCCGAAAAATCCATCTCCTGTCATCCGCAACAAAAGGAACTTTTGTCAAAATGTATGCACTTTTTTTACAAAGTCCTTTCAAGCAAGACATTGTGAAGGCTAATATTGGTGGGGGGAGAGGGCATTTTTGACGTCTGCTTTAAATACCATATTTGGTGTTTGATGCCCGAGAAATTGGTGACCAGGTCTGAATCCATTTTCATGACAGAACAGAGTGTTTGATCTAGTTGCTGCTGAGAATGAGAGGGTCATGCTCATGCCCATAAGCAAAGGATCAAAATGAAATTCCTAATGCTCTATTCGCAATCTTCCCCAGAGCTCCGTAATAAAGATAAGGTCTGTGGTGTCCCTGTCTGTTGACCAACTTTTTCACTATAATGACATCTGTGAACTCTGTGGAGACACACTTTTAAAGTGGAATGGGACAGCAGCCAGTGGGGCGATTTATGCTGTATAAACACCATCTGCAAGGATTCCTCTCATCTTGCTTTCTGTGGATAATTTACATTCATCCCAGAAGTCACTACATAGATACTCAGGAATAGAAGCTCTGTGCCCTAATAGAAAGAGCTCAGATTTTGGTGTCGAAACCTCTGACACTTCCTGCTGTGTGACCTTGGCCAAGTCATTTAACTTATCTGTGCCTTAGTTACCACATGTGTAAAATGGAGATTAAATACCCTTGGGCTGTAAACCCCATGTGGGATAGGGAATGTATCTAATCTGATTATCTTATTTAATAATAATAATGATGATGGCATTTATCGAATGCTTACTATATGCAAAGCACTGTTGTAAGTGCTGGGGAGGTTACAAGGTGATCAGGTTGTCCCACGGAGGGCTCATGGTCTTAATCCCCATTTTACAGATGAGGTAACTGAAACCCAGAGAAGTTAAGTGACTTGCCCAAAGTCACACAGCTGACAATTGGCGGAGCCGGGATTTGAACCCATAACCTCTGACTACAAAGCCCGTGCTCTTTTCACTGAGCCACGCTGCTTCTCATCTACTCCAGAGCTCAATAAATTTCATAATGAGTATTATCTGGCCCTCAATCACCAGGAACAGTTTTTGTCAGTCCAAGAAGTAGTGCCTTTCCTAGCTTGGGAAAATAAATGAAGCTCTAAAATGTGTTCCGTCACAAAGAAATACATGGGACAAGTGTTTGGGTAGAGAAGCCAGATTTATTCCCTGAATAATCACTTGTGATCATTTTTTTTCTTTTTCATTCTTTCAGTACTTGCATCTGATATCTCCTTAACAAACCCCTTTTGATTGCCAGTATTTTATACATCAGAAATAACTCTTGCTGAACAATTGTGTACAAACAGGATCCAGGCAAGAGGACAGGTGTCATTGTTTGTGTGTTTTTTTGTTTCTTGTTTTTTGCTTTTCCCCTGACCTTTGCAAGGAAGTGGAAAAGAAAAGACTCTTCCTATAAACCTTCAGTAAGCCACACTGAGTATCAGTCAATCACTTGTATTTATTCAGGACTTACTCTGTGAAGAGCATTGTTCTAAGTGCTTGGAAGAGTGCAATAGAGTTAGTAGAAAAATTCAAGGATAGATTAGCAAGTGATTGAAGGCAGAGTGATATCTGCTGCTAGACTGCATCCATTCTGCCTAGCAGTCACCTCACACTGAGTCTCTATAGGTATGGGGAGCAGCAGAGGTGGGGAAAGGAGTGTGGATGGCTTTATGCAAGCCATCACCACTTCTGCAGAAACAAGCTGGTGGTAAAACATACCTTTCCCTGATTAACCTAAACCAGAGGGTACTACTGCATTTCAATGGACACATTGTGCATGTGTATGTGTGTCTGTGGGGGGGGGGGGGGGTCTCCCACTCAAATCAATCAATCACTTGCATTTTTTGAGTGCTCACTTTGTGCAGAACACATTATACTAAGCACTTGGCTAAGAGCAGTAAACAACAAAGTTGGTAGACCTGTTCCTTACCCACAAGGAGCTTACAGTCTAAAAGAGGATCTTATGAAGACGGTAGCACTAAAGAATTGTCTCAACCAATCAATCAATTAATAACATTTATTGAGCACTTACTGTGTGCAGAGCACTGTAGTACATACTTGGGAGAGTACAATACAACAGAATTAGCAGATATGTTCTCTGCCCAAAACAAGCTTTCAGTGTAGGGTATACAATGTCTCACCAGTAGCAGCATCATCTTTGAACCAAGGGGCAATTTTACTTATGGGAGACAAAACTTCTGAAAGGGACAAGAAGCTTAGATGTTCTGGTTTCAGGTATGACCTGTCTTAAACAATTTCAGGCATAACAGTTTTTTTTTCTGGATTCGGGAGCCTCATGTCTGTAGATAATAAGTTTGCCATGAAAACAAATCCTACCATGAAATAATAATAATGATGATGGTATTTGTTAAGCGCTTACTACATGCAAAGCACTGTTCTAAGCTCTGGGGAGGGATACAAGGTGATCAGGTTATCCCATGTGGGGCTCACAGTTTTAATCTCCATTTTACAGATGAGGTTACTGAAGCCCAGAGAAGTTAAGTGACTTGCCCAAAGTCACACAGCTTGCAAGTGGTGAAGCCGGAATTAGAAACCATGACCTCTGGCTCCCAAGCCCGAGGGCTACTAAGCCACACTGCTTCCCACTGAGCCACGCTGCCTCCCGAAAGACCTCTGGACTTTGCAAGACCCTGGGACTGGGAGTCAGGAGACTTGGGTGCAAGCTACATCAATCAATCAATCAATCGTATTTATTGAGCGCTTACTGTGTGCAGAGCACTGTACTAAGCACTTGGGAAGTACAAGTTGGCAACATAGAGAGACAGTCCCTACCCAACAGTGGGCTCACAGTCTAAAAGACTGCATCCCTGCCATATGATTACTGTATGACCTTGGGCAAAGTCATTTAACTTCTTTGGGCTTCTGGGTCTTCATCTGTAAAACGTGGATAAATTAGATAGTGATCCTTCTGTGGGACTGAAACTGTGTCCATTCTGATAGCCTTATATCTACCCCAGTGTTTGACACATAGTGCATAGTCAATGTATCATTATTAAGGCATTTTGTAGACATTGCGTATTTGAACATCCTCTTTTGTCAGTCTTATCTCTGCTTTTTTAAAAAATATTTTATCCAGAATGGAAAACTACTTTGTTTTTCCTCTGTTTTTCTTTCCATTTAACTAAGAGTAGGATTTTTTTTAACCCATCATGCTCACATGAGAATTGTTGCTGTGCCCTCTGCAAGCAAATGGGCAGGAATTTTGTTTAACTCAAAAATCAATGTTTGCTCCACTGTGTACTTGACAATAGCCAGTGGCATAAGCAGCTCCCAGAATTTGGACAGGAAGTTTAAAAAGTATGATTTGAAAGCAAACAAATTTCAGTATTCAGAAGGTGAAATCAACCTCCTTACTTCTCACACTTCTTGAGAAAAAAGCAGCATACACTATCAACTTCTCTGATCCCTGTTATTCAGAATCATTTTTCATCCTGGTAAATTAAGATTGTCTCAGTAGCACTTATTTGGCTTTAAACTCCCTTTTCAGCAATTGTAAAATGGTGAAATTCTACCAGCTTCCAATTTGACAAAGTTTTGTTATTTTTTTAAAAACAAAAATCGATATGATTTCCCTTGTAGTTTGGTGGTTGTCTCCCCAGTCCTATAATTTATTTGAGTGTCTATCTGCCCTGCGAGATTGTAAAATCCTCTAGGGCCAGGTCTGTGTCTTCTGACTCTATTTTACCCTTAGTACATTGCTCTGCACAGAGTAAATGGTCAGTAAATACTATTGATTGTTTGAGAGGTTCTATACAAATCTGCTCCTATTTATCAGACATATTGTACTCAGTTGAGTTAATATTGTTTGCAGTTGCATTAAGTTTGAGTATAAACATTACTTGGAGTGAAAAATGACTATTTGAAACAAAAGAAAGCTTTATTTTCTTACGTTTCTTTCAAATTATGATGATCTTGATTAATATATTTCAGGCTAATGGACAAAAACAAGCAGTTTTAGGCACACCGGGATGGAAGAATAGTAACTTGTCTAATTGTCTTCAAATTATTGTGGGCTAATTCATGAATGATAGCTGAAAGTATCTCAAAAAATTGAAGTTAATATAATGGCTGCATTTTGATGTGCAATATTTTTCTACTGTTTTCATCTTGGCCCAGATGCACAGGGTGTGTATGTATAGTGACCAGACGGTCTATTAAATGGTCACAATTTGAGGGTTTGTCCTGACTCTTACTGGCACACTATAGAACCATTAAAAGCTCCATTTTAGGCTGTGAAAATGGATTAATCAATCAACCAATCAATCAATCATATTTATTGAGCGCTTACTGTGTGCAATGCACTGTACTAAGCACTTGGGAAGTACAAGTTGGCAACATATAGAGACGGTCCCTACCCAACAGTGGGCTCACAGTCTAGAAATTCATTCAATCATATTTTAAGCAATTACTGTGTGCAGAGCACTGTATTGAGCACTTGGGAAAGCACAATACAACAATAAACAGTAAAATTCCCTACCCACAATGAGCTCACAGTCTAGAGGGGTTGGAGACAGACGTCAATACAAATAAATAAAATTACAGATATATACATAAATGCTGTGGGGCTGTGAGATGGGGGAGAGTAAAGGGAGCAAGTCAGTGAGATGTAGAAGGGAGTGGGTGATGAGAAAAAGTGGAACTTAGTCTGGGAAGGCCTTTTGGAGGAGATGTGCCTTCAGTAAGGCTTTGAAGTGAGGGAGAGTAATTGTATGGTGGATTTGAGGAGGGAGGGCGTTCCAGGCCAGAGGCAGGACGTGGGCCAGGGGTTGGCAGTGAGACAGGTGATATCGAGGCATGGTGAGAGAGTTAGCAACAGAGGAGCGAAGTTTGTGGGCTGGGTTGTAAGAGAGAAACGAGGTAGTGGAGTGCTTTAAAGACGGTGGTGAGGAGTTTTGGTTTGATATGGAGATGGAAAGGCAACTACTGAGATTTTTGAGGAGGGAAGTGACATGTCCTGAACGTTTTTGTAGAAAGATGATCCAGGCAGCATATTGAAATATGGACTGGAGTGGGGAGAGACAGGAGTTTGGTAGGTCAGCAAGGAGGTTGATGCATTAATCTAGTGGGGGAAGGATCAGTACTCAGTTGCAGTGGTGATGGCAGAAATGGCAGTGAAAGGACTTTTTGTCATCCCTTAAGAGGCTATCACCCCTAGAATCCGGCTGAAAAGTTTCATTCTTGGCTGAGGCGACCCACTGCTTGCTATTCAACACCACCATTTGACTTGTCTTATTCTGGCCCATGTCCTACCTCTGGACTGGAACACTCTCCCTCCTCAAATCCATCAAACAGCCACACTCCCCCCTCTTCAAAGTCCTACCGGAGGCTCACTTCCTCCAAGGGGCCTTCCCAGACTAAGCCTCCCTTTCCCTCGGCTCCCCCTCCGTCCCAAGGTGACCCTGGGGAACCAGCCATCTCAAGGTCAAATGCTATCTTGTAGCCACCTGAGCCAGCAGGTGGAACTCAGAAGTGAGGGTGGGATACCACCCCCACAGCCAAAACTGCTAGATTGACGGCCCAAGCTGGGAATACAGAAGGTGTCCCTCGCCCCCGTGCCAATCAAATTAAGTATGGAGGAGGGGGGAGGGCAGATATTGGGTAAACTGAGGCTGGAAGCTGAAATGGCCTGGGAGCACAGGTGATAAATACCTGTTGCCTCTGACCTTCGGGGGCAAAACACTAAGACATGCAGCAGCAGCGGTGGCGGCTCACATGTCTTTCTCTGCCCAGAAGGCCAGACTCCCGTTCTGCCAAAGGAACAACACACTAAGGAAAGGGCCACGGGATGGGTGAGTGTCACGGTGGTATTTATTAAACATTTACTATGTGTCAAACACTGTTCTAAGTACTGCAGTGGATGCAAGGTTATCAGATCAGATACAGTCCTTATCCCACCTGGGGCTGACAGTCTTGATCCCCATTATACAGATGAGGCAACTAAGGCATGGATAAGTTAAATGAGTTGCCAAAGGACATATAGCAGACATGTGGCAGTCAGAATTAGAACCCAGGTCCTCTTTCCTCTAGGCCACGCTGCTTCATACTTACGGTGTACAGAACACTAGGGAGAGTACAATATAATAGAGTTGGTAGCCATGAATGGTAGAGAAGCAGTGTGGCTCAGTAGAAAGAGCATGGGCTTGGGAGTCAGAGGTCATGGGTTCTAATCCCAGCTCCGCCACTTATCAGCTGTGTGACTTTGGGCAAATCACTTCACTTCTCTGTGCCTCAGTTACCTCATCTGTAAAATGGGGATTAAGAATGTGAACCCCATGAGGGACAACCTGATTACCTTGCATCTCCCCCAGCTCTTAGAACAGTGCCTGGCACTAGTAAGTACTTAACAAATACCAAAATTATTATTATTATTATTGTGAATTGTGCTCACAAGGAGCTTATTGTCTGCAAGTGGAGACAGGCATTAAAATAAATATTTATTGCTGTAAGAAAAAGTTTCTTCTTGTGCCTGTTTGAAGTCTATCTCCTTCAAGCTCCAATGAGTGCCTCCTCTCTTTGGTGGTTGGGGGTTAGATGAACAGAAATTCTGTGTTTGCCTTTTCCACCCCATTGTCTCTATTGATTTTTCAAAAAAATTATTTACCAGGGGATGGTGTTAGGCAAAGCATTCATCGATAATTTAGTTGGTTCTGTACCGCAACAGATGGATACATTGAAAATTTCATTTTTTGATGTAATCAGGAATATTTAAATGACGGTGACTCTTATGGCATGGTATTTTAAAATAGAATGGGGTAAAATTGGATAGAAAGAGGCTATTTTCCTTTCCAGTGAGCCATTGAATTGAAGGAGGAGGCTATGGCTCATGGTTTGAAAACTCTAACTAGTGAATTAAATCCCAGAGACTAGTTTCTCAAAGAAAGGTTACCTGCCTGAGAAGCAGAGGTAGAGACCAGTGATCTCCAGAGAAGCAATGTGACTTAGTGGAAAGAGCATGGGCTTGGGAGTCAGAGGTCATGGGTTCTAATCCCGGCTCCGCCATTGATCAGCTGTGTGACTTTGAGCAAGTCACTTGACTTCTCTGTGCATCAGTTACCTCATCTGTAAAATGGAGATTAAAATGGGGCTCCAAGTGGGCCAACCTGATTACCTTGTATATGCCCCATAGTAAGCACATAGTAAGTGCTTAACAAATGCCATAATTATTATCATTATTATGATTCTGTGTTAAACTGGGCTTGACATAGGGATTCAGTCAATCAATCAATGGTATTTATTGAGTACTAACTGTTTGCAGAACACTGTACTAAGTCCTTGGGAGCATACAATGTAGCAGGGGTAGAGACAGATCATTAATAAAAAATAAATTACCGATATTACTGTTGTGGAATGGAGGGTGGGGATTGAGTTCTAAAAGGAGTACAGGTCCAATGCAAGGGTGATGCAGAAGGGAGAGGGAGTAGGAGAAAATAGGGTTCAATCTGGTAAGGCCTCCTAGTGAAGATATGACTTAAATAAGGCTTTCAAGGGGAGAGTGGTGGTCTATCAAATATGGAGGGGAAGAGAGTTCCAGGTGAGAGGGAGAATGTGGTGTGGCCTATTGGATAAAGCCTGGGAATCAGAAGGATATGGATTCTAATCCCAACTCTGCCACTTGTCTGCTGTGTGACCTTGGGCTAGTCATTCAATTTCTCTGTGCTTGTTACCTCATCTGCAAAATGGGGATTCATTTGTTCATTCATTCATCATTTATTGAGTACTTACTGTGTGCAGAGCACTGCACTATTCACTTGGGAAGTACAATTTGACAACATATAGAGATGGTCCCTACCCAACAATGAGCTCCAGTGGCTGCCTGTCAACCTACAAATCAGGCAAAAACTCCTCGCTCTCGGCATCAAAGCTCTCCATCACCTCACCCCCTACTACCTCACCTCCCTTCTCTCCTTCTCCAGCCCAGCCCACACCCTCCGTTCCTCTGCTGCTAACCTCCACTCTGTACCTCGTTATCGCCTGTCCTGCCATTGACCCCTGGCCCACATCCTTCCCCTGGCCTGGAATGCCCTTCCTCCACACATCCGCCAAGCTAGCTCTCTTCCTCTCTTCAAAGCCCTACTGAGAGCTCATCTTCTCCAGGAGGACTTCCCAGACTGAATCCCCTTTTTCCTCTCCTCCTCTCTATCCCCCCCGCCCTACCTCCTTCCCCTCCCCACAGCACTTGTATATATTTGTATGGATTCATAACTCTATTTATTTTAATTGTACATATTTACTATTCTATTTATTTTGTTACTGATGTGCATATAGCTTTAATTCTATTTGTTCTGATGGTTTTGACACCTGTCTACATGTTTTGTTTTGTTGTCTGTCTCCCCCTTCTAGACTGTGAGCCCATGGTTGGGTAGGGACCGTCTCTAAGTGTTGCCGACTTGTACTTCCCAAGTGCTTAGTACAGTTCTTCACACAGTAAGCACTCAATAAATACGATTGAGTGAATGAATGAACGGGCTCACAGTCTAGAAGGGAATGAAGACTGTGAGCCCCATTTGGGACAGGGACTGTGTCTAACCCAATTTGCTTGTGTCCATTCAGTTCGTAGTACAGTGCCTGGCACATAGTAAGTGCTTAATATATATCATAATTATTAGGAATTATCATTATTATCATTATTATGTGGGCAAGTGTTTGGAGGTTTGGTATGGGGAGCAAGAATATAGAGACTGAAAGAAAGGGAGAGTGTGAGGAACAGTAAGCAATAGATCAGTCAACATATTGAGTGCTTAGGGAAAGTACATTAGAGTTAGGAGACATGATTCCTGCCCTTGATGAGTTTACAGTCTAGTAGCGGAGAGAGATGCTGAAATAAATTACAGGGAGGGAGAAGCACCAGAGTTTTAAGATATGTACATAATTTCTGTTGGGGAAGGGAATGAAGTGAATAACTTAGTGCTCAGATGGATACGGACTCAAATGCTCAGGTGACACAGTATGAGCAGAAACAGGTGAGGAGATTAGAGATTAGTCAGAGAAGGCTTCCCATCCTGACTTCGGTATGATACATTGAATGACTTTGAAGATGGAGAGAAGGGTGGTTGACTGAGTGTGAGGTATTAGTGTGTTATAAACATGAAGGGGTATTAAAACAGCAAAGTGTGCAGACTGGACTGTAGAAGGAGTGGGGTGAGGATAAATTAGAGAGAAAGTGAGCTAATTGAGTGCCTAAAAAAGTGAAGGAGAAAGAGAAGATGCAGGGAAGGAGAAAGATTATTTATCAGGTGCGAGAGGGAGGAGGTACTGTGTCACCTAAAATCTCCTCAAGATGCAATACTTTGGGTTCAAAAAGAGCCCCAGAGAATGTGTCAGGTAACTAGAGTGCTTTGTACTTGATTTGCTGGTTGACCTCAGGGAAGTCACTTAATCCCTTGGGGCTCAATCCACCAAACTGTCAAAATGGGTTAATGCTTAACTCAAAGATATGAGGGTCTTTGAACCCCTTTTACTCCTTAATACAAGTAGTTGCGGTCACGGGACATTTTTTTCTTAACTCTGAAGAATATCATTCTTTTCCCTCCTCTTCACAAAGAATGTCACAGGTGAATGGGACTTTAAGATTATGGGGCTGAAAGTGCTGAAGTTTGTCTTTCATTTTTCTCTGTGCAGATCTGTGACAAAGAATGGCATTACTATGTCATCAATGTGGAATTTCCCATCGTGACCCTATATATGGACGGAACAACATACGAGCCTTACCTGGTGACCAACGATTGGCCAATTCACCCATCCCACATAGCTATGCAGCTCACGGTCGGCGCTTGTTGGCAAGGTAATACACACATCGCCTCAACTTACCTCCGGGTCTTTTAAGGAGACCGTTTAGTCTGATCTGCTTCTCCAGTGGAAAATGCTTTAAAAGTACGCCCTTTGGAGAATTAGCCAGGTTGTAAATACTAGCTTGAATAATTGACTAATCCCATTCAAATAAGGTAAATCTTTGAAATCCAGGAATTAATCCAGCTAATAAGCTCCGTGATGATGAATTGCTTGTCCTGAGCCAAACTTTGATTGCAGATCAGCACAGACAACTCCCACTGACAACGGGATGCTAATGACTTTTATCACTACTGACCCTCGGACAGACCCAAACCAGTGATCTAGAGAGGAAGGGCTGGCTAAACCTATTACCGATCCCTTAAGACGACCGCCAGTTTCTGAATTGTGTCAATTAAGCACGATTAAACAACTAATGTGGGCATCATCTAGCCTCTGGTAGGTAACCGGTAGTGAATGAGGTGGTCTGCCACTGAAACCCATTTGGAGAATACTGAGCTCCACCCTGCTTCCCTTCCAGGGGAAGATAACTCACTTAGGGACTCCCACCATGCAGAGTCTCGTGATGTGTGTCTCCCAGCCTAACATTGTATGTTACTTTGCACTCTCCTATTTGGAGGCATGGCTGAAAGCAGGGTGGTGAGCACATTTCTTTAGAGACTCATCAAAGAGGCTTCCTTCTCCTGCAACATCTCTTTAGAGGGGCTGTCAAGAGATCGGGGGCAGAGCAGAACCCATGACTGCACAAGTGACTGAAGCCCAGAGAGGGATGCTCCGTTTGATAATAATAATAATAGTGCCATTTGTTTACTATGCGCTCGGCACTATACTAAGCACTAGGGAAGACACAAGGTAATTGGGTTGGACACAGTCACTGTCCCATATAGGGCTCACAGTCTAAATCCCCATTTTCCTGATGGAACTGAGGCACAGAGAAGTTAAGTGACTTGCCCAAGGTCACACAGCAGGCAAGTGGCAGAGCCCGGATTAGAATCCAGGCCCTTCTGAATCCCAGGCCTGTGCTCTATCCAGTAAGCCATGCTGTCCACCTGTTGTAAACTGCAAAGGAAGGAGAGGGCAGAGTGTGGAGATCTTCCCTCAAAAACTCCCAAAGTTTGCATCCCTGCCCTGTTGGGGATTTTGGACTGGAGATGAAGGCTTCCTAATTTTGATGATGCCCATTGTTGCCCAGTGAGTCCACAGATTGATTGAATATCCACAGCTGAGTGTTCGTGTTAACTGTGTGTATGCATTTAATGTGGGAGGGGGTGTGATGCTTATCTGATGATGATGTTTTGAAAGTGAAGGGTCAGAGGCAAATGTGTCCAAGCACTAAGAATGGATTGTTGATGGCACACATGGCTACATGAGATGCGTGGAGTAAAAAGAGAAGAAATGATCCATTTCCTCCCTCAAGATCTTGTGGTCGACTGGCAAATACCGATAAGTGAGAAAGTAGATGAGGTAGCCGACTGGCATGTTGGAGAACAACTTCTGAGAGATGGGCCTTGAATTTTGACCTAAGGAAGGAAGTGATAGGTTTGATTCCCAACTGCTTAGATCTGTGCAATACTGAATAAAGGTTCCAAGGAAGAAGGAAGAGGGCCTGAAGACCACTTGAGCTAGACTGAGCTAGTGTAGGCTGGAGGATAAAGGAAGAAGATAATAATGACAATTGTGGTATTTGTTAAGAGCTTACTATGTGCCCGGCATTGTACTAAGTGCTGGGGTAAGTACACAGTCCCTGTCCCACTTGGGGCTCACAGTTTTAATCCCCATTTTTCAGATGAGGGAACTGAGGCCCAGAGAAGTGAAGTTACTCGTCCAAGGTCACACAGCAGACAAGTGGTAGGGTGGGACTAGAACCCAGGTCCTTCGGACTCCCAGCTCCATGCTCCATCCTCTAGTCAATTCTGTTTCTCTGAGGTGAGGAGGGAGGATAAATAAGGGGTGTCCCCAGATATTTGGGCCCCTATTGGATCATGGCTAACCTCACAGTGAATATTCCTAGGCAGGGTACAAAGGCTGGAGCCAAGCTGCCTTCTCCCTCCTTTCCTTCAGTACATCCAACTAACACTGAAATACAAATAATTGTAGAATATGTTACTGTGTGTTAAGCATTAGGCTAATTACGATACAATCAGATCTGAGTCACTGTCCCATTCGGGGCTCACAGTTGAAGGGGGAAGGAGAATATAGGTATTGAATCCCCACTGTGCAGATGAGACAACTGAGGCTCAGAGAAGTTAAGGGCCTTATCCAAGGTCACCCAGAGCAGGCAAGTGGATGAGCGAGGATTAGAACCCATCTCGAAGCTGCGTGGCTTAGCGGAAAGAGCACGGGCTTGGGAGTCAGAGATCATGGGTTCTAATCCCAGCTCCACCACTTGTCAGCTTTGTGACTTTGGGCAAGTCACTTCACTTCTCCAGGCCTCAGTTACCTCATCTGTTAAATGGGGATTAAGACTGGAGCCCCATGTGGGACAATCTAATTACCCTGTATCTACTGTACAGTGCTCTGCACACAGTAAGCGCTCAATAAATATGATTGAATGAATACCCCAGCACTTAGAACAGTGCTTGGCACATAGTAAGTGCTTAACACATACCGGGATGATTATTATTATTATGTCTCCTAGCTCCTAGGCCCTTGCTCTTTTCATTTGGCCATACTGTGTCTTTATTAATAGTAGTGGTAGTAGTATTTATAGGTAGTGCAACATGGAATAGTGGATAGAGCATAAGCTTGGGATTCAGAAGGTCATAGGTTCTAATCCTAGCTCTGTCACTTCTCTGTTGCGTGACCTTGGGCAAGTCACTTCACTTCTCTGTGCCTCAGTCACCTCATTTGTAAAATGGGGATTGAGACTGTGAGCCCCACGTGGGTCAGGAACTGTGTCCAACCCGATTTGCTTGTTTCCACAAGCACTTAGTACAGTACCTGGCACATAGTAAGCACTTAACAAATACCACAATTATTATTATTATTCTTATTATTGTACATAATTAGTAGTGGTACTGAGAAGCAGTGTCACTCAGTGGAAAGAGCATGGGCTTGGGAGTCAGAGGTCATGGGTTCTAATCCCAGCTCCACCACTTGTCAGCTTTGTGACTTTGGGCAAGTCACTTAACTTCTCTGGGCCTCAGTTACCTCATCTGTAAAATGGGGATTAAGACTGGGAACGCCATGTGGGACAATCTAATTACCTTGTATCTACCGTACAGTGCTCTGCACACAGTAAGCGCTCAATAAATATGATTGAATGAATACCCCAGCACTTAGAACAGTGCTTGGCACATAGTAAGTGCTTAACACATACCGGGATGATTATTATTATTATGTCTCCTAGCTCCTAGGCCCTTGCTCTTTTCATTTGGCAATCCTGTGTCTTTATTAATAGTAGTGGTAGTAGTATTTATAGATAGTACAACATGGAATAGTGGATAGAGCATAGGCTTGGGAGTCAGAAGGTCATAGGTTCTAATCCTGGCTCTGTCACTTCTCTGTTGTGTGACCTTGGGCAAGTCACTTCACTTCTCTGTGCCTGTCACCTCATATGTAAAATGGGGATTGAGACTGTGAGCCCCACGTGGGTCAGGAACTGTGTCCAACCCGATTTGCTTGTTTCCACAAGCACTTAGTACAGTACCTGGCACATAGTAAGCACTTAACAAATACCACAATTATTATTATTATTCTTATTATTGTACATAATTAGTAGTGGTACTGAGAAGCAGTGTCACTCAGTAGAAAGAGCATGGGCTTGGGAGTCAGAGGTCATGGGTTCTAATCCCGGCTCTACCACTTGCCAGCTGTGTGGCTTTGGGCAACTCACTTAACTTCTCTGGGCCTCAGTTACCTCATCTGTAAAATGGGGATTAAGACTGTGAGCCCCATGTGGGACAAACTGGTCACCTTCTCTGCAGTGCTCTGCGCACAGTAAGTGCTCAATAAATATGATTGATTGATTGATTGATCACCTTATATTCTCCCCAGTGCTTAGTACAGTGCTTTCCACATAGTAAGCGCTTAACAAATGCCATTATTATTATTATTATTATTTGATAAGCACGATGTGCCAAGCACAGTGCTAAACACTGGGCCAGATACAGTGCAGTCAGATACGGTCCTTATCCTCCATGAGGCAGTGTCCCTCTGAGGCCAAGTCAGGTTTAACAATAATAGCTCTTTGGTCTTCATAACCACCAGCTCTTTACAGAGACCAGAAAACAGTAACCCTGCTTCAGTTATGAGGAAAACATCCCTCTCCAGATAGTGAGCTAAGATTACAAATTCTTTTCACACAGGCTGCTAAAGATCTGTCAGGTAGTAATATCTTCTTATTACAGTTGACCTTCATACATTTCTGAAGTAGTGATCTAGAGAAGAGGGATTCTACCTGCTTCTGTTTATCCCTTTCAGGCATCTCTTCACCCCTGAGATCTATTCATTAGATCCACCCGGCAGATGTTCTTCAAGAATCAGTAGACCTGCAAAAATGATTTTCAGCCCACAGACTTTCATCCCATATGTATCAATGTCATGGACTTCCTGTTTTCTTTTTAAGCTCTGAGATGATAAGAATCAGCTGTCAGAGAATATTTCCGGAGTTCTCCCACTATCACAACCTCCCATGGAAAATCAAACCTAAAGGGGGACATGGGGGTGAAGTGAAAAGATTGGTGGGGAGGGCTAAAATCCGCCTTTTCCTCTTCATCCATCATCATCATCATCAATCGTATTTATTGAGCGCTTACTGTGTGCAGAGCACTGTACTAAGCGCTTGGGAAGTACAAATTGGCAACATATAGAGACAGTCCCTACCCAACAGTGGGCTCACAGTCTAAAAGGGGGAGACAAAACCAAACATACTAACAAAATAAAATAAATAGAATAGATATGTACAAGTAAAATAAATAAATAAATAGAGTAATAAATATGTACAAACATATATACGTATATACAGGTGCTGTGGGGAAGGGAAGGAGGTAAGATGGGGGGGATGGAGAGGGGGACGAAGGGGAGGGGAAGGAAGGGGCTCAGTCTGGGAAGGCCTCCTGGAGGAGGTGAGCTCCAAATTGATACCATGTTACCACTTATGCTATCCCACCTTGATTACAATATCAACCTCTTTTCTGACCTCCCTTGCTGCCTGTCTCTCCGACTCCAGTCCACACTTCACTCTGCTGCCCAGATTATTTTTATAGAAAAACATTCAGGCCATGTTTCCCAATTCCTCAGTACCCTCCAGTGGTTGCCTGTCCAGCTCCGCATCACACAGACACTCCTTACCATCTTTTTCAGAGCACTGAATCACCTTGCCCCTTCCCACCTCATCGTGTTGGTCTCCCACTATAACCTAGCCTGCACACGTCACATCTTTAATGCTGACCTACTCACTGTACCTCAGTCTCTTCTATCTCGCCACTGACTTCTCGCCCATGTCCTGCCTCTGGCCTGGAACACCTTCCGTCTTCATATCTGACAGACAACTACTCTCCCCACCTTAAAAAGCCTTACTGAACGTACCTCTCCCAGAGGCCTTCCCTAAATCCTCATTTACTCTTCTCCCACTCCCTTCTACATTGCCCGTACACTTGGATTTGTTTCCTTTTTTCACCCTTCCCTATCTCCACAGTACCTACGTACCTATCCGTAATTTATTTATTTATATTAATGTCCGTCTCCCCCTCTAGACTGTAAGCTCACTGTGAGCAGGGAACATGTCTACCAACTCTGTTTTTTTGTACTCTCTCAAGCGTTTAGTATATTGCCCTGTGCACAGTAAGTGCTCAATAAATGTTGATTAGAGGGAGAGGAAGGGGGATTCATTAGGCTGAGGCCAGGGACACCTAATCTGGTCCACGGACACCCTTGGTGTCCTCTAAGTCATATTGCCCAGAGACCAACACTTTGGGGCCCATTGATATGATTTCTGTGGTCCAGTCCTTCAGCTGGCAATGTGAGGAGCAGAGTAGCCCATGGAAAGAACTCAGAATTGGGAGTCGGGAGACCTGGGCTCTAATTTCAGTTCCACCACTTATTTGCTGTGTGACTCCGGGCGAATTGCACAACTTCTCTGTGAGTCAGATTTCTTCATCTGTAAAATGGGGATTTAATATCTGTTCTTCCTCTTATTTAGAATGTGAGCCCCATGTGGAAGTGCTCATGTGTCTGACATTGTTAATGCTTGGTACATAGTAAGTGCTCTGTTAACACCACAGTTGTTATTAATTATTATCAATCATATTTATTGAGCACTTGCAGTGTTCAGAGCATTGAACTAAGCACTTTATTATGTTACTGCAATCAGGTAAGAGCAATAAATTGCTCTTTTCCAGGTTTGGCAATCATTATACTGGCTGTGAGATTCTGTGGGATGTTTATTGCAGTGATGTAAGGTTTTCAGGTTTCTCTGGAAGGCCCAGCATGAATTCTTGCATTGAGGGTGAATTTATTCTGCTCTAAAGTAATACAAAGCCTTCGTTTGAACTCTCCTTTTCGTAACAGCTGGGTTTTTTTTCTCTTGCCTAAATTTTCATTTTGCTCATATGTGAATTGTTTACTTATTCTTAGTTACTAACATGTCTTTGACATCAAAAGCTTCCAAAGCAGTCTGCATCTGCTTGTTTTCGGCTAGTGGCTGCGTGGACACAAAGATGAAGAAATACCTGAATGGCACCGGCAAAAATTTATACACAAAACCTAGAGGCAGAAAATGCCCCTTGAGTCCTTTGAGGAACATAAAGCTGTACAGAAAGTTTTAACTAATATTTGGGCATGAAAAGCAATGGGACTGTACACAGGGGCTTCAGATGATTTTCCACAATGCTAGCAGAGATATCCAAAACTCTTGTGAACCTAGAAAATGCTTGCAGACCTTACTTTCTTTCTAGTGAGGTCAGTGTGTGTCAGTGGACGATATAACCTGAAGCAAAGTGGCAGGGAGTAATCGCAGGAATGAAGCCCATAATTCTGTTTTCTTACCCTCTCCCTGTTATTTCCAAATGAGGCAGAGACCTTGCATCCATAGAAGAGAGCTGGGTGCAGCAGGCAGGAGGCTGGGCTCCCTGTGTCCCCCGCTCATTTTGGGGAGCACTTACATGAACATCATTTGGACCCCATTATCTAAGCACTAACTCCTCTAACTATCCTCTTTACCTGGAGAAGCAGCATGGCCTAGTGGAAAGAGCAAAGACCTAGGCATCAGAGGACCTGGGTTCTAATCCCAGCTCTCTGCTCATTCTCTGCTATGTGACGCTGGTCAAGTCCCTGACTTCTTTATGCCTCAGTTTCCTCATCTGTAAAATCGGGATCCAATATCTGTTTTCCCCCCTCTTTATATCGGGAGCCCTTTGCAGGACAAGAATTGCATTGAATCTGATTACCTTGTATTGACCCCAGCATCTAGATTAAGTGCTAGATTAGTGACACACATTACGTGCTTAATGAATGCCATTATTATTATTCATTCAATTGTATTTATTATCATTTCATCAACCTTGGCTCTGAGATCCCTCAGTTACATAGTGAGCCCACTGTTGGGTAGGGACTGTCTCTATATGTTGCCAACTTGTACTTCCCAAGCGCTTAGTACAGTGCTCTGCACACAGTAAGCACTCAATAAATACAATTGATGATGATGATAGTTGATCTATGTTGAGAGGCACATCATCATCATAATGATGCATGTAGTAAAGGATTATTTCTTATCATGATCAAGTATCAAATCTCTACCATTCAGTAATACAGAGAAACTATCCTCAGTTACTAATTATAGCATTTATGGTATTTATTAAGTGCTTACTATGTGTCATACACAGTACTAAGGACCCAGCAGGGAATGTGTCTGTTTAGTGTATTGTACTCTCCCAAGTTCTCAGTACAGTGTTCTGCATACAGTGAATGCTCAATAAATAAGACTGAATGAATGCAAGACACATCAATGCTAGTCTCTGTCCTACATGGGGCTCACAGTCTAAATAGGAGGGAGAACAGGTGTGAAATTGCCATTTTACAAATGAGGAAACTGAGGCATGGAGAAATTAAGTGACTTGCCCAGGGCCCAATGTCATACAGCAGGCAAGTGACCGAATGGGTATTAGAACCCAGGTCATCTGATTCCCAAGCCTGCATTCTTTCCATTAGGCCACATTCTTTCCCAGTCTACACATTACTACACAGACATACTTTTTTCATTAAGACTTCCTGTACTATTCTATATGTTGCCAACTTGTACTTCCCAAGCGCTTAGTACAGTGCTCTGCACACAGTAAGCGCACAATAAATATGAATAAATGAATGAATTCAATATCATCTCGTAATGCTACTATCAATCAATCAATCAATCATATTTATTGAGCGCTTACTGGTTGCAGAGCACTGTACTAAGCACTTGGGAAGTACAAGTTGGCAACATATAGAGACAGTCCCTACCCAACAGTGGGCTCACAGTCTAGAAGGGGGAGTAGTACTACTACTACTATTTAAATGTTGTGCCCAACTCTGTCCAGGCACTGGGGTAGAAATAGATCCATGAAGACTCCCTTGACTAACTCATCCTCTCTCATCATCATCATCATCATAGTAATTGTCAAGTGCTGTGCTTGGCAGAGACAGGAAATTGAGATTTTTCCACCCCCGAATCACTTGGGATCACAGTCTGAGGGAGAGAGAACATATATTTTACTCCACTTTACAGATGGGGAAATAGTGGCACAGGAAAGTTAAATGATTTGCATAAGGTCACAGAGAAGGCAAGTAGTGGAGCTGGGATTAGATCCCGGGTCTCCGACTCCCAAGCTTGTGCTCTTTCCATTAAGCCACAGTGCTTCACACACTTAAGGATAACAGCAAATTTGTGAGTACATTTATATTTCATGCTGCATATATGCTGTTACTTCCCATGTTATTCCTCTACAAGATTCTTGAGGTTAGACACTCTGACTCTCCTCTATTTCCCTTCCCTTCTTCTCCTCTACTTCCCTTTCCCTCCTAGCTCTACCACTTGTCTGCTGTGTGACCTAGGGCAAGTCATTTCACTTCTCTGTGCCTCAGTTACCTCATCTGTAAAATGGGGATTGAGACTGCAAGCCCCACGAGGGACAGGAATTGTGTCCAACCCGATTTGCTTGTATCCACCCCAGTGCTTGGTACAGTGCCTGGCATGCAGTAAGCACTTAACAAATACTATTATTATTATTATTACTCTTGTTCAGTGACTAGTAGAGCATAGTACACAAAATGGGCCTTCAATAAACTGCTACCTCTAAGTGCACAGAATCATTTACTGAAATAAGAGAAGGTACTTTGAGCTTCTAGTGTTTGTAGTGTAGTGGTATTTATTAAGCATTGTACTAAGCACTTGAGAGAGTATAAGAGGAACGCCAAGAGAAGACTACATAAAAAAACATGGAGGGGGAAGGGAGCATCTGCAGAGTGAGAAGCAGTGAGATGGACTAATAGTAATAATAATAGTTGTGGTATTTGTTAAGTGCTTAATATGTGCCAGGCACATTTGGAACACCAATGACAAGTTGGAAAGGCTTTTGACTAATTGCAACTACTTCCCCCTCACAGATATTTGAGTGAGTTAGATGGACTCATTTGCTCTGAGGCTTGTTATAAAGGCCAGACACGAATAAAACATCCATCTCCCAAAACAGTCTAAAGCTGATCTAAAGCAGGCTTCTGACCTTCCTCAGCTGCTGTTCATGCTTGATATGAAAAGGAGCCCTATTTATGGAGTAATTGTGGTGGACAATTACAAAGAGAGTTGAGGGCTGTTGTCTATTTTCTTCTTTATAACAATTTTTCCCCATTAGGCGAAGCAAAACCTTTTAAAATGCCAGTGTTTTACATTCTGTTTCTACAGGAGGTTTCTAGACAAACAGCAACATTAGAAAGAAAAAAAAAT
This sequence comes from Tachyglossus aculeatus, assembly GCF_015852505.1. Classification (NCBI taxonomy): domain Eukaryota; kingdom Metazoa; phylum Chordata; class Mammalia; order Monotremata; family Tachyglossidae; genus Tachyglossus; species Tachyglossus aculeatus. Next base: position 86,804,531 of record NC_052066.1, read on the forward strand.
CCACCACCACCTTGTTCAAGTTAAAGTAAGGTCAAAGATGACTTAAGTCTCTCCATGACCAGAGGGACGCCCTGCTTCTAGAATATGGAAATTAGACCTGCTAATAATGCAGATCACTTACTCCAATAAGTCCCATCCTACAGTTGGCCAAGCGGCTGAAACTGCATCAGATTAACAGAATAATTGTGGTATTTATGACATATTTACTATGGTTTAGACACTGTACCAAGCACTGGGATAGCTACCAGATAATGAGGTTGTACCCAGTCCTTGTCATTCATTCAGCCGTATTTACTGAGCACTTACTGTGTGCAGAGCACTGTACTAAGTGCTTAGAGTGGACAATTCAGCTACAGAGACAATCCCTGCCCACAATGGGCTCCCATGGGGCTCACAGTTTAAGTAAGAGGGAAACCACCCAAAAGATTGTCACATCCTGGACAGCTGTGATTGAGTGTTTCTGTTCTGCTGTTGTCTCTCAAGCACTTAGTACTGTGACTCACACCCAGTAAGGGCATAATATTAATGATAATAATAATGACTGTGGTTTTTGCCAAGTGCTTACTGTGTGCCAGGCACTGTATTAGCACTGGAGTAGCTACAAAGTAATCGGGTTGGACTCAGTCTCTGCCCCACTTAGGGCTCATAAGTGATGATTTTATATATTCTAGGTGTCCAATACAGCCCTGCTAAGACTTTTGTGGAGAGCTTACGCAGTGTGCCCCAGAACTGTGCATGCTGTTTGACTTTACCAACCCCCTCTTTACCAACAGAGGAGTTGGGCCTATCCTGCTCTTTTTAAAATCCTTCTTCCCTAAAGGAGTGTCACTGCAAAATAGGGATCAAGTGACCAAGATTGCTGTTGTGCTAGAGGATATCAGAAAATACCAGTAACAAAAGCTTTCTGGGGAGTAAAGTGCTGGAAGTCCCGGCTTCTACAGTAACTCGATCTTCTATTATTTTTTAACTTCTCTGTGCTATGGTGACCGCTCCAAGGCCATGATTCTGTTGAAAACAAGATGAAGTATTAAACCTTCGTATACATCACGTAGTTCCTTCCTGCTCAGTCTCTTAATTAGGCCAAGCGAATGGGAAAAGTGATCCAAATATCGGCTGTAATGAGCACAGCATCTGCATAGTAAAAAGCACTGACTTTAGCCAAGCTGCACTGCCAGTAGGTCTTGAGTCCAGACTTTTCTAGCAAGCAGGTGCTCCTTTATGGATCCTGCCGCATCCCTTGTCAATGACATGGTGTCCCGAGTTAATTACTGTCACAAGGTTAAAAACTGTATTTGGTGATGCTGAAAGTCATTATTGCAAATACCACAAGTCACGGTGAAAGGGACAACAATTAACTTTTGTCAGTTGTTGTTTGGGTTCCAGCATGAGATCTCTGGAGAAAGCTTGTCACCTCCAAGCAATGAGGTTAGATTTGGTAAAAATGCTTTTTGCTGAGATAATCAAGGTGTTTGATTTCTCTCTCCGTTTTAGCACCTTGGAGATGGCTGTTATGGTTATTCTTCTCAAGGAAAATTCGAATTTTATAGTTCTGGCTTTGAGTTGCCTGGGTGCAACTGGTTATTGCCATCTTTTGAGTGTTTAGCAAAAACAAAAAGCAGCATGTGTTAGAGATGCCTTTGTTCCTTCATCCCAATTTGGTTAAGAATTGCAATCATGTAAATCAGCTAAATTCTTGAATATTTTGGAACTCCTAAATCATTATTCTTTTGAGACGCTTCTAATACCGACTCTATAACATTATTTGTTTAATTTGACTTTTAAAGATATGCCTTTGAGAAATCAGTGTCCAAAATTTAAACCAGAGTAGTGGGTCTGAATTACCTAAATGGTTTCCTATTTTGTTGCCTATGGGAACTGTAGTTAAATATTGATTTGTAAAGCCTGCCAAAATCACTTTGTCTCAATTTTCATACAGCTTTCTCAGGTGTGGACTAACTTTTGACTCGAGGGCTACATCTGCATCTAGTGAATTCTTCCTAATCTTCTGACATCCAATAACTTCAAAATGAAATTAAGATAACAGTCATGTTCCACCCTTAAAAAAGTAAATGTTATAACTCTGGGACAGTGATTACATCCTCACACCACTGTTTGGGCTAAAAATCGAATAGGTTCCATAAAAGAATTCTTATGTTCCTGGAGAATTGGTTTGACATAGCAGTTTTGGTCCTGAATTCTCTAAATTCTTACAAATTCATCTTTTGCTATGCCCAAGAAGTATTCTGTCCAGATATATTCTGCCCTTTCTCCTATACAGATTTTGAACACCATTTTATGAAGTAAAGCTCAAATAGGATTCTTAAGAGAACCTTTACGTTCTGGAAAGGTAATTTGGCAACTCAGCTTGGGTCCTGAATTCTCCAGATACTTGCCTCACTACATTACTTCATTTTGGCCAAGAAGTGCCCTGGGCTCTGTCTGGATATCTCCTTTGTCCCATGGAATTTTGTGCTAAAGAATCCAAATCAGCATGGCTCAATGGAAAAAGCACAGGCTTGGGAGTCAGAGGTCATGAGTTCAAATCCCAGCTCGGCCAATTAATAATAATAATAATGTTGGTATTTGTTAAGTGCTTACTTTGTGCAAGGCACTGTTCTAAGAACTGGGGAGGATACAAGGTGATCAAGTTGTCCCACGTGGGGCTCACAGTCTTCATCCCCAGTTTACAGATGAGGTAACTGAGGCACAGAGAAGTTAAGTGGCTTGCCCAAGGTCACACAGCTGACAGGCTGAGCGGGAATTCGAACCCATGACCTCTGACTCCCAATAATAATAATAATGATAGCATTTATTGTTTACTATGTGCAAAACACTGTAATAAGCACTGGGGAGGTTACAAGGTAATCAGGTTATCCCACCTGGGGCTCATAGTCTTCAACCCCATTTTACAGATGAGGTAACTGAGGCACAGAGAAGTTGAGTGACTTGCCCAAAGTCGCACAGCTGATAAGTGGCGGAGCCGGGATTAGAACCCACAACTTCTGACTCCCAAGCCCGGACTCTTTCCACTGAGCCATGCTGCTTCTCTAGCCCGTGCTCTTTACACTGAGCCATGCTGCTTCTCCAGTTGTCTGCTGTGTGACTTTGGGAAGGCACTTAACGACTGTGTGACTCATTTACCTCATCTGTAAAATGGGGATGAAGACTGTGAGCCCCATGTGGGACAATCTGATCGTCTTGTATCCTCCCCAGTGCTTAGAACAGTGCTTTGCACATAGTAAGCACTTAACAAATGTCATCATCATTATTAGTGTTAAGTCATTTCATCTCTCTTCCAAATACATAGGAGCCCAGTTACTCATTAACATTCGCATTAAACATTTATAAATCCACCTAATAGGTTTTCTGCATTGGCAGATATCTACCAAATAGGTTCCAAAGGACTAGCTCAGGTTCCAGAAATTTTTGATTACTAGTTTTAATCTCCCTGAATTAAAGTGGAGAAGTTATTCTTTTTCTTCTAAATAAAATAAGGATTGGAAAACAATAATCTTCCAAGATAATCCAAATTTAACATATATTTAATTTAGGTTAGAAACAGTCATTTCTGCTAAAACATCTATTTTCATTGCACAACTTGGAATTTAATATGATGGAAGTAGTAAGGAATGTTCTTTCCACAATGCAAGTCTGTTCATGGTAGAATGTGATCCACAAGTGGGCACTATCAATCAATCGTGTCTACCAACTCTGTTATAGTGTTTATATTATACTCTTCCAAGCACTTAGTTCAGTGCTCTGTACACAGCAAGTGCTCAGCAAATATGACTGATGGATTTACTGTATTTATTGAGTGTTTACTGGGCACAGAGCACTATTCTAAGCCCCTGGGAAAGTATAGTATAATAGAGTTTGTAGGTGCTATCCCTGTCTGCAAGTAGATTTGATGGAGGCAAAAATGGTAGTGCCACATATGTAGCATTTATCGAGGTGTCATACTCCTTCCTTTCCAGCCTCTGACTCAGCCTTACTGCACTCTATTGTACAGAACTGCAGAACTGTATATTGGTTATATAGTGGAGAGGAAAGGGTGGATCTTGGTGATGTTGTGGAGGTGAGACCAGCAGGTTTTGGTGATGGATTGGATGTGTGGGGTGAATGAGAGAGGAGAGTTGAGGTGAGTTGACACCAAGGCTGCAGGCTTGTGAGACGGGAAGGATGGTAGTGCCATCCACAGTGACAGGAAAGTCAGGGAGAGGACAGGGTTTGGGAGGGAACATAAGGAACTCAGTCTTGGACATGTTGAGTTTTAGATGGCGGGCATATATCCAGATGGAGATGTCCTGAAGCCAAGAGGAGATACAAGCCTGGAGGGAGGGAGAGGGAACAGGGATGGAGATGTAGATTTGGGTGTCATCAGCGTAGAGATGATAGTTGAATCCATGGGAGCAAATGAGTTCACCAAAAGAGTGAGTATAGATGGACAACAGAAGGGGCCAAGAGCTGACCCTTAAGGAACTCCTACAGTAAGGGGATGGGAGGGGGAGGAGGAGCCTGTGAAGGTGACTGAGAATGATAGGCCAGAGAGATAAGAGGAGAACCAGGAGAGGATGGAGTCTGTGAAGCCCAGGTTGGGTAGCGTGTTGGGGAGAAGGAGATGGTCCACTTCACACACTTTGCTCCTTTAATGCTAACCTTCTCACTGTGCCAGGATCTCACCTATCTTCCATCAGCCCCTCATCCACATCCTACCTCTGGCCTGGAATGCCCTCCCTCCTCAAATCCAACAGACAATTACTTCCCACCTCTAAAAAACCTTATTGAAGGCACATCTGTTCCAAGAGCACTTACCAGACTAACTCTCCCTTTCCTCTTCTCTCACTCCCTTCTGCGTCACCCAGACTTGCTTCCTTTATTCTTCCCCCACTCACACCTCCACAGCACTTATGTACCTATCTCTTATTTTTTTATTTATATTAACATCTGCTTCCCTGCCTCTATACTGTAAGCTCCTTGTGGGCAGAGAATGTGTCTGCTTATTGTTGCATCGTATTCTCCCACACTGTTAGTACAGTGCTGTGCACACAGTAAGCACTCAGTAAATATAATTGAATGACTGAATGAACATCTCTGTCACGAGGCTGCTGTTTGACACCTCTGTGCCTCAGCCTCTTCATTTGTAATATGGAGGCTAAATATCTGCTGTACAGTGCTCTGCACACAGTAAACGCTCAATAAATATGATTGATTGATTCACCTCTTACATTGCGAGTCTATGTGGGTAGGAATTGAGTCAGATCTGATTTTCTTTTCCCTATCTCTGGACTTAGCACAGTGCCTGGCATGTTGTAAGGGCTTATGCATTCATTTATTCATTCAATCGTATTTATTGAGCGTTTACTGTGTGCAGAGCACTGTACTAAGCGCTTGGGAAGTGCAAGTTGGCAACATATAGAGACAGTCCCTACCCAACAATGGGCTCACAGTCTAGAAGGGGGAGATTGACAACAAAACAAAATATATTAACAAAGTAAAATAAATAGCTTAGTAAATACTGTAACTGAATATCATATACTAATAGTATGTATTAAGTTTCTACTGTGTGCAAAGGACTGTGCTAAGCACTGGGAAAGAGTACCCAAGTACAGTCATTCATTCTATCCCAACTGGATTACTATATCATCCTCCTTTCTGATCTCCCAACCTCCTTCCTCTCCCCACTTCAGTCCATACTTCACTCCATTGCCTGGATTATCTTTCTACAGAAACATTGAGGGCATGTCACCTCCCTCCTCAAAAATCTCCAGTGGTTGGCTATCAACCTCCGTATCAAACAAAAGCTCCTCACTGTTGGTTTCAAAGCTCTCCATCACCTTACCCCTTCCTACCTCACCTCCCTTCTCTCTTTCTGCATCCAGCCCTCACACTCCACTTCTCTGATGCTAACCTTCTCACCGTGCCTCGATCTTGCCTGTCGACAATGGAACGTATGCTACCTCTGGCCTGGAATGCCCTTCCTCCTCAAATAAGCCAAGTAATCACTCTTCCCCACATCAAAGCTCTACTGAAGGTGCACCCCCTCCAAGAAGCCTTCCCAGACTAAGCCCCCTTTTTCTCAGCTCCCCCTCCCATCTTTGTCACTTCAATCTGCTCCCTTTATTCTCCCCCCCACCCCACAGCGCTTATGTATATATCCATAATTCTGTTTATACTGATGCCTTTTTATTTATTTTGATGTAATAATAATAATAATAATAATAATAATGGCATTTATTAAGCGCTTATTATGTGCAAAGCACTGTACTAGGCGCTGGGGAGATTACAAGGAGATCAGGTTGTCCCACGGGGGGCTCACAGTCTTAATCCCCATTTTACAGATGAGGGAACTGAGGCCCAGAGAAGTTAAGTGACTTGCCCAAAGTCACACAGCTGACAATTGGCAGAGCTGGGATTCGAACCCATGAACCCTGACTCCAAAGCCCGGGCTCTTTCCACTGAGCCACGCTGCTTCTGCCACGAAGTCTGTGTTCCCCCCTCTACATTGTAAGCCCTTTGTGGGCAGGGATTGTCTCTCTTTATTGCCATATTGTACTTTCCAAGCACTTATTAGAGTGCTTTGCACATATTAAGTGCTCAATAAATGTGATTGAATTGAATTAAATTAAGTACTGACCCTGCCTCTTAAGGGGTTGACAAATCTACAAATATAAGTGGGAGAGAGGTCTGGGGCCAGACTTTAGGACTAATTAAAAGTGCTCAATAAATACGATTGAATGAATGAATGAATTAAAGAATAAAATAGCATTAGAGACAAGGACAAATCTATCAATCAATCAGTGGTATTTATTTAGTGCTTATGATGCTCAAGGCACTGTAGTAAGTGCTTGGGAGAGTATAATGCAGTGCAACAGAGTTGGTAGACATGTTTCCTGATGACAATGAGCTTACAGTCTAGGATGGGAGACAGGCACAAGATGATATAGTGGCTAGAGCTAAGGCCTGGCAGCCAAATGATCATGAGTTCTAGTCCTGGCTCCGCCATTGATCTGCTGTTTGACCTTGGGCAAGTCACTTCATTTCTCTGTACCTCAGTTCCCACATCTGTAAAATGGGGATTGAGACTGTGAAGCAGTCCCACGTGAGGCAGGGTCTGTGTCTAAATCAATTTGCTTTTATCCATCACAGCGCTTAGTACAGTGCCTGGCACATAGTAAATGCTAAACAAATGCTACATCGTTATTATTATTGTTACTATGAATAAATAGTTTATACATACGTAAGTGCTGTAGGGCTGAAGGTGGGGTGAATACAAAATGCTCAAAGGGCACAGAACCGAGTGCAAAGGCAATGCAGAATATGGGAAGAGAGCTGGGGGAAAGAGAGAAGACCTCTTGGAGAAGATAATAATAATAATAATGGCATTTATTAAGTGCTTACTCTGTGCAAAGCACTGTTCTAAGTGCTGGGGAGGTTACAAGGTGATCAGGTTGTCCCACGTGGGGCTCACAATCTTAATCCCCATTTTACAGATGAGGTCACTGAGGCACAGAGAAGTTAAGTGACTTATCCAAAGTCACACAGCTGACAAGTGGCAGAGCTGGGATTTGAACCGATGACCTCTGACTCCAAAGCCACGCTGCTTCTCCAGAAGATGTGACCTTAATAAGGCTATGAAAGTGGGGAGAGAGGGCAGGGAGCTCCAGGCCAGGGGGAGGATGTGGGAGAGTGGTTGGTGGTGAAATAGACGAGATTGGGGCTCAGTGAGCGAACTGCTGCTAGAGGAGCAAAGTGCGCAAGCTGGGATGTAGTAGGAGCCTTTACTACTGCAGAGTAAGCTCTTAATAAATGTTAAAACTGAATATCATAAGAGAAAAGTGGCAAAAATCATCATTTATTATGGCTAGAGTATTAGAAATGTCCTAATTCCATAGCTGTGCAGTCCTGTGCACAATTAGCTCGGAAACTTAGTGCTGATGCTTCCGGGACTTATCTTTTCTAGTTTGTTTCCTTTCTCCTATGAAATTTTTCACCTAAATCATACTTAGAAAAAAGGATGGATTGTTTATTCTCATGAGGTAAGGTAGTAATTTTCTTCACCTCAGAATCTGCACCATCGGAGTCCAAAAGACAGAGCATGCTGTATTGAAAGAAGTTGCTCCTGGAACTGAGTGCTTTAATAATTAAACAAATAACCCAAGCTGTAATGTAATTCAGATATGGAACGTGAGTGAGGTAGCGCAAACATTGTTCAAATTTATGGGAATTCAATGGGGAGTGGTTCAAAAGAACCCTGCACTGATTTCAAGGCAGACTGCTATTTATTACTCTTGAAAAGGTGTCTCGGTATTGTGACAAGACAGAGGTATAGTGCCATAATTAGAGGAACTTGTCCTGGCAGTTAATTGGAAAACAAAAATGCTAAAGTAGTCCGTGGAACTTCATTTCAGTTAGTCTTTTTATCATCATTACAAAAAGATCAAGGCCTCATTTGCACTTCACAGATCTTTCAGGCAAAGTCCCCCAAACTGGTTCCTGACAGCTTAATCATAAGGGAGGATGTTTACAACTAGCATGTGCTCCACACCGTGGAGCCGTTGGCTGAATATTTTGGCTCAAATAATATTTCCATTATTCCATTTTTCTCGAGCGCTATAAATGTGGTGAGGCAATGGCAGCCATATCTGGGAAGGAGAGGGTGGTGAGATAAGGGGAGAAGGTGGAGTGTAATCCAGCATTCAGCAGTAGAGCCTAAGCCCCACTGGGGCTTCCAGGGTCTCAGTACTTTGGCTGCTTAATAATTGTAAATAATAATAATAATAATAATAATAGTGGTTTTTGTTAAACACTATGAGACAGGCAGTATATTAAGCACTGGGGTGGACACAAGCAAATCAGGTTGGACACAGTGCTTGTCCCATGTGAGGTTCACAGTCTCAATCCCCATTTTACAGATAAGGTACCTGATGCACAGAGAAGTGAAGTGACTTTTCCAAGGTCACACAGCAGACAGGTGGCGGATCCGGGATTAGAACCCACGACATTCTGACCTCCGGACCCGGGCTCCGCTCACTACACCATGCTGCTTCTCTAGTAGTTTAGGTGGTTTTCTTGAGGAAGTGAACTATAAAGAAGATTTTGAAGCACTTCAGTACAGTGTTCTGCATGCAAAAAGTATTCAATACATGTCATTGATGGATTGAGTGATTCAGGGAAGGGATTTGCCAGGTAAAATAGGGGAGTTAGCGAGTGCCTCAGTTACCTTATCTATAGAATGGGGATTCATAATAAAAATTATAATAATAATAATAATGACAGCATTTATTAAGTGCTTACTATGTGCAAAGCACTGTTCTAAGCACTGGGGAGGTTATAAGGTGATCAGGTTGTCCCACCGGGGGCTCACAGTCTCAATCCCCATTTTCCAGATGAGGTAACTGAGGCACAGAGAAGTTAAGTGACTTGCCCAAAGTCACACAGCTCTCAGTTGGCGGAGCTGGGATTTGAACCCCTGACCTCTGACTCCAAAGCCCAGGCTCTTTCCACTGAGCCACACTGCTTCCCTTAGATTAAGACTGTGAGCCCCACGTGGGGCAACCTGGTAACCTCGTAGCTACCCCAGCAGTTAGAACAGTGCTTGGCACATAATAAGTGCTTAACAAATATTATTATTATTATTATTATTATTATTATTATTATTATTACTGAATCAGTGGTGAGACAGAAGTTAGGCAGAAACCTCTGCTGGGAAATGTAGTGCTGGTCCACAATGCAAGTCCCCCTTCATAAGGAACACATGGCCTAGGAATCAGAAGGCCTGGCTTCTTACTCCAGCTCTTCCACTTGTCTGCTGGGTGACTTTGGGCAAGTCACTTCACTTCTCTGGGCCTCACTTCCTACACCTGCAAAATGAGGATCCAGTACTTGTTCTCCCTCATACTTAGACTTTGAGCCCCAAGTTGGACCTGATTATCATGTATTCTACCCCAGGGCTTAGTATAGTGCTTGGCACATAGATTCACTTAAAAAATACCTCTATTATTAGTATTATCATTATCAACAATATTATCATTATTATTCAGATGTCTCATCCTTCACTTCATAATAATAATAATAATGTTGGTATTTGTTAAGCACTTACAATGTGCCAAGCACTGTTCTAAGTGCTGGGGTAGATACAAGGTCATCAGGTTGTCCCACATGGGGCTCACAGTCTTATTCTCCATTTTACAGATGAGGTAACTGAGGCCCAGAGAAGTTAAGTGACTTGTCCAAAGTCATACAGCGGACAAGTGGTGGAGCCGGGATTAGAACCCACGACTTCTGACCCCCAAGCCTGGGCTCTTTCCACTGAGCTATGCTGCTTCATGCTCACAGAGGGTTTTCCAAGTATGACTCTCAGTGGAAAGAGCACGGACTTTGGAGTCAGAGGTCATGGGTTCAAATACCAAGCACCGCCAATTGTCAGCTGTGTGACTGTGGGCAAGTCACTTGACTTCTCTGTGCCTCAGTTACCTCGTCTGTAAAATGGGGATTAAGACTGTGAGCCCCCTGTGGGACAACCTGATCACCTTGCAACCTCCCCAGCGCTTAGCTTTGCACATAGTAATTGCTTAATAAATGCCATCATCATCATCATCAAACTCATTGCCCTGCCCTGCTATATAGCAACAAGATTCACCAAAATACAAGATGATCCCCTTAAAGTCATGAATTCCCAAGGAGCTTCACTAACTCTCCTATTTTACCTGGCATCTCCCTTCCCTCAATCACTCAATCGCATTTACTGAAAACTAGCTGCACGTACTGAAGTTCAAAATCCTCTTCATAGTTCACTTCCTCAAGGAAACCACCTAAGCTACAGAGAAGTTAAGTGACTTGCCCAAAGTCAAACAGCTGACAAGTGGAAGAGCCAGGATTAGAACCCATGACCACTGATTCCCAAGCCCATGCTCTTTACACTAAGCCACAGAAAGCCAGGAACATCCAACCTGAATCTAAAGCTGACTTTTTCTATCGTATTTATTGAGCGCTTACTGTGTGCAAAGCACTGTACTAAGTGCTTGGGAGAGTACAATATAATAACAGACACATTCCTGCCCACAACAAGCTCTCAGTCTAGAGCTCAGTGGAAAGAGCACGGGCTTTGGAGTCAGAGGTCAGGGGTTCAAATCCCAGCTCCGCCAATTGTCAGCTGTGTGACTTTGGGCAAGTCACTTCACTTCCCTGAACCTCAGTTACATCATCTGTAAAATGGGGATTAAGACTGTGAGCCCCCCTGTGGGACAACCTGATCACCTTGTAACCTCCCCAGCACTTAGCTTTGCACATAGTAATTGCTTAATAAATGCCATTGTTATCATTAGAGGGGGAAACAGACATTAATACAAATAAATAAATTACAGATCTGTACGTATATGTGCTGTGGGGATGGGAAGCAGGATGAATGAAGAAGCAAATAAGAGCAGCACAGGAGAAGAGGAGAGGAGGGCTTAGTCAGGGAAGTCTTCTTGGAGGAGATGTGCATTCAGTGAGGTTTTTGAAGTGTGGGAGACCAATTATCTGTCTGATATGAGGAGGGAGGCTGCTCCAGGCCAGAGGTAGGATGTGGGCGAGAGGTCGGCGGTGATGTAGACGAGATCGAGGTACAGTGAAGAGGTGAACATTAGAAGAATGAAGTGTGAGGGCTAGGTTGTAGTAGGAGAGTAGCAAGGTGAGGTAGAAAGGGGCAAGGCGATTAAGTGCTTTAAAGCCAATTGTGAGGAGTTTTTGTTTGATGCAGAGGAGGATGGACAACCACTGGAGTTTCTTGAGGAGTGGGGAAACATGGTCTGACTCAGAGCAATTAAAGACAGCGTGACTCAGTGGAAAGAGCCCGGGCTTTGGAGTCAGAGGTCATGGGTTCAAATCCCAGCTCTGCCACTTGTCAGCTGTGTGGCTTTAGGCAAGTCACTTAACTTCTCTGAGCCTCAGTTTCCTCATCTGTAAAATGGGGATGAAGACTGTGAACCCCACGTGGGACAACCTGACCACCTTGTAATAATAATAATGATAGCATTTATTAAGCACTTACTATGCTCAAAGCACTGCTCTAAGTGCTGGGGAGGTTACAAGGTGATCAGGTTTTCCCACGGTGGGCTCACAGTCTTAATCATCATTTTACAGATGAGGTCACTGAAGCCCAGAGAAGTTAAGTGACTTGCCCAGAGTCACACAGCTGACAGTTGGCAGAGCTGGGATTTGAACCCATAACCCCTGATTCCAAAGCCTGGGCTCTTTCCACTGAGCCCTCCCCAGCGCTTAGAACAGTGCTTTGCACATGGTAAGCGCTTAATAAATGCTATTAAAAAAAAAAAACCTGCTGAGGATCTGCCCTACAGATGAACTGAATTTCTTTGCAGGCTGTATTTTGCCCCAGCCCCCACCCTACTACTTTAGGGTGTGGAGAAGGATTAATATCGGCTAACACCACTTCAGCAATTAATCAATCAGTAATATGGATTGGTCACCGTTTGCAGAGCACTGTATTAAGCACTTGGGAGAGTACTACACGACAGAGTTAGTAGACATGATTCCTGCCACCAGGAGTTTGTGGATTGGATGGGGATACAGACATTGCAGATGGATATGTACATACGGGATTGAGGTAAAAATCAAAGTGCTTAAGGCATCCGTACTCAAGTGCCTGGGTAGCATAGAAAGGAGGACAAATAGGGGAAGTGACGATTGAGTCAGGAAAGGCCTCGTGAAGGAGATGTGATTTTTAAGTGGGCTTTAGTTGGGGAGTATGGTGTTTTATCAGGTATGAATGGGGAGTTAGATCCAGTCCTAAAGTAGGCGGTGAGACAGGTGAGACTGAGTTACCATGCTTAGCTTGGCATTAGAGGAGCGGAGTGTATGAGTTGAGTAGAAGATAGTGAGGTTAGACAGGATGGGGAGAGCTCTTTAGGTGCATTAAAAGTGACAGAAATGAAATTCTGTTTCAGCAGCTATTCTGATGTTTACTAATATTTGGAAGTGGGAAATGTGTGCTCCAATTATTGCCCAGGGATTGAAAAGTTGACTCAGGCATTTATTATTTCAAACTGAAGAGCAAAGGGATAATCTTATGTAGATGGGGCCCTCAGAGGGCATGCCACATTATTCCATTGGAACAGTAGTTTAACCAATTCGGGTTGAGTCTCCCTCTCTGACTACTCCTCCCTAGGAAACATAAATCAAATATATGTCACCTATCCCCAAAGATTACAGTCTCCAACTTTCTAATAATTTGAGACAAATTTCTTCAGTTCAAAACAATAATTTACCTATCTTGTCTTCCAGTGGCTTTTCTCTCTTCTCCCCTCCCCTCCTCTCCTCTTCTCTCTTCCCCTCCTTCCTCTCTGTCCTTCTCCCTCTCTCTCCTTCTTTGCTCTCACTGCATTTGCATCCTATCTGCCTATGTGATTTATTTGGGAAGAGTACTTAGTTACCCAGCCTCCCTCCTCCTTAGAACCAATCATAGGCACCTGTTAAATCATAATAATAGCAGACTGACTTTTGGTGATTCTTGTTTGTGCAGACCATATTCCTCAGAAGTGGGCTAGTCACAAAGTGAAAATAATTCACCCATGGATGCTGCATTGTAGACGCATCAATGTGTTAGAATTTCTCTCCCATTTAATTTCTTATTGTGGTCATGGCCACATCTGTAGGTTAGTGGCTATCAGTGGTCAATCCCTGTGGATCACATCTCAGTGTGGTAGCCTGTCTCAGACATTCCACATTTTGGTTTAACTTCATGTGTCTTGGATGACTGCAACTTTTAATCAAGAAGGACGTTTTACATCACTCCATCATTTGCATTACACCAAATTGGTATCCAACCATCCATGAAATTGTGTGCAACTGGGGACGTTTTCACTTACAGAAGGGGCACTGGGGTATCATTCAAAAGAAGTGGGAATCACTTTACATAAGTGAAATTTACCCCTTCCTCTCCCAATTTGTTTTCCAAAAGTAAATTACTTTGAAAACTACAGTGGAGAAACCTACTGCCACACATGTAACAAAAATAAGACAGTCCAAACTGTGCTGCCAAACAAAAATCTTTTCAATAGTCTGTACTCCTATTAAAATGCATGTATTTGAAGTGTATTTTCAGCAGAGAGTTTTTTGGTGACACAAGGCAGTTAGTGAAGATTAGCCTCAGATAGGATCCTTTTCCATCTGATCCTCACCCGTCTGTGAGTTGGGTTTTAAGAAAATCAATAAGAGGATTATATTTTGGTGTTTTTGGTTTTGAAAGCAATTTTGCAGGCATGCTGACAAATGTGATAGCATCTGGAGTTGATTCTGCAATTACTATATTGTATGATCTGGCTACTATGATACCCAAATAAGTTCAGTAATAAAAATGCACTACTGCTAATACTGTTCTGGAGGTTCTTCAGAAGAGCGAGCATGTTATGCATTTTCTGAAGAGGGTTCATGATCACATTTGCTCCTAAATTTAAAACTCCAGACCACATGGATGGTACAGATACCATGAACTAGTCAGTCAGCCGTATTTATTGACCATTTACTGTGTGTAGAGTACTGTACTAAGCACTTGGGAAAGCACAATACAACAAAAAACAGGCACATTCCCTTCCCACAATGACCTTACAGCCTAAAAAAACAACAACATACTTTTAATTCATTTTGGGTTTTTGAAAAAGACTTTGTGACTGTGAGCTCACTGTGGGCAGGGAATGTGTCTGTTTATTGTTATATTGTACTTTCCCAAGCCTTAGTACGGTGCTTTGCACTCATCATCAATCGTATTTATTGAGCGCTTACTGTGTGCAGAGCACTGTACTAAGCGCTTAGTACACTCAGTACGTGCTCAATAAATACAATTGAATGAACAACTCTGGAGTGCTCATATTTATTTTAAATAATCTAGGAAACCTAATGCGAATGGCTAACAAAATTGATGCCTCTAGTCTCCATCTCCCTGAAATGAGAAGTAGGTAGAAACTCATCCAATAATAATAATTATTTTAAAAATTCAGTACCAGAATGTACTCTAGCAATCTTGTAAGAAGCTTTAGAGCTACTTTCACAACTGAAGACTTGAGTTGGCAACTTCTGGACAAGGAGTGAAAACTATTAGAGTTGTGTAAACACTGAATGACCTCAATCCACTGAAAAATTGCTCTGTTGCTCTATCTGATTGAAGGAGGAAACCTCAAGAGGGACATTCTATCATTCAGCAAGACAATAGGGTTGGGAGGGGAGAAAGTGTTCCATTCAGTTTTGTCATGGAATGTGATAGGGAGGAGGAGGTCGAGAGGTTACCTGAATGTGTAGGTTTGTGCTTCAAGTTGAAAACGCAATCCTGGCATGTGTGGACTGTCTCTGCCTAAACGGAGATGACCTTTTTATCGGGACAATACATATGCTAGTTTGCTTTTCCCAACTGTTTGGGCTTCAATTCAGTTGGGGCAATTCACTATTTTGTACTATAGAAACACCCTAGTGTAGGGGCAGCCTGCCTATGATAGCCTAGTGGGAATTTTTGGAAAAGTGGGGCTTAGTCTGGGAAGGCCTCTCGAAGGAGATGTGTGTTCAGAAAGGCTTTGAAGGGGAGGGGAGTAATTAGCAGATTTGAGGAGGGAGGGTGTTCCAGGCCAGAGGCAGGACATGGGCCGGGGTTGGTGGTGAGACAGGCAAGGTCGAGGTACAGTGAGAGGGTTAGCAGCAGTGGAGTGAAGTGTGTGGGTTTAGTTGCAGAAGGAGAGAAGCGACCTGATGTAACAAGGGGCAAGGTGATGGAGTGCTTTAAAGGCAATGGTGAGGAGTTTTTGTTTGAAACAGAGGTGGTTAGGCAACCCCTGGAGATTTTTGAGGAGGAAGGTTGTGACATGTCCTGAATGTTTCTGTAGAAAGATTCATTCATTCATTCAATCCATCAATCAATCGTATTTATTGAGTGCTTACTGTGTACAGAGCACTGTACTAAGCGCTTGGGAAGTACCAGTTGGCAACATAATGATTCATTCAATCATATTTATTTAGCACTTACTGTGTGCAGAGCACTGTACTAAGTTCTTGGGAATTACAAGTTGGCAACATATAGAGACGGTCCCTAACCAACAGTGGGCTCACCCGGGCAGGAGACTGAAGTATGGACTGGAGTAGGGAGAGGCAGGAGGCTGGGAGGACAGCAAGGAGGCTGATGCAGTAATTTAGGCAGGATAGGTTGACTGATTGTTATGATTATTGAATGATTATTGTGCATTTACTGTTAGAAGAGCACTGCTCCAAGTGCTCTGGGGAGTAGGATAGAGTGGATCGCCCTCCCTTCAAAGCCCTACTGAGAGCTCACCTCCTCCAAGAGGCCTTCCCAGACTGAGCCCCCTTTTTCCTCTCCTCCTCCCCACCCCCCAACCCTACCTCCTTCCCCTCCCCACAGCACCTGTATATATGTTTGTACAGATTTACTACTTCTTTATTATTTCTTCTAGACTGTGAGCCCACTGTTGGGTAGGGACTGTCTCTACAACTTGTACTTCCCAAGCGCTTAGTACAGTGCTCTGCACACAGTAAGCGCTCAATAAATACGATTGATTGATTGATTACTCTATTTTACTAGTACATATTTACTATTCTATTTATTTTGTTAATGATATGCATTTAGCTTTAATTCTGTTTGTTCTGATGACTTGACACCTGTCCACATGTTTTGTTTTGTTGTCTGTCTTCCCCTTGTAGACTGTGAGCCCGTTTTTGGGTAGGGACTGTCTCTATATGTCTCCAGCTTGTACTTCCCAAGGGCTTAGTACAGTGCTCTGCACACAGAAAGCGCTCAATAAATACGATTGAATGAAAGAATGAATGAATGGATATACACAAGCCCTGCTCTCCAGGAGCTTATGGTCTAGGCATCTTACTTTACCAACTGTCTGGGACCAGCCTTGCTTTTGATTAATCAATCAATCAATCAATCGTATTTATTGAGCGCTTACTATGTGCAGAGCACTGTACTAAGCGCTTGGGAAGTACAAATTGGCATCACATAGAGACAGTCCCTACCCAACAGTGGGCTCACAGTCTAAAAGGGGGATACAGAGAACTGAACCAAACATACCAACAAAATAAAATAAGTAGGATAGAAATGTACAAGTAAAATAAATAAATAAATAAATAAATGGAGTAATAAATATGTACAACCATATATACATATATACAGGTGCTGTGGGGAAGGGAAGGAGGTAAGACGGGGGGATGGAGAGGGGGACGAGGGGGAGAGGAAAGAAGGGGCTCAGTCTGGGAAGGCCTCCTGGAGGAGGTGAGCTCTCAGCAGGGCCTTGAAGGGAGGAAGAGAGCTAGCTTGGCGGATGGGCAGAGGGAGGGCATTCCAGGCCCGGGGGATGACGTGGGCCGGGGGTCGATGGCGGGACAGGCGAGAGCGAGGTACAGTGAGGAGATTAGTGGTGGAGGAGCGGAGGGTGCGGGCTGGGCAGTAGAAGGAGAGAAGGGAGGTGAGGTAGGAGGGGGCGAGGTGATGGAGAGCCTTGAAGCCCAGGGTGAGGAGTTTCTGCTTGATGCGCAGATTGATCGGTAGCCATTGGAGGTTTTTGAGGAGGGGAGTGATATGTCCAGAGCGTTTCTGGACAAAGATAATCCGGGCAGCAGCATGAAGTATGGATTGAAGTGGAGAGAGACACGAGGATGGGAGATCAGAGAGAAGGCTAGTGCAGTAGTCCAGACGGGATAGGATGAGAGCTTGAATGAGCAGGGTAGCGGTTTGGATGGAGAGGAAAGGGCGGATCTTGGCAATGTAAGGGCGGATCTTGGCAATGATTACAAGCAGAAGGGGCAGTGTGGCTGACTCAGTGTAGTTCAACCAGGCGTAGCCCAGCCTATGTCCTGATAATCTCTAGGATGGCCCCCTGCCCATGCTCTCCACCCTACCCCAGCTCCCAGCTGGTCACTCATTCAGAATCACAGCACTCATCCCTCAGAACCCCAAGGTCAAAACCAGCCAAGGCTGATACCTGACCAAAAAGGTCGTTGGACCCAGGGCTGCATGCGTCCGACGGGCAGGCAGCCTCGGAGGCTGCTCCACGGGGTGGACGCGGGGGCCCTGCCATTTTACTTGTATGTATTTACTATTCTATTTTATTTTGTTAATATGTTTTGTTTTGTTGTCTGTCTCCCCCTTCTAGACTGTGAGCCCGCTGTTGGGTAGGGACCATCTCTATATGTTGCCAACGTGTACTTCCCAAGTGCTTAGTACAGTGCTCAGCACATAGTAAGCACTCAATAAATACGACTGAATGAATGAATGAATGAATGAATATCCCTGCCCATTCCAAAGGGAGCAGAACACAACTTTACCATCCTGGGACCCGGCAGGGGCAGAGCCAGCTCAGTACCCAGGCCAGCAGGCAAGATCCCTCCTGCATCCTTCATCACCACCCCTGGTATTGCTCTTGCCATCTCTTACCTCTGCCCCCAATCCCAGAATGCCAAAGTTAGTGAATGACCCACGGCTTTGGCACCAGCAGGAACAGGGGCCAGACCAAGGGCAGAGCTGCAGGTGTGGGGAAGGGGATTGGGGGATAAGGAGAGGGCAGGGAGATGGGGACAGTGGGATGCTCACCCGTGTAGCATGGGGAACCTCCTGTACCACACTGAGCCAGAGGGCAGAGCTGGACCCAAGCACATAAGCAGGTGGTGCAGAGACTGGGCACACACTGGGAGAAGCTCAGTGTGAGTGCCCTTCACCACTGGGAACACGCATCATGCAGCCTAGAATTGGCCCTGGATGTTGCCCAGAACCCAGCCGCCACCAATGCAGCAGCATGGATTCCTGACCCTTGCCCAATCCAGGCTTTACTTCTATTTATTCTGATGACTTGACACCTGACCACATTTTGTTGTCTGTCTCCCCCGTCTAGACTAGGCCAAAAGAACCAGCAAGATGTGGCAGTAGATTAAATAAAAAATTTAAAGGAGGGCAGTGAGTCAATGTTTTATAGTTCTAGGATGGGAAGGATAATAGTCTTGCTGATTGAGTTAGAAAAGTTGTAAGGAGGAGTTGATTTAGGAGGGAACGGTAAGTGCTCAATAAGTACGATTGAATGAATGAATGAACTGATTTACTACTTATGTATTCAAATTAATGTCTGTCTCCCACTCCAGACTGTAATCTTGTTATGGGCAGGGAACATGTCTGCTAATTCTGTTGTATTGTACTCTCCCAAACACTTAGTACAGTGCTTATAGTAAGCACCCAATAAATACAATTGGCAGAATGATTGATTGAAGATGAGTAACAGCTTTAGGCAAATGAAGTTTGATGGGCTGGCAGGATGTCCAAGTGGAGATGTCCTTGAGGCAAGAGGAAACGTGGGGTTAAATGAGAGCTCAGGGCTAGAGAGCCAGATTTGGGAGCTGTCCACCTGGAGGTGGTAACTGAAGCCAAATGAGTGGATGGGTTCCTTGATAGAATGGGTATAGAGCCAGAAGAGTAGGGAACCCAGAAAAGTGCCTTGCAGGACACTATGTAAAAGGGTGAGAAGCCAAAAGTAAGTCAGTGTGTGAAACTGAGAAAGAGAAGTCCGAGAAGTAGGAAGGTAACCAATTTACTTCACTGTCAGAAAAACTGAGGCCTGAAAATGTTTCACTGCGGAAGTGGTTCTTAGCATCTCTTACCTCTTACTAGAGTCAGTTAAGGACAAGGGGGTTCGTGAATCAGCTTTACAGATGGAACAAACCACAATATTCACTGTCATCATAAGAATACATTTATTCACATGCAGAAAAATATCAAGCGCAATGGATCCTGCTTCTGTTAAGCCTTCAGCCAATGAGATCTCTTGGGAAGCAGCATGGTTTAGTGGCTAGAGCCCGGGCCTGGGAGTTAGAAGGTCACGGATTCCAATAACCGGCTCTGCCAGTTGTCTGTGGTGTGCCCTTGGGCAAGTCACTTCATTTCTCTGGGCCTCAGTTCCCTCATCTGTAAAATGGGGATTGAACTCCATGTGGGATGGGGACTGTGTCCAAACCGATTTGCTTGTATCTACCCCAGCGCTTAGTACAGTGCCTGGCACATAGTAAATGCTTAACAAATGCCATAATTATTTATTATCGTTATAAATAAGTACATATATACACAAGTGCTGTGGAAGGGAGAGGGGAGGGGGTAGAGCAAAGGGAGCGAGTTGGGGTGATGGGGAGTGACGGGGGAGAGGAGAAAAGGGGGGCTTAGTCGGGGATGGCCTCCTGGAGGAGGTGGGCCTTCAGTAGCTATCCATGCCTTCCCTTTGGAGGACAGCGAGCAGTCAAGTACAGGCCGAGACCAGTGCGGGCATTCCCATCCCATCGGAAGTTAAAATAATAATAATAATAATAATGATGATGGCTTTTGTTAAGCGTTTACTATGTGCGAAGCACTGTTCTAAGCGCTGGGGGATACACGGTGATCAGGTTGTCCCATGTGGGGCTCACAGTCTTAATCCCCATTTTACAGATGAGGTAACTGAGGCTCAGAGAAGTTAAGTGACTTGCCCAAGGTCACACAGCAGACATGTGGCAGAGAGGGGATTAGAACCCATGACCTCTGACTCCCAAGCCCGGGCTTTTGGCCGCTGAGCCCGGTTACCCTTCTGTCCAGGCTGTCTTGGTTGTTCTTGCAGGTAACAGCTACAGGCATTTTCCCCCAGCCTTTATATTATGCTAGTTGACTATTACATCACTGGGCTTCTTAGTGTAATAAATCTAATCTACTAATTACAGTCCCATTGTCTTATGGTCTTAGAAGACAAGTCTCACCCTCACCGGACCCCTGAGGCTGTGTCAACATTTAGGTCTTCCCTTGGAGCCTATAGGTCTGGCCCACCTGCAATCACTGGAAACAATAAGCTGAAGTGCATTAAAATTTAACATAGAGAAGCAGCTTGGTTTAATGGAAAGAGCACTGATTTAGGAGTCAGAGGTCATGGGTTCTAATCCTGAGTCTGGCACATGTCAACTGTGTGACCTTGGGCAAGTCACTTAACTTCTCTGTGCCTCAGTTACCTCATCTGTAAAATGGGGATCAAAAGCATGAGCCCCACATGGGACCACTTTGTATCTCCCAGCACTCAGAACAGTGCTTGGCACATAGTAAGTGCTTAACAAATGCCATCATTTGTTATATATATGTATATATGTTTGTACATATTTATTACTCTATTTTATTTGTACATATCTATTCTATTTATTTTATTTTGTTAGTATGTTTGGTTTTGTTCTCTGTCTCCCCCTTTTAGACTGTGAGCCCACTGTTGGGTAGGGACTGTCTCTATATGTTGCCAATTTGTACTTCCCAAGCGCTTAGTACAGTGGTCTGCACATAGTAAGCCCTCAATAAATATGATTGATGATGATGATGATCATTATTATTATTATGGGGTTTAGGCGAGGTGCAAACTGCACACTTCAGCATCAAAGGAAGCAATGTCATGAAGCAGAGGTACCTAAGGGTTCTTAAGATTTAGCTATAAAGAGGACATTGGTGACTTGTGTATATAGGTACATATTTATAATTCTATTTATATTAATTTTGTTTTTAACTATAATTCCAATTTTTATATTGATGCTATTGATACCTGTATCCCTCCTTGTAAACTGTGAGCCCATTGTGGGCAGGGATTGTCTCTGTTGCTGAATTGTACTTTCCAAGAGTTTAGTACAGTGCTCTGCACACAGTATGTGCTCAATAAATACAATTGAATGAATGAATAGTAATAATAATGATGGTATTTGTTAAGGGCTTACTATGTGCCAAACACTGTTCTAAGTGCTGATGAAAAAATTCATGCATTCATTCAATTGTATTGATTGAGCGCTTACTGTGTGCAGAGCAATGTACTAAGTGCTTGGGAAGTACAAGTTGGCAACATATAAAGATGGTCCCTACACAACAATGGGCTCACAGTCTAGAAGGCTTTACAGGAAGCTGCAGAAATAGAAGCTTTGCTTTGCTAACTGGCGATAATTTTTCAACACACTAAGGAAAAGTGTGTCCAATTTAGTTTCAACAACAATCCTGGATAGTTGCTGAAACTGGGTTCTAATCCCAGCTCCACCGCTTGTCTGCTGCGTATCCTTGGGCAAATCGATTAACTTCTCTGTGCCTCAGTTACCTCATCTGTAAAATGGAGATTAAGAGTGTGAGCCCCATGTGGGACGTGGACTGTGTCCAACTTGACTAGCGTTTATCTACCCCAGTGCTTGGTACAGAGTCTGGCACATCGTAACAAATACCACAAAAATACCATAAAAATCATCATCATCAATAGTATTTATTTAGTGCTTACTGTGTGCAGAGCACTGTACTAAGCGCTTGGGAAGTACACGTTGGCAACATATAGAGACAGTCCCTACCCAACAGTCCCTACCCAAATAACTTTAGAGGGTATGGGCTCAGGGCTAAAAGCATTGAAAGAATAACTGTAGTGGGTCAAGAAGAGGGTGGGTGTAGAAGGAGTGAAACGACAGGTGTTAAGGAGTTTGTTCCAGGAGTTTGGATAGGAATGGAAGCAGGGAGATGGGATATTAGCAGGAGAGACTGTGGGATCAAGAGAGAGAGACTTTTTAAGTATGGGGGAGACCCAAACATGTTGGAGGCAGAAGGAAAGGAGCTGAGAGAAAGTGAGGCTGAAGAGATCAGTGAACCACAAAGTGAGAGTTTGATGATAACAATGAAACCCAGAATTCAAATTTGGCCCACAGTAAACACACCCTCACTCCCACCTTACCCCTCAACCCTACCTTAGTGGTAAATCAAGATAGAGTGCGGGCTACGTGTATCTTGGTCTCACAAACTGTTCCGAGGGGTAAATGATGGAGAGAACTGTGACTTATGCTTCTCCCCACCCACCCAATCATGTCCCATCCATTTTTATTTAAATGGATCTTGTTAAGCCAAAGCATTGTACTAAGCACTGGGGTAGAGACAAAGTAATCAGGTGGGACACTGTCCCTGTCCTACACTGGGCTCACAGTCTCACTGCATCCTCTAGACCTTTAGCTCGTTATGGGCAGGAATGTGTCTGTTGCTATATTGCCTCTCCCAAGTGCTTATTAAAGTACTTTGCCCACAGTAAGTGCTCAATAAATATGATTGAATGAATGAATGAATGAAGCCATTTTCTTGGAGTTCCCGATGGACAAAATTGGGACATTTACCTCAGTAGATTGAAGAGGGCTGCCTTTTACCTTTTTTTGCCTTTTTCCCGACTCCGCCACATGTCTGCTGTGTGACCTTGGGCAAGTCACTTAATTTCTCTGAGCCTCAGTTACCTCATCTGTATAATGGGGATTAAGACTGTGAACCCCACATGGGACAACCTGATCACTTTGTATCCCCCCCCCAGCACTTAGAACAGTGCTTTGCACATAGTAAGCACTTAACAAATGCCAACATTATTATTATTATTATTATTATTATTATTATTATTATTATTTACCTCCCCTTCTCAACTCCCCCATCTCTCAAGCTTAAGAAATGTTTATGTATGTCATTCACTGGATTCTCTTAGTCTTGATGTCAGCTGTTGAGGCAAACGCTAGCTTTCAGGCACTTCACTTCCAGGCTCATTTCAAAAGGATAGGTCTCTGAAAAAAAAAAATAATAATAATGATGACATTTGTTAAGTGCTTACTATGTGCAAAGCACTGTTCTAAGCCCTGGGGGGGATACAAGGTGATCAGGTTGTCCCACGTGGGGCTCAAAGTCTTAATCCCCATTTTACAGATGAGGTAACTGAGGCTCAGATAAGTTAAGTGATTCACCCAAGGTCACACAGCAGATATGTGGTGGAGTCGGGATTAGAACCCATGACCTCTGACTCCCAAGCCCGTGCTCTTTCCACTGAGCCACGCTGCTTCTCAATCTTGGATTACAATTGCTCATAGCATATTCAATCTAGTAAAATAGTATCCATCTACCTGCTTAAAGATCTTTACTCAGCAATGGTTAGACCATCTTTATATAACTTATTAATTTGATTCATTCATTAATCTATAATTCATAGTTGAAATAATATTTTGATAATCCTGATGCAGAATGATAAGCAAATCAGGTAGGCTGCAAAGGTTATTACTGTCAATCGGGAATACATGTGGGAATCTACTATTCTATCAGGGCAGAAATTCTTCATGAATTATTTTTAAAACAAAATTCATCAAGAACTCATTTGCTTCCTTGATTTCAACTACCACTTCTAGGTGAATGACTCCCAAATCTGCAGCACGGCACTGCCCTCTCACCTGTTCTATAGTCTCTGCCTGTATCTATCTCTGGTCGATCCAACAGTAATTTAAATTCCTCCTATAAACCTTCTCTTCCTACTTTTTCCTTCACCATCCACAGCAACCAATCACCAGAATTTATTGAGTGCTTATTGTATGTAGAGCTCTCTACTAAGAGCTTGGGAAGGTACAAAACAACAGAATTAGATGCAATTCCAGCCCACAAATTGTTTAGAGTCTTTACAGGGGAAGACAGAATTTAAGAAAAAATACAGATAAAATAAATAGTGTAGGATATTTACACAAGTGCTGTGGAGATGTGGGCAGGGAATGTGTCTGCTTCTTGTTGTTGTGTTATACTCTCCTGAATGCAGTGCTCAGTAAATATGATTGCTTGAATGCATGAATGAATGGGATGAGAATCAGCATGGCAAAGTGGATAAAATATGGGCCTGGGAATCAGAAGGTCATGGGTTCTTATTCTGGCTTTGCCACCTACTTGCTGTGTGACTTTGGGCAAATCACTTCATTTCCCTGGACCTCAGTTACTTCATCTGTAAAGTGGGGATTGAGATTGTGAGCCCCAAATGGGACAAGCGCAGTGTCCGTCTCAATTTGCTTGTATCCACCCCTGGGCTTAGTACAGTGCCTGGCACATAGTAAGTGCATAACAAAAATCATTATTAATAATAATAATAATAATAATAATAATAATGGCATTTGTTAAGTGCTTACTTTGAGTGAAGCACTGTTCTAAGCGCTGGAAGAGATACAAAGTGATCAGGTTGGCCCACGTGAGGCTCACAGTCGAAATCCCCATTTTACAGATGAGGTTACTGAGGCCCAGAGAAGTTAAGTGACTTGCCCGAAGTCACACAGCTGACAAGTGGCAGAGCCGGGATTATTATTATTTTTATTATTATTATTATCAAAATCAAAGTGCTTAAGGGAAACACAGCAAAGTGCATAATCACTGGTGAGGGCAGCAGTTAGGGGAAAGAGGGAAATTACCTTTTTATATGTCCCACCAGATCCCAGACATGGGGTGAACTTTGATTCCTTTCTCAATCCTGCCAGTTTCCTCTACATTATTTCATGGATTCTCCCCTCCCTCTCCACATTTGCTTCTCTCCCTCCAGCTAAAGCTCTTGTCACTTTCTGCTTGTAACAGCCTCCATACGAATCTCCCTGTCTCAAGCCTCTTCCCTCTTCAGATGACCCTGCATTCAGCGGCCCGTCTGATCTTTTCAAAGTGCAGTTCTCATCACACCACTCCTACCTCAAAAACCCATCAATCCCCCAAGCACGCTTGAGTATTTGTTATTTACTTGTTTAATCTGCATACTTGTGTTTTTATTATTTGAATCTATGTCCTTATTCTGTTTCCATTATATATTGGAATGTGGGACTGCTTTCTCATATCTCCCACTAAATTTCATCTGTCTTGTAGCTACCCCAGCACTTAGTATGGTGCCTGGCGCATAGGGAGTGCTTAACAAATACCATTTAAAAAAGAACAAAAACAAAAAATTCTAAGTTCCTCAGGGAGAAGGGCCCCTTCTTTTACCCCTATTGTATGACTCCAAATATCCAGTACGGCTCACTGCATCCTTAAGGCACTAAGGACCTGGTTTCTAATCCCAGCACCACCACCTGTCTGCTGTTTGACCTTGGGCAGGTCATTTCACTTCTCTGTGCCTCAGTTACCTCAGCTGTAAAATGGAGATTAAAACTGGGAGCCCCACGTGGGACAGAGACTACATCCAACCTGATAATTTGTATCTACCCCAAAGCTTAGAATAGTGTTTGGCACATAGTAAGCATTTAACAAATACCATCATTATTAAGTCAATACTGGTGGCATTGACAATGTTGCCTCCACTGATAAAGCACCTTGTGAAACAATTGCTGATGGGTTACACTTTTTTATTGCAAAAATATTATGATAATGTATAGTAATGACAATAATGGTTGTTTGTTAAGCTGTTATTGTGTGTCAAACTCTGTTCTAAGCCCTGGGATAGATACAGGTTTGTCAAGTTGGACATGGTCCGTGTCCCATGTAGAGCTCACAGTCTAAATTGTAGGGAGAACAGATTTTGAATCCTCATTTTATACGTGAGATAAGAGGCACAGAGAAGTGAAGTGATTTGCTCAAGGTCTTACAGGCAAGTGGCAGAGCCAGATTTAGAACCTAGGTCCTCCGAGTTCCAGATCTGTGCTCTTTCCATTAGGCCATACTGCTTCTCAAATCAAAGAGCACGTTATTCAGGAAATACTGCGGCAACAACTCCACATGACAAGGGTGGTGGCATCATCCCTGCAGAATTGGCAGAGATTGTGGGGACAGTGATAATGGCTTTGGGGCAAGATAGGTGACAGTAGGCCGATCCTGCTTTGGAGAAGCAGTGTGGCTTAGTGGAAAGAACCCGGGCCGGCGAGTCAGAGAACCTGGGTTCTAATCCTGGTTCTGCCACTTAATTACTGGGTGACCTTGGGAAAGTCACTTCACTTTTCTGTGCTTCATTTTCTGACAGGGACTATGTCCAAACATACATATACCCAGTGTTTAGAACAGTGATTGACACATAGTAAGTGATTAACAAATGCCATTGTTAATGGGGTGGGGGAGAGGAAGGTGGGTGGCCAGGAAATGGAGAATCCAAGATGAAGGCTGCACTCTTTTAGCTATCCCCCTGCCTGCTGGCCCCTGTTTTCCAATAAATGTGATTGAATGGACGAATAAATAGACACCCAGCTGAACTTCGGAGCATCTGAGGAAAGTTGTTCTTGCCTTAACCAGTCTCTGGCCAGTGCTCTATGCATCTTTACTGGGTTCCATTATTTTACTCAGTTTATTTTGTAAGCCAGGAACCACCTTGTCCCTTGCGACCTCTCAGACCTAGACAAAGACACTGTGTTAATCAATCTAATTTAAATGCTTACTGTGTGCAGAGCATTTTATAAAGCATTTTGGAAAGTACAATGCAATAGAGTTCGTAGACATGATCCTTGCCCTCAAGGAGTTTACAATCTAGTGGGGGAGAGAGACATTAAAATACATGACAAAGAGTAGAAGAAGTGGAAGAGTATAAGGTTATGGCCATAGACATAGTAAAAAAAAACCAGAGATTTTGTCTCTGCACATCCTCCCTGCCTGCCAGAGAACTCTGGGATCTTAACTTTCCCCAGTATAGCCCATCCCTGAGACAAAGGATAGTGAGTCAGTGCCTATGTTTCCTGGGAAATGTAGTTTCTCCTTTCTTTCTTTGCAATTCCCGTATCAAAATTCAATAAGATGTTTGATTGGATGTTTTGAAAGCACCTAGCTCTCACCAAAGATTGACTGCAATGTAACATCCAGGCTATCATGTGTTCTGACTTGGATGCCATGGGACTTCAAACCCTAGAACTCACATTCCTTGTATATCTCACCTCCTGAAGCCCCCTCCTGTAAATGCTCAGTCCCTCAAAGCCCTGCTCCAAGCTCAAAGTGAACAGTGGCACTTCTGGTAAAGATTTTTGTTTGTTTTTGTTTTTTTAATGGTAAAAAAACAAAGCTAATCTAAGCAAAACAATCTAATCTAATCTAAACAATCTAATCTAAACAAAGCTAATCAGGTTGGACACAGCCTATGTCCCACATGGGGCACAAAGTCTCAGTCTCCCTTTTACGAACCAGTTGACTGAGGCTCAGATAAGTTAAGAGATTTAACAAAGGTCACACAGCAGACAAGTAGCAGAGTAGCAGGCCCATGCTTGCTCCACTAAGCCATGCTGTTAAAAAAATATATATTAATAAGCTGAGAAAACCATGCCTTGTGTGGATGAGAGAAGTGAAGAGATATGTCAGAGGTCAAATAAAGTTAGAGGGAGAAATCCTCATACATCATTACACATTTACCCACATAAATGTACACATTCACACTCTGATAATCATATACACCACAATACATTTGATCAGATCCTCAAACAAGGCCATTATTGCTTTGAAAAATTTACTAAGAAATCTCTACCAGGAAGGCTTCAGTGGAGCAGCGGAAGGTGACCAGAGACAGGGATTGGTGGAACAGTGGACGCATTTTTAGTTCTAGCTGCTGGCTGCAAGTCATTCCTTACAGCCTCCAGAGCTGTTTGATGCGATGAAGGAATCGACAACTCCATCCATACCTAACTCATATCCCATGGCCATGCCTCAGGTAGGCCCATCAGAGTCCCAGGCCACTGGAATTCTAAACTGTGACTTCTAGACTGTAAGCCCATTGTTGGGTAGGGATTGCCTCTATTTGTTGCTGAATTGTACTTTCCAAGAGCTTAGTACCGTGCTCTGCACACAGTAAGTGCTCAATAAATGCGATTGAATGAATGAATGGAATTTCCTCAGGACTCTGAGCCAGCGTGCCCCTGCCTGAAAACACCCACCAACCTTGATGTCCTTGGCCCAAACTGGAGCAGGAGCAGCAGGAAAGAAAAGTAAAATGAAAGCTGTCACCACCATGACCTTCATTTCTGAGTGGCCACATTTAAAAAAAATGCTATTTAATGATAACGGTGGTATGTGTGAAGTGCTTACCAAGTGCCAGACAGTGTTGTAAACTCTGGGTCTTATACAAGGAAATCTGGTTGGACATTTGTTAAGCGCTCACTGTGTGTCAGGCACTGTCCTAAGAGCTAGGGTAGATCTCAGGCGATCAAGTTTGACACAGTCCATGTCCCACATGCAGCTTACAGTCTTAATCCCCATTTTACGAATGATGTAACAGTCACAGAGAAGGTAAGTGAATTGCCCAAGATCACACAGCAGACAAGTGATGGAGCCAGTATTAGAACCCAGATCCTTCTGACTCCCAGGTTCATGCTCTATCTACTAGGCCACACTGCTTCTCAACATTTCCCAACATAGATCCCATAAATCCTAGTGGAAGTCATAAAACCCTGAGGTCATGGCCATAGCCATACCCATCTGTTATTTCACTTATATTCTCATACCACCCTGCATTCTCCCCACTGCTGCTTGGGCTATAAAGTGCCTGGATTCCTCTGGAAATTTCACAGGGTATTTCAGCGACTAGTGTCAGTAATCATGGCTTGGTGGCTTTCGTTCCTTGGTTAATAGGACAAAGAAGACCAGGGAATCTTTGCTTCCTCATCTCCCCTGTCCAGCTCCTGTAGGATTTGGGGCTGTGGCAGGGGCCAGCAGACAGGAGATAGGGAAAGTCAGTAACTCACCCAACTCAAGAGAAGCAGCATGGCTTAGTGGATAGAGCACGGGCCTCGGCTTCAGGATGTCTTGTCTCTTGTCTTATGTGTCGAGTCATTTCCAATCCATAGCGACACCGTGGACCCATCTCTCCCAGAACGCCCCACTCTTCATCTGCAATCCTTCTGGTAGTGTGTCCATAGAGTTTTCTTGGTAAAAATACGGAAGTGGTTTACCATTGCCGTTTTTCACACAGTAAACTCAAGTCTCTGCCCTTGACTCTCTCCGATGCCGCTGCTGCCCAGCATTGATGAGTTTTGACTTGTAGCGGATTGCCTTCCACTCGCTAGCCACTGCCCAAGCTAGGAATGAAATGGGTAGGCTTATGCTTGATTCTCCCTCCCGTATCCGAGATTGGTAGAGTACTGGAAACTTTCTAGGTGTGACTTTGAGAGGGGGCTTCAGAAGGACCTGGGTTCTAAATCCAGATCTGTCACTTGCCTGCTGTGTGACTTTGGATAAGTTCCTTGACTTCTCTCTGCCTCTGTTCCCTCATTAGGAAAATGAGGATTAAGACTGTGAGTTCTATGTGGGATAGAGACTGTGACCAACTCGATGACCTTGTATCTATCCCAGCACTTGGTACAGTGGCACATAGTAAGCGCTTAACAAATACCAGTTATTATTATCATTATTATTTTTACTCTCACCTTGTCTATTCCTGGAGGAAACAGGGATGCAACTGGTGGTAGGAGTTCACAATTTGGGTACGAAGGGGAAAGTAGTGCATATTTCCTATGTTCTAACATCTTTGTACAGTGAAAGTGGAAATCTAGAGCAGGTGAGATTCTGCCTTACCTATCCTGTTTTTACTGCCAAATCTATTTTAATCTTTGGGACAAGAAGGCATTAGCCAAACTATGATTATAGTATTCAAGAAAATACAAGCTGACTAATCTGTTAGTGATTTCATATAGTGATTTATGCATATATATATTTATAAATCACTATATAAAATCACTAACAGATTAGTCAGCTTGTATTTTGTATAGTATAATACAAAATAATAGTATATATAGTATATATACTATTATGTACTATAATAGTATACTATTATATACTATATATATATATAATAATGATGGCATTTGTTAAGCGCTTACTATGTGCAATGTACTGTTCTAAGTGCTGGGGAGGATACAAGGTGATCAGGTTTCCCCACGTGGGGCTCACAGTCTTAATTTTACCCTACTTTACAGATGAGGTAACTTGAGGCCCAGAGAAGTTAAGTGACTTGCCCAAGGTCACACAGCTGACAACTGATGGAGCCGGGATTTGAACCCATGACCTCTGACTCCGAAGCCCGGGCTCTTTCCATTGAGCCACGCTCCTTCATAGCTACATAAACCTTTACTTCCTTGGTGAATAGGACAGGGCAGAGCAGGGAGTCTTTGCTTCCTCACCTCACCTATCCAGCTCCTCTAGGATTTGGGGGTGGATATATATATATATATATATATATATATATATATATATATATATATATATATATACATATATATATATATATACATATATATATATAATTGTCCTTCATGCTCTAAGATGAGACTGAAAATGGTGGGGTTCATCTTCAAGGGAACATATGTACCTGTAGAGGTCAGACAAAACTTCAGTCCTGACTTCCCCAAGGTTGTGTTGTCCTTTCATCATCATCAGTTGTATTTATTGAGCGCTTACTATGTGCAGAGCACTGTACTAAGCGCTTGGGAAGTACAAATTGGCAACATATAGAGACGGTCCCTACCCAACAGTGGGCTCACAGTCTAAAAGGGGGAGACAGAGAACAAAACCAAACATACTAACAAAATAAAATAAATAGGATAGATATGTACAAGTAAAATAAATAAATAAATAAATAATCCTTTCTGTGTGTGAGTTGCCTGGCACTTGATTCACTTTTCCCTTTTTGTCTCCTGATCCTTTTTAAGCTTCTGCTCCAAAAGAGCCAATTCTTTCATGATTTCATTGTGCTTCTACTGGTCTGTCTGCTGCAGTTGTTTCCCAGGTTGCATCTAAGATGCTATAATGTCTTTCTGATCGGAAAGCACAGTGTGTTTCTGCAGACACTTCTTGCACCCGTCTTGGCCCAATTTAAACTCCGAGTACATTTGTTTTGCTGATTTATAGATTCCCCAGAACCAGAGGTTTATAACAATGGAAATACTGACAAGACCCTTAAACATAGC
Source organism: Tachyglossus aculeatus (assembly GCF_015852505.1). NCBI lineage: Eukaryota > Metazoa > Chordata > Mammalia > Monotremata > Tachyglossidae > Tachyglossus > Tachyglossus aculeatus. Next base: position 86,836,208 of record NC_052066.1, read on the forward strand.
ACTGTTGGTTGTGCCACCGTGTCGTCATGCATAAAACATGCCCTAATTAAAATTCTGTCCACTGGGCTAACAGCTGGGAAGGTGAATCTACTAGGTTTTGAAGGAACTGAATGCCTTTCAATGTGGAGTGTGTTTGGATTGAAAAATGATTGCTTTTAGATGATCTTTCTTTTCATGTCACTGAAGGTTATTACCAAGTGTTTCCTTTTTCCTAGGAGGTGAAGTCACGAAACCCAGATTTGCTCAGTATTTTCACGGCAGCCTTGCTAGCCTCATTATCCGGCCAGGCAAAATTGAGAGTCAGAAAGTGATTTCCTGTTTGCAGGCCTGCAAGGAAGGCCTGGATATTAATTCTCTTGAGAGTCTTGGCCAAGGAATAAAGGTGAGGGATGAACTGACACTGTCTTTGATAAAATTTAGGGCTGATTTATGAAGTGAAGAGCACAAGGTAGAGTACACACAGTACAAATGTACTCCCAGAAGCGATGTAATTTCCCATAAAGTCATGCAAAGAAAAAGAGGAACAGGACAAATGTTTCCATTATTTCCAGGATCTCCATTAGAAATTAAGAGGCTACAGTTATTTCACAGCCACTAAAAAATTTCCAGGTCAAAAATTCAAGAACAGCCCTCTTTTTTAAGAACAGATAATGGTTTCAAGACATTTGATTGGATATAATGTTCAATGTAGTTTTCACCAGATGCGCTTCAAAGGATATCAAATTGTTTGGCGTGACACAAATTAGAGGGAAAATATTGTTTGTCAGTTTTGATGAGCTCTTCCCTCCACCACCACCCACCTCCTTGCCCTTCTGTTTGGGCCCAGGAAAGAGCTAACTGAACAATAATAATAATGATGGCATTTGTTATGCGCTTATTATGTGCAAAGCACTGTTCTAAGCACTGTGGGGGATACAAGGTGATCAGGTTGTCCCATGTGGGGCTCACACTCTTAATCCCCATGAACACCCAGTTGGATGCTAGAGGGGAGTGTTCACCTGACCTCCGTTTGGGGCTTTGGCCATGCCAAGAAAGGGGGAAGAAAAACTCAGCAACTGGAGACCTTGAAGCATATTCCTCACTAAGGTCTGGATAAGCTAACCCCATTTAACTATCAAAGGGGTTGCCTTTTTTTCCCCAACCTGTAGGAAATTGGCTAAATTAGAGCACAGTACCTACTAGCCATCCCCTGAGCATAGGGTGGTCCCACCGTGTGGAAGAAGGGTTCCCAAAGCTATTTAATGGTGACGGTATATGCAAAGTGCTGTGTGTCAAGCATTGTACTAAGCGCTAGGGTAGATATAAGATAATCAAGTCAGACACAGGCTGGGCCCAACAAGGGACTCAAAGTCTAAGTAGGAGGGAGAGCAGTTATTGAATTCTCATTTTACAGATGAGGAAAATAAGGCACAGATAAATTAAGTGATTTGCCCAAGGTCATTCCAAAGACAAATGGAAGAGTTGGGATTAGAACCCAGGTCTTCTGAAAGTTAGTGCTCTTTCCGCTTAGGCCACTACGTCTAGTTCCCTACCTTTCCAACAGCCCATCCCCAGGATCAGAAAATCAAGTTTAATGCACAACAGGTATGATAACGTTGGTTTCAGTTTCTTAGTTCGTGGAAGAACTATACAAACCTTTTCCTAGAAAAACCCAGGTAAAAAGCTGGAACTAGGAACCTATGGGTGATGCACCATTTTGCACTTCTATCTAAATGACCAGACCTACTCTGCATGCAACCTGCAAAGCATTTTACTAAAATAGAAATGCGAGAGTTGTGTTTCTTCCACAGGGCTGACTCTCAGAGGTCTCACCATCAAGAGGTGGGTGGCTCTAAGGAAGAATGGGAGTGAATTCAGTGTGCAACAAAAAGCAGCATTTATATTCCAATCAATCAGTAGCATTTATTGAGTTCTTATTATGTGCAGAGCACTGAACTAAGCCCCCAGAAGTTTACACTAAAGTTGGTAGACATGATCATCACCCTTCTAGGAGATTATAGTCTAATGGGAAAGCCGGACATTAAAATAAATTGTATTCCATGGGGTAAGCAGAGTTCCTACTCTGCAGATATCTTGAAACATCATGGACTAATTTGAAGTCAGGGTAGGCACTTTGGATGGCATTTGTTAAGTGCTTATTATGTGCAAAGCACTTTTCTAAGCGCTGGGGAGGATGCAAGGTGATTAGGTTGTCCCACGTGGGGTTCACAGTCTTCATCCCCATTTTACAGATGAAGTAACTGAGGCCCAGAGCAGTGAAGTGACTTGCCCAAAGTCACACAGCTGACAAGCGGCGGAACTGGAATTTGAACCCATGACCTCTGACTCCCAAGCCTGGGCTCTTTCCAATGAGCCACACTGCTTCTCTATAATGATGATGGCATTTGTTAAGCGCTTACTATGTGCAAAGCACTGTTCTGTGTTGGGGGAATATTCATTCATTCATTCAATCATATTTATTGACACTTACTGTGTGCAGAGCACTCTTCTAAATGCTTGGGAAGTACAAGTCGGCAACATATAGAGACGGTCCCTACCCAACAACGGGCATGGGGCTCACAGTCTTAATCCCCATTTTCCAGATGAGGGAACTGAGGCACAGAGAAGTTAAGTGACTTGCCCAAAGTCATACAGCTGACAAGTGGGAGAGCCGGGATTAGAACCCATGACCTCTGACTCCCAACACTGTGCTCTATCCTCTGAGCTATGGGATGATGCCAGTTTATATTCCTGTGGAATGCTGAGCTGAGTACAAGACCACTTAGAACATCCTGTTGCCATTTCAAGAATAAACATTTAAAAACATTTTAGAAACATTTTCTTCACCCAATGAACTACTTACTGTACTTTCAGCTTTACCTCCAACTGCTGCCTTCAGCCCTGTAGTTTTCTTCCCTTTTAGCCTAGCTATGAGTCAGGGAAACAGAGAGAAACATTCTTCTTGAGCCCATGCATTTCAGGATATTTTCTGTTTCAAATTACAATGGTGTCAGGGAAGGCTTTTCAAGTTCCTACTATCATTTCCACCTCCTGAGCCATTCTGACAGTTAGACTGACAGCGGGAGGGGAAATAGAAAGCAAGTCAGAAAGACACAAGGTGGAGGATTTCCCTGTAGGACTGACAGCTGAAGTCTCTGTGGAAAGAGACCCCATTGGCAGAGTGACCTTGGACAGGAATTCAATCAGTAGAGCAACCTGTCCAAAGTCCAAAAACACCTGGTTCCAGCAATCAGATGACTTTATGTGTCCACCAGTACCCATGGGGTGCATATATTTGCACAAGACTTACTTGCTTTGAGAAAGAAAATTGCATTACCTGGAACTTAAAAATGCAGCGATGTCAACAGGACTGTCAAGTGTTCCCTGAGGATTTCAAATCCAACTGCCTCCTCCCATCTGCCTAGGAGACACCAGCTTAATAGTATCACAAGAAGCCTGATGTTCCCATTTTTGACTTCTTGCCCTTTCCCTGGCCTAATTTTCATATTTTTGTGACTGCTATTGGAAGTGCTGCCTGAGCTATTGCTATTTTTATCAAAATGATTCTTCTCTTCCATAAAACAGAAATGGCCCAGACCAGCATGTTTTCAACTTGACAACCTATCTAGCTGCAGCCCAGTTGCTCTCTGGAAACTCTTCACTAAACTAGGTCACCAACCCCTTACTGGGCTAATTTCACTCTTGGTTTCTGGGAGGTGAAAAAGACTAACACAAGGTTCACATTTGCAGGTAGACTTGATTATGGGGCAGAGGAAACCTCTCCTACATGTTTCCTTGAAATAGTCTCTTCCACATTGGACCTCTTAAACCAACTTTTAGAAATGTGGAGCATTAGGATGTAAATGCAGGAGCATCATCTGCTTCTGTGCCTAGCACAGGTGATTCACTGAATTGATACATCGGTATTTTCCAAAAGGGAAACAAAGATATACTACCAAATGGCAGAATCCTGTGGCTCATGATTCTCATGGGTCTCTAGACTGTAATCTACTTGTGGTCAGAGAATATGTCTATCAATTCTGTTGTATGTACTCTCCCAAGCACTTAGTACAGTGCTCGGCACACAGTAGACACTCAATCAATGCTACTGATTGATTTCCCAACAGGACAGAGGGAATCATAGATTTCCGAGAGAGTCTCACTGGAGATAAAATATTTCAGCGAACAGTTTTTGTAATTGGTAGCTGTTAGGAAATGCAAGGTATTACCTCGTGGTTTTTAATATGAGGGAATAAGGGAAGGAGAACAGTGCTTGGCACAAAGTAAGTGCTTAACAAATACCATAATTATTAACTAGCCTGGGCCCAAGGACAACGGCTGAGTTATAAATTCATAACTCAACCTGTCAACTTCAAGAAGCAGCTGATTTGTAGTTTAGATGTTGGAAGAAGTTCCATTTCACTGTCATTACTCCAGGGAACATCAAATAAATGGAAAATAAACCACAACTGGTCACTCTGGAGTTGGGGTTGAGGTAATTTTGTTTGGAGCAGGTGAGCATAAATATTGCCAAGTGGAGTGTTTCCCAAGTTGGGACAGAAATAATAATAACAGTAACAACAGCAACGATGATTATAATAATAACAGTATTTTCTAAGTACTTATTACGCCCTGAATACTGTGCTCGGCATTGGGGTAGGAACAAGATAATCAGGTTGAACACAAACCCTCTCCCACATGGGGATCACAGTCCAAGTGGCAGGTAGAACAGCTTTTTAATCTTTTTTTTTTAATAGATGAAGAAACTGAGGCACAGAGAAGTTTGGTGATTTGTTCACGGTCACACAGAGGTAGAACTGGGGTTAGAATCCTAGTACTCCAAATTCCAGGCCTATGATCTTTGTACTTGGCCATGCTGCTTCTCATGGCCCCTGTCTGCAAAGTGTTTTCAGTCTAACAGGATAAGCAACAGAGAACCTAGACTTGGAAACTTAAAAAAAAAAAAAGATAGAGAACTATTCAACACAATCTGAACAGATTAAAAACAGCAATTTTACTACACAGTTATGGCCACAAGAATGACCAAGGCATGAAGTATATTTCTTACACTGAATCATTTAAACAGTTCAGGGCCTGTTCTTTGTATGAGAATGTGTCTCTTTGTTCCTGTATTGTACTCTCCCAAATGCTTAATACAGTGCTTTGCAGACAATAGGTGCTCAGTAAATATGATTAAAGGAACGATTGAATTACAACCTCTTGAATGATATTTTGCACGTGCTGTTTTTTATACGAAATAATATTCATTCACTCCAGTACCACTTCAACCCGTCCCAGTCTGTTGTTGTCATGGAAGGAGATGACATTGAGAATATAAATCAAGCTCTTCGAAAGGTCTCATATATCAACTCCAGACAGTTTCCTACTGCAGGTGCACGGCGGCTGAAAGTCTCATCTAAAGTCCAGTAAGTTAAACTCAATTGTACCAATTTAAGCAGAGATACATTGAAAAGTGGGATCTTTTCTCTTTCAATGTGCCAACAAAAAAGAATAGTTTTCTTTATATATGGTAATATCAATTAAGGCTCAGGAATATGTTGTCCTTTAGAAATATACTCAATACTAGAAAAAAGAAAAAGGGTTGAATCACTTTTTCCCATTTTTAATCCCATTACAAGAGCCTCATGAATTTTACATTTTATTTTTCACATTTTCTATCTACCTGTTCAAGCCTAGAGCAATCATCTAAATTCAGGAATATATCTTTGTTATAAATGTGCTTTGATGTTAATAAGCATCCATGCAAACTCGTGATAAAGCTAACATCGGTGGAGCAAAAACCATTCAAGTTAGACTAGCCACAGTGTACCTGTTCAAAGCATCCACATGTCTTTGTGGCCAACTCACTTACCGGACTTCGGAAGGAAAATAGCTTATGTAAGATCAACCTCCCTCCGATGTCAGTGTACAACTCTCATTGTTGGTTAATCTTTGCTGCACAAATTAAACCCTGATTTGTGTTCTGACATCCTCCGCCCACATTATCCATTTTTCTACTGTTACCAGGGGTTATCCACCCTAAATCCCACCTTAAAGAGCCTGCTAAGTTACTTTAGAATTTCCAGAAGCCTGGTCAGACTCCTCTGGTCCTATAGCCCTTTGGTTTTTCTGTTCTTTAAATGTGGATCTTCTGCTCAGTGCACCTCTCTCACTGATACCACCTTTTCAAATGAAGTCCAGGCATCTCCCCAAGGACTAAGGGATGATTGGGAAATAGCTAATGACTGAGTGTCTTTGGTTCCAGCTACTTAGCCCATCTTCTTCCTCCCTGGTTTTTCTAATTGGCTCAGCTAAGTATTTACCCCATCTCAGGGTCGCACCTGGAGAGTTTCCAGTATTCTACCAGTCTTGGCTACTGGAGGGAGAGTCAAGCAGAGGTATACCCATACCATTCTTAGCTTGGCCAGTGGCTAGCGAGTGGGAGACAATTGGCTACAGGTCAAAACTCACCCTTTCTGGGCAGCAGCAGCAGGGGAGAGAGTCGAGGGTGGATACTCAAATCTACTGCATGGAAGGAGGCAATGGTGGTAAACCACGTCCATGTCTTTACCAAGAAAATTATACAGATGCACTACCGAAATGATTGCAGATGGAGAGCGGGACATTCTGGGAGAGATCTGTCCATGGTGTCGCTATGGGTCAAAAACAACTAGGTGTCATAAGACGAGACGGGTATTTACACTTCCCTTAATGACTCTCTTGGCTTCCTCCTAGGGCCAAGTGAAAGTGCCCATCACAGGGTTTCCCAATGCAAAGGGAAGAACTAAACAGCTAACTAACAGGACCCCTGGAAACCATAATATTTTAAGGATATTTGAAAAGAGGCAAGCTTTAAAATTAGAGAGTTGGCTAGTTCTGGGGTCACAGGTAACAAGATAGCTAGTCATTCAGCCAGTTAGATGACACTCTGTGAATGTAATGGATACACTAGAAGTAGTTGCCATCTAAAGAACTCATCCACTGATTCATCTGTTGAAAGTTAATTAAATGTTTCAGTTTTTGTACATCCTAAATAACCCCACTTCTGCTGATGGGCCAATCTCTATAATTCTACTACTTTGCCAGTAATGCATTATTTAGGATGAAGTTGAAATTACCCAGAGCCTGTGACCAAAGCTATTAATTATGGTATTGGTTAAGTGCTTAGAATATGCTGAGCACGGTAATAAGAATGATAATGATGGCATTTATTAAGCGCTTACTATGTTTGAAGCATGGGTCTAAGCGCTGGGGGGGATACAAGGTGATCAGGTTGTCCCACATGGGGGTTCACAGTCTTAATCCCAATGTTACAGATGAGGTAACTGAGGCACAGAGAAGTTAAGTGACTTGCCCAAGGTCACGCAGCTAAGTGGCTGAGGCGGGATTAGAACCCGTGACCTCTGAGTCCCAAGCCCGGGCTCTTTCCACTGAGCCAGGCTGCTTCTCTTAACATTGGGGTAGATACAAGATAATCAGGTTCCACATGGGACTCAGTCAAAGTAGGAGGGAGAACAGGTATTGAATCCCTGTTTTAAAGGTGAGGAAACTAAGCACAGATAATTTAATTGACTTGTCCAAGGTCACATAGCAGACACATGGTGGAGCCGAGAATAAGAGCCGAGCCTTCTAACTCCCAGGCTTGTGCTCTTTCCACTAGGCCATGTTATTCCTCAACTATTTGTGAAAGTTGAGGAGTATTGCCATTCATGTGTGCTAACGACAACAAACGACTGATTTTCTGCTGAGCTTTAATAGAAACTTGCCATGATGATAAAGCTTCTAGAGGCATGAACTTCTTGGAGGGAAGGCCCAGAAACTGGAATTGCAACTTCATGAGTCTTCAGCAGTAGCAGACTTTCAATTACACCACTAATGAGCAATGTGGGTCTTTTGCAGGTGCTTTGGGGAAGATGTCTGCATTAGTATCGCAGATATAGACGCCTATGTAGTGGTGCATCAGGCCAACGAGCCCAAGATTACAATAAGTGGAATGGACCACTTCGCTCGACCGGCTCCCCAGTTTGAAAGTGCCAAAGGAGTGACTCTCTTCCCTGACATCAGAATCGTTAGCACTGTCACCAAAATGGAAGAGCACGTGGCTTCAAAGGAGGATGGTGGAGGTTTGAGAATTTGATTTTCAATACCATTTTAAGAACCACTTTATTACCTAACTCATCCTAGAATAACTCGTTCAGTCACGTAATGTGAAGCAAGCAGGAAAATTCTCTCTGTTATGATGAATTGCTTCATTACCAATAGGAATGCTCACTTAGCACCTAAAATATGTTTTGATTTATTTAATTTTACAGCAATATTAGCAGGGTGGAGGTCTGAAAGCATTTGCCTGTAGTAAAAATATATAAAACTATTCATGGATAGCTTTACAATGTGAGAATTTATAGGAGAAGGGGAAACAATTTGAGAACTGTCCTCAGCTGCCTTAAACTTTCAACTGTGTAATCTCTCAAAAGTGGTGATCACTGATCTGTCATATTAGGTGGGCTAGATTCCCTATAAGGCTGATTTTATGTGTAATTATTTTGTCTAAAACTACCCCTATTCATCAATAGCTAAGTATTAAATCAATCAATGGTATTTATTGAGTGCTTACTGTGTGCAGAGCACTGTACCAAGCATTTGGGAGAGTACAACAGAGTTGGGAGATACATTGTCTGTCTCCCCCTTCTAGACTGTGAGCCCGCTGTTGGGTAGGGACCGTCTCTATATGTTGCCAACTTGTACTTCCCAAGCGCTTAGTACAGTGCTCTGCACACAGTAAGCACTCAATAAATACGATTGAATGAATTCCCTGCTCACAGGGACCTTAAAATCCTATCTGCCCTGCTTACCGTGTATTAAAAGAAAATAAGATTGAACTGGGATCATTTTCACGTATATAATTATGTTTATTATGTAAGGTGATCCTTTCCTTAAAACTGTCAAGAGTCTTTGGGAAGGCTGTGGTATTTGAGGATATGAGCCAGATTAAACCAGAAACCTTGATAGAGGAATCTGAAAATTGGGAGGAATGAACACTTTGATTGGATCCTCTATTTGACAATTTGGGCTTATGCTGCTGGGATTAGTATAGGATGAGGCAAATGTCCTATGTTCTCAAGTACCTTTTCTTTTTAGGGGTGGTACAGTCAATTCCTCAAAAATTCCCCTCTGGTTCTCCCTGGTTTGGAGGAATTTTGACTGAAATGAAATGGTTATACCAACCTATTCCTCCTTCTTGGATATCAACCATTTTATGAATGAGGCCAGGAACATACATTATCCTAGGTCTCAGCTAGCTAGCATCCATTCTCATGAGGAATTCTTTATGGGCTATGAAATAATTGAGAGACTTGTGGGAGGGAAGATTTATGTTTTCAGTTCCCAACTCTATGTTAGGTGGAATGATACACTGCAGCAGCTACCTCCTGACTGACTTAAAAAGTTAAAACCCCCAACAGAGTAACATGTAAGCTTGATTTCAAGATCAATTTTCAATTACATTCTTCATATTTCTTGCATGTTCTTGAATGATTTTGATAAAGTGTCTCTTGAAGGACTGCTAACCCCCTGGCCTGCATTTTCAAGGTTGTTTACATTCTTAAAACCGTTCAACCATTCTCTCTGAAAATTGGTAGACATAAAACAAATCACATCGCATTATGACCTATTATGTTACTGAGTTTTCCTTTATTTCATTTTCTCCATTTGAAGATATATGATTTCTTTCCTTACCCTTCCTCTCCCCACCAACCCTCTGCATAGCAGCTAAGCCTACTGGAGTAGAGGAAATGCTTCACAACTTGGACTTCTGTGATATCCTGGTCCTTGGAAACCAACTAGACCCAGCCCAAGAGTGCTTGGAACTAGACTACAGCGAGCTGCATATGAAGCATCTAGACGCCACAAACTCTACCTCAGGCTATTCCATATACGGTAAGGGCAAAGTGATTTTTCTGTATTTCTCTTTTGGTGGAGGCTTTTTGCTGTGAATTGTGAAGCAGCAGAGCTCAGGGACTGGATGGATCTGAGGACTCTGAGGATTCAGGGAGGATTAAGGTGGATTTCATCATTCATTTGTGAAGTGCATCAGGGCAGATTGTTAACCTTGTGGGATTCTGGAGTCCTATTTCAGGAACAGTCTCCTTGCAATTCATATTCAATCAATCCAGCAGTCTCAGTGTAGCTATTGGTTTCATTTTCCCTTTCCTGTTTTCCCTTTACCCAGGTCACCCAAACCTGCTGTGCTAGCTAGAGTCAAAATTTAATTATGCAAGGTCCAACCACTCTCTTTTCTAAGGGACACAAAGTAGAAGTAAAAACAAATAGAATGCATGACCCACAATTTAGATAGGCCCCTAAATGATCAGGAGTCACTTCAGTCTAATTTGGAAGTGCAAATTCACCTTTCTTAATCTAAGGCATTTGGACTGTATGGATTCAACACTATTCTACCAAGGAGAATGAAATAACAGATGAACCATATCACAAAACTCAGTACTGAAAACATGGGAGTGCCGCACCCAGCTGAATGAAATCCCTTGCTAGTCTTTCTACCCCAGTGTTAAAACACCTTCACAAATCTACATAAATTGGAGATAATTGCAATTAAGCCGAAGAGCTGGAGCAAAACTGCTTGCACACAGATGGAGGTGTTGTTTGTTTGCCTTTTTAACAAAGACCACACCTTTTCAGTTTCAGAGAGGAGTCATTGTCTCAAAAATGTTATGTGATTTGGCTAAATTTCATAAATCAAAAGTGTCTCACAGAATGAATATTTTTCACTTCCTACTCTATAGGGGGAAATGTGGTAATGTAGATTCAACCTGCTAATTTATTTGAAAGTCACATGTGGGCAAATAGAAAGAGCCCCACCAAATCAGAGACAATGCTTCTTTTCCCATAGTGCTTCACTTTGGGTCAAATGTTAATGTACTATCAGTCATTAAGGCCCCACTTACTGCTACAATATATACTGTTGAAAAATTGCTTGTAAATTCTGGTAAAGGTTACATTGTATGTGAACCTTCAAAAAATATTCTTACTTCAACAAGCATTCATGATATTTTTTTTCCTTAAGGAGAACTCTCTGTCTTTTGGTAAGTGTAGTTCATAGTTATGACTCATTCTTTTTCCATATTCTAATTTTAAATAACTTGGTCAATTGCTGTAGGTGTGGGCACAATGAAAAACTACGAACAGGTTCTGCACCAAGTTCGGTATCGCAATTGGCACACAGAGACCCTCTCTGATAGAAAGTTTAGGATCAAGTGTTCTGAGCTCAATGGACGATACACTAGCAATGAATTCAGCCTGGAGGTGAGTACTGCCGGTGCTACATTATTATTATTGTGTTTTTTTTAAATCTTACCTCACTTTCTCTTCAACAACAACAAAAAATTGCAGTCTATGTCAAGACTACCATCTTCACCCCCTAACAGCATATGAAAATGTTCTGTACTCAAAGCACAACAGTGGGAAGTCAGAATTCTGGGGGAGGACCCATACCAGAATTATTCGATCCACGCCACTGACATAGCACTGTGGCGGGCCTTCAGGGACTGATACACCTGTATTCCTCACCATATTTTGTTCTTTAAGTCATGACAAGTCATCGGTTCTGGGGAGGGTGAACTTTGTTCAGGCTCCCCAAGCCTCCCCAGTGGCTGAAATTGGCCTTGAGTTGTATAATCAATCAATAAATGGTATTTATTGAGCATTTACTGAGTGCAGAACACTGTACTAATCTCTTGGAAGAGTACAGTATAACAGAGTTGCTAGATATGTTCCCTCTCGCCAAGGAGTTTACACTCTAAAGGGTACAAGAAGTTAGTAGAGGGACCAGGAGAACCATCTGACATTTTTATTTTCTTTGCTGAAATATTTTTTAGGTCTCCCGAGTATAAATGGTCATAATAGAACTGCTTCTTCTCCTGCTGTTAGGGGCTAGGCTCAAGAGAGGGTTCCTCTATCCTCCTCTTTGTAATGTCACTGATTTCCCAGAGAGGTTTAGGCTTTATAAATCTTCCCCCAACTGTCTGGTTTCTTCTTTAGACCCTCTGCTACTAGGTTGGCTTCGATATCCCATAGAAAATAAGCATGGAATTGTGGAAGAAGAGTCCTTTTTGTTTCTTAAATAGGGACAAGTCCCGCCAGATGTAACAAAATATATGTTTGCAAAAAAAAAATGGAGTATTAGGTAGCAGGTTTCATCATTCCACGGTGAATTGAAATCTATAATCGGCAGCTAGGTTTAAAGATTAATCTTATAATACTGCTTAGTAAGTTTGTTGCAGTTCTGGGGAATTAAGAGCAACCCAAGAGGGGAATCAAACAAATATGAAGGAAAGAGCACCTTAACTGGCCAGGCACAATGGTTGCATATTGAAACTGTGCACAATCTGTTTATATTCATAATGTGGGAAAAGAGGTTAAGCACTGGGGAAATACAAGATAGTAAGGTACGAAATGGGGCTCTCAGTTTAAGTAGGAGGGACAACAGATTTTGAATCCACACTTTTCAGAGGAGGAAACTGAGGCATAGAGAAGTTAAGTGACTTGTGATGATTGATTGTGTTGGCAAGGACTGAATTTCAAGAAAAGGTATTTGAAGGGCTCTTGAGACTACCAAGAACAGACAGTGTATTATCATTTAACACTGGATTTGTATCATAAGAAATAACTTTACCCAATAATATTTCTGTTTGCATTTGGCCTTCTCATCTCTACCATTCTCAGGTCATCTGTGTGCTTGTATGCACTTCACAGTGGTCTACGCCACTGGGACTAACTGGCAGGGGTGAGACACGGACAGTGAAGCTATGCAAGACCAATCAATCACTAGCACTGTAAAATCATCTTCTCAGGTTCAGAGATTCCCCCAGTCTGAGCTTCAGGATCTCATTTCTTCCTACAATAAACATGAGAAATAGCCACATTTAAGTTATGAATGACACAAGAACATTTTTGCACCATCCAATACTAGGTAATGTTGGCCTTCATGCCATAAGTTATGAAGTCAGTAGGGAGTGCTAGCTTGCTAATATTTAATAAGTGCTTACTATGAGTAGAACACTACACTAAGCACTGGGAGTGTATCTGTGAGCCTGTTTTGGGCAGGGATCATCTCTCTCTGTTGCTGAATTGTACTTTCCAAGTGCTTAGTACGGTGCCCTGCCCACAGTAAGTGCTCAATATGACTGAATGAATGAATATGTGAACTCAAAACATATGGCAGTCATAGATATTGAGTGCTTTACTGTGTGCAGAGCAGTGTACCAAGCACTTGGGAGAGTACAATATAAGAGTTGGTAGACATATTCCCTGACCACAGCGAGCTTACAGTCTGAGGGGGAGGCAGGCATTATTATAAATAAATTACAGATATGCACATAAGTGTTGGGGCTGGCAAGCAAATGGGAGATGCAGAAGGGAGTGGGAGAAGAGGAAATGAGGGCTTAGTCAGGGAAGGCCTCTTGGAGGAGATATGTCTTCAATAAGTTTTTGAAGGTGGGGTAATCGTCTGTCAGCTATGAAGAGGGAGGACAGTCCAGGCCAGAGGCAGGATGTGAATGAGATAAAGACTGACGCAAATGAGTAGGTGTTAACTCACCTTGGCATATAAACTGAATAAGTGGTCTAACTTCAGAACAAACATCAGTGACAATTACAGTGCACAACAAAACTGTTCAAGAAGCTTTTGCTGCTAGATGGTTATCATATTGTTTTACCTCTTTACTAACTCGTGTAATGAAAAGTCAAAGAATCCTAGGGCTGGTGGCTTTAATGGAGGCCAACAATCACCCTCAGCAAGGGGACAAGGGTTTTGTCCGTTCTAGGTGGTGGTCACATCCTCAGCCTACCTCTGTCTATGGCATCCTACTAAGGAGAGCTGTCACTCCAGTGCTGGAAGGGCTGGGGGTACTGCCTTCCCTGCCACACACAGTCTGACGTCACTTTTTAGTTTGTGCAAGCCCATCCTCAATTAAGATCACTGGCAGGTACTAAGGAATTGATAGGAGCTGTTCTCTCCCTCTGCAGGGAGAGATTTTACCTTTACTGTTAAATGCAAAACGGTTTTCTGGGCCTTGGTCATCCAAAATGCCTACTTATCTGAACTGAGGCTTGTTCGGATCATCCCCCCAAAATGAGGAAAGCCAACCAGATCTGGGCCCTCAGTAGGAGTTACCCATACTCATTTATCAGACTTTACCACTATACCAAGTAGTTCAGGAAATCACCCTTCTGCTGTACTCTATAACAAAGGGGAATGCTGTCTTTGGAAAGAAACTAACCACTTGTACTGTGCACTTATTTTTCTCCTGGTATCTTTGCACCTTTGCCAGAGCATGGCACAGGGCTCAATGGGATACATTGCTGGCTCAGAAAGAAAGATAACACTCAAAATGTGGACTCACAACAGCACCAGACTGGAACAGTCTTGAGTAGTCAAGCAATCATAATCAATCATATTTATTAAACACTTACTGTATGTGGAGCACTGTACTAAGCACTTGAGAGAGAACAATACAACAGGCCCATAGGACTTATTACAAACCTATAATTTATTCATTTATATATCAGTGTCTGTCTTCCCCTCTAGACAGGGAGCTCTTTGTGGGCAGGGAATGTGCTTACTGTTATAGTGTACTCTCCCAAATGCTTAATACAGTACACTGCACAAAGTGAGCACTTGATAAATACGACAATGAATAAATGAACAGAGTTGGTAGACACATTCCCTGACCACCATGAGCTTATAGTCTAAACTACTCATCACATATAAGGGGCTGGAGTGAAGATAAGCAAATGCACAAGGAATGAAAAGCCTGTGAGAAGCCCGAGCAGGAACACACACATGACCACGTCTTGGGTCCATGTCCTTCACCTGGGCTGCCTAAGGATGACTGGATTCCACCCAAGTCATCATAAGTTTCATCTCACTCCACTCAAATCCCTTCATTATTGGCTAGGGGATAAAGCTGCAGGGATAGCTTTAGGGCCAAAGAGTAAGCACTGGGAAAAAGAAACTTCACAAAGAGAGGGATGAGCCAAAAAGACAGCTTCCCAAATTTGTGATTATCAAGGGAAGGGCCTTAGAGCAAAGCATCATCCCAATATAGGAAGGCAAAGGAAATTATTGGAAAGGACTAGTAAGAAAAAAACATGATTGTTACAGCTCTTACCTTACCATGAACAGAAGCTCTGAAGGCTGAATCAGGGTTTGAGGCCTATATTCAGCGGGACAGAGATTTCCCAGGATAGGGATTTTCACCATAAAGGCACTCAGTGTTTGCCAGTGCCTGCTGACTGATGCAAATTCAATGAATTCTTGGTCTGTGGATATCCAAACTCCTCTATGCACAGTTTGTCAGAGAAGCCACGTCTCAGCACTTCCAGCCTGCTGCCTTCTTGGCCAAATGTCCAATCTGGAAATTCTGAGGCTGAGGATAGGGAAGAAGGAGGGCAGGTGGGGATATAATGGAGGAAAAGCATGGTTGTTACTTTCAGAGAATGGAAGCAGTTGCTTTTTGTAGAGATTTACAAGGAAGGAGATGATGGGTGATTTACATCAAAGGAGGTGTAAAATGGAACTTCGTACTGCCTGCATGTCAGAAACACCCTGTACACTGAAACATCCCCAAGACAAAACATGTGGTGTGGTACAGACTCTGAAATGCAATTTCAGATCTGGAAAAGTGCAACACTGCTGCCTGTTTACCATGCTGCATCAAGCACACATTTTCTTTCTTTCAGGTGAACATTCTGCACAATGCTAATTCTAAAGATGAAGAGCACGCAAACCATATGGCAGTGCAGCCTGAATTTCTTCAAGCTGTCCATCTCCCAGAGCCAAGTATCCACAATCCACAGAGATCAGGTATTAACTATGATCTGTGAACTCCTTACCTCTGATGTGCTCAGGACTTGATTTTTTAATTTATTTTATTTTATCATGTTGCTTGTGGACATATGAGATGAGCAGCCTGTAGGTAATAAGTCCCAAATACTGGAGGGGAAGCTTGCAAAAGAAACCTTTTTTTTTTCTTTTTTTCCCCAAACAGGGTGGCGGTGGGTGGGTACTCTTCTTGGAGCTCCTGGTCATCCTGTGAACTCCTTTTGGGCAGGAAATGCATCTTGGCCATCTGTCATAGTTTCTCAATCATTTGCTATAGTGCCCTGTATGCAATGGTTGCTCAATAAAATGCCATTATTACTATTATAACCAGATCAGCAAGTACCATTTATAAGGCCACTTTCTCCATTAGGTACAACGGACATTTGCAAAAGGCCTTTTGTTAGCATGGCCCCAGTCAGTCAATCAATCATATTTATTGAGCGCTTTCTGTGTGCAGAGCACTGTACTAAGAGCTTGGGAGAGTACAATATAACGGACACTTTCCCTGCCCAAAGAAGCTACAGTCTACAGGACACCACAACACACATTAACAGAATGCTGTTGACCCATTCCCCTTGGACTGTGAGTTCCAAGTAGGACAGGAACAATGTCTGACCAGATTATTTTGTAATGTTATTATGTTAGCACAGGGCTTGGTACATAGAAAGTGTTTAACAGACACCACAGTTACTGTTACTGAAGCAGCGTGGCTTAGTGGAAAGAGCACAGGCTTGGGAGTCAGAGGTCATGGGTTTTAAATCCGGCTCTGCCACTTGTCAGCTGTGGGACTTTGTGCAAGTGTCATTTAACTTCTCTGTGCCTCAGTTATCTCATCTGTAAAATGAGGATTAAGGCTGTGAGCCCCATGTGAGACAACCTGATAACCTTGTATGTACCCCAGCGCTTAGAACATTGCTTGGCACATAGTAAGCGCTTAACAAATACCATTATTATTACATTGGTCTGTTGTGGTCCTTATACCTCTGTTGTGGTTGGTATATATATACCAACTATATAGAGAGAAGTGAAGTGACTTGCCTGCCCAAAGTCACACAGCTGACGAGTGGCGGAGGCGGGATTTGAACTCACAGCCTCTGACTCCCAAGCCGGGGCTCTTTCCACTGAGCCACGCTGCTTCTCTAATCTGCATCTGGGGAAGAATCTGGGGAAGCACTGGGAGGAAAGTGAGAGACTGGACTACTGGAGCCAGCGTTTGCTGTCCCTGAAATACCTTAGTCCAGCCACTGTCAGGAAGTATATCTATCTATCTATCTGTATATATATATATATATATATGCATGTATATATATATATATATATATATATATATATAGTATTTGTTGAATGCTTACTTTGTACTTGGCTCTGCTGTAGACACAAGCTTAATCAGGGTGGACACACTCCATGTCTCACATAGGGCTCACAGTCTCAATCCCCACTTTACAGATGAGGTAACTGAGGCCCAGAGAAATTAAATTACTCACCCAAGGTTACACAGGAGAGAAGGGGTGGAATGGGATTCAAACTCAGGTCCTTCTGACTCCTACGCCCATGCTCTATCCACTAGGCCATGCTTCTTCTCTATTTGGCAATCTGACGCATTCTTAGTCATCCTGCTAGAGAAGTTCCTTGTCTGATTCACTCTGAGAGCAGGGTGACCAGACCAGGGGCTACTTCTATGGGGCCCTTCAGGGACCCTCCAACTGGGGAGTTCCGGGTACCCCAATAAGGAGAAAGAATGAGAAAGTAGTTACATATGAGCATGGTGGGGCAATAGGAGGACAGAGGAGCAAGACGTTGGGATTTAGACTTTTTGGTGCTCCATATCTCAAGGGTCTGTGTATTTCATTTTCATTTCTGCTTTCAGTCATTCCCAGTATTGCGACTGTGGTAATCATCATCTGTGTCAGCATACTGATCTTCATTGTGGCACTCGGGGTCTTCCGAATCCACTTGGCCCGCCAACACTGCTCTGAGGAAGGGGAAGTGACTAAAGAAAATGAAATGGACTGGGATGACTCCGCACTGACCATTACCGTCAACCCAATGGAGGTGAGCGGGCACGTTGGGATTTGCTTTTGCAGGGCTTCCTGACAGTGGCTGGACTAAGATATTTCAGGGACAGCACATGCTGGCTTCAGTAGTCCAGTTTCTCACTCTCCTCCCAGCGCTTCCCCAGATTCTTCCCCAGATTCAGATTAGAGAAGCAGCGTGACTCAGTGGAAAGAGCCCGGGCTTGGGAGTCAGAGGTTGTGAGTTCAAATTCCGCCTCCGCCACTTGTCAGCTGTGTGACTTTGGGGAAGTCACTTCACTTCCCTATGCCTCAGTTCCCTCATCTGGAAAATGGGGATTAAGACTGTGAGCCCCACGTGGGACAACCTGATCACCTTGTAGCTCTTCCAGTGCTTAGAACAGTGTTTTGCACATAGTAAGTGCTTAATAAATGCTATTATTATTATTATTATTATTATAATTATTATTATTATTATTATACCTGTGTACATGTGACGGCTGGGCCTGCACTTTCAGTCCACCTTCGAGGGAGGGTGCCGAAAGCCTGCCCTCCAGCATTTCCACTCTTTTTCCCTACTCTCAAACCTCCCAAGCTCTTAAAAGAGCCCCAAGAGTGTGCCAAGGATACTGTTGTTCAGAGCAGGGGAGGTCCCCATTTGTTTTAAAATTATTCTGGGAGATGTGAGGAGACGAATGAGGAACTAAAGAAACTGAGGACCTAGGACGAATTATTTATGATGATAATTTGTAACATTATTTCAGTTAGCTTTATCAGAGCAATGTTAATATGACCCTGGGGCCAGATTTAAAGTGACTTAAGTGCAAGTTGTTGTGTTATGGATTATTAGCTCACCAGTTCAATTCCCTAAGTCAGCAGTTAGCTCAAATGCCAACTGGGCATCAGGGGAAATTGTCAACATATTAGCAATATTTTACTTTTCTTATAATCCTTCCTTCCTTCCTTTGCCGGGGCCCCAGGTAGGTGGCAGAGAATACCCTTTCTTATAATAATAATTGTGGTATTTGTTAAGCACTTACTAGGTGCCAAGCACTGTTCTAAGCTCTGAGGGGGATTACAAGGTAACCAGGTTGTCCCACGTGGGGCTCACAGTCTTGATCCCCATTTTGCAGATGAAGTAACTGAGGTTCAGAGAGGTTAAGTGACTTGTCCAAAGTCACACAGCTGACAAGTGGCAGAGTTAGGATTCGAACCCATGACCTCTGACTCCCAAGCCCGTGATCTTTCCACTGAGTCATGCTAAGGCCTGGCCTCACCCAGGGCAACAGCAGAAAATGTGGTGTGCGGGGAGAGGAGAGAGGAGACCATGCTCTCTTTCTCTGCATGTCTCAGTGGTTATCCTCCCTTTCTCTCCGATTTCCTCCTATATGTGCCTCACCACCTGTGTCTTCTCTTGTGTCACGGTGCTGCTTATTCAGGAAAGGGTTCTGAAGCTGAGGTGCATTCACAGGGAGAAGGAATAGTGGGACAAGGGGAACTGAACTAAAGACACTACTTTCAGCTTGATCTAATTGCCCCCCTTTTTCACATAAAGAAAAGCAGCCCCTCATCCTTGTCCTCAGCCTCCCAGACTGATACCTTCAAAAATTTGTCCAAATGTGGTATTTTGTAATAAGGTGGTGTTGACACAAACATATTCAGATAGTCTGATTCCGGTACCTCTAAGCATAACTCCTTAGATCTCCTCTTCAAGGCAAACAACAATTTTCACTATTTAGAGGTGACTATGTTTATACAGCTCTGTGAAATCGTAGCGCCTTTGTGACTCATGTCAAATTTTGGCTGGCCTTCACAGAAATCACACAAGCACACAGTCTAAAATGGCATTTCCCCATGGAAAAGCAAAAACAATGTCTTAGACAAATATTCATGAAGCAGGCAATCTTATCCTTCCCCATTTCAAAGACACTGCATTATAAAATATGATTTGGTGATTCTTTTTCCTTCTGAATATTTTTCTTTTAATTCTTCATCCTATTGCATATTTTGGGACTTGATTTAGTCATATCAGTACTAGGAATCCAAAGGAACCCACTCCCTCTTCTTTCCGTGCATTCATATAGGGGCAAAAGTCTTCAATTCACAGGACCAGCCTCTTCAAAGTCCCAGAACACTTTATGAGGTGGAGAAAACACTGGTTTTGAGGTCTGAATGGAAAACCCAAGACCTGGATAATCAGGGTCACATTCAATAAACTTAGAGAGGAAGCCTGGTCTAGTGACAAGAGCACAGGCTTGGGAGTCAAAGTACGTGGGTTCTAATCCCATCTCTGCCACTTGTCTGCTGTGTGACCTTGGGCAAGTCACTTAACTTCTCTGTGCCTCAGTTACCTCATCTGTAAAATGGGGATGAAGACTGTGAGCCCTGCGAGGGACAACCTGATAACCTTATAGCTACCCCAGCACTTAGTGCTTGCCACATAGTAAGCACTTAATACCATAGTTATTATAATCATCATTATTACTCTAATTCCAGCCATTTTTGACTATTGAAAATTTAGATTTTAGGCAGGGGAGTGGCAAAGGAATTATGACCTTCTAAGGGAAGCAGTGTGGCCTAGTGGAAAGACCATGAGCCTAAGAGAAGCAGCATGGCTCAATGGAAAGAACTTGGGCTTTGGAGTCAGAGGTCATGGGTTCAAATGCTGGCTCCGCCCATTGCCAGCTGTGTGACTTTGGGCAAGTCACTTAACTTCTCTGTGCCTCAGTTACCTCATCTGTAAAATGGGGATTAAGACTGTGAGCCCCGCGTGGGACAACCTGATCTCTTTGTAACCTCCCCAGCACTTAGAATAGTGCTTTGCACATAGTAACCACTTAATAAATGCCATCATTATTATTATTAGGAGTCAGAAGACCCGGCTTCTAATCCCGTCTCTGCCTTCTGCTTGTTGTGTAACTTTGGACAAGTCACTTTGCCTCTCTGCCTCATTTGTCTTAGCCATAAAATGGAGATTTATATACCTGTTTTCCCTCCTACTTAAGAGTCCCATGCGCGAAAGGGACTGTGTCCAAACGAAATTAACTTGTACCTACCCCAGTACTCATGGATTTGACACATAATAAGCACTTAATGGCTTATGCTGTCAAGTCATCTCCGACCCATAGCGACTCCATGGACACCTCTCTCCCAGAATACCCCACCTCCATCAGATGTCCTGATAGCATATCCATAGAGTTTTATTGGTAAAAATACAGAAGTGGTTTACCATTGCCTCTTTCCATGCAGTAAACGTGAGTCTCTGCCCTCAACTCACTTCTGTGCCACTGCTGCCCAGCACAGGTGAGCTTTGACTCGTAGCAGATTGCCTTCCACTCGCTAGCCATTGCCCAAGATAGGAATGGAATGGAACAGACAGGCCTCTGCTTGACTTTCCTTCCTATTATCAAGACTGTGAGCCCCTTATTGGGTAGTAATTGTCTCTATCTGTTGCCAAATTGTAGTTTCCAAGTGCTTAGTACAGTGCTCTGCACACAGTAAGCACTAAATAAATACCATTGAAGGAATAAATGAATGACTGGTAGAGTACTGGAAACTCTCCAGGTGCAACCCTGAGAGGGGAAGCACTTAGGTTGATAGTTCAAATAAAATATTGGAGGTACATACTAATAAAAATAATAACAATGGCATTTCTTAAGCACTTCCTATGTGCCAGGCGCTGGGGTGGATACAGTCAAATCAGGCTGGACACAGTCCCTGTCCCACGTGCGGCTCCCAGTCTCTATCCCCATTTCACAGATGAGGTAACTGAGGCACAGAGACGTGAAGTGAGTTGCCCAGGGTCATACAGCAGACAAGTGGCAGAGTCGGGATTAGAATCCACAACCTTCTGACTCACAGGCCTGTGCTCTATCCATTATGGCATGCTGCTTCCAAACTATAAACTGATTATTGCATCTTAGTAGGTGTGGGCTACTCGGTACAGCTTAGTATACTTTGCGAAATCAATTTCAGAACATGTTTCCTAGTTGATAAGGTAGATGTTATAGGCGTGGCTTATTCTTCATTCAATCCACTTACATTTTCAGTTGAAGAGCAAAGATTTGAGTGAGGATGGGGACTTCCATTCCCAGATGTGGTCCCGGGTATATGTAGCATATTTACTGGGCTGGCCCATCTGCCTGTATTATACCTGCTTTAGAGGAGAAATAAGACTTGGTCATTGAAATTACCTCACCAACACCTATTCCAGTACTATTCATTCATTCATGCAATCAATTGTATTTACTGAGCATTTACTGTGTGCAGAGCACTGTACTAAGTGCTTGGAAAGTAGAGTTCAGCAACAAAGAGAGACAATCCCTGCCCACGGAAGGCTCACAGTCTTGAAGCGGGGAGACAGACATCAAAACAAGGTAAGAGGCATCAAGAACATCTTTAAAAATAGAATTATAGATACGTATACACATCAGAACAAGTAAAACAGGGATTAATATAAATAAAAAGAATTATAGATGCGTACATATATGCACAAGTGCTGTCGGGGAGGGGTGGGGGTAGAGCAAAGGGAGCAATCGGGGCAAGGTGAGGGGGGAACTGAGGAAAGGGGGTTTAGTTTGGAAAGGCCTCCTGGAGGAGGTGAGCCTTCAGTAGGGCTTTGAAGGGGGGAAGTGTGATTGTTTGGTGGATTTGAGGAGGGAGGGTGTTCCACGTTAGAACATGGGCCAGGTTGATGGTGGGACAGATGAAAATGATACCCTGCAAAGGGCATAGCTACAGAGGCCTAGAGACATAGACCAAGAGACATAGACACAGAGACATAGACCAAGGGCAGGGTTGGAAAAATGTCAGCTCCAATTTCTGTGTAATAACAAAGGCAGACATAATGCCCTGGAACTGTCAACTGTGGCTATGAAGCTGGATAGAGAAGACAAGGCACTGACATGATAGGGTGATGGGGGCAGGGATGGAGATTTTGATAGGTTCATTCATTCTGCTTTGTTTCTTCTGCTAGTAAAGGGCTAGATACAGGCTGGCTCCAACTAAGCAGCATTATTTGAGATCCCCAGCAAATCCTCTATGAAATTAAGGCTGTCAATGATTTACTGCTAAAGCAGCTTTGAAAGATTAACTGCTGTATTTGTCAATGGGATTATTATTCACAATTTATCTCAGTGCTAAATACATACATACTAAATACAGAGCGTCCAGAAATGCTCTGGGCATGTTACTCCTCTCCTCAAAAATCTCCAGTGGCTACCAATCAATCTACGCATCAGGCAGAAACTCCTCACCCTCGGCTTCAAGGTTCTCCATCACCTCTCCCCCTCCTACCTCACCTCCCTTCTCCCCTTCTCCAGCCCAGCCCACACCCTCCGCTCCTCTGCGGCTAATCTCCTCACCGTGCCTCATTCTCGCCTGTCCCGCCGTCGACCCCCGGCCCACGTCATCCCCCTGGCCTGGAATGCCCTCCCTCCCCACATCTGCCAAGCTAGCTCTCTTCCTCCCTTCAAGGCCCTACTGAGAGCTCACCTCCTCCAGGAGGCCTTCCCAGACTGAGCCCCTTCCTTCCTCTCCCCCTCGTCCCCCTCTCCATCCCCCACATCTTACCTCCTTCCCTTCCCCACAGCACCTGTATATATGTATTTATGTTTGTCATATTTATTACTCTATTTTACTTGTACATATCTATTCTATTTTATTTTGTTAATATGTTTTGTTTTGTTCTCTGTCCCCCCCTTCTAGACTGTGAGCCCACTGTTGGGTAGGGACTGTCTCTATATGTTGCCAACTTGTACTTCCCAAGCACTTAGTACACTGCTCTGCACACAGTAAGCACTCAATAAATACGATTGATTGATTGATACTTCTTAGTATTTACCTTTTACTTTCAGTCACAACACCTGAAAACTTTTGAATTTTATGGCAATTTTTATGTGGTCTACAGGCCGTCTTCACTGCCCCTGCACCAGTGACCAACCCTTTAACTCTGCAAAAAAGCATTTTTCAATGAACACACATGTAAAAACAAAAGGAAAGCATTGCAAGACATTAATCTCCTTACCAAGTTTTCACTGATACCATCATGATATCTGGTTAATATGGTTTCTCCAAGTGGTTCCAATCTGCTATTAAAGCAGCGACTATCTGGGTTGCCAACTTGTACTTCACAAGCGCTTAGTACGATGCTCTGCACACAGTAAGCATTCAGTAAATACAATTGAATGAATGAATGAGTACTCCCAGCTCTGCATCTTGTCTGCTTTGTGATCTTGGGCTCGTCACTTCAATTACCTTATCTGTAAAATGGGGATTAAGGCTGTGACAGGAACAGCGTTCAGCCCGATTACCTTCTATCTATCCCAGCACTTAGTACAGTGCCTGGGACATAATAAGCATTTAACAAATACCAGAGTTCATTATTATTTTTATTATTGTTACTGTGATCGCTGAGGACATTTTTCTTTCAATGAAATGTAGAAATATGAAGAGCCCGGTCAGCTGGAAGATGAAAGTGAGGAAGAGGAGGACGAGGAAGCGGATGATGATGACGACGAAGAAACCACCAGCGCGGACTCAGATGGAAGCGAAGAGGAGGAGGAGGAAGACCCTGCAATTGGGAGAGCTAAACCTAACGGCACCAGGCAAGAGCAGCTGGAGTGGGATGATTCGACGCTCCCATATTAGAGTGCTCAGGCCTCCCGGGCTCCTTTTGTAAACACCAATACAATGTATTTCTGAGTCTAGTTAAACTGAGACTATGAGTTAGATGACAGGATTTGGATTTGATTGCCTAGTGGAGCTACTTGTAATTGTCACTTTTCTCACCGTTAGTTGATAAATCCCAATGAGATGCTGCCCTGGCAACTTGGGGTCCAATACACACATTAGCTTTCTCTCCCAGACCCAGTTTCCACTCACCGTAGGCGAAGAGTCCTGTCATTCAACCCATAGAGTTTGGCCTTTGCTATTTTTTCACATTGGAGGATTTCAGCTTGTGATGTTCCTTGTTTCTGTGGGTCCGAATGATGAGGTAGCCCTTTGGTTTCACTTTACTCTGTGTCTAATTTCACGTTCAACAAAAACGCAGAGGCTTATTTTTATGGTGACGAAGATGAACTTCTTTCCATTGCCTTTTCGTACCTCCTTGAAGGTCATCTTAATGGAAACCAGAAGTGTTGATCTCGGTCTCGGTTTGAAAGTCGAATCCTCGGCCAATCCACCCCGATGGCTGTTATGCGATGGCTTTATGTAACCTCCGTTGGCCTATTGCTCCTTCCTTTGCACATCAGTTGAGATGTGGTAGTGGAAATTCAGATTCCAGTCCCGGGTAGGCCAAATTGCAGCAGATAAGCACTCTCTGATTCACATGCTCAGCTGTTACCATGCTGCAGTAACAGGAAACCATTGATTCCGTACATCAGAATTGCACGGGGCTATAATCTAGACAAGTATTGAAACATGAAAACAAAGTACAGATGAGGGAAAAGATTTCATTTGGCTGGTAGAAGGGCTGATTACATGACAGCAACTAGAATTTGTGTCAAAGCTCAGCCCGGGAAATGTGATCTGCTTCCATTTTTGCTGTTATCCTATCAGCTTGCTGGTGGCACATATAAGTTTTTAAAGCATTATCTCCTTTGCATCAGTGCCCTCCTGTCATCATTTCCTCTTTCTTGAACAAAGTCTTTCATTCTGAAAGGATTCTGTAATAATATTAGGATAAAGCTCAAGCAGAATGTGAAGATGAAAATTCCGGGAGTGGGTGGGAAAAAATGTGGTAACATCTCATGTTTATTCACTCTGAAAACAAGGATTAGGAAAAAGGGGTAGGAAGAGAGAACATGTCTATGAGCCATGATAAGACTGTTTATTTTTAATGTAAGAGAGTCTTTTGTATCTCCAAATAACAGAGATACCAAACAAAGTAGCTGTTGCTACGGAAACTCCTCCGTTCCTCTTAGTAGTCTGCAGAATAGCAAGTGAGAAACTGAACTCTTGTGACAATGTGTAAACCACACGTAAACTTTTCCTTTTGTGTTGCCACACTACTTTGGGTTCTACCATGCATTTTCTGTTTGTCCTTTCCCACTTCTCAACCCCTGAACCCAACAGGGATCGCCTATACTCTTGCCTTGGTACACACTGGTGACAGGTTTGATTTCAAGGTTTCCATAGGGAAAGCCTCCGAACCCCTAGTGAGAATCCTCTAATTGTCCCCATGCAAGGCTAGGATCACTAATTAATGTGAAGACTCTGATAGCAGGTGGTAGGCAGGCCCCACTGTGGTTTCCAAAGGCTTTCCAACCACAATACTTAAAGAAAACAATAAACATTGCATTTTTCTTAACCTTTTAGAGCAAAGCTATTGGAAGACAGGTAGGAGTGTCTGTCTGAAGCAGGCCCTTCTACAGGAAATGCTAGCACCAAACAACCGCTTTGATCAGCCAAAATCATCCTTGGCTAGCCTAGTCATTCATACGGTTTTACTGCAGTCTGTTTTCAGTTGCTCTGCCCAGTCCTGGACACTCTTATTCCTGGAATTTTTATTTTAAACTGCCATTCTGCCTCCATCACAGTTCCTGCACTGAGCCTCATGTTTCAGAAGCAGCCCCTGTGTTTATGGGAACACGAGAAGGTAAGGCAGTGGCTCAGAAGTGAGGTGGATGAGGGGGGTGGGGGAGGAAAAGGGCAGGGTTTTCCCTGGTGACATGTCCTGGAGATTTCCACAAAAAAATTATCTCATTTTTTTTTGATGCTATCACATCATTTACTTCCAGGTGGCAAAAGGGGTGTCCAGCATTGCTTTGCACATAATAAGTACTTGATAAATGCAATTGAATGAATGAATTTCTGAGTGTTTTCGCTTGGCCCCACGGTCCTTGGCCAATTTGTCCATAATAGTTGGTCCATAATAGTTGGAAGTAACAGAGTTTTTCAATTGGGTAGTTAAGGAAAAAAAAAGACACCCATACTTTAGAGGTGAAAATTTAGTTGAACAAGACATGCAAGATGCTTTCTAAATAGCCTTTGTCCTTGCACTGTGCTCTTTGAAGGTTTTGTTTGCAGACAAAAATGATCTGCTGCCATTCAGTTTGTCTCTGATGGTTGTATTTATACCTAGATGTTTATGTTTGAACATTTGGAAGTACTTATACTTTGGAACAGAATCATAAAAATAGTGATGATGGATCAGTTGATGTAGTTTTCTGTAAATAGATCTACAATAATTTGCAAAGGAATGATGATGATAGAAAGCACTCTCTCTCAAGGTTGGTTCTCTGCCCACTGGCATAAAGCAATGGAGATTTCATTTAGCTTAAGCTGGCTGTTCTATAAAAGCAACATTCACTCAATTCTTCAAAGCAGCTCTTCAAACAAGTTAGTTGCCAAGGGTTATTCTTAAAGTTTTCTCACTTTGATATTTAATGATTTTCTCAGAACCACTCGGCTTCTTAGTGAGGGGAAGGGGAGAAACTGCGTTTCATAACATCTGTATTTTCAGCTCAGACGTCCTCAGAGAAAATCATTAAGATGTCCTTCTGGAAAACAGATCTCCTTTCTTTTGTACATTGAAATTTTCAGAGGAAATAGCTAGGATATATATATATAAGGAAATGGAATTTGGTTGCCAGGGTTAGGTTGGACACTGCCCATTTGCTCATTATGATCTAATGCTCTGGATTTAAGGGTGGGCCTTCCAAATCTGATATGGGCCCAGAAATGAAATCTCCATTTTTCAAGAATGAAGGATGTTATATTGGGCATGTCAGTCCAGGGCCCTGTTAGATCAATGAGGCTGTATAATTGGCTCTAGCTGATCTCTGTGGTACTCCTTTCCGGTGACTGAAATTTTTAACTCCACCCCGATGGTTTTTTGGGGAAGCAAAACTGTAACAAATATGTGTGTCCTTCAGCAGCAAATCAGGCACTGCAGACCAAATTCCAAGCATCGTTATAAACCCAGAGACCAATGTTTTAGTAACAGTAGTTGGAGAGCTAAGCTGTGGTCAGAATCCCCAAATTACACTGGTCTATATTAACTGTCAGTAATAATAATAATGGCATTTGTTAAGCACTTACTATGTGCAAAGCACTGTTCTAAGTGCTGGAGGCGGGGAGATACAAGGTGATTAGGTTGTCACATGGGCTCACAGTCTTCATTCCCATTTTATTGATGATGTAACTGAGGTTCAGAGAAATTGAATGACTTGCCCAAGATCACAAAGCAGACATGTGGCAGAGCCGGGATTAGAACCCATGACCTCTGACTCCCAAGCCCGGGCTCTTTCCACTGAGCCATGCTGCTTCACACATCAGGGTGATAAGCTTCACTTCTTCATTGTAGTTGGCTCTTTTTAGTGCCTTTAAAATGATTCTAAAGATTTGTAGTTCTTTAAAACCCAATGAAGATCTACAGTGCTCCCCAATGGACATTAAAATTAGATGCCTGGAAGCAGTATAAAAAGCAGCCTTTTTTTTGCAAATATTCATTTAAATTAACAAAGCAGGTGGCATAAAGGAGAGACATTGAAAGGTATTAGATTTGAAATACAGCAAGTGATCTCTATGTAAAGGGAAACTTGCCTCCTTTCAGATCTTTGGATGGCTACACCAAAAAGAACTCTCTTTTTATCTCCTGTAATATCCACTTGCTGCTGAAAACATGTCCAGTACATCTGTTTCAGTTTCGTACATTTATTGAGAAGAACAATACTCAGCTCTCGAGCCAATTCAATTTTTATTTATCCATTGTCTAGGAGTTCTGTTGCTGGCAAAGGAAATGAGAATTGTCTATTGTGATGGTGGATTATCACTTACATTTCACTATCTTTTTTTCTCCTTAACTATTTTCTGAAATGCTCTATACATCTTATTTCTACCTCACCTTGTTGAACAAACTAAAATGGGAAGGCCATTCATTGGACAAAGTTGCCTTTTTGCTGGAATACAGTTGATACAGTATAATTGGCAGCAATGACAACAAAGCAGGGAGGTTTTCTCTTTTGACAATTCGCTACCATTATTTTTTTTCATACAATTTTATGGGTACTCTTTTTGAGCTGCAAATAGCTGAAAGTCAGAAATTTCTTGCTACTGGAGAAGGGTGCCCCATTCCTGAATATTTTTAATGCAATGCTCAACCAGGTTTGGACTACCCATAGCCCATCTGGATATCTTGAGGGTTTGTCTGGGGACACTGATGGAGAAAAGGGGAAACAGAGTAGCCTAATGGAAAAAGCTTGGGCCTGGGAATCAGACAATATGGGTTCTAATCCCTGCTCCATCACTTTCCTCCCATTTGACCTTGTACAAGTCACTTAACTTTGTTGTGCTTCAATTCCTCAACTGTAAAATAGAGATTCAAAACCTGTTTCCTCTCTCCCTTAGACTGTGATCGCTATGTGCATCGGGATATATCTGACCTGATTAACTTATATCCACCCCAGGGTTTAGAACAGTGCATGACACACAATAAGTGCTTAACAAATGTGATTGTCATTATCATTTTTAATTATCATTCTTATTACCTGTTCTTGTGCAAGCTATCGCCACAACCTGGAAACTCAGGAAGATAATTTGACCAGTGTGGGATCCGGATAGGTTAGCCTTGATCCTCATGTGTTATGGTATTGGCTACCTTATAGAAGGATGAATTTAAGGCTGAAAGTCAGGAGTCACTCTCCTTACTGAGAAGGCACCTGTGGAAAGGCTTTGGTAGCCTTCCAGGCATGGGCTGGAGAAAGGTTTGTTGTTATAGCTTTCAGTCCTAATGACAGCCCCATAAAATGAAATATAAATCCCATTCATAATGATTAGCTGTTCTCTCAAACACTGCTCATTGGGCACATGAAAGAGGAGTCAAACATCAGTCCACCTGTTGCTACAGAACAGTACCAGGGTCTGTGCACAACAGTTTCTCTTTTAATATCAACTTGCCAAATAATCAGTCAATGGCATTTATTGAGCACTTACTTTAAGCAGCGCACTGTACTAAGCACTTGGGACAGTGTAGTACAATAGAGTTGGGAGATGTGATACCTGACCACGTTGTACTTATAGTCTAGAGGGGGAAACAGATATTAAAATAAATTACAAATATGTACATAAGTACTGTGGGGTGAGGGTGGGGTCAACATCAAGTGCCTAAGGGGTACAGAACCAAGTGCAAGTTTAAAGTCAAGATCCAAGCCAAATTTAAAGCAGGGGTGGCAGCAAATACATGAAGCAATTTCAGTCTAAAAAATCACATTTCCTCTGTTGATGTAATTTTGAGACATCAGATAGGCTATATGACTAAAACTTGCTTTTGTATTCAAGCTGTAGGAGAGTATGGCTTCAGACGGAGAAGGAAGATGCCCCCTTGTTTACTTCTTACTGTTTCAGCAAATTGTCTCTTCTCCAGCCCAATAGCCATTAAGAAAGCCAGAGTGAGTTAGAATCATTAGTAGCTATCTCTTCAGCAGTTACAGATAGCATGGATTGGAAGCCTCATTGACCAGCGTTTGTTGTCTATTACTGCATATCAACTATGGCACAGTGCTCTTCTGGCATCATCACTTCCGAGCAGCCTCATTAATTTCCGCAGGCAAAACGTTGACATTGGTTCAACCCCAAGCGCTCATCTTCAGTAAGGAATGATCCAGGCCTAGACAACTGAATTTTCCCTCTCCCATCTTAATAGGATGAGCAAATGCGAAAGTTCAAGTTACAAAATCAAACATGAGCTCCAATGACAAAATAAGAACTCTTGGCATTTTTTTTTAAATGTTGTTTCAGTTAATTGAATCCATCCTTTTAAGATTCTTCACCAAGTAGAAAGGGAGAAAGAATTACAGCCTGACTTTACACATGTACACTAAAGAACCATATTGTCCCAGATTTCCTACTGGTTTGGGTTTCAAAATGTCTGAGGGTAGAATTCAAAGTGTTCTCTACCATCCCCTAAAAATCAATTAACTACTTTTAATTAGGTGCCATTATAATAGCTGCTTAAGTGGTCCTTTTGAAAAAAAAATGATTTCTGATGCAGGCAAAATCCAAAGAATCTTTTTATAACTTAATGCCCTCATTTAGCTGAATTAAGATCACCAAAATTCTTTGTAAAGCTAAAATGTGATAGATGCCATTAGTTTTTTTTTCCTTAAAAATACCCCAAAGTACCTTTACGTAAAAGTCCCTAGACCTGTTATATAAGTACCATGAGAGACTTGAGCAAATTCTTGGCTGTCCCCTTATGGTCTAGTATGAAGATTGGAGCTCAGGATTCAGGGATGATACATCAACATTTTTAAAACTATCACCTTAAAAGCACCTAAAATACTCGGATGTCTGTTCATATGGATATGAATGACTGTCAGTAGTAGAATATTTTTGTTATCATAGTAATAGATAAAGAAATACACTCTGACAAAACTGGAACTAGCTTATTTGGCCATGGCACCTGTTATTCTCTTTGGTAACTTTTAAGGTGAAAAGAGCCTATTCCTTTAGCAAGCACTGGGATGTGTCTGTTAATGAGGGGAAATTAATGGATAGCTGAATGTCCACCCAGAATTTCCAGTAGCTAGAGCACGTCCATCCTGCCCAACACAAGCAAACAATTTTGAAAACAACTTGGCTGGTCCTTTGTCCATACTAAGCAGATTTCCTGCACAGGATATTTAAAGATGAAGCATACTTCAAAAACATATTAATGAAAAGGGAACAAAGACAGGATAGAAAGAGGAAATGCAAAAACCACATATTGATCACGAACAACAGAAAAATGTTAGCGCTTAAAGAATTTTACCCCATTAATCTTAAAATGAAAACTATCTCCAGTTCAGATAGTCTAGAAATATTTCCAGAGAAAGCCTTGAACACTTTAAAAAAAAATTGTCAGAGAAGTGATTTAATTTTTCCCTCCTGAAAATGTTGTCTTATAAATCTGGTGGCAGATTGTTTCTGTTTTCAGGAGCCGCAAACCTGTCAACATGCCTCAGGAAAATGACCAGTAAAGAATTTGGAAAGGAAATTCAACAGGAGGAAAGGACAGATTTTTGACAACTCCATTGGGTTGACTTCATCGGGCATGAGGGAAGGTGGCTCAGTTTTCAACTCTGAAGTGATGAACATGAATTTCCTTTGAAACTCTCTTCCCTTGTGGAAGAGGAACAATTTTCCAAGCTGCAGGAGGACTATTGGTGCTAGGTCAGGCAATATAAAGCAGGCGGATTTGAATGCAAAACTAGTTACACTTGAATGTTTACAGTAAGTTGCAGAAGGTAAGTTAGTAGAAAGGACAAGGACAGTTCGAAAGACTGATATTCATGTTCCAACTGTCAAATCATCTTTGGGTTGTGGAAAAAAAAACAGTACAAAAGTTTAGTTGGGGTGGGAGGAAAGTGAGAACTCATATATTGCAAAGACTAAATGGAAAGTTGACAGTGAAGGGAGTCTAAATATTGACTGGAACTTAAGAGTAAAGTGACCAGTAAGTGAAAGCCCTCTAGGGACTTGAAAGGCAAAATAAAACTTTAATTTCAGGAGGAGATGGTAATGCAAATGTGCGTCAGAGGAGTCTCCACTGAATGGGTAAGTGATGCACAGTATCTAGCTAAATGAAAGCATTGTGTAGTTTTAGAAAAGAACAAGATGTAGTAATTAGAGGCTAGGCTGTTCACTTTTTGATTAGTCATAGTATGGGTTATTTGTGCTAAGTGAGTATAAAAAGGGAGAAATGGCTGAGCTGCTTCATATAGTCTAGAGAATAGAGAAAGGGAAAGAGTAGATATTACTACTTTGAATTATTTATGAATAAGGTAGATGAACTTTAATAGAACCCTAGTAATCACAATAATGCTATAAACTGAGTAGCTCAGTCCAGGGACAGAATTCAGGTATACACTAGATTCAATTTTCAGAAAATCCCATCAACTATGTGAAGACAAATTCAATCAGTCAACAAATACTTGAGGACCCAGTTGGTTAGATGGAAAAATCGACTGAAGAATCTGCCGGCGATCCTAGCTAAGGGGCCTTCGAGGGCTAGGCCGATGATGAATGTAGTATGCATGGCTGAAGGCTCTCAGGGATGGGATAAAGAGACGGAGTGAGTTCTCTACAGAATCACAATATCTGTGCTCACTGGTTCCCGTGGCCTTGACCTGCTCTGGCCTACCCCTCTTCCCCTGCTGCTGACGCGGCCCTTCTGCTTCTGGGATTCGGGCAGAAGAGGGAAACAATTGGATGCTTAGGCAGAACTGGGTCCCAAGAGATTAAATGGATTGGGATCCTTAAAATGAGCTTAAAAGTGCCACCTGTGTAGAAAAGGTTAATACCTGGAAAATGTACTTCACCATCCTTGTTTTCCACAGAGATTTTTAATTAGCCAGATCTGCTTCCTCATTACTACATTGTGTTTGGTGGACAGAGAAACAGCATAACGTTTAGTGTTTATGCTAATCAGAAGGTTTCCTGAACGATAGCTGATTTGATTACTACATCATTCGTACAAGCTGATCATGATGTAACAAAGTTAGGGGCTGTGATCTGAGTGTAAGAATCTCGAGAGTCCTTGA
This sequence comes from Tachyglossus aculeatus, assembly GCF_015852505.1. Taxonomy (NCBI): domain Eukaryota; kingdom Metazoa; phylum Chordata; class Mammalia; order Monotremata; family Tachyglossidae; genus Tachyglossus; species Tachyglossus aculeatus. The sequence goes on from NC_052066.1 coordinate 86,869,621, forward strand.
GCATGTCTCTACTTCAAATGCTCACACCTAGTGTTTGGGTAAGTAAAGTGGACATCTAAAGAAAGAATATCTACTTAATAGTGCTACTTTCAAGGAGACCCGATATATACAGGACAGCAGGTGATCAGAGGAAAACGTTGACTGCGCTAAGAAAGATTGTAGAACACTGACTGCCAATCTGCCCCCTCACCACCTCCCTTACCCCACATTGGTTAATATTTATGATCAAAACTGACACATAGTAAAGTGCAATGAGAGTTACCTTTCTATGTAATTGGAATAACTTGTTTTTCCATCATGGCATTGTGGTAGAACTCATGTAAGCCATGTCACTCTGAAGAATAGAACTTTTGGATTTTCAATTGTCAAGGTTCTAACAGTTTCCACCTGATTTGTTAGCTGCATATTGAAAACTGACCTGTTATTTTCAATCTTGGCCTGTAACTGTCTCCAAACAGTCATTTTTTGTGGTCACTATGGCACTTTCTGTGAATTGGCCAATAAATATGATTTTAGAATTTCACAATAAAGATTACATTCAAGAGTCATTATTTCATCGACTGGCTGTCTCATCACAGGTGTGCTTCCAAATCAAGTTAACTTACTGTTCTACATGTATTTCCTCTCGTTTCCCTGGAGGACATACACCAGAAGGAAGGAGGAAAAGGAACTACCCACTCTTAGTGGTTTATTTTCTCCTCCCCTGCTGGCCTTTTCTAATCCTAGGGAGTCAAAGGACTTGGATTCTAATTTGACCTCTGTCACCTTCCTACTGTGTTACTTAAGGGACAATCACAACTTCTCTGTGCCTAAATTTCCTAATCGGTAAGATGGGGATTCAATATCTATTCTCCTTCCCCATTAGACTGTGAGCCCCATGTGGGACAAGAACAGTGACTGACATTATCTTATATCTACCTCAGTGCTTCTACCTCAGTGCTTAGTAAAGCACTTGGTACACAGTCAAAACTTAACTAATACCGCAATTATTATTTTCAGTCCTGGCTCAGAAAAACCAGAGTTGAGAACTGTGCTCTGCCTCTAGAATTTTTAGACAGTCCTCAATCTAGTGGCTGGGATCCTTTCAAAAGCCACATTTACTACTGCGAGAGGGCTGGGGATGAGAAGAGGGAAAATTTTAATTGATGGACTGAGTGGGAGAGAGCTGCAAATTTAGCATTGCCCAGGGCTGTCAATGGACTGGAGTGGCCTCATATTCTGGAATGTAATTGAAAATAAATAAGCCATCACAATAAATGACTAAAGTTGCTCTCCTTGCGCTGTTGGATTATGAATACCCATTACACCCCAGGGGAATGGTCATGTGTTGCTATCAGGGAGCTGACAAACCAGTATGCCATAGGGGATGCCCATCGACTGTTTTCACAGTGATTGGGAGGGCCAGACCATCCCCACATGAATTTGTTGCTCACTGGACTGTACGCCTGAGCCTGCTGCTTCCTGATGTGGGCTGGCCATCCCAGTGGGCCTGAAGGGTGTTGAAAAGGCCTACGACCCCCCTGTCAGATCCCCTGAGGCCAGGCCTCATCTTATGGCTCAGGATATTTCAGCAGCAAAGCCGGGGTCCCTAGTTGCAAACCCGAACACGATTCCCTAACAAGCTCTTTTGGGGATTTCCAATTATATCTCCCATCTCTTTGAAAGATGCTACTGACTTGGCGTATGGCTGTGTCTGACTAAAGACTGAAAGCCCCTTTGAAAAAAAGCCCTTTGTGTAGAAACTCAGTAGCAGTTAGTGGCAGCCAAGCAGGTGAACTCCATGCTGAGAAAAATCATAGCATGCTACTAGAATTTCATTTGCAAAAATGGCTCACCATGTATTCAAATTGTTCTTGTCCAAGAAAAAACACCACTGTGCACTCTCTATTGCTTCAAGGGCTGCTTATCTTTTGAAGCAAGACATATAGTTGGCATGTAGCCAACCAGCCCATCTCACCGAGCATAATTATTTTAATAAAATAAAGTGATGTCATTGAAAAAGAAATGAATGTTTGAACCAAATGCTATTGCAAGGTCTGAGATTTGGGGGTGCCAGCTACCGTACTGCCATGCCATAAACAGTGTTTTACAATGACCATCCCGGGTATAAGATATGCCTTCCAACATCCAAGAGCTCTGAGGATTATTTAAAATCCAATTAAACATCTCATTTTTTTTTTCAAGTAACTTTTTCTGAAAATGATTTGTTACACTTTGGCATTGAAAATACTGAGCTTTCCCTTCAGGAATACCAGTTCCCTTCTTCGAGGAAACATCCTCAAAGATACAGGACCTACAACTCAAATCAGGAAGCCACGAGACCTAACCTTTTCCCCCAGCTCCATCAGGTTGAATGGTTTCTACCACATGGGTTGTGTCAATGCCATGCAGACAGAGATTAGCAGGAAAAGTGTAATGAAACTCCTGTGCCCTGCTCTGAGGTCAAATGGTAGAGGTAAGTTGAGGCAGAGTTAACAAAGAAGGGAAGTACTTCTGCAACAGAGGGCAAAATTCAACCTGTGGTCTGGGGCTTCCCTGCCAGTTGAGTTTATCTCTGGCTCCTGAGTGGAGAGGGTCAATCAATCGTATTGACCAAAGCCTATTCTGTCCAGAACACTTTTCTAAGTGCTTAGGAGAGTACAATGGAATTAATCGAAATGATTCCTGCCCTCAAGGAGTTTACAATCTAGTCGGAGACACTGAAAATAAAGTGTATTAAAGATAGAAGGAAGTAATAATAATAATGGTATTTGTTGAGCACTTACTATGTGCCAAGGACTATTCTAAGCACTGGGGTAGATACAAGGTAATTAGAGTGTCCCACTTGGGGCTCACAATATTAATCCCCATTTTACAGATGAGGGAACTGAGGCCCAGAGATGTTAAGTGGTTTTCCCAAGGTCACACAGCAGACAAGTGGTGGAGCCGGGATTAGAACCCATGTCCTCTGATTTCCAAGCCCATGCTCTTTCCACTAAGCCACGCTTCTTCTCAATAATACATATGGAATATATAAGCACTAAGGGAGGATTAGTGTCAATACTTATCACTTAGAACAGTGCCTGGGACATAGTAAGTGCTTAACACCTACTGTAATTATTATTATTAGGGGCTCAGGTAGCACAAAAGTATGGATGTAGGAGTTGGAGCATATAAATGGGGAGAATAAAAATGATGGGGGAAAGTCTCATGGAGGGGATGTGTTCTGAAAAGAGCTTTAAAATGGAGACAGTTGTGAAGTAAATTCAGTTGAGGTGTGGCCTCCCAACAATGGGGAAGTTGGTAAAATCATTGGTCCCACTTCCCAAACAGCTGGTCACTCCTGTTTTACAGCCATGGTACCTACCACTTAGAGAAGCAGCATGGCTTAGTGGAAAGAGCACAGGTTTGGGAGATAGAGGTTGTGGCTTCTAATCCTTACTCGGCCAATTAGCTGTATGACTTTGGGCAAGTCACTTAACTTCTCTGTGCCTTGGTTACCTCATCTGCAAAATGAGGAAGAAGACTGTGAGCCCCACATGAGACAACCTGATTACCTTATATCTACCCCAGTGCTTAAAACAGTACTTGGCAAATAGTAAGCACTCAAATACCATCATCATTATAATTATTATTATTACCACTTTTTGTCTCTTCTAATACCTGCCTAAGTACAAGCATCTGGGTCCTCTGTCAAATGTTTTTCTTTCTGTGGCCCTCCAAAACTTAATTACAGCTGCACAACCAAAATAAAGCTTTGAGTTTTCACAATCAACCCACATATGAGAAAACATTATGTCAGAGAGAACAGTAAATGCTGGAAAGCAATTCTGCAAATTGTCTCTGCCCAATAGCCCTGTAGAAGTAGCTGTTTGTATGTGCCACTGCTGGCTTTCCTGGACCTCTCTAACTCCCAACAGGGAATAATGAAGAAATGCCCTGGGTCTCCCTTGGATTCTAGGGCTAGCAAAGATGTGGGGGAGAGATGAAGAGGCAAGGAATGACATTGGTAGACAAGCCTAATGGGTGTTCAGAAGCCCAGCATATTAGAACCCCAGGTGTCACACTAAGCGTGATTATTTCAACACATGAAAAATGACTGGTGACATTTTGTTCCCTTGAGATACAGAAAGGAGCCAGCATCACATATGAAACACTTTAGATAACTGCTACCTTCTCATCAGAAATAAATACCATTAGCTAAGGCAATGATGAATGGAGGAGATGGACACCTCTGAGGTCCTCAGTAAATGGCAACAGCTCACAGTTAGAACAACCAAGGTAGGAAGGTAAGTGGGCATTCCCCCCAGATTTTACTTAGGACCTGGTAATCACCAGTTTTTTTGATAAAAGAAGTTTTCATTTTAGCAAACCCATGGCCTTTTAAAATTTATGTTTAATGTTCTGGGCATCCAGTTTCTCACATTGCAGCTTTTTACATTTGAAAAATATCACAGTCTACATTGTTTCTGATTCCATGCTTGTCCTTACCCGTAATTTATTGGACCAGAGACCCTAGAAATGTAAATGCTGTTAAGATTATTTCAGCTTGTTCAAGATAAGGTATTACTCTAGATGAGCAGGCAAACGGCTATTTCCAAGACTGAGAAACAGTCTTATTTATCCTTTGGCAAAGTCACCTGGGAAGCACTATATCCACTTAGCATAAATGGTCTGTTTTCTAATAAAAAACACCTCTCTGTACATTGAAATATAGTAACCTCCAAAGGGGAAGGAAAGTTTCCCTCTCTCCCCCCAAACACTCTTTATTTTCATATCCTGTCATTACAGAATCAGATCTACCTAAATTGAACTTTCTCTCCTTAGTAGTAAAACTAAACTTTTTCAACTTATCTAGCATGTATTTCACTGAGTGAATAACGATAATGGGAGAAGGATGCACTGAAAAACCTTTACCCTGGAATAAGAGCAATAAACAACTTTCAGCCTAGAAGTCTCATCTTTCAAAGAAGCCCCACAGATTCACCCGAGGATGACCATTTCTTGGTAATGCCCTGGAGTCTTAGCCAGAAGATGTGGGCTTGAAATGTTCTGAAACCAGTCCTCAGCGTATACATCACAGAACCTGGATTCATTAAAGCTTGTGCTGGAATGGCTTGTATGGGTTTCTGCTAGTAGGGGAGAAGGATCTTTCCAGCTACTGTTCTGTTCACTGTTAGGGCTGCTTCCTTCAGAGCCTCCAGGGATAAAACAGCAGTCCCCTCTTCCCCCTCCATCACTGCTCACAGAAATGTGGTCCAGAATGTTTGCAGTCAGAGATTCTGCGAAGATACTACTACTAGTAATAATAATAATGATAACTGTGGTGTTTGTTAAGTGCTTACTATGTCCCAGGCATTACTGTATATAATAATAAAAATAATAAAGGCATTTATTAAGTGCTTACTATGTGCAAAGCACTGTTCTAAGCGCTGGGGAGGTTACAAGGTGATCAGGCTGTCCCACAAGGGGCTCACAGTCTTAATCCCCATTTTACAGAGAAGGTAACAGGCACAGAGAAGTTAAGTGACTTGCCCGAAGTCACACAGCTGACAATTGGCAGAGCCGGGATTTGAACCCTTGACCTCTAACTCCAAAGCCCGTGCCCTTTCCTCTGAGCCATGTGCTTCATTCATTCATATTTATTGAGCACTTACTGTGTGCAGAGCACTGTACTAAGCGCTTGGGAAGTACAAGTTGGCAACATATAGAGACAGTCCCTACCCAACAGTGAGCTCACAGTCTAAAAGGGGGAGAGAGAGAACAAAACAAAACACATTAACAAAATAAAATAAATAGAATCTCTATGCTGGGTAGATACAGCTGGCATCTGTTAGAAATGCTGGAGCAGATACAAGATAATTCATTTTGACAAGTCCCTGTCCCATGAAGGGCTCACAGTCAATCTCCATTTTACCGATGAGGGAACTGAGGCACAGAGAAGTTAAGTGACTTGTCCAAGGTCACACAGCAGACAAACAACAGAGCCGGGATTAGAACCCAAGTCTTTTGGACTCCATAGCCCATGCTCTATCCATTAGCCATGCTGCTTCTCAATGCTCTCATTTAGCTCTGCACTGTAGGCTGGGAATAATTCTCCTGGGATCAGGTCACTGGATAGAGCTTCCAAGGAAGGCATTTAGAGATTGGGAAGAGGGGAAGCCTACTGCATGCCACCATGGAGAGGGACTTGGCATCAGTTGGTGGTTGGTAGCTGGGAACCAATGCTTCCAATCATTCAAAAGTGAAGGCCAATGCCAATGACCTGCGCGAGTCTGACGTGTGTTCCATGTGTTCCATGGAAATGTGTTTTATGCTTTCCCCTTTCCATCATTCTTCCCCAAAGTATCAAATTCCTCCTGTTACTTGTTTCATTCCCTTCAGGTTCTGCTTAAATATTCACCCAAAGCTCTTGTACTTGAGTTTTGATTAATTTCTCCCTGTTCCTAATGTGTCCACACATGTTAATTGAAAGGCGCAATTCCTGCAGAAATGAGAACCTATATTTCCGAGCCATTAGCACGGACGGCAATGTTAAGAGCCCACTAAGAAATAATAATTGTACTGCTTTGCATTTATATAACACTTTAAAGCCTTAAGTACTTTCTGAATTAACTAATCCTCTTAATGCCTCAAAGGAATAGTATTTAATAGTAAGAGGTATCTCAAACTTTTAGATGAAAGCGGGTATACACATAGATGCATCATCATTGTCAACTAGCATTCACCAAGTTCTCAATTTATAGCCACTGCACTAGTCACTAATGGTCAATCATAAAGACTTGCTACTGCCTTCAAGGACCTTACTCTAAAATGAGAGAGGCAAGTAAAACAAACTCCCAGTATGAATAAGAAGGTATGAATAGATTTAGTGCAGCTGATCTTGAGGTCGTACGTGCTGAGGGTGGGGGACGATGCAGTTGATATAAAGTTTGGAGTACTCAAAACCCAAGCTTGGGGTTATGCTGGAAGAACTAGAAGGGTGGCGTGGGGCAGTCAGATCCTGGAGTAGCACACTAATGGGAAAAACACTCAAGGAAGACAAGATTAGGGCATATAGGGGAAAATGGTTCCTCAGTAAAAATAGATAATTCTACTGTAGACTGTACGCTCACTGTGGGCCGGGAATGCGCCTACTTGTCTTGCGCCATCGAGTCTTCTCCGACCCATAGTGACTACATGGACACAGCTCCCCCAGAATGTCCCACCTCCATAGCATATCCATAGCATTTTCTTGGTAAAAAAAATATGTCTACTCTGTTGTATTATACTCACCCAACCTCTTAGTACAGTGCTCTGCACAAGGTAAGCACTCAATACATACCATTGATTATGATCATCTCCAAGAGTGATAAAATAATGCAAACCCACCTCAAGAACACTCCAGGCCACCCAGACTAATGGTCAGAGGTGAGGAAGCTCACTTTCTAGGCAGGACTGGGGAGGAACAAGGGAAATTGGAGGGGTAAAAAGAGGACAGGGACATTGATCTTGGTTCTGCGGGCTAGGCTGTAGCCCAAGGAACTGTGGCTCAATGTGGGATGAAACCAATAAACTAAGATGCTTTGGACTTCTTGCCATGTCATCTCAATTTGGACTGATAATTATACTGGGGTAATGGATGAGCTATTGCCCTATCATGGGGGTGGGAGGAAGGCAGGGTGCAAGGTGGTCCCTTACAGAAACCTCGGTAAGTGGCTGATGGAAGGTGGCTGTCAGCAACAAACAGGACCTTCATCTTGAAATATATAATGATTGTAAGATCAATGGGAGGGAGTGATGAACTAGATTAATGAGCAGGAAAATAGTTGGGGTTAATCAGGAAAAGCTTCCCGGAGATGATCTTGAGCTGTTATTTCAAGGTGGAAAGGGCTGTAGTTTGGTTGATAAGAGTGATAGTTTAGGCAATGACTGAGAAGCAGGGGAAGACAGCAGGATGTGGGGAAAGGGCTCCAAGAAGATGCACTTATTTTACCTGAGACAACAGTGCAAATTTGACAAATGCCAGTGAAAAGCAGCCAGGTGGAGTATAGATAGACAATGCTGAGAAGCCATATGATCTAGAGGGAGGAGAAAAGACCTTAGGGCAGGGAATGTGTCTGTTTACTGTTATACTGTACTCTCCCAAGCACTTTAGTAAAGTGCTCTGTACACAATAAGTGCTCAATAAATACGATTGACTAAATGAATGAGACAAAGGACCTGTGATCTAATCCCTGCTCTGCCACTTGTCTTCTGTGTGATGTAGGGAAATCACTTGACTTCCCTGTGTCCTAATTTCCTCAGGTGTAAAATAAGGATTAAATACTTGTTCTACCTGTCCCTTAGGCTGTGTTACTATTACTAATATTATTATGTGAGGATTTTCTATTGAGAAATGCACACATACACAGATTGCTCTCTCCACTTGCAGAGGAAGAACCACATCTTCAGAGAACTTGACTGACTTCCTTATTGCCAAGGTGTTCCCAGTTATACTCACACCACTCTACCTATTGGTCTGATTTCTGTTTGTTCGTTGCATTTTTCATAGTATTTGTTAAGTGATCACTATATGCCAGACAATGTGCTAAGCGCTGGGATTAGATAGAAGCTAATCATATTGGACCCAATCCACGTCCCACATGGGGATTGCAGTCTTAACCCCCATTTTATATAGATGAGAAAATGGAGGTTCAGAGAAGTTAAGTGACTTCCCCAAGGTCACACAGCAGACAAGTGGCAGAGCCAGAATTAGAACTCAGATTCTTAATTCCCAGGCCCGTGCTCTATCCACTAGGCTAATGTTGCTTCTCTAAGAAGATCATTGTTGATATGATTTGAGGGTTGCTCTTCTCAGACTTTGGTTTAAGGAATAATTTTTTCATGGATTCATTCATTCATTCAATCGTATTTAAATCCCAGCTCCACCAATTGTCAGCTGTGTGACTTTGGGCAAGTCACTTAACTTCTCTGTGCCTCAGTTCCTTCATCTGTAAAATGGGGATGAAGACTGTGAGCCCTCTGTGGGACAACCTGATCAGCTTGTAACCTCCCCAGCGCTTAGAACAGTGCTTTGCACATAGTAAGCGCTTAATAAATGCCATTATTATTATTACAAGTTGGCACATATAGAGATGGTCCCTACCCAACAGTGGGCTCACAGTCTAGATGGGATATGCAATGAATTTTTCTTTTCTATGATATATGTCTAGTTTTGGACACTAAGGGGAAACTGAATACATGTTATAGCGAAGTGGGAACAACCATGGTGAGCGTCCATGGGCAATCAAGCATCAGAATGAGTATTCTTGGACTGCTGCGTGTCATTACCCTCTGAAACCATGATCTGAGGAAAATTACAAAAACCTCGCTAACAGGTGGGGTAAATATGAATGGTAGCAGAAAATTTTGGTAGACTGCAGACATGCCAAGCATGGTGGGTAATCCCAATTGTTGGTGAGACATGCAGGAAGACAGAGAGGGTACTCGCCAGGACTTTCCTGGATACCCACTTCAGCCTCCCTGTCCCACAGGCAAGCCGTCTGCCAGCCTCTTCATTCATTCAATCATATTTATTGAGCACTTACTGTGTGCAGAGCACTGTACTAAGCGCTTGGGAAGTACAAGTTGGCAACATATAGAGACGGTCTCTGCCCAACAGTGGGCTCACAGTCTAGAAGGGATAAACACTGAATTTTTTTTTCTATGATATATGTCTACTATTGGACACTAAGGGGAAACTGAATACATGTTATAGCGAAGTGGGGACAACCATGATGAGCATCCATGGGCAATCAAGCATCAGAATTAACATTCTTGGACTGCTGCGTGTCATTACCCTCTGAAACCATGATCTGAGGAAAATTACAAAAACCTCCCTAACGGGTGGGATAAATATGAATGGTAGCAGAAAATTTTGGTAGACTGCAGACATGCCAAGCATGGTGGGTAATCCCAATTGTTAGTGAGACATGCAGGAAGACAGAGAGGGTACTGGCCAGGACTTTTGTTTTGTTTGGTTTTGTTCTCTGTCTCCTCCTTTTAGACTGTGAGCCCACTGTTGGGTAGGGACTGTCTCTATATGTTGCCAATTGTACTTCCCAAGCGCTTAGTACAGTGCTCTGCACATAGTAAGTGCTCAATAAATACGATTGAAGATGATGATGATGGATACCCACTTCAGCCTCCCTGTCCCACAGGCGAGCCATCTGCCAATCAATCAATCAATCAATCATATTTATTGAGCGCTTACTATGTGCAGGGCACTGTACTAAGCGCTTGGGAAGTACAAATTGGCAACACATAGAGACAGTCCCTACCCAACAGTGGGCTCACAGTCTAAAAGGGGGAGACAGAGAACAGACCCAAGCATACCAACAAAATAAAATAAATAGGATAGAAATGTACAAGTAAAATAAATAAATAAATAAATAGAGTAATAAATATGTACAACCATATATACATATATACAGGTGCTGTGGGGAAGGGAAGGAGGTAAGATGGGGGGATGGAGAGGAGGACGAGGGGGAGAGGAAGGAAGGGGCTCAGTCTGGGAAGGCCTCCTGGAGGAGGTGAGCGCTCAGCAGGGCCTTGAAGGGAGGAAGAGAGCTAGCTTGGCGGAGGGGCAGAGGGAGGGCATTCCAGGCCCTGGGGATGACGTGGGCTGGGGGTCGACGGCGGGACAGGCGAGAACGAGGTACAGTGAGGAGATTAGCGGTGGAGGAGCGGAGGTTGCGGGCTGGGCTGGAGAAGGAGAGAAGGGAGGTGAGGTAGGAGGGGGTGAGGGGATGGACAGCCTTGAAGCCCAGGGTGAGGAGTTTCTGCCTGATGCGCAGATTGATTGGTTGGCAGAGACTGCCAGCCTCTTCTGCTGGAGGGCCAGACTGGGTGATGGTGGGCATGCTCTAACATGGTGGGCTACAGCCAGAGAATCGAGGGAGGAAGCTGTGTGGACTAGTAGAAAGAGCCCAGGCCTAGGAGTCAAAGGACCAATCAATCAATCAATCAATCGTATTTATTGAGCACTTACTATGTGCAAAGCACTGTACTAAGCACTTGGGAAGTACAAGTTGGCAACATATAGAGACAGTCCCTACCCAGCAGTGGGCTCACAGTCTAGAAGGGGGAGACAGAGAACAAAACCAAGCATATTAACAAAATAAAATAAATAGAATAGATATGTACAAGTAAAATTAATAGAGTAATAAATATGTACAAGCATATATACATATATACTGGTGCTGTGGGGAAGGGAAGGAGGTAAGACGGGGGGATGGAGAAGGGGATGGGGGGTCTGCCATTTGTCTAGTGTGTGACACTGGGGAAAGTCACTTCACTTCTCTATGTTTCAGTTTCTTCATCTTTGGAATGGAGATTAAGTTCTACTCCCTTCTACTTTGACTATGAGTCTTATGTGGACAGGGACTTTGTCAGTCAATCAATCGTATTTATTGAGCACTTGTATGCAGAGCACTGTACTAAGCACTTGGGAAGTACAATTTGGCAACATATAGAGACAGTCCCTACCCAACAGTGGGCTCACAGTCTAGGAGACTGTTCAACCTGATTATCTTGTTTTTACCCCAGTGGTTAGTACAGTACTTGGAACATAGTTCTTAAATACTATTATTATTATTAATGGTAATAATAATAATTCAACATCATAACATAGTGAATAGAACATGGGCATGGGAGTCATTGGTTCTAGAATCGGCACCACCACTTGTCTGCCGGGTGACCTTGGGCAAGTCACTTCACTTCTCTGTGCCTCAATTACCTCATCTGTAAAATAGTGATTAAGACTGTGAGCCCCCTGTGGGAAAGGGACTGGGTTCAACCCAATTTACTTGCATTCACCCCAGCACTTAGTACAGTGCCTGACACATAGTAAGCACCTAAATACCATTATTATTGATAATAAAAGGGATCTCATGGTTTATCAGCTCTTGGGACTCTTCATTTCTGGTCCTCCCCTTTTGCCTCTCCAACCCAATCAGTTAATTGTTTTTACTGAGCCCCTAATGTGGGCAGAGAACTCTACTAATTGCTTAGGTGAGTACAACAGGGTACACACACAGACAAAAATGTGTATAAGGGCGGAACAAATTAACAAGGCATCTTACATATCACAGTCAAGGTCAAAGCAGTTTCAGCTGTCATAGCAGACAGCTTTTAATCAACTTCCTGAGTAACTGCTGTTCTTTCCAAAAGTACAGATGATAGTATGAAGCAATGTTGCCTAATGGGTAGAGCACACGTCTGGGAGTCAGAAGGACCTGGGTTCTAATTCTCGGCTCCCCCACTTGCCTGCTGTGTGACCTTGGGCAACTTGCTTCACTTCTCTGAGCCTCAGTTACCTTATCTACAAAATGGGTATTAAGACTGTGAGCCCGAAGTGGGACATGGACTGTTTTCAGCCTAAATGGCTTTATTTACCTTAATAAAGCACTTAAGAAATACCACAAAAAATTATATTTTTTTATAATTATCTGTGGGATCCATTGAGAGAAGTACAGCCTAGCATGGACACAAAATAAAATAGTACAGTGCTCTGCACACAGTAAGCACTCAATAAATACGATTGATGATGATAAAAGTATCTGGCTGTTTGCATTTGTTCCAGACCGACATAGATTTCAACTCAACTCTGGCAGTAGGGAAGCAGAGAAAGGGAGAGAGGATGGGATATCATCATCATCATCAATCGTATTTATTGAGCACTTACGATGTGCAGAGCACTGTACTAAGCGCTTGGGAAGTACAAATTGGCAACATATAGAGATATGATAACGTAGTGCACATTAGCATTTCAGGAAGAAGCTGAGAAAGACGAGTTCAAAGCAGCAGAATCATTTGCACTCTCCAGAAAGGAGTCCTCTCTAAGCAAAGCACCATTTTGCTTCTGAAGAAAGAAATGATCATCACAAAGTCAGAATCAGAAGCAAAAATAGAATAGAGGCTTGGAGACTGTGAGTATGCTTAGTATAGCTCAAAGTGCTTACTACAGTACTCTGCATACAGAAAGCGCTCAGTAAGTATGATTGAATGAATGAGGGGTCATGGGAAGAGATTTTCAGAACAAATGTTTGCAGGTTCCCAGTTTCACCAACTTCCTCTTCCCTGGCCCCAACTCCCTCTTCCCAATTATCTTTCACCAGTAACCGTATCAGCGTGGCTCAGTGGAAAGAGCACGTGCTTTGGAGTTAGAGATCATGGGTTCAAATCCCGGCTCTGCCAACTGTCAGCTATGTGACTTTGGGCAAGTCACTTCACTTCTCTGGGCCTCAGTTCCCTCATCTGGAAACTGGGGATTAAAACTGTGAGCCCCCACCGTGGGACAACCTGATCACCTTGTAACCTCCCCAGCTCTTAGAACAGTGCTTTGCACATAGTAAGTGCTCAAACACCATTATTATTATTATTGTCAAGTCCAACAGACCCTTCACCATCCTAATTGTCTTGGCCCTCTCTGCTGCCTTTGTCCATCCCCTTCTTGGAAATATTATCAAACCTTTGTTTCACTAACACTGTCATCTCCTAGTTCTCCCTTCCTTCTCTCTCACCACTCCTTATCCATCTTTTTTGCCAGGTCCTAATTGGCTTCCCATTCCGTAACTGCGGGGTCCCCCCGAAGCTCTGTTCTAGAAGTCAGAGTATTAGGTCCATTGTGTCAAAAGCAGCAGAGAAGGCACAGAGGATCAGGATGGACTATAGCCCTGTGGATTTGGCTCGAATGAAATCACTGCTGACCTTAGAGAGCATAGTCTTGTTGGAGTGAAGGGACTGTGTTGGGAGAAGAGAATTGGTGGGGAGGACTTTCAGGAAAGAGGGTGCATACAACCCACTCTAAGAATCTGGAGTTGGAGAGGGTTTGGGTTCAAGAGGGGGTCTTTATGACTAGGGGAAACTTGAGCATGGTCAAGGTTAGCATAGATGACTCACACAAGTGCTAACAAGTATTGCAAAACTCACCCTCCTCAATCCCTTAGATTTACAAAGACAAATATAGAATTAGTTTAAAGATCATCCTGGCCTTTGGAACACAGTATTCCCACAGGGTATCTGGCAACAAGGGAACATCGCCATGCTTGGTTTGGTGGGTAAAATTAACTTGAAAATATTTAAGTGGACAATGAAGAGCGGGGGCTAATTGCTCAAGGAGCAACTGGAACCGCATCTCATTCAGTACAAGCTCATGAATCTGGACCCTACACATAGTTGGAATTTGCAATTCTTTAAAGTAATTCCTGTGTCCAAACTGAATATTTACTGGGGAAAGCAGATCCATATAACAGATGTCATAGTGGATGAACAGGCAGCTCTAAAACAAAGTGGAAGGGCAAGAGAACTCAAAAATTACAGAGAAAAGTGAAAAGGAGAGAGACAGAGGAATCAGATTGGAGGTTGTACATTTCAATCAATCCTGAACTGTCTTGGGGGAAGAGAAAGCTAAATAGGGGCAAATGTAAACACACAAACACACACACACACACACACACACACGCACACACAAACACACTGAAATCCATGACAATGAACATTCCTTTCCCCTAGCATTTTTTTAAATGATCCTCATTTTTCTCTCTATCATAAATAATTGTGATATGGTTAAGTGCTTATTGTGTGTTAAGAACTGTACTAAGCACTGGGATTGATTCAGGATGATCGGGTCCCACATGAGGCTTACAGTCTAAATAGAGAAGCAGCATGGTCTAGTGTGTAGAGTACAGGACTAGGAATTAGAAGGACATAGGTTCTAATCATGACTCTGCCACTTGCCTGATGTATCCTTGGGCAAGTCACTTAACTTCTCTGTGCCTCATTCACCTCATCTGTAAAATGAGAATTAAGACTGTGAGCCCCATATGGGACCTGGACTACGTCCAACCTGATTAGCTTGTAATAATAATAATAATAATAATAATAATAATAATAATAATAATAATAATAATAACATTTATTAAGCACTTACTATGTGCAAAGCACTGTTCTAAGAGCTGGGGAGGTTACAAGGTGATCAGATTGTCCCCCAGGGGATCACAGTCTTAATCCGCATTTTACAGATGAGGTAACTGAGGCACAGAGAAGTTAAGTGACTTGCCCAAAGTCACACAGCTGACAATTGGCAGAGCTGGGATTTGAATCCATGACCTCTGACTCCAGAGCCCGTGCTCTTTCCACTGAGCCACACTGCTTCTATAATCTTGTATCTGCTTGTATCTACCCCAGCAATTAGTACAGTGCCTGGCATGTAGTAAGCACTTAGCAAATACTATAAAAAATTAGGAAAAACAGGTATTGACTCCCCATTTTACAGATGAGGATACTGAGGCACATAGAAGTTAAAAGATGTGTCCAAAGGACCGGGGTCACACAGCAGGTAAGTGGCAGAGCCAGAATTGGAACCCAGGTCCTCTGATTCCCAGTCCCATGCTTTTTCCACTAGGTCTCACTGAGTCCCTCAATAAATGATAATCCACATGACTGAAGCTTTCTTGTACTACCCACTTGCGTGAGAGGGGGACATAAGGTAATAATATTTTTTCTAGTACTCACTTTCCTCACCCTTTTGGACTGAACAATAAATATTTTTCCAATAAATCCCCACTGTCCTTCTAGGAAGCTAATTGGAGAACTGGTCCTTACCCAAAGATCTGGCTATGCGAACAGAGTAATTATGACCCAGTCAAGTTCTGTAACAATTATTAATCATTCTTGTCCACACTCCATCTAATTTCACTCTCCCAGAGGAATTGCAAATGGAGTGGGTGGGGGTGACGTGCTATTTCCGTGATTGATCTTGCCTTTAGGCAGGCCTGCACCTAAATCATCCTAGACAAAGAAAGGAAATGTTGGACTTCTTCCACAAAAAAAGAATTTCAACACCCATGAATTTAGAAATCCAGGATCGTTTTATTCCACAATCCTACCATCGATTTGGGCTCATTGGTATTCTATAAATTGACCATTTATTTAGATGCCAGGTAGAATCTCTTCAAAACTGTGGTTGTCATTGATTTAGCTGTGAGGTATTATCCACTCTGTGGATTTTCCACAACAGATTTTAAAATTCTTAACCAAATGCCTTACACTTGCCCCTTCTGATTATTTTCCATGCTCTGGCACTAATAATAATAATAATAATTATAATTATTATTATTATTATAATATTTCTTAAGCACTATGTGCCAGGTACTGTACTAAGTGCTGGAGTGGATAGAAGCAAATAGAGTTGGACACAGTCCCTGTCCCACGTAGGGCTCACAGTCTCAATCCCCATTTGACAGATGAGGTAACTGAAGCCCAGATAAGTAAAGTGACTTTTCCAAGGTCAGGCAGCAGATACTTCTGGCAGAGCTGGGATTAGAACCTATTACCTGCTAACTCCCAGGCCTGTGCTCTATCTAACTATGCTAACCAAAATGGTCCCTATAGCATCCGTAATTGGGGGAAGCAGCGTGGCTCAGTGGAAAGAGCGTGGGCTTTGGAGTCAGAGGTTAGGAGTTCAAATCCCAGCTCCACCAATTGTCAACTGTGTGACTTTGGGCAAGTCACTTGACTTCTCTGTGCCTCAGTTCCCTCATCTGTAAAACGGGGATTAAGACTGTGAGCCCCCTGTGGGACAACCTGATCACCTTCTAACCTCCCCAGCGCTTAGAACAGTGCTTTGCACATAAAAAGCACTTAGTAAATGCCATCATTATTATTATTATAAATAAAGAGCTTTTAAGATCTCATATTAGATTGCAATCTCCTTGAGGGAAGGAACATATAGTGTGTGCTCCTAATTGCCTAGTACAGGGATCTACACTCACTAAGTGCTCAGCAAATACTGATGCTGCTGCTACTTTGGCTTCCTGTAGACAGGTCCTGGTGTCTCTTCCCCACCTTATTCAAATGTGACCTGAAATAGCTCCCTGGTTTTGTGCTGAGGAAGTCAGCACTGCACTCTGTTTCTTTTTTTAAAACAGTATTTGTTAAGTGCTTACTATCTAATAATAATTATTATTATGGTATTTGTTAAGTGCTTACTAAGTGCCAGGCACTGTAGTAAGCATTGGGGTGAATACAAGTTAATTGTGTGGGACACAGTCCCTATCTCACGTGGGGCTCATGGTCTCAATCCCCATTTGACAGATGAGGTAACTGAGGCACAGAGAAGTGAAGTGACTTGCCCACAGTCACGTAGCAGACAAGTGGCAAAGCCAGAATTAGAAGCCATGACCTTCTGACTCTCAGGCCTATGCTCTGGAGTAGATAGATACAAGTTAATTAGGTGGGACAGAGCTGAAAGTACTGTCCTTGAGCCAGGGAGGGTGGACTGATCTGGAGCCACTGAGGAAAGATGAAGGGTTGGCATTGTTAACATCAAAGACCTCTTCTTTCTCTCATTGCAGGAAGGGGATTCTGCAGAAAACAACATCAGCAAGCCCCAATGTAATTAGTCATTCCCACTTAGGAAAGAAGGGATAGTCATGGTAGAAGAGAGAAACAGAGTTATTTAGCACTCGGCAGGGCTAGATAAAGGTGTGGGGTGATGAAATGGTCTCTTTCTGCCTTTGGCTACTGTGGAACCTGGTTCTTTTCTGCCCACCGGTGCACATCTGGGGCCACCCTGGAGTACTGCATAGGAAAAACAGTTCCACATGACATTCTGGCTCACGGGCCCTGAGGGATAATGACTTAACCATAGGCCAAGGGCAACGAGACAGGGAAATATTTACTGGGATATTAATGTAGTCCCTTAAGAAGGATTAAAGAGAAATAGATGAAAATGCCATTAAGGTTGGAAGAACAACTCAAGTTATGCTATTGAAACCTAATGACTTATATGCATGATTTATTTTTCTGAACATTTGCAATCTTTACGAGGCCAATCTGCTCTCTCAAAGCCTTTGAGTGGGAAGTCCGAGGACATGGGAAAAATTATGTGACTTGCCTCCTGAAGTTATTGGTGGAACCAGAATGAAGCATTCGGTCCCTGCATAGCAATGGTTTATACCGGGCGACATTATAATTGGTTCTTTGCTGCTCTTCCAGAGATGATCTGAGATACCTTTTCAGTCTCATGACAATTCTGATCCAAAGAAAACAGTGTGGCCTAAGTAGAAAAATAATAGGCATGGGAGTCAGAGGAGCTAATTCTAATCCTGGCTCTGTCACCTCTCTGCTATGTGATCTTGGGCAAGTCACTTAACTTCCCTTTGCCTCAGTTACCTCATCAGTAAAATGGGGATTAAGACTATGAGCCCTATGAAGGACAGGGACTGTGTCCAACCCAATTATCTTGCATTTACCCCGTTTACTGGCATATAGTAGGTGCTTAGTGAACACCGTAAAAAAAAAATGCTGTTACACAGTGTGTGTGCATACAGAGATGTACAACGAGGCATTCTTTCAAGAAACCAGATGTCCTTTGCAAGTTATCTCCCAGCGTTTTCCAGTTGTCTGTGGTAACTATCAATGATACCATCAATCCACTACTCACATGGGCCCACTAGGACCTTTCATTTCCCTCCCAATCCATGAGGGGAGGCCTTCCAAACCATAAACTTAATACTTTTCCAAAATCCATCACCTCCACCTTGGGTCTTAATCATCTGGTTCTATATCAGACAGATATATGTCTTCTAGGCCACATCCAACCCTTGCCCACATACTGACCCTGAGACTCTCTCCCTTATAATAATAATAATAAATTATGGTATTTGTTAAGTGCTTACTAGTGCCAGGCACTGTACTAAGTGCTGGAGGGGATTCATTCATTCATTCAATCGTATTTACTGAGCGCTTACTGTGTGCAGAGCACTGTACTAAGCCCTTGGGAAGTACAAGTTGGTAACATATAGAGACAGTCCCTACCCAACAGCGGGCTCACAGTCTAGAAGGGGGAGACAGACAACAACACATATTAACAAAATAAAATAAATGGAATAGTAAATATGTACAAGTAAAATAGTGTAATAAATCTGTACAAACATATATACAGGTGCTGTGGGGAGGGGAAGAAGGTAGGGCAGGGGGGATGGGGAGGGGGATAACAATAATAATAATAATAATAATAATGATAATAAATTATGGTATTTGTTAAGTGCTTACTATGTGCCAAGCATTGTTCTAAGCACTGGGATAGATACAAGGCACTCTGGTTGTCCCACGTGGGACTCACCATCTTAATCCCTATTTTACAGTTGAGGTAAATGAGGCTCAGAGAAGTTAAGTGACTTGCCCAATGTCACAAAGCTGATAACTGGTGGAGTATGGATTAGAACCCATGACCTCTGACTCCCAAGCCCATGCTCTTTCCACTAAGCCACACTGCTTCTCCACCAAGGAAATTGAGTTGGACACAGTCCCTTGTCCCACATGGGGCTCACAGTCTCAATCCCCATTTTACAGATGAGGTAACTGAAGTACAGAAAAGTGAACATTCTCCCCACCTCCAAAACCTTACTAAAAGCACATCTCCTCCAAGAGACCCTTCCAAATAAATCCTCATTTCCTCTTCTTCCCCTCCTTTCTGTGTCACCCTGGCACTTGGATTTGCATCCTTTATTCACCCCTCCATCAGCCCCAGAGCACTCATGTATAGTTCTATAATTTATTCCTATTAATATCTGTCTCCCCCTCTAAGCTGTGAACACATTTTGGGCAGGGAACGTGTCTATCAATTGTTATACTGTACTTTCTCAAGAGCTTAGGACAGTGCTCTGCACACAGTAAGTGCTCAATAAACATGCTTGACTGATCCTATCTAGGATTTGGTCCCAGGTGACTTTATGACCGGTATTTTTATTTTTCAATGCCAAATTTCCCATTGCTTTGGCTCCTTTCTTTGATTCACTCAATCGTATTTATTCATCATCATCAATCGTATTTATTGAGCGCTTACTGTGTGCAGAGCACTGTACTAAGCGCTTGGGAAGTACAAGTTTGCAACATATAGAGACAGTCCCTGTCCAACAGTGGGCTCACAGTCTAAAAGGGGGAGACAGAGAACAAAACCAAACATACTAACAAAATAAAATAAATAGAATAGATATGTACAAGCAAAATAAATAAATAAATAAATAGAGTAATAAATATGTACAAACATATATACATATATACAGGTGCTGTGGGGAAGGGAAGGAGGTAAGATGGGGGGATGGAGAGGGGGACGAGGGGGAGAGGAAGGAAGGGGCTCAGTCTGGGAAGGCCTCCTGGAGGCCTTACTATTCTTACTATTCAGTGCTTACTATGTGCAAAGCACAGTACTAAGTGCTTGGGAGAGTACAATACAACAACAGACACATTCACTGCCCACAGCCACTGAGATGTCTAGAGGGGGAGACAGACATTAATGTACATAAGTAAATTACAGATGTATACATACGTGCTATGGGGCTAGGAGGGGGGATGAATGAAAGGAGCAAGTTTGGGCAACGCAGAAGGGAGTGGGAGAAGAGCATCCGAGGGCTGAGTCAGGGAAGGCTTTTTGGAAGAAATGTGCCGTCAATAGGACTTTGAAGTGGGGGAGAGCAAAGGTTCTTCTACCCAGAAAAGCACCAGTATTCATAGGGCCCTCAATAGACAGCAATCAATCAATCATATTTATTGAGCGCAATCATATTTATTGAGCACTTACTGTGTGCAGAGCACTGTAGTAAGCGCTTGGGAAGTACAAGTTGGCAACATATAGAGACAGTCCCTACCCAACAGTGGGCTCCATGCTTGAGTAGTGGATTTTTACATAAGCAACTGGGCAGAAGAGTTACAGGGAATCTGTGGCAAAGCCCAAACACAATTCATCATTACATCCCACACTGACCACAATGGAACTTCCTTGGACATTCTGGAAAGAGACACGCTCCTCCACCCGGCTCCTCCACTTATCAGCTGTGTGACTTTGGGCAAGTCACGTAACTTCTCTGTGCCTCAGGTACCTCATCTGGAAAATGGGGATTAAGACGGTGAGCTCCATGTGGGACAACCAGATTACCCTGTATCTCCCCCAGCACTTAGAACAGTGCTTGGCACAAAGCAAGTGCTTAACGAATACCAAAATTATAATTATAATTACCAATAGTGGAAAAGCACCACAGTTGACTGACTCAGGGAGAGCTTCGTGAAGAAATTGCCTGTTTCTCCCTGTACTGTGTGCTTAGCATCAGCTTCTGGATGGGACTAGACCTGAAGTAATGTTTCACACACTAATAATGTGTTTCTCTCTGTTTAAGCTATACCTGGGGTAGGAAGCTATACCTGGGGCAAATTAGCATGAGCTAATTTGAGATTAATTTTAGTCAATCCTTTTTACACTACTTCTCCAAGCAAAGCCTTCAGATACCCATGCACATGGTAATCCCAGCTCTACCGCTTGTCAGCTGTGCGGCCTTGGCAAGTCACTTAACTTCTCTGTACCTCCGTCACCTCTGTAAAATGGGGATTAAGACTGTGAGC
Organism: Tachyglossus aculeatus; assembly: GCF_015852505.1. NCBI lineage: Eukaryota > Metazoa > Chordata > Mammalia > Monotremata > Tachyglossidae > Tachyglossus > Tachyglossus aculeatus. The sequence goes on from NC_052066.1 coordinate 86,891,023, forward strand.
CCCACATGGGACAACCTTATTACCTTCAAGGCCCTACTGAGAGCTCACCTCCTCCAGGAGGCCTTCCCAGACTGAGCCCCCTCCTTCCTCTCCCCCTCCCCCCATCCCCCCTGCCTTACCTCCTTCCCTTCCCCACAGTACCTGTATATATGTATATATGTTTGTACATATTTATTACTCTATTTATTATTTCTAGACTGTGAGACCACTGTTGGGTAGGGATCGTCTCTATATATTGCCAACTTGTACTTCCCAACCACTTAGTACAGTGCTCTGCACACAGTAAGCTCTCAATATGATTGATTGATTGATTGATTACCTTGTGACTACCCCAGTGCTTAGAACAGTGCTTGGCAAATGGTAAGCACTTAACAAATACCAACATTATTATTATTATTAATGTAACAACCTGAGAGTTGGAAGGCACATTTTCTGCCCAGAGTGATCTTACAGTCTAGAGGGGTAGATATACATTAATGTGAATTGTGGACATGCACGTAAATGATGAAATTATCCTCCTTGGGGACTCTGGATCATAATTTCTAGGGCCTTCACAGACCTAGTACCTGGATTTGGACTTTCGAATCCCACACCTTCCTTTGATTGCTCTATAAAAAGGATGGCTACCTTTGGACTAGGTTTGGGGTAATATGGGTGAAACAGACAATCTCAGTGTCAGGAAACACCAGCTTCAGAATACAATATGTAGGGCAGGAATACAATGGCTCTGGAGCAAATAAGGAGAGTCAGGGTATTGCTGAAAAATGCTGTAGCTCTTCTCCAAAAATGGTTTCTTGATGATATCATCCCATCATGCTATATTCCAATGTAATGCATTTGAGCTGCTGCTTGTCTCGGGGTCTGATGATGCTTATAATGACTATAGTATAAGACAACATGTTTTAAGTAGAGAAGCAGCATGGCTCAGTGGAAAGAGCCTGGGCTTTGAAGTCAGAGGTCATGGGTTCAAATCCCAGCTCCACCAATTGTCAGCTGTGTAACTTTGGGCAAGTCACCTAAATTCTCTGTGCCTCAGTTACCTCATCTGTAAAATGGGGATTAAGACTGTGAGCCCCACGTGGGACAACCTGATCACCTTGTAACCTCCACAGCACTTAGAACAGTGCTTTGCACATAGTAAGCGCTTAATGAATGCCATTATTCTTCTTATTATTAAGTGTTTGCTATGTGTTAAGCACTACTTTAAGCACAGGGGCAGATACAAATTAATCAGGTTGGACCCAGCCCCTGTCTCAATGGGGCTTACAGTCTGAGTAGAAGTGGTATATATGTATATATGTTTGTACATATTTATTACTCTATTTATTTATCTTACTTGTACATATCTATTCTATTTATTTTATTTTGTTAGTATGTTTGGTTTTGCTCTCTGTCTCCCCCTTCTAGACTGTGAGCCTGCTGTTGGGTAGGGACTGTCTCTATGTGTTGCCGACTTGTACTTCCCAAGCGCTTAGTACAGTGCTCTGCACACAGTAAGCGCTCAATACGATTGATTGATTGGTATCAAATACCTAATTTACAGATGAGGAAACTGAGACACAGATAAATTAAGTGCCTTGCCCAAGGTCACACAGCAGGCAAGTGGCAGAGCTGGGATTAGATAGCAGCTCCTAAGGCCTGGAAAGCAGCATGGCCTTGTAGATAAAGCACGGGACTGAGAATCAGAGGACTGGGTTCTAATCTCAGTTCAGCCACTTGCCTGCTATGTGATCTTGGGCAAGTCTGCAAGTCTCAACTTCTCTGTGCCTCAGTTTCCTCAATTGCAAAATCGGGATTCAATACCTCTTCTCCCTCCTATTTAGATTGTGAGCCCCCTGTGGAATAGGGGCTGTATTCATCCTGGTAAACTTGATTTTACCCCAGTGCTTTGAACAGTGCAGACACATAGTAAGCAGTTATGTACCATTAAAAAATGAATAAGTAAAAAAGGTCATCTGGTTCTCAGGCCCATGCCATTTCTACTGGGCCACAGTATTTCCATGCTACGTTTTTGTTTATTAACCATGGAGGAAGGCAAGTTTCCATTCCAACTTCCATCATTCACCTTAGATCAGTCTAACAATTAATCAATCAATCGTATTTATTGAGCGCTTACTGTGTGCAGAGCACTGTACTAAGCCCTTGGGAAGTACAAGCTGGCAACACATAGAGACAGTCCCTACCCAACAGTGGGCTCACAGTCTAGAAGGGGGAGACAGAGAACAAAACCAAACATATGAACAAAATAAAGTAAATAGAATAGATAGGTACAAGTAAAATAGAGTAATAAATATGTACAAACATATATGCATATATACAGGTTTTATGCTTCACAAATCTATACTGATTATGACCCTTAACACTATTCTCTTCTAAGGATCAGCAAATTGATTTTACAGCAATGTTTCTAGTTATTTTCCCAAGTACGGAAGTCATATTCTCAAAAGTGGTAGTTCACGGCAATAATTTCAGGGCTCATATGTTAAAATGAAAATTCTCCAAGTCTGCAGGTTTGAATACCTGACTTAAATATGCTAGCTCTTTATCTATTCCAAGATCATCATCAATCGTATTTATTAAGCGCTTACTGTGTGCAGAGCACTGTACTAAGCGTTTGGGAAGTACAAGTTGGCAACATATAGAGACAGTCCCTACCCAACAGTGGGCTCACAGTCTAAAAGGGGGAGACAGAGAACAAAACCAAACATACTAACAAAATAAAATAAATAGAATAGATATGTACAAAAAAATAAATAAGTAGAGTAATAAATATGTACAAGCATATATACATATATACAGGTGCTGTGGGGAAGGGAAGGAGGCAAGATGGGGGGATGGAGAGGGGGACGAGGGGGAGAGGAAGGAAGGGGCTCAGTCTGAGATGGCTCCCTTGCAGCCCTTTGGCTGGCGGCTCCTAATTCATGGGTTTGTAAAGAACGATAATTATTGTATTTGTTAAGTGCTTACTGTCTACTAAATTCCGGGGTGGATACAACCAAATCAGGTTGGGCACAGTCCCTGTCCCACGTAGGGCTCACAGTCTTAGTCACAGTTTTACAGATGAGGTAACTGAGGCACAGAGAAGTGAACTGACTTGCCCATGATCACACAGCAGACAAGTGACAGAATCAGGATTAGAACCCACAACCTTCTGACTCCCACACCCACGTTCTACCCACTACAGTCTCTGTAGCTTTATCCTAACCTCTACCTATAAAGGGGAACATATTTATCTTCCTTCTGATATAGTGTTTTTCTATTTTCCTTTCATTTTTAAGTTGCATCTCATTTCCAGATTTTGTTCTACTGACCATATTTCTCCAAGGGAATGAAGAAGAGAAATACAATTCACAGAAGCTGTTGAAGATAGAAGGTCACATTAATGAATCAACTAGCCATTCTGCTTGGAACGTTTTTGAATTTTAAGTCATCGGTCCATGTTTTGGTCATGGAGCTATTCACTTGCGTGACATTTTATTCAGACTTTATAGAAGTCTGTCTTCCCTGACTTAAACTGTGAGCCCTTCATGGATAATTATTGGATACTGTAAATGTGGTTAGTAATACCGATAATAATATTGGGTTTTACATAAGATTAATAAAATTCATATTTTTCGATTGAAATTACATTTTCCTCATATTAAATTTATATTTAGTAGAGTGACATATTTTATATCTGTCTGTCATATTTTGTATTTGCAACTAGATGGACGGGGGCCATAGCTATTCAATTTGCCTCATGTTCTGCCAAATTCAGGACAAGGTGGAGAACAAGGACTTACTGCTGTTTTTGCTGTTATCTCTGGTTTCATACAATGATTGCTTCATATGCTGCATGAAACAATTTGCATACTTGATACGAATTTTAACCTGAAAGGATGAGATGTTCCAGTCTCAATCTCCATTTCAAGCACCTAGTGCAGTGCTCTGCACACACTAAGCATTCAGTGAATATAAAGGATTGATTGACTTCAGCAGAACAGCAGTTCCCTCCAGAAATCTGTCCCACATCCCTGCGTCTCACGCCCCCGATTTTTGCTACCACTTCTTTCCTCGGCTCCACCTCTTTCTCCAGGTTTTTTCCCCTTTGGGTTCTTCTGTTGTGAAACACCGGCCAGCCTCCTCCAGACTTCGGCCCCTGACCATCGAAGCTCTCCGGAGTGCTCATGGAGGATGGGGGTGTGAGTGATTGTGTGTTTGTGTACTAAAATGGGGACACTCTAGGGAAGGGGACAATGGACTGTAGATGGACCCCGTGAAGACCGTGAAACTGGCACGAATCAATCAATCAATCAATCAATCGTATTTATTGAGCGCTTACTATGTGCAGAGCACTGTACTAAGCGCTTGGGAAGTACAAATTGGCAACACATAGAGACAGTCCCTACCCAACAGTGGGCTCACAGTCTAAAAGGGGGAGACAGAGAACAGAACCAAACATACCAACAAAATAAAATAAATAGGATAGAAATGTACAAGTAAAATAAATAAATAAATAAATAAATAAATAGAGTAATAAATTTGTACAACCATACGACCCATACAACCCATATAGGCCCCACTGATAGCACCTGGGGAAGGTCTCACGGGTCAGTGCTTAAAATTAGGAGGTGCCCCATAGAGAGCTAAGGATCATCAGTCAGTCAGTCAGTCAATCATATGTGTGTGGGGCTATGTGGCTTGTGGGAGGGGAGATGTCTGCCTGGAGGTGGGTGTTTTCTGGGAGGAAAGGGAAAGGGGGTGTGAGGCACTCACAACTCTCCTGTTAAAAATAATAATAATGATAATAATAATAATGATAATTATCATGGCTTTTGTTAAGCACTTCCTATGTGCCAAGCACTGTTCTAAGCACGAGGGGGATACAAGGTAATCAGGTTGTCCCACATGGGGCTCACAGTCCTAATCCCCATTTTACAGACGAGGTAACTGAAGCCCAGAGAAGTTAAGTGACTTGCCCAAAGTCACACAGCTGACGATTGGCGAAGCAGGGATTAGAACCCATGACCTGTGACTCACAAGCCCGGGCTCTTTCCATTGAGCCATGCTGCTTCTCTGTTAGGGTCCCCTCCCCTGGTCAGGAGCACAGTCATTCATTCATTCATTCACTGAGCGTGGCTCAGTGGAAAGAGCCCGGGCTTTGGAGTCAGAGGTCATGGGTTCAAATCCCGGCTCTGCCACTTGTCAGCTGTGTGACTATGGGCAAGTCACTTAACTTCCCTGGGCCTCAGTTACCTCATCTGTAAAATGGGGATTAGGACTGTGAGCCCCCTGAGGGACAACCTGATCATCTTGTAACTTCCCCAGCACTTAGAACAGTGCTTTGCACATAGTAAGTGCTTAATAAATGCCATTATTATTTATTGAGAGCTTACTGTGTGCAGAACACTGTATTAAGAGCTTGGGAAGCACAAGTCGGCAACATAAATCAGTCAAGCAGAAGTGGCTCTGTTCAGACTGTTGTCTTTCAGTTTCCCAGACAAACCCCCAAGGCCGCCTCCTCCCCAGTGGTGAGGATTCTGGCATCTAAACTGGAGGTTAACTCTCCGGCCCTATGGGGGGAAGTGGGTTTATTCAAACAAAAGGCAGATGGAAACAGACGTCCTTTGCATCGCCTTCTAGACTGTGAGCCGGTTGTGGGCAGGGATTGTCTCTGCTGCTGAATTGCATTTCCCAAGCACTTAGTACAGTGCTCTGCACACATTAAGCACTCAGTATATACAATTGAATGAGTAAATGAATGAATCGCCTAGTATTCTATGGGTGAGAGGCCCAGTAGCACTGACTGCCTCTTGGTGAGTCGGATCCAGAAGGATCTTCGATGGTCATCACTCTAACCTTTAGATTGTAAGCTCACTGCGGGCAGAGAGTGTCTGCTATATTGTTATGTTGTACTCTCTGTGGTGCTTAGTACAGTTTTCTGCACACAGTAAGCTCTCAATATATCCCATTAATTGATTGATTTATCTGTGTGCAGAGCCAGGTACTAAGCGATTGGGAGAGTTTAATTCATTCATTCAATCATATTTCTTAGGCACTTACTGTGTGTAGAGCACTGTACTAAGCGCTTGGGAAGTACAAGTTGGCAATGTATGGAGATGGTCCCTACCCAACAACGGGCTCACAGTCTAGAAGGGGGAGACAGACAACAAAACAAAACATGTTAAGCGCTTACTATGTGCAAAGCACTGTTCTAAGCACTGGGGAGGCTACAAGGTGATCAGGTTATCCCAAGGTTATCCCAGGTTAATATAGCAGACACATCCCCTGCCCACAGGGAGCTAAAGAATAATGGTGCTATTTGTTAAGTACTTCATTCATTCATTCAATCACATTTATTGAGCGCTTACTGTGTACAGAGCACCGTACTAAGTGCTTGGGAAGTACAAATCGGCAACATACTTCCTACATGCCAAGCACTGTATTAAGCATGGGATGGGTATGAGTTAATCAGAGCTGACACAGTCCCTGTCCCTCATGAGAAGCAGCGTGGCACAGTGGAAAGAGCCTGGGCTTTGGAGTCAGAGGTCATGGGTTCAAATCCCGACTCCACTAATTGTCAGCTGTGTGACTTTGGGCAAGTCACTTCACTTCTCTGTGCCTCAGTCACCTCATCTGTAAAATGGGGATTAAGACTGTGAGCCCCCCGTGGGACAACCTGATCACCTTGTAACCTTCCCAGCGCTTAGAACAGTGCTTTGCACATAGTAAGCGCTTAATAAATGCCATCATTCTATTCTATTCTATGGTCTCAGGGTGGGAGAGGGCAGGTATTTAATCTCCACTTCACAGATAAGGTACTGAGGCATGAAGAAGTTAAGTGACTTGCCAATGTCACTTAATAGGGTGGAAATCAGAACGCAAATCCTCTGCCTCTATCCACCAGGTCATGCTGCTTCGCTGAGCTGATGACTCAATATTCTCTTCCCTGGGACACAGATCCCCTTCCCTGTGAATGCTGGCTTGGAAGAAGCCCCAGGTCTATTCAGGAGGGGGGATACAGGGAGTCAACAGGGGACAATGAGGAGTGAATACCTCCGTGGAAAGAACAGGGGCTTGGAAATCAGAGGTCATGGATTCTAATCTTGGCTCTGCCACTTGTCAGCTGTGTGACTTTGGGCAAGTCACTTATAATAATAATAATAATATTAATAATGGCATTTATTAAGCACTCACTATGTGGAAAGCACTGTTCTAAACTTCTCTGGGCCTCAGTTAGCTCATCTGTTTAAATGGGGATTAAGACTGTGAGCCCCACCTGGGACAACCTGATCACCTTGTATCCCCCCCAGTGCTTAGAACCGTGCTTCACACATAGTAAGCGCTTAACAAATGCCATTATTATTATTATTATTATTATTATACCTGAATGCCCAGCCAGAGACAAAAATGGGCAAAAATAACTACATCTCTATTCTATTTATTTTCTTTTGTTAGTATGTTTGGTTTTGTTCTCTGTCTCCCCCTTTTAGACTGTGAGCCCACTTTTGGGTAGGGACTGTCTCTATATGTTGCCAACTTGTACTTCCCAAGCGCTTAGTACAGTGCTCTGCACACAGTAAGCACTCAATAAATACGATTGATGATGATGAATGAGAAGTGTGTGTGCATAACAAAGCCAGTTGAAGAAAAAAATTGGGAAGCTAAACATCTCTATCTTATTGGGATCATTCTCATCTCTGCTTTTAGTGGACCATCCATATGGTCAGTCCTTTTGGTCAGCCTGATTCTTTCCTAACTCTGAGAATCACTGGCTGGCTGAGAACCCTTACCGTAACCCATCTGTGACAAGAGTTTTGGAGATCTCCATGGGGGTGGGCAGCTTAAATTGCACTAAGCTAGGGCTCTTTGGCTCACCCCACCCACATCATTAGGAAATGAAGCAGAGAGAGTCAGCTATGACGGAATGACACTAGAGTGGCTGGTTGAACTGCTTTATTTCAGACAGCCTAGTCTTAAACTGGATTGTCCCCTGCCCAGATGGATGCAATATGGGCCCTCTGATGTCTGTTTTTGTTGTTGTTGCTGTTTTGATATTTGTGAAGGCACCGTTCTAAGATCTGGGGTAGATACAAGCTAATCAGGTTGGACAAAGTCCACGTCCCACATGGGGCTCGTAGTCTAAATCCCCATTTTGCAGATGAGGTAACTGAGGCCCAGAGAGGTTAAGTGACTTCCCCAAGTTCATATAGCAGGTAAGTGGCAGAGTCGGGATTGGAACCTAGGTTCTTTTGACTCCCAGGCCTATATTCTATCCACAAAGAAACACTGCTTCTGCTATTTTATTGCCCAGCCTCTCCCCATCACTGCATCTGCAGGTTGTAATCTACACAAAGTGACACAGACCTTGGAGTGAAATGCAATGGCTCTGGACCAAGATTTAGTTCAGCACCCTTCTCTCCCTCCACCTAGGAAAAGCACTCCAAAACCAGGCCTACCCAACTTTCTTCCACAAAATGTTGTGTCTGATGACATTACATCACGTCACATGCTCTGACACTTGTGATAATAATTATGTTATTTAGTAAACTGCATGTCAAGCACTGTTCTAAGCCCTGGGGTAGATATAAATTGATCAGGTTGGACACAGTCCTTGTCCCACATGAGGCTCATACTCTTTAATCCCCACTTTACAGATGAGGTAACTGAAGCCCAGAGAAGTCATCATTTGCCCAAAGGTCACACAGCAGACATGTGGCAGAGCCAGGATTAGAACTCAGCTCCTTCTGACTCCCAAGCCCATGCTCTATCCATTAAACCATGCTGCTTTGGCACAGTCCCTGTCCCACGGGGGGCTCATAGTCTAAGTAGGACGGTGAACCAGCGACTGAAACCTCATTTTACAGATGAAGACACTGAGGGACAGAGAAATGAAGTGACTCGCCCAAAGTCCTCTTGCTCTCAGGACCATGCTCTTTCCATTAGGCCACACTGGTCACGGTGACATGAGCATCTCCTTGTCTGGCATTCCCTGGGGTCATTACTGGCATCTGAGCGTCCATCCTAACCTGCCCTAGTGCCTAAGAGAGGCTGCTGTCCTCTCTACAGCTATTGTGTGGCACCCAACTCCATAAACTGTTGGTCGGGCACAGTGTAGGCCCTCAGTGAATACCACTGATGATCCTGGGGCTGGCCCAACTAGTAGGAGAGCCAAAGAGACATTGGTGATAAAGGCACAGAGAAGGAAGAAGCAAAAATTGTCAGCAGTAAGGGTCTGGGGACGCCCCAAGGAGCCATCCCAGGTCTGGTCCCCATCCGTGGAGGAGAGTAGAAAATACTCATTCACTCACTCTCCTCTCACTCTTTTGCCAGCCTGGGAAAAGTAGTTCTTGAACACTCCCTGGTACAATGCAACCTCCTGCTGGGAGCTTCCCAGTCTGCAATTCATTCATTCATTCAATCGTATTTATTGAGCGCTTACTGTGTGCAGAGCACTGCCCTAAGCGCTTGGGAAGTACAAGTTTGCAACATATAGAGACGGTCCCTAACCAACAGTGGGCTCACAGTCTAGAAGGGGGAGAAAGACAACAAAACAAAACATATAAACCAAATAAAATAAATAGAATAAATATGTATAAGTAAAATAGAGTAATAAATATGTACAAGCATATATACCTACATACAGAAAGAGTTCAGCCCCTCTTCCCATAGGAAATCTGAGATAAAAAACTCTACCTGGGGACATGAGCAGTGGGTCCCTGCTGACCACTCTTCCTAATACCCCTCCCTGGTCTTCCCTCTCTTCTCGCCCCTGGAAGCTCCACTTCTAGAGGTCACGTTCTTCTCTGAGCACAAGCAAATCAGACCAATTCCTGAAACATAGTTTAGCAGAAATGAGGCAGAGCTTATGATAGCATTTTCAGATGCTAACCTCAAGTCATTAATGAAACAACTTATGAAGCCACAAGAAGGTGCACAACGGTGGAAAGGGCAAGGAAATAGAAAAATCATTCAGTAATCACATTAAGAAGCAGCACCACAAAGCCACCTCATGTGTGAAAATTAGGTGACACCAAGGCCACCGTGCAAATATTGTCCAGAGAGGTTTATGCTATGGAATAATCCTTTTTTTATTGTTTATTAAGGTTTTTCTTTCTAGGATTTTTCTGAGCATTGTAATCACTCCAGCCTTGCTCTAACCCTGAATTAGAAAGATAGCAAATAACTCTACAAAGAAAGGACAATAGAGACTCCCGCAATGCAAACAAGCTAAAAGTCCCCAGTAACTAGAGAAAATCGCCATTAGACCATGGTTATTTGTAAACATCAAAATGCTGGGTTTGTAACAACCTCAAATAGGCACATTAGTCAAAACAGAAGCTGGTCGGTCTGGGGAGGAGTCCAACGTTTCAGAGATATGAAAGTTGCCCTAAATTACCTTTTTCTTTTATAGGAATAAGTCCATTTTGTCATGAAGAATGGTCACTGATGTCATGACCCAGAACCAGTGTATAAGTGTAGCTGTGTACACATCCCAGATTGCCCAAAATAGTATTCCTCTACTTATTTAAAAGCCTAAAGATACTGGTACCCATACAAAAAACACTAAAACTAAAAGCCAGATATAGGGACACACAGAAGTACAATGACTTTGACAAGTGAGCATAGCAAAGGGTCAGACTTTCATCTGTGCAAAAGTTCTCGGAACTCAGGGCGTAAAATCAAATTGTGCAAATTACAAGAACAACAAAACTGTCATACAAGATAAGGGCAGCGGCCTTTAAAACAGAGTTAAAATATTAATCTTATTTCATAAAATGTCCTTGTAGGTATATAGATCTGGGCAATGACATCCGTATTTTAAGATCTTGAAGAGAAGGCTAGCAGATTCTGCAGAAAAGCAGTTAGCCTGGTGTGCAGGCCCATCCTCAGTCACGGGCAACAAAAAGCACCCTGGGTTTGGTCTCTCAAGAATGATGTGGCTACCTTGAGGCTGAACTTCCATCTCACCTTTAAAAATCCCTCCTCACACCTCCTAGAATTTGGTGGAAGTGCATATTGCGACAGCATAATGAAGTGCTGCTTGACTGCTAATATTGACTCCAAAATTCAATAACCTCATTACAGATGCAGCACTGCAGCAAAGGTCTACCTTTACATGCACACTTCGTGGAAGGCAGTAACTACTGTGCGTGTGTCTTTTCAGTCACTGCCACTGGCGTGACTCTTCATGCACTTCCAGTCCTGCCAGGAAGTAAAAGACAACTGATTTTGCTCAGACCTACTAGTGCGTATCGAAGGTATCCTGGAAAATTGATGGTCTGATAAATATGGCTTTGGGAAGCTCTTCTCTTAAGCACTATTTCCATCTCACCTCTCGTTCCCCCTCCACTCTCTCCGGAGACTTTCACCAGGTATCATAGCATCATTAGCCTTTCAGCATTAGCTCATTAGCCTTTCAGCAATTCCTCAGATAGCCCTGACACACTACGCAAACCTGATTTTCTGCCCTGCCCACCTACCTGTAGAATATTAGTCTGTAGTGGCCTCCCCAATCAATCCACAGCCCTCCGAGGCCGATACTAAGGTAAAGTAAAAAGAGGGAAACCTTGTTAGTTTCAACTAAACTCCTCTTCTTTCATGTTCTTACTGAAGGTGGTGACCTGTTTTTAGAAATTTCCTGACACAGGACTTCATGTGCCCCAGTGTGATGCATAACACACACACACACACACACACACACACACACACACACACACACACGGTTACAGATATCCATTTCCAGAAAAGAGAACTACTGAAGGTAAAATTGTATCCATGCAGATTAGTGTGCCCAAAAGGCCACTATGGGATTCACAATCCATACAGTTGCTTTGTACTCTCCCAAGCCCTTAGTACAGTGCCCTACATACAATAAGTGCTTAATAAATACGACCGATTGATCCTCCACAGGGTCTCCGTAATAACAGCTCTTTAATGTGCTGTTGCATTTGCTGATGGCAGTATCGGTCCCTGTTTTTGAGACTTGTTGTAGATTATTCAGATTTGGGGGAATTCCCTGCTTCGGGTGTGAAAGCGCTCTCCTGATTGTAGCCCACCACACTACCACTACCACAGTCTCCTAGCAGCCTACGGTTGTGGTACTTGTTTAGCACTTACTATGTGGCAGGGCACTGTACTGAGTGCTAGGGTGGACACAAGCAAACTAGTTTGAACACAGTCCTTGTCCCACATGGGGCTCACAGTCTTAATCCCCACTATATAGTTGAGGAAACTGAGGCACAGCAAAGTGAAGTGACTTGCCCAAAGTCATACAGCGGACCAGTGGCAGAGCCAGGATTAGAACCCAGGTCCTTCTGACTCCCAGGATCATGCTGTATCCACTATTCATTCATTCAATTGTATTTATTGAGTGCTTACTGTGTGCAATCATTCAACTGTATTTATTGAGTGCTTACTGTGTGCAAAGCAATTGGGAGAGTACAATAGAACAACAAGGCCATGCTTCTTCCCCTGTCATATGATACAATCCAATAGGTTTTTAAAGCATTTACTCTACCCTCCCTGCTTGCAAGTTCCCTATTCAACAGCTTCTTGAAAGATCTTACCATCTTCCATTCTGCCTCCATCCTACACCTTCTTCAGTCAATCCTACACTCTACTGCTTGGAACAACTTCTTAAAACACTGTTTACACTGCATATCTGCCTTCTTCAAAAGCCCATAGTGACTAGTCATTGAACACTACATCAAAAATAAACTCTAAACCACAGGATTGAAGACTCTGCACCAATTGTGTCCACACACACACTGTGTCCAACCTGATTATTTTGTGTTTACTCCAGCAGTGTTTGGCACATAGCAAGCACATGATGATGAAGATGATATCTGTTAAGCACTTATTATGTGTCAAACACTGTTCTAAGCACTAGGGTAGATACAAGCTAATTAGGTTGGACAAAGTCCTTGTCCCACTTGGGACTCACAGTCTTAATCCCCATTTTACAGATGAGGGAACTGAGGCACAGAGAAGTGAAATGGCCTGCCCAAAGTCACAGCAGACAAGTGACAGAGGCAGGATTAGAACCCAGGTCCTTTTGACTCCCGTGCTCTATCTTCTAGGCTATGTTTTACTTGTACATATCTATTCTATTTATTTTATTTTATTTTGTTAGTATGTTTGGTTTTGTTCTCTGTCTCCCCATTTTAGACTGTGAGCCCACTGTTGGGTAGGGACTGTCTCTATATGTTGCCAATTTGTACTTCCCAAGCGCTTAGTACAGTGCTCTGCACATAGTAAGCGCTCAATAAATACGATCGATGATGATGATGATGATGTTGCTTCCCTTAAATTCCACAATTGTTACCTATCTACTTTCTTCTTTCATTTCACTGTAACTTGTACCCATTGATCTTCCCGAGCCAAAAAGACTCTATCACTTATGTAATTACTAATACGGACTCAGGGATACTCTGGGTTTCAGCATTCAATTATACCTACAACACATAAACCCAGCAGCTAGGATTGAATATCTTACCCCAGGTTACAACCATAATGCATATAACCTGAGGATACAGACATCATTGTCAACTCAACAATACATCATTGCAGATGTCAAAAACAGATGAAAAAAAAGAGATAGGCTCTCCACCGCCAGCCCAAATTGTGGGATTACAAAAAAGTCTTGCATCAACTTTACATAAAGCAGATGGATTTATTTTTAAAAAAATGATTTCAGAAGAGATAGAAGAGTTCAGAGGTGTGGAGGGGTGTTCAGAATGAACTGACCTGCTACAGGGTACTTTATAAAGATGAGAAAAGGACCCTTGTCCTATCTTGAAAGAAATTATTTACTATTTGGAAAATCTACTACCATGATCAGTAGAACAAGTTTCTATTTTTGCAGCCTGCAAAGCTTCATGATCATACTATCGTTCCCCATTTAATGTTATGATATGCTTAAATTACTTTAACAAGGATGAGATAATACGGTCATTTAGAGATGCTTAATGTGAAAGGATATTGCACATAAAGGAATGTCGTATTTTTTAGAAGCTTTAACCAATCATGTTTGTTGAGGGCTTACTATGTGTAGAGCACTGTAATAATAATGATGGTATTTGTTATGCGTTTACTATGTGAGCACTGTACTAAGCACGATATAACAGAGTTGGTAGACACATTCCCTGCCCACATAAGCTTACAGTTTACAGGATGGATAGATTCATTCATTCATTCATTCATTCAATCCTATTTATTGAGCACTTACTGTGTTCAGAGCACTGTACTAAGTGCTTGGGAAGTACAAGTTGGCAACATAAGTTGGATAGATCCCGTCAAGATGGAATGGATCAAGAATGGATCCCAATTTATAATATCTAAGTCAATGGGTAACATCGTACCCCACAATACTGCAATTCAGGATATAGCCACATTTTCAAGGTACATAATTCTCCTGAATCATTTTCATGAGAAGCAGCGTGGCTCAATGGAAAGAGAACAGGCTTTGGAGTCAGAGGTTATGGGTTCAAATCCTGGCTCCTCCAATTGTCAGCTGTGTGACTTTGGGCAAGTCAACTTCTCTGTGCCTCAGTTACCTTATCTGTAAAATGGGAATTAATACTGTCAGCCCCCCGTGGGTCAACCTAATCACCTTGTATTCCCCCCAGCACTTAGAACAGTGCTTTGCACATAGTAAGCACTCAACAAATACCATCATCATTATTATTATTATTATCATCATCATCAATGGTATTTATTGAGGGCTTATTGGGTGTAGAGCACTGAAAGAGAATGATAGAGTGGAGCTGGTAGACACATTCCCTGTCCTCAGCAAGCTTAGTCTAGAGGGGGAAACAGACATCAATATAAATACATCTCATCTATCTTGCCACCGACTACTTGCCCATGTCCTGCAATGCCCTCTGTCTTTATAGCAACAGACAATCTTCCCACCTTCAAAGCCTTATTTAAAGTACATGTCCTCCAAAGAGGCCTTCCCCAATTAATATTTCATTTCCTCATCTCCTAACCCCTTCTGTGTCACCCTGGCACTCGGATTGGCACCCTTTATTTACCCCTCCCTCAGCACTTATGTACCTATCCATGATTCATTACTTAATTACTGTCTCCACCATAGACTGTAAACTCAAAGTAAGCAGAGAACAAGTCTATCAACTCTGCTATACTGTACTCTCCTAAGTGCTAGTACAGTGCTCTGAACACAATAAGTGTTCAATGTGATTGATTGGTCATATAATTTATATTATATAACTTAGAGATATGAATATGAAGGCTATGGGGTTGGGGCAAATATCAGATACCCAAAGGACACAGATCCAAGTGTGTAGATACAGAAGGGAGAGGGATCCAGGGAAAAGAGGGATTAATCAGTGAAACCCTCCTGGAGGCGGTGTCACTGCAAAAATTTTTGGAGGTGGAGAGGTGGTCTGACATGTAGGGAGGGAGAGGGAGCTCCAAGCCAGAGGATGATGATGGTATTTGTTAAGTGTTTACTATGTGCCAAGCACTGTTCTGAGCTCTGGGGAGATACAAGGTAATCAGGTTGACCCACTTGGGGTTCACAGCCTTAATCCCCATTTTACAGATGAGAAAACTGAGGCACAGAGAGCCCAAAATCACACAGCTGACAAATGGTGGAGCTATGATTAGAACCCATGACCTCTGACTCCCAAGCCCATGCTCTTTCCATTGAGCCACGCTGCCTCTCTCAAAGTTTGTTGTGGACAAGTGACATTTCTACCAACCCTGTTACTTTGTACTCTCCCAAACACTTAATACAGTGTTCTGCACAGAGTAAGGGCCCAATAAATGATTGACTGATTGAAAGGGAAGGGTGATGAGATAGATGTGATCAGGGCATAGTGGGCAAGCTGGCTCTAGAGGTGTGAAGTACACAGGCCGGAGCTGTAGTAGATGATCAGTGAAATAAGGTTGGAGGAGGCAAGCCAATTGAGTGCTTTGAACAAATGATAAAGAGTTTCTGTTTGATGGCCAGGAGGATGAGGAACTATTGGAGATTCTTGAGGATTAGGAGATATGGACTAAATTTTTTATAGAAAAATGGTCCATGCAGCCACGTGAAGTAGGGACTAGCACTTATCCTTTCCCACCATGATTAACATACCAGCCTCCTTGCTGACCTCCCTGCCTCCTGTCTCTCCCCACTCCAGTCCATACTTTCCTCTCCAGTCTGGATCCTTTTTCTAAAAAAGCATTCAGCCCATTTTTTTCCCATTCGTCAAGAACCTCTGGTGGTTGCCCATCTGCTTCCATATCAAAAAGAAACTCCTTACCGTTGGCTCTAAATCAATCACCTTGTCACCGCCTACCTCACCTCACTCTTCTCATATTACAACCCAGCCCACACACTTTGCTCCTCTTATTCATTCAATCGTACATATTGAGCGCTTACTGTGTGCAGAGCACTGTACTAAGCACTTGGGAAATACAAATTGGCAACATATAGAGACGGTCCCTACCCTACCTTACCCTAGAGCCTAGAAGGGGGAGACAGACAACAAAACAAAACATTAATAAAATAAAATAAATAGAATATGTACAAGAGAATAAATATGTACAAGAAAATAAATATGCCAACCTATCCACTGTACCTCGATCTCACCAATCTCACCACTGACTTCTAGCCCATGTCCTGCCTCTAGCCTGGAACATCTTTTACATTTACATCTCCCATCATATTCAACAGACAATTACTCTCCCCACCTCTAAAGCCTCATTGAAGGCATAGCTCCTCCAAGAGTGGGTATCATTGGAGAATGGAAGAGGACCCAGTCATTGGTTTTGATTGAGTGCCTATTCCCTGAAGATAACTGCGCTATTTATCTGGAAGAGTACCTCAGAATAAGTAAGTGAAGAAAGTAGACACAATCATAAGGTAGGCTACTTCTGGAGCAGTCGAGTGGAGAAACAGCAAAGGAGAGGCTATTTGGGGATTAGGGGAACAGAAAATCCTATAGGAACAAGAAAAGGGATTACATGGCGGAGGGGAGAGGAGGTATGGCTTCAAAGCCATCCTAAAAATCCACCTCTACCAGGAAGTCATTCCCTGCCCAATCTCTTCCTCTTTGGTCATGCCTAAGAGCCACAGATCTTTTTATTCATTTCATTTTTTGTTCATATTTAACATCTATTTGGTTCATCTGTTGCATCCGGCTTACATTCTTATTCATTCAGTCAATCCTATTTCTTGAGCACTCACTGGAAAGTATAATACAGCAATCAATCAATCAATCGTATTTATTGAGCGCTAACTGTGTGCAGAGCACTGTACTAAGCACTTGGGAAGTACAAGTTGGCAACATATAGAGACAGTCCCTACCCAACAGTGGGCTCACAGTCTAAAGGAGAGATGATACCTGCCCATAAGCTCACAGTCTAGAAGAGGGGGAAACTGATATCAATACAAGTAAACAGGCATCAATATAAATGTATGAAATTTATGTATGCCAGTACCCATCATCATATATTCATTCATTCAATTGTATTTATTGAACGCTTACTGTGTGCAGAGCACTGTACTAAATGCTTGGGAAGTACAAGTCGGCAACATATAGAGACAGTCCCTACTCAACAATAGGCTCATAGTGAGCTCTTTGAGGGTGGGAATCATCCCTTTGACTTTCCTAGTGTTCATTCATTCATTCAATCATATTTACTAAGCACTTGGGAAGTACAAGTCGGCAATATATAAAGACGGTCCCTACCCAACAATGAGCTCACAGTCTAGAAGGGGGAGACAGACAACAAAACATGTAGACAGGTGCCAAAACCGTTAGAATAAATAGAATTATGGCTAAATGCTCATCATTAATAAAATAGAGTAGTAAATATGTACAACATAAATAGAGTGATAAATATGTACAGATATATACAAGTGCTGTAGGGAGTGGAAGGAGGTAGGGTGGGGGGGCAATGGGGAGGAGGTGAGGAAAAATGGGACTCAGTCTGGGAAGGCCTCCTGGAGGAGGTGAGTTCTCAGTAGGGCTTTGAAGGAAGGGAGCTTGGCAGATGTGTGGATGGAGGGCATTCCAGGCCAGGCAACACATAGAGACGGTGCCTACCCAACAAGGGGCTCACAGTCAAGAATGTGCCCAAGTGCTTAGTCCAGTGCTCTGTGCAACAGAGGCCCTCAAATACTAATGATGATGATATTGTATGATTACAATTGTGCTTGCCTGTTTCCACCATCAGACTGAAAACTCCTTGAAGCTAGGAGTTATCTCAGTCACCTAAGACCTGTTTTCTATTTCTTTGTCCTTCATTGCAGAGAAACTGCATGACCTAGAGGGCAGAGCACAGTCGTAGGAGACAGAGCAGCTGAGTTCTAATACTGGTTTCACCATTTACCTGCTATGTGACCTTGGAAAAAAATCACTTAACCTCTCTGTTCCTCAGTTCCCTCATCTTTAAATTAGAGATTTGATACCCATTCTCCCGCCTAGACTGTGAGTTTTGTGTGGAACAAGGACTATGTCCAATTTGCATATACTCTATCTACTCCAGGGCATAATATAATGTTTGGCACATTTTGCCTATTACTAATCTATTTTAATGCCCATCTTCCCCTGTAAGGATTGTAAGCTCCTTATGGACAGGTATCTGTTCTACCAACACTGTACTTTCCCAAGTGCTTAATACAGTGCTCTGTATACAATAACACTTAAAAATTGCTTGATAATAAAAATTGGATACCATTAATTATTATTTTCATCTGAATACTGAGTCTTCTCCTTCCTTGTTAATTTCTGCAGGGGTGCCACCAGAACCAGTTGCACTACCATTTCTCACAGACTTGACTGAGAGTGTAACTTTTTTTTCCCTGAAGTTGGAGCTAAGCTTTTACATTTTGGCTGGTTTACGATGCTTAGAAGGGCAGCCATTGCCTCCCCATCCTGCTCCAACTCCCACCCTCCTCCTCCATCTCTCCTTCTCTCCCTACTGCTCCTACATCTCTCCTTCTCCCCCTCCATCTCCCACCCTCCTTTTCTGCTTCCTTCCCCACCTCCTGTGGTGGAAGACATATTCTGGAGGTCACTATGATGTCCTTGTCATCTGTGTTGAGTGCAAGTCCTTTTTCCAGAACCTGCCTGGATCTCTTTGGCTTTTGTCATCTCATCACTGGTCATGCATGATTTGGCCTTGATTAATATGATGATCCCCACTAGGTTTTTGTAGGCCTCCAGTCCATTCAAATCATGGGGACCATCAAGTTGCTATAGATGCTCGACAAAAAATAGTGTTTTAAAAAAATCTAGAAGTTCTGATGATTGTAGCTTTATGGTCACTTATATGTAGTGTAGTTCAATGAGTAAATGTTAACCCCAAAGTAGTTGTGTATACCTGGAAGTACTCCTAGAAGCCTACAAATGCCCAAGACACTAAACTGCCAGATTTGGGAAAAAAAAAAACCAAAAAACAAACTAGCAGGAAACAGATTTAGTGTTAAAAGTTATGGGGGAATGGTAGCTCTAATAACTTCTTGATGAAAAGCATTATTTCATACGCAGCGTGTTTTCCCCCCTTCTAAATAGACAATAAATACACAAAGGGATGACAGTCATTGCGCACAAGGGAAATGTTTAATATGAAGAGAGTGATCAGTGCTGCCAACCACCTTAAATCTAATTGTTCATTATAAACATTATACTGAAATCTAGCAGGTCTCTCAGACAGAAAAAGCATTAACACAACCTCCTCTCCATTTATTGAATACTGTCCTCTTAAGAATTAATAAAACAAAACAGGAGTCTGGGTTCTCTTAAAGAGGAGCTATAACCTGTGACATGCAATGTACAAAAAATAGATCTTCTGAAAGGACAGGTTGTCCAATATTATTTTAATGCATTCAGAAAATCCTATTTAATAACTTCAACCCGTTATGTTACCAATGCCTACTCCAAGAAAAATCTGGATAGAGTGTAGCCAAAATTTTCCCAGTAAGAGAAAACAAAATGAGCATAAAGAAAGGTCAACCCATTGAAACTATGAAAGCTTATTTGGATTTGAAATGACCTGAAAGGTCACATTTTGATGAAATACTGCTGAGTTCCTGTGGAAACCCTCAGAGAAATAAAAAGAAAAATCTTTACAGAAATACATCATTGAAGGGCACTCCAAATTCCATGAAATATCATTCATCTTTGGCTTCCCATTACAAATGTATGTTCCTTTGGTTAAAAAAATAAAATAAAACAACACTAAGCATATGGCCACAAATCACTCCAGCTTTGTTTCCACTTTCACATATGGCTTACAAATTATCCTAAACAGTATCATTCTGGGTCAGACCAATTGTCCATCCTACTCAATATTCTGCCTCCAATAGTGGCCCCAGAGGATATTTAGAGGAATAACAATATCATTGTCAGAATATTCTAATTACTCTGTACAAAGTGATCAATAAAAACCATTGATTGATTAATCATCAACTTTCTTGACTGGCACCTTTTTGGCTATTACTTGTCCTTTGGCTCATGTTCTCTAGAGTCTATTACTGCAGCTAAAGGTGAAGAGTAGGGATGGCATTTTTAGCTCTGTTGGATTTAGATACTCTCCCCCAAGCCCCACTTTTGTGGGAGAATTATTCTGATAGTTGTGGCTTTACAGCTCTAGATAAATCATGAAATAAGTTGGTACGGTAAATTTACAGCCTTACAATGGAGATTTCCACCCAGCAGATGACATGTTTACTTTGCTGACCTTAGGAAACGCAAAAGGTCCCATACACTCTAGGACAGTTCCATATATTGCCTTCTTTGAGGATTAATCAGCTCTTGAACAGTCCACCACTTTACAGTTGGCAGAAGACATCTAGTCACCAAAACTAGGGTGAGATCTCAAACCTTTGGAGCCAATCTGTAGAGGCTGATTCTCTCTGAGAAGCAACATTACCTAGTGGAAAAAGCAGTAAGAGGAACTAGGTTTTAATCTCAACTTCATTTTCCTGCTGTGTGAACTTGGGCAATTCATTTCATTTCTCTGTGCCTCAGTTTCTTCTGTGAAGATTAAATGGCTGTTAAGGATCTGCCCTTTCTCCCTGCTTAGACAGTGAGCTCCCTCTGGTACAGGGATGGTGTCTGATCACAGTGAGCATTTAAATACTACAATTATTAGCTGGGCCAAAGCTTCCCATTTCAAGCTGCAGTTATGGCTGTATATGCCATCGATTTGGAATCTATCAAATCAGAGGAGGAACCAGTCGGGACCAGGTAGTTGGAGAAGACAACTCAAGGCCATTTGGAGGTCAGAGGTATGGACAAATGTTCCTGGGAGAGCAAGGCACAGGGAAATCTCAGAGCTGTGACACTGGATGGTCAGAGGGAGGGATTCATTCATTCATTCAGTCATATTTATTGAGCGCTTACTGTGTGAAGAGCACTGTGCTAAGCACTTGGGAGAGTAAAAATACAAGGGATCAGAGATGATCCTGAGTGAGGGTTGGAAACCCTGAAGGTTTGTTGCCCAGTGGGTGAGAAACACCCTACTGAGAGCTCACCTCCTCCAGGAGGCCTTCCCAGACTGAACCCCCTCCTTCCTCCCCCCTTCCTCCCCCTCCCCATCCCCCCCGCCTTACCTCCTTCCCTTCCCCACAGCACCTGTATATATGTTTGTACATATTTATTACTCTATTTAACTTGTACATATCTATTCTATTTATTTTATTTTGTTAATATGTTTTGTTTTGTTCTCTGTCTCCCCCTTCTAGACTGTGAGCCCACTGTTGTGTAGGGACCGTCTCTATATGTTGCCAACTTGTACTTCCCAAGCGCTTAGTACAGTGCTCTGCACACAGTAAGCGCTCAATAAATATGATTGAAAGAAGGAAAGAAGAAACACCACTGAGAAATCCTGGCATCTGAAGGATTCAGAGAATTTGAGGTGCTTCAAGAGAAGACGAGAAAGGACCAAACAAATATGAGTCCCAGAACTTATTTATTTATATTAATGTTTATCTCCCCCTCACTGTGGATGGAGACTGTGTCTGTTTATTGTTACATTGTACTCTCCCTACACTTAATACATTGCTCTGCACACAATAAGCACTCGCTAAATACAATTTAATGATTGAACGATGAAAGCCTGCAGGAAGCTGCAGAGAGTCCTGGGATGGGGGCTGAGGGGGGAGAATGGGGGAGATTATTAAATTAAGGGAAAGGCAGAATCTGGACCAGATTTTTTTCCAATGCTGCCAAATCAAGAATACTATTAAACATTAGTGCAATCTCTGATCTTGGTATTCATTCATCAATTCATTCAATCATATTTATTGAGCACCTGCTGTGCACAGAACACTGTACCAAGAGCTTGGGAAGTACGAGTCACCAACATATAGAGACAGTCCCTACCCAACAATGGGCTCACAGTCTAGAAGGGGGAGACAGACAACAAAACATGTAGACAGGTGTCAATAACATCGGAATAAATAGAATTATAGCTATATGCACATCATTAACAAAATGAATAGAACAGTAAATATGTACAAGTAAAATAAATAGAGTAATAAATCTGTACAAATATATACAAGTGCTGTGGGGAGGGGAAGGAGGTAGGGTGGGGGGGATGGGGAGGCAGAGAGGAAAAAGGGGGCTCAGTTTGGTAAGGCCTCCTGGAGGAGGTGAGCTCTAGCATCAATATGAAAATAATTATAGATATGAACACATCATTAATAAAATGAATGGAATAATTAATATGTACATATATACACAAGTGCCGTGGGGCGGGGAGGGGGGTAGAGCAGAGGGAGAGAGTTGGGGTGACGGGGAGGGGAGGAGATCCCCTTCTGTTCTCTATTTACACTCACTCCCTAGGTGAACTCATTCGCTCCCATGGCTTCAACTATCATTTCTATGCTGATGACACCCAAATCTACATCCCTGCCCCTGCTCTCTCTCCCTCCCTCCAGGCTTGTATCACCTCCTGCCTTCAGGACATCTCCATCTGGATGTCTGCCCACCATCTAAAACTCAACATGTCCAAGACTGAACTCCTTATCTTCCCTCCCAAACCCTTCCCTCTCCCTGACTTTCCCATCACTGTTGATGGCACTACCATCCTTCCTGTCTCACAAGCCCTCAACCTTGGTGTCATCCTCGACTCCGCTCTCTCATTCACCCCTCATGTCCAATCCATCACCAAAACCTGCCGGTCTTACCTCTGCAACATAGCCAAGATCTGCCCTTTCGTCTCCATCCGAACTGCTACCTTACTCGTTCAATCTCTCATCCTATCCCGACTGGATTACTGGATCAGCCTCCTCTCTGATCTCCCATCCTCCTGTCTCTCCCGACTTCAGTCTATACTTCATGCTGCTGCATGGATCACCTTTGTGCAGAAACGCTCTGGGCATGTTACTCCCCTCCTCAAAAATCTCCAGTTGCTACCAGTCAACCTACACATCAGGCAAAAGCTCCTCACACTCGGCTTCAAGGCTGTCCATCACCTAGCCCCCTCCTACCTCACTTCCCTTCTTTCCTTCTACAGCCCAGCCCGCACCCTCTGCTGCTAACCTCCTCACTGTGCCTCGTTCTCGCCTGTCCCTCCATCGACCCCCGTCCCATGTCCTCCCCCTGGCCTGGAATGCCCTCCCTACACACATCCACCAAGCTAGCTCTCTTCCTCACTTCAAAGCCCTACTGAGAGCTCACCTCCTCCAGGAGGCCTTCCCAGACTGAGCCCCCTCCTTCCTCTCCCCCTCCTCCCCCCCATCCCCCCACCTTACCTCCTTCCCCTCCCCACAGCACCTGTATATATATATATATATATATATATATATATATATATATGTTTGTAGATATTTATTAGCCTATTTTACTTGTACATATTTATTCTATTTATTTCATTTTGTTAATACGTTTTGTTTTGTTGTCTGTCTCCCCCTTCTAGACTGTGAGCCCGCTGTTTGGTAGGGACCATCTCTATATGTTGGCAACTTGTACTTCCCAAGCGCTTAATACAGTGCTCTGCACACAGTAAGCACTCAATAAATACGATTGAATGAATGAATGAATGAACAGAGGTAGTAGGGGCTGGAGATGTTTTCGGTGCTTGGGAGACAGATGGACCTGTGAAGCCACAGAATGGGAGGGGACCCCTTCTTCACAAGTGTCCTGTAGCTAGCCTAAGAAAGGGGTGACCCCTGTGTATCCCTTCACCTTCAGGAAGATGCCTGGACTTCGGACAATCAAGAGCAGTAGCAATATAGATTGTATTAGGCAAAGATTCCCCAGCCTGACATTCCCAGGAAGGGAAAAACAGGGGGACTTTAGGAACCAGGGTCAAGTAGATGGGGGCACTCAGAAGTCTACCTTTTGGCTTTCTCTTTCCCCTCCTGAGTGTGGGGGCAGGTTGAAGTGAACTTCATTTCCTATAAATGCAGGTGCCACATCTCAGCCATGACGATCCAGTGGCAAAGGCCGAGAGAGGGAGGTAGAGCAATTAAAAATAAAAATATCATATATGAAATAATCTGGTACCAGAACTCAACAAGGGTGAACCAGCTGAAAAATGGACTGCCCCTGGGGTAAACATGAGAAAAGGTCAGACACATACCCTGTCCTACACTGGGCTCACAGATAAAGTAGAAGGGAGGGCAGGTATTAAATTCACATTTTACACATCCCTTTTTTGCACATATCTTATCTCAACTTCTGAGTCAGACTCCTCGCTGATCTCCCTGCCTCCAATCTATCCCTCCACAAGTCTACTGCCTTTCACTCTTCTGCCGAGATCACCTTGATAAAAAAAAAATACAGCCCAAATCTCCCCATTCCTCAAAAACTTCTAGTGGTTACCCACCTACCTCCACATTGAGCAAACAGCTTACCATTGGCTTTAAGGCACTCAATCAGCTCTCCCCCTTGCTTGATATCCTTCTACAATCCAGTCCACAGAGTTGGTCCAACACAACATAATCATAGTACATCAATCTCACCAGTCTCAGCCACCAACTCCTTTCCCTCATCCTCCAGCTGGCCTGGAACCACCTCCCCCTCTATATAATAAAAATGATGATAATAGCACTTGTTAAATGCTTACTGTGTGATAAGCACTGTTCTAAACACTAGGGTGGATACAAGTCAATCAGGTTGGACACAGTCCCTGTCCCATACAGTCCTCACAGTCTTAATCCCCATGTTAAAAATGAAGTAACTGAGGACTAGAGAAGTGAAGCAATTTGCCCAAGGTCACACAGCAGACATGTAACAGAGCCGGGATTAGAACCCAAGCCCTCCTGACTCCCAAGTCCATTCTCTATTAAGTCACGCTGCATCTCCATATGTTGCCGACTTGTACTTCTCAAGTGCTTAGTTCAGTGCTCTGCACACAGTAGGCGCTCAATAAATACGATTGAATGAATACCCAACAGACCACCATTTTCCCCAATTCAAAGCTCCATTGAAATCATGTCATACCAGAGACCTTCTCTGCCTATCCCCTTATCTCCCCACCCTATTTTCCCTCCCTTTTGTGCCATCTATGCACTTGGTTCTGTACCCCTTAAACACTCTGGTACTTACCGCTCCCCGGCCTCCACAACAGTTATATACATAGCCTTATCCTCTGTTATTTGCTTCATCTGTAATATTGTTCAGTGTCTGTCTCCCCCTGGAGAGTTTAAGCTCCTGATTAGCAGGGATCATGCCTAATAAATCTATTTAATTGTCCTCTCCCAAGCACTTAATGCAGTTACTGCATCAGCCTCCTCTCAGATCTCCCGTCCTCCTGTCTCTCCCCACTTCAGTCTATACTTCACACTGCTGCCTGGATCACCTTTGTATAGAAATGCTCTGGGCATGTTACTCCCCTCCTCAAAAATCTCCAGTGGCTGCCAGTCAACCTACACATCAAGCAAAAACTCTTCAATCTCGGCTTTAAGGCTGTCTATCACCTCACCCCCTCCTACCTCACCTCCCTTCTCTCCTTCTCCAGCCCAGCCTGCACCCTCTGCTCCTCTGCCGCTAACCTCCTCACTGTACCTCGTTCTCACCTGTCCCACCATCAACCCCCAGCCCATGTCCTCCTCCTGGCCTGGAATGCCCTCCCTCCACACATCCGCCAAGCTAGCTCTCTTGCTCTCTTCAAAGCCCTACTGAGAGCTCACCTCCTCCAGGAGGCCTTCCCAGACTGAGCCCCATTTTTCCTCTCCTCCTCCCCAAGCCCCCTACCCTACCTCCTTCCCATCCCCTCCCCCACAGCACTTGTATATATGTTTGTACAGGTTTATTACTCTATTTTACTTGTACATATTTACTATTCTGCTTATTTTGTTAATGATGTGCATCTGGCTTTATTTCTATTTATTCTGAGAACTTGACACTGTCCACATGGTTTATTTTGTTGTCTGTCTCCCCCTTCTAGACTGTAAGCCCGTTGTTGGGTAGGGACTGTCTCTATATGTTGCCAACTTGTACTTCCCAAGTGCTTAGTACAGTGCTCTGCACATAGTGAGCGCTCAATAAGTACGATTGAATGAATGAATGAAATGTTCTGCATACAGTAAGCACTAGTAAATATCACTGATTCATTGATTTTAAAGTTGAGGAAACTGAGGCACAGAGAAGTTAAAGGACTTGCCCCAGGTCTCAAAGCAGGCAAGTAGGGGAACTGTGATTAGAACCCAGGTCTCTGATTCTCAGGCCCATAGTCTTACCTCAAAGACATGCTACTTTCTCCACATTGAAAGCAATCCTGGTCTAGTTTGCTTTTGATAATATAAAAAAGGTTGATGCAAAAAGAACTACCCCCACTACATATAAATAGTTCATCTTCCACAAGTATTTAGGGAGATTAATGCCCTGTCACTGTGACCATTTTGATATTCAACAGGCCTCTTAATTCTTTATATGCCTTGTTTTCTAGGAAATATTTGAACAACATTTTTGTAACCTCATGATTTTAATACCAAACGTTCCAAGAATACATGATAAACTGTGCCATGCATTTCTAAATTTATAATTCAGGGCTAAATTTTTGAGAATCTTTTTGTTCATGTTGCCTGTTTATGTATCTGCAATTTGATTATATGCTCAAAATTATGAATTTGAAATTATTCCACCTGTTAGGGAATAACTTCCAGTTGGCCTTATCCTAGGTGTGAAAAATTGTCCCTTGAACTATCTTGCTTTTCAACATATCTCCAGGCTCTGTGAATAGTTAGCAAAACATTTTCTGGAGACCCGTATTTCACTAGTTAATTAAATCTTTCTCAAAAGATATTTAAAAATAAATCAGCTGTTGCAGAAATGTCCTTCTCACTCTCCTGGTTTAGTTAATAATACCAGCAACAAAGGTTTTTTCTCTGTTGGATTTCAGATACTTGCTCCCAAATTGGCTTGAAAGATTTTAACACAAGAAAGGTTTCCTGATTTCTCACCAAATACTGGAGAGTTTAATGTTTGCTATGTTAAAAAGGAGGGCTCTAGGCAATCCTCTTGCTCCAGGGTATAAATTAAATGCCAGTTTAGGAAGTGAAGGAATTTTCCTCCCATGATATTATAAAACTGACCAACTTCATTATGGGTAATAGCACCAGAGGTGGGTTGCCAGATTAGATCATCTCTTTTGACATAGAAATTATTTTCCCTCTCTTCATCCACTGATACACCCTAAGAATAAAGGGTATGAAATATCGTTAGGGATCATATTACATGGAAAAGCCTTATAAACCAATGCATAAATGGATGTCTAGGCTAATTGCAGATTTCCCTATTGAGTTACAGTATTAAAGTAGCTGGGTGAAAGCATTTGGGAAAATTTCTGATGGAAGAGAATAAATTCTGACGATCTTCTAGGATATCACTCCTTCATATTATTAGAGAAATGGAGTCAGAACCACCTGCTGAGTGGCCTTGGACTTAACTGCATGCTATCTAGCATCAATAATCAACAATCCATTGTTAAGGTAGTAAATAGATTTTTATCTTCGATGTTTTCTCTCATTTAAATAGTTCTGTCAACAACTTCATTTTTTTTTTTATTTTTTGGTATTTGTTTAGCACTTACTACGTGTCAAGCATTGTTTTAAGCCCTGGGATAGATATAAGTTAATCAGGATGGATACAGTTCCTGTCCTACATGGGACCCACAGTCTATACAGGAGGGAAAATGGGTATTGAATGCCCATTTTGCAGGTGAGAAAACTGAGGTTCAGAAAAGTGATTTGCCCAAGATCACACAACATGCAAGTGTTAGAGAGGGGATTAGAACCCTCTGGTTCCCAGGCCTAAGCTTCATCTGCTAGGCAAGTCTTCTTCTCTTGAAAAAACAAAGACTAATGAAAAGGCAGAAGATAGGGATAAAATTGGGATTAATTTTAGGGCTAAGGGTTCATTCTTTCAATCGCATTTATTGAGCGCTTATTGTGTGCAGAGCACTGTACTAAGCACTTGGGAAGTACAAGTTGGTAACATATAGAGATGGTCCCTACCCAACAGCAGGCTCACAGTGGGTTGATTCAATAAGGGGAGGATTCTGGTTTAAAAATTAGGGATCATCAGTATTTCTTGGTATCTAATTATTTGATGCTTAATTTTTAATTATGTATTTTTCCATTTACACTTAGGTCAGCAGGAAAAGAGTTTATGTAAAATGAATCTAAATCTACATGAAATGAATATTTCCAGTTAGACTATATCGTTTGGCCTAAACTCTATTTCCTTATCTGCACTGAGCACTGTTAGGATGCGGGTGAGAGAAACATCTGGCCTCTTCCTTATGATGCCCCAAACTACCTTTCCAGGATTAACCTTTCTCCTTCTCTGTAGTTAAACATTTCCTCCTGTTTGGGGACATCTTGATTTGGATGTCCTGCTGACACCTCAGATTTAACATGTCCAAAACAAAAATTCTCATCTTCCCCTCCAAGTCTCTCATCCACCCACTTATCTCATAGTTACAAAAAACAGTACCATCCTCCCTATCCCACAAACTTTGGCATCATCCTTGATTCACCTCATATTCAACCTGCATATTCAGTTTGTCACCAAATCCTATTGGTTCTACCCTCACATCAAGATCCTTCCTTTTGTCTTCATCCAAACTGCTGTCACACTGACTGAAGCATTTATCATATCCCACCTTAATATGATTCTTTGTTTATCAGTTTATAATCAGTTTCTTTGCTGATCTCCTTGCCACTTGTCTCTTCCCACAACAGTCCACACTTCACTCTGTTGCCCATACCATTTTCCTAAAAAATAGTTCTGTGGTCATCTTTCTATTCCTCAAAACACTCCAACAGTTGCCCAACAAACAGAAACATCTTACTGTTAGCTTTACGATATGTAATCAGTTCTCCCCTACCTACTTAGCTTTGCTCATCACAACATAGTCCACACATTTTTTTCAAGTGTTAACTATGTGCCAGACACTGTTCTAAGCTCTGGAGTAGATACAAGCTAATCATATTAGACTCAGTCCATGTCCCATATGCAGCTCATAGTCTTAGTCCCAATTTTACAAATGACTTAAGTGACTTGCCCGAGGTCACACAGCAGAAAAGGGGTGAAATTGGGACTAGAACCCAGGTTCATCAGACTCCCAGGTCTATTTTGCATCCACTGGACAACACCACTTCTAGTATTTTGCTCCTCTAACAACTTACCAACTACCTACTGACATACTTTATTTCAGTTGTCTGCCTGTGAAAACTTTTCACCCATCCTTCCTCTGGCCTGGAATTCCTTTCTCTTCACAGCTGATATGACACCCATCTCCTGATATTAAAGCCCTACTAAAAGTGCAACTCGTCCAAGAAGTGTTCCCTGACTTACCTATTATTTTCCCACCCTATTTTGTCTCCTTCTGCATTATCTATGCATTTGGGTTTGTTCCTTTTAAGCACTTTACCACCCCACCTGCAGTTGACTTTGTACGTGTCCTTATACTTTGCTACTTTCCATATCTGTAATTTATTTTCATATCTGTCTCTCCCTGTTATAAACTACTTGGCAGGGATTATACCTATCAATTCTATGACGTTTAGCTTTCCCCAGTACTTAGCACAGTGATCTGCAGACAGTAAGCATTCAGGAAATGCCACGGACTATTGTACTGTACTCTCCCAAGCACTTAGTAAACACTTTTGTACATGGTAAGCACTCAATCATATTTACTGAATGCTTACTGTGTGCAAAGCACTCTACTAAGTGTCCGGGAGACTACAGTATAATGGAGTTGGTAGATATGTTCCTTGCCCACAACGAGTTTACAGTTTAGAAAGATGAGGTTACAGTCAAGAGTCAATCATTTGTTGAGCGCTTGCTGTGTGCAGAGAACTGTACAAAGCACTTGGGAGAGTACAGCATGACAGATACATTCCCTGCCTACAGTGAGTTTACAGTCTGGAGGGGGAGGCAGACATTAATATAAATAAATTACAGATATATGCACAAGTGCTGTGGAGCTAGGAGGGGTGAATGAATAGGGAAAAAGTGAGGGTGACATGAAGGGAGTGGACAAAAAAAGAAGAGGACTTCATCAGGGAAGGCCTCTTGGAAGAGATGTGCCTTCAGCGTAGCTAAATGGAAAGAGCCAGGGCTTGGGAGTCAGAGGTCATGGGTTCAAATCCCAGCTCCTCCAATTGTCAGCTGTGTGACTTTGGGCAAGTCACTTCACTTCTCTGTGACTCAGTGACCTCATCTGTAAAATGGGGGTTAAGACTGTGAGCCCCACGTGGGACAACCTGATCACTTTATATCCTCCCCAGCATTTAGAACAGTGCTTTGCACATAGTAAGCACTTAACAAATGCCATTATTAATAATAATAATAATAATAAAAGGTAGGGAGAGTAATTGTCTATCGAATATAAAGTGGGGCAGTTGGGGGTGGGAGGGGAATTCCAGGCCAGAGGCAGGAAGTGGGCAAGAGCTTGGTGGTGCGATAGACAAAATTGAGGTACAGTGAGCATTTGAGGAGCAAAGTGTGAAGGCTGGGTTGTAGGAGGAGAGTAGCAATGGGGGCAAGGTGATTAAGTGCTTTAAAGCTGATGGTAAGCAGTTTCTGTTTGATGCAAAGGTGGATGGGCAACCACTGGAGGTTCTTGAGGAGAGGAGAAACATAGATTGAATGTTTTTGTAGAAAAATGATCTGAGCAGCAGCGTGAAGAGTGGGAAGAGACAGGAAGCTGTGAGGTCAGCAAGGAGGTTAATAATAATAATAATGGCATTTGTTAAGCGCTATGTGCAAAGCACTGTTCTAAGCACTGGGGGGGAATACAAGGTGGTCACATTGTCCCACATGGGGCTCACAGTCTTAATCCCTATTTTACAGATGAGGTAACTGAGGCTCAGAGAAGTTAAGTGACTTGCCCAAGGTTACACAGCAGACATGTGGGGTAGCAGGATTAGAACTCATAACCTTTGACTCCCAAGCCCGGGCTCTGTCTACTGAACCACGCTGCCTAAAGGTCAGATAGGATAAGGATGGGTTATATTTCTAGACTGTGAGCCCGCTGTTGGGTAGGGACCGTCTCCATATGTTGCCATCTTGTACTTCCCAAGGCCTTAGTACAGTGCTCTGCACACAGTAAGCGCTCAATAAATACGATTGAGTGAATGAATTTGAGCTTTTCATTTCCTTTTGCACATACCCTACACACGTATTTATTCCATCCCTTCTCTGACTTTAGAAGCCTAATGACAGCATGTCTCCTGTTGTTCACCCGAATATCCTGTGTTTTAGCACACATCTCCAACTCAAGTGCTTCCAATAATTGCCCATCTTTCTCCACATCAAGGAGAAATTCCTCATCATTGGATTCAAGGCATTCAACCATCTCCCTCCAGTTTACTTATCTTGGTTCTCTCACTCCAACCCAGGAGACACTTTCCTTCTCTGATAGCAACCCCCACACCTTCTCATGTTCTCACCTCAACTGCCATTTCCCCCTTCCTCATGCCTTCCCTCCTACCTTATAGTTCCTCCTCTTTCCTGAGAGAATTGCACTCCCCACCTTCGAATCCCCCCCAGAAGTCATTTCTCCAGGAATTCTTCACTGACTAAGCTCTTATCCACCTCCCCTATTTTCCGTCCCTGCTGCTTCATCCATGCACTTAGTCCCCACCCCCAAACTTACATACCTATCCATACCAATCAATCAATGGTATTTCTTAAGTGCTTACTGGGCACAGAGCACTGCATTGAGTGACTGGGAAAGGTCACCTGGGTTGGTAAAAATGATCCCTGCCCATATGGAGTTTACAGTGCAGATGGGTGGATGGACATTAAAATAAATTATGGACAGGGAAATGGCAGAGTTTAAGTATTGCATATTCATTCATTTATTCATTCAATTGTATTTATTGAGCGCTTATTGTGTGCAGAGCACTGTACTAAGCGCTTGGGAAGTACAAGTTGGCAACAAATAGAGACGGTCCCTACCCAACAGCGGGCTCACAGTCTAGAAGGGGGAGACGGACAACAAAACAAATTGACAAAATGAAATAGAATAAATATGTACAAGTAAAATAAATACATAGAGTAATAAATCTGCACAAACATATATACATATATAAAGGTGCTGTGGGGAGGGGAAGGAGGTAAGGCGGGGAAGGGGATGAGGAGGGGGAGAGGAAGGAGGGGGCTCAGTCTGGGAAGGCCTCCTGGAGGAGGTGAGCTCACAGTAGGGCTTTGAAGGGAGGAAGAGAGCTAGCTTGGCGGATGTGCGGAGGGAGGAGGGCATTCCAGGCCAGGGGAAGGATGTGGGTTTGGGGACAACGGCGGGACAGATGAGAAGGTTAGCAGCAGAGGAGCGGAGGGTGCGGGCTGGGCTGGAGAACGAAAGAAGGAAGGTGAGGTAGGAGGGGGCAAGGTGATGGAAAGCCTTGAAGCCAAGAGTGAGGAGTTTTACCTGATGCGTAGGTTGATCGGTCTCTTGCTCACATCCTGCCTCTGGCCTAAAATGCCCTCTTTTCTCATATCAGACAGATAATAGAGAAACAGCATGGCTTAATGGAAAGAGCCCGGGCTTTGGAGTCGGAGGTCGTGGGTTCAAACTCTGGCTCTGCCAGTTGTCAGCTGTGTGACTTTGGGCAAGTCACTTAACTTCTCTGGGCCTCTGTTACCTCATCTGTAAAATGGGGATTAAGACTGTGAGCCCCCATAGGACAACCTGATCACCTTGTAACCTCCCCAGTGCTTAGAACAGTGCTTTGTACATAGTAAGCGCTTAACAAATACCATTATTATTATTATTATTATTGGTAGCCACTGGTGATTACTGTGGGCATGATGGTGGGTGAAAAGTGCTTAAGGGATACAGATCCAAGTGCTTAGACAATGCAGAGAGGAGGGCAGGGAGGGGAAATGAGGGTTGCAGGGAAAGCTTATTGGAAGAAATGTGATTTCAAGAGGGTTTTGAAGGTGGGGGAGAGTGTTGTACTCTCAAATATGAAGGGGGAGACAATTCTAGGCCAGAGGAAGGACGTGGGCAAGGGATAGGAGATGGAATAAATGAGTTCAAGGTAAAGTTGAGTAAACTGGTGTTAGAGGATTGAAGTATGCTGACTGGGTTGCAGTAGTAGGTTAACCAGGTGAGC
Organism: Tachyglossus aculeatus; assembly: GCF_015852505.1. Taxonomy (NCBI): domain Eukaryota; kingdom Metazoa; phylum Chordata; class Mammalia; order Monotremata; family Tachyglossidae; genus Tachyglossus; species Tachyglossus aculeatus. The sequence continues at coordinate 86,924,543 of NC_052066.1, forward strand.
TAGGATGATTGAATCAATGAGGACATTCTGTTGATGCAGAGGTGGATGGGCAATCACTGGAGGTTTTTGAGGTGTTGGAAGATGTGGACTGAATGGTTTTTGAGAACAATTATCTGGCGACCCGAATGAACTATTGACTAGAGAGGGAAGAGACAGAAGGCAGGGAGGTCAGCAAGGATATTGTTGCAGTAGTTAAGGCAGGATATAAATCCTTGGATCACTGTGGTAGCAGATTGGTTAGAGAGGAAAGAACAGATTCTAGAGGTGTTGTAAAGGTAGAAATAATATTTGATGACATAGACTGTACCAGTTGAATGAGAGAGTTGAGTCAAGGATAATGCCAAAGCTCTGGGCTTACAAAACTGGGAGAATAGTGGTGTTGCCTACAGTAATGATGATAATAATAATAATAATAATAATAATAATAATAATAATGGTATTTGATAAGCACTTATTATGTGCCAAGCACTGTTTTAAGCAATGGGGTAGATACAAGGTAATCAGGTTGTCCCATGTGGGGCTCACAGTCTTAATCCCCATTTTATAGATGAGGTAAGAGGTTAAATGACTTACCCAAACTCACACAGCTGATAAGTGGTGGAGAGGAATTAGAACCCATGACCTCTGACTCCCAAACCCATGCTCTTTCCCTTAGCTATGCTGCTTCTCAGTGATAGGAAGGTCAGGCGGAGAATAGGGTTTGTGCTACCACTTGTCCATTGCCAGAGAGATTGCTCTTAGATCTAAAATCTAATAGTTTAATTGATCCCCATATGATTTTTTTTCCATTGCAGTGCCATTATCTCAATTCTAAAGCTTTCATGTGGTAAGAGTTGGAAATAAAAAAGTGACTCATGCCAGCAATCCAATTCAAACTATCACTAAGCCATCCTTCCATTACATGTAATGGACTTCCATTTCTATCTCCCGCATTGGACTGCAATCTCCTGGAGGGCAGGGAATGTGGATTTCAACAGTCCTGTACTTTATTGTACTAAATATAGTACAGTGGTCTGCACAAAGCACTCAAAATGTAGCATGGATGGACTGATTCCCATCCAAGGCTTATAAAAAGGGAGTTTCAGTAGAAAATGTAGTAAAAATGAGACCATGTTTGCTAAGCTAAGCCCTAGTACTAAAGATGAAACAGAGAAGAGTGGGTGGGGTGGGCAGTGGTTACTGGTATGCTCCCTTGCCAAGATTTGTTAATGTTGTTCATGGTACTTGTAAAACACTATGTGCTGGGCCCTGTACTAAGCCCTAAGGCACAGATAAGTTAATCAGACTGGATACAGTCCCTGCCCCACATCAGGCTCACAGTCTAATTCAGAAGGAAGACAGAATATAATCACCATTTTACAGACGAGGGGACTGAGGCGCTGAGAAATTAAGTGACTTGCCCAAGGTCATACACAGCGGAGAAGTGCCCTAACCAGGATTACAATCCAGGTCTGTGACTAGGAGACCTGTGTTGTTTTCACTAGGCAGCACTGCTTCCCAAAGTTGATACAACTTTCAGTTGCCCTGCTGCAGGATGAGGAGAAAACAGAAATTAAGGTGAGCTAGGTTAGAGCAGAATTGAATTATTATGGATAAGCAGCTGGTTTGAACAGAATATTTCTAATAGGAAAAGTCATTTTAGCAATCCTTTGCATACAGTGAGTTGCATTTGTCTAATTTAGAAAAACAGGCATTTCCCTGAAGTCTAATTAAAAAAAATATAGCATTTTCCTTATTGTTGCTGTTTATGGCATTTGTTAAGCACTTACGATGTGTCAGGGACTGTTACTAAGCACTGGGGTAGATCCAAGATAATTGGGTTGGACACAGTCCCTTTCTGACATGGGGCTCACAGTCTTAATCCCCATTTTACAGATGAGGTAGCTGAGGCACAGAGGAGTTAAGTGACTTGCCCAAGGTCACACGGCACATCAGTGGCAGAGCAGGGATTGGAACCCAACCTCTCTCTCAGCCAGCCAAGTGCTTTTTCCACAAGTCCATACTACTTCTCACCTGCTTTCCTTCCTCAATCTCCCTCAGAAAGACCAGATTATTTGCATTTGGAGGAGGGGGGTGCTTTAATTCATTCTAAGTCAAGGTGTCCCTTCTGTGACCCACTATTTTCAATCATTACCCTGATGTCTGATATTCTTAACCCCAAGAGGAATACTTGGACTCCTGATAACACTATAATAAAACAGTGTATTAGGCATGCCTCTGTCTTTTATCAACAGATAAGGTACCAATTCCTTGGTGGCATCCATGTTCAGGAGGGGTGAGGGAAGGTGAGATGAAGATGAACTCTCCTGATTCCAAGAACAGGAGGTTTTTAACTCTACATGACCTCCAGTTGGACTGATCCCCTTCTCTCCTCCTGAGGATTCATTGTAAGGAACAGGTTTTGCTTTCTGCAAGCTGAAATTCATTATCACCAGCATTACGAATTGAATTTCCATCTCTGGGGAGCATGACACACAGCATTTGGAGGCCGTTGATGACTCAGTGCCTCAACTCCAAATTCCTATTAAGCAATCTCGATTTAATGCTGGCTATTAATACAAATTATGCATCATTAAGCATGAATTTGAAGAGAACCATACTCTGAAACTCTGGTTCAATATAGGGCTGAAGGACAAATAGAACAACTATTTTTATTCCAGGAGTGTCAGCAGGGTGAGAGAAGACGCATTTCCTCCATGCAACCACCTGGGCACGAGTTTATCTTTAGAATTATAATACCACAGTAGATTGATTTCTTTCTTCAAATAAGCTTTCCTTCTTTCAAGCTCAAAGAGAAAATGCAAATGGCACTTTGATACGAGAACTATTTATTCATCTATGATGCCTTTTTGTGTCTCAATAATTGTGTTTCATCACTAGAATAATGACCTTCCACCTGCTTGGGATTATCACCTCTCTTTTTCAACCCCCTTAGTCCACTTTTTTTGTTCAGACAGAACCACCTAGCATACCAAATTTACCACTAAGTTTAGATGGTGAAGACTATAGCATCTTCAGGGGCAATGATCAGAACTTCATTATCACCCTCACTTTACCAGGGAACTAAGCAGTGTGACTGAATCCTTATTAGAGTTTCTAGCTATTCTGAATTAAAGCACAAAATAACCAAATTTGAGGATTTGAGGTGGTACCTATCTCAAGCCACTGGGAAATAACCATAGCCCTGGTTCATATGTGAACCTTCCTTAAGTTTACTGGAAATGTTATTCTCTAATTTTCCCCACATATCCATGGGATGAGTTATAGCTATGATCACCTTTAGTTTGCACATGCTGAAGCAGTGCACTGATAGTGTTCACATCAATCAATGGCATTTGCTGAGTGCTTACTGTGTGTAGAGCGCTATACTAAGTTTTGGGTGAGTACAATATGGAGCTGGAAGACACATTACCTCCTCACAAGCTTATATTCTAGCATTTATTCATTCATTCAATTGTAAAAATAATAATAATGACATTTATTAAGTGCCTTACTATGTGCAAAGCACTGTTCTAAGTGCTGAACATATTAATAAATAATTGTATTTATTAAGAGCTTACTGTGTGCATAACACTGTACTGAACACTTGGGAGAGTACAACAAACAGACATTCCCTGCCCACAGTGATCATACAGTCTAGAGTGGGGGAGACAGAGATTAATATAAATAAATTACAGATATGGACGTGACTGCTGTGGGGCTGAGAGTGGGGGAGAACAACAGGAACAATTCAGGGTGATGTTAAAGGGAGTGGGAGAAGTGGAAAGAAGGCAGGGATAAGTCAAGGAAGGCCTCTTGGAGGAGATATGCTTTCAATAACACCTTGAAGTGGGGAAGGAGGGGAGAGTAATTGGTCAGATTTGAGGAGGGAGGGCATTCCAGGCCAGAGGCAGGACATAGGTGAGGGGTCATCGGTGAGATAAATGAGATGGAGGTAGTAAGAAGGTTAGCATTAAAATGATTGAAGTGTGTGGGCTGGATTGTAGAAGGAGAGTAGTGAGGTGACATAGGAGAGGGCAAGGTGATCGGTTGCTTTATAGCCAATGGTGAGGAGTTTTTGTTTGAAGTGGAGGTGGATGGGCAACCACTGGAGTTTTTTTAAGAAGTGGGGAGACATGTCCTGAATGTTTTTGTAGAAAAACTGATCTGGGCAGCAGAGTGAAGTATGGATTGGAGTGGGGAGAGACAGGAGGCTGGAAGGTCAACAGGGAGGCTGATGCAGTAATCCAGATGGGATAGGGTGAGTGATTGTATTAATGTGGTAGAAGTTTGGATGGAGAGGAAAGAGGGATTTTAATAATGTTGTGAAGGTGGGACCAACAGGATTTAGTGATGGATTGAATATGTGGGTTGAATGAGAGAGACGAGTCAGGGATGACACCAAGGTTACGGGCTTGTGAGACAAGAAGGATGGTGGTGCTGTCTATAGTGATGGGAAAGTCAGGAGACAATACTTAGCGTAGTGCTTTTTTTGCAATGGTATTTCTTAAGTGCTTACTATGTTCCCATATGGTCTAGCAGTTAGGATTCCTGGTTTTCACGTAGGCGCCCAGCGTTCGACTCTCAGTATGGAAACGGTGAGATTATGAAGAAGCAAGGCTTAGTGGAAAGAGCACTGGCTTAGGAGTCAGAGGTTGTGGGTTCCTAGTTCCGCCTCTGCCACTTGTCAACTTTGTGATTTTGGGCAAGTCATTTAACGTCTCTGTGCCTCAGTTACCTCATCTGTAAAATGGGAATTAAGGCTGTGAGCCTCATGGGGGACAACCTGATTACCCTGTATCTACCCAGCACTTAGAACAGGGCTTGGCACATGGTAAGTGCTTAACAAACACCATCATTATTATTATCAAGCATTTTACAAGCACTGGAGTAGATACATGATAATCAGGTTGGATATTGTCTTTATCCCTCATCAGACTCACAGTCTAAGAGAAAAGGAGAGCAGCAAGGCCTAGTGGAAACAGCACAGGCCTGGGAATCAGAGGACCTAGGTTCTAATTCTAGATCAACCAAATGTTTACCATGTGATCTTGGGCAAATCACTTAACTTCTCTGTGCCTGAGTTCTCCTGTTCTCCCTCCTATTTAGATCGTGAGCCCCATGCAGGACAGGGACTGTGCCCAGCCCAATTCGCCCTAGCATCTACCCCAGCCCTTAGAACAGTGCTTGACACATAGTATGTGCTTAACAAATGGCATTAAAAACAGGTAGTGAATCCCCCGTTTTAAAGATGAGGAAACTGAGGCACTGAAGTTAAATGACTTGCCCAAGGTCACACCACAAGCAAATGGCTGACCTGGGATTAGAAGCCAGGTCCCCTAACTAGGCTATTCTACTTCCCACCCTGCTTAGCACATAGTCATGGTATTCATCAAACACTTCCTCAGTATCACCCAGTAGGTTAGCTACAGTAGCAGGATTGAAACTCAGTGGTCTGGCAACGAGCCCAGAACACTGCCTTTGATAAAGCGCATATATGATTTCTCCTTAACCATATTCATATGTCAAGGGGGAGGAGCCCAATGGGGTAGGGTACAGCATTTCCTCAGTCAGTCAGTTGCATTCATTGATAATTTACTGCGTGCTGAGCATCGTACTAAGTACTCGGGAGAGTACAATATGACAATATAACAGACAAATTCCAAGCTCACAACGAACTTACAGTCTAGAGGGAAAGGCAGATGTTAATATAAACTACAGATATGTACACAAGTGTCATGGGGCTGGGTAGAGGGATAAATGAAGCTAGGAAGTTAGGGTGACACCGAAGGGAGTGAGGAGTGAGAATTATTTTTTCTTACAAAGAAATCACACATACAGTTACAATTATGGTATTGTTAAGCACTTATTATGTGCCAGGCACGGTACTAAACACTGGGGTGGATACAAGTAAATTGATTGGCCACAGTCCCTGTCCCACCGTGGGCTCACAGTCTCAATCCCCATTTTCAGATAAAGGAACTGAAGCACAGAGAAGTGAAGTGAATTGCCCAGGGTCACACAGCAGACAAGTGGTAGAGCCAGGATTAGAACCCATGTCCTTCTGATTCCCAGGCCCGGGCTCTAGCCACTACACCATGCTGCTTCTCCACACCACACTGCATAGCCATGTCTCTTCATTCAATCATATTTGAGCACTTCAATTCTATTTATTGAGTTCTTACAGTGTGCAGAGCATCGTACTAGCACTTAAGAGAGTACAACATACCAGAGTTGGCAGACATCCCCTGACCACATTGCACTTATGGTCTAGAGGATGAGCTTAAAGTCTTTTCTGCTTCCTTCACCACCTCAAAGCAACAAAGGTCAGGCCATCACACTCCGGTAATAATCTGTTGGCACTCTCTGCTTGTGCTTGTACATTTTTTGATACTTTTTGTACTTCTCAAGTGCTTAGTACAGTGCTCTGCACACAGTAAGCACTCAATAAATGTGACAATGAATGAATGCTTGGTTTCATCTTTTCCTAGCGACCACCTTCTGAAACACTTAACACTCATAAACAGAGACCCGGTGGATGAATAACGATCTGGAAAGTGAAAGGGGACCCCCGCTTCTGGCCCAACCTATGAAAAGCGTGCGCAGATTGCTCACCACTAAAACCGGCCCTGCTGAACTTCGGCCACCTGTTGCCCACAGCAGTAGCATTTATTGAACTAGAACTGTGTGCGGGTCGCTGAACTAGGTCCTGGAGAAAATTAAGCAGGAGAAATAGACATTTTCCCTACTTGGAAGAGAGGCACTAATCATCAGTGAGGAATAACGGAAGATCGCGTCTACTACCTACTGAACTTTCGCATGTGTTTAGTATGGTCTCAGTCCCGGTGACGGATTGATTGGAAAGTGGGGATTATTTTAATGTCTGTCTCACCACTAGCCAATAAGCTTCTTTTGGGTAGAGGTCACCTCTTCCACATTCTATTGCGTTGTATTTCCACAAGCCCTTAGTACAGTGCTCTGCACACAATAGGCACTCATTTAATATGACATTAATTGAGGAGGCTTACAAATATTCTAGGGAAATGGTTTAGAAGGAAACTGGGTTGAAATCTTCACTTCCGTTCATCAATGCTTAATTCCAAGTGTTTGCTCTCGGTCCAGTCTTGACAAGAACTTGGGTAACTCGGATATTTTTTTCTACTTTATTTGTCTTCTGCCCACTCGGTGAAATGCCAAAGCCCACAGAGGCCTTTTCATTGTTACCTATCCAGAGGGTTGCCAATACTTCCCTTTGGCCATGTCTAACTTCCTCACCGATTAGCTGAGAAAAATTTATCACCTTCTTTAATGGAATACTTAGCTCAGCCCACTCAAATTTAGTGCATCTGAGAAAGAAACCGTTGACCCTTAATGGACCAAATACCAATAGCTTCAGATGAGCAGTCCCTTGGTTATTAGATTTCTCCATCTCATTGCACTAATATCTCCTCTCCTTTTCACACGACCCTTGTTTCTCAATTACTAACCTTCTAAAATGATTTTGTATGATAATGGGGCCTGACCCATTGGGCACGAAAAGCAAGCTCTCCAGACCCATTTCATATTCCTTATATTGTGTATTTATCATAATAATGCCTCATCACCTGATAGGAGACATTATTCAAATATCATGCTCCTTTGCCTGCAGAAATGGTATGGTGGTGACAACATAACCCTGCTCCCCCCAACCCCACAAGGAGGAAAAATTGCAGGTTGTGTTTTCATTCTGTCTTGATAGCTACATTAATCGAAATCTGCTTAGCTAATGATTAATAATTATATCACTTGATAAGTGCTTACTGTGTGCTAAGCACTGTTCTAAGCATTGGGGTAGATGCAAGTTAATCAGGGTGGACACAGTCCCTGTCCCACGTGGGGCTCACACCCATAATCCCCGTTTTACAGATGAGGTAACCGAGGCCCAGAGACGTTAAGTGACTTGCTCTGGGTCACACAGCAGAAATGCGCAGAGCTGGGATTAGAACTCAAGGTCTTCTGCTGCCCAAGCCCGTGCTCTATCCACTAGGCAATACTGCTTAGCAGCTTGGGAGCAAACCAGTTGACGGTATTGTTGCTAACTCTTCTAACTGAACCTATGTGGATATCACCTGTCTACCTAGGTGTGTCAGCTTCTCTGGCATAACACCGGTCAGTGATGGTGACACCCCAAAAAAACATTCAAAAATACAGACACAGCAACTCACTGATACATCCAGAATCACTGTGACAAAGATATTGACAGAAATAGCTAGAGCCATATTTTATTTCTTTCCTTTCCTCCCTGGAGGAACTTTTCTATGAATCAGAACCAGTCCTTACCCAGGGGCAGAACCCACCAGGAAGGAGATTGCCTCTGTATTAGATTCAGAATGAGATTGAGGCCATTTAGATGTAGAACACTGAATGTGGATTAAAAATCATAAAATTAGAGAGGATCTTTTTATGGCATTTGTTAGGTGCTTATTATGGGCCACGCACTGTACTAAGCACTGAGGAAGATACAAGCTACTCAGGTTGGTCAAAGTCCACGTTCCACATGGGGCTCACAGGAGTAATCCCCAGTTTATAGATGAGGTAACTGAGGCACGGAGAAGTTAAGTGTCTTGCCCAAGGTCACACAGCAAGCAAGTAGCAGAACCAGAATTGGAGCCCAGGTCCTTCTGACTCTTAGGCCCATGTGCTATCCACTAGGCCATGCTGCTTCCTAGTGCAATCCAGAAGAAAACAGGATTTGGAAAATCCAGCTAAAATCCCTTTGCTAATTCTGCAAAAGCCTCTGTCACCATAGATATTATAATAATAATAATGATGGTATTTGTTAAGCTCTCATTATATGCAAAGCACTGTTCAAAGTGCTGGATGAAGTAGCCTGAATAAAAGAATGACCAAAGTCAATATTTAACAATATGCACATAACTAGGGGAAAAAAAAATCAGTGATCTGAGGTTTACAAAATGAAATTTGAAGCCACTGAAGGTTAAAACTGCAAATCCAAAGTTTGATTGAATTATTACAAAACCCTCTCACCATGTGTTAAAATACATGGGTGTCTTGTGCCTGGTGATTTTGCTTGGATAAAAGAAAAGAACCTGTTTTGGACTGGGATATCCCCAGATTACCTCACCCTGGGAAATGGAAAGTGTTGTCCAGCAGAAACTGAAGTCGAACCAGTTTATGGAGCAGGAAAGCAGTAGCCAACAGGAGATAGAGAAGCAGCATGGCTCGGTGGAAAGAGCATGGGCTTTGGAATCAGAGGTCATGGGTTCAAATCCCGGCTCTGCCAATTGTCAGCTGGGTGACTTTGGGCAAGTCACTTCACTTCTCTGGGCCTCAGTTGCCTCACCTATACAATGGGGATTAAGACAGTGAGCCCCACATGGGACAACCTGATCACCTTGTAACCTCCCCAGTGCTTAGAACAGTGCTTTGCATATAGTAAGCGCTTAATAAATGTTATCACTATTATTATTATTATAAAGCTTCAAACCAAACTGAGGCTTCTCCCTCTGTAAGAAACCTCAGCTCTAAACCAGGGGGTGCAGATTGGGGAGGTCTTCCACTATTGGTAGAAGAGGAAAACTCCTCTCCAAGGTCGCAATGGGACTTTGGGGGATAAAGCAGACCAGCCCACTGGTTTACATAGCTTTTCTCTTCCTCGCCTCCCCTGTAATTCCCTTGCCAGCTTTCAACCAGACCTGTCTGGTGGGTTGTTAAAGCGCAGTCAATCAATCCTATGCATTGAGAACTTGCTATTTACAGAACACTGGATTAAGCACTTGGAGAAAAAAAAATTCCAAACGGAAATCATTCTTCCCTGGCTATTTGCAATTTTATGAGGAAAAACTAAAATCAAGCTGTAGCAGCTCACATTCTCAACTTCAAGCTCAGAACTTCCATTCTACAATGTAGAATATGTAAGTTAAGCAGAGTGGTCTAACTTTGGAGACTCTGCTCCGTTTATTTGTGACTCCCTAATCTCCTTCTCACCTCTCTGGGTCGCACCTGGAGAGTTTCCAGTACTCTACCAGTTGCGACTATGGGAGGGAGAGTCAAACAGAGATCTGTCCATTCTATTCCTACCTTAGGCAGTGGCTAGCAAGTGAAAGACAATCTGCTACAAGTCAAGACTCACCTGTGCTGGACAGCTGTGGCTTGGGAGAAAGACTAGGGTGGAGAATCAAGTTGACTGCACAGAGGAGGCAATGATAACCACTTTTATATTTTTGCCAAGAAAACTCTATGGACACACTATCAGAATGATTGTAGGTGGAGGTTGGACACTCTGAGAGAGGTGTCCATGGTTTTGCTGTGGGTCGGACACTACTTGACGGCATAAGACAACAACAAATCTCTTCTGTCATCACTAATAATGATAACGATTTCACATGGCCCTGTCTAAGCTCCCCTCTGATATGGCAGAGAATCTAGTGGAACCAGTCCTCTGCTTCTTCCCACGGCTGCCCTTCTAGGCAAGGAAGAGAGTTGATCTGTGCATTGGTGTGCCTATCACCTGAACTCCCCTCCAAGACTGTGAGCCCACTATTGGGTAGGGACCGTCTCTATATGTTACCAACTTGTACTTCCCAAGTGCTTAGTACAGTGCTCTGCACACAGCAACCACTCAATAAATACGATTGAATGAATGAATGAATTGTCCCTTACGTGCTGAGTATCTGGGCACCTTGACAAGACTGTGCTGAGCACCTTGGTACTTTGAGCTCGAGCTTGCAAAGACTGCTCCACCACAGGGGAAGGGTACAAAGCAACTGCCCCTGAGCTCCAAGAAAAGCAGCCAGAACTGCCAGAGTTGTAGGGCTCTTATTCTGTACTACTGTAGAAGGGCCAAAAAGCAGTCTGGAAAATGCAAGCTGTCTCCTGATGGGTTCCTCCATGACTGGGAACCTGGGACAACCATCCCACGGGTCTAAACTGATGTTCTTTATTATTTTTTGAAGCAGTGTGGCTCAGTGGAAAGAGCCCGGACTTTGGAGTCAGAGGTCATGGGTTCGAATCCCAGCTCCACCACACGTCTGCTGTAAAACCTTGGGCAAGTTACTTACCTTCTCTGAGCCCCAGTTACCTCATCTGTAAAATGGGGATTAAGACTGTGATCCCCACGTGGGACAACTTGATCACCCTGTATTCCCACCTCCAGCACTTAGAACAGTGCTTTGTACATAGCAAGTGCTTAACAAATGCCATCATAATTAGAGAAGCAGCATGGCTCAGTGGAAAGAGCACGGGCTTGGGAGTTAGAGGTCATGGGTTCTAATCCCGGCTTTGCCTCTTGTCAGCGTTGTGTAACTTTGGGCAAGTCATTTAACTTCTCTGTGTCTCAGTTACCACATCTGTAAAATGAGAATTAAGACTCTGAGCCCCAGGTGGGACAACCTGATCACCTTGTATTCCCCCCATCACTTAGAACAGAGCTTTACACATAGTAAGTGCTTACCAAATGTCATCATTATGAGAAGCAGCATGGCTCAGTGGAAAGAGCATGGGCTTTGGAGTCAGGAAGTCATGGGTTCAAATCCCAGCTCTGCCAATTGTCAGCTGTTTGACTTTGGGCAAGTCAATTAACTTCTGTGCCTCAGTTACCTCATCTGTAAAATAAGGATTAAGATTGTGAGCCCCCTGTGGGACAACCTGATCACCTTGTAGCCTCTCCAGCGCTTAGAACAGTGCTTTGCACATAGTAAGCACTTAATAAATGTCATTATTATTATCACTATTAATATGCACTGTACTAAGAACTGGGGTAGATACAAGATACATTGTCCCTATCCTACACACGGCTAAGTCTTAATCCCCATTTTAAAGATGAGGTACTGAGACAAAGAGAAGTCAAACAACAGACCAGTGGCTGATTGTCTGGTTTCCTTTCTCCAACCTTGCCTCCCAAGGGCTCAAACTTTCTGAAGGCAGACAGGTATACTTATCTCCACTGTCCACCCAGGGTTTCAGCTGCTTTTCTCACCTTCTGTCTCAATCAATCAATCAATTGTATTGAGTGCTTACTGTGTGCAGAGCAGTGTACTAAGCGCTTGGGAAGTACAAGTTGGCAACATATAGAGACAGTCCCTACCCAACAGTGGGCTCACAGTCTAAAAGGGGGAGACAGAGAACAAAACCAAGCATACTAACAAAATAAAATAAATAGTTCTCTCAGCCTACACTAGGATTCCCAGGACAGCCTTCATCGCTGAGGGAGCTGACTGACCTCTCTTAGGATAGCCCAAGAGCAGCCCTAAACACATCATCAGTTACTTCTAGAACTTAGGTACTCTTAACCTTATTGAAGTCGCATCTCCTCCAAAAAAACTTCCCTAAGCCCTCCTCTCCTCTTTGCCCACTCCCATCTGAGCCGCTCTTACTTTCCCCTTCATTCATTCTCCCTCTCATCCCCATAGCACATGCATATATCTATAATTTATTCATTTATTTATATTAATGTCTGTCTCTCCCCTCTAGACTGTAAGCTCATTGTGGGCAGGAATGTGTCTGTTTTTATATTGCCCCCTCCCAAGTGCTTAGTACAGTGCATTACACACAGTAAGTGCTCAATAAATACAATTGAATGAATGAATGCCCGCTTTTCAGCACTTGTATGTAGATTTTTTTTCCAATATGCCTTCAATTATTCATTTTGATTTATCTGTAAATTACTCCTTTATGTCTGTCTCCCGCATTAGGGTGTTAACTTGTGTGTTTTGGGGTGCGAGAGTGGGGAGAAGCAGAATATGGCATTTGTTAATTTTATACTTCCCCAATTCCTAATGCAGTGAATAGCAACAAGAGGATCTCCATAAATGCAATTATGATTACTACCACCACTTTTACTACTCTAGTCTTGGGACCCCAGGGTAGAGGGGCTGTAGGGAACTTGGATGTGCTGAAGGCATTGTTGTCAGCCGGTAGTTAGTTGATTAGATCATCACCAAACCGAAGACTGTAAGTTCATCCTTTAGACTGAGCCAGCATGTGTCTACCAACTCCATTATATTATAGTCATTTATTCAATCGTATTTATTGAGTGCTTGCTGTGTGCAAGCCACTGCACCAAGCACTTGGGAGAGTACTGAGCCCTTTGTGGGACAGGGACTTCGTCCAATCTGATTATCTTGTATCTACCCCAGTGCTTCGTATAATGCATATTAATTAAACACAATGATTTTTAAAAAATCTGTTTTGACCCCTGGGTTGGTTGTCCCAGGTTCCCAGGCATCAGGGGCCAGCTTGCCCCGTCTGGCCTGCTTTTTGGCTCTTCTGCAATAGTACCAAATCCAAGCCCTACAACTGTTTGACTTATTCCTGATTAAGCCCTCTTCTCTTCTTCTCCCATTCCCTTCTGCACAGTTCTTATTTGTTCCTTCACTCATCCTCCCTCCCATACCCATGCATCTACCTATATGCAGCTGTAATTTACTTACATTAATGACTGTCTCCCCCTCTAGCCCGTGAGCTCGTTGTGGGCAGGAATGTGTCTATTTGTTGTTATATTGTACTCTCCCAAGTATTTAGTTCAGTATTTTTCACGCAGTAAGCGCTCAGCAAATACGACTGAATGAATGAACTGCCTGGGAGTTCTGGCTTATTTTCTTGGAGCTCAGGGGCAGTTGCTTTGTCCTTTTTGCCCATATTTTGCCAGTGAGGTGTGGCACTCCCGGGAGCTCAAAAGTACCGAGTGCTAAGCACAGTCCCGTGGAAGTGCCCAGAGGGGAGGTCAGGTTATAGGAGCACCAATGTGCAACTCAACTCTCTCCCTTGCCCAGAGGGGCAGCCATGGGAAGAAGCAGAGGATTGGTTCCACTCGATTCTCTCTGCCATCCCAGAGGGGAGCTTAGGGCTTCATGAAATCGTTATTATCATTAGTGATAATGGAGGACATTAGGAAGGCATAAATAAAAATGCAGTAGAGTTTCCAAAGCTAAACCACCTTGAATAACCTGCGTGTTCTACATTGATTCTAGAACAGCAGCTCTGAGCATCAAGTTCGAACATGAGCTGCTGCAGCTTGATTTTCATTTTCCTTATAAAACTGCAAATAGACAGGGGAGAATGATGTTCCATTTAGAATTATTTTCCTATAGTGCACCTTTTGAGCATATACCTGGAGGCCTAGTGTTCCTTGTAAACAAGGACTACACCTCTCATAGTAATTTCTCCCTGAGATGCAGGTTTGGCCTTAGGAATCTATTTCTTGCTTTTGTTTCAATTGGACCATATCATCATCCAAATTCTCCTCAGAGATTACTCTGTTGCATTGTGTTGATCTTCCAGTTGTTGCACCACTCTTTCAGCTCTCCGTAATGTTCTTCTCTCCTGGAGAATAGTACCCCATTTTTAACTTCTCAATAATCAACTGTCCATTTTAACCCCAGAGGGCAATGGGTGTGTGTATATGGAAATCATAACTCCAGGATATTGCCACAATCAACTCTGTCATCCTTACTGAGGATACTTTCTCAGTCAGCCTTGAAACGTCACTGTGAAACTCAAAGAATGTACTTATGGTTTTACATACAGTTTGGGGCTGGGTTAATAGATGAGGGGTTTTCAGGAAGAGTAACAAATACTGCATGTGTTTCTGGCAACTTGTCAAAGGTTTCCAGCACTCCTCAGCCCCGTAATGTTTTAGAATGATAAATGAAATATTTATTCAAGTTCTGTTTGTATTGAGTCTCCTGACTTTTAACACCTAGGCCACTTGTGATAAATGAAACCCTTGCAAGCTATGGCTTGCAAGAGAAGCAGCATGGCTTAGTGGAAAGAGCACGAGCTTGGGAGTCAGAGGTCATGGGTTCGATTCTTGGTTCCACCACTTGTCTGCTGTGTGGCCTTAGGCAAATCACTTCTCTGTGCCTCAGTTAGCTCATCTATCAAATGGGGATGAAGACTGTAAGCCCGACGTGGAACAATCTGTTTACCTTGTATCTACTCCAGTGCTTAGAACAGTGCTTGGCACATAGTAAGCGCTTAATACCATAATTATTATTATTATCATTACAGCAAGCAGCACTGCCTGGGGCATAAGTACTGTCCTTTTCTTCAAGATAGGCAACATTTACTCTTCTTGGGGCTGAATAGGCAAGGGACAGCTCCTCAGTAATTCTTGTAAATTCAGAAGAACAGAATCTTCAACTCTATTGCACTGTACTCTCAAATGCTTAGTACAGTGGTTTGCACAAAGAAGGCATTCAATAAATACCACTGATTGATCGAAATTCCACATATTAACAGAGCCTTCGTTTTCTGTTTATCATATATATTACGTGGATACACTATAGAGTTATATACGGATACACTATTGGCTACACAGAATAATAATAATAATAATAATAATAATGGCATTTATTAAGTGCTTACTATGTGCAAAGCACTGTTCTAAGTGCTGGGGTGGATACAATGTGATCAGATTGTCCCATGTGAGGATCACAGTGTTAATCCCCATTTTACAGATGAAGTAACAGGTACAGAGAAGTTAAGTGACTTGCCCAAAGTCACACAGCTGACAAGTGGTGGAGCTGGGATTTGAACCCATGACCTCTGACTCCCAAGCCCGGGCTCTTTCCACTGAGCCATGCTGCATCTCATCTGATCTGACATTCCACTGCTCCTTTCAATTTTCCACGGGTTTAACACAGGCTATCAACTCAGTTGACACGTCAGCACCCAACTCATGTCGGTTGACTCCAGAATGCCATTTCTGTAAATAGCCAGGAGGCTTATAGTTTTTGATGTGTCACCAGACTCGGCTAGCCTTCCCTTCCATACCCTGCCTGGATTTCCATTTTGGCCTCTGTGATACATTTTTACAACTTTGTGATCATTTCCCATCGTGGAGGCTGTCTCGGTCTGCCCTCCTTTCTGCACCACCCTATTTGACCTCCTTCCATACTTACCACAGAAGCCCTGATGTCAACAAGAGCATTTTAGTATTTTGCGCTCCATAATAACTGACTTCAAAGCAGTCCCCAATGACTGGAAAGGCCATGAGAAGATCTAGAGAGAGGTGAGGAGAAGATGGCTGCATGCTTTCCCTCCCTCTGCCCCTACATAAATTAACTGTCAATCATGCTGGTTTCTGGGCCAATCTGGGTACCCACACCTAGATGCATACACCACGGGCCTGCTGCTTTGTCTCTTCAAGCCTGACTTGTGAACAAAGTGAATCCACTTTACCATGCCACTGAATTCTAGGGACTATTAAGCAATTGACCCATATCCACTGAAATTATTTCCTTTCAAATCACCATGCTATTTCCCTGTTATAAAAACAAACATTGCACATTTCATGAGTGCTGAGCAATGTAATAACAATAGTGACAGTATTTGTTAAGTGCTTACTATCTGCCAGGCACTATACTAAGCGCTGGATAGTAGCAAATCGAGTTGGACGCAGTCCCTTTCCCATGTAAGGCTTACAGTTTCAATCAATTTTACGGATGAGGTAACTGAGGCACAGAAGTGAAGTGGCTTGCTCAAGGTCACACAGCAGAGAAGTGGCAGTGTCGGGATTAGAATCCATGACCTTCAGACTCCCAGGCCCTTGTGCTATCCACTCTAGGCCACACTGCTTCTTAAGTGCTTCTGAGAGTATTCATTCATTCAATCGTATTTACTGAGCACTTACTGTGTGCAAAGCACTGTATTAAGTAGTGGGAAGTACAAGTTTGCAACATATAGAGATGGTTCCTACCCAACAGCTGGCTCACAGTCTAGAAGGGGGAGATAGACAACAAAACAAAACATATAAACCAAATAAAATAAATAGAATAAATTTGTACAAGTAAAATAGAGTAATAAATATGTACAAACATATATACATATATACAGGTGCTGTGGAGAGGGGAAGGAGGTAAGGTCGGGGGGATGGGGAAGGGGAGGAGGGGGAGAGGAAGGAGGGGGCTCAGTCTGGGAAGGCCTCCTGGAGGACTTGAGCTCTCAGTAGGGCTTTGAAGGGAGGAAGAGAGCTAGCTTGGCGGATGTGTGAAGGGATTGGGGGCATTCCAGGCCAGGGGGAGGACACGGACCAGGAGTCGATGGTGGGACAGGCGAGAATGAGGCACGGTGAGGAGATTAGCAGCAGAAGAGCCGAGGGTGTGGGCTGGGCTGGAGAAGGAGAGAAGGGAGGTGAGATAAGAGGGGGCGAGGGGATGGACAGCCTTGAAGCCCAGGGTGAGGAGTTTCTGCCTGATGCATAGGTTGATTGGTAGCCACTGGAGATTTTTGAGGAGGGGAGTAACATGCCCAGAGCGTTTCTGCACAAAAACTGAGACAGAGTACGGTACTGAAAGTATTGAGAGTGTAGTACAAGAGTTGGTAGTCATCATGCCTGCCCCAGGGAATTTACAATCTAAACACATCCAAAACAGAACAGCTTATAGTCCCACCCAAAAACCCTGTCTCCTCATCTTTCCCATTGCTGTAGACAATCTCAGCACCTTTCCTATCTTACAAGCCTAATACCCATGTTTTTTCCTTGACTCATCTCTCATTCAGTGTATATAATTTGTCACCAAATCCTGTCAATTCTTCCTTCACAACATCACTAAAATCCACATTTTCCTCACCATTCAAACTGCTGCTGCAACTTGAGTCAAGCGCTTATCCTATCCTGCATCTGCCTCCTCACTGATCTTCCTGTCTCCTGTCTCTCCTCACTTCAGTCCATACTTCATTAGGCTGTCCAGATCATTTTTCTACAAAACTGTTCAGTCCATGTCTCACCACTCTTTAAGAAACTCTAGTGATTTCCCACTATGTTGCCGATTTCTACTTCCCAAGCGCTTCATACAGTGCTTTGCACACAGTAAGCACTCAGTAAGTACCATTGAATGAATGAACCACTTTCACATCAAAAACAGAAACTCTTTATCATTGGCTTTAAAGTGCTCATTATTTATGTTGCTCTACTAGGACCAGCTTGCTTACAGTGCCCTGATCTCATTCATTCAATCATACTTATTGAGCACTTACTGTGCGCAGAGCACTGTACTAGGTGCTTGGAAAGTACAATTCAACAACAGATAGAGACAATCCCTACCCAACAACGGGTTCACAGTCTAGAAGGGGGATGCAGATAACAAAACAAGTAGGCAGGTATCAATAGAATCAAAACAGATAAATAGAATTATAGATATATACACATCATTAATAAAATAGAGTAATAAATATGTACAAATATACACAAGTACTGTGGGAAGGGAGGGGGTAGAGCAGAGGGAGGGAGTAGGGGTGATGGGGAGGAGAGGAGAAGCAGAGGAAAAGGGGGGCCTCAGTATGGGAAGGCCTCCTGGAGGAGACGAGCTCTCAGTAGGGTTTTGAAGAGGGGAAGAGAGCCAGTTTCGCAGATGTGAGAAGGTAGGACGTGGGCCAGGGATTGATGGCAGGATAGGCGAAAACGAGGCACAGTGAGGAGGTTAGCAGCAGAGGAGTGAAGTGTGTGGGGTGGGCTGTAGAAGGAGAGAAGGGTAGTGAGGCAAGAGAGGGCAAGGTGATGGAGAGCTCTGAAGCCAATAGTGAGGAGTTTTTGCTGCATGCAAAGGTTGATAGACAACCACTGGAGATTTTTGAGGAGGTGAGTGACATGCTCAGAGCGTTTCAGTAGAGAGATAATCCTGGCAGCAGAGTGAAGTATAGACTGCAGCAGGGAGGGACAGGAGGATGGGAGATCAGAAAGGAGGCTGATGCAGTAATCCAGATGAGAT
The DNA here is from genome assembly GCF_015852505.1 of Tachyglossus aculeatus. Taxonomy (NCBI): domain Eukaryota; kingdom Metazoa; phylum Chordata; class Mammalia; order Monotremata; family Tachyglossidae; genus Tachyglossus; species Tachyglossus aculeatus. The sequence continues at coordinate 86,943,232 of NC_052066.1, forward strand.
ATGATGAGAGATTGTACCAACAAGGTAGGGGCTTGGATGGATCTAGTTCACCACTGACCTCTTTCCAAACCCTCCCACTAGCCTGAAACTCCCCCGTTTTCTATACGTGCTAGACTATCACTACCAACTTTCAAATTCTCATTAAGGTGACGTCTCTTCCAAAAGCTCTTCCCCAGTTAAGCCTCTCTAGAGAAGCAGTGTGGCTCAGTGGAAAGAGCACGGGCTTCGGAGTCAGAAGTCATGGGTTCAAATCCCTGCTCTGCCACTTGTCAGCTGTGTGACTTTAGGCAAGTCACTTAACTTCTCTGGGCCTCAGTGACCTCATCTGTAAAATGGGGATTAAGACTGTGAGCCCCCGTGGGACAACCTGATCACCTTGTAACCTCCCCAGTGCTTAGAACAGTGCTTTGCACATTGTAAGTACTTAATAAATGCCATCATTATTATTATTATTTTTCTTAGTTCCCTCTCCCTCTGTCAATCCACTTGGATAATTGACCTTTGGGCTTTTAGTGTTCTCCTCACAGGAATATGTACATATCTATAAATTAAATTATATATGATAAATTATTTTCATTAATGTCTGTCTCTCCTCTAAATTGTAAGCCCATTGTGGTCAGGAAATGTGTCACAAAATTGTGTTATACTGTTCCAAGCATTTAGTACAGGACTCTGCACACAGTAAGTGTTCAGTATAGACCAATGATTGATGATAGGGAAAGTAGGCATTAAAATAAATTACAGAAAGGGTATTTGAGGACTGCTAAAGGGTGAGTATCCATCTACTTAAGGGGAAAAGAGTCTATCAAACAGCTTGGACAGGTGTCTGCTTTCTCAAAGAGACCCCATTTTCTCAGAGCTGCTAACACTGCATGATTGCAAGAACTACCTGAACTCATGCCTACTTAATATTTGCACTTGTTTTGCCAGCTTGTTTGGTCCTGCAACCCCTGATGATTTCGGGTTTGTCTATTTACAGATAAGACTGCTGAGAAAGGGCATCAAACATACAATAATGTCTTGTCCCCCCAGGGTCTGAGCTCTGAAAAAGTCTATCCAAAAGTGAATCATCTAGCAGACAAAGAAAAGCTACAGATTTATCTAATCAGCCTAACAGAAATCACCTCTTGTTCCTCTTGGCAGACCTGAACCTCAACAACATCGGTAAAGCATGTTGGTTGGCACGGTAGTGCAGTCTGCTAAGGGGGTGTCCCGAGGTGACCCTTGGGTACCGGCCATCTCAAGGTCAAAAGCTATCTCATGACCACCTTGAGCAAGCAGGCGGAACTCGGAAGTGAGGGTGGGATACCGCCTCCACAACCAAATCTGCTAGATTGACAGCCCAAGCTGGGAATACAGAAGGTGTCCCTTGCCCCCGTGCCAATCAAATTATTTATGGAGGAGGGGGGTGGGCAGAGATTGGATAGACTGAGGCTGGAAGCTGGAATGGCCTAGGGGCACAGGCAATAAATGCCTGTAGCCTCTGACCTTCGGGGTCAGAACACCAGGACACGCAGCAGCAGCCCACGTGTCTCTCCCTGCCCAGAAGACTAGATGCCTGCTCTACAACCAGAACCAACACACTGAGTCAAGGGCCGCGGGATGGGTGAGTGTCTCGTGGGTGGGACCCAGGTACCCCGCTGCTGATGGGAATTATGAGTGGATTCCTCCCGTGTAGGTAGAGCACATTGTGAGAGCTAGCCGCCCACCACGTGCACGGGGAATGGAATGAATTCTTCCCATGTGGGAAAGTAAGTGGATTCTTCCCGAGTGGGAAGTGCACATGGGTGAGAGCTAGCAGCCTCACCCACACACGATTAACGTATGATTGTGTTCCTCCTGTGTAGGGAAGCTCTAATATTGCTAATTGATTATATTCCTCCCGAAAGGGAAGTTCAATCCATTGCGCCTAAACAATTACATAAATTCAATTCGCCTCGCGGAATAAATTTTATATAAAACTCAGGCTTTCCGTCCCCGGCCTCTCTCTCTCTCTCTTTCTCTCGCCTCGCTGATCACTGAACGAACCCGTCCCCGGATGACAGGTGACAGGAGGCTACCAAGACAATTTTTCCAGGCAGCCTTCTGTCTCTCCCCACTCCAGTCCATACTTCTGTCTGCTGCCCAGATCATTTTTCTACAAAAAAGTTTCAGGAGATGTCACCCTGCTCCTCAAAAAACTTCAGTGGTTATCCATCCACCTCAGCATCAAACAAAAGCTCCTCACCATCGGCTTTAAAGCGCTGCATCACCTTGCTGCCTACTACATTACCTTGCTTCTCTCCTTCTACAACCCAGCCTGTACACTTCATTAATCTAATACTAACCTTCTCGCTGTGCCTCGATCTCACCTTTCTTGCCGGTGACCCCTCATCCATATCCTGCCTCTGGCCTCCTCCTCAAATCCAACAATTATTCTTCCCTCCTTCAAAGCCTTATCGAAGGAACACCCTCTCCAAAAGACCTTCCCAGATTTAGCCCACATTTCCTCATCTCCCACTACCTTCTGTGTCATCCATTCTTTCTCCCTTTGCTCTTCCCTCACCCTAGCCCCAATACACTTTTGTACATGTCTGCAATTTTATTTATTTGTATTGATGTCTGTCTCCCTGACCGTTTACTGTTGTATTGTACTCTTCCAAACACTTAGTACAGAGCTCTGCACAAAGTGCTCAATTAATACAATTGAATGGATGATACGTGCTCCAAAGACTTCCCATGCCTTAGGTCAAGTGTGGACACCTTTCTTCCCCTCCAGTTGTGGGCTATCAATCAACTGTCATCTCTGCTCTGCTCCAGGGTCCCCTATATTATAAAGTATTTATTTACATTATTTTCTGTCTCCTCCTCCAGGTTCGTTGTGGGTGGGGAGAAATGTCTACCAACTCTATTGCATTGGACTCTCCTAAGCACTTAGTACAGTGCTCTGCAGCAGTATGGCCTAATGTACTACTTCTTCAATCATATTTAGAGTGCTTACTATGTGCAAAGCACTGTACTAAGTGCTTAGGAGAGTGCAATATAACAGACTTCTAGACTGTGAGCCCATTGTTGGGTAGGTATTGTCTCTGTTGCTGAATTGTACTTTCAAGTGCTTAGTACAGTGCCCGGCACACAGTAAGTGCTCAATAAATACGATTGAATGAATGAATGATTAAACAGATACATTCTGGCCCACAACGCACTCACAGTCTAGAGGGGGAGGCAGACATTAATATAAATAGATAAATAATATTTGTCTGTTGTGTGACCTTCATCAAGTTGCTTAACTTCTCTGTGCCTCAGTTACCTCATGTGTAAAATGGGGATTCAGACTATGAGCCCTATGTGGGGCAGGGACTGTATCCAACCTGATTAACTTATATCTATCCTAGTGCTAAGTACAGTGGTTGGTACATGTTAAAAGCATAGCTAATACCATTAAAAAACTCAAATACCATTGATTTATTGATTTGATTATTCTTCTGCCCCAGATCTCTGAATGTTCATCACTTTGGAAACTAGAACCTAGACATTACTACACTATAATGCAAAGAACTCAGGATGGGCTGCTTTGACATTCAGCACACTTTGAATAACAAATTAGCTTCTCAGAATTTTCCTTCAGACCTATTAAAATTATGGCAAGGACTTTTTCCTCATCGGATCAACACTGGGCCACTTAGCTATGTAACTATAAATGAGGATCCATTTCAGGCATTCTGTATTTAGGACTACTAAAGGAAGGTATAGAATTGGGAATTCCATGCAATATCAGATTGATTTCCCTCTGCAGGCCCCAGTGACCATGGCTGAAACAAACTCCCAAATCAAAGTCAAAAATCAGGATTAAATGAGTAATAGGGAATGGGAAAAGATTGCAATTTAGAATACTGTCTTCACACCTAAGCAATTAGATACTCACCCCCACTCACCCAACAGCTTCTAACTGCTTTTTAATATTACACACAGGCAGTTAACTACACAATCAGATCCTTTTCCCTCTCTATAATAATCCCTTGATTCCTTTCATATCTTTAAACTGTTGGATCCCCCAACCTGTAATTCATTTTATCCTGTTTCCCCTGCTTCACTGTAGGCTCTTTTAGGTCAGGGATCTCGCTTACTCAGTTTTTTTTTGTTGTTGTTTTTTGTTGGTGGTGGTTTTTTCCATGGTATTTGTTAAGCACTTACTATGTGCCAGGCACTGTCTAAGCACTGAGGTAGATAAAGCTAATAAGGTTGGACGCAGTCCATGCCCCACAGTCTTAATCCCCATTTTACTGAGACCAGAGAAGTCATTTGCCCAAGGTCACAGAGCAGACAGGTGGCAGAGCCAGGATTAGAACCGATGTCCTTGTTCTTTCCAAGTGCTTAACACAGTGCTCTGCACACATCAAGTGCTCAATACAATTGATTGATTGCTTAGAGAGATAAACACTACCATCTGAAGATTCTTCTTTCTGGGTCTTGGGAGGAGAACAAACAGGCAGACCGCATCTCAGAACAAACAGCTATTTCCAGTTCTGTCATTTTCATCTGCCCTGCCCTAGAGTTCATGGAGCTATCACCTTCTTACCAAGAACCTTGTCCCTTCTCAGGAAAATCTTGCTGCAAGACAGCAAAAGCTGCACTTTCCTGGCTTCACCTCCAAAAGTACTGACCTCCAGGGAACATATTGTCCGGCATCATCACCTGGGAGGTGAAGGTAACATAAATGAAGATAGGGGATTTCCGAGGACAGGACTATCTTGATTTCAGCAACTTAAGTCTATTCTGGGGCAGCAAGAACTAATGAGGAATCTTTCTAAATTGAATCCCAGAACCTCATTCAGTCTGAAACATGGTTAATATTGTTGCCTGTAGGATCAATGTCAAAGTAGAGGATATTATAAGGTCTGGTGGGAAAATATCAAGATGGAAACAACTTCCCTTTTCAGTTTCCTCCAAATAATTCAGGTACCAACACTTTAAGGAACAGGAAAGAGAGAGAGATCACCCAGATTATTTCAGCAGTCAGTGGCTCCAAGGTAAAAAGTGAAGTTCAGGGATGCCTATCGAGTGATTTAAGGTTCAGTAGAGAAGTGAACGCAAAATATGTAGGCTTCTAAGATGATTTCAGGGCTTAAAAGATCTGAATTTTGCTGGGTATAAAATCTGGAAATCTTCAAGCATGGGAAATTCAGACCATTCCACTTTCCACTGGGTTAGCCATTGACTATTTACCCAATAGAAGTCTGGAACCCTGATGTCAAGGAACTATTTAAAACTCAGCAAGAATGGATTAATTGGTCTAAATGACCAGATAATTCTTCAATATTCTGTTTTTCTTTGACATTTGAAAGCTGGCAAATTGTTCCCTAGAAAAGGAACCCCACGTTTCTCTTAAGGGTATGAGGTTTCCTCACGGAACAGTTTGATCATGACCATAAGTAGAAAAATATATTTTTATTCATGTCTTTTTAATTCTCCCTGTAAACCTCAGCTCACATAAACAGCACTTTAATGTAAACAAAGCACATGTATATTAAAGGAGAAAATGAATTATATATTATATATCATATACAATATAATATTATTATAATTGTAATAAATGTATTACAGTATACATCTGTTATTGCTTATCGCCCAGTTTTCAAACGTGCTTATGCCACCCCATCTTTAAAAAAAAAAAAAGGACCCCTTTGACCCCACGGCTCCCTCCAATTATTGTCCCATTTTCCTCCTACCATTCCTCTCCAAATTCCTTGAGCAAGTTGTCTACACCTGCTGTCTCCTTTTACTCTCCTTCAATCTTCTCCTTGAGCTCCAGTCTGGCTCTGTACCCTTCACTCCACAGAAACTGCTCATTCAAAATTCACAAACGATCTTCTTGTCAAGTTCAATTGTATCTTGTCTTGGCTCAAGCTGTAGAATCATCTCTGACCCTTAGCGACTCCATGGACACATCTCTCCCAGAACACTCCTCTCTCCAACTGTGATTGTTCCGGTAGCATATCCATAGAGTTTTCTTGGTAAAAATACGGACGTTGTTGCCACTGTCTTTTTCCAGGCAGTAAACCTGAATCTCTGCCCTTGACTCCCTTCCATGCTGCTGCTGTCCAGCACAGTTGAGTTCTGCCATGTAGCAGATTGCCTTCCACTCTCTAACCACTGGCCAAGCTAGGAACGTAATGGATATGCCTCTGTTTGACTCTCCCTCCCATAGTCAAGATTGGTAGAGTACTGGAAACTCTCCAGGTGCAATCCTGAGAGAGACCAATGATTTCTATTCCATCCTAATTCTTCTGCACTTCTCAGCTGCCTTTGACACTATCAACCACACCCTTCCCCTGGAAATGTTATCCAACCTTGACTTCACTGACACTCTTCTCTGCTGGTTCTCTTCCTGCCTCTATGGCCGCTCATTCTCAGTCTCTTCCATGGGCTCCTCCTCTGGCTTGTACCCCATTACTGTGGGAGTCTCAGTTCTAGGCCCATTCCATTGGAAGAGAACTCATTTGTTGCCATGGCTTCAAATACCATCTCTATGCTGATGATTAGAGAAGCAGTGTGGCTCAGTGGAAAGAGCACGGGCTTTGGAGTCAGAGGTCAGGGGTTCAAATCCCTGCCCCTCCAGTTGCCAGCTGTGTGACTTTGGGCGAGTCACTTAACTTTTCTGTGCCTCGGTTACCTCATCTGTAAAATGGGGATTAAGACTGTGAGCCCCCCGTGGGACAACCTGATCACCTTGTAACCTCCCCAGCGCTTAGAACAGTGCTTTGCACATAGTAAGTGCTTAATAAATGCCATCATTATTATCACTACTATGATTCCCAAATCTACATCTCCAAACCTGACCTCTCTCCTTCTCTGTAGTCTCCCATTTCCTCCTGCCTTCAGGAAATCTCTATTTGAATGTCCAAAGCTCACCTCAAACTTAGCATGTCAAAAATAGAACTCCTTATCTTCCCAGCCAAACCTTATCCTCTCCCTGACTTTCCCATCACTGTAGACAGCAACACCATCCTCCGTCTCATAAACCCATAATCTTGGCATCATCCTTGAGTCATCTCTCTCATTCAAACCACATATTCAAAGTCACCAACCCCTGTCAGTTCTACCCTGACGTCATTACTAATGGTGATGGGACTAATCATGGGACATCATCACTAATGGGATGGGACATCCCATTGGGTGATGGGACATCATCATTAATGGGACATCCTCTCCCCCGAAACTGCCACCAAATTAATCCAAGCCTTTATTCATTCATTCAATCATATTTATTGAGTGCTTACTGTGTGCACAGCACTGTACTAAGTGCTTATCCTATCCCTCTTTGATTACTCCATCATCCTCCTTGCTGACCTCCCTACCTCCTATCTCTCCCCACTTCCAGTCCATACTTCACTCTGTTGCTCAGGTAACTTTTGTACAAAACCATTCACCCTTGTTTCCCCATTTCTCAAGAACCTCTAGTGGTTGCCCATCCACTTCTGCAGGCAGAAACTCTTTACCAAAGGCTATAATAATAATAATAAAATAATACTTGTTAAGTACTTACTCTATGCCAAGCACTGTTGTAAGCGCTGGAGTCGATATAAATTAATCAGGTTGGACACTGTCCCTGTCTCACATGGGTTCGCACTCTTAATCCCCATTTTACAGATGAGGTAACCGGGGCCCAGAGAAGTTAAGTGATTTGTCCAAGGTGACACAACACACATGTGGCAGAGGTGGGAGCAGAACCCAGGTCCTTCTGGCTCCCAGGCTCGTGCTCTATCCACTAAACCACACTGCTTTAAACCACTCAACACCTCGCCCTCTCCTACTTTCCATCCCTGATTTTCTACTACAACCCAGCCAGAACACTTTGTTCCTGTAATGTCAAGCTACTCATTCTACCTTGATCTCATCTATCTCTCCACCGACTTCTTGCCCATGCTCTGCCTTGGCCTAGAACACTCTCCCTTTTTGTATCCGACAGTAACACTCCCCAATTTCAAAGTCTTATTAGCAGCACATCTCCTCTCAGAGGCCTTCCAAGACCAAGCCCTAATTTCCTCTTCTACCACTCCCTTCTGTGTTGTCCTTCACTTAGATTTTCACCCTTTGTTCACCCCTCCCTCAGCCCCACAGCACTTATGTGCATATTTGTAGTTTATTTATATTACTGTCTGCCTCCCTATCTAGTCTGTAAGCCCGTCATGGGCAGAGAACATGTCAACCAACACTGTTATATTGTACTCTCCCAAACACTTAGTACGTTGCTCCTCACACAGTAAGTGCTCAATGAATGCAATCAATTTTTAGTGTGATCAGCAGGCTTCCCTCTCGGGGTTGCACCTAGAGAGTTTCCAGTACTCTACCGGTTTCGACTACAGGATGGAGAATCAAGCAGAGGCATACCACGGTGTAGTAGATAGAGAACAGTTTTGCGAGTCATAAGGTCACGAGTTCTAATACCAGCTCTGCCATTTGTCTGCTGTGTGACCCTGGGCAAGTCACTTAACTCCTCCAGGAGGCCTTCCCAGACTGAGCCCCTTCCTTCCTCTCCCCCTCGTCCCCCTTTCCATCTCCCCATCTTACCTCCTTCCCCTCCGCACAGCACCTGTATATATGTATATATGTTTGTACATATTTATTACTCTATTTATTTATTTATTTTGCGTGTACATATCTATTCTATTTGTTTTATTTTGTTAGTATGTTTGGTTTTGTTCTCTGTCTCCCCTTTTAGACTGTGAGCCCACTGTTGGGTAGGGACTGTCTCTATATGTTGCCAATTTGTACTTCCCAAGCGCTTAGTACAGTGCTCTGCACATAGTAAGCGCTCAATAAATACGATTGATGATGATGACAACTTCTCTGTGCCTCAGTTACCTCATCTGTAAAATGGGGCTTAATTCTATGAGCCCCACATGGGACAATCTAATTATCTTGTCTCTACCCCAACACTTAGAACAATGCTTGGCACATAGTAAGCGCTTAACAAATACCATAATTATTATTATTCTCATTCCATTCCTAGCTCAGGCAGTGGCTAGAGAGTGGAAAACAACCAGCTACAAGTCAAAACTCACCTGTGCTGGGCAGCAGCGGCGTGGGAGAGAGTCGAGGGCAGAGACTCAAGTTTACTGTGCAGAAGGAGGCAATGGTAAACCACTTCCATATTTTTACCAAGACAACTCTATGGATACACTACCAGAACGATTGCAGACGGAGGTGAGACAGAGGTGAGGGGGTTATGGAGAAATGTGTCCATGGCATTACTATGGGTTTGATACAACTTCACAGCATATGACAAGATGCAGGTTTCAGTTCACAATAAAACTACATCCCTTTCCCTCTCTGTGTTATTTCCGGAATGCTCTTGTTAAGCTTTTCATTGGTGTCTAGTTTCAGAAACATGTATTTCCGCATTAGAACGTGTAAAAGAGAGCGGCTTTTTCGTACTTTCCATTCAGAGGATTGATTTAATTGCCTGTTTTCAGTTCTCATTCTGAAAGTCTCAAAACTCATGCAATTTATTTAGAAAATCCCTATCAGAATAGGTGCATTAACACAAGGTATTTCTTGTACCGGAATTAGAATAATGAATAAAGGTGGATAAAGCCACGGGTACAGTAACCATTAAGATTAACCACAACATGATTAATATTTTCTGCTAGGAATAAAACATTATTAGAGAAAGGAAATACAAATTCTAATTTCTTGACATGTGGGTGATGATTGAATTACCATACCTATTAGTGTCCGCCTCTGACAAACTTTCCAGTCTAACAGTGAATTTTATACTTGTTTGAAAAAACCTCCAGAAAAATCCTTCAATTCATATTTTTGCCACTGTTCAATTTTTCTCTATGGTATTCATTTTATTTGAGATTTTTAAACCCATAATTCAAGATAGGCTTCAGTGCCCTCTGAAGTAGCAGACATCTGTTAGTCTTTTATACCATCTTTAAGGTCAGAAAGTAAGACAAGCAGTAGAGAAGCAGCGTGGCTCAGTGGAAAGAGCCCGGGCTTTAGAGTCAGAGGTCATGGGTTCAAATCCCGGCTCCGCCAATTGTCAGCTGTGTGACTTTGGGCAAGTCACTCAACTTCTCTGTGCCTTAGTTCCCTCATCTGTAAAATGGGGATTAACACTGTGAGCCCCCCGTGGGACAACCTGATCACCTTCTAACCTCCCCGCTGCTTAGAACAGTGCTTTGCACATAGTAAGCGCTTAATAAATGCCATTATTATTATTATTATTATTATTATTATTATGACAAAGCAGTGTGGCCCAGGGGAAAGAGCAATGACTTGGGAGTCAGAGGACCCGGGTTCTAAACCTGGCTTTGTCACTTACCTGCTGGGTGACCTTGGGCAAGACATTTACTTCTCTGTGCCTCCATTTCCTCATTTGTACAAAGTAAATGCCACTGATGATAATTGTTTAGTAAGCATTTAAATATAATAATAATAATTGTGGTATTTGTTAAGCACTGACTATGTACCAGGCACTGTACTAACTGCTGGATTGGATGCAAGCAAATCAGGTTAGAAACATTCCCTTTCCCACATGGGAGACACAATCTTATTCTTATTTATAGATGAGGTAAATGAGGCACCTAGAAATTAAGTGGCTTGCCCAAGGTTACACAGCAGCTATGTAGTGGAGAAAAGATTCGAATCCAGGTCCTTCTGATGCCCAGGCCTGTGATTTATCCACTGGGCCATGCTAGTGGATAGAGCACTATCCACTATTCTTATTATAGTCTGACATTGGGTCAGATTTATCCCACTTATAGTAATTTAGATCTATGAAGAATTTTCCATGTATAGAGCACTGGTACTAGATGAACATAATCAAAGTAAGTGATTTGGTCTCTCCCTTGAGACTTTTACAACATGGGTGGCTTGCTCAATTAAGTGACTTATCTTCAGCAGTCATTAACTGTTTCAAGATCCCAAAGAGCACTAATTGCCATTAGTTACACATTGTTTTGCTAGTAAATGCCTGATAAATGACCGATCTAGAGAAATGCAATCTCTAGCAGGGGAATAGAAACATTCAGGCAAAAACCCCAAACCAGGTATTAAACAAATGTAATGCTGGCAGGTTACTCACTTTCTCCTAATAATCTACTAATTAAAACACTCATAGTGCATGTGTGCATTCCTTTGAGGCTTCTCAAACAGATTATTCAAAGGTTTCGTACCAGAAAATCCCTTCTGACATTTCATATCAGGCTACAAACTTTACCTGGCCAAAGAAAATTTTTCCTTCTCTACAGAGAGGAAAAAAACCTTACAATTTGAAAAGATTTAATTGTTTACGATTAGGTTCACAATCTCCTTCTTGCCAAATCCAATTGCCTCTATTCCCTCTTACTCCTCCTCGACCTCTCTGCCTTCGGTATTGTCAACCCCCCCTTTTTCCTGGAAACCTTAACCAACCTCATAGTCACTGACATTGTCCTCTCCTCGTTCTCTTCCTATCTGTTCATTCTCAGTCTCTTTTGTGGGCTCCTCCTCTGCGTCCCACCCCTAACTGTGGGTGTTCCTCAAAATTTAGTTCTGGGTCCCCTTCTATGATCCAACTATAACCTCTCCCTTGAAGAACTCATACATGGCTTTTACTACGACCCCTATATGGATGATTCCCAAATTCAATCGAATTTATTGAGCACTTACTGTGTGCAAATTACTGTACTAAGCACTTAGGGAGTGCAACATAACTGAAACATTCCCTGTCCACAATGAGCTCAGAGTCTAGAGGGGGAGACAGACATTAATATACATAAATAAATAAAATCTACATCTCAGTCCTGATCTCTCACCTTCTCTGCCATCTCACATTTCTTCCTGCCTTCAAGACATTTCTACTTGGATATCCTGTCGTCATCTTAAACTTAACATGTCCAAAACAGAGCTCCTTATCTTTCCACCCAAACCCTGATCTCCCCAGGACTTTCCCATCACTGTAGACAGCACCACCATCCTTCCTGTCTCACAAGCCTACAACCTTGGCATTATCCTTGATTCCTCTCTCTCACTCAACCCCCATATTCAATCTATCAATAAATCTTGTTGGTTTAACTTCCACAACATTGTTAAAATCTGCCTTTTCCACTCCATCTAAACTGCTACCACATTAATCCAAGCATTTATCCTATTCCACCTTGGTTATTGTATCAGCCTCCTTGCTGACCTCCCAGCCTCCTGCCTCTTCCCATTCTAGTCCTCCTTCACTCTGCTGGCTGGATCATTTTGCTATAAAAATGTTCAGTCCATGTTTCCTCACTCCTCAAAATCCTCCAGTGGTTGCCCATCCACCTCCACATCAAAAAGAAACTCCTTACCATTGGCTTTGAAGCACTAAATCACCCTGCCTCCTCCTACCTTACTTCCCTACTCTTCTACTAAAATCCAGGCCACACAATTCCCTCCTCTAATGCCAACCTTCTCACTGTACCTCGATCTCATCTTTATCACCGTCGACCTCTTGCCAACATACTGCCTCTGTCCTGAAATATCCTCCCTCTTCAAATCTGACATTTACTCTCCCCCACTTCAAAGCCTTATTGAAGGCACATATCCTCCAAGAGTTCTTCCCTAATTAAATAATCTTTTATTTTTCTTCCACTCCCTTCTGTATCACCCTGACTTGCTCCCTTTTTCATCCCCATTCCCAGACCCGCAGCACTTACGTACATAGTGCTAGACACATAATAATGCTTAGTAAATATGATTGATTGATATCCATAATTTATTTATATCATCTGTCTCCCCCTATAGACTGTAAACTCACTGTGGGCAAGAAATGTGTCTATTTCATTGTACTCTCCCAAGTACTTAGTACAGTGCTCTGCACACAGTAAGTGCTCAATAAATGTTTATTTATAACAGACAGAAGACATCAAGACCCTTTCCCTGTTGGTGATGCTTTCTTGCTTCCAGATAGTTAAGACTTTAGACAGAATTAATAATGAATAACAATAATAATTATGGTATTAATTAAGCAATTACTATGTGTGTAGCATTGAACTAGTAGGAGTGAGAACAGACATTTAATTCCCTTTCTTTAAACAAGTACAGAGAAGTTAAGTGACTTGCCCAAGGTCACACAGCAGTCAAGTGGCTGAGCTGAGTATTAAAATACAGGTCATCTGACTGAGATTCATGTCTTTTCTACTAGGCCACACTGGAATAAAATCTGGGAAAAATAAAATAAAATGTAAGCTTGCTTCCTTTGATCATCATCATAATAATAATGATGGTATTTGTTAAGTGCTTACTATGTGCCAAACACTGTTCTAAGCACTGGGGGAGATACAAGGTAATTAGGTTGTCCCACGTGGGGCTCACAGTCTTAATCCCCATTTTACAGATGAGGTAACAGGCACAGAGAAGTGAAGTGACTTGCCCAAAGTCACACAGCTGATAAGTGGCAGAGGCGGGATTAAAACCCACGATCTCTGATTCCCAAGCCCGGGCTCTTTCCACTGAGCCACGCAGAGCACTGTACTAAGTGCTTGGGAGAGTGTAATACAACAGGTTTGATGGAAACAATTCCTGGTAAATTCCTCTAGTAGAAAGAAGATGACTAATATCAGTGGGGCGGGAGAGGGAGGAAAACGTACCAGGGCTGATATCTGGGGAGAAGTAGTGTGACCTAGTGGAGCGATCACAGGACAGAGAGTGATAAGACCTGGGGTTATAATCTTAGTTCTGGAACGGGCCTTCTATGTGATCATGGACAAGTCACCCACTTCCTCTGTTTCTCCATTTTCCCATCTTTAAAACGGGGCTTTAATACCAATTCTCTCTGCCCCTTAGATTGTTAGCTCCATGTGGGAAAGGACAGTGTCTGATCTGATTGTACTGTATGCACTTCAGTGTTTAACAATGGTTGGCACACGATAATTGCTTAAATAGCAATTATTAGTATTGTCATTAGACCCAGCTATAAAATAGATCACAAGGGCTTTGGTTACTGTCCGGTAGTCTGTAGGGCTTCGGAGGCCACATTCATTCTTGAGGGCCAATACCTAACCATTAATTCACATTAACATCAATTCATTAATTGTCATATTTATTGAGTGCTTACTGTGTGCAGAGGACTGTACTAAGCCCTTGGGAGAGTATAATACAACAATAAATAGACATTCCCTGCCCACAGTGAGTTACAGTAATCTGTCGGTAAAGGAGATTTAGCTGAAAGGAAAGCAGTGCATAGAAAAGATCCAGCCTCTATCACCTGAGAATTTAATATTTATTAATTCATACATTCAATAGTATTGAGTGCTTACTGTGTGCAGAGCACTGTACTAAGCGCTAAAGACAGGCATCATGGCTTAGTGGAAATACCATGGGCCTGGAGTCAGGGGACCTAGATTCTAATCCCAGGTCTATCACGTGCCTGCTATTGAGCGCATACTGTGGGCAGAGCACTGTACTAAGCGCTTGGAAAGTACAAATTGGAAACACGTAGAGATGGTCCCTGCCCAACAACAGGCTCATAGTCTAAGAAGATGGGCTCCCTGTTCTCCCTTCTACTTAAACTCTGAGCCCCATAAGGGACCTGATTTTCTTTCATCTTCCCCAGCAGTTAGTACAATGCTTGCCACAGAGTAAGCACTTAAATACCATCATTATTAAAGGCACTTGTATACCTAAATATGACCAGGTCTAAGTGTTAACAGACAGCAATGTGTGTATGATACCTACTGAAGTTTGCCCTCTCTCCTTGACCTCTCATCTGCCTTCTACAAAATGGACAAAATCCCCTCCTCCTGAAAATGTTAACTAATCTTGGCTTCACTGATACTATCCTCTCCTGGTTTCCCTCCTGTCTCTGAGGATGCTCCTTCTCAGTCTCTTTCACAAGCCTGTTCTTTCCCTCACAACTCTTAAATGTAAGGAGTCCCTGAAAGCTCAGTTCCAAGTCCCTTTCTCAGCTCCATCTACAACTCATTTGCTCCTAAGTCTTCAATCTCTATATCTAATAATTATGGTATTTTATACAAAGTTCCAATCAATCAATCCATCAATTGTATTTATTGAGCACTTACTGTGTGCAAAGCACTGTACTAAGCACTTGGGAAGTACAAGATGTCAACATATAGAGACAGTTCCTACCCAACACTGGGCTCACAGTCTAAAAGGCACTGTATTAAGCACCGGGGTAAATACAAGGTAATCGGGTTGGACACAGTCCCTGTCCCACATGGGGCTCATGGTCTTCATCCCAATTTTACAGATGAGGGAACTGAGGCACAAAGAAGTGAAGTGAGTTGCCCAAGGTCACAGTACACAGGTTTCGGGGATGAAATTAGAACCCAGATTCTTCTGACTTTTAGGCCCGGACTCTATTAACTGGACTACACTGCTTCTCAATATCTACACAGATGATTCCCAAATCAGCCTCTCCTGCCCTGACTTCTCTCCTTCTTCTCTGCAGTCTTGCATTTCCTTCTGTTTTTAGGACATTTCTACCTGATGTACCAACGACACCTCAAACTTAGCATGTTCCAAACAGAATTAAATTTCCCTGTCCTCCACTTGATTTTGCTACCACTGCAGACAGCATCATCATACTACCTGTTTCGCAAGCCCATATCTTTGGTATTAATCTTAACGCTTCTCTTTAATTTTTAACCCAGCTAGTCAATCTGTCAGTTCTATCTTCACAACATCGCTAGAATTCACCCCTTCCGCTGCACGCAAATTCCATGTTGATCCAAACACATAATATATATATATATATATATATATATATATATATACATATATGCACACACATATATCAGGAGTATCTATGAAGCTGAAACCTTCCTGGCTGCTTGCCTCCAGTAAACAGCTTTAGCAAGTACACCTTTCATTTCTAGCTTGTTGCCAGAACTATACCGTAATGGACTCGGTTTGCATCCCTAGAAACACTGTGGAAAGTGTTCTGAATGATCACCAAGGAGAAAAAATTGCCTAGATTGAACTGACAATTTTCCGACATCATAAATACTTATGACAACTCCTCCGGACATTTGGATATGAGTAGTATTAGACATCAGCAAAGATAAATCTACGATTGATTGATGGTCTGTCAACTTACTGAGTCAGGTTCAGATATTTGAAATATTCCAGCCCACAGTTTTCCCTAGGAACTGAATCTGTTAATGTCACCCAATGGAATCAATTTTTTCCTGGACAGGACTTCCCTTGCCAACTCAGAGCCAGGCCCCTAGGGTGAATGTTGTTACTGTCAGTTTTCCCTATTCAACAGCAGCAATGCAACTATGCAGTTCACTCCCTGAAACATGAAAGAGACCTTGTTCCCATGACCATTCTTTTTCATTCACTTTCTTGGGGATTCAAGGTCATCTGTCTACCCCTTGGCTCTGTACCCTGGACAACACTTCTACCCCTATGCCCTAGTTATAGCCTTGGTTCAGCATTGTGTCATTCAACACATCAGTATCTGAAACTAATATTTTTCTGGTCTTTTGTTCTTTTCAAGCTAATGGACTCCTGTCACAAGCTCTTTGACCTGAATCAAACTATTCACAGAGGGATAAAAATGCTGATTTTAAAATTAGTTTTCTGACAGAAAGAAACTGTGATCCTTGTTCGTTGACTAGCCAACAACAGATATTTTGCTCATTTTCCACTCCAAGAGAACATGAACATGAAGTATTTAGGCAGACTTAAATAATATGGGGAAAAATGGCAAGTCTTTAACCCAGGCACCTAACACTTACCTTTTCAGTCCAACAATGGTCAGATGTAATTATTTTATGAATTTGAAGGGTATGGGAGGTGTAAGAAAGAAATTTGGCATTTATAAAGGAACCAGGGATTTGTTTCCCTGAGAGCACTTATTGAAATGACAGAAGACCTGGGTTCATGTTAGCAGCCACAGTAAAGGCCACAAAAGTTAGAGGGTGTTGTCAAATTGTATAAGACTATCTTGTTTCACTATGTGTTCAAAATGCTCCAGTCTTATTCTTTCATGAAAACTTGTGGAAAAACCTCTATTTGAAGAAAATGTAAAATAAAACAGTCCGTGTTGTTTCATGATCTAATGTAGGTGTCCGCAACCTTTTTTTGTATGAGCAAAACAAAATGAAACTTCAAAGATCCTGCACCTGGAACAATGTGATGATGTCATTGCAACAGCATGGCTCAGGGGAAAGAGCATGGGCTTGGGAGTCAGAGGTCATGGGTTCTAATCCTGGCTCCACCACATAATATAACAACAATAATAATGGCATTTGTTAAGCGCTTACTATGTGCAAAGCACTGTTCTAAGGGCTGGGGGGATACTACGTGATCAGGTTGTCCCACGTGGGGCTCACAGTCTTCATCCCAATTTTACAGATGAGGTAACTGAGGCGCCGAGAAGTTAAGTGACTTGCCCAAGGTCACACAGCAGACATGTGGTGGAGCCGGGATTCGAACCCATGACCTCTGACTCCAAAGCCCATGCTCTTTCCACTGAGCAATGCTGATTCAGCTGTGTGACTTTGGGCAAGTCACTTAACTTCTCTGTGCCTCAGTTCCTTCATCTGTAAAATAGGCATGAGGACTGTGAGCCTCATGTGGGACAACCTGATTACCTTGTATCTATCAATTGTCAGCTGTGTGACTTTGGGCAAGTCACTTAACTTCTCTGTGCCTCAGTTACCTCATCTGTAAAATGGGAATTAAGACTATGAGCCCCCTGTGGGACAACCTGAGCACCTTGTAACCTCCCCAGCGCTTAGAACAGTGCTTTGCACATAGTGAGTGCTTAATAAATGCTGTCATTATTATTACTTAGAACAGTGCTTGGCACATAGTAAGCACTTAAATACCACATTTATTATTATTATTAAAGCAACTTCATGAAAGTATCTTATGATGACCTTGAATTCTTGCACTTATCCTCAAACTCACCACGATGGAGTGCCTCTCTTTATGCAGAGCTGTGTAGTAGACACTTGTCAGTAAGCACCTCAGTCTAGCTTAGCTCTTCCAAGTCCAGCTACTTTGCTTGCAGAGTACATACATATCTGTTCACAGCAGATGTCTGGCAACCAATTAGAGAATTTTCACTTCTTCCTCCCAATGTTAACCTTCCCACAGCAACAGCACTATTGCTTCATGTGGCTTTGCATTTTTTCATGATTCCTTTGGAGGAAGGCTCTAAGTGGGTTGGTGATCTTACCTGAACCCTGAAGCTCTAGAATGGTTTTTTAGGTTTGACAGAATTGCCAGGCTGCTGATTTTAAAATGCTGGTGTTTTATTTCTCCATTTCAGTGGCTTCTAGGATTATTCTAGCTCCATTATTTTATTGGTATAGATCCTTTTTACTACAGTTTCCCACACATTTTCACTGTAATTTTGTCTGGAATTGAGAAGTAAAGCCTGTATGAAATCCTTAATAAATAATTAAGGAAATCAATTCCCCCTGTTTTATTTTCAGGTAGGTTTGAACTTCTCCATGACTTTCACTTTCCCCTTCTCTTATCCCTTGCCTAACTGTCACCACATCTTTCTTTCATTGAGAAGCAGCATGGCCCAATGGCTCTAGACTGTAAGCTCACTGAGGGCAGGGAATATGTCTGATGTTATATTGTACTTTCCCAAGTGCTTAGTACAGTGCTTTGCACACAGTAAGCGCTCAGTAAACACAATTGAATGAATGAAATAGCATAGACTTGGGAGTCAGAGGACATGGGTTCTAATCCCAGCTCTGCCACTTGTTTGCTGTGTGACCTTGGGCAAGTCACTTAACTTACCTGTGTCTCAGTTACCTTATCTGTAAAATGGGAATTAAGACTGTAAACCCCAAGTGGGACAACCTGATTACCTTGTGTCTATCCCAGGACTTAGAAAAGTGCTTGGCACACTGTAGATGCTTAACAAATACCATTATTAATATTATTATTTCAGTGAGGATAGGTGCCAAATTGTAGAGTGATATTTAATGGAATCTGGACTCGGGAGAGGGAGGGGGCCTGTGAAAAACTCAGAGGAGCCACATTTCTCCTTGGCCAGTTGGTGAGATCATTCCCCTATATTGCTCCTCCCTAAACTGCCAAGGTCAATCAAACATATTAATTGAGTACTTTGTGCAGAGTAGTGTACTAAACATTTGGGAAAGTACAGTATAAGAGTTGGTAGACACTTTCCTTGCCCACAATAAGTTTACACTCAACTCTCTCTTCTACCCCTCCTTTAGGGGAAGCACCAAAACTATAAGTGATTGTTGAGCTGCTCTAAGCCCAGGCACAGGAACTTCTGTTAACTAGCCTTCCCATTTTAACAGAGTAGCTCTTTTTTCTAAACTATTTATAGATACTTTTTGGTCAAGGTGTGGCTAGCAACCCTTATTTATTGATTAAAATAATTGAGCATATATTCACCAGATCTATCCTTAAATGATACCATGGATACAAGGCAAGCATGAGTTTGAGAAATGCTCTGGGAATGCTACTACTAGAAATGCACCCCTGACCTATCTGATGCCCTTCTCTCATCCTAAATTTTAAAGCATTTGGTTCCCTACAGTTTGGCCTATCCTGCTGGCAGACCATCTCATTTAAAGAACAGAATCAAAATACCCTCAGCAATCTTATCTCCCCAATGTCATTTCAGTTCAGAAAAC
The DNA here is from genome assembly GCF_015852505.1 of Tachyglossus aculeatus. Classification (NCBI taxonomy): domain Eukaryota; kingdom Metazoa; phylum Chordata; class Mammalia; order Monotremata; family Tachyglossidae; genus Tachyglossus; species Tachyglossus aculeatus. The sequence goes on from NC_052066.1 coordinate 86,962,827, forward strand.
AGATTTCTAAATAGCAAACAATTCAAGTTATAGGAGATGAGTCCCCTTCCCTCCCAGCAACCTGCTGACCTTGAACTCCCAGCGCTGAATCCCGAGGAGAAAAGGCAGCAGAAGACAATCCTGAAGGAATGCTGTCCTCACATTGGCAGAGCAGGTAATCCAGAAAGGCTAATAGAATCACCTGTGAGGGGAAGAGGCGGGGCTAGTTAAGGGATAGAGCTGGGAGGACTAAACAGAGCAGAAAGGCAACCTGTTAAGAGCCCCAGGTAGCTTTCCCACGTTCATACTGATCTGAAAATCCGAGTGGTAGGAGGGAATTTCATTGCCAGCCAAGGAGTATCATGTCAGAGGGCCAAATGTACCAGGTGTTGCTTGCAGAAATCACCCTGCCAGCTACCCATCAGCCAAGCCTTTTTAGCCTGTCTTTATTTTTTGGCTTGTGTTGCTTATTTCAGCGTGAGTCCCCCACCAAACTGATCTCATCCAGAAACTCCAAATCCACACTGTCGCCTTTATTTTAAAAACACCTGTCCTATTCTCTCAACCTCATACCTGGGTACCCATCCCATTACAGTATTGAGTGCCACAGAGGTACTCTCCCAGGGTGTCCCCAAGGTTCACAGAGAGGTGTGAGAACGGAGAAGGTTGATTAGGGAGGGGTCTGTGGAAAAGCCACAGGTGTGCCTCCATTAATGAGATAACACGAAGCCCCCCCCCCCAAAAAAAAACAGCAAAGCAGGTGCCATGGTTTTGATTTACTTCTCAGTGTCTTGTCTGAATTTCATTAGACTCAACTTGGTTTTATTTAGACTGAGGAACAGGCATCGGTGTTTGTTTCAGGGATGTTTTAATTGTAGTGTATGTGTATGACAGAGAGAGAAGGTACTGGGGGAGAGGAAAAAGAAAAATTGCAGTCCCATCATGCATTTATTTTTTTTAAGTTGGTTTATCATTCTGAGAGTTTTTACCATTGGAGGGATTTCTCCAATGCTAAACCTCAATGAGTGTTTAGTGATGTCTTGGGCTATAATCATACATTCAAGCCTATCATAAATGTGCATGTTTGGCGGTGCTAAAATAACATGTGAATGTGCTTATTAGCTAGAAATTTGATTTTTATTTCTTAAATGATAGCCACAGTCATATTCCAAAGAATCTCCTTTTGGAATTTCATTTGCAAAAATGACTTTATACCCCACTTCATGTGACTTTTTTTTCATTTGCTGTGCATTTTTGACCTCTGGCTGCTACCATAGCATTTCACAGCATTTAACTACAGCTGCTGCTGTGTTTTCCAACCAGGTTGCTCTACATTTCTAATGAAGACCTTCATTTGTGACTCGAAATGGTGGCTCATAATCCAAAGAGGGAAACACCAGAAATGGAAATACTCAGGCTAATGGTACAAAGTAAAACTGAGGTAGAGAACACTGCAGTAATTTCAATACACAAGCAGTGTGTTGTGCGGCAGAACTTCTTTGAATGCTGACAGTATCATTCCTTGTCTAATAAATAGCCCTTGAAAATAAACAAAAGCCAAAGCAAAGACCTACTCAATTCAGTGCCTAATCAGCTTCAAAAGATTAACAAGGCTACTCTAGACCACCCTAGGTAATACAAATCTGTCCTAACTGTACATCACCTCAGCTCACTGCTTCTTCCCATCCAAGGGAGATCCTTGCAGGAAAGATACCTATTCTGGGGACCAAGCAACCTATGGTAACAAGGCGGAAGGGTTTCATCTAAGAACCTTCCTATCACCGTAGCTATTTCCTAATAAGAAACTACATGTTCCTAACAGCATCTCACTGCTGAACCTGAGGATGGAACTGGAGTCAGGGCCCTGTGTTGGCACGTGTGCCATTCCCCTAAAATGACCTCCAATCCAGTGGGTCCCATTCCACTTGCTTTGAGCAGTAGGGATCCCTCATGCCACACAGAGACCCCAGCTGTAAGTCCCTCCCCACCTGGAGAGCAATGAAGTATTTAAATCTGCCTTCACAAATTTGAGAAAACTACTGCAACTGATGCCCAGATAATTGATGTCTTTTCCAACCCCATCCTATGCCATCCCCCACCCCACATCTCCCGATTCCTGTTATTCTCTTCTGTCTCCTGACCAAGCCCTCTGACTTCAGGATCTCACCCCTGTTCCTTGCATTTTCACCGACTGTCTCCTTCTCTTTTATCTTTGACCTATTCCTGGTCTGCTCAGTCCTCCTCACCATCACCAAAACTTTACACTGCCGTATCTCTCTCTCTCTCTTTCTCCGCATCATCTTCTGCCACTTTCTCCATCTCACAAAAGGACAGATGGGGAAAGGGCCTGCTTGTTTTACTGCAGCTTTCTTCCTCTGGATTGTAAATTCATTAGTGTCTGCTAATTCTGTTGTATTGTACTTTCCCAAGCACTTGGTACTGTCTTCTGTATATAATAAGCACTCAGTAAATACCACTGATCGATTTTATATTGCCTTCACCCTCCCTCCATGGGTTCAAATCCCGGCTCTGCCAACTGTCAGCTGTGTGACTTTGGGCAAGTCACTTCACTTCTATGTGTCTCAGTTACCTCATCTGTGAAATGGGGATTAAAATTATGAGCCCCCTGTGGGACAACTTGATCACCTTGTAACCTCCCCCAGCGCTTAGAACAGTGCTTTGCACATAGTAAGCACTTAACAAATGCCATCATCATCATCATCATCATCTTCTTTGGAATTCCATTGCTTAGAGAAGCAACATGATCCAGAGGAAATAAGGCAGGCCTAGGAACATAAGGGACTTTGGTTCTATTTCCAGCTCTAACACTTGCCTGCTGAGTGACCATGGGAAGGTCATTCAGCTTCTCTGTACCTCAGTTTTCTACCCGTAAAATGGGGATTACGTACTTATTCTCCCTCCCTCTTTCTACCTGTAAAATGGGGATTGCATACTTGTTCGTTCTCCCTCCCCCTTTCTTTGCGAGCCCCATATGGGATAGAAAGCATGCCTCATCTGATTACCCTGTATTTATCCCAGAATAGCATATATTATAATTATTATTATCAGACATGATCCCAGATTCTCCCATCACCCCCCTACTCTATTCACTTTGTTCCTCTCCATCTCAATTGCTACCATTGTGTTTCAAAATACTGCCACACTGTAGCTAGAATATTAAATTGACCTCTTCACTGTTCTCTAGACTCTCTTTGCTCCAGTGTATACTTCTTCACACTGTTGCATGGATCATTTTCTTGAGGCGTCACTCAGCATAAATCTCTCCACTCCTCAAAACCACCATTGGCTCCCCTTTTCAGGACTCACTCGGATTTAAGGCTCTCTACCATCTCTCTCCATCTTGCATATCAACGTTATTCATCTGCTACTCACATTCTTTGCTCTTCTCATTTTCACCTTCAAGTTATATTTCATTCTCAACTCTCCTGCCTCCGACCCCTTCCCCACTCAGTTCCCCCATCTGGGGATTGCTCCCTCCCCAGATCCAACAGATTAAAACCCTTCCCTCATCAATCACTTCCCTAAGTCCCACCTCCTCCAACAAGCCTTCCCTGCACAGTCCCCATTACCCCAAATAGAACAAATTTTACCAATCAATCAATCAATCATATTTATTGAACACTTACTGTGTGCAGAGCACTGTACTAAGCACTTGGGAAGTACAAGTTGGCAACATATAGAGATGGTCCCTACTCAACAGTGGGCTCACAGTCTAGAAGGTGGAGACAGAGAACAGAACAAAACACATTAACAAAATAAAATAAATAGAATAGATATGTACAAATAAAATAAATAAATAAATAGAGTAATAAATATGTACAAACATATATACATATATACAGGTGCTGTGGGGAAGGGAAGGAGGTGGGGGGGATGGAGAGGGGGAGGAGGAGGAGAGGAAGGAGGGGGCTCAGTCTGGGAAGGCCTCCTGGAGAAGGTGAGCTCTCAGTAGGGCCTTGAAGGGAAATACTAGCATTTAAGAATGGGTTTTTACCATTCTTCTAAACTCGTGTTGTTTTATTTTTTCAAATTGTTAATTTTACTATACTATCATTAATATTTTTATGTCTTTCTCCTCATGATAGTGTAAACTCTTCAGTCTGGGAATGTGTTTCTTCTTTGTGTCACACTCTCCCAGGTGTTCAATACAGTGTGTTGGTTCCAGGAGGTGCTCAATGGATTATTACTACTATGATTCCCATTCAGCTAGGATTCTTCAGTCCAACCTGAGTGACCTGAGTCCCTAAACCAGCACAAAGGCTCAGAGCAGCTCCTTTTCCAGTGACCCACTTGATTGCAAATGCAAACTATTTTGCCCATGCTTAAGCTCTTTAAAAGACTTGTATTCGGGGAAGAAAGTGTACAAAGTTTGGCCCTACCAATGTAGTATTAGAGTCCTGCATTCTGTTCTCACAAAGGAGCCCGCTGTTGAGGAGGGACCGCCTCTATATGTTGCCAACTTGTACTTTCCAAGCGCTTAGTACAGTGCTCTGCACACAGTAAGCGCTCAATAAATATGATTGAATGAATATAACAGAGTTAGAGAATAAATCGATCAATGGCATTTATTGAGGGCTTACTGTGTGCAGAGCACCATACTAAGGACTTGAGAGAGCACAGTAGAATAAGTAATCATAATCCCTGCCCTCAAGGAGTTTACAATCTAGTGAATGGGAATAGAGAAGGGATAGAAAATAATGACTTTCAATGGATGAGGGAGGAAAAGAGGAACTCATACCCTTCAAAAAAGACCTTTTTCGATTCCCAACTTTCCTCCAGTAATGCACTCTAGACTGTAAGCTCACTGTGGGCAGGGAACATATTTACCAACTCTGTTGTATTGTACTATCCCAAGGGCTAAGAACAGTGCTCTACAAATAATAAGTGCTGAATAAATATGATTGATCGATTGATTGATTGGAGGTGCATGCCAGGACCATGCCAGGAAACACATTATTCAGTTCTTGGATTAACATTCTCTTTACATCAGGTTCCAGAAAACGTACAAGTGAAATAATAATAATGATAATAATAACAACGGTTCTTATTAAGTACTTACTATGTTCTAAGCACTGGGGTAAATGCAAGGTAAACAGGTTGAACACAGTCCTTGTTCCACCTGGCGCTCACACTTTTAAACCCCATTTTGCAGATGAGGTGACTGAGGCCCAAAGAAGCAAAGTAGCTTGCCTAGCCAATTAAAGGATAGGCCAAAAGTGTTGGGGTTCTTCAGCTCTGGCTGAGAGGGATCACGTCTGAAGACTATAAAGTCAAGAAGGGGGTTGGTCAGAGCTAATTCAGAATTGCCACCCACCAAATCGCAGAACCCCAGGATGAGGGACACCCACTGTCTTGTTTTACACTGTCGAGTCATCTCCGACCCATAGCAAATGTCATGGATACATGTCTCTCAGAATGCCCCACCTCCATCTGCAATCATTCTGGTAGTGTATCCATAGAGTTTACTGAGTAAAAATAAAGAAATGGTTTACCATTGCCTCCTTCTGCTCAGTAATCCTGAGTCTCCACCCTCAATTCTCTCCCATGCCATTTCTGCCCAGCCCAGGTGAGTTTAGACTCATAGCAGATTGCCTTCCACTTGCTAGCCACGGCCCAAGCTAGTAGTGGAATAGATGTGCCTTTGCTTGACTCTCCCTCCCATAGTTGAGACTAGTAGAATACTGGAAACCCTCCAGGTGTGACCCTGAGAGGGGCACCCACTGTACCTTGAGAGTAATAGATGAAAAAATTAACCCAATGAAACATATGGTAAGCATATGGAGTACATTACCAGAGGAAGATGTGCGGGCAGAAAAAATCAGTACGTTCAACAGGAGTTTGGATATATTCATGGATGAATGGTCCATAAAAGATTCATGGAGGGAAAGATGGGAAAGGATAAGGAAAAAAATAATAGAGCTCTCAGATGACACAGCCTTAGGGCTTGACTTTGAATCAAAGTCAAAGAGGGAGACTCTGGAGTTCCCTCCAAGCTTCCTGTTGTCATTGTAGGAACTAGATATGCTGGGATAGGTAAACCACTTATTCTGCTCTGCTTGCATGCTGGGAGCACTCAGTAAGTACCATTAATTGATCTGACCCAGGAATGGCACTACTTAAAATGCTTATGCTCACCTTCTTCTGTCAGTTCCCAGAACTTCAAATCCCTCAAGGACTTAAAAGTATTTTTTTTTTAATTTCTATCCCTCCATGAGCCAAATATTAAGACCCTTTTCACCCTAAATTGAGCACCTCTCTCATCCATGCCAAATTAGAAGAACTAACCTTGCATATTTTATAGACGAAGAACAAAGTCTCAATCTGCGGTATTATCAGACTAATACCATCCCAGTATCACCATCAAGTCCTAGATCAAAAATGCCCCTTTTGTATCTTGGCTTCCCTTCACTACTCCCAGGATGCTTAGTTTTGCATTAGGACTCAAAAAAGAATGATGTGTCAGAGGAATAATGTTGGGCAACGTGCCTTACTTAATCAAGTGGCCAAGGACCACCCAAGGGACACCTTGATGAACCAACATCCCATTCTGTCAGATTTTGATAATGAAAATGGTGCCGGAGAACTGTGATAAATGGCTTTTTAACACAGTGAAGGAGATTAGTCACTTTCTGGGAATGCTTTCACAGCAAAAGGCATGAGGGTTTTAGAGTTCTTGAACCTCATGTGTCAAGGGGTGTTTTATTAGCTGGCTATGCTCCTGAAATTGTCTCTTTCAAGTTACTGGACTGCCATAGATTGGGGCTGCAGGCTCTTCTGGAAGGCTGGATGTATCAAGGATCAAGGTCATTTTGTACTTTCACAGAAGCACTGTGGCATGGCCTAGTGGATAGAGCATCGTCCTGGGAGTCAGAAGGACCTGGGTTCTAATCCCAGCTCTGACTCATGTGTGCTATATGATCTTGGGCAAGTCACCTCACTTCTCTGGGCCTCAGTCACCTCTTTTGTAAAATGGATAACAAGAGTATGAGATAACAAGAGTATGAGCCCCATGCAGGGACTATGTCCAGTCTGATTACCTTGTATCTACCCCAGTACTTAACACATACTCAACAGTACTTGGCACATACTAAGTGATTAGCAAATACTATTATTGTTATCATCATTACCCTTGTATATTTTCTGGAACCTGATGGTAAAGAGAATGTTAATCCAAGAACAGTATGACATGTTTTCTGTCTTGTTAGAATGAACAATTTCAATCAATTAATCAATCATATTTATTCAGCACTTACTGTTTGCAGAGCACCTTTCTAAGCACTTGGGAGAGTACAAGAATATATATGTTGCCAACTTGTACTTCCCAAGTGCTTAGTACAGTGCTCTGCACACAGTAAGCACTCAATAAATACGATTGATGATGATACAAGAATATAACAGAATTAGTAGATATGTTCCCTGCCCACATTGAGTTTATAGTCTACAGGGTATATTGGAGGAAAGTTGGGAATCAAAAAGGCCTTTTTCGATGGGTGTGAGTTCCTCTTTTCCTCCCTCACCTATTGAAAGTCATTATTTTCTACTTTCCTTTAAAATTGGGGACTATTTTCTTCTGATATAGAAGGCTTCATACCTCATATTTCTCTGGGCCAGTTCAAGACCATGGGCACTAGGCCATTTGGCACACAAAAAGAACTCATCATTTCAGCAGAATTCAGAGTCAGTTTGGGAATCCAATTACATTCCTCTTGCTTGTAATATTCTCTAGCCTGGTAGGAAGGATGCTTAAAACAGCTTTGGATTACACTGAAATGAAAAAAAAAAAGCAGCGGGGTCTTCATTTGAAGCAGGTGGTTCAGAAACCTGATTATCTATCTAGGAAGGGGTCAAAGAAAATCCACAATTCAGATATCCTCCAATGATATTGTGCTATTATAAGGAAATGCTAAAGTCATTTCTTTACACACATATACACTAGATTCCAAGCAAATTGGAGATGCACTTGTGAGGGTTACCCAGTGACCCTGATAGAATTATTTCCCAAGACTTCCTGAGAGATGAGACAAATGTCTTCCATTATTTATGTATTATGTTATTTGCACTCTAATTCCTTGATTTTCCTCACTGCTATCTTGAAAGGACTCTGTGATCAAAACTCTCTTATAACTCTCTGCTCCCTGCAATAGCTGGATCAGGCTGCACACAATAAGCACTCAACAAATATGACTGATTGATTGATTACATACCCATCAATATTCTAATATTGCCTCATCCTGAACTATGCTGGAAATCTCATCTTCCTGCTTTATGGAGATTTCTTCAGCAACTTGAAACATCCACCGCCCCAGCTGACTAGTCATTTTTATGTCCATAGTTCTAGCAACTTGTCCTAATTTTCAAATGCTTATTCCTCTTGCATTTCCCACTTTAACTCTTCTCAGATCTCCTCAATCAATCAATCGTATTTATTGAGCGCTTACTGTGTGCACAGCACTGTACTGCTCAGTAATTTTCTTTCAATCACCCATTTTTTGGGATTATTCTCATCCTTCTTTTGCGGGGCAGCGGCATGGTCTAATAATAATAATAATAATAATAATAATAATAATAATAATAATAATAATAATAATAATAATAATAATAGCATTTATTAAGCATTTACTGTGTGCATTACTGGGGAGGTTACAAGGTGATCAGGTTGTCCCACAGGGGGGCTCATAGTCTTAATCCCCATTTTACAGAAGAAGTAACTGAGGCCCAGAGAAGTGAAGTGACTTGGCCAAAGTCACACAGCTGACAACTGGTGAAGCCGGGATTTGAACCTATGAACCCTGACCCCAAAGCCCGGGCTCTTTCCACTGAGCCACACTGCTTCTCTAGTGGAGAAGTATTTTAGACTGTGAGCCCACTGTTGGGTAGGGACTGTCTCTATATGTTGCCAACTTGTACTTCCCAAGTGCTTAGTACAGTGCTCTGCACACAGTAAGCGCTCAATAAATATGATTGATTGATTGATTGATTAGAAAGAGCACAGGCCTGGAAGTCAGAGGACTTGGATTCTACTTTTGGATCCTCCACTATCTGCTGTGTGACCTTGGGCGTGTCAGTTAACTTTTCTATGCCTCAATTACCTCATCTGTAAAAAGGGAATTAAATCTACTAAGGTTGTAAGCCCTATGCAGAACAGTGATAGTGTCCAATGTGATTATCTTGTAACTACACCTGCACTTAATATAGTGCTTGGTGCATGATAAGTACTTAACAAGAAACACAATTATTATTATTAAAAGATTGGACAATTTATCTCCCACCTGAAATTATGTCGATGCAATAATTCCAACTCCTGCCGATTTTCCTCTTCCCCTCACCACTGATTATTCCAGATAAAGGGCTTGAAAAGTGTAACATCAATCAATCAGTAGTATTTATTTACTATGTGCAGAACACCATACTAATCATTTGGGAGAGTACAGTATAACAGAGTTGGTAAATATGTTCCCTGCGCTCAATGAGCTTACAGTCTATACCAAATACCATGATTACCCTGGGACAGACCTAGATTTTGATAAACTCTCTTGGACAATTTTAACCTAGGGATTGTGTGCTAATGTTTCTGATTTCTAAAAAAGAAAAAAAATGGTGTACATCTATTTATATAGCACTTCTCCTACTCCCAGTAATCTTCATCTTCCAGTTTGCAAAATAAAATATCTGATTTGTTTGACATTACTTTATGAATGCAACGTGTTCTTTGTGGAGTTGACACCAAAATTGTTCCCCTGCTATGAGGATTTTGTTCTACGATTACTTTGAATTTTTTTCCCCCTTTAGTATCTTAAATTGCAGGCATATGTTTTCTTCATTTTAGGTGAAGAATTTTCATCTTTTGGCAAACCAACCTTCATGGTCTTTGCATTTCTAGATAAAATTTTCTGGTCAAACAAGCTGCACCAAAAACAGCCTTGTATAACTAAACATTGCCTGTGCACATACAGATATTAATTTCCATCAAAATTCTGCTGTTCTTCCCAACTCATGTTTTGCAATGTCTATATCTCTAACCATATCTATGTTTTCACTTGGCATAGTCTAGAGGACATTCTCCTTTCCCTTTTGCAAGTTTTAGTTGTGTAAAATTAGTATTAGAACTATGGTATGTAGAGAAGCAGCATAGCTCAGTGGAAAGAACTTGGGCTTTAGCATCAGAGGTCATGGGTTCGAATCCTGATCCACCACATTTCTGCTGTGTGACCTTGGGAAAGTCACTTAACTTCTCTGAGCCTCAGTTACCTCATCTGTAAAATGGGGATTAAGACTATGAGCCCCACATGGGACAACTTGATCACCTTGTATCCCCCCCAGCGCTTACAGCAGTGCTTTGCACATAGTAAGAGCTTAACAAATGCCATTATTATTATTATTATTATTATTATTATTATTATTATTATTAGAATTGCAAGGGTTTATGGGATCTTAAGGAATTGTGCACAATAGGATTTGGCTGGGGTTTGTATTTTTTCAAGCTGTCCACTGTAGTTTGAACTGATGGATCTGCCCCATGATAATGGTGGTGGTATTTGTTAAGCACTTACAAATGTGCCAGGCACTGTGCTAAGTGCTGAGGTGTTTCCTCTGCTCCTCCTCCCCTCTCTATCACCCTGACTTCCTCCCTCTGCTCTCCTCCCTGCCCCACAGCACTTGTGTATATATATATGTAAATATTTTTTAGTATATTTATTTTATTAATGCGGTGTATACATCTATAATTCTATTTATATTAATGGTATTGATGTTTGTTTATTTGTACTTGTTTTGTTTTCTTGTCTGTCTCCCCCCTTCTAGACTGTTAGCCCATTATTGGGTAGGGATTGTCTCTATTTGTTGCTGAATTTTACTTTCCAAGCACGTAGTCCAGACCTCTGCACACAGTAAATGCTCAATATAAACTACAGAATAAATGAATACAAGGAAATTGGGTTGGACACAGTCGCAGTCCCACATGGGGCTCACGGTCTTAATACCCATTGGAGAGATGAGGGAACTGAGGCACAGAGAAGTGAAGTGACTTGCCCAAGGTCACACAGCAGGCAAGTGTCAGAGTTGGGAATAGAACCCAGGTCTTTTGAATCCCAGGCCCAGGCTCCAGCCATGAGACCATAATACTAGTGGTATTTGTTGGACACATGCTATGTTTTGGGCACCATGCTAGACACAGGCAGATCAGGCATAGTCCCCGTTATTACCGATAAGGAAACAGAGTCTTGCCCAAGGTCACACAGCAGACAAGAGGCAAAGCTGGGATTAGACTTTAGGTCCCCTGTCTTCCAGACCTATGCTCTTTCCATTAAGCAACACTGCTTTTCAGAACACAGTCAATCACTTGGTCTATGCAGATTTGGAATAAAACCAGTTTTTTTTTCAGAAAAATTACCTTGCAATATACAATTACCCTCTGCAAACCACCTTACATTCGCTCTGAGATCAAGGGGAGCATAAATACAGAACCTTTCCTTTTCATTTATTTGCCACATAGTTTGTGATTTCGCTGCCTCCCCAAAAATATATACTTCCATTGCTGTGACCTCATGGTCCCTAGAACTTGTGCCTGGGTTGGAAAAAGAAAATAAAAATACTTTTTTGGAGCCTTCTCCATGATGAGAAAACGTCCCCTGAATTTAAAATGGCCTATGGAGGCATAGCCAAGGGATAAGCAGTATATTTTGGGTGGCTTCAATTCAGAGAACTTATGTTGCGTGATTAATATAGCAGGGGCCTCCTGTTTTCACCATGGTTAATGTGTTACCCTTCTGGGTATTTTGCATCCCCAATAATTGCTTTTGGGGATTTGTTCCTATGAACTAGCATGAGTACAAGGAAAATGTAAAAAAAATATATATTTTCAAAAATCAAATCACTGTTCTGGTAATTTGATATATAGGAAAGGGACAAAAGAGCATTATAGAGTAGTTTTTCTGAATTGTAATTGCTCATGCATACAAATCCACCATCCACATTTAAGGCCACAGTCAGGTACTTAATTGTGTTAAATGCAATTGTATATTCAAGCACAACCCCTACCAAATCCACCTGCCTTGCACAGTTATTTTGATGTGCAAGTGTTTACACTCCTCAATTCCACCTGATTAGGGGAGGTAGGTGGGAGTTCAATCTCAAATCTAATTAGTTATAAATTGTCCATTTAACATGGCTCTCGCACCGGTGCCTTTTAGATTCATGAAAATCGCTCAACCTGCTTCCATGTGTAACCATAGCACCCCGGGTTGAAAATTCAGTCAGGAAACTTAGATCTTCAGGAAATGACTCCAAGCCTGGAAGAATCCATGCAGTAGGAAAGTTCATAAAGATGGAAAAGGTCACCAGCCTTAGCAGATAATCTCTCTGGGACGGCTATCAATATGTGCCCAAAAGAAAGTGGACAGTTTCCTTCAACGAAATGTAACGTACTCTATTTCATTTTGCAATCCAATTTTGCTTGGCTTTCATTTGGATTAAGGGCATAATTAGTTTTGCAACAGCAGGTGATCTCAAAGGATTTTTTGGCTAAATAATTAGGAAACTTCATCCAACAAGAAAAGCATATTTAGATCTGGTATCTCGTCAGTGCTTAGCATGATGCTTGGCCCATAGCAAATGCTAAGCAAATACCAGAGTTATTATTATTTTGGAGCACTGTTAGAAGACATGGTGCATGCATATGTCTGCAGCATTGGAACCAGTGGATATGGGGATTCACATGGCTGTTTTTCCACCTTAGAGGAGAAATAGGTGTATTTGTCCAATATCTCTCTGGTGATTGTCTTGAGTTTAGAATGTACTTGATGCCCAGCTATTTGTTCATTCATTCAATCATATTTGTTGCAAGGTTCCTGTGGGGAGACCACCGTACTAAGGGCTTGAGAAAGTATAATACAACAATAACTAGTCACATGCCCTGCCCATGAGTTTACAGTCTATCATTCTATTCTGAATTTAATTATTTCTGGTATTGGGTAGGATGCCCTTTTTAATAATAATAATAATGATGGCATTTATTAAGCACTTAGTATGTGCAAAGCACTGTTCTATGTGCTAGGGAGGTTACAAGGTGATCAGGTTATCCCATGGAGGGGGCTCACAGTCTTAATCCCCATTTTACAGATGAGGTAACTGAGGCACAGAGACGTTAAGTGACTTACCCAAAGTCACACAGCTGACATTAGGTGGAGCCGGGATTTGAACCCATGAACTCTGATTCCAAAGCCCGGGCTCTTTCCACTGAGCCACGCTTTTTATCTGTGGGAGAGCTGAAGAAACCAAGATAGAAAGCTGAGATGTGCAGACGGCCAGTGTTAGTGGAGGTGAGATGTCAACATCTCACATGGCTCTGCACGCAGTAAGCACTCAATAAGTATGATTGAATGAATGAATAAACATTTCCTCCTCTCTTTGTAGCTCTCTGCGTGGGACACCACTTTCCATTTTAAGACTCTACTGATACTGAATATAGGAAAAGGTAAACTAGAACTGGAGGGGGTCCAGAGTTCGTAGTTTTACACAGAATGTACTGGAAGCAGTGCAGCTAAATCAACAGATTTCAAAAGTGTAAATGATTTCACTTGAGAGTCCCAGAACTAAGATGACTGAAACTTTAACACTGAGGATTCTGGTTCTCTGATCACTCTTTCTCTGCTTCCCACCTTCTAACTGCATGAGTTCCACAAGGTTCAGGTCTGGGTTTCCTTCCATTTTCCAGATATGATCACTCCCTGGAAGAATGTATTCGCTCCCATGGTTTCAACTACCATCTTCGCACACACATTTCCCAAATCAAATTCTCCATCCCGCTCTCCCTCTCTGCAGTCTAACATTTTCTCCTGCCTTCAGAAACTGTCTACAAGAATGTCCCACCTCAAACTTAATATTCCCAAGGCAAACGCTTTGTCTTCCCACCTGTCCTCCCCGTGGCTTTTTCATCACAGTAGACAACACCAATGGGAAGCAGCGTGGCTCAGTGGAAAGAGCGTGGGTTGGGAGTCAGAGGTCATGGGTTCTAATTCATTCATTCAATCGTATTTATTGAGCGCTTACTGTGTGCAGAGCACTGTACTAAGCACTTGAAAAGTACAATTCGGCAACAGAGACAATCCCTTCCCAACAACGGGCTCACAGTCTAGAAGGGGGAGACAGACAACAAAACAAAACAAGTAGACAGGCATCAATACCACCAGAATAAATAGAATTATAGAAATATAAACATCATTAATTAATTCATTCAATCGTATTTATTGAGTGCTTACTGTGTGCAGGGCACTGTACTAAGCGCTTGGGAAGTACAATTCGGCAACAGATAGAGACAATCCCTTCCCAACAACGGGCTCACAGTCTAGAAGGGGGAGACAGACAACAAAACAAAACAAGCAGACGGGCGTCAATACGATCAGAAAAAAATAGATGAACTGATCCCGGGTCTGCCACTAATTGGCTGGGTCACTTTGGGCAAGCCACTTAACTTCCCTGTGCCTCAGTTACCTCATCTGTAAAATGGGGATTAAGATTGTGAGCCCCATATGGGACAACTTGATCACCTTGTATCCCCCAACATTTAGAACAGTGCTTTGCATATAGTAAGTGCTTAACAAATACTCTTATTATTATTATTATTGTTATTATTATCCTGACTCCCAGATGTTCTGCACACGTGTATTCATTCCTCAAAAACCTCCAATCATTGCCCATCCTGCGCCACAAAAAAACCCAGAAATTCCTTACCAGAAGCATCAAGGCACTCAATCAGCTCTCCCCCTTCTACCTGACCACACTAATCTCCTCCCATGACAACGCAGTCCACATGCTTTGCTCCTCTAACACCGATCTTCACACTGTACCTTGATCTCATCTATCTTGCCAACAGCTCCTTGTATACTTCCTCCCTCTGGTCTGGAACTCCTCCTTTCCCCTCAATATTTGATAGACCGCCACACTCCCCATCACAAAGTCCTACAAAAATCTCATTTCCTCCAATAGGCCATCTCTGACTAACCCTCATTTCCCCACCCTATTTTCCCTCCCCTCTTCTTTCTCTATGCTCTTGGGTCTGTACCTCTTAATTATTTCAACACTCACCCCTCCCCTAGACCCGTAGCACTTACTAATAATAATAATAATTATGTTCATGTACATAGCCTTATTCTATTCTCTGCTACTACCCCTATTGTTAATTTAAAAGTAGTATTTTCAAGTATGTACTGTGTGCACAGCATTGTGATAAGCACTGGGAAAGAGTATAAATGTGGAAATAAGACACTGGCCCTGTCTTTGTCTATGAATTAAAGGGGGTCAGGAAGTGGACTGGAAACAGGTCCATTGGGAGCAATGAAGCCCTAAAACATTAAAACAGCAAAACAGAGATATATACAAAAATGCAATAACCCGAACCACAGCAAAAGTCATTAGGGGGATGTGGTTAGAGGGACAAAATGTTTCCTCATGATTTAGAGTACACAGGAATGACTAATAATGATAATATTCTGAGATTAAGCCCCCTTTACCTCAGCTCCCCCTGTTTTCTGCATCACTTCAACTCTCTCCCTTTGCTCTTCCCCCTCCCCGCCCCATAGCACTTATGTGTGTATGTATATATCTATAATTCTATTTATTTATATTGATGCTTATTTGCTCGTTCTGATGCCTGTCTACCCCACTTTAGACTGTAAGCATGATTGGGCAGGGATTGCCTCTATTGCTGAATTATATTTTGCAAGTGCTTAGTACAGTGCTCTGCACACAGTAAACTCTCAATGAATATGATTAAATGAATGAATAATAACAATGATAATGGAACTTGTTAAGTGCTTACTTTGTGCCAAGCTCTGTTCTAAATGCTGGGGTAGATATAAGGTAGGTAAGTTGGACATACTCCCTGTCCCATATAATAATAATAATGATGGCATTTATTAAGCACTTACTATGTGCAAAGCACTGTTCTAACCACAGGGGAGGTTACAAGGTGATCAGGTTGTTCCACGTGGGGCTCACAGTCTTAATCCCCATTTTATAGATGAGGTAACTGAGGCATAGAGAAGTTAAGTGACTTGCCCAAAGTCACACAGCTGACAATTGGTGGAGCCAGGATTTGAACCCATGACCTCTGACTCCAAAGCCCCTGATCTTTCCACTGAGCCATGCTGTTTCTCAAGGTAACTGAGGTAACTGAGGTCCAGAGAAGCTAAGTGACTTGCCCAAAGTCACACAGCAGACATGGTGGAGCCAGGATTAAAACCCATGACCTTCTGACTCCCAGGGCCATGGTAGCTTTCCTGAGGGTCTATGAGGCCTCATGCTGCAGGTACTGTCCTCATTCCCACCAGGGCAGTGGACAACAGGACAAGGGACAGCAGAATGGGATGGGGTCTCTTCAAGGATGATGATAATAATAATAATAATAATAATAATAATAATAATAATAATGGTATTTGTGAAGCACTTACTATGTGCCAAGCACTGTTCTAAGTGCTGGGGGGATACAAGGTGATCAAGTTGTCCCATGTGGGGCCCACAGTATTAATCCCCATTTTACAGATGAGGGAACTGAGGCCCGGAGAAGTGAAGTGACTTGCCCAAAGTCACACAGCTGACAAGTGGTGGAGCTGGGATTAGAACCCCTGACCTCTGACTCCCAAGCCCGGGCTCTTTCCACTGAGCCACACTGCTTCTCCTAGGATGTGGAGTCCAAGGGGGTGGGGAGAGAGGACAGCTTGCTCAGCCATGGTGAGGGGAGCCGAGAGGGGCACAGAAAGGTGAGACTGCAAATTCCAGAATCCTACCAAGAACAACCTTGGAAAATCACCTCTGGGACCGAGGCACTTACTCTGAACTCATTCACTCCCATGGCTTCAACTACCACCTCTAAGCTGATGACTCCCAAATGTCCATCTCCAGCCCTAATCTCTCTCCCTCTCTGCAATCTCTCATTTCTTCCTGCCTTCAAGACATCTGTACTTGAATGTCCTGCCATCACCTCAAACTTCACAGTAAATGCTCAATAAATTTGATTGACTGACCGACATTGATTTACTGACTGTCTGACCGACTGACTGACTGACTGAACGATGCTTGCTCAGTTGTGTTTCTTGCCAGGGAGACAGGCAGTCCTGAGAGATAAATTATTTTGGGGAAAATACTTCATGGTGGTTGGAAGATGGTAGACTCAGAGCGATAGGAGCTAGGAAAAAATACTCTATCGATTTATCATCCCCCACTGGGGTTGCTCACATGCAAAGCTTATCCTCATCCAGAGTCACAACCACAACTGATCCAGGGTAGCCACTGCCTCTTGGAAAACCTGAAATGCTGCAATCCAGAACGGGGTGGCTCTCTGTGAGCAATGGCATCGAGAGGACCATTTGCCCCCAAATAGTAGAAGAGCACCAGGAATTTCAAATAGCTGCTGCTGCAGCCACAAACTAAAACAAGATTTGAGGACTCTTTGAAGGTCTGTTGATAACTCAGCAGCCTTTTCAGACACTACTGCACCTGTAAATCATGATCCCAGGCAGGAAGATCATCTTTAGACATGACAGGAACCAATTTATAATTGTCTTAAAGACAGGAGGAAACTTTAGCAATAATAAATGGTTCTGCATTCTAAAACTCTGAGCACATCAGTTATAGTGGTCATCTTCTGAGAACGCTTCTGTAGACAGTCTTGGGAATCTACCCCTAATGAGCCAAGAGCATGCTTAAATTAGCACTTTTGTAGTTACCTTTGTTGTGCTACCAAATTACTTCAGTTTTACACTTGGAAACTGCTGAATTTTACATCGGATTGCAAGTTCGATATAATGGTAATAGAGACAAGGACACAGCATTATTTCTCGCTCTGGGGAAGGAAGCTTGCCCAGAACCTGTTTAGCCTGGGGCTCCTTTTGGGCCATAGATTGTGATTTCCTCAGATGGTGAGAAGACAAGAACTTCTTATGTTCAAGAACTGGTGGAGGACAAAAACCTCATGCCCAGCCTCACCCGGCGCCTAACAGTATGGGCTGCTATGCACTCTCAATTTGCACTCTGAGGGAAAGCCCAAAGCAGAAGTCACAAGAAGGGGGAGATTGCTAATGACACAAAAGGGGAAGTAGGGTAATCTAATGAAAATAATAATTGGGGTATTTGTTAGGCACTTCCTTTGTGCCGAGCACTGGGCTGATGACTGGAATAGATATAAGGTTTTCAGGTCAGACAAAGTCTGTGGCCCAAATGAGGCCGACAGTCTAAGAATCACTGTGGCCAAGTAATAAGAAAAATAATAATTATGGCATTTGGTGAGCACTTACTATGTGCCAGGCACTGTACTAAGTGCTGGAATGAATACAGTCTTTTAGACTGTGAGCCCACTGTTGGGTAGGGACTGTCTCTATATGTTGCCAACTTGTACTTCCCAAGTGCTTAGTACAGTGCTCTGCACACAGTTAGCGCTCAATAAATACGATTGATTAAATACGATTGAGTGAATACAAGCAAATCGGTTGGACACAGTCCCTGTCCCATGTGGGCCTCCCAGTCTCAATTCCCATTTACAGGTGAGGTAACTGGGGAACAGAGAAGTGAAGTGACTTGTCCAAGGACACACAGAAGACAAGTGGTGGAGCCGGATTGGAACCTGTTACCCACCATACTGTACTGTGCTACACATGAAATGACTACATAACCACATACCACCATCTCCCTCATGATTACAGAAAAGTAGTGACCCGATCATTAAAGGCTATTTTAGGGTCTTCTCTATTCTGGCTCTGCCATCATCCACTCTCCATAGGTTTTTTGGGCCCTGAGGTCATTGTGCAGATGAGGTTTAAGAAAGCAGCACAGCCTTGAGTTCCAAGAAATAGTCCTCCCTCTCCACCCACCTCTCCCGCTAGGCCAGCTTATTTCTGAATGGGTCTCCAGCCCTCCCCCTCAGGGGTTGCCATATGAAAAGACTGCCTAATCTGATTGAAACTGAAATCAAAAAGTGAGATTTGGGGCCCCTTAGAACATTAAGTCTCTAAAACATGATCATGTTCATTCTTCTTCAGTGATGAGATGTTCAGAAAAGACCACAGAAGCAGGATCCAAAAGCAGAAGCAGATGGGATGATTTTCAGAAAGTCTTCTGCAATTGCACTAGGTTACCCCAGTCCCTCCAAAAGGCTAGTAGGACATCAAGAAGTGGTCAAGAAAATGAATGTGATAGTGAATATGATTTCTCAAAGGTTACAGAATACATAGGGGAATGCTGCATCCTGGTAAAAAAAATGAGAAACGCCCAGGCCTCAGTTGACTTCATGCCTTTGCAGCATTCTTAGTAATATTTGCTTAGGAGAATGAATAATAATAATAATGATGATGGCATTTGTTAAGTGCTTACTATGTGCAAAGCACTGTTCTAAGCGCTGGGGGGATATAATGTGATCAGGTTGTCCCACATGGGGCTCACAGTCAATCCCCATTTTACGATGAGGTAACTGAGATTCAGAGAAGTTAAGTGATTTGTCCAAGGTCACACAGTAGACATGTGGCGGAGCCGGGATTTGAACCCATGACCTCTGACTCCAAAGCCCGTGCTCTTTCCACTGAGCCACCTGAGTGGTAGTAGTACTAATAGTAGTAATAGTAGTAGTAGTAATAGTATTTGTAGAAGTAGCAGTAATAGTAGAAGTAGTAATAGTAGTTTAGTGGAAAGAGCACTGGCTTGGGAGTCAGAAGTTGTGGGTTCTAATCTGGGCTTTGCAATTTATCAGCTGTGTGACTTTGGGCTAGTCACTTAACTTCTCTGGGCCTCAGTTACCTCATCTGTAAAATGGGGATTAAGACTGTGAGCTCCAACTGAGACAACCTGATTACCTTATATCTACCCCAGTGCTTAGAACACTGCTTGGCACATAGTAAGCGTTTAACAAATACCATCATTATTATTAATAATAGTACTTGTAGAAGTAGTAGTAGAAGTAGTAGTAGTAGCAGTAGTAGTAGTAACAATCACAATAATAATAATAATTATGATATTTGTTAAGTGCTTACTGTGTGCCAAGCACTGTTCAAAGCACTGGGGTAATCAATCAATCAATCGATCAATCAATCAGTCGTATTTATTGAGTGCTTACTGTGTGCAGAGCACTGTACTAAGCGCTTGGGAAGTACAAGTTGGCAACATATAGAGACAGTCCCTACCCAACAGTGAGCTCACAGTCTAAAAGGGGGAGACAGAGAATAAAACCAAACATACTAACAAAATAAAATAAATAGAATAGATATGTACAGGTAAAATAAATAAATAAATGAATAGAGTAATAAATATGTACAAACATATATACATATATACAGGGTACCTACAAGGTAATCAGATTGCCCCACATAGGGCTCATAATCTTAATCCCCATTTTGCAGATGAGGTAACTGAGGCATGGAGAATTTAAGTGGCTTGCCCAAGGTCACATAGCAGAGCCATGGCTAAAACTCACATCCTCTGACACCCAGGCTCATGCTCTTTCCACTAAGCCGTGCTGATTTTCATAATAATTATATATATATATATATATATATATATATATATATATATATATATACATATATATATATATTTTAAGTCCTTATTATGTCCCAGGCACTTTACTAAGCACTGGGATAGATACAAGCAAATTGGATTGGACACAGTCCCTACCCACGTGGGGATCACAGTCTCAAACCTTATTTTACAGATGAAGTGACTGAGGCACAGAGAAGTTGAGTGACTTGCCCAAGGTCACACAGCAGACAAGTGAGAGAACCAGGATTAGAACCTGTGACCTTGTGATTTCCAAGCCTGTGCTCTATCCAACTACACCATGCTGCTTTTCTACTATGTATTTGTTAAGCATTTACTATGTGCCAGGTACTGTGTTAAGCACTTCGGTGGTACAAGCAAATCGGGTTGGACATAGTCCCCGTCCCACATAGGGCTCACAATCTTAATCCTCATTTTACAGATGAGATAACTGAGGGACAGAGAAGTGAAGTGACTTGCCTAAGATCACACAGCAGACAGCAGCGTGGCTCAGTGGAAAGAGCACAGGCTTTGGAGTCAGAGATCGTGGGTTCAAATCCCAGCTCCTCCACTTGTCAGCTGTGTGACTTTGGGCAAGTC
The DNA here is from genome assembly GCF_015852505.1 of Tachyglossus aculeatus. Taxonomy (NCBI): domain Eukaryota; kingdom Metazoa; phylum Chordata; class Mammalia; order Monotremata; family Tachyglossidae; genus Tachyglossus; species Tachyglossus aculeatus. Next base: position 86,983,941 of record NC_052066.1, read on the forward strand.
ACTTAACTTCTCTGGGCCTCAGTTACCTCATCTATAAAATGGGGATTAAGACTGTGAGGGCCCCATGGGGCAACCTGATCACCTTGTAACTTCCCCAGTGCTTAGAAGAGTGTTTTGCACATAGTAAACACTTAATAAATGTTATTATTATTATGTGGCAGAGCCAGGATTAGAACCCATGACCTTTTGACTCTCATGCCTGTGCTATACCCCCTACGCTCTTGCTGCCACCACCATCTTTTACATCGCCTTTATAACTATTTTTATTTTTGGAACTCAGCCATCCACCTTGGCTCCTGCCACCTGGTTTTGTGGCTTAGATGCGGTGCCTGCATTGAAAGGCACCTTAGGGATAAGGGTGGTGACAGAATACAATGACTCTGGAGCCAGTGCAGGGTGGCTGGGGGTTCCCAGAAGAAACACTCTAGGTTTAGATGGAGACAGACATACTTCCTCAAAATGAGGTATATGATATCATTATAATAACGATGGTATCTATTAAAAGCTTACTATGTGCCAAGCACTGTTCTAAGCACTGGGGTAGATACATGGTTATCAAGTTGTCCCATGTGGGGCTCACAATCTTAAGCCACATAACTGAGGCACAGAGAAGTTGCCCAAAGTCACACAGCTGTCAAGTGGAGGAGGCAGGATTAGAACCCACGACCTCTGACTCCCAAGCCTGTGCTCTTTCCACTGAGCCATGCTGCTTTTCTATGTCATATTGCAAGCTCAGCAAAACCTGCTTGATAGCACTTGGACCTCTTTGTCCAGCACTGGCAAGGTCTGTCAGAGACCACCACTTTTTTTCATTAATTCATTCGTTTGATCATATTTATTGAGCGCTTACTGTGTGCAGAGCACTGCTTTTTATGTCTCCCCCTTTTAGACTGTGAGCCCACTGTTGGGTAGGGACTGGCTCTATATGTTGCCAATTTGTACTTCCCAAGCGCTTAGTACAGTGCTCTGCACATAGTAAGTGCTCAATAAATACGATTGATGTTGATGATGATGATGATGTAGTCTAATTACATAATTAACTACTAACTACAACTACATAACTAACTACTACAAACTACTACTACTACTAACTACTACTACTAACTACATAATTTTTATGTAGTCTAATTATGTCAGCACTGTACTAAGTGCTGACATAAATACAAGTCAATCAGGTTGGACACAGTCTCTGTCCTACATAGGGCTCACAGTCTAAGTAGGAGAGGGAACAGGTTTTAATCCCGATTTTACAGCTGAGGAAAGTGAGCCACAGAGAAGTTAAGTGAATTGCCCAAGGTCACACAGCAAGCAATTGGCAAAGGCAGAATTAGAATTCTGGTCCTCAGATTCCCAGGCCCATGTTCTTTCTAATAGGCCAGGATGCTTTTTCAACATTGTCATCCACGGAGCAGCAGGCTAGGTTTACCTCTCTGAAGTATAAAAATTGTTTCTTGGGATTTTTCACAACAGACCCTCATCCTCGGAGGGCAATTCCCCGAGAAGAAGTTTTCTTCTAGACTGTGAGCCCCTTCTAGACTGTGAGCCCACTGTTGGGTAGGGACTGTCTCTACAAGTTGCCAACTTGTATTTCCCAAGCGCTTAGTACAGTGCTCTGCACACAGTAAGCGCTCAATAAATACAATTGATTGATTGATTGATTCTTGTGAAGAGCGACTTAGAAAGCCACGGCCTCACATCCCCCATGCTTACTGCTGCTCCAGAATGACAGGGTTCAGGGAATGACTCCTCACCACAGCTCCCAGATGGCGGCCCCTCAGGTCCCCCTTGAAGAAGCAGTGTGGCTCAGTGGAAAGAGCCCGGGCTTGGGCGTCAGAGGTCATGGGTTCTAATCCTGGCTCCACCACTTGTTCAGCTGTGTGACCTTGGGCAAGTTAATTCAACTTCTCTGTGCCTCAGTGACCTCATCTGTAAAATGGGGATTAAGACTGTGAGCCCCACTTGGGACAACCTGATTAGCTTGTATCTCCCCCAGAGCTTAGAACAGTGCTTGGCACATAATAGGCGCTTAATAAATATCATCACTATTATTATTATTATTGTTACCTGACAAAAACAGCCAGAGGGATGAGTCCCACATCAATGGACAGTGGTAAATGACAATGATGATGATGATGGTATTTGTTAAGCACTATGTGCCAAGCACTGTTTTAAGCACCGGGGTAGATACAAGTTAATCAAGTTGTCCCACGTGGGGCTCACAGTCTAAATCCCCATTTTTACAGATGAGTTAACTTAGGCACAGAGAAGTTGAGACTTGCCCAGAGTCACACAGCAGCCAAGTGGCAGAGCAGGGATTAGGAGACACACCCTCTGACTCCCAAGCCCCTGTTCTTGCCACTAAGCCACGCTGGTAAAGTCATTAATGTGTTTGAAGGAAACACACAACATTTGGAAAAATTGGAGGCAAGGCCTGTCAAGAACTTAGGTTCTCACTGTTGCCTGCCAGGAACAAAACCTGCCCTGCTGCAGGGAATCTCCAGAAGGAAGACTCCAAGATGGGCCCCCTGCCCCGATATACTATGGAAGGTGAGGCAGGTAGTTCAGAGTAGGAGTGCACCATGTTATTTAGGAAATCCCTGACATTCTGTCTGCTTATAACACTTATAATTAATCAATCTGTGCTATTTATTGAGTAATCACTATATGCAGAGCAACATACTAAGTGCATGGGAGCCCACTGTTGGGTAGGGACCGTCTCTATATGTTGCCAACTAGTACTTCCCAAGCACTTAGTACGGTGCTGTGCACACAGTAAGCACTCAATAAATACGATTGAATGAATGAATGAAAAGGGAGAGTAAACGGAGTTGGTAGACACATTGCCTGCCCATGACGAGCTTGCAGTCTAGAGATGAGCTTACAGTGACCCAATTCCTTCCTCTGATTGATGGGCAAGGAGGCCCATGTTACAGTAAAGTGCCTATGAAATATCCATCTCTATGATGAGGGATGGGTTTGTGTTTTGCATATAAAAGTATTTTGTACCGCAGGCTTCTACTGCAAAATTATGAATCACTGCATAGCATCAGGGACTGTAGAAATCATTATTTTATGAGGGACTTTATCATGTCATTTAATCTGTCACAGGAATGTTAAACCCTGTAAACTTTCCTGCCAAGTTTGACTTTTGTGGCTTCTGGAAAGTTTGAGAACTGCAGTAGCGTTGCATAAAAAAGTACCCTAATCTCAAAGTGCCCCTTAGAACAATACTGGGTGTATTGAACCATTGTTCAACCCTCTGCTTAGGCTGCCCAAGCAGATCCAGCCAGACTCTGGGGTGGCACTTGATAAAGAGGCCCTGTTTGTATCTTGTTACACGATTGTCCACTGCTTAATGAAATGTGAACGTTTTATCCAGAGAGAACGCCAATGGAGAATCCCCAGAATATTAAACTGTCTGGATTTATTCCTACCTGCTTTATGAGAAGCAGTGTGGTCTAGTGGATAGACCATGGGACTGGGAGTCAGAAGGACCGGGGTTCTAAGTCTGGCTCCATCACATGTCTGCATTGTGACTTTGGGCAAGTGTCATCCATTGCCTGGGGATGGGTTTGTTAGGGAATCTGCATGGTGAGACAAAGGGAGAGAGAGAGAGAGAGAGAGAGAGGAAGAATGGCAGAGTTTTATACAAAACGCATTTCTCAAGGCAAATTGAATTATTTAATTACTTTGGTTGTGGCAAATTAAACTTTCCTTTCAGGAGGCCCCCTTTCAGGAGGAATATGATTATTTAATGATATTAAATCTTCTCTATAGGGAAGAATACACTTATGCATTATTCACATATAGCAAAACACCTAGATCCCACATAAGAAAGCTTCCCACCCAGGAGAAATTCATTTCTAATAATGATAATGACATTTATTAAGCGCTTACTATGTGCAAAGTACTGTTCTAAGCGCTGGGGAGGTTACAAGGTGATCAGGTTGTCCCACGGGGGATGCTCACAGTCTTAATCCCCACTCTACAGATGAGGTAACTGAGACACAGAGAAGTGACTTGCCCAAAGTCACACAGCTGACAATTGGCGAAGCTGGGATTTGAACCCATGACCTCTGACTCCAAAGCCCATGTTCTTTCCACTGAGCCACTGTTGCATTTATGCCTTGTTTGCACATGGTGAGGCATCTAGCTACCACCTATGAATGCTTCCCACCCGGGAGGAATCCATTTATGCATTACACATCCATGGCGAAGCACACTAGCTTCCTGCCCCGTGAGCATCAGCGGGACATTCAGCTATCCCATGGCTCCTCACTTTATGCAGCCATCTGGGGCAAGTCTCAACCCACTAGCGAGAAGGTCGGATGTCATAGATATTTATTACCTGTGCTCCTAGGACATTCCCACTTCTGCCTTCAGTTTATCCAATCTCCACCCTCCTCCCTCTACCATACCTAATTTGATTGGCATGGAGGTGCGGGACACCTATATTGCCAGTTTTTGGGTTGTGAATCTAGCGGTTTTGGTGACAGAGGCATCACCCAACCATACTTCTGGCTTGTTAAATCACAAGATAGCATTTGACCCTGAGATAGTGGGTACCCCTGTTCACCTTCGGACAGCTAGTCATTTAACTTTTCTGGATTTAACTTCTCTCCTTCTACAGCCCACCCCGCACCCTCCGCTCCTCTGCCGCTAATCTCCTCACCGTGCCTCGTTCTCGCCTGTCCCGCCATCGACCCCTGGCCCACGTCATCCCCCAGGCCTGGAATGCCCTCCCTCTGCGCATCCACCAAGCTAGCTCTCTTCCTCCCTTCAAGGCCCTACTGAGAGCTCACCTCCTCCAGGAGGCCTTCCCAGACTGAGCCCCTTCCTTCCTCTCCCCCTCGCCCCCCTCTCCATCCCCCACATCTTACCTCCTTCCCTTCCCCACAGCACCTGTATATATGTATATATGTTTGTACATATTTATTACTCCATTTATTTATTTATTTATTTTACTTGTACCTATCTATTCTATTTATTTTGTTAGTATGTTTGGTTTTGTTCTCTGTCTCCCCCTTCTAGACTGTGAGCCCACTGTATATGTTGCCAACTTGTACTTCCCAAGCGCTTAGTACAGTGCTCTGCACACAGTAAGCGCTCAATAAATACGATTGATGATGATGATGACTGTATATGTTGCCAACTTGTACTTCCCAAGTGCTTAGTACAGTGCTCTGCACACAGTAAGCGCACAATAAGTACGATGGATTGATTGATTGATTGATTGATTTCAGTTACCTCACCTGTAAACTGGGGATTAAAACTGTTAGCCTTAAGTGGGACAGAGACTGTGTTCAACCTGATTAGCGTAGATCTACCCCTGTGCTTAGTACGTACAGTGTCTGGCACACAGTAAGCACTAAACAAATACCATTAAAAAACAAAACAAAACAAAAAACTAACCCAGTTGGGGAAGTGAAAAATGTGTTTTTAAGCATGCCTGCCAAGACTTGCTAATTTGGGCTAGTTGACCATCGGGAGATGATTGACTCAGAAGAGAGTGTAGTGTTCAGACTTTGGGAGCTGAATGAGTCACACTCATTCAATCTATTTATTAAGTGCTTACTGCGTACAGAGCACTGTACTAAGTGCTGAGCACACATTATCAACAAGTTAAAATGCTTGTTCCAGTGACCTGATTTCCCCCTCTTTAGCAGTCGTCAATTGTATTTATTGAGTGTTTATTGTGTGCAGAACACTGTACTAAGTACTTGGGAAAGTACAATATAACAATAAACAGACATATTCCCTGCCCAAAGCAAGCTTACAGGGGGGAGGCAGGCATATTGGTGGACATGGAGGGAGGTGTGCCTGCCATTTGATTCCCTCCTTGGGGCTGACTTTTACTTGCCCCATGATCAATCAATCAATCGATCAATCAATCGTATTTATTGAGCGCTTACTGTGTGCAGAGCACTGTACTAAATCCTTGGGAAGTACAAGTTGGCAACATATAGAGACGGTCCCTACCCCACAGTGGGCTCACAGTCTAGATATTCTGAAGAGGGGGGGGGTCCATGCGGTTGCTATGGGTTGGAAATGATTTAACAACATTTGAAGAAGAGGGGACTATTCAGAAGGGCAGAACATGCAAAGGCCTCATGCTCACGTACTTCTGGTGGACTGGGCTACTGCCCATACATTGCCTACCTGCCTCAGCCTGCCTTCATCACTGGGCTGTGCTGCTATCATCAGCGTAGCCTGGTAGAAAAAACTTGCACCTGGGAGTCAGAGGGCCTGGGTTCTAATCCCAGCCCTACCTCTGTCACTTAACTTCTCTGAGCCTCAGTTTTCTCAATAGTGCCTGGTACATGGTAAGTGCTTAACAATTACCATTATTATTATTATTATTACCTGTTCTCCCTCTTCATTTAACTCTGAGCTCCATGTGGGCCAGGGACTGTGACCAACCTGATTCCATTGCATTTATCCCAGAGTTTAGTACAGTACATGGCATATAGCAAACACTTAACAAATACCACAATTATTATTATAATTACTATTACTAATATTCATTGAGAAGCAGCATGTCCTAGTGGATAAAGCACGGGCCTCGAACTCAGAAGGTCAAGGGCTCTAATTCTGGCTCCACAACTTGTCTGCTGTGTGACCTTGGGCAAGTCACTTCACTTCTCTGTGCCTCAGTTCCCTCATCTGTAAAATGGAGGTTAAGACTGTGATCCCCACGTGGGACAACCTGATGACTTTGTATCTACCTCAGTGCTTAGAACAGTGTTTGGCACATAGTAAGTGCTTAACAAATACCATTATCATTATTATTATTCTTTTATTAATTCAGTTGTATTGATTGAACACTTACTGTGTGCAGAGAACTGTACTAAGAGCTTGGGAGGGTACAATACAACAATAAACAGACACAAGCTTATTTTCTAGAGCAGTGGAGACAGACATTAATATAAACAAATTACAGATTTGTACATAAATACTGTAGGGTTGGGAAGAGGGATGAACAAGGGAGGAAGTCGGGGCAACATAGAAGGGAGGGGGACAAGAGGCGAGGGAGGCTTAGTCAGGGAAGGCCTCTTGGAGGAGATGTGCCTTTGATAAGACTTTGAACGTGGGGAGAGCATTAGATTTGAGGAGGGAGGACATTCCAGTCCAGAAGCAGGACATGGACAAGGGGTCAGTGGTTAGATAGACAAGATTGAGGCACAGTGAGAAAGTTAATTTTAGAGGAGCAAAGTGTACTGGCTGGGTTGTAGTAGGAGAGTAGTGAGGTGAGGTCGGAGGGGGTAAGGTGATGGAGTGCTTCAACGTCAATGGTGAGGAGTTTTGTTTGAACTGGAGGTGGATGGGCAACCATTGGAGTTTTCTGAGGAGTGGGAAAACATGTCCTGAACGTTTTTGTACAAAAATGATCCGGGCAGCGGAATGAAGTATGGACTAGAGTGAGGAGAGACAGGAGTCTGGGAGGTCAGCAAGGAGGCTGATGCAGTAATCCAGGTGGGAGAGGATGAGTGACATTGTATTAACATGGTAGCAATTTGGATGGAGAGGAGAGGGCAGATTTTAACGATGTTGTGAAGGTGGAACTGACAGGATTTAGTGATGGATTGAATACGTGGATTGAACGAGAGAGAGGAGTCAAGGTTAACATCAACATTAGCATGTCTTGTGAGACAGGAAGGTTGATAGTGCCATCTAAAGTAATGGGAATGTTGCAGGGAGGACAGGGTTTGGGTGGCAAGATAAGGAGGTCTGCTTTGGACATGTTAAGCTTGAGGTGACAGGAGAATATCCAAGTAGAGATGTTTTGAAAACAGAAGGAAATTTGAGATTGCAGAGAGGGCGAGTGATCAGGGCTACAGATGTAGATTTGGGTATCATCTGCATAGGGGTGGTATTTGAAGCCAAGGGAGAGAATGAATTATCCAGTGAATTGGGTATAGATGGAGAATAGAGGGGGACCCAGAACTGAACTTTTAGGGGAACTCCCACCCCCATAGTTAAGGTTTGGGAGGCAGAGGAGAAGGCTGTGAAGAAGATTGAGAATCATGGCCAGAGTGATAAAAGGAAAACCAGGAGAGAACAGTGTCAGTGAATAATAATGATGATATTAATGTTATTTGTTAAGTGCTTATTATGTGTCTAACACTGTTCTGAGTTCTGGGGTAGAAACAAGGTAATCAGGTTGTCCCACATGGGGCTCAACCCCATTAACCCCATTAACAGCCTTAATGCCCATTTTACAGATAAGGAAACCGATGCACAGAGAAGTTAAGTGACTTGCCTAAAGTCACAAAGCTGTTAAGTGGTGGAGCCAGGATTAGAACCCATGACCTCTGACTCCCAAGCCTGTGCTCTTTTCACTAAGACACGCTGCTTCTCGTTGGGTAATGTTTCCAGAAGAAGGGAGTGGTCCACACTATTGAAGACAGCTGAGAGGTCGATGAGGATTAGGATGGAGTAGAGAGGCCATTTTTGGCAGTGTCAAAGAGGGGAGGAGAGTAAAGGAGAAGTCAGATTTTGGACTTGGAACCCACTGAGTTTCTCCTGCCCTGGCTCCACTGGGGAGTTATCTTGTCCCTGGCCTGGATGTGGTACTGGAATCCTGGGGGTGCAAATGTCCTCTGCTATACACAGTTTTTGTATGATCAAGTTAGCTTGCAGGGGAAGTAAGAGGGCACGAAGGTGCAGAGGAAGTTCAGAGAGGGAGTTGGTAGCACTGACAGATCCAGGGGAAAGGACACTGGGGTAATGTCACCTCTGGGGATACCTGTAGCTGCACACAATCTCCCAATAGCAGCCCTGGATCTTTACAGGGATACACCAGCCATCTACTACTTCATTCAATTTCCCATAACACTGCATGTGCCCGCTGTCAGTTTAAATGATTTCCGGAAGCCAGTTCAAGAAGCAGGCTGTATGGAGGACTCTGAGCCAGGCATTAGCCACTCCTTAGAAAGAAGAGGTTTCCATCCCTTCCCAGAAATGATCTGGAAGACTTTGAGGCTTAAATTGCCATCTCCGACCCCCTGCTGTCCTGGATGTCAGTTTAAACAATTATTGCTAGGCCAAACTCCTTTATGGGGCTGCATGAACACTAGAACATATGGTCCAAGCTAGGAGCCATGCATAAATTCACCCTGGGAAGAGTAGGAAATGGGATTTTTCCCATACTGCAGAATCATTGCACTCCAATATCCTGGGCAACTAGACTCTACAAACTGGCTACCTGGGAGGATGATGATGACGATGATGGCATTTATTAAGCACTTACTATGTGCAAAGCACTGTTCTAAGTGCTGGGGAGTTTACAAGGTGATCAGGTTGTCCCCCGGGGGGCTCACAGTCTTAATATCCATTTTACACCTCAGGTAACTGAGACCCAGAGAATAATAATAGAATCAGACTCATTAAGAGCGTCTTTCATCAGGGATGTTCAACCAAAATTTACATCAAGGAAGTCCCGTTTCTCCACCCGATGACAGATCAATTTAACGTTTGTCAGTCCCTGACAATTGTTTTCCAGATCAAAATTTAGCAACCAGTAGTGTCACATGGTGACTTTCTTCCTTGCAGGAGTACAGCCTTGCAAATGGGAGGAAGGGAGGACAGATGGTGTAGAGAACAATTTGTTACCTATTGCAGAGGGTCTTTCAGATCCAGTTACAAGAAGAGTATACATTTTGGGGGCCTGAAGGGGTGATGATGTGTTATCTGCCTTAAATAAACAGAACCATTAGAAAGGAATAGCAGCCAGTGTCTGAGTGATTGATAGAAGCAGTATGCCTTGAGGCTCAGACCCAGATCTTGAAAAATGAAATGCCGAGCTCAATTTCTAGCCCTGCCTGTCCTGGCGACGAATGGGTTCTGCATCACTATCAACGGTGGTATGTATTAAGGACCGACTCTGGCCAGAAGACTGTACCTGATTCTTGGGGAGCAGTATGGCCTAGTGGAAAGAGCTTGGTCCTAGGAATCAGAGGACATGGGTTCCAATCCTGGCTCTGCCACTTTTCTGCTGCACGACTTTGAGTAAGTCACTTCACTTCTTTGTGCCTCAGTTACTTCATCTACCAAATGGAGATTAATACAGTGAGCCCCATGTGGGATAAGGACTGTATCCAATCTAATAATAATTATGATATTTGCTAAGCACCTACTATGTGCCAGGCACTGTATTAAGCATAGGGTTAGACATAGTCCCTGTCCCGAATAGAGCTCACAGCCTTAATCTCCACTTTACAGGTGAGGTAACTGAGGCACAGAGCAGTAAAGTGACTTGCCCAAGGCCACACAGAGGACAAGTGGCAGAGCTTGGATTAGAACGCATGAGCTTCTGACTCCCAAGCCCATGCTATATCCTGGAAAGAGCCCGGACTTTGGAGTCAGTGGTCATGGGTTCAAATCCAGGCTCCGCCAGTTGCCAGCTGTGTGACCTTGGGCAAGTCCCTTCTCTGTGCCTCAGTTACCTCATCTGTAAAATGGGGATTGACTCTGAGCCCCCCGTGGGGCAACGTGATCACCTTGTATCCCCCCAGTGCTTAGAACAGTGCTGTGCACATAGTAAGTGCTTAATAAATGCCATTATTATTATTATTATATCCATGCTGTTTCTATCTATGCCATACTGCTTCTACTCAAGTGCTTAGTACAAGGCCTGTCACATAGTAAGCACTTAAATACCATAAAAAAACAAACAAAACAAAAGCAAAATAACTTCTCTGCTCCTCAGTTTCCTCATCTGTACAATGGAGTTTCAATAACTGGTCTCCCTCCTACTTAGACTGGGAGCCCCTTGTAGGATGGATACTGTGTCTGATCTCACAACATTAGAATATATCCCAGTGTTTAACGCAGTGCTTGACACATAGCAAGCACTTAAGAAAGACCCCAGTTTTACTATTAGTATATGGAGAATCACCAGAAACAAAGGCATGCCCCTGACCTTGAGGAGCTTATAATTGGATAGAGCAGGAAGAAAGAAACCTATATCACAAATAAGTGGTCAATTAAACGTTACAGTGCCAGGGCCTTCAATACATGTACAGTGACATACCAAGGTTCTGTGAGTTGAAGTGGATGGAATGGCCAATGCCCAAGTGCAAATCTGGGAAGCTTCACAGAAAATGTATATTTACCTAAGACACAATTCTTTAGGGCCTCAGTTTCCTCCACAAAAATCAAAGTTATTAGTCCTGCTTATGAATAGCTCTTCAATAATCAATCTATCAATCAGTCAATCACTCAATGTTATTTATTGAGAATTTACAGTATAAAGAGCACTTTATCAAATGCTTGGGAGAGTACAGTACAAAAGTTGGTAGACCCATTCCCTGCCCACAACGAGCTTACGGCCTAGAAACTAAAGAGCTAAAGAGCCAAGGAGATAAAAGCACAAACATTGCCAGGTACCACAACAACAAACATGGAAGTTTAGCACATATGTGTATGTGTGGTGTGTGTGTGTGTGTGTGTGTGTGTGTGTGTGTGTGTGTTCCTTCTCCATCCTCCCTGCTATCAATCCTCTCCTCTACTCTCCCATCTTTCCCAGCAGTATCTTGAGATATCTTGAGATCTCCCATCTCTGAAGTGTCACCCCCTCCAACTGTGCTTCGAGACCCATTCCCTCTCATTTTGTGAAAACTATTGCCCCTTCCCTCCTCCCCTCAACTTCCATCTTCAATCGCTCACTCTCCAATGGCTTCTTCCCCTCTGCCTTCAAACATGCCCACGTCTGCCCCATGCTAAAAAAACCCTCTCTTGACCCCACTACCCCTTCTAGTCATTGCCCTATCTCCCTCCTACCCTTCCTTTACAAACTCCTAGAGTGAGTCATCTACACTTACAGCCTCAAATTCCTCAACTCCAACTCTCTCCTAGACCCCTCCAATCTGGCTTCCGTCCCCTACACTCCACTGAAACTGTCCTCTCACAGATCACCAATGACCTCCTTCTTGCCAAATCCAATGGCTCCTACTCTAGCCTAATCCTCCTTAACCTCTCAGCTGCCTTCGACACTGTGGACCACCCCCTTCTCCTCAACACGCTATCCAACCTGGGCTTCACAGACTGTCTTCTCCTGGTTCTCCTCTTATCTCTCTGGCCGTTCATTCTCAGTCTCCTTAGTGGGCTCCTCCTACTCCTCCCATCCCCTTACTGTAGGGGTTCCTCAAGGGTCAGTTCTTGGTCCCCTTCTGTTCTCCATCTATACTCACTCCCTTGGTGAACTCAATCGCTCCATGGCGTCAACTATCATCTCTAAGCAGATGACACCCAAATCTATATCTCCTCTCCTGTTCTCTCTCCCTCCTCCAAACTCATATGTCCTCCTGCTTTCAGGACATCTCCACCTGGATGTCGCCCTCCCGCCTCTCTAATTCACCCCCTTACATCCAGTCCATCACCAAAACCTACTGATCTCACCTTCACAACATCGCCAATATCCAGCCTTTCCTCTCCATCCAAACTGCTACCTTGTTGGTACAATCTCTCATCCTATCCAGACTGGATTACTGCATCAGCCTCCTCTCTGATCTCCCATCCTCCTGTCTCTCCCTTCAGTCTATACTTCACTTTGCTGCCCAGATTATCTTTGTACAGAAACACACTGGGCATGTCTCTCCCCTCCGCAAAAATCTCCAGTGGTTGCCTGTCAACCTTCGCGTGAAGCAAACGCTCCTCACTATTGGCTTCAAAGTTCTCCATCACCTTTCCCCCTCCTACCTCACCTCCCTTCTCTCCTTCTACAGCAGCCCGCACACTCCACTCCTCTGCTGCTAACCTCCTTACTGTCCCTTGTTCTTGCCTGTCCTGCCATCGGCCCCTGGCCCACGTCCTACCTCTGGCCTGGAATGTCCTCCCTCCTCACATCTGCCAAACTAGCTCTCTTCCCCTCTTCAAAGCCCTACTGAGAGCTCACCTCCTCCAGGAGGCCTTCCCAGACTGAGCCTCCCCTTTTTCAGTCCTCCTCCTCCCCTCTCCATCGCCCCTACTCCTTCCCTCAACCCTACCCTCTTCCCCTCCCCACAACACTTGTGTATATTTGTACATATTTATTTCTCTATTCATTTTATTAATGATGTGCATATATCTATCGTTCTATTTATCTATTTTGATGGTATTGACACTTGTCTACTTGTTTTTTTTTTTTTGTCTGTCTCCCCTTTCTAGACTGTGAGCCCGTTGTTGGGTAGGGATTGTCTCTATCTGTTGGCAAATTGTACTTTCCAAGTGCTTAATACAGTGCTCTGCACACAGTAAGTGCTCAATAAATACATTAAATGAATGAATTAATGAATGAATGAATGATTGTGAGTCCCACGGTGGCCTAGATAGTCACATATGTTCCCTTAGTTGAATTTCACTCGGTAGAATATAATGACAAATTAATGTCAAGATAAATGACTAGCTACACACATTTATGATTATACAATGCTTCTGACCACCTGCTAGGTAGATCTTTAAAGTAGGGCAACTTGCAGAAGAAAAAAATAAGTTCTATAATGTATGAGTGAGAGAAAGGTCATAGTAAAAAGTATTCTTTGGAAGCTTTGTCATGCTTGCAGAACAAAAATCCTAGAGGATTCCTGGAAATACTGAATGAGAGGAAAGATAAATGAAAAGGAAAGAAATCTTCAGTCACCAATTTTCAGAAATTTCCAAGGTCACCGTCCCAGGCTTATAATTCATGTCCAAGCCCACAAGAACATTGCCACGAGATGAATTAGTATGAGCTTTTATTACTACTGGACAGGATCTAGCCATCTGAAAGAAGAATCACCTGAAGTAGGGCTCTAATGGGATTAATAAGCCCCTGAAAAAAAATCCATATTTTAGGAAAACACATCTCTGTTGAAAGCACAGAAGGAACTGGTGTAGAAGTGAATGAAATAGTGATTGGACAATTCTACTGAATGGAGAAGTAGCATAGCCTGGTGGAAAGAGCATGGGCCTGGGAGTAAGAAAGATATAGGTTCTTATCCCGGCTCTTCCACTTGTCTAAAATGTGACCTGGGGCAAGTCATTTTACCTCCCTGGGCCTCACTTACCTCATCTGTAAAATGGGATGAAAACTGTGAGCCTCGTGTGGGACAGGGGCTGTGTCCAATCAGATTAGCTTTTATCTTACCTAGTTTACAGCACAGTGTCTGACATAGTGAACATTTTACAAATACCATAAAAATAACATATTTTCTTGTACACTAGACTAGAATCAAATACCTCTTCTCCCTACCCATTTGACTGTGAGTCCCATGTGGAGCAGGGACTGTGTTCAATCAGATTAACTTGTTTCTACCCAAGAGCATAGAAGAGTGTTTGACATACAGTGGGAATTTAACAAAAAACACATTTAATTAATTAACTAGTATTTAATTAATTAACTAGGAGTTCAACATCACCACTGAAAGCTCTGAAGGCAAATCGGCAATCTTAAAATTTGTCAAATTCTTCATATCTTAAGCATCTAGTTATGTTCGTGTAATCCTGGTTCTTCTATGGAAGAAAGGTTGTGTTTAGTGAAAACTCATGCTACAGTAATAATAATGATTGTGGCATTTATTAAGCACTTAATACTTGCCAGGTACTCTACTAAACAGTGGGATAGGTACAAGCTTAACAGGTTGGATAGAGTCCCTGTCCTACATGGCGCTTGGAGTAAGCGCTCAATAAATACGAATGAATGAATGAATGAGTGAATGAGAATTAAGACCGTGAGCCCCACGTGGGATAGGGACTCAGCCTGCTTATCTTCTATTTACCCCTGCGCTTTGTTCAGTGCCTGGAACATATTAAGCCACACATCCGCCAAGCTAGCTCTCTTCCTCCCTTCAAGGCCCTACTGAGAGCTCACCTCCTCCAGGAGGCCTTTCCAGACTGAGCCCCCTCCTTCCTCTCCCCCTCCTCCCCCTCTCCATCCCCCCCCCGCCTTACCTCCTTCCCTTCCCCACAGCACCTGTATATATGTATATATGTTTGTACGGATTTATTACTATTTATTTATTTTACTTGTACATATCTATTCTATTTATTTTATTTTGTTAATATGTTTTGTTTTGTTCTCTATCTCCCCCTTCTAGACTGTGAGCCCACTGTTGGGTAGGGACCGTCTCTAGATGTTGCCAACTTGGACTTCCCAAGCGCTTAGTACAGTGCTCTGCACACAGTCAGCGCTCAATAAATATGATTGATTGATTGATTGATTTCCATATCACCAACAAGCTAACTGAGCCACAGAAAAGTGAGGTAATTTGTCCAAGGTCACACAGCAGACGAGTCCTGGATGCAGATTGGAACCTAGGTCCTTCTGACTCCAAGGCCTGTGCTCTCTCCACTGGACCATGCAACTTCTCACAGTTCTTGTTTTGGGAAAACCTGTCTCCAGGGGCTGAAAGCTCCTTTAGAAGAGCTTTTCCTCCAAAGGAAAAAAGATCTTGAGTCCCCTGGTGGTACAGGAATAACCTTTATTGCTGTGTTTTTTGTTTTGTTGGGTTTTTTTTTTTTTTTTGGTACTTGTTAAGCCCTTACTATGTGTCAAACACTGTTCTAAATTGTGGTGTAGATACAAGTAAATTAAGGTTGGTCATAGACCCTTACTTGGGGTACACTCCGACAGAAGCTGCTCCACCAGTTCACCCACTGCTCCATGCCCCTGCCCCTTTACTTTGGGTGCAAGTAGACTGTGAGCCCACTCTTCTAGACTGTGAGCCCACTGTTGGGTAGGGACCATCTCTATATGTTGCCAACTTGTACTTCCCAAGTGCTTAGTACAGTGCTGTGCACACAGTAAGCGCTCAATAAATATGATTGATTGATTGATCCCAAAGGGAACCTCTCCACCACTTTGGGTGCAAGTAGACTGTGAGCCCACTCTTCTAGACTGTGAGCCCACTGTTGGGTAGGGACCATCTCTATATGTTGCCAACTTGTACTTCCCAAGTGCTTAGTACAGTGCTGTGCACACAGTAAGCGCTCAATAAATATGATTGATTGATTGATCCCAAAGGGAACCTCTCCACCACCAGGAGAGATGACTCAACTCAAGTTGAATGATTTTGCAATATATATGCTCTCCAGACTCTAAGCTCATTATGGGCAGGGAAAAAGTACTCTAATTCTGCCATATTGTACTTTCCTGAGTGCTTCCCGGAGTAGCAGTGTGGCTTAGCAGAAAGAGCACGGGCTTGGGAGTCAGAGGTCATGGGTTCTAATCCCAGCTCCGCCACTTATCAGCTGTGTGACTTTGGGCAAGTCACTTAACTTCTCTGTGCCTCAGTTACCTCATCTGTAAAATGGGGATGAAGACTGTGAGCCCCCTGTGGGACTTTTAGACTGTGAGCCCACTGTTGGGTAGGGACTGTCTCTATGTGTTGCCAACTTGTACTTCCCAAGCGCTTAGTACAGTGCTCTGCACACAGTAAGCACTCAATAAATACGATTGATGATGATGACAACCTGATCACCTTGTAACCTCCCCAGTACTTAGAACAGTGCTTTGCACACAGTAAATGCTTAATAAATGCCATTATTATTATTATTATCATTATTATTATTATTATTATTATTATTATTATTAAAATGGGGATTAAAACTGTGAGCCCCATCTGGGACAACCTGATTACCTTGTATCTACTCCAGGGTTTAGAACAGTGCTTGGCAAATAGGAAGCACTTAACATATGCCATCATTTTTTAACAGTGTTCTGAACATAGTGAGTGCTCAGTAAATATCACTAATGGATTGATTGATTGACTCCTAATCCTTGATCTGCCACTTCAACTAGAGAAAGGCCTGTTATTTTTCCTGGGAAGTTCCCTATTCTCACCTAAAAATGAGGACATGGGAGAGGCAGGCAGGTTCAAGTGGCCAGCAGCCCCTCTCACTGGATCCTTGAGTTCTGGCATTCTATAGCTTTCCACAGCGGTTGACTTTTCACCTATACTGCAATCCTGCCCTTTCCTCTTAATAATGATCATTGTGGCATTTGTTAAGCAATTACTATGCGTCGAACATTGTACTAAGTGCTGGGGTAGATACAAGATAATCAGGTCCCACCGAGGGTTCACATTCTAAATAGGAGGGAGCACGGGTATTGAATCCCCATTCTGTAGATGAAAGAACAGAGGCACAGAGAGGTCACACTTCAGGTAAGTGATGGATCAGGAATTAAAACCCAGGTCTGCTGACTCCCAGGGGCATGCTCTTTCCACTAGACTGTACTCCTTCACTTAATAATAACCAAAATGAAGATTATGGTACTTGTGAAGTGCTTACTATGTGCCAGGCACTGTAGTAAACCTTGGGGTTGATACAAGTTAATCAGGTTGGATACAGTCCCTGTCCCACGTGGGGCTCGCAGTCTCAATCCCCATTTTACAGATTAGGTAACTGAAGCACAGAGAAGTGAAGTAATTTACCCAAAGTCACACAGCAGACATGTGGCAGAATGGAGATTAGAACCCATGACCTTCTGAATTCCAGGCCTGTGCTCTATCCAATAAGCCATGCTGCCCTTACACAGACCCATTCCATCTTGTCTGACCCCTGGGCTCTGCATCTGACCTTCCCCCATCCATCTAATCTACAACCCCTACTTACCATCTTGCATCCTTCTTTAAGATCTAGCCAAGGACACACACACACACACATTAAGTATTAAGCATATATGATCGCTAACAAATGTGCTTCTGCTACTGAGTGGCTGAAAAGAACAAGGGTTAAGACAGCCTGCAGTTTTCTCCACTCTGAGTTTGCGTCATTTGCATTGTAATATTTTGAGGCCCATTTTCAGACTTGGTATCCAGTGACACATTTCACTGCCTCCAAACCCCACATGGTTGAACATTTTTGTCATTCTGCCGCCTCCGCAAGTTATCAGTTTGTTTTCTCTTCAACAGCAGGAGCAACAATTCAGCCTTGCCTCTCCTGAATCACTCACCTGCCGGGTGCCCTAGGCTCAACTTCTGTTGGGCACGACAAATCTGTTTCAGGGAAATGTTGTCCTTGATTTATATTTTCTGGAATTTGTGAAGACCCCGGACTAGAGTGATGTCAGCAATAAACCTGACCATTCAGAAGCCAGTGATAAGTAGGAAAGGGAGGGAAATCTAGGAGGGAGGAGCAGGCTGGTCAGATTGAAAATCAAAGATTTTCACTCTCATCCAGTTTTTACTTGGCCAGTCCCCTGACGGCATCCGATTCAATAGCAGGTGATTTTATGTCTGTGATTATTTAATTTTAGCAATGAGCCTCCCTCCATTGCCTCTCCAGCTGCTGTTGATGAGAAGCAACATGATCTAGTGGAAAGAGCACGGGTCTGGGAGGGAAGGTCGTGGGTTCTAATCCCTGTTCCACCACATGTTTGCTGAGTGAGCTTGGGCAAGTCACTTCACTTCTCTCAGTTACCTCATCTGCAAAATGGGGATTGAGACTGTGAGCCCATGTGGGACAGGGGCCATGTCCAACCTGATTAACTTGTATCTACCCCAGTGCTTAGAACAGTGCTTGGCACATAGTAAGAGCTTAGCAAGTACCTTAATTATTAGTATTATTATCACCCTGTTGCTACTGGTTGTTGACAAGAGGGTCTACCCTCATGGATGTGCTCCAAAGATTGACTCAGGGAAATCAATCAATCAGTGGTATTTATTGGGCACTTACTATGTGCAGGGCACTGTACTAAACACTGAGGAAGAGTACAATATAACAGAATTAACAGACACATTCTGCTTTGACCATTTCACTGTTCTTACTGGTCTCTGAATTTCCATCCGTTTCAATAAGGCAAAGATTCTAGAGACCTGACAAAAAGCATTTTAACTAACTCTTACAGTTGGTACATTGTAGGATACTGGATTATATTCCCCTCTTAGAACAGTGCTTTGCAATCAATCAATCGTATTTATTGAGCACTTACTGTGTGCAGAGCACTGTACTAAGCACTTGGGAAGTACAAGTTGGCAACATATAGAGACAGTCCCTACCCAACAGAGTGGGCTCAGAGTCTAAAAGAGTGGGCTCAGAGTCTAAAAGAGTGGGCTCACAGTCTAAAAGCGCTCGATAAATACGATTGAATGAATAGTAAGCACTTAACAAATGCCATTATTATTAATCCAACAGTATTTTCTCCCTCAGAAGCTTATGACTTCCTAGAAATTGCACTCTAGCCTAGGATTGTAATTTCACTTAGTTTCCTGAGCCAAGTCAGGTCAGTCACTGCTCCCCACCTGGGCCTGGTGCTGGGATCTGAAATAGAAATCTTTGAGGAATTGATGGAAACCGAGGCTAGTGGCTAGAACATGAGCCTGGGAGACAGGATGACCTCAAAAAAACCTCTCTGTATCAAACAAAAACTCCTCACCATTGGCTTTAAAGCAGTCCATCACTTTTCCCCCTCCTACCTCACCTTCTTACTCTGCTACTACAACTCAGCCCGCACACTTTGCTCCTCTCATATTCCCAGACTGAGCCCCCTTCTTCCTCTCCCTCCTCCCCCTCCCCGTCCCCTCTGCCTTACCTCCTTCCCCTTCCCACAGCACCTGTATATATGTATATATGTTTGTACGTATTTATTACTCTATTTATTTTATTTGTACATATTTATTCTATTTATTTTATTTTGTTAATATGTTTTCTTTTGTTCTCCGTCTCCCCCTTCTAGACTGTGAGCCCACTGTTGGGTAGGGACCGTATCTATATGTTGCCAACTTGTACTTCCCAAGCGCTTAGTACAGTGCTCTGCACACAGTTAGCGCTCAATCAATACAATTGAAAGAATGAATTAATGAATATTAATCTACTCAATGTTCCTGATCTCACCTATCTCACCGCTTCTGCTCCCCCCCTCTTCAAATCCTTATTGAAGGCACACCTCCTCCAGGAGGCCTTCCCTGATTAAGCAACCCCTTTCCTCTTCTCCCACTCCCTTCTGCATCTCCCTGACTTTCTCCCTTTGTTCTTCCCCGTTTCCAGCCCCAGAGCATTTATGTACATACCATGGCCTAGTGAGTCAGAGGACGTTGATTCTAATCTCAGATCCACCACTTGTCTGCTGTGTGACCTTGGGCAAGTCACTTTACTTCTCTGTGCCTTAGTTACCACATCTGTAAAATGGGGATTAAGACAGTGAGCCTCACGTGGGACAACCTGATTACATTATATCTACCCCAGTGCTTAGAACAGTGCTTGGCACATAGTAAGCACTTAACAAATACTGTAATTATTAATTATTACTACATCGGTGATTTTTTATATTGATCTCTCTCTCTCTCCCCTTCTTGACTATAAGCTAGTTTTGTGCAGGGAATTTATCAGTTTCCTTTCATATTGTACTCTCCCAAGTGTTTAGTACAGTGCTCCACATTCAGTAAGCACTCAATAAATATGATTGAATGAATGCATGAAGGACCTGGGTTCTAATCCCGGCTCTACCGCTTGACTGCTGTGTGACCTTGGGCAAGTCATTCAACTTCTCTGTGCCTCAGTTCCCTCATCTGTAAAATGAGGATTAAGACTGTGAGCCCCTTGTGGGACAGTGACTGGATTCAATCTGATTAGCCTGTATCTACCCCAGCGCTTAGAACAGTGCTGAACAATAGTAAGCGCTTAACAAATGCCACCACCATCATCATCATCATCATCATCAATGATGTTCCCTGTCCAGCCAGGCACAAAGTCTGACTCTCTCCTAGCTGGAGGCAGAGCACAGAGCCTTTTCCTTTTTCCCCCTCCCAGTGATTTCATTGACAGCCATCAAGGAAAGGAAGAATCAATCAATCAATCAATCAATCGTATTTATTGAGCACTTACTGTGTGCAAAGCACTGTACTAAGCGCTTGGGAAGTACAAGTTGGCAACATATTGAATCAACCAAGAATTGAATCAACCAGGATTGGACTAAAATAGAAACACTTCAGTTTATATTGCTATACAGTTCAGGGTACCTGTTTTGCAATTGTCTGTACAGGTAAGTGCAAGCTATGGTTTTTTTTTTGGTTTTGGGTTTTTTTTTTCTTTCTTTTGAATACTTTCTATATCCTGAGGGACTGGGACCTATAGGCAAATTGAAATAAGTTTAATTGCATTGAAAAAAAATGTTTAAATAAAATATGTGGGGAATTGAGGATAGATAAAGACTTGGCCTGTATTCTGGAGCTGTGGTGAGCAAAGTAGTCTCTTGCTTTCTCCACTTCCATCAAGCAATCAACCAATCTTATTTATTGAGCACTTACTGTGTGCAGAGCACTGTACTAAGTGCTTGGGAAGTACAAGTTGGCAACATATAGAGACAGTCCCTACCCAACAGTGGGCAGTAGGCAACCTTCATGAAAACAAGTACAACAAATTTGTGTTCAGGTTTTCCCTATTTGTAATGAAACTTCCAGGGCAAAGTCCCAAGAAACCAGTGATTCCCCCAGAAGTAAGTTGAAAACCACCATGTATTGGCAGCTACAGAGTCACAGGGAATTTAATTAGGCACTTTATTTTGATTTTCTTCTGGAAAGGGATAAAACCTATTTTTTCTTAGGTGTCTCCATGATCATCATCCATTTCCACATTCTATATGTCACTGGAAGCCAATCTGGAGTCAAATTCATGAATGGATTGAATGGAAAAACAAAAGCAAAAAAGTCCCGCCTTATCTCAGAAATTGGCTTGGAAGTTCTGGGGCTGATCTGGATAAAATATAAGAAATAATGCTCTTTTCCCTAGAATTCAGGATCCAAGCTCTTCCCTTTCCCTTATCTACCAAAGTGCTAAAGGGAACTAGAAAGCATCCACTTTTGATTGTTCTTCTAAGTGTACAGAAAAGGCACAAGATGTATCTTCTTTCCATGATGTTAATTTGTTTATAGAAGAAACAGCAGATATGCTCTTCTAGGTTGATAAAAGTTTCTAAGATAAATGGGAGTGAAATCATTCAGTCAATCAATCAACGGTATTTATTGAGTGCTCACTGTGGGCAGAGTACTACACTGAGTGCTTGGGAGAGAACAATACAAGAGTTGTATAAAACAAACAAATAAAAAGAGTTGATACACACATTCCGTGCCCACAGGGACTTCTTGGTTTAGAAGGGAAATTCTCTGAGATACAAAAGAAGCCAAATTGGTGATGTATATCCAAGTAGTTTGGTACCTACAAAATATCCTAGTGCCCTGTCATAATCAGGGACTTCAAACAAGCAGACTTGGCCACTGATCCTACTGGATCAATCAACCAGGGCTATTTATTGAGAACCACCTGATTGCTAAGCACTATACTAACCACTTCAGAGACACACATTTTCTGCCTTTCAGAAGCCTAGGATTCAACGGGGGAAGACAGACAAAAGTAACACAATTATCTTGTATCTACCCTTACACTTAGTACAGTGCTCTGCCCTCAGTGAGCGCTCAATAAATAATGCTATACTTCCATATTTCTGCCAAGAAAACTCTGTGGATACACTACCAGAGCGATTGCAGATGGAGAGTGGGGTGTTCGGGGAGAGATGTGTCCATGGAGTCGCTTTGGGTCAGAGATGACTCAACCGCATAAGACAAGAAACGATGGTTAACTGCTATTTTGTTTGGTTTTCATTCATTCATTCATTCATTCATTCATTCATTCAATTGTATTGAATGAATATGTTTCGTATTTCATAGTTTTTGTTAAGTGCTTACTATGTGTCAGTCACAGTTCTTAGATCTGCGGTAGATATAAGCTAATCGGGTTGGAAACAGTCCATATCCCACATGGGGCTCACAGTCTTCATCCCCATTTTACAGATGAGGTAACTGAGGCACAGAGAAGTTAAGTAACTTGCCCAAGGTCACACTGATTCCCAGGCCCATGATCTATCCACTAGGCCACACTGCTTCCCAAATTTAACAGTGGGACAGTTAACTGTTCCACATTTAGCTGGCTGCTTTCCCTTGTCCTTGTCATCAAGAAACAACCCGCCCCTCCTTCAAACCTCTGTGAAAAAGCATCTCCTCCATGAAGCCCTCCAGAGTTAACTCAATCTGATTCTGTTTCAACATCACTTATGTACAGCTTCATAAATGATGTGATTCTATTTTCTGTTATTATTCTCTCAAACAGTTTCTAATCTATGCCACTGGAGCTATTTTATTTTATCAAACCCCGGCTCTGCCAATTGTCAGCTGTGTGACTTTGGGCAAGTCACTTCACTTTTCTGGGCCTCAGTTACCTCATCTGTAAAATGGGGATGAAGACTGTGAGCCCCCCGTGGGACAGCCTGATCACCTTGTAACCTCCCCAGCACTTAGAACAGTGCTTTGCACATAGTAAGCACTTAATAAATGCCATTATTATTATTATTATTATTATTATTATATCTTGCACCTTTGTATTTGTTATTTTTCTTTCTCACCCACTATTTTCTTTGGTGTTTGTTAAGTGCCTATTGTGTGCCAGGCACTGTACTAAGCGCTGGAGAATATACATAAGGCTTACAGTCTTAATCCCTATTAAGGTATGAGGTAACTGAGACACAGAGAAGTTATATCCAGTAGGCCATGCAGTTTCTCAGTAGGCAACACTGCTTCTACTAGAGTACAAGCTCTTTGAGGGTAATGCCCTTATTTGATTTTCTCTATTTTAACTCTCCACAACATCTAATTCACTGTCCAACATACAGTACACACTTGGTAAATTATAATTACAGCATTTATTAAGAATTAATTCATTCAATCGTATTTATTGAATGCTTACTGTGTGCAGAGCACTGTACTAAGCACTTGGGAAGTATTAGTACAGTGCTAAGCACTTAGTACAGTGCTCTGCACACAGTAAACACTCAATAAATACGATTGATGAAGTCAGCAACATATAGAGACGGTCCCTACCCAACAACGGACTCACAGTTTAGAAGGGGGGAGAATGACAACAAAACAAAACACTTAGACAGGTGTCAAAATCTTCAGAAGAAATAGAATTATAGGTATAGTAAAGAATGTACTCATGTCATCTAACCTATGAGCTCCCCTCTATTCATTCATTTATTCATTCATTCAATCATATTTATTGAGCACTTACTGTGTGCAGAGCACTGTACTAAGCACTTGGGAAGTACAAATTGGCAACATACAGAGATGGTCCCTACCCAACCACGGGCTCACAATCTAGAAGGGGGAAGACAGACAAAAAACAAAACAAAACAAGTGATCTTGCTGTGGGAAGGAATGTGTCTGTTGTTATACTGTACTCTCCCAAGTGCTTAGTACAGTGCTTTGCACACAGTAAGCACTAAATAAATATAAATGAATAAATGAAGTGCCAAATGCTGGAGTAAGATATTGTTATGTTATTGGACAATAGCTCTGTGTGGGCAGGGAACATGTCTACCTACTCTGCTGTATTGCATTGTGTTGTGTTGTATTGTATTGTGTTGTATTAGAGAAGCAGCATGGCTCAGTGGAAAGAGCATGGGCTTTGGAGTCAGAGGTCATGGGTTCAAATCCTGACCCGGCCAACTGTCAGCTGTGTGACTATGGGAAAGTCACTTAACTTCTCAGGGCCTCAGTTATCTCATCTGTAAAATGGGGATTAAGATTGTGAGCCCCACGTGGGACACCCTGATCACTTTGTAACCACCCCAGCACTTAGAACAGTGCTTTGAGAAGCAGTGTGGCTCAACGGAAAGAGCACAGGCTTTGGAGTCAGAGGTCATGGGTTCAAATTCCGGCCCTGCCACTTGTCAGCTGTGTGACTTTGGGCAAGTCACTTAAATTCTCTGTGCCTCAGTTACCTCATCTGTAAAATGGGGATTAAGACTGTGAGCACCACATGGGACACCCTGATCACTTTGTAACCACCCCAGCACTTAGAACAGTATTTTGAGAAGCAGTGTGGTTCAACAGAAAGAGCACAGGCTTTGGAGTCAGAGGTCATGGGTTCAAATCCTGACCCCACCACTTGTCAGCTGTGTGACTTTGGGCAAGTCACTTAAATTCTCTGGGCCTCAGTTACCTCATCTGTAAAATGGGGATTAAGACTGTGAGCGCCACATGGGACAACCTGATCACCTTGTGTCCCCCAGCGCTTAGAACAGTGCTTTGCACATAGTAAGTGCTTAATAAATGCCATCATTATTGTACTCTCCCAAGTGCTTAGTACTGTGTTTTGCACACAGTAAGCATTCAAAAAGTACTGTTGATTGACTGATATTGTCAATAGCCCTGCGCCACACAGGGCTAGCAATGTTTCATCCCCACTTTATAGATGGGAAGACAGAGGCCCAGAGAGGTTAAGTGACTTAACCAAATTCACACAGGAGGGCACTGGCAAAGCTGAGATTCGAACTCAACTCTTCCTCACTCTCAGTCCCGTGCTTTCTCAGCTAGGTTGTGTTGGCCCTAGAGACCCCCACCACGTTGTCAAGTCTACTGCAATTTTGGTGGTGGGCCTCCAGAAATGACTCAGCCTTTCAGGCCTGAAGCCCAGTTTCCAGGGTGGGATGCTTGGTTTGATGGAAGTTTTCCTAGAGGGAATGAAAAAGATGAATAATAATTGGGCTGACAATAATAATGATGGTATTTGTTAAATGCTTACTACGTGCCAGGCACTGTACTAAGCGCTGGGGTGGATACAACCTGCATCTTAGAGGGGAAGTGCTCCTCTCTGGTGGATGCGTAGCAGCTGTTCTATCCTGGAAGAAAAAAATTAATAAAACATTTCTGACAGGACGAGCTATCTGCAACACCCATAGCATGAATTCATTAAATAAGATGCAAGGAACCGAACAATGGAAATGAGCGACAAATTCAATATCGAGTTGAGGGGTGAGTCCATTAGAAGCAGACAGAGAGACTTTTCCAGCACCGAGGCCATTTTTTTGTTGCCTTTCAACCGGATAAGCTATTCAATTTGTGATGCATTCAAACAGGCACTAAGCCTCCAGCTGTCAAATGCAGTTCATTGTTTACCACTGGATTACATTTATTTTAAACATTAAAGAAGGGAAAGCAGAGAAGAATGCATTCTTTCCCAAATCCATCCTTGACTTGTTGGATGAACATAGATGGGTTGCTTGAGTTCTCAGGCTTATCCTTTTTTTTTTTCCATTTTCCTAACAAAACAAAGGGTTAGAAGGCATCAGAAGAGTCTCTAAATATTGCTTCTGTGTGGACTCAGACTTGAACAATTCAACCCAAACTCTATCCTAAGACCCTTGAATCATCATCAGTCGTATTTATTGAGTGCTTACTGTGTGCAGAGCACTGTACTAACCGCTTGGGAAGTACAAGTTGGCAACCTATAGAGACAGTCCCTACCCAACAGTGGGCTCACAGTCTAAAAGAATCAATTAAATCAATTGAATTCCTTTTTCCGTAAGAAGCAGCCTGGCCTAGCGGCGAGAGCACACCTGGATTTGCATCTTTGCTCTGGCTTTTGCTTGTTCTGTAAACTTGGGCAAGTCACCTGACTTCTCTGTGCCTCAGTTTCCTTAAATGTAAAATGGAGATCAATTACCCATTTCTCCTTTCCTCTAGACTGCGAGCTCCATGAGGGACAGATACTGTGACTGATTTTATTGTACTTCATTTATTCCAGCATTTACTAGAGTGGTTGGCACATAACATTGGTGTTAGGGTGGCTGACACTGAGATTGGGGGATATGAGGTCGATACACACACACACACACACACACACACACACACACACACACACACAGAGTTTACATACTCAAATTGTATTTTTGGGGAGAATTTCTGGAAGGAGGGTAAATGAGGCAGGTACCGGCAGTATCACTGGAATGAAGAAAGCACAAGATCAGGACAGTTGCTGGCCAGAGCAGAGAAGGACAGTGCTAATAATAACAATAACAATGATTATTATAGTACTTGTTAAGTGCTTACCATGTGCCAAGCACTGTTCTAAACACGGAGGTAGATACAAGGTAGTCCGGTTGGACACAGACCCTGTCCCACATGGGACTCACAATCTTAATTCCCATTTTACAAATGAGGGAACTGAGGCCCAGAGAAGTGAAGTGACTTGCTCAAGGTCACACAGCAGACATGTGGCAGAGCCGGGATTAGGACCCATGATCTTCTAACTCCCAGGCCCTTGTTCAATCCATTAAGTCACACACTTGGCACAAGAACAATGGAAAGGGTGTCAAAACCAGGTACAAGGGTCAAGGGAGGGTCAAGAGAAGCAGCGTGGCTCACTGGAAAAGAGGCAGAGGGCATGGGTTCAAATCCCGGCTCTGCCACTTGTCAGCTGTATGACTTTGGGCAAGTCACTTCACTTCTCTGGGCCTCAGTTCCCTCATTTGTAAAATGGGGATTAAGACTGTGAGCCCCCCATGGGACAACCTGATCATCTTGTAACTTCCCCAGTGCTTAGAACACTGCTTTGCATGTAGTAAGCACTTAATAAATGCCATTATTATCATTATTATTGTTAAAGGAGTGTGGGGAAAGACTGAGAAGCCATCGGGGAGTATCTCTGGAGGATGCACCACTAGAGAATGTCCCACCTCACTCCAAAGTGAAGTTGAAGGTGAGTTGCGGAACCCAGGAGGAGCATAGGACAATGGGAGGAGTAAAATGAGGGTTTGGTGGACTCATGATAATCACTCTGAGCAGGCGCTCTGTGTGGATCTCTTGAGCTCAGTCTCTCTTTCATGACCCCTCAGTCTACTTCATAGGAGGCAGAATGGCATACTGGCCTGGGAGCCAGAAGGTCATGGATTCTAATCCCATCTCCTCCACTTGTTTGCTCTGTGACCTTGGGTAAGTCATTTCACTTCTCTGGGCCTCAGTTACCTCATAGGTAAAATGAGGATTGAAACTGAGCCACAGGTGGAACAGGGACTGTGTCCAACCCGATTTGCTGGTACCCACCCCAATGCTTAGTACAGTGCCTGGCATATAATAAGCGTTTAAGAAATACCACAATTATTATTAATTATTATGGCTATGGAGGATGTGGGTCACCATGGCCAGCTAGGTCAAAAGTAACCACTGGCAGGGGGTGACAGTGGAAACGAAGGAACTCCGATACCTCCGTTTCCAGTAAGTGGTATCATTTTGGATCCCTTCACATTTCATTCATTCATTCATTCAATCGTATGTATTGAGCTCTTACTGTGTGCAGAGCACTGCACTAAGCACTTGGGAAGCACAAGTTGGCAACATATAGAGACGGTCCCTACCCAACAGCGAGCTCACAGTCTAGAAGGGGGAGACAGACAACAAAACAAAACATATTAACGAAATAAAATAAATAGAATAAATATGTACAAATAAAATAAATAAATAGAGTAATAAATACTTACAAACATATATACATATATATATAGGTGCTGTGGGGAGGTGAAGGAGGTAAGGCGGGGGGATGGGGAAGGGAAGGAGGGGGAGAGGAAGGAGGAGGCTCAGTCTGGGAAGGCCTCCTGGAGGAGGTGAGCTCTCAGTAGGGCTTTGAAGGGAGGAAGAGAGCTAGCTTGGTGTATGTGCGGAGGGAGGGCATTCCAGGCCAGGGGGATGACGTGGGCCGGGGGTCGACCACGGGACAGGTGAGAACGAGGCACAGTGAGGAGATTAGCGGCAGAGGAGTGGAGGGTGTGGGCTGGGCTGGAGAAGGAGAGAAGGGAGGTGAGGTAGAAAGGGGCGAGGTGATGGACAGCCTTGAAGCCGAGGGTGAGGAGTTCACCTCTCGACTTGTCCTTTGGGTAGCTATGCTGGGGTGCCAAACCAAGGATCTGGTCATTTGGTTCTCACAGGGACTCCAGTTGTTGTTGACAGAGAGTGGTAGTCAGTAACAAAGGGCATAACAAACAACACAATTGTTATTATTAGTATTCCCTCCTATCTTGTTCTCCATAATAATGGACAACGGCTACTCCCAGACCTGAACATATGCTTAGGTACTGAGGAGTCTGGAAGCAAGAGAATTCAGAAGGGCCATGTAATCTAACTTGGCCATCTAACCCAACCCAAGAATCCTCTGAAAAGGAGAACCGACTTCATACTGACACGATGAATTAAAGAAATCAGTCCCCAAATTGGGTGCAGCGTAGAAGGACGTTTGAGTCTACTCAGTACCTGCCCAGTCCCTAAATCTCCCACAAATTCTGTTGTATCAGAATAACCACAGGAGGAAAGTAGCATGCTGTGAGTTCAGAGCAGGGAGTCAGGAGACCTGGGCCCAAGGCTCAGCTCTTCTTTGGCCTGTTGGGTGACCTCAGTCAAGTTATTCTCTTCATCTCTGTTTCCTTATCTCTGAAATGAGGATAATAATTCCTACCTTTTCCTTCACTATGCTATTGTGAGGGCAAAATCAGGTCCCTACTGGCACTCCTTTGGCAAAACTCTTTACATCAGCGGGACCTACTTTTCACCTGGAACATGGGAGAAAAGAGAGCCAAAGTAATCCTTTCACTTCTAGAGCCAGTCTCCGAAAAGAGTACAACTGCTGATTGACATTTCAGCCTGTCTGATTATCATGCTGATCACTGTTCTGTGCTTATGTGCACTTGTCAAGCACTGTGTTAAATAAAGGGGCAGATACAAAATAACTAGATCTAACACAATCCCTAAATCACGTGGGGCTCATGGCTCAAGGGGGAGGGAGAGCAGGCATTTTATCCATTTACAGATGAGAAGCAGCATGGACTAGTGGGTAGAGCACAGACTTGTTAGTCAGAAGGACCAAGATTCCAGTCCCAGCCCCATCACTTGCCTGTTGTGTGACCTTGGGCAAGTCATTTCACTTTGCCTCAGCTACTTCATCTAGTAAAACGGGGATTGAGACTGTGAGCCCCATGTTGGACAGGGACAGTGTCCAACCTGATTAGCTTGTATCTACCCACCGCTTAGTACAGTGCCTGGCACATAGTAAGGGCAAAACAAATTTCACTGAAAGAAGAAAGAAAAGAACCCAAGGCCCAAAGTCACATGACAGACAAGTGGCAGAGCTCAGATTAGAACCCAGGTCTCCTGACTCCCAGTCCTGTGCTCTCTCAGGTAGACTACACTATCATTAGATCAGTCATTTTTCATCTTTAAAATGGAGATTAAATCCTACTCCCTATTACTTAGAATATGAGCCCCTTGTGGGACAGGGACTGTGTCCAACCTAATTAACTTATGTCTACCCCGGTGTTTAGAGTAGTGCTTGGCACAGAGTAAATGCTTAACAAGTACTATACATATAATATCATTATAGTGATAAAAATGATTGTTATTATTCTTATCATTATTATTATCCACCTCCTCCACCTCTATGTCCAGGCTCCCTTAGGTTTGAATGTCCATCTCTGGGGTCTCCAGATTTTGATTTCCATCATCACTGTAACTCTGTACCCATTACCACTAATCAATTCTGTAAACAGTACAGATTGAGAATTTGCAAATGGCTAAGGAAAGCAAAAGCTGGTAATGTAGATTATTATTATTATTATGGCATTTGTTGCAAAAGCTGGTAATATAGAGTATTATTATGGTATTTGTTAAGCACTTACTATGTGCCAGACACTGTACCAAGCACTGGGGTGGATACAAGCAAATCAGGTTAGACACGGTCCCTGCCCCACACAGGGTTCACAGTCTTTATTCCCATTTTACAGATGAGGTAACAGAGGCACAGAGAAGTGAAGTGGTTTGGCCAAAGCCACACAGCAGACAAACGGGGGAGCTGGGATTTGAACCCCTGACCTCTGACTCCAAAGCCCATGCTCTATCCACTATGCCATGCTGCTTGACTAAAGAGGTGGCTGGAGGCCAGAATGACAGAGTAGTCCGGTCATGAAATTACAGGAGTTCAAATCCAAACTGGGGCCATTTATGGAAAGGGTGAGGGGCAGATCTGGGATACGTTCTGGAGGAAGAACAGACTGAATTTAGCAAGAGACTGTACGTGAGCACCTTTCATTCAATCATATTTATTGAGTGCTTACTGTGTGCAAAGCACTCACCATACCAAGCGCTAAGGAGAGTATGATATAACAATAAACAGACATATTCCCTGCCCACAGTAAGCTTACAGTGTAGAGGGAGAGACAGACATTAATATAAATGAATAAATTACAGATATCTACATAAAAGCTGTGGGGCTGGGAGGGGGATGAATAAAGGACTATGAAAGAAAGAGTATGGGGCTTTGGGAGAGGCTGGATGGTGGTGCTGTGTACTGTAATGGAAGAGTTAGGAGGAGTGGGTGGGAATTCTGAATAAGTGAATGAATGAGGTGGCTAAAAGGACTGAGGAAAAGGGAGGAATGGAAAGCAGAGAGTCTCTTCCCACGATGAAACAAAAGGCCTCTGTAGGGCTGACAATAAGGACAAGAAGGGTGAGTATAAGTATAAACATTGGATCCGTGACAAACCATTGCCTGGAGAGCAGTGACCTACTGGCGTGATGGGGACTTGAGGTTGGGTGAGGGAAGGGGCCGAGGACTTAGCTTTCAGAGAATTCTTTTTCTAAATTTTAATTGGATTCTCAAGATTTGCCCACGCAGGGAAATGGCTGTCAGGGAAAATCCCTAGGAACTTCAAATTTAGGGGAGAAATGTTGGGGGGTCATATTCTCCCCTGCTAGATTGAAATCTCCTCGAGAGCTGGGATTGTGTCTACCAACTGTACTGTATTGGGAGTCCAAATGCTTAGTAAAATGCTCAGCTCATGGTGAGCCCTTAATAAATGCTCTTGACACTGATTGTTCACCCATTCCATCTTGGGTAATGGACCGTGCTCCACTCCTCCTTGATCACAGATCTCGTCTGTCTGTGCTCAAGTGTCCGCCAAAAAAAACCCCAAAAAACTAAAACAGGCAACAGTTCTCCTTCTTGGTTTCCTTTCTTCTTTTTATTTCGTTTATTTCAGGGGTTCAGAGTAATTAATTGCCAGAGAACTTGGTAATATCAAAAGAGCTTTTTCAAACCCACTGAGTTTTTCTAGAGCCCTTGATTGCTGGCAACTAAGGTTTCAGAGCTTTCTATGAGTCTCTGGGAAGTGGAGAGAGCATTAGTAAGAGGGGCAGGCACCAGGAAAATGTGGTAGTCTGAATGTGCAGTTTGCCAGCCAGATGAATTCTGAAAATTGCAAGTGTGATTTGCACCTTTGTGCTCTTCCTCAAAATGCAATGCCTGGACACAGTTGCCATTTGGCTGTAATTCCCATCAGTGAGAGAAATTCACCACTGTATATATCCTAATGATTTCTGAGAATACTTAGCTTTCCTCCACCTGCTCGTGACTGCAAAATTCAAAGTTCTGCCCAGATCTCTTCTCAAAGCTTTTCCAAATCTGTTTTCAAGAGCTCTCTGCCTCATCCACAATGTTGTGCAGGCCCCCTGGGATGTGAAAATCAGAATCCTTCAAGGGGATGGAATTATTCAGACAATCCATCTGATCACTGGAAAACTTCTCAACTTCACCCGAATGAAGATTCACCTGGTACTTCTCTTCTGGCCCTTAGACATTATCATCTAAATATGTGTTTCACAAGTTAAATGAACTGTGCAAGCTGGTTTAAAGGAGAGTTATAACTTCAGGGAAATAGGTCTTAAAATGTTGCATTTAGAGGAGAAAGGAATTAGTAAAAATACATCTACATATGAAAAGGCAGTTTACTCGTGTGCAGTCAGATGAAAGTTTAATTATGCTGAAGGTAAGAGCAGAAAGGCACTAAAAACTAATGAGTGGAGACTAGTAACTCTGTTCCTGTTCCCATCTGAAATTTCAAAGGTTATCTTTAACAATTAAATTTCAGAGAGCTGACTTATTCCCTTATTAGACTGAATTTGCTGCCAAAACTAGCAGGGAATTATTGGATTTGGGTAAAAAAGGACAGGAAATCCTTTTGGCTCTGACTATCGTAAGATCACTGTCTAGGGATTAGAGAGTTTTTTTTCTTTTTTTCTATTAAAGATTATATGTGGGGCAAGGGCTTGTGAACATACAGAAGAAAGACCTATCATCCACTCCACAGTAAACTGGGATCTCACAGCAAGATTTGGATAGCAACTAGTATCTATCCTAATGCTTAGAGCATTGCTTGGCACATAGTAAGCGCTTAAGGAGTACCAACATTATTCTTCTCCTTCTTTCTTTCTTTCTTTCTTTCTTTCTTTCTTTCTTTCTTTCTTTCTTTCTTCCTCCTCCTCCTCCTCCTCCTCCTCCTCCTCCTCCTCTTCCCCCTCTTCTCCCCCCTCCTCCTCTTTTTCCTCCTTCTCCTCCTCCTCCTCTTCCTCCTCCTCCTCTTCCTCCTCCTCCTCCTCCTCCTCCTCCTCCTCCTCCTCCTCCTCCTCCTTCTTCTTCTTCTTCTTCTTCTTCTTCCTCAATTCACCTCCTGGTTTGGTTGTGGTTCTCAAGATAGAAAGTCTTTTAGGGTCAGCCACCTAATCAATCAGTGAATCAGTGGTATTTACTGAGCACTGACTGTGTTCCATGTACTGTATTAAGTCCTTGGGAGAACACTTCCCAACTCTTAGACTTGAGCTCATTGCGGACAGAGAATGTCACTTCTCTATTGTTGTACTTTCCCAAGCGCTTAGTACGATGCTGTGCAAACAGTAAGCACTCAATAAATACGATTGATTGAATGAATGAATGAAACAGCACTTAGCTTGCCGACTTTGGCATGCTGAAGCCTAGCAACTCTCCTTCAATTTACTTACAGTTGGTTCAAGTTATGGCACTTGGTCCCCTCCAGCTCATTACTTACAGGATATTCATTCAATCATATTTATTGAGGGACATGAGTGAAGGAAATAGGTGTTAGTGTTGCAGAGATGTGGGGTGCCTCCTCCTTTTACCCCCCCGCCCCATTCTTAGGTGAGCAGACATCCTAGATTAGACAGGATCATCACCCATTTTGAAGTTTGATCCTCTTTTCTGAAAGGCCTACCTACTGTGGAACCCATTAGCGTCCAGCTTGAGGCTTGAGTGACAGGACATAACTCCTCAGTCACAGTGGCACTTCTGCCTCCTCTTCTTCCTCAATGGGAAAAACAGCTGCTGCCACTGTAGTGAGCATTGCCACTGCAGCTGAATCAGTCTCCACAGGCTATTCACAAGAGTTCCCGGTGAGGCCAAAGAGCTAAATTCCAGCAGAAATGACATGGTCATACAATGTATATATGTTTGTATATATTTATTACCCTATTTATTCATTTATTTATTTTACTTGTACCTATCTATTCTATTGATTTTATTTTGTTAGTATGTTTGGTTTTGTTCTCTGTCTCCCCCTTCTAGACTGTGAGCCCACTGTTGGGTAGGGACTGTCTCTATATGTTGCCAGCTTGTACTTCCCAAGTGCTTAGTACAGTGCTCTGCACACAGTAAGCACTCAATAAATATGATTGATTGATTGATTGATGGTGAGAGTGATACGATGATCATGAGAAAGAGGGGATATGTCATCCCTTCTCCTGTCTATAATTTTCTCCCTTTTCCCCCTTTCTCGTCCCTCTCCTCTTCCTCTCCTCTTCTCTCTCGCTCTCTCTCCTCTCTCTCTTTCTCTCTCTCTCTTCTTCCCTCTCCCTATCTCTCTCTTATCCCGCTATCTCTTTTCAAGTTCCACTCCTTGTCCTATCTTCAACTCCAGAAAATCTGGTCATTTACCTTATCCTGCTCCTCAGATTGAATGTGTCTACAAATCTGCTGTATTGTCCTATCCCAAGGCCTTGATACAATGCTCTGCACCCAGTAAGCTCTCAATAAACACAACTGATAATGATGATTGATTGATCGATTAAACTCAACAACTCTTTCCGAGGTAGTTTAGAGGGATGAAAGTGCAAGACAGGAAAGGTGCAGAAGTTGGCAGCATGAAGCTCCCTAAAATAATTCCGGCTTTCATTTCTACCATCCCCAGCAGAGCCCTTACCAACCAGGAAGCAGTTTTTCAGTTTTCTAAGAAAGGCTCTGTGGCTTGGGCATTTTCCCGGAGAAATTGCCAGCTGAAGTTATGACACTCAAACCCTTTTCCACACTCTCCGCCCCCTTACCTGCTGGTCTTCGTCTATGATGGATGTGCTTTCTTCCCTGCATGCTGTATAACTATTTTGATCTCTGAACAGAGGGAACAATGAGAGTCTTTGGAACTGGTACCTACAAAACAGAGAGAAGAGAAAAGTGGGTTCTCCAACAGGAAAGAGACAATAGCAATAACATTTATTTGTGCTTTCTGAGTGCAGAGCACTGTGGTAAGTGCTGGGAAAAATGAACAGGCAGGAATTAAACAAGGTCCTTGACCCTCATGGGGCTCACAATCGAAAAATGTAAGTGGGAGGAAGGAATTGGAAATGGATGCAAAAGGACTAATAGCTCACTGAAACACAACACAAACAAAAATATGAAATACGCTCCAAGTCCAGTGGTGATGGAGGAGTCTGAGAGCATACCATTGCAAGCCAGCAGCAGAGACCCTCAGTGGTGGGAAGGAAGGTGGTGGTTCCACAGTGCTTTTCTCAGCCATGATGACGGAGTCCAAGCATGCACAGCAACAGCCTTTATCCCCAGCCCAGCACACAGGGAGCATGCAGAGAGCAGGGACCCTCAGTAGTGGGAGGGGTGGTGGTGGTTGCATGCTGTTTATCTCAGCCGTGATGGAGGCATCCAAGGTGCACGGTAGCAGCTTTTAGCCCCAGCCCACCATGCAGATTACAATAATAATAATAATAATAATAATAATAATAATAAGTATGGCACTTGTAAGCACTTACTATGTGCCAAGCACTGTTCTAAGAACTGGGGTAGATATAAGTTAGTCAAGTTGGACACAGTCCCTGTCCCACAAAGGGCTCACACTCTTAATCCCCATTTCACAGATGAGGGAACTGAGGCCCAGAGAAGTGAAGTGACTTGTCCAAGCTCACACAGCAGACATGTGATGGGGCAAGGATTAGAACCTATCACCTTTGGATTCGCAGGCCCATGCTGTATTGCCACCACAGCCGAACCAGTCAACCTAGGTCATTTGTGAGAGTTTCCAGTAGAGACCCTAGGTGGTGGAAGAGAAGGCAGCAGTTACTGCAGTGGATTTTTTGGTGGCAAAAAATGAGTCTGAGAGTATGCAGGAGCAGCTTTTAATATTGCCCCCGCATGTACAGAGCATCCTAAGAGAGAAACCCTCAGTCGTAGGAGGGAAAGCGGGAGATACAATCAGTTTTAATGATCATGTTCCATCTTCGTTTCATCACCCCATTAATGCTGATTGAACGTTGCCTATCTGAGCATTGCTAATTCCCTCTCGCATGTTCAGGCCAGTAATGAACCCAATACCTCTACATAAGCAATGGACCCAATCCAAGTGGAGAAAACTGCTTCATTTGGCGATGCAGTTTAACTTTTCCCAGTAACATTCAGTGCATATGAGCAGTCATTTTGAAAGAGTGACTGCACATCTAAAAGGTAAGCAATTCACTCCCTGATATTCATCCTGGCAGCAGGCTTGATAAAGTAACATTAATCATTTAAAGGGAAATTTTAGTCCCTAAATGTTGAACGACTGTAAATGCAAGAGTAGCTCACAAATATAACAGGAAGATAACTGAAGTTGAATTGTATTTTACAAGAACTTGCCTCATGCCATCGTTTTCCCTGAGTCCTGGAAAGGTCAACCTGCTGTTGATGCATTATTTGTCCGTATTTGAAAGTCAAATGTCCCACCTCTTTACAGTAGTCAGTGCCCTGCATTCTCTATCTAAAATGAGGGAATCCTAGACTTTCTCAATAGGATCTGTACAAAATGGTAGTGTTCAGTACCTCGATGACCCCTCATTTCCACATCTTTCTGCATCTTCTTTTTTTCCAGGCCTAGAACC
Organism: Tachyglossus aculeatus; assembly: GCF_015852505.1. Taxonomy (NCBI): domain Eukaryota; kingdom Metazoa; phylum Chordata; class Mammalia; order Monotremata; family Tachyglossidae; genus Tachyglossus; species Tachyglossus aculeatus. Next base: position 87,020,696 of record NC_052066.1, read on the forward strand.
CAGTCATTTCTCAGTTTCCCTCTCATTTTGATTTTCACAGATCCCTCCATGGGGTTCTTCCCTGATTCACTGTCTTTTAAATCTCATGCTCTTCCTAGGCATACAGTTTTCATTTTCTCTTGTTCTAACACCATTCTCTTCCCTGCTGTTTCATTTTACACCCCTAATCACTTCCTCTCCCCATTTGTCTAAGGATCTGACCCCATTCCCTCTCATCTTATGAAATCTCTTGCCCCATCCCTCCTCCCCTCCTTAACTTCCATCTTCAACTGCTCACTCTCCACTGGTTCCTTCCCCTCTGCCTTCAAACATGCCCACGTCTCCCCCATCCTAAAAAAAACCTCTCTTGACCTCACCTCCCCTTCTAGTTATCACCCTATCTCCCTCCTACCATTCCTTTCCAAACTCCTTGAATGAGTCATCTACACCCACTGCCTCAAATTCCTCAACACCAGCTCTCTCCTCAACTCCCTCCGATCTGGCTTCCGTCCCCTATATTTCACCAAAACTGCCCTCTCAAAGGTCACCAATGACCTCCTGCTTGCCAAATCCAATGGCTCCTACTCTATCCTAATCCTCCTCGACCTCTCAGCTGCCCTCGACACTGTAGACCACCCCGTTCTCCTCAACACGCTATCCAACCTTGGCTTCACAGACTCTGTCCTCTCCTGGTTCTCCTCTTATCTCTCCAGCTGTTAATTCTCAGTCTCCTTTGCGGGCTCCTCCTCCCCCTCCTATCCCCTTACTATAGGGATTCTTCAAGGGTCAGTTCCTGGTCCCACTCTGTTCTCTAGCTACACTCACTCCCTTGGTGAATTCATTCGCTCCTACGGCTTGTCATCTCTATGCTGATGACACCCAAATCTACATCTCTGCCCCTGCTCTCTCTCCCTCCCTTCAGGCTCGTGTCTCCTCCTGCCTTCAAGACATCTCCATCTGGATGTCTGCCCGCCATCTAAAACTCAATATGTACAGATGTTGTACAGATATTGTACAGTGTTGTACAGATTTATTACTCTATTTTACTTGTACATATTTACTATTCTATTCATTTTATTTTATTAATATGTTTTGTTTTGTTTTCTGTCTTCCCCTTCTAGACTGTGAGCCCGTTGTTGGGTAGGGACAATCTCTGTATGTTGCCAACTTTTACTTCCCAAGTGCTTAGTACAGTGCTCTGCACATAGTAAGCACTCAATAAATATGATTGAATGAATGAATGAATCCAAGATCTTCTCCTCTGTCCCAGGCATTCCACCTAATCACTCTTGCTCCATATTATCCTAAGAGCTCAGGTTATTCTCTATATACCATACTGTTGGCCTAATTCAAAGTTTAGATTATTCTGCTGTCCTGATTTTCTGTCCTGAAGCACATTATCTTCCTATATCCCTAAAACTGTGGGCTTCACGAACCACACATATGTAGTTAACAGTCTTCCCATTCAGGTGTCCAGACAAATGATGATGGGATCATCACAACTAGTGTAAAATTTCAGGACCAGCTAATCCCTGACGAGTTATATCAGGGATGGAATGAGTAATAACAAGAATAATTGTGATATTTGTTAAGTGCTTAGTATGAGCCAAGCATTCTACCAATTGCTAGAGTGACTACAAGATAATTAGGTCAGTCACAGTCCCTGTCCCACATGCAACTCCTAGTATAAGGGGGAGAGAGAACAGTTATTTAATCCTCATTTTCCATATGGGGAAGCTGAAGCCCAGAGAAGTAAAGTGACTTTCCCAAGGTCATACAGAGGTAAGTGACAGAACTTGTCTGCCACTTGTCAGCTTTGTGACTTTGGGCAAGTCACTTAACGTCTCTGGGCCTCAGTTCCCTCATCTGTAAAATGGGGATTAAGATTGTGAGCCCCACATGGGACAACCTGATCACCTTGTATCCTCCACAGCGCTTAGAACGGTGCTTTGCACATAGTAAGCACTTAACAACTACCACAATTATTATTATTGTCTCCTGATTCCCACATTTTTCTTCCATCAGGCCATGCAGTTGTAGTAGTAGTAGTAGCGGCAATAATAATAATAATAGTAGTAATAGTAGTAGCAGTAATAATAGTAATAGTAGTAGTAATAGTAGTAGCAATAATAATAGTAATAGTAGTAGTAATAGTAGTAACATTTATTGAGCGCCCACATGGTGCGGTGCACTTTACTAGGCACTTGGGAAGAAAAGACACGTTCCAGGCCCGCAATGAGGTATCACGCTCTATAAGGCCCATGGTCCAGTCAGGCTTACCAAGTGATTAGTGTGACAGCTTCCACTGCACCTGGTAGCTCTGGGGTAAGATGGGGGAAACAGCGTGGCTCAGTGGAAAGAGCATGGGATTTGGAGTCAGAGTTCATGTGTTCAAATCCCGGATCAGCCAATTGTCAGTTGTGTGACTTTAGGCAAGTCACTTCACTTCTCTGGGCCTCGGTTACCTCATCTGTAAAATGGGGATTAAGACTGTGAGCCCCCTGATTGCCTTGTAACCTCCCCAGCACTTAGAACAGTGCTTTGCACAGAGTAAGTGCTTAATAAATGCTATTATTATTATTATTATTATGTGTGGGAGCTTCTCAGAGCCATTCTGAGTCATGATGGGCAGATGTACAACTGGCAATTGGGTCAGGTTGGGTGGTCCTGCAGAAGTAGTCTGCTTCATAGCCTAAACAGCCTGCCTAGGGAAGCAGCTAATGGATAGAGCACAAGCTTGAGGGTCAGAAGGACCTGAGTTCTAAACTTGGCTTCACCACTTGTCTGCTTTGTGCCAGGCACTTAGTAAATGCTTTACAAATACCATAATTATTATTAGTATTAATAGTAGAAAGAGAACACTATTGATGCCTGTCGACTTGTTTTTTGTTATCTGTCTCCCCCTTCTAGATTGTGAGCCCGTTGTTGGGTAGGGATTGTCTCTATTTGTTGCCTAATTGTACTTTCCAAGAGCTTAGTACAGTGCTCTGCGCACAGTAAATGCTCAATAAATGCGATTGAATGAATGAAGAAGCCTGGGATTTGGAAGGAACTGGATTCTAATTCTGATTCTGCCACTTGTCTGCTGTGTGACCTTGGGTAAGTCATTTAACTTCTCTGTGCCTCAGTTAGCCCATCTGTAAAATAGAGACTAAGACTGTGAACCCTATGTAGGACATGAACTGTATCCAACCTGATTATCTTTTAACTACCTTAGCACATAATACAGTGGCTGGTGCCCTGTAAGCACTTAACCAATAGCGTTAAAATAATAAATATCAAAAAAAAACCACTGTGCTTGCCTCTTAAAATCCCCTACCCCTTTCTTAGAGATGCTTATGTGCATCTTTGAACAAGTGAATTGATAACATCAAGTGGCCCTCTAGCCTAAATAATTGCCCACCCTTGCCTTCGCGGCACCTATGAAGTATATTCCATTTTGTTTTGAAAATTCTAAAGTATCTACAGATTGAAAGTTCAATCTTTAAATACACACTCTATATGAATTAAAATCAGATGTGACTACTCCGAAGGCTTGACACCAACTTATATTTCCAGATAACTTTCTTTTAAATGGCTATCAAAATGATTAGTCTGAATTCACTTTCCTCCTAGATGTACTCAAATTCCCTAGTTACTTTTCAGCTCTGGACTACTTAATTTCATCTGTTTTCCTCTCTAGATGCTTCTTGTTATGAAATGGATGTATTATAACCATTTCCAGTGAGCTTTAGAGTTATCAACATCTTTTTGACACTATTTGGTCAGTGCAGCGTATTAGATAGGTTTGATATAATTAGAATCAGGTTTACCAAAGTCATGCTACCTTGTTTCTCCTTAAATCTTCTAGAGAGAAAGGTCACTTCAGCTGCAAACAGCATTACCACAGAAACATAAAAGTGAAGAGAAATCTATCCTTAGTAATTTTTCATGAAGGAAGGGCTCATTTCAGAAACATGGAAAGATATAGATGGTGTGAAATTGAAAATGTCTTCCTCCAAGTTATTTGTTTAGAATTTTTTAAAAAATCACTTAGATAAAAATGGGAAATTGAGTTTAAGCATAATTGAAAGCTTTATCTCAATAAAAGTTTAGAAAACCAACAAACAGGCAAATTTGAGAATCCCCATTGTTTCTGGTTAAATTTAGTGTTGAAAAAAATGAGACCAGATATCTAAGTGCTTAACAAATCTCATTTTTGGTTAACTTTGGTATGGCTAGCCCAAGACTTCAGGTATTGAAGTGCTTGAAAAATATTTCAGATGAGGAAACTACCTTTCATATAAGTAGTCATTAATGCTCTCAGAAAGTCAAGAAAACTAATTTGGTGCTCTGTTGAAGGCAACTTGTATGAAGACAAATGTAATAGCTTCTATTTTAAAGAACAAAGGAATTTAGGGAAATTCAATTGAAATTAGAATATGAAATATAACATGTTATATAAATATAACATGACTCAGATTAAAGGTCTACCTAATCTAGTTATCTGTTTCAACAAAGGCATGTAGGATACTTGGATTAACAGTGTGATATTCCTTTCTGATGCAAATGTGGTCAACATTAATAATTATTCTTTGCTCTAAGATAAATCAATCAGTGGTATTTAATGAGTGCTTACTACGTCTAGAGGACTATACTAAGCTCTTGGGAGAGTACACTACATTGGAATTAGCAGTTACATTTCCTGCCCACAAAATGTTTACAGTCTAGAGATGAGCTTACAGTATAAACATGTCTCTTCAATAAACATTCATTCATTCATTCAATTGGATTTATTGAGAGCTTACTGTGTGCAGAGCACTGTACTAAGCACTCAGAACAGTGTTTCACATAAAGTAAGTGCTTAACAAATACCATCATCATTATTGTTATTATTAAAGTACAAATCTGCAACAAAGACAATCCCTACCCAACAACGGGCTCACGGTCTACTAATGACTGATTGATTGATTAATTCAAGTTTGAAAATTGACACTTGCTTCTGACCTCAGGGGGGAAAAAAGGCCTTTCTAGAGTGTTTTGTGATGGGTTTTCTTAAATAATTGTATTTCTGGAAGAATAAAAAGAATAAAAGAGCTGCAGTCTGGAGAGTTCAGGACCAGTAACCTCTGCGCAGGAAATTATAGTGATTTGTGTAGCATCACTTGTTTTCTCTAACCTTGTCAGCTGTGTCCCTGCTGGAGCATAGACCAAAATAAGTGATCAGATGCAGCCTGGTGTAAAGTGCATTCAAAGATTGTGTCTTTATTATGGTGGACCCATTTTAGAGTGAAGTGACTGCAGCTTAGTGACAATGTTCAGCTTTAGTGCCATAAGTCAGTAGACAGTTGCTTCAGTAGCCACTGTGATCTTCATCAGCAATGTTGGACAGGAATTTTTCAGAATCCCTGCTGGGCCTGATCTCTTCTGGAACATCTCTCTCATTCAGCCCACACTTCCAACCTGTCACCAAAACCATTTGGACCTAACTTCTCAAAGTCACTAGAATCTATCCTTTCCTCTCTATTCAAACTGCTACCATGCTGATCCAAGCATTTCACATATCCCATCTTGACTACAGCATCAGCCTCCTCTCTGACTGTCCTGTATCCTGTCTCTCCCCACTCCAGTCCATACTTTGCTTGGCTGCATGATTATTTTTCTGAAAAAAAGTTCAGTCTGTGTCTCCCTTTTCCTCAAAACTTCTAGTGTTTTCCCATGTAACTCAGCATCACACAGAAATTCCTTACCATTGATTTTAAGCACTCAATCAGTTCTTCCTCCTACCTAACCTCCCTGATTTTTCACTACAACCCAACAGCGTGGCTCAGTGGAAAGAGCACGGGCTTTGGAGTCTGAGGTCATGGGTTCGAGTCCTGGCTCTGCCGTATGTCTGCTGTGTGTCCTTGGGCAAGTCACTTAACTTCTCGGAGCCTCAGTTACCTCTTCTGTAAAATGGGGATGATGACTGTAAGCCCCACGTGGGACAACCTGATCACCTTGTATCCCCCCCAGCGCTTAGAACAGTGCTTTGCACACAGTAAGCGTTTAACAAATGCCATCATCGTCATCACACACTTTGCTCATCTAACAGTAATCTACTCACTGTACCTCAATCTCATCTCTTGCCACTGACCCCTGGCCCAAATCCTCCTTCTGATCTGGAACTCCTTACCCATTCATATCCAAAAGACCATCATACTCTCCATCTTCAAAGCCCTACTAAAAGCATATTCATTCATTCATTCATTCATTCAATCATTCATTCAATAGCATTTATTGAGCACTTACTGTGTGCAGAGCACTATACTAAGCACTTGGGAAGTACAAGTTGGCAACATATAGAGACGGTCCCTACCCAACAATGGGCTCTCCTCCATGAGGTCTTCCCTGACTAAGGCCTCACTTCCCCTATTTGATCTCACCTCTGCAATGCCTATCCACTCAGGTCTGTAATAATAATAATAATAATAATAATGGGATTTATTAAGCGCTTACTATGTGCAAAGCACTGTTCTAAGTGCAGGGGTGGTTACAAGGTGATCAGGTTGTCCCTCGTGGGGCTCACAGTCATAATCCCCATTTTACAGATGAGGTAACTGAGGCCCAGAAAAGTGAAGTGACTTGCCCAAAGTCACACAGCTGACAATTGGTGGAGCTGGGATTTGAACCCATGACCTCTGACTCCAAAGCCCGAGCTCATTCCACTGTGCCATACTGCTTCTCTTGCACCCTGTAAGCATTTCAAATGATGTTTTTTTTCACCCCACACCCACAGCACTTATACACATATCCACCTGTAATTTATTTTAATGTCTGAATCCCCCTCTAGCTTGTAAGCTCCTTTTGGGTAGGGTTTGGATCTACCCACTCTATTGTACTGTACTCTTGCAAGCACTTAGTTGTCACTCAGCTTCTCTGTGCCTCAGTTCCAACTGCAAAATGAGATATAAATAATAATGATGATGGTATTTGTTAAACTCTTACTACGTGCCAAGCACTGTTCTAGACCCTGGAATAATGGTATTTGCTAAGTGCTTACTCTGTGCCAGGCACTGTACTAAGCACTGGGGTGGATACAAGCAAATCGGGTTCAACACAGTCCTTTGTCCCACATAGGGCTCACAGTCTCAATCCCATTTTACAGATGAGGTAACTGAGGCACAGAGAAGTGACGTGACTTGCCCAAGATCATACAGCAGATGTGTGGCAGAGCTGGAATTAGAACCCAGGACCTTCTGTCTCCCAGGCCCATGCCCTATACATTGTGCCATGCTGTTTGTCTCCCTCTGACCCAGACAGTGAAACCCACATGGGACCCGATTATCTAGAATCTACCACAGCACTTAGTACACTGTTTATCATTGGCTTTAAAGCCCTCGGTCAATTAGACTGTAAGCTTGTTGTGGGCAGGTAACGTCACTGTTCATTGTTGTGTTGTACTTTCCCAAGCACTTAGTACAGTGCTCTGCACACAGTAAGCACTCAATAAATACAATTCAATGTGGGACTGAATACAGGGCTGTGCACACAATAAGCACTCAGTAAATACCACAGATTAATTTATTAATTGAACCGTTCTGTGGGATATCATCGAGAAAAAGTGAAAAATAACTGTCAGTCAGTCATGCAAATTTATTGAGCACTTATTTTGTGCAGAGCACCGTACTAAGCACTTGGGAGAGTACAACACAACAGAATTAGCAGACATGTTCCCTGCTCACACAAGCTTACAATCTACAGGGGGAGAAAGAAATTAATATAAATAAATAAAGTACAGATATCTACATAAGTGCTGTGGGGCTGGGAGGGGAGGATGAATTAAAGGGAGAAAGTCAGGATGTCACAGAAGGGAGTGGGAGAAGAGAAAAGGAGGGCTTAGTCAGGGAAGGCCTCTTGGAGGAGATGGGCCTTCAATAAGGCTCTGAAGGTAGGGAGAGTAAATGTCAGATAAGAGGAAGGAAGGCATTCAAGGACAGGGGCAAGATGTTGATGAGGGGTTGGTGGAGAAATGGACAAGACTGCTATATAGTGAGAAGGTTAGCACCCTCTCAGGATGGCATCTGGAGAGTTTCATACTCTACCAGTCTCGGCTATGGGAGGGAGAGTCAGGCAGAGGCCTACCTATTCCATTCCTAGCTTGGGCAGTGGCTAGTGAGTGGAAGGCAATCTGCTACAAGTCAAAACTCACCTGTGCTGGGCAGCAGCGGTCCAGAGACTAAAGTTGACTGCAGAAGGAGGCAATGGTAAACCACTTCCAAATTTTTACCAAGACAACTCTCTGGATACACTAACAGAATGATTACAGATGGAAGCTTGGCATCCTAGGAGATACGTGTCCATTGAGTCACTATGGGTCAGAAACAACTCAAAAGCACAAGACAAAGTGAGACATGAGAGGGTTATTCATTCAGTCTTATTTATTGAGCACTTACTGTGTGCAGAGCACTGTACTAAGTGCTTGGGAAGTAGAAGTTGGCAACCCATAGAGGCGGTCCCTACCCAACAGCGGACTCACAGTCTAGAAGGTTAGCATTAGAGGAGTGAAGTATGTGGGCTAGGTTGTAGGAGAGTAGCAGGATGAGGTAGAAGGGGGCAAGGTGATTGAGTTCTTTAAAACCAATGGTGAGGAGTTTCTGTTTGAGGTGGAGGTGGATGGGCAACCACTGAATGTTCTTGAGGAGTGGGGAAACATGGTCTGAATGTTTTTTGTAGAAAAATGTTCAGGGCAGCACAGTGAAATATGGCCTGGAGTGGGGAGTAACAGGTAGCTTGGAGGTCAGTAAGGAGACAAATGCAGTAACCAAGGCAAGGCAGGATAAATGATTGTATTAATATGGTAGTAGTTTGGATGGAGAGGAAAGGACAGATTTTAGTGATGTTGTGAAGGCTGAACAGACAGGATTTAGTGACATTCTGAATATGTGGATTGAATGACAGAAAGGAATCAAGGATAACATCAAGGTTACGAGCCCGTGAGACGAGAAGGGTGGTGGTGCCATTTACAGTGATGGGAAAGGCAGGGGGAGGGCAAGATTTGACTAGCACATGCCAATAGTAATAATTTTAATTCAATTAACCTATCCATTTTATTTATGGGTGTCGACTATGTGCTTTAGCACTGCTCTAAGTGCTTGGAAAAATACCAAGAGTAATAATACTGAGGGTAGGTGAATAAATGTAAGTGCTGATGGCAACTGCTGAATGGATTTATTTGGGGAAGGTGGAATTTAATAGGGGAATGGAGGAGGCAAGTTTTTAGAGAGGTTTTCAGGAACTGTGGCTTGGAAGATCGAAAGGGGAAGGAAGCTCAGACAGAACAGACAAGTGGTCAGAAATGGGAGAGATAAGAATGAGGAACAAAGAATAAGTTTTCTTGGGAGGAACTAAGAGTGCCCGGTGAGGTGTAATGAGAGATGAGAGTGGATAAGTAAAGCAGAAAGAACTGATGAAAGCCAAAGGTCAAAAGTTTCTGCTTGATGTAGAGAAGAATGGATAGCCCTTGAAAGTTTCTGAGGAGTGGAGAGACGTGAGCTTCACAATGTTTTAGAAAAATAATCTGGGCAGCAGAGTGAAATAGAGATTGGAGTTGGAGAAAACTGGAGACAGGGAGACCAGAAAGAAGACTGATAGAACAGTAGTCTAACCAGGCTATGACAGGCCCCTGGACCTAGTTGAAGCTATTTGGAGGCAGGAAGGGGCAGATCCAGGAAATGTTGTGAAGGAAAAGAAAGGATTTAGCAACATTTTCATTATTGTTTTGGTTACTACTGCCATGTGTGAAACACCGCTCCAAGAACTGTAATATTTACAAGCAAATCAATAAAGAGCACAGTTCTGGGCCCACAAAGGGCTCTCAGTTAAGTGCTTGGGAGAGTACATTAGAGTTAATAATAATAATAATAATAATAATAATAACAACAATAATAATAATAATGGCATTTATTAAGCACTTACTATGTGCTAAGCACTATTCTAAGCACTGGGGAGGTTACAAGGTGATCAGGTTGTCCCATGGGGGGCTCACAGTCTTAAACCTCATTTTACCGATGAGGTAACTGAGGCCCAGAGAAGTTGATTGCCCAAAGTCACATAGCTGACAATTGGAGGAGCTGGGATTTGAACCCATGACCTCTGACTCCAAAACCCATGTTCTTTCCACTGAGCCACGCTGCTTCTCCAATAATGATGGCATTTGTTAAGTGCTTACTATGTGCAAAGTACTGTTCTAAGTGCTAAGGGGGATACAAGGTGATCCGGTTGTCCCACGTGGGGTTCACAGTCTTAATCCCCATTTTACAGATGAGGGAACTGAGGCCCAGAGAAGTTACGTGATTTGCCCAAAGTCACACAGCTGACAAGTGGCGGAGCTGGGATTAGAACCTATGACCTCTGGCTCCCAAGCCCATGCTCTTTCCACTGAGCCACGCTAATAGATATGATCCCTGCCCTTGAGGAGTTTACAATCTAGTGGAGACACACTAAAATATAATTCAGGCAGGTGGAAGCAACTGAGTTCAAAGATATGTCCCTCCAGTCTGGCTTCTGTCCCCTACATTCCACGGAAACTGCCCTCTCAAAGGTCACCAATGACCTACTGCTTGCCAAATCCAATGGCTCATACTCTGTCCTAATCCTCCTCGACCTCTCAGCTGCCTTCGACACTGTGGACCACCCCCTTCTCCTCAACACCCTATCTGACCTTGGCTTCACAGACTCCGTCCTCTCCTGGTTCTCCTCTTATCTCTCTGGTCGTTCATTCTCAGTCTCTTTTGCAGGCTCCTCCTCCCCCTCCCATCCTCTTACTGTGGGGGTTCCCCAAGGTTCAGTGCTTGGTCCCCTTCTGTTCTCGATCTCCACGCACTCCCTTGGTGACCTCATTCGCTCCCACGGCTTCAACTATCATCTCTACGCTGATGACACCCAGATTTACATCTCTGCCCCTGCTCTCTCCCCCTCCCTCCAGGCTTGCATCTCCTCCTGCCTTCAGGACATCTCCATCTGGATGTCTGCCCGCCACCTAAAGCTCAACATGTCGAAGACTGAACTCCTTGTCTTCCCTCCCAAACCCTGCCCTCTCCCTGATTTTCCCATCTCTGTTGATGGCACTACCATCCTTCCCGTCTCACAAGCCCGCAACCTTGGTGTCATCCTCGACTCCGTTCTCTCATTCACCCCTCACATCCAAGCCGTCACCAAAGCCTGCCGGTCTCAGCTCCACAACATTGCCAAGATCCGCCCTTTCCTCTCCATCCATACCACTACCCTGCTCATTCAAGCTCTCATTCTATCCCATCTGGACTACTGCATCAGCCTTCTCTCTGATCTCCCATCCTCGTGTCTCTCCCCACTTCAATCCATACTTCATGCTGCTGCCCGGATTATCTTTGTCCAGAAATGCTCTGGGCATATTATTCCCCTCCTCAAAAATCTCCAGTGGCTACCAATCAATCTGCGCATCAGGCAGAAACTCCTCACCCTGGGCTTCAAGGCTGTCCATCACCTCGCCCCCTCCTACCTCACCTCCCTTCTCTCCTTCTACTGCCCAGCCCGCACCCTCTGCTCCTCCACCACTAATCTCCTCACTGTACCTCACTCTCGCCTGTCCCGCCATCGACCCCCGGCCCACGTCCTCCCCCGGGCCTGGAATGCCCTCCCTCTGCCCATCCGCCAAGCTAGCTCTCTTCCTCCCTTCAAGGCCCTACTGAGAGCTTACCTCCTCCAAGAGACCTTCCCAGACTGAGCCGCTTCCTTCCTCTCCCCCTCGTCCCCCTCTCCATCGCCCCATCTTACCTCCTTCCCTTCCCCACAGCACCTGTATATATGTATATATGTTTGTACATATTTATTACTCTATTTATTTATTTATTTATTTATTTTGCTTGTACATATCTATTCTGTTTATTTTATTTTGTTAGTATGTTTGGTTTTGTTCTCTGTCTCCCCCTTTTAGACTGTGAGCCCACTGTTGGGTAGGGACTGTCTCTGTATGTTGCCAACTTGTACTTCCCAAGCGCTTAGTACAGTGCTCTGCACACAGTAAGCACTCAATAAATACGATTGATGATGATGATGATGATGATATGTACATAATGCTGTCGGGGAGGGAAAGAGCCAAGTATCTACATTCTCTGTCTCACCCGCCCATAACCTGGGCTTTAGTCTCTACTTCTCTCTCTCATTCAACCCACATATTCAATCTGTCACTAAATCCTATTGGTGCAACATTCATAACAAAGCTAAAATCCTCCCTTCCCTCTCCATCCAAATTGCTACCACACTAATCGAAACATTTATCCTAATCTGCTTTGGTTATTGTGTCAGACTCTTTGCTGGGCCTCTCTGCCCCCTGCCTGTGCCCCACTCCAGTCCATACTTTATTCTGCTTCCTGGTTCATTTTTCTACAAAAAGAGTCAATCTATGTTTCCCCTCTCCTCAAGAACCTCCAGTGGTTGCCCATCCACCTCCGCATCAAACAGAAACTGCTTACCATCAGCTTTACAGCACTCAGTCACCGTGCCCTATCCTATCTCACCTCAATAGTTCATTCATCCAATCATATTTATTGAGTGCTTACAGTGTGCAGAGCACTGTACTAAGCGCTTGGGAAGTACAAGTCGGCAACAGATAGAGACGGTCCCTACCCAACAATGGGCTCACAGTATAGAAGGGGGAATATAAAGTACTATGTCCCGAGCACTGTTCTAAGCACTGGGGGGGATACAAGGTAATCAATGTTGTCCCACGTGGGGCTCACAGTCTTAATCTCCATTTTACAGATGAGGGAACTGAGGCATAGAGAAGTGAAGTGACTTGTCCAAAGTCACACAGCTCACAAGTGGCGGAGCTGGGATTGGAACCCATGGCCTCTGACTCCCAAGCCCGGGCTCTTTCCACTGAGCCACACTGCTTCCCCAATAGTCTCCTCTTACAGCTCAGCCCACACACGTCACTCCTCTAGCAGCATGGAGTAGTGGATAGAGCAGGGGCCAGGGAATCAGAAGGTCATAGGCTTTAATCCTGGCTGTGCCACATGTCTGCAGTGTGCCCTTGGGCAAGTTGCTTCACTTCTCTGTGCCTTAGTTACCTCATCTGTAAAATGGGGATTGAGACTGTGTCCCACTTGGGACAGGGACTCTGTCCAACTTGATTTGCTTGTATCCACACCAGCTCTTAGTACAGTTGTTGGCACATAGTAAGCACTTAATCACAGTTATTATCACAGTTATTATCAACATTATTATTAATTCTAAGCTACTCACTGTATCTCAATCTCATATATCTCAATGCCGACCTCTAGGCAATATCCTGCCTCTGGCCAGAAATTCCCTCTCTCTTCATATATAACAATTACTCTCCCCACCTTCAAAGCCTTATTGAAAACTCATCTCCTTCAACAGGCTTTTCCTAAATCCCCTTTACCTTTTCTCCCACTCTCTTCTGCATTTTCCTGATTTGCTCCCATAATTTACCAATCCCGTCAGCCCCGTGACACTTATGAACATAACCATAATTTATTTACATTAATGTATATTTCCCCCTCTAGACTAAAAGCTAATTGTGAGCAGGGAATGTGAATGTTACCTCGTTACATTGAACTCTCCTAAACACTTACTACAGTGCTCTGCTCAATAAATGCAATTGATGGATTGGTGCCCTGCTCACAGTAAGTATTCAATAAATATGATTGATTGATTGATGCCTACAAACCTTAAAAATATTACGCAATCAACAAGGAGAACAATTTAAAATCCAGCAATCAAGTAACACATTATTTGGAATGGTCTTTAGTTACTTCGCTACTTTTGACCATCAGAACTTGGGGAGAAACAGCTACAATTTTCCCTCCATTTCAAAGCTTGGGTAGACAGGTGCAGTGCTCAGTGGGTGGAAGCAGCATGGCTCAGTGGGAAGAGCACAGGCTTGGGAGTCAGAGGTCATGGGTTCTAATCCTGGCTTTGCCACCTATCAGCTATGTGACTTTGGGCAAGTCACTTAACTTCTCTGTGCCTCAGTTACCTCATCTGTAAAATAGGGATTGAGACTGTGAGCCCCAAGTGGGACAACCTGATCACCTTGTATCCTCCCCAGCGGTTAGAACAGTGCCTTGCACACAGTAAGCACTTAACAAATGCCATTATTATTATTATTATTATTATCCAAGGAGTGAGTGAGCTCCTCCAGCCCAGAATTATGGTAACATGGGCCCTAGGCCACGAGGCCCACCTTCGAAACCTTATTAAGGTCACTTAATTTCTCTGTGCCTCAGTTGCCTCATCTGTAAAATGGGGATTGAGACTGTGAGCCCCCCAGGGGACTAACTGATCACCTTGTAACCTCCCCAGTGCTTAAAACAGTGCTTTGCACATAGTAAGTGCTTAATAAATGCCATCATTATTATTATATTAATGTCTGTTTCCCCCTCTAGACTCTAAGTTTATTGAGGGCAGGGAAGATGTCTACCACCACTGTTACATTGTATTGAGAAGCAGCTTGGTCCAGTGGGAGTCAGAGGTCATGGGTTCAAATCCCAGCTCTCCCACTTGTCAGCTGTGTGACTTTGGGCAAGTCACATCTTCTCTGTGCCTCAGTTCCCTCATCTGTAAAATGGGGATTAAGACTGTGAGCTCCACGTGGGACAACCTCGATTACCTTGTATCCTCCCCAACGTTTAGAACAGTGTTTTGCACATGGTAAGTGCTTAACAAATGCCATTATTATTATTATTCCCCCAAATGCTTAGTACAGTGCTCTGCACAGAGTAAACACTTAATAAATGCCATTGATTGCTAGATGAAGTTGCTATTTCTAGATTCACGCAATATAGAGGACCACTAGGGCTTTTCATTTTAGCTCCCTCAATTTCCTCCATTTTAAGAAAGGTATAATTCATCTCCTTTGATTCTCAAACTGATACAAAATGGATCTGAGTGCTCTTCGCATAGTTTCCATGCCCATCCCACCATTAGCAGGGCACCCTCATGGGGCATGGGGAGAGAGGTGGGCTTACCTGCTGCCTCATATAGTGTGGGCCTCTACAGTTCCATGGGGCACAGTTCCCGGTGCCCTGGAAGGGTGGGTTGACAGTAATGCCAAAGTCAGTCGGCCAATCAGTAATATTTATTGACTGCTTTCTGTGTGCAGAGCACTGTATAAAGCATTGGGAAGAGTATAGTATAATAGTATAACAGACACCTTTCCTGCCCACAATTGAGCTTACAGTCTCCAGAAAATGGCACCACTTCTAATCCACCACTTGTCTGCTGTGTGACCATGGGTAAGTCACTTCACTTCTTTGTGCCTCAGTTAGCTCATCTGTAAAACAGGAATTGAGACCATGAGCCCTGCAGAGGACAAGGAATATGTCCAACTCGATTTGCTTGAATCCACCCCAGAGCTTAGTTCAAC
This sequence comes from Tachyglossus aculeatus, assembly GCF_015852505.1. Taxonomy (NCBI): domain Eukaryota; kingdom Metazoa; phylum Chordata; class Mammalia; order Monotremata; family Tachyglossidae; genus Tachyglossus; species Tachyglossus aculeatus. The sequence goes on from NC_052066.1 coordinate 87,036,063, forward strand.
GCCTAGCACACGGCACTTAACAAATATTATCATCATTCATTCATTCAATCGTATTTATTGAGCGCTTACTGTGTGCAGAGCACTGTACTAAGTGCTTGGGAAGTACAAGTCGGAAACATATAGAGACAGTCCCTACCCAACAATGGGCTCACAGTCTAGAAGGGGGAGACAGACAACTAAAGAAAGCATGTAGACAGGTGTCAAAATTGTCAGAACAAATAGAATTGTAGCTATATGTACATCATTAACAAAATAAATAGAATAGTAAATATGTACAAGTAAAATAAATAGAGCAATAAATCTGTACAAATATATACAAGTGCTATGGGGAGGGGAAGGAGGTAGGGTGGGGGGATTGGGGAGGATTGGGCCAGGTTGGCCCAAGACAACCCCGAGGGTTGTAATCAGTAAATTCTACACAGAGAGCTGTGCCAATTTAGCTAGGCACCCCCCTAACCTTTCCCCCATTTCTTCCAGGGCCACTGGATCCTAAGCACACTGCACAGCTAGGGAGAATTGGGAGAAAATTTGAAGTGATGTCTGTTTAGGGACTTCTTTCCCCACCAATATCATCTGTTGAGTAGGGTAATGAACTCCAAGGAATTACCATTAGGCTAGAATATTTTTAAGAACCCCAAATTTAGGGGCCTCAATATACAACATATTGAACTCTCAAGAACTGTAACGAACAGTTTCTCATTCAACCTGAAATTTGTATTGCCTTCTAAAAGGTCAAAAACCATAAAACCAGAGTATTAGCACAGTAATATATTGGCGTTGGCATTTGGGAGAATATGTTGATATTTATTGTATCTCCACGTTATTTACCCTCAAGATATCATCCTTCATGCTTGGATATAAAGTCAAAATATTAGCATGCACATTTAGAATTTATAGTCCTAGTCAAGTTCAGAGACTTGAAGAAACTTGGAATGGGATTTTTTTTTTATTACAAAGAAAAGAAAAAGTGTTTGTTTTTTCATCCTGTGAAATATATACCTCTCTTGGGACAGAGTTGGTACTTCCAAGTCTGAGCCCCTCAAGAGACAGGGACCGTGTCTAATTCCCATCTGTGTATTCTCTTCCAGGTCTTAGTACAGTGCTCTGCACACAGAAAGGGCTTAATAAATAGGATTACTACTACTACTACTACTACTACCACTACTACTACTACTACTACTACTACTACTATTACTACTACTACTACTACTACTACTACTTGGAATTGAGTTGAATCGGAAGAGAAACAAGAACTTTTGCAGGAAGGAGAACAGATACCTAAAGTTACAGCTAAAAGGCAGACTCACACTGGCAATTATTTGTTAAAACCCCTTGAAATGAAATTATCAGGGTCATTTTGAAAGAAAATGGTTTTCTTATGCTAAAATCTGTATAGCTACAATTGAACCACCCAGGTGGAAAGGATGCTGGAGGAAAATCATAGGAAAAAATTAGTGTGTAATTTAGGAAAAATTTCTGAACTCTGAAACTCTTTAAACTACCTTCGTATTATTATTTTGACAAATAGCTAAGATGGTATGTAAATCAGCCTAGAACAGGTCACCTTAGAGAGAGCATGAAATGAATCAACCCGAGACTAAAACACTCAGAAGTTTCTCCCCTTGACTGTTCCTCAATGTACTTGAGCTCCCGGGAGCCCTGAGATTTCATAATGTAGATAAGTGTTTGGGCTTTCTCAGGTAAGAATTTTGAAAGTTACAGGATTTGAAAGTTACAGCCCATATTATCAATGAAACCCAGGTGCAAAAGTTCTATGGCTTAGAAGGGGCAGAGGGACATCTTAGTACCTGTATATATGTATATATGTTTGTACATATTTATTACTCTATTTATTTTACTTGTACATATCTATTCTATTTATTTTATTTTGTTAGTATGTTTGGTTTTGTTCTCTGTCTCCCCCTTTTAGACTGTGAGCCCACTGTTGGGTAGGGACTCTCTCTATATGTTGCCAACTTGTACTTCCCAAGCGTTTAGTACAGTGCTCTGCACACAGTAAGCGCTCAATAAATATGACTGATTGATTGATAGTAGAAGCCACAGCTTGGCCTGCTAAAGATACAGATAATAAATTCACCAATGACCTGTAGACCAAAAGCTCCTTGTGGGCAGGGATTATGCCTTCTAGAGTGTAAGCCTATTTTTGGGTAGAGATCATCTCTATTTGTTGCCAACTTGTACTTCCCAAGCGCTTAGGACAGTGTTCTGCACACAGTAAGCCTTCAATAAATACGATTGAATTAATGGATGAATGTCTACCAACTCTGTTATATTGTACTCCCCCAAGCACTTAATACAGTGCTCTGCACACAGTAAGTGTTCAATAAATTTCACTGATTGGTTGAATGCCCCATTTATAATTTTATTATTCATTAAACACTTCCAATGTGGTGAGTGCTGAGGTAGATACAAGATAATAATAATAATAATAATAATAATAATAACAATGGAATTTATTAAGCGCTATGTGCAAAACACTGTTCTAAGCACTGGGGAGTTGTTACAAGGTGATCATGGGGGGCTCACAGTCTTAATCCCCATTTTACAGATTAGGGAACTGAGGAACAGAAAAGTTAAGTGACTTGCCCAAAGTCACACAGCTGACAATTGGTGGAGTTGGGATTTGAACCCGTGACCTCTGACTCCAAAGCCCATGCTCTTTCCACTGAGCCATGTAATCCCTTCAGACATAGTCCCTGTCTCACACTTTGTTCACAATCTAAGAGAGGAGGATATTTTACAGATGAAAAAACTGAGGCACAAAGTGGTTAAGTGATTTACCCAAGGTCACCCAAAAAGGCCAGTGGCAGAGATGAGACTAGAATCCAGGTCTCCTGATTCCCAATGTTAAGCTCTTTCCTCTAGGCCATGCTTCCATTTAGAAGGATCTGAAGAGACGAAAGGGTAGCTGTGGATTCCTGGATGAGATAACTGAATAATCAACAGTACAGGAAATGGTGCTACAAGAACTACTAACACAATGGTCCAAGCACTTGTCATATTTCACCTTGATTACTGCATCAGTAACCATGTTGATCTCCCTGCCTCTGGCCTTGCCCCACTCCAGTTCATTCATTTATTCATTCAATCATATTTATTGAGTGCTTACTGTGTGCAGAGCACTTTACTAAGCACTTGGGAAGTACAAGTTGGCAACATATAGAGACAGTCCCTACCCAACAGCAGGCTCACAGTCTAGAAGATCATATGTAACTCTGCTGCCCGGATCATTTTTATACAAAATCATTCTGCACATTTTTCCTAAATCCTCCAACACCTCCAAATGTTGCCCAGTCATCTCCACATCAAACAAAAACTCCTCCCCATTGACTTTAAGGCCCTCAATTAACTCTCCCTCCTACCTATCCTTTCTTTATGGCATTTATTAAGCACTTACTATGTGTCAGACACTGAACTAAGTGCTAGGGTAGATACAAGCTAATCAGTTGGATCTAGCCCCTGTCTCAAAGGAGGCTCACTGTCTTAATTGCCATTTTACAGATGACATAACTGAGGCACAAAGGCACAGAGATGTGAAGTGACTCATCCAAGGTCACATAGCAGACAAATCTGATTTCCAACCCTGATTTCCAGCACTTAGAATAGTGCCTAGCACAGAGTAAGCTCTTAACAAGTACCTTTAAAATAAAAAGATGGCAGAGTCGATATTAGAATCCAGGGCTTTCTGACTCCCAAGCCCATGCTTTATCCACTAAGCTTCACTGCCTCTTGCTTCCCTTGTTTTTCCTGCTTTTCTCTCACTCCTTGCTTTTCTCCCTGTGTTTCTCCCACTGCAACCCAGGCTGAACAGTTCTCTCCCCTAACCCCATTGTACTTACTGCACATAGATCTTGTCTCTCTCACTATTGACCTCTTGGTCATACCCTCTGTTCTGCCTGCAATTCCCTCGCCCTTCCTATCCAACAGACCTGCTGCTCTATCTTCAAAGCCTTATTAAAATTATACTTCTTTCAGGAAGCCTCCCTTGCCTTATCTCTCATCTCCCCACCCTACTCTCCCTCCCATCTGAATCATGAATGCACTTAAATCCATAATCCCTAAACTCTTTGCTCTCACCCCACCACCTCAGCAAATCCTCCCAACCATGCTCCGCAGCTTCCCCTACCTGCATCATCATCATCATCATCATCAATCGCATTTATTGAGCGCTTACTGTGTGCAGAGCACTGTACTAAGCGATTGGGAAGTACAAGTTGGCAACATATAGAGACAGTCCCTACCCAACAGTGGGCTCACAGTCTAAAAGGGGGAGGCAGAGAACAAAACCAAACATACTAACAAAATAAAATAAATAGAAAGATATGTACAAGTAAAATAAATAAATAAATAAATACAGTAATAAATATGTACAAACATATATACATATACACAGGTGTTGTGGGGAAGGAAAGGAGGTAAGATGGGGGGATGGAGAGGGGGATGAGGGGGAGAGGAAGGAAGGGGCTCAGTTTGGGAAGGCCTCCTGGAGGAAGTGAGCTCTCAGTAGGGCCTTGAAGGGAGGAAGAGAGCTAGCTTGGCGGATGGGCAGAGGGAGGGCATTCCAGGCCCGGGGGATGATGTGGGCTGGGGGTCGATGGCAGGGCAAGTCCCCCAAGAGCAGGCATCATGTCTTCCAACTGCTCACAACGGCTGACCGGAATGATGTTTACGAACAGTGCTCTGCACAAAGTGTTCAGTTAATTGATTGATTGGTCAAACATTGGTCAATCAATCAATGGTATTTATTGAGCACTTACTATGGGCTAAGCACTGTTCTCAGTAATCGGGAGATTAGAATACAACAGAGTTGGTAGACATATTCAGTGCCCATAAGGAGCTTACAGTCTAGAGGGAGCTTACAGTTCAGAGTTGGAAGGCTTCTCGGAGAAGATGTGATTTTAAGTGGACTTTGAAGGTGGGGAAAGTGGGCACTGCTACCCTATCTGGGAAGACTTGTGATATCACCTTCAGAGGAACATAATAGGTCTTCTTTCCACTGTGGTGCAGCTAATAATAATAATAATAATAATAATGGCATTTATTAAGCGCTTACTATGTGCAAAGCACTGTTCTAAGTGCTGGGGATGTTACAAGGTGATCAGGTTGTCCCATGTGGGGCTCACAGTCTCAATCCCCATTTTACAGATGAGGTAACTGAGGCACAGAGAAGTTAAGTGACTTGCCCAAAGTCACACAGCTGACAATTGGCAGAGCCGGGGTTTGAACCCACGACCTCTGACTCCAAAGTCCGTGCTCTTCTCCACTGAGCCACACTGCTTCTCTAGAAAGCAGTGGACATGGATTTCTCCATTCTTACAGGTCAAAAGCACAAAATCGGGAAGGGCTAAAGAGGGGACCCATTTCTGCTGTCATAATAATAATAATTGAGGTAAGGCCCAAAGTGAGTGTTGAGGAGAAGAGAACAGAGACCACTATGGATAGGGAAAGAGCAGCATTGCCTACTGGAAAGAATACGGGCCTGGTTCTAATCTCAGCTCCACTACTTGTCTGCTGTGTGACCTTGGGCAAGTTGAAAAACTTTGCTGGGCCTCAGTTACCTCATCTGCAAAATGGGGATTATGACTGTGAGCCCCATGTGGAAGAGATACTCTAACCAAGCTGATTAGCTTGTATCTGCCCCAGCTCATAGTAGTAACAATAATGATAATGATGGCGTTTATTAAGCGCTTACTATGTGCAAAGCACTGTTCTAAACGCTGGGGAGGTTACAAGGTGATGTACAGTGCCTGGCACATAGTAAATGCTTTACAAATACATTTTTTAAAAAAAGGTGCCAGACAGGTTTCTATATAATTCCCGAGGCTGTAAATATGGTGAATTTTAAACCTGCTGTCAGCCATGTCTCCTCATTCACTTTAAAAGCAGCGTGGCGCAGTGGAAAGAGCTCGGGCTTTGGAGTCAGAGGTCATGGGTTCAAATCCCGGCTCCACCGATTCTCAGCTGTGTGACTTTGGGCAAGTCACTTCACTTCTCTGGGCCTCAGTTACCGCATCTGTAAAATGGGGATTAATCAATCAATCAATCAGTCGTATTTATTGAGCTCTTACTGTGTGCAGAGCACTATACTAAACGCTTGGTAAGTACAAGTTGGCAACATATAGAGACAGTCCCTACCCAACAGTGGGCTCACAGTCTAAAAGGGGGATTAAGACTTTGAGCCCCACAGGGGACAACCTGATCACCTTGTAACCTCCCCAGCGCTTAGTATGGTGCTTTGCACATAGTAAGTGCTTAATAAATGCCTTCATTATTATTATTATTGTTACCTATTGACAAATTTGGTCAGTTTACCCTCCGCGGTATTTCCAGTATCTGCCTCTTTCTCTCCAGGCAAAATGGTCACCACCCTGGTCCAAATATTTGCCATGTCCTGGCCTGATAGGGCCAGCAGCTTTCTCACTTTTCTCCTGGTCTCCAGTTTCTCCACTCTCCAGTCAATCAGGCAGTCGGTCAGTGCAGAGAAGCAGCATGGCATAGTGGATATAGAATGGACCTGGGAGTTCATTGGTTTTAATCCTGGCCCCACCACTTGTCTGCTGTATGACCTTGGGCAATTCACTTCTCTGGGCCTCAGTTACCTCACCTGGAAAATGTAGATCAGGACTGTGAACCCCAAGGGAGACAGGGACTATGTCCAACCCTATTTGATTGTATCCACCCCACTGCTCAGTGCAGTGCTGGCACATAGTAAGAATTAAATAAGTCCAACAATTTAGGGGAAGCAGCATGGCTTAGTAGAAAGAGCCCGGGCTTGAGAATCAGAGCACGTGTGTCCTCGTCTCAGCTCCGTCGCTCATCTGCTGTGTGACCTTGGGCAAGCCACTTAACTTCTCTGGGCCTCAGTTACCTCATTCATTCATTCAATCATATTTATTGAGCACTTACTGTGTGCAGAGCACTGGAATTGAGAATGTGAGCCCCACTTGGGACAGGGACTGTGTCCAACCCAATTTGCTTGCATTCACCCAAACACTTAGTGCAGTGTCTGGCACAGAGTAAGTGCTTAACAAGCACAGAGTAAGTGCTTAACAAATATCACAATTATTATTAATTATTATTATTTGCCATGTTAGAGAAGCAGCGTGGCTCAGTGGAAAGAGCAAGGGCTTTGGAGTCAGAGGTTGTGGGTTCGAATCCCGGCTCTGCCACATGTCTGCTGTGTGACTTTGGGCAAGTTGCTTAGCTTCTCTGTGCCTCAGTTCTCTCATCTGTAAAATGGGGGTGAAGACTGTGAGCCCCACGTGGGACAACCTGATTACCTTGTATTTATCCCAGCGCTTAGAACAGTGCTTGGCACATAGTAAGTGCTTAACAAATGCCATCATTATTATTATTATTATTTGTTGAGTGCTTACTGTGTGAAGAGCACTGTACTAAACACTTGGGATAGTATACAATAACAATATAACTGTGTGTCACTTTGTGAATGGTAAACAGTTTCAGTATTTTTACCAAGAAAACTCTACAAATACATTGCCAGAACAATTGCAGATGGAGAGTGGGTGCTCTGGAAGAGCTTTGTCTATGAAGTGAGTCTCCATGGGTCGGAGATGACTCAAAATAATAATAATAATAATAATAATAATAAAATAATAATATTGGTATTTGTTATGTGCTTACTATGTGCCAAGCACTGTTCTAAGTGCTGGGGGGATACAAGGTAATCAAGGTTGTCCCATGTGGGGCTCACAGTCTTCATCCCGATTTTACAGATGAGAGAACTGAGGCACAGAGAAGTGAAGTGACTTGCCCAAAGTCACACAGCTGGCAAATGGTGGAGTCGGCATTAGAACCCATGACCTCTGACTCCCAAGCTCAGGCTCTTTCCACTGAGTCAAGCTGCTTCTCAAAAGCATAAGACAAGACAATGAAATTACCTAGAAAGAAAATTTTGAAATATCTTATGAGAAAATGCTACATAATACAATGATTGCATTATGGTGATATTGTAGATTGTAAATATTTTGAATGGGAAAAAGAATTTCCAATATATGAGGTAAAATTTGATGTCCTCATACGTGATCCATGTGAATGGACCCACTTATTCGACTTTAAGCAGGCTTTCTGGAGAAGACGCTTTGGGACACACTAGTCCAAATTAGATAATCAATCAATCATATGTATTGCATGCTTACAGCGTGCACAGCACTGTAATAAGTGCTTAGGAGAATGCACTACAACAGATTCAGTAGACATACGCCCTGCCCACAAGGAACTCACTGTCGAGATTCATTTTTAATTACATGTGTCTCTATAGGGAACATGAATGTCTCGGCAAGAGCAGGCAGTCTGTTTAAATCATAAATAATAATAATCTTTATAAATGAATTGTTATAAGGAAAAGTAAGCACAAAGCAAAAAGTCTGCTGCAACCCATTAATGGAGTGCTATAAATTACTGGCAGTTTAATGCATGCAATATTTTCCAAAAACATATGCATCCACCTTCTCTCTCTCCCTTGTAATTAAAAAATAATAATTATAATATATCACTCCCAGGCAGAGTTGAACTGAAGAAGAGCTACCCCAGTGAATCCCCAAATATTTTCATTCACGATCTCCAACTTGTGTTGCTGACATGCATGAAATCAAAATGAATGTTAAAAGACAGTGAGTGGGTACCATGAAGCTAATCTGACTTTATGGACATAGATGCCTCACGTTTGGTGAATTCTTCGAGATTTCTCTCTTTGGAGGATGATTATTCCCTTGCTCAAGTCCACTGATGCTCAGTTTTGGCATCAAGAGGAATTGGTGTGGGGCAGAGAAAGCAGAGCAGATCAGTAGGGTAAACAAAAGATTTGTGGCTTGTTAATTAATATATGACTCACTAAAGAAGTGAACATTTTCTAGGAAACCTTTGTTATTCAGATTCCTCCAAGTAAAACATTGATTGATGATCTCTCTCTCCACACCCTCCTCTAACTGGTTTCTCCAGAAACGATCTGATTGGTGGGGAAATCTGTTTATTGAGCCTTTCAGGAAGATGGTAGTAAAATAAACAAAGACTTTTATTTGTCAAAGGAGCTGTAGGTTAGCGAGCCACAAAACGATTACAATCACATGCCTGCGGACTCTAAGTGGTTTTGTCTTATTTGTGAGAGTTTTGTGAAGCATCCATGCTTCTCGCCCGCTGTCCCAAGCCTTAATTTTGCCAGGAGGCTTCTCTGAAGAATGAGATAGAAGGATATGAGACACAGTCTTAGGAAGAAGTTACCTGTTCCAGATGGTGTTGGACTCTGTATTACCCATAAGCAATTATGCCATATCCCAAATGATGAAATCCAGAATTCCCTGCCCACTAAATATAACATCACCAAGTAAATAACCCCCAATGAAGCTTAAAGATGTAGAGTTTGAAATACAAAGGAAAACCTTCACGAAGTAGGAGGAAAATATACAGAATACAGAACCATAAAAGTTGCAAATAAGATACATAAAATATAGATAGTATATTGAGAGTATATATATATATTATATATATATGTGTATATAGGTACATATACTATATAAATATAGAAGTAAGATAGTATGGTGATATATACAGATAGCTATCTATAATAATAATAATGATGGCATTTGTTAAGCGCTTACTATGTGCAAAGCACTGTTCTAAGCGCTGGGGGGGGGATACAAGGTGATCAGGTTGTCCCACGTGGGGCTCACAGTCTTAATACCCATTTTACAGATGAGGTAACTGAGGCACAGAGAAGTTAAGTGACTTGCCCAAATTCACACAGCAGACACGTGGAGGAGCTGGGATTCGAACCCATGACCTCTGACTCCAAAGCCCGTGCTCTTTCCACTGAGCCATACTGTTTCTCTATCATCTATCTATCTATCTATCTATATCTATCTATCTATATCTATCATCTATCTATCATCTATCTATCTATCTATCTATATTTTTCATATTCAGAGAAAACCACACTGATGATGAATTTCATTAATGAGTGCATTTGTGGCTGGAAATGCCAATATAGGCAGAAAATATTGTTAAGTTTGATGTAGGCATTAGGTAAATGAAAAGGTAAGTAATCCACAATGCATTACTAGAGGTAAATTTAGGGATGTCGAGGAAAAAGTTAAGGATATTTATGGTATGTTCATAACACATAGGATGGGAGTCAAGAGGCACACCTTCACATTGTTGTAGTTAATAGTATCTGTTAAGTACTTATTGTGTGTAAGGCACAATTCTAAGCACTGGGTAGTTACAAGGTAATCAGGTTGGACACAGTCCCTGTTCCATACAGAGCTCACCAGTAATGTGTCTGTTTATTGCACTCTCCCAAGGGCTTAGTTCAGGGCTTTGCACACAGTAAGCACTCAATAAATAAGATGGAATGAATGAATGAATGACTCACAGACTTAATCCCCATTTTAAAGATGAGCTGAGGCACAGAGAAGTAAAGTGACTTACCTAAGGTCACACAGCAGAGAATTGGAGGAGTCAGGACCCCAAATGCTTAGTGCAGTGTTCTGCACACAGTAAGCGCTCGATAAATACAACTGAATGAATGATTAGGCCCCAGGTCATCATCATCATCATCATCAATCGTATTTATTGAGAGCTTACTGTGTGCAGAGCACTGTACTAAGCGCTTGGGAAGTACAAACTGGCAACATATAGAGACAGTCCCTACACAACAGTGGGCTCACAGTCTAAAAGGGGGAGACAGAGAACAAAACCAAGCATACTAACAAAATAAAATAAATAGAATAGATATGTACAAGTAAAATAAATAAATAAATAAATAGAGTAGGTAGGTCCTACTATAAATAGGTCCTTCTGACTGCTCTCTATCCACTAGGTAACACTGCTTCTCTGTTCTTCTGAGCATCTTATTACCACTGTCAAAGACAGTATATCAGACCAGATGGAAACAATCACTGGTATTTACTGAGTGATTACGGTGTGCAGCATATTGTATTAAGCACTTGGGAGAGTACAGTACAACAGAGTTGGTAGAAATGTTCCCTGTCCACTAGGAGCCTAAAGTTTAGAGGGGGAAATGGACATTAAAATAAATTATGGAAATGTACCTAAGTGCTGTGGGGCAACCGTCTGATCAAATGAAGAAGGGCTCAACTGCTTTTCATACAGTCAAAACACAAGGAAGAATTTGATTCGCAGAAGCAGAAAAAAAAAGAGAATAGTCCAAATCAAAATATGTGAAATTCCTTGGGGTAAATATCTCGAGTGGATAAAGAAAATAAAGAGACAGAGTGTTTTAGGAGAATAATCATTTCTGCCTAAAATAAATGGCTTGGTTTCAGTTCACTTGTATTTATCTGTAAAATGGGGCTAAAGTATTGATTAAATCCTCCAAGGGAATGTAGTAGGAAATGCTGGTCAGCAAATTGTGAATAGAAAGTGGATTAAAATGTTGGTTTCCTGTAATTTTCATTGTCACAGTCAGAGGCCAGTTATTTAACTTCAGTGGACTGAAGGACTCTCACTCCATGTCGTTCATTCTCTAGGGCCTATTCCCATTTAGATCAATCATTATTTGTCCGGAGATATCAATAGGTGAGTAGTATATATTGAGTGCCTACTAAGTGTTAACCATTGGACTAAGTGTTCAGGAAGGGACAGAGTTGGGGGAGGGGTTTTTCATGGTATTTGTTAAGCACTTACTATTTGCCACGCATTGTACTAAACTCTGGGGTAGATAGGAGATGATCAAGTTAGAAACAATCCATGTCTCAAATGGGGCTCACAATCTTAATCCCCATTTTACAGATGAGGTAACTGAGGTATGGAAAAGTAAAGTGATTTGCCCACATTCACACAGCAGACAAGTGGTAGAGCTGAAATGAGAACCCAGGTCCATGGCCTAGTGGCAAGAGCACAGGTTTGCCCATCGGAGGATGTGGGTTCTAATCCCAGACCCATCACTTTTCTGCTGTGTGACCTTAACTTCTCTGGGCCTCAGTTACCTCATCTGTATAATGGGGATTAAGACTGGGAGCCCCATGTGGGACAGGGACTGCGTCTAACCTTGTATCTATTCCATTGCTTAGAAAAGTGCCTGCCAAATACTAAATACTTAACAAATACCATTATTATTATTAATAATATTGCCATCGACTGATTTATCAGGCCTCCTCTCCAAGCCCTTAGTATACAGATTCACACCCAGTAGGCACACAATAAACAACACTGATGATAAATTTGAGGATAACCTAAGCAGGTGTCCTGAGTTTTGGGGAAATCTCCTGACCTAGATCATCATCATCATCAATCGTATTTATTGAGCGCTTACTGTGTGCAGAGCACTGTACTAAGCGCTTGGGAAGTACAAATTGGCAACATATAGAGACAGTCCCTACCCAACAGTGGGCTCACAGTCTAAAAGGGGGAGACAAAACCAAACATACTAACAAAATAAAATAAATAGAATAGATATGTACAAGTAAAATAAATAAATAAATAAATAAATAGAGTAATAAATATGTACAAACATATATACATATATACAGGTGCTGTTGGGAAGGGAAGGAGGTAAGATGGGGGGATGGAGAGGGGGACGAGGGGGAGAGGAAGGAAGGGGCTCAGTCTGGGAAGGCCTCCTGGAGGAGGTGATCTCTCAGTAGGGCCTTGAAGGGAGGAAGAGAGCTAGCTTGGCAGATGGGCAGAGGGAGGGCATTCCAGGCCCGGGGGAGGACGTGGGCCGGGGGTCGATGGCGGGACAGGTGAGAACGAGGTACGATGAGGAGATTAGCGGCGGAGGAGCGGAGGGTGCAGGCTGGGCTGGAGAAGGAGAGAAGGGAGGGGAGGTAGGAAGGGGCGAGGGGATGGACAGCCTTGAAGCCCAGGGTGAGGAGTTTCTGCCTGATGCACAGATTGATTGGTAGCCACTGAGAGTTTTGAGGAGGGGAGTAACATGCCCAGAGCGTTTCTGGACAAAGACAATACGGGCAGCAGCATGATTGCCTAGATATCACTAAAACCAGAGCTTTTAAATATGGCCTAATGGCCTATAGAGTCTGAGTTGTAATAATAACAATAATAATAATTATGTTATTTGTTAAGTGCTTACTATGTATCAAACACTGTACTAAGTGCTGGAGAGATACAAGTTGATTAGGCCCCTCATGGGGTTCACAGTCTAAGTAGGAGGGAGACCAGGTATTGAATCCATTTTGCAGTTGAGGGAACTGAGGCACAGACAAGTTAAGTGACTTGCCCAAGATCACACTGCAGGTATGTGGCAGAGTCTGAATTAGAGTCCAGATCCTTGGACTCTTTGGCCTATGCTCTTTGCTGCCCCATGTCTCGCCCTCACACCTCCCATTAGCTAGCCTCTCTACCCCTCATTAGCTAGTCCCTTTACTTCTAGAAAATCTGCAAGCAGAAGTTATTTTGTGAAGTCATTGATGAAGTGTACTGACCAGAAACTTCCCCTGACCCCAGCAGCTAACTCAATTCAATCCATCAGTAATATCTGACACTTTCCATGTGCAGAGCACTAAACTAAGCACTTGGAAGAGTACCACACAACAGAACTAGCAAGTGCTTAGTACAGTGCTCTGCACACACTAAGCGCTCAATAAATACGATTGAATGAATGAACTAGCAGATACCTTCCGTGCCCATAATGAGCTTACAGTCTAGAGGGGGAGAGAAACATTAGTATGAAAAAGTCATTTATAATATAATTCAATACTCCACTGAAATATTTCCCTGACCACATGTCCTAGTTTGTTCCTCCCCGGCTTGACAATTTTCCCCCAGGAGGGCATTAGTGATATTTTGAATGTAAATTACCTTAGTTCAGGGACCACCATTTTTAGCTTTATTTGCACATGGAACAATACCGTATGTGGAATATCAATTATATTTTAAATAATAATCACAACCAAAAATAACTGCTAACTTTTGGTAGTGGGTATAAAAGAAATATTATATTGCAAACTCATGTTTGTGTTCAGAAGGACACAATTAAGATCTTTCAAAATGCAGCCAAATTATTTCATTATGAAATTCCCCCACTCATTACTGCAATGTGAATATTTGGATCTTGGAGTGTAATCAAATAGCGACATCTGGCTTCTTCTCTGATTCACATGCCCAGGCTAATTTTTTTTTCCATTTGGCTATCTGTTCTTCGGTTTCTGAGGTGGTGAAAAATACAGCTGAAGAGACCAGATTTCAGATTTCTACTGTAATGGACAAAGCCCAGAGTTCCTCCAATTTTCCATTTGATGATAAAGAAAAGCTCCCTGATCAAGTTTGCTGTTGGGAAAAGAATGTGCTTACATTTTTGATGAGTTCATGTATTTTGTTGAATGTATAGAATTCATGATATTGAAGCAGTAAGCACATGGATTAGTTATCAGTCCTTTCTCCTTCAGTCCTTTGAACAAATGGACATCAACTGGTTACCCTCCACACCGTAGAACACCGTTCATTGGCTTTTAGATAGTTATTAAGTCATTCTTTAGCCTTCTCTTCTTGAGATTAAATGAATCTCATTCTTTAACATTTCTTCAAAGGGCCTTCAGTTTCTCTACACCCTTTTTTAAGACTGATCTACCTCTCTCCAATCTCTCCCCTCTCCAGTCCATACTTCATTCACTGCTCCGGATCACTTTTCTATATCATTCTGCACACAACTGACCTGAATCCTGCAAATTCCTGATCTTTGGCTTTAAGGCATTTAATCAATGCAATCCTTCCTACTTATCCATTCTCTTCTCTCATTTCAGATCAGTTGGTACTTTTCATTCTACCCAAGCTAACTTTCTCAGTGTGGCTCATTTTCAACTTTCCTCCTCTGTTCACAGTTTGACTACAGAATCAGTCTCTTTGCTGATTTCCAGCCCTCAGATTTCTGTCACCCTGGTCCGTTCTTCACTCGGCTGCTCAGATCATCTTTCTAAAAAAGTCATTCTTCACACCTCTTGGCATTTCCCCAGAAATCCCTAATGGTGGCCCATTCCTCTGTACATCAAGCAGAAATTCCTGAATTTGAGGCAATCAATCAGCGCTCACCTTCCTATCTCTTATCAATCAATCAATTGTATTTATTGAGTGCTTACTATGTGCAGAGCACTGTACTAAGTGCTTGGGAAGTACAAATTGGCAACATATAGAGACAGTCCCTACCCAACAGTGGGCTCACAGTCTAAAAGGGGGTGACAGAGAACAGAACCAAACATACTAACAAAATAAAATAAATAGAATAGATATGTACAAGTAAAATAAATAAATAAATAAATAGAGTAATAAATATGTACAAACATATATACATATATACAGGTGCTGTGGGGAAGGGAAGGAGGTAAGATGGGGGGGATGGAGATGGGGACGAGGGGGAGAGGAAGGAAGGGGCTCAGTCTGGGAAGGCCTCCTGGAGGAGGTGAGCTCTCAATAGGGCCTTGAAGAGAGGAAGAGAGCTAGCTTGGCAGATGGGCAGAGGGAGGGCATTCCAGGCCTGGGGGATGACGTGGGCCGGGGGTCGATGGTGGGACAGGCGAGAACGAGGTACGGTGAGGAGATTGGCGGCGGAGGAGCGGAGGGTGCGGGCTGGGCTGTAGAAGGAGAGAAGGGAGGAGAGGTAGGAGGGGGTGAGGGGATGGAGAGCCTTGAAGCCCAGGGTGAGGAGTTTCTGCCTGATGCGCAGATTGATTGGTAGCCACTGGAGATTTTTGAGGAGGGGAGTAATATGCCCAGAGCGTTTCTGGACAAAGATAATCTGGGCAGCAGCATGAAGTATGGATTGAAGTGGAGAGAGACACGAGGATGGGAGATCAGAGAGAAGGCTGATGCAGTAGTCCAGACGGGATAGGATGAGAGCTTGAATGAGCAGGGTAGCGGTATGGATGGAGAAGAAAGGGCGGATCTTGGCAATGTTGCGGAGACCGGCAGGTTTTGGTGACAGCTTGGATGTGAGGGGTGAATGAGAGAGTGGAGTCGAGGATAACACCAAGGTTGCGGGCTTGTGAGACGGGAAGGATGGTAGTACCGTCAACCGAGATGGGAAAGTCAGGGAGAGGGCAAGGTTTGGGAGGGAAGACAAGGAGTTCAGTCTTCGCCATGTTGAGCTTTAGGTGGCGGGCAGACATCCAGATGGAGATGTCCTGGAGGCAGGAGGAGATGCGAGCCTGGAGAGAGGGGGAGAGAGCAGGGGCAGAGATGTAGATCTGAATGTAGATGTAGATGTAGAGATGTAGAGATATCCTCTACTCTGACTGGAAATTCCCTTCTCTTTCATATCCTCCAGAATATAGCTCTCTCTCTTTTCACCATCCTTCTGAAATCACCTATCTTCCAGGAGGCCTTCACCAATTAGTTTTAAATCTCTCCACCTTTTCAACTGCAACTGCAATGGTGAGCACATTCACACAAGCTAAGCACTTAAATTACTCAAAATTCCCCATTGCACCTGTGCTCTTATATGCATTATTTTGTTTCCTCCTATCTATAATCTCTTTTCTATAATCTAGAGAAGCAGTGTGGTTCAGTGAAAAGAGCTCAGGCTTCAGAGTCAGAGGTCATGGGTTCTAATCCCAGCTCTGCCACTTAGCTGTGTTACCTTGAACAAGTCACGTAACTTTATGCCTCAGTTACCTCATTTGTAAAATGGGGATTAAGACTGTGAGCCCCACATAGGACAACCTGATCACCTTGTATCACCCCAGATCTTAGAACAGTGCTTTGCACATAGTAAGCATTTAACAAATATTATTATTATTATTATTATTATTATCATTATTATTATTATTATTATTATTATTATTTTAGTGTCTCTTTTCTTTACTAGATTGTAAATGCCTTGGGTACCAGGATTACAACTGTTAATTTAATTGCATTTTTTCAAGTGCTTAGCATTGTGTAATACAAGAAGTAGGTGTTCAAAAATTGTAGTGGGCAGGGAATATATCTGTTATGGTGTTGTACAGAACTCTCCCAAGCACTTAGTAAAGTGCTTTGCACACATTAAGCACTCAAGAAGCAGCATAGCCTAATGGATAGGCCAGGGAGCCAGAAGGACCTGGGTTCTAATCCTGTTCCAACAACTGTCTTCTGTGTGACCTCAGGCAAGTAGCTTCGCTTCTCTGTACCTCAATTACCTCATCTGTAAAATGGGGTGAAAACAATGAACCCCACAGGGGACAGGGACTCTGTCCAACCAGATTAGCTTGTACCCACCCAAGCACTTAGAACAGGGCTCAACACATAGTAAGCACTTAACAAATACCGTCATTATTACTATTATTATTTATACTATGTATAGATTGATAATTTGGGATTCCAAATTAAACAAATTACTCTAATAGCAGCTGAGGTCCCAGTTCTAATAGCAGAACTCTAGTAAAACTATTTTCATTCTGTCTTTGTGACTCACGAGTTTTTTTCTACAGTTCACTTATATGATTTTTCCATCACTTTCCTCCCTCACTCTAGCAACTCATTTGACCAGAAAAAAACGTGTTAAGCTTCTTTTCTACCTAGCAGCAAAAGTAGAACCACAGTTCTAGTCATCATCCCCTTCATGAATACTATGCATTTGAATGAGAGGATAAACAGGAATGACTCCCAAGAGAGTGTGCTCTGAATTTAGAGAAGAAATGCTGCCTAGTGGGAAAAACGTGGGCAGGGAGTCATTGAACCTGGTTTCTAATCCTGCCTCCATTACTTGTCTGTTCTGTAATTTGAGCAATTCACTTAACTGCACTGTGCCTCAGTTTCCTCATCTGTAAAAATGGGATCGAATCCTATTCCTTCCTACCTAGACTGTGAGCCCCATATAGGGCAGTGACTGTAACCAAACTGATGAGCTTGCATTGACACCAGTGCTTAGAACAATGCTCATCACAAAAGTGCTTAACAAATACCTTAATTAACTTCTGAAATGAACTTGAATCTCTTTAGAGATTGAATTTTATAGCTGTGTTTCTGCAGATTCTCTTCCCAGTGCATTTCTCTTTTCCCTCTACTATTGCAGCCTTATCTCTACGTGAGGGCAGGAAAAATGCAGAAGTATTTGAGAAGGGACTCTTCTCATCTGTTATCTTCTGCTTATGATTGCTGGCTGAAGAAAAGGATTCCAAGTGTTGAGTTTTGTGGGGAACTGGCAGAGGACATCTGCTTACTATGAATAAGAATTGGGTCTGGGGAGAGATCTGTGAAATGTACCCTCTGCTGAGATCTAATTGGAGGAGATGGTGGCTGTGGTACTTTATTATAGCCATTAGAAATCATTAAGGCAAGCGGCAAGTAGGATGTTAGATATTAGGGGTATCATTAACACTCAAAGCACCATGTGCTCTTTGGTACAGACTTTAGAGGATTTTATAGGAAAGGGCTAAACGTTTTCTTTCATGGGATTCTTGAAAAAAATGGCTAAAATAGAAACCTTTTTCACAATCTACTCTTCTGTTGCTTCCTAAGTAAAAAGGCATTTAATGTAAAATTGAGATGAAGACATAGGGACGTGATTTTGGGTACCAACTTGGAAATCTTTGAGAAGACAATCTTGTGGTAGACGTACTTGGATTTGTTACCCAGAAACAAACGGCTGAGTGAATAAGCTTTTATTTTCCCCATAGATGGATATTTGTAAGTGAAATGAACAAGAGCAGGGGTGGGAAAGGGATTTGGTCATAGGACTACTTATGATTTGCGACGGGAGTAAGATTTACAAAAGAGGCATTTGGTGGGCTTACAGATTTGTCTGGGTAACCTAACAGGTCTATCAAGAGGGAAAGGGTGCTTTTTTTTTTGTTTTGCTTTTGTTTTTTTGTCGGGGGGGGGGGGTATGGTATTTGTTGACCTCTTACTAAGCAGCATGCTGTAGTGGATAGGCCTGGGATTCAGAAGGTCATGGGTTCTAATCCAGGCTCTTCCACTTGCCTGCTGTGAGACCTTGGGCAAGTCACTTAACTTCTCTGTGCTTCAGTTACCTCATCTGAAAAACGGGGAGTAAGACTGTGAGCCCATGTGGGACAGGGACTGTATCCAACCTTATTACCTTGTTTCTACTCCAGCACTTAGAACAGTGATTGGCACATAGTAAGGGCTTAATAAACACCATTAAGCACTTAGTATAGTGCTCTGCACACAGTAAGCACTCAATAAATATAATTGAATGAATGTCAAATACTCTTCAAAGCACTGGAGTAGGTACACGATAATTAGGTTCGACACAGTCCCTGTCCTTCGTGGGGCTCACAGCCTAAGAAGGAGGGAGAATGGGTTTCCCCATTTTACAGTTGAGGAAACTGAGGCACAGAGAAGTTAAGTGATATGTACAAGAGCTGGCAAACATAATCCCTCCCCTTAAGGATTTTACCATCTAGAGGTTGTCGACATTAAAATAAATTTCAGCTGGGGGAAATAGCAGAGTATAAGTATATGGATATATACTTGCTACTTGTCCGCTGTGAGACCTTGGACAAATCACTTAACTTCTCTGTGCCTCAGTTACCTTATCTGTAAAATGGGGATTGGAACTGTGAGACCCACTTGTAGGACAGTGACTATGTCAGTCCCAATTTGCTTGTATCCACCCCAGGGTTTAGCATAGAGCTTTGCATATAGTAAATGCCTAACAGGTGCCATAGTTATTATTATTATTGTTGTTAATAATTATTATTTTTATTAAATTGCCAAGGAGTACAGACCCAAACGCATAGATGATGCTGAAGGGAGGGTGAATGGGTAGGAAAATGAGGCACTAGTTGGAGAAGGCTTATTGGAAGAGATGTGATTTTAGTTGAGCTTTGAAGATGGGGAGAGTGGTTGGTGGTGGTCTGTCAGATATAAAGGGGGATGGGGTTTTTAGCAGATGATATTTACTGAGGTACTCCTGCACCTTTTAGAGGGAAATCTCACTCTAAATTTCTATGAGTCCTTTTCATGAGGTGCAATAATAATAACAATAATAATAATGATGGTATTTGTTAAGCACTTACTATGTGCCAGACACTGTTCTAAACGCTGGGGTAGATCATCATCCATCGTATTTATTGAGTGCTTACTATGTGCAGAGCACTGTACTAAGTGCTTAGCACTGTACTAAGCGCTTAGCACTGTACTAAGATACAAGGTATTGAATGAATGAATGAATTCTCCGCCCCCCTGCCCCGACTGTGAGCTCATTGGGGGCAGGGACTGTCTCTCTTTATTACTGTAGTGCACTCTCCCAAGCGCTTAGTACAGTGCTCTGCACACAGTAAACACTCAATAAATATGACTGAATGACTGAATGAAAGGTAAACAGGTTGGAGACATTCCCTGTCCCCCATGGGGCTCACAATCTTCATCCCCATTTTACAGATGAGGGCACTGAGGCCCAGAGCAGTGAAGTGACTTGCCCAAGGTCACACAGCAGATGAGTGGCAGAGCTGGGATTCAAATCCAGGACCTTCTGATTCCCGGGCTCATGGTCTTGCCACTACAGCATGCTGCTTCTTAATCCACCTCTAATTTACCTGCCAGGCCATTGGTCAAACATCCCCTGAAACTCAGAGTTCCTGGTTAGCTCCCGAGGAAAACCTAACTCTCCCCTCCGCCCACCCTCCCCACTACTCAGAAGCAGCGTGGCTCAATGGAAAGAGCCCGGGCTTTGGAGTCAGAGGTCATGGGTTCAAATCCCAGCTCAGCCAATTGTCAGCTGTGTGACTTTGGACAAGTCACTTAACTTCTCTGTGCCTCAGTTACCTCATCTGTAAAATGGGAATTAATCCCACGTGAGCCCCCCGTGGGACAACCTGATCACCTTGTACCCCCCAGCGCTTAGAACAGTGCTTCGCACATAGTAAGCACTCAACAAATACCATCATTATTATAATTATTGTCACCACTACTGCTTCAAGCTGCCTCACTAGATCGTCACCCTAATGTGCTCTATTTAGTTCTCCCTCTCCCCCCACAATGGAAGACAATCTGGGCAGCTTCCTTTGTCATCAGCCAAACTTGGAATCCATAATGGGTCTGGGCAAAGCTCCCAGATCCAAAATGTGAACAGATAATTTAAAATGTGTTGAAAAACTCAAGGATGAATGTGATTTAATTTCAGGGTAGCAGTTACTAAATGCATTATAACCTTCCCTTATTCCAAACAAAATGTCACACTGTTTTTCCGCCACAGCTTCAGATTTTTTGAACAGAAACCTTAATAATGCAAAGGAACATAATTGCTCCACGGGACCCGTTACAGTCTATTATAGCCTTTCGGTCATGGATCGGTAAATGAAAAATTCTCCAAGTAGGCTTCGTCCCATACATTATAATGACTTCAAAGGAACCATTAGACTAAGCTATGTCAAGACCTTGTGTTTTTAATAGCTCCCCAATTACGCATTGTCTATGGCTTTTGAATTATTTTTTTTTTCCATTTTATGGACACTCTTAATTAACTACTTACCTGTGAGTCTGTAATAGATAAGCATGCTTATGAGCCACTAGATAAATAGGCAACATGGGAATTTCAAATGTTTACCAATTATGTTCTTCTTTCTGTCGTTTCACTTGGTTTTACTTCTGTAAACCAAGTAAAGAAGTAAAATCTATTGAAAAATAGGATCTACAACTCTATGAGAAGCAGTGTGGCTTAGTGGATATATCCTGGGCCTGGGACTCAGAAGGACATGGGTTCTAATCCCTGCTCCACCACTTGTCGGCTGTGTGACCTTGGACAAGTCACTTAACGTCCCTGTGCCTTAGTTACCTCATCTGTAAAAATGCGGATTAAAACTGTGAGCCCCACGTGGGACATGGACTAAATCCAATCTGATTAGCTTGTACCTCCCCCAGTGCTTAGAACAGTGCTTGACACATAGCAAGCGCCTAACAAATATCTTTATTATTATTATATTGCCATTTCTCAAGTGTTTAGTACAGTGCTTGGTGCCCAGTAAGCTCTCAATCAACAGCACTGATTGATTGATCGTGATGGTAAAGTCCTTCTGCAAACCTAGTATTGTGTGGTGAAATGTAGCCCCTGACTAGTTAGGGCATCCATTGGTCAAACATTGATTAATACAGGAGGCAAGTCAACGGACAACAAATAAATGCAATTCACTTTATAAAAGATAAAGTGAGCAACTGCTCCCAGGTTCAGTGAGACAGTGCTGCATTCTGACAGCTGTCCTCACCCTCGATTAATCAGTCAATCATATTAATTGAGCACTTACTGGACCCAGCTCACTGTACTAAGTACTTAGAGAGAGTACAATACAACAGTATAGCAGTATAGCCCATGACGAGCTTACAGTTTAGAGGGGGAGACAGACATTAATATAAATATATTACAGATATGTACATAATTATTGTAGGACAGAGAGAGGGGTGAATAAAAGGAATAGATCCAAATACAGCACACGAGGGAGTGGGAGAAAATAAAATGAGGGCTTTGTCAGGGAAGGCCTAAAATCCTTTGACTATTCCTCAAAAATGGACTGCCTCACTGATTTCAAGTCTAGTCACTTTCCTTATTTGCCAGCTCCCTCCCCAACCTCATTTCCCTTAAAACCCCACCCATCCAATCTTCTGGCAACTTTCAAAATTTGGACTGGTTGTAAGAGAGGCAGTCTGCTGTCTTTTCCCTGGCATGAGGCGGGAATAGGTTGGTATGCCTAATAATAATGATAGCATTTATTAAGCACTTATTATGTACAGAGCACTGTTCTAAGCACTGGGGAGGTTACAAGGTGATCAGGTTGTCCCACGGGGGGCTCACAGTCTCCATCCCCATTTTCCAGATAAGGGAACTGAGGCTCAGAGAAGTGAAGTGACTTGCCCAAAGTCACCCAGCTGACAAGTGGCGTAGCCGGGATTTGAACCAAAGACCTCTGACTCCAAAGCCCGGGCTCTTTCCACTGGGCCATGCTGCTTCTCTATGCCTAATAATAATAGTAATGATAATAATAAAAATAAAACAACATTATCATTCTATTTCTTAAGGGCCTAGCTCATGCCAGCACCGTGCTAACATAATCAGATCAGACTCAGTCCCTATCCCACAAGGGCTCCCAGTCTAAACGGGAGGAAGAACAAGTACTTTAGCTCCATTTTACAAATGATGGAACTGAAACACTGAGAAGTGACTTGCCCAAGGTGACACAGCAGACAAGTGACAGAGCCAGGATTAGAACTCGGGTCTCCTGACTCCCAGGGCTATGCTCTTTCCACTAGGCTACAATGAACATCTTTGAAGGGTTGAGGGGACAGCAGCAGCTGGGTAAGAGTCAATCAATCAATGGTATTTATTGAGCACTATACCCTGCACTTAGAGAGTTGATACAATAAAGCTGGTAGACACGATACCTTCCCACAAGGGGATTACAGTTTCTACTTGCTTCATAGAGAAGCAGTGTGGCTCAGTGGAAAGAGCCCAGGCTTGGGAGTCAGAGGTTATGGGTTCTAATCCCAGCTCTGCCACATGTCAGCTGTGTTACTTTGGGCAAGTCACTTCACTTCTCTGTGCCTCAGTTACCTCATCTGTAAAATGGGGATTAAGACTGTGAGCCCCATGTGGGACAACCTAATTGCCTGGTATCCCCCCCAGCATTTAGAACAGTGCTTTGCACATAGTAAGCGCTTAACAAATGCCATTATTATTATTATTATTATAAATGCCAGACAACTCAACAACGAACCTTAATTGTTCTTACAGTTGATTTCACCACTGCCTGGAGAATCACCTTCCGTCCACAGGATTTGCCCTTTGTACTCTCTCTGTGGAGATTTGTCAGGCAAGCAAGTTTCATCCTCCATCCCTCTCCTCAACTCCATTCCCTGACTTCTTTCTGCTTTCTCTCCCAGCTTACACAGTTTCTGGTTTGGGACTTTCCTACCCACTTCCCACACCCCAAACTTGCTCTACTCCCAATCTACCAAGTCCCCCCCAACAAAAGGGAGTGTGAGAAAGGAAAATGTCTATTCTTTTACCTTTCTATTTTGAAGATAATGCCTCAGATAGTGTGGAGAGGACTTCTATCAGCGAGAAAGAGGTGGTATTTGGCATATTTTACCTCTAAAAAAAATTACATTTATTGAGCATTTTCTATGTGGCTGGCACGGTACTAAGTACTGGGGTAAATATAACAGTATGGCTCAGGGGAAAGAGCATGGGCTTGGGAGTCAGAGGTCATGGGTTCTAATCCCGCCTCTGACACTTGCCAGCTGTGTGACTTTGTGCAAGTCAATTAACTTCTCTGTGCCTCAATTCCTTCATCTGTAAAATGGGAAGTAAGACTGTGAGTCCCACATGGGACAACCTGATTACCTTGTATCTACCCCAGTGCTTAGAACAGTGCTTGGCACTTAACAAATGTCATTATTATTATTAATATTATTATTATTATCATACAAGCTAATTCATTCTTTCAATCTTATTTATTGAGCATTTATCGTGTGCAAAGTACTGTGCTTGTAGAGTACAATATAACTCAGTGGACACATTCTCTGCCCACAGTGAGCTTGCTTCGGGTTGGACACAGTCCACATCCCATGTGGGGCACACAGTCTTAATCCCCAATTTACAGATGAGCTAGTGGAGGCACAGAGAAGTGAAATGACTTGTCCAAAGTCATACCACAGACAAGTGGCAGGCGCGGAATTAAAATTCAAGTCCTTTTCCTCGCAGGCCCATCCTTGCCATACAGTGAAATTCGCTGTGCTGTTGATTAACTGATGGAGTAGCACTAACAGTGGCATGGTATTTAATAAATATCTCCTAAGAATTTGGGAAAGTTCAACATGGGAGAAACAGTGTGGGTCACAATAGCAGTGTGCTGGTGGATATAATAATAATAATAATAATAATAATAATAATAATAATAATAATAATGGTATTCTTTAAGCATTTACTATGTGCCAGGCACTGTAATAAACGCTGGGGTGGGAACAGGCAAATTGGGCTGGACACAGTCCCTGTCCCCTGTGGCTCACAGTCTCCACCTCCATTCTACAGATGAGGGAACTGAGCCATAGAGAAGTAAAATCACTTGCCCAAGGTCCCACAACAGACAAGTGTTGGAGCTGGGAAAGAGCACAGGCCTGAAATTCAAGAGTCCTGGGTTCTAATCCTGCCTCTCAAATAGGTCTTCTAGGTGGTCTTGAAAAATACCCCAGTTTACTCGTCTTTAAAATGAGAATTAACAACCCGTTCTCCTTACCATGACCACATCATTTTTCCCTAGCAATTACGACCCAAGCAATGAACTCACCACAGCAGTGTGACGTAGGCGAATTCCGATTGTCAGGCAGCCTGAGAGGGAAGGGCCGACTGTGACTTCACCATCGCGTCTTTGCTGTGGACGGACCAAGTAAAATGCTCTTCTGGGTTCAGGACTCCGCTGTCAAACTGGCCTCGGGCGTGGTGGGGAGGCAGGTGGAACGGAGGAATTTTCCGTCGCGGATGATCACTGCTAATGGAGGCCGCCATCTGCATCTGCTGTCCGTGTTGCACGTGGAACAAATTGTGCCCTCGGACATGCTGCCAGTGGCTGTGTTGCAAGTTTTTATTCACCCACGAGAGGAACTGTACTTGCTGTCCCTGCCCTTACAGAGACGAGAAGGATTGCCAATGCTGTCACTGCACCTGCTCGGAGAACCCAAATTGCCACTGGTGCTGCTGTTCCTGTGCCAACGATCCAGACTGCAAATACTGCTGCTTTCCTCATGGAGATAACACCGTGTGCCACTACCACGAGAGCCGATGCTGCAAGAGGCTCTCGTGCCACTTCCGAGAAGGTGGACTTCAGAGCGTACGTACGTAAGTGCCTCCCAGGGTGGGCCCAGTTTTTAATTTTTGTCCTATGTGCCAGGGCTAGAATCAGTGGTCTTTTTTTATTCAAGGAGGCCCCCTTGGCCAGGTATGAGCTAGCTAGACTGTGAGACTGTTGTTGGGTAGGGATTGTCTCTATCTGTTCCCGAACTGCACTTTCCAAACATTTAGTACAGTGCTCTGTACGCAGTGAGCGCTCAATAAATAGGACTGAATGAATGAAGGCTGTGAGGAAAGTGCAGCCAGTTCATTTCACACTTTTCATAATAATAGTAATAATAATAATGGCCTTTATTAAGCGCTTACTATGTGCAAAACACTGTTCTAAGCGCTGGGGAGGTTACAAGGTGATCAGGTTGTCCCCCAGGGGGCTCACAGTCTTCATCCCCATTTTACAGACGGGGTAACTGAGGCACAGAGAAGTTAAGTGATTTGCCCAAAGTCACCCAGCTGACAATTGGCGGAGCCGGGATTTGGACCCGTGACCTCTGATTCCAAAGCCCGTGCTCTTTCCACTGAGCCACTCTGCTTCATGACACACTGTTTCTTAAAAGGACAGTCACCCAAATAGTATGGTGGTTTCAAAACAGCCACAGTCAACTTGAGAGGTAGAACATATTGACAGGGGCAGGGATGGGTTTGGGTTGGAGAAATTTCTCCTGTGAGACCTTGGGGTCAATGTTAAAAATAATGTCAAAAAGTAGGGAAGGTCTTCTGTTTCTCTTCCTCTGTTTCACTCTCTACTGCTCCATCACTGTTCCTCTATCCATCTTTCTCATCCATCTCACTTTTCTGCCTTTATTTCCCAATTTACTTTCCCTCTTTATCCTCACTTCCTCCCTCTCTCTCTCTCTCTTTCCATCTCTCGGCCACATCGCCTCCTTCTGCCAGCTTATTTACAGGTTTTCTCTTTCTCTCTCTCCCTAACCCACTCCTATTTCGCTCTCTTTTGCTCTTTCAGACCTCCTATTCCACTTTCCGGTCAAGTACCAAACATTCAGGGTGTCTCTCTTTCTCTTTTCAGTTCCAGAACTGTGTTCTTCTCTAAGCATGAACGGGTCTGTCAAGGACCCAATCTTCTGGAATACCTCATCTGTCCAGTCTGTTATAAGCTGAGACTCCATTCGTACATCCTGCCCTGCAATCACTGCCTTTGCGAAAAATGCATATTCAGATTGCAAGCCGATGTCGAAATCACGGAAAGTTTCTTCATCCTGGTGTGCCCGCTGTGTAACAAGGCCCACTGCCTCCCCTACAGCAATCAAATGCAGCTTCCTGAAAACTATCTGAAAGGTAAATTGGTTAAAAAGTACATGCAGTCGCATGGCTTTCTAAAATGGAGATTCGACCGGCGGCCCGGACCAGCCTACTGTGAGGTGTGTAAAGACCGAACCATGAAGGCCCACAAGCGTTGTGCTACCTGTCGGCTGAATTTCTGCAGTAACTGCCTCATACAATTCCACTCTGACTTGTCCATGCAAGACCATGTC
Organism: Tachyglossus aculeatus; assembly: GCF_015852505.1. Taxonomy (NCBI): domain Eukaryota; kingdom Metazoa; phylum Chordata; class Mammalia; order Monotremata; family Tachyglossidae; genus Tachyglossus; species Tachyglossus aculeatus. The sequence continues at coordinate 87,063,339 of NC_052066.1, forward strand.
TTCATGGACGCCTGCCCGGAAGACGTTGAGGAAAAGAAATGCATCCACCATCGAAACACCAATATCACCGAGTACTGTAGAGATGACAATGAGCTTCTCTGTATTTTCTGCAAAGAGGCATTCCACAATGGGCACGATACCCTCAACTTGCTGGATGCTTCCTCAGAGATGGCAGCTGCTCTTTTCGGTGCAATTGCAAAATTTAAAGCAGGTCTGTGCATCTCTTTTTCCACGTTTGAGAAAACAGACTTGTCTTGCCAAGACAGAGACAGCTTTAGGTAGTGGACCTAGTTATTTTTTGTGTTTTGTTTCTTTCCCTTTCTTTTCTTTTTTTTTTTTTAATACTTTGATGGTGGCCCTGGTTGTTGTTTTTTGTTTTGTTTTGTTTTAATAATGATGGCATTTGTTAAGCACTTACTATGTGCCAAGCACAGTTCTAGGTGCTATGGGGGATACAAGGTCAGCAGGTTGTCCCACATGGGGCTCACAGTCTTCAACCCCATTTTACAGATGAGGTAAATGAGGTCCAGAGAAGTGACTTACCCGAAGTCGCGCAGCTGATAAGTGGCAGAGCCGGCATTAGAACCCATGACCCCTGACTCCCAAGCCTGGGCTCTTTCCACTGAGCCACGCTTGGGTGGTGGTCCTGGCTTTATCTATTTATTTTTAATGGTATTTTTTTCAGTGGTATTTGTTAAACACTTACTATGTGCTAAGTATTTTATGAAGGGCTGGGGTAGCTACAGATTAATCAGGTTGGACACAGTCCCCGTCTCACATGAGGCTCACAGTTCACATTTTACAGTTAAGTGACTTGCCCAAGGTCACACGGCAGACAAGTGGTGGAGTCTGGATTAGAACACAGGACCATCTGACTCCCAAGCCTGTGCTGTATCTACTAAGCCACTCTGCTGCTCTGAAAATAAGCTGACTCATTGGAAATGGGGTGTCAGGAAGATCTTTCTCCTTGATAGTAATAATTATAAATAATAACGACGATACTAATAATAATGGAATTAGTTGAGCACGTATTATGTACCAGACACCCTATCAATTAATCCTTCAATCAATCAAACCTTAATTGAGTACTGACTGTGTGCAGTACTAAGCAGTTGGGGAATACAGTGCAATATAAAAATAAAATAGAGTTGGTAGACACATTCCCTGCCCATAGCAAGCTTAACAGTCTAGCAGCGGGGGGAGAAACATTAATATGAATAAATTATAGCTATGTACATAAGTACCATGGGGATTAGGGAGAGGTGAATAAAGGGAGAAAATCAGAGTGCCACAAAAAGGAGTGGGAGAAGAGGAAATGAGGGCTTAATCAGGGAAGGCTTTTTGGAGGAGATGTGGCTTCACTAAGACATTGAAGGTGGCGATATGTCTGTGGGATATGAAGAGGGAGGGCATTCCAGGCCACAGGCAGGACATGGGCGAGAGGTTGGCGGCAAGAGCTAAATATGGTGAGATCTAGATACAGTGAGTAGGTTGGCACCAGAGGAGTGAAGGTTGTGAGCTGAGTTGTATTAGAAGAGCAGTGAGGTGAGGTAGGATGGGGTAAGGTGATTGAGGGCTTTAAAGTCAATGCTAAGGAGTTTCTGTTTGATGAGGAGGTGGATGGGCAACCACTGGAGGGTCTTGAGGAGTGGGGAAACAAGAACTGAGTGTTTTTGAAGAAAAATGGTCCAGGCACCATATTTGAGAACAAGACAGGAGGTAGGTAAGTCAGCAACAAGACTGATACAGTAATCAAGGTGGGTTGGGTTAATTGTTTGGATTGACATGGTAGTAGTTTGATTGGAAATTTGAACTCCTTATCTTCCCTCCCAAACCCTCCCCTCTCCCTGACTTTCCCATCACTGTAGACGGCACTACCATCCTTCCCGTCTCACAAGCCCACAACCTTGGTGTCATCCTCGACTCTGCTCTTTCGGTTACCTCTCACATCCAATCCATCACCAAAACCTGCCAGTCTCACCTCCACAACATCACCAAGATCCACCTTTTCCTCTCCATCCAAACTGCTACCTTGCTGGTTCAATCTCTCATCCTATCCCGACTGGATTACTGCATCAGCCTCCTCTCTGATCTCCCATCCTCCTATCTCTCCCCACTTCAATCCATACTTCATGCCACTGCCCAAATCGTCTTTGTCCAGAAACGCTCTGGGCATGTTACTCCCCTCCTTAAAAATCTCCAGTGGCTACCAATCAACCTATATGCATCAGGCAAAAACTCCTCACCCTCAGCTTCAAGGCTGTCTATCACCTCGCCCCTTCCTACCTCACCTCCCTTCTCTCCTTCTACAGCCCAGCCCGCACCCTCTACTCCTCTGCCACTAACCTCCTCAATATGCCTCATTCTCGCCTGTCCCGCCGTCAACCCCCGGCCCAGCTCCTCCCCATGTCCCGGAATATCCTCCCTCCACACATCTACCAAGTTTGCTCTCTTCCTCCCTTCAAAGCCCTACTGAGAGCTCATCTCCTCCAGGAGGCCTTCCCAGACTGAGCCTCCTCCTTCCCCTCCCTACAGAACCTGTATATATGTTTGTACAGATTTATTACTCTATTTATTTTACTTGTGCATATTTACTATTCTATTTATTTTGTTAATGATGTGCATCTAGCTTTACTTCTATTTATTCTGATGACTTGACACCTGTTCACATGTTTTGTTTTGTCGTCTGTCTCCCTCTCCCCCTTCTAGACTGTGAGCCCATTGTTGGGTAGGGACCATCTCTATATGTTGCCAACTTGTATTTCCCAAGTGCTTATTACAGTGCTCTGCACACAGTAAGTGCTCAATAAATACGATTGAATGAATGAATGAAATGAAAGGACCAATTTTAGTGATGTTGTGAAGGCTGAACCAACAGGATTTAGTGATAGATTCAATCATTCATTCATTCAATTGTATTTATTGAGCACTTACTGTGTGCAGAGCACTGTACTATTGCAACATATAGACATGGCCCCTCCCCAACAATGGGCTCACAGTCTAGAAGGGGGAGACAGACAACAAAATGGAACAAGTAGACAGGTGTTATTACCATCAGAATAAATAGAGTTATAGTTATATACACATCATTAATAAAATAAATATAGTAAATATGTACAAATAGAATAATAAATATGTACAAATATATGCAAGTGCTGTGAGGAGGGGAAGGCGGTAGGGCAGGGGGAGGGAGGGGGGTGATGGGGATGGGAGGAGGAGGAGGATAGGAAAAAGGAGGGGGGCTCAGTCTGGGAAGGCCTCCTGGAGGAGGTGAGCTCCCAGAAGGTCCCTGGAGGGAGGAAGAGAGCTAGCTTGGGGGCTGTGTGGAGGGAGGGCATTCCAGGCCAGAGGAAGGACTTGGGCCAGGGGTCGACAGTGGGACTAGCAAAAACAAAGCACAGTGAGGAGGTTAGCGGCAGAGGAGTGGAGGGTGCAGGCTGGGCTGTAGAAGGAGAGAAGGGAGGTGAAGTAGGAGGGGGTGAGGTGATGGACAGCCTTGAAGCCGAGAATGAGGAGTGTTTTTCTTGATTCGAAGGTTGACAGGCAACCACTGGAGATTTTTGAGGCGGGGAGTGACATGACCAGACCGTTTCTGTACAAAGATAATCCAGGCAACAGAGTGAAGTATAGACTGAAGTGGGGAAAGGCAGGAGGATGGGAGATCAGAAAGGAGGGTGATGCAGTAATCCAGTTGGGATAGGATGAGAGATTGAACCAGCAAGGTAGCAGTTTGGATGGAGAGGAAAGGGCGGATCTTGGGCGGATGTTGTGGAGGTGAGACCGGCAGGTTTTGGTGGTGGATTGGATGTGTGGGGTGAATGAGAGAGTGGGGTCAAGGATGACACCAAGGTTGCGGGCTTGTGAGACGGGAAGGGTGGAAGTGTCATGTACAGTGACAGGACAGTCAGTGAGAGGACAGGGGTTGGGAGGGAAAATAAGGAGCTCAGTTTTGAACATGTTGAGTTTGAGATGGCGGGCAGACATCCAGATATTGATGTCCTGAAGGCAGAAGGAGAAATGAGGAGCAGTGCGGTCTAGTGGATAAAGCATGGGTCTGTGAGTCAGAAGGACCTGGGTTCTAATCCCGGATCCACCACTTGTCTGTAACCTTGGGCAAGTTATTTAACCTCTCTGTGCCTCACCTACTTCACCTGTAAAATGGGGCTTAAAGCTGTAAGCCCCATGTGGGACAAAGACTGTGTCTGACCTGATTAGCTTGTTCTATATATCTATATGTATACACATATATTTTGAGAAGCAGAATGGTTCAGTGGAAAGAGCACGGGCTTTGGAGTCAGTGGTCATAAGTTCAAATCCCGGCTCCTACAATTGTCAGCTGTGTGACTTTGGGCAAGTCACTTAACTTCTCTGTGCCTCAGTTACCTCATCTGTAAAATGGGGGTTGACTGTGAGACCCCCGTGGTACAACCTGATCACTTTGCAACCTCTTCAGTGCTTTGCACATAGTAAGCACTTAATAAATGCCATTATTATTATTATAATATGAGCCTGGAGGGAGGGAGAGAGAACAGTGGTGGAGACGTAGATTTGGGTGTCATCAATGTAGAGATGATAGTTGAAGCCATGGGAGCAAATGAGTTCACCAAGGGAATGAGTATGGATAAAGAACAGAAGGGGACAAAGAACTGACCCTTGAGGAAACCCTAAAGTAAGGGGATGGGAGGGGGAGGAGGAGCCTACGATGGAGACTGAGAATGAACAGCCAGAGAGATGAGGAGAACCAGGAGAGGACAGAGTCTGTGAAGCCTAGGTTGGATAGTGTGTTGAGGAGAAGGGGGTGGTCCACAGCGTTGGAGGCAGCTGAGGGGTCAGGGAGGATTAGGGTAGAGTAGGAGCCATTGGGTTTGGCAAGAAGGAGGTCATTGGTGACCTTCAAGAGGGCAGTTTCGGTGAAGTGTAGGGGACGGAAGCCAGATTGTAGGGGATCTAGGAGAGAGTTGGAGTTGAGGAATTCGAGGCAGCGAGTGTAGATGACTCGTTCTTGGAGTTTGGAAAAGAAGGGTTGGAGGGAGATAGGGCAATAACTAGAAGGGGTAGTGGGGTCAAGAGAGGGTATTTTTAGGATGGGGGAGACGTGGGCATGTTTGAAGGAAGAGGGGAAGGAACCAGTGGAGAGTGAGCAGTTGAAGATGGAAGTTAAGAAGGGGAGGAGGGAAGGGGTGAGAGTTTTCATAAGACGAGAGGGAATGGGGTCTGAAGCACAGGTGGATGGGGTGGCATTTGAGAGGAGGGAGGAGATCTCATCTGAAGATACTGCTGGGAAGGATGGGAGAGTAGCAGAGAGGGTTGATAGTGACGGGAATGGAGAAGGGATAGAATAAATATGTGGGTTGAATGAGAGAAATGAGTTAAGGATTACGCCAAGTTTATGGGCTTATGTGACAGGAAGGATGGTGGTGCTGTCAACAGAGATGGGAAAGTCAAGGGGAGAACAGGCTTTGGGTGGAAAGATGAGGATTTTTGTTTCGGACATGCTAAGTTTGAGGTGATAGAAGGACATCCAAGTATAGATGATTTGAAGGCACAAGGAAATGTGAGGCTGCAGAGAAGGAGAGAGATCAGGAAAGAAGATGTAGATTTGGAAATCATCCACAAAGAGTTGGTAGTTGAAGTCATGGAAGTGAATTAGTTCTCTAAGGCAGTAGGTGTAGATGGACATAGATGGACAATAGAAGGTTCTCCAGAACTGAACCTTGAGGGGCTCCCACAGTTAGGGGGTGGGAGGCAGGGGAGGAGCCCACAAAAGAGACTGAGAATGAGCAGCCAGAAAGCTAGGAGGAGAATGAGGAGAGGACAGTGAAACTGAGTTTGGGCAATGTTTCCAGGAGAAGGGGATGGTAGACAGTGCCAAAAGCAGCTGAGAGGTCAAGGAAGATTAGGATGAAGTGGAGTCTGCTGGATTTGGCAAGAAGAAGATCGTTAGTGACATTAGAAAGGTCAGTTTCTGTGGAGTGAAGGGGACGGAAGCTGGATTGAAGGGGGTCAAGGAGAGAATTGGAAGAGAGGAACCTAAGACAGCAGGTGTCGACAACTTACTCAAGAAGTTTGAAGGGGAATGGTAGGAAGGAGTGGGGATGAAAACTGGAGAGAGCCATGGAAACCAGCGTTTTTCATTTTTTTTTCTTTTATTTTTAGAATGGGGAAACATTAGCATGTTTGAAAGTAACTGAGAGATGGGGAAGTTAAGTGTCTTGCCCAAGATCACACAGCCGACAAGTGCCCTAGCTGGGTTGAGAACCCAGATCCCCTGAACACCAGGTCCATGATCTTCCAACTAGGCTACACTGCTTCCCCATGTACATGTACACAAGTGCTGTGGGACTGAGAGTGGGGTGGATAAAACGTAGAGGGAATAGAGGATGCCTTTTGCCTTGGTCTTCCACTGGCCAGCAGATTGGGTTAGGGGGCTTGAGTCAGGGTGAGACAAAAAGAGAAGGGTAGAGGGTTTGTTATCATTATTATTATTAATTATTAATTTTATTTATTGTGCACCATACTAAGCTCTTAGGAGAGTACAATATAATATCAGATTTCCTGCCCACTACGAGCTCACAGACTAGATGGGGAGACAGATATTAATGTAAATAAATAAATAGATAAATAGATAGATAAATAAATAAATTACAGATATATACATATGTGCTGTGGGGAAGGGAGGAAGGATGAAAGGGGAGATGAATGACGGAGGCAAGTATGAGTCACGCAGAAGGGAGTGGAAGAAGAGGAGAGAAGGGCTCAGTCAGGGAAGGTTTCCTGTAGGAGATGTGCCTTCCATAAGGCTTTGAAGTCGGGAAGAGCAATTATCTGTCGGATATAAGGAAGGAGGGTGTTCCAGGACAGAGGTAGGATGTGGTCAAGAGGTCGGCAGCCAAAGAGACGAGATCAAGCTACAGTGAGAAGGTTAGCATCAGGGGAACGAAGTGTGTGGGATGGTTTGTAGTAGGAGAGCAATGAGGTGAGATATGAGGGGCAAGGCGGTTAAGTGCTTTTAAGTCAATGGTGAGGAGTTTTTGCTTGATGTGGGGGATGCATGGGTGACCACTGGAGTTTCTTGAGGGGTGGGGACATGTGTTCTTAACGTTTTTGAAGGAAAATGATTTGGACAGCAGAATGGAGTACGGAGTGGAGTGGAAAGAGACAGGAGGCAGGGAGGTCGCCAGGAGGCTGAAACAATAATCAAAGAGGGCTAAGATAAGTGCTTTCAATAATGTGGTAACAGTTTGGATGGAGAGGAAGGGGCAGATTGTGGTGATGTTGTGAGGGTAGAACTGAGAGGATTGAGTGATGGCTTGAATACGTGGGTGGAACAAGAGAAAAGACCCAAAGATAATACCAAGGTTATGGGTTTGTGAGACAGCAAAGATGGTGGTGCCATCAACAGTGATGGGAAAATGAGCAGGAGGACATGGTTTGGGTGTGAAGATAAGAGGTTCAGCTTTAGCTATATTAAGTTTGAGGTGACAGGAGGACATCTAAGTAAAGATGTCTTGAAGGCAGGTGGAAAGGCGAATCTGCAGAGAGGGAGAGAGAACATGCCTGGAGACGTAGATTTGGGTATCATCAGCATATTCATTCGTTCAATTGTATTTATTGAGCACTTACTGTGTGCAGAGCACTGTACTAAGCGCTTGGGAAGTACAAGTTGGCAACATATAGAGATGGTCCCTACCCAACAATGCGCTCACATAGAGGTGATAGTTGAAGTCGTGTGAGCAAATGAGGTTTCTGAGGTAGTGGGTGTAAATGGAGAAAAGAAGGGGACCCAGAACTGAACCTTGAGGGACCCCACAGTTAAGGGACCCTCCTCCTTCACCACTGTGTAACTCTAAATCCATGGGATGAGTCCCTCTGGCTTTGTGATGCTGCCGGTCTGCAGACTAGGGGAGGAGGTCTATTTATGTCCTTCCAGGTGCATTTTGTGGTCTTTTTTCCCCTGTCTCGGAGGTGTCATGGACATTCCACCTGCCAATCTAACCTCATCACTAGAGGCTGCTGATATGCTACAGAATTCTGGGCAGTGCCCGGACTTGGGTGAAGAAAGAGTGCTGACACCCTCTAAGCTTCCTTCACCTTTCTCCCACTGTCTGTTGAGGGGACATTCAGAGCCTCATGTATGGGAGCCCCACACAGGTGTATAAAGTAATTGCTTATCAAATGTCATAATTATCACTATTATTATTACATATGGCTCCTTGAACTTAGAGGTTTGGACTTCTCTAATAATAATAATAATAACTGTGGTATTTGCTAAGTGCTTACTATGTGTCAAACAATGTTCTGAACACTGGGGTAGGTACATGTTAATTAGGTCAGACACAGTCCCTGTCCCGCATGGGGTTCATAGTCCAAGCAGAAGAGAAAACAGATATTTAATCTCCATTTTATAGTCAAGGAAACTGAGGCACAGAAAAGTTAAGTGACTTTTCCAAGGTCACTCAGCAATTAATTAGTAGACTTGGGATTAGAACCCAGATCCTCTGACTCCCAGGCTCTTGGTCTTTCATTTCTGCATTCCAAATACATTCCAAAGTTGCTCAAATCTCCCCATTGCCTATCCCGTGTTAATGAGTGAGCAATGAGATCAGATAGTGAATGCCATGCCCAAATTTCAGTGGGCACACTCTAAAGCTATTAATTATAATAACAATAATAATAATAATGGTGGTATTTGTTAAGCACTTACTATGTGCCAAGCACTGTTCAAAGCTCAGGGGTAGATACAAGGTAATCAGGTTGCCCCACATGGGGCTCACAGTCTTAATCCCCATTTTACAGATGAGGTAACTGAGGCACAGAGAAGTTAAGTTACTTGCCCAAAGTCACACAGCAGACAAGTGGCGGAGGCGGGATGCTCTTAAGTTACTTCCTCGCATTTTCATTCATTCAATCGTATTTATTGAGCACTTACTGTGTGCAGAGCACTGTACTAAGCACTTGGTAAGTACAAGTTGGCAACATAAGTTAGCATATGAGAATCATTGCAATCAGGGATAACATTATTTTCCAAATTTAAATGAATGCTTTTCTAGTATAATCTTAAAAAGCCATGCTAATTCAAGGGAAAGCAGACCATGAATATATTTGGCATGTATTTATGGATTCTAGAATTCTGGGCTGAAGGTCATCTTTGGCTAAACCTAAAACTTCTAGGGCAGATTTTGACTGCGTAGCAACTATAAAGCTCTGCTCAGCAGAAAATCCTACAATTACATTGGGTGGTTCATTTTAGTAGTAGTAGTAGTCTAATCCACCATGCCCATAAGTTCTTCCCACGTCCTAAGTGCTGATTTTTAAGTTTATTCATTCTCTTTGATCCTCACTGGAGACAAGAGAATGCCAGCTCTTTTATAATAAGCATTTACTTGAAAAATATGAGCAAGTTACTGTTTATCTTTTTTCTCTGCCAGTAGACCCAAATCCTTTCAGGTTTTTTCTTAAGTGTGCAGTGCTGATTATAATAGTGAAAGGTATGGTGGTGCATTTTTATTCTACTTGTGAATATTCTCACCGTTAATGGTGCATTCTACTTGTATACATAGGCATTGTAATTCCAAACAAATCTGAGAAGAGACTGACAGTATGTTGGTTTTACACACTGGTTACTGGAGGTCAATCAGTGGGGGTCACACCATCTAGGGAAGTGTTGAAGTGAGCCACAGTCCCTCATGATTTCCTTTTTGGCTGTGAAAATGCTAAGGCGAAGCAACTATGAGAAGCAACGTGGTCTAGTGGGCAGAACATCAGTCCTGGTTCTGCCATTGGCAAACACTTAACCTCTTTAGGCCTCAGTAAAGTCGTTTGTAAAATGAGGATGAGAGCAAGAATCAGGCTGTGAGAGCCATATGGAAGGGAGAGGGTGTTTAATGGCATCATCGGTGGCTTTCCCTGTGCTTAGAACAGTGTTTAGTACATAGTAAATCCTAGGTAAATGACATTATTCTAAAATGCAAAGAGTATAGACAATCTATAAGGATGGGAAGGAATCAAGTTTGATAGTTCACAAGGGCTTCTAGAGGTTTCTAAACTGGATAAGGCTTCTTGAGGTGAGCCCAGAGCAGAGCCAGTCAGACCCAATCAGACCAGGTTCCTCCAGCCCTGGGGTCAAAGCACCGGATTCCCCTTCCTGACATAGAGATGTCCTGCCATCTAACCGGGGAATGTGGCTTCCTAGAAGGCTAATGTTTTCATTCATTCTTACATTCAATTACTTTCCCAGTGCTGAGTACAGTGCTCTGCACACAGTAAGTGCTCAATACATACAATTGAATGAGCTGGGATTAGAGCCCATGTGTCCTTCTGACTTCCAAAACTGTGCTCTCTATCCACTTCCCCACAGCACTGTTCTAAGCTCTTGAGGGAATACAATACAGCAATAAACAGACACAGTCCTGGCCCACAATGAGCTTACAGTCTAGAGGAGGGGAGACAGACATCAAGGCAAATAAATAAATTATAGATAGATAAGTGCTGTAAGGCTGGGAGTGGGAAACAACCAAGGGAGTAAGTTAGGGTGACACAGAAGGGAGTGTGAGAGGAGGAAAGGAGGGGATTAGTCTGGGAAGGCCTTTTGGAGGAGATGTACCATCTGTAAGGCTTTGAAGTGGGGGGAGAGTAATTGTCTGTTAGAATTAAGGAGGGAGGGTGTTCCAGGCCAGAGACAGGATGTGGGCCGGGGGTCAGAGGTGAGATAGATGAGATGGAGGCACAGTGAGAAGGTTAGCATTACAGGATTGATGTGTGGGGGCTGAATTGTAGAAGGACAGTAGTGAGGTGAGGTAGGAGGGGGTACTTAATGTGGAGGGGGATAGGCGACCACTGAATTTTTTAGAAGAGCAGGATTTACATGTCCTGAACATTTTTGTAGAGACACGACCAGGGCAGCAGAGTGAAGTATGATGGACTGGAATAGGGAAAGACAGGAGGCTGGGAGGTCAGCAAGAAGGCTGATGCAGTAAGTCCAGGTGGGATAGGATGAACGATTGCATTAACGTAGTAGCAGTTTGGATGGAGTCACTCCCTCACCTTCTCTAAACTCCCGGCTCTCAACGCTCTCTGCTACTCTTCCATCCTTCCCAGCAGTATCCTCAGAGGAGCTCTCCTCCCTCCTCTCAAGTGCTACTCTGGCCACCTGCGCTTCTGACCCCATTCCCTCTCATCTTATGAAATCTCTCTCTCCGTCTCTTCTCCCATCCTTAACTTCCATCTTCAAGCGCTCACTCTCCACTGGTTCCTTCCCCTCTGCCTTCAAACATGCCCATGTCTCTCCCATCCTACAAAAACCCTCTCTTGACTCCACCTCACCTTCTAGTTATCGTCCTATCTCCCTCCTACCATTCCTTTCAAAACTCCTTGAACAAGTCGTCTACACGCGCTGCCTCGAATTCCTCAACGCCAACTCTCTCTTCGACCCATTCCAATCTGGCTTCTATCCCGTACATTCCACGGAAACTGCCCTCTCAAAGGTCACCAATGACCTCCTGCTTGCCAAATCCACTGGCTCATACTCTATCCTAATCCACCTCGACCTCTCAGCTGCCTTCGACACTATGGACCACCCCCTTCTCCTCAACACGCTATCCAACCTTGGCTTCACAGACTCCGTCCTCTCCTGGTTCTCCTCTTATCTCTCCAGCCGTTCATTCTCAGTCTCTTCTATGGGCTCCTCCTCCCCTTTCCATCCCCTTACTGTAGGGGTTCCTCAACGGTCAGTTCTTGGTCCCCTTTTGTTCTTGATCTACACTCACTCCCTTGGTGACCTCATTCGCTACCACGGCTTCAACTATCATCTCTATGCTGATGACACCCAAATCTACATCTTTGCCCCTGCTCTCCCTCCCTTCCTCCAGGCTCGCATCTCCTCCTGCCTTCAGGACATCTCCATCTGGATGTCTGCCCGCCATCTAAAACTCAACATGTCCCAGACAGAACTCCTTGTCTTCCCTCTCCCTGTCCTCTCCCTGACATTCCCATCACTGTTGACGGCACTACCATCCTTCCCGTCTCACAAGCCTGCAACCTTGGTGTCATCCTCAACTCTGCTCTCTCATTCACCCCTCACATCCAATCCATCACCAAAACCTGCCGGTCTCACCTCCACAACATTTCCAAGAACCGCAGTTTCCTCTCCATCCAAACGGCTACCCTGCTCGTTCAAACTCTCGTCCTATCCCGTCTGTACTACTGCATTGGCCTCCTCTCAGATCTCCCATCCTCCTATCTCTCCCCACTTCAATCCATACTTCATGCCACTGCCCGAATCGTCTTTGTCCAGAAACGCTCTGGGCATGTTACTCCCCTCCTTAAAAATCTCCAGTGGCTACCAATCAACCTATGCATCAGGCAAAAACTCCTCACCCTCGGCTTCAAGGCTGTCCATCACCTCGCCCCCTCCTAGCTCACCTCCCTTCTTTCCTTCTACAGCCCAGCCCGCACCCTCCACTCCTCTGCCACTAATCTCCTCACTGTGCCTCGTTCTTGCCTGTCCTGCCACCGACCCCTGGCCCACATCATCCCTCTGGCCTGGAATGCCCTCCCTCCCCACATCCGCCAAGCTAGCTCTCTTCCTCCTTTCAAAGCCCTACTGAGAGCTCACCTCCTCCAGGAGGCCTTTCCAGACTGAGCCCTCTTCTTCCTCTCCCTCTCCTCCCCATCCCCATCCCCTCTGCCTTACCTCCTTCCCCTCCCCACAGCACCTGTATATATGTATATATTTGTACATATTTATTACTCTATTTATTTATTTGTACATATTCATTCTATTTATTTTATTTCGTTAATATGTTTTGTTTTGTTCTGTGTCTCCCCTTTCTAGACTGTGAGCCCACTGTTGGGTAGGAACTGTCTTTGTATATTGCCAACTTGTGCTTCCCAAGCCCTTAGTACAGTGCTCTGCAATCAATCAATCAATCATATTTATTGAGCGCTTACTGTGTGCAGAGCACTGTACTAAGCACTTGGGAAGTACAAGTTGGCAACATATAGAGACAGTACCTACCCAACAGTGGGCTCACAGTCTAAAAGGGGGAGACAAAGAACAAAACCAAACATACTAACAAAATAAAATAAATAGAATAGATATGTACAAGTAAAATAAATAAATAAATAGAGTAATAAATATGCACAAACATATATACATATATACAGGTGCTGTGGGGAAGGGAAGAAGGTAAGATGGGGGGATAGAGAGGGGGATGAGGGACACACAGTACACAGTAAGCGCTCAATAAATACAATTGAATGAATGAACGAATAATGGATTTTAGTGATTTTGTGAAGGTGGAATCAAAACGATTTAGTGATGGATTGAAAATATGGGCTAAATGAGAGAGAGAAGAGTCAAGGATAGCACCTATGTTACCTGGAGAGTTTCCAGAGTTTCCAGTACTCTACCAATCTCGACTATGGGAGGGAGAGTCAAGTAGGGGCATATCCATTCCATTCCTAGTTTGGGCGGTGGCTAGCGAGTGGAAGGCGATCTGCTACAAGTCAAAACTCACCTGGGCAGGGCACCAGTGGCACGGGAGAGAGTCGAGGAAGGAGACTCAGGTTTACTGAGCGGAAGGAGGCAATGGTAAACCACTTCTGTATTTTTACCAAGAAAACTCTATGGATCCACTACCAGAACGATTGCAGATGGAGGTGGGCCGTTCCGGGAGAGATGTGTCCATGGCGTCAGCTATGGGTCGGGCATGACTCGACAGCATAAGATAACAACTCTCCCAAGTGCTTAGTACAGTGCTCTTAACACCGTACTCACCACAGTCTTCTAGACTGTGAGCCCACTGTTGGGTAGGGACCATCTCTATATGTTGCCAACTTGTATTTCCCAAGCGCTTAGTACAGTGCTCTGCACACAGTAAGTGCTCAATAAATACAAATGAATGAATGAATGAATGAACACCGTAAGCATGTAATAAATGTAATAAAGCATGTGAGAAGCAGCGTGGCTCAGTGGCAAGAGCACGGGCTTTGGAGTCAGAGGTCATGGGTTCGTATCCCGACTCCACCACATGTCTGCTGTGTGACCTTGGGCAAGTCACTTGAATTCTCAGAGCCTCAGTTCCCCTATCTGTAAAAGGGGGATGAAAACAGTGAGCCCCACGTGGGACACCTTGATCACCTTGTATCCCCCCCAGCGCTTAGAACAGTGCTTTGCACATAGTAAGCGCTTAACATATACCATCATCATCATCATCATAAATACAACTGACTGACTGATTGACTGAAAAAGGAAAGCCCCACAGGGAGGAAAGATGTCCAGAGATTACCTTGTCACCATGAGAACATCATGTAACTGACTAAAACATCTTGTTTCCAAGTCTTAACCATCTTACCTTCTCTTCACTCCCACCAACACTGCTGGGCCATTAACAATTTAAGATTAAAATTGCCTCCTTCCACCATCCATCCTCAGTTTAACGAATACAGGCGTGTCTTTCTTCAGGATCCTCACGTGAGTCTGGAAGAGTTGCATAGACATAGAAATCTGTAGGATCATGGTCATGACATTATAGAGAAGCAGCGTGGCTCAGTGGAAAGATCATGGGCTTGGGAGTCAGAGCTCATGGGTTCTAATCCTGCCTCTATCACTTGCCAGATGTGTGACTTTGGGCAAGTCACTTAACTTCTCTGTGTCTCAGTTACCTCATCTGGAAAATGGGGATTAAGACTGTGAGCCCCCCGTGGTACAACCTGGTCACCTTGTAACCTCCCCAGTGCTTAGAACAGTGCTTTGCACATAGTAAGCGCTTAACAAATACCAAAATTATTATTATTATGATTATTATTTGGAGTCATTTTTGATAGCTGTACTAATAAATGAAACATCATTTCTAATGGTATTTAGAAAGTGTTTACCATGTGCCAAGATCTGTGCTAAGCACAGGGTGGGGTACACAGGACAATCTTATAGGTTAAAGTCCCCATTCCTCATGATGATTGTCAGTAAAAAAAAAAAAAAAGGATAATAAAGCAGTGTCTTGCGTACTTTCCCTTCCCCTACCCAATTTTATCATGGTGACTCTCCCCCAAAACAGGATTTTACATGTATTAAAAAAAAAAATAACGACGGGACACTTTTATGAAATGCAAAGCCCAAGTAACTGCCCTTGCTTTGTTTCCCAGTCCGATACGACGTTGATAATGACCTAATGGATTTCTCCATGTTAAAAGCCAACTCAAAGACTGAGAAGGGACTCAAAAGGAAAGAAATCCGGAATGGTTTCCTAAAGCTGCGCCAGATTCTTCAGGAGCATGAGAAAATTTTCATGGAAACACTGGAGAACATTGACGGAGTCAAACTGAAAGAAATTGAAAATTATGTCAATTTCACGGCTGCAAATGTGTCTCAGATGGACCGGCTCATTGCATACTCCAAGGAAGCCCTGATGGAGCCAAGTCAAGTGGCGTTTTTACAGTCAGCCAAAGGACTGGTAGATGAAATAGAAAACAGGATTCTCACCACCTTCCAATCTAACCCTCATCTTAAGAAAGCCCTAAAACCGACTCTTTACGTGGATTTCAAGCAGCTTGCTGATAACTTGTATGCTTTGTTCCCGACCCCTGCCCAGATGTGCATGGAAAACGACAACTCGGGACCTTACCATTACCACTCGGAGCTAATAGATCCCCAAAGGGGAGGCCTCAACACCCAAAGCATTTGCATCGAACCGATGTTGGAGGGGAAGTCATCCTTACGCTCCCTCACCACGCCCTGTGATCCAAACAGGGTGTGTAACGAAATGCCTTCAGAAATCCAATCTCCGTTGCTTCCCAGGAAGTGTGAAGGGATGCATGCCTACTGGCCTGCCCCTCTGGAGGTTCAGAGCACTGAGAGGAACTGCCCAAACTGTGGTAGCTGCCACACTTGGTATTCATTTAACGATGGAGTTTCCCGGGTCCCGGGCTCTATCTTAATCTACCAGACCCTTGTCTACCCCAGAGCGGCCAAGGTAAGAACCTCCATTGTAATTCAGGGACTTGATTTATTTACATTTTATTCTTTTTTAATGGTATTTGTTAAACACCTACTATGTGCCAGGCACTGTAATAGGCACTGTGGTAGGTACAAGTTAGGTTGGACACAGTCCCTGTCCCACATAGGTTCACAGTCTTAATCCCCACTTGACAGATGAGGTAACTGAGGCCCAGAAAAGTGATTGGCCAAAGGTTACACAGCAAACAAGTGGCAGAACCGGGACTAGAACACAGGTCCTTCTAACTCCCAGGCCAATGCTCTATCCACTGGCCATGCTGCTTCTCTCTTTTATTAGTAATAAAAATAATAATGGTGGTACTCTAAGCCATTAAACTATTTAAACCATTTAAGCTAGGTGCCAAGCACTGTACTAAGCGCTGGGGTGGATACAAGATCATCATTCACAGTCTCTGTCCCACACAGGCTCACAATCTAGGAGTATGCTCTGCATACTGTAATTCCCCAGTAAATTTGATTGAATGAATGAATGAATGAATGAAGCACAGAAAAATTAAGTGTCTTGCCCAAGATAACACAGCAGACAAGTGGTGGAACTGGCATTAGAACCCAGGTCCTCTGATTGCTATCAAGCATTTAGTACAGTGCTCTGCACACAGTAAGCGCTCAATAAATATGATTGAATGAATGAATTGCTATATGTGAGCCCACTGTTGGGTAGGGACTGTCTCTATGTGTTGCCAACTTGTACTTCCCAAGTGCTTAGTACAGTGCTCTGCACACAGTAAGTGCTCAATAAATACGAGTGATTGATTGATTGATTATATGACTACTCTATGCCTCAGTTACCTCATCTGTATAATGGGGATTAAGACTGTACTGATGCCTGTCTACCTGTTTTATTTTGTTACCTTTCTCCCTCTTCTATTCATTCTTTCAATTCATTCATTCATTCATTCAATCGTATTGAATCTCCATTGTTCATTCATTCAATTCATTCAATTGTATTTATTGAGCGCTTACTGTGTGCAGAGCACTGTACTAAGTGCTTGGGAAGTACAAGTTGATTCAACATTGTTCATTTGAGGATGTTGAGGCACATAACCTTTAAGTGACTTGCCCAAGGTCACCCACGAGGCATAGTAAGCACTCAGTAAATTATGGTTTAGTGGAAAGAGCACGGGCCTGAAAGTCAGAGCGATCTGGGTTCTAATCCTAGCTCTGCCACCTGTCTGCTGTGTGACCTTGGGCAAGTCACTTAACTTCTCTGGGGCTCAGTTACCTCATCTGTTAAATGGGGATAAAGAGTGTGAGCTTCATATGGGACAGGACCTTTTCCAACCGGATTAACCAGTGCTTGGCACATAGTAAGTACTTAACAATATATATATTGCATGTGTCAGGCACTGCATATATAGTATGTATATATACATATGTATAAATGTATATTTAGATTGATTGATCATCTTAGTCTAAAGGAAAGAGAATGGGGCTGGAATTGAGAATATCCAGGTTTTGTCCCTAGCCTGTTGTGTGAACATGGTCACATCATTTAATCTTTTTGAGGCATAGTTCCCTCATCTGCAAAATGGGGATAGGTATACCTGCTTTTCCCTATCTCATAGGAGTGTGGTGACCTCTTGCCCACATACTGCCTCTGCCCTGGAAATGTCCTCTCTTTTCATACCCTACAATTATTCTCCCCACCTTCAAACCCTTATTTAAGGCACATCTCCTCCAAGAGCCCTTCCCTGGCTAAGCCCTCATTTCCTCCTCTCCCACTCCCTTTTGAGTCCCCCTGATTTGCTCCTTTTATTCACCCCTGCGTCAGCCCCACAGCACTAATATGCATATCTGTATATTTACATTAATGTCTGTCTCCCCCTCTAGACTGTCAGCTCGTTGTTGGCAGGGAACGTGTCTATTTAACTCTGTTATACTGTTATATTGTAGTCTGCCAAGCACTTAGTACAGTGCTCTGCACACAGTAAGCACTCAATAAATATGATGGATTGATTGATTGATTAGTTGAAACCTAGCTTTAAGAGGTTCCCCTAAAGCCTGTGTGCTAAAATGAAACTGATATGATGTTAAAACCACCTGAAATTTTTTTTAGAAAAAGAGATTCAGTTTATGTTCAAGCTGATATTAGTTTCATGAATTTTTAAAAGATGTGACATCTTAAATTTAACAGTCAATTACTTGCACAGCCATCAACATTGTCTCTGCATGTTATCCTCTTAGCTGTTTTGACCACCTCCATTACTATCACTTGTCTTTCCAAAAACCTCCCTCCTCACAGAGAGACATCGATCCAAAGGAGAAAATAATTCATTCTCCTGACACACACAGGCGCTCCTCCCCCCTTCCTCCCCCCAACACACACCGGGATTATAAAAAACTGGGAGACTGAATGGTAAAAACTTCCAACATTCTCCTTTCCCTTCCTTTCTCCACACTATGACAGAAGGAAGCTTATTTTCTCTGGATGTTCCTGGTCAAACTATGAGCATGTATGGAATTACTTGAGAGAACTTCGATGGTCTGTGCTTGTTCTGATTTCACAGCATTCTTGGACTGCTGGCTGATAGGAGGGAGTGGGGATCTTTGTCTCTTATCAATGCAGTCACTTTAACTATTGGAGCTTTGGGGTTTCCTCAGGCACCTCCCTCAAGGCCAATCCCAGACACACAAACACCCTCCTACAGGCAAAGTCATCCTGCCTGGTGTGAATAATCATGACTAAGAGTTTGGACTTTGCCCCATGATGCTTTTAAAATCCTTTGGGCATTTGTTAAAAATAACTTGGATTTCCCCATCAGTCAGCCTAGGATCCCGTTTTGATGCTGGAGAAATCCATGCCTCTTTTTGCAAGCACCCAATTGATTCTAAATTTGGCACTGGAAACAGCTCATCAAGTCCTGTGCTTATCAGCAAGTTTTTTTTTTTCCTTTTCCTCTAAGAGAGGTGACTCTTTGGATTTTCATTTATCTGTGCAGTTATCCCTCCATTAGAGCGGATAATTGAAACTCTACAGTAATTGCTTAGGTCACAATTTTAATGTGTCTTCTTGTCTTTATTTATGTTTGCTTGCCCTCTCCATTTGACTGTAAGCTTTTGGAGGGCAGGGATCATGTTTTCTAATTTTTCAATATGTCCCCCATCTTCCTTTTATCTGGGCAAGCCACTCAGCGTTCCCATCATATCTGTCCAGCCCTCTTCAAAATCAGTTTTATCCTTCCTAGACTCATAGGCAAGTAGCTGTCCAGGTAGGAGGGATGGAAGGGTTCAGTTTAGTAAGGTTACATGCTTAATACAGTGCTCTGCACACTGTAAGCGCTCAATAAATATAATTGAATGAATGAAACGGTGGCACATGTACCTGTTCTATTGTTCATTTGTACTCTCCCAAGCATTTAGTACAGTGCTCTGCACACTGTAAGTGCTCAATAAATGCAATTGACTGTGTTCAGAACATCACTGTCATCAATGGTATTTATTGAGAATTTACCATGTGCCGAGCACTGTACTAAGCACTTGGGAGAGTATAATATAACAAGTAAGAGAAACCTCTGTCCATAATGAGCTTGCAGTCTAGAGGAATAGAGAGACATTAATGAAACTAAATAAATGCATCAGCTAAAGCATTTGAGCCATGAAATAATACCCTCATACATGACTCCTATCTGGCCCAAGAGTCTGTTAATTGGAGAGCTGCCATTTGACAGTTGTAGTGGCCTTTAAGCTATCTCTCTTTATCCTAAATTTCACCACCTTGTCCTTGTAAGCTCCTTGTGGGCGGAGAACAGGTCTACCAACACTGTTGTACTCTTCCAAGAGCTTAGTATAGTGCCGTGCACCCAATAAAAGCTCAATAAATACCACTGATTGATTGGAGAATACTCTGAGATAAGCTAGAAAAGCAGAGGGAAGTAGCTTGGGTGGAAAAGCCTGAAATGCAGATTGCATCTCAGGAACCCATAACATTGTGGGCTAGTGGAAAGAGCACAGGCCTGGAAGTTCAGGGCACCTGCCTTCTAATCCTGACTCTGCCAATTGTGTGATGTGTGACCTTGGGCAAATCACCTAAATTCTCTGTGCCTCATTTACTTAATCTGTGAAAAGAGGATTAATCCTCCTCCCTTCAGGTTAGACTGTGAGCCCTATATGGGACAGGAACTGTTTCTAACCTGATTATCTTAAATAATAATAATAATAATAAGGGTATTTGTTAAGCGCTTACTATGTGCCAGGCACTGTACTAAGTACTGGGGTGGATACAAGCAAAGCAGTTTGGACACAGTCTCTGTCCCATGGGTGGCTCCCAATCTCAATCCCCATTTTACAGATGAGGTAACTGAGGCACAGAGAAGTGAAGTGACTTGCCCAAGGTCACACAGCAGACAAGTGGCAGAGCCAAGGTTAGAACCCATGACCTTCTGACTCCCAAGCCCATGCTCTATCCACTATGCCACACCGCTTCCCAATCATATATACCCTAATAAATAGAACAGTGCTTGACACATAGCACTTCACAAATGCTATAAAAAACAAACAAAAAAGCATATATCCATGCCAGGCTCCTGGTGGGCTTGGAGGTGACCCTAGAACACTTCTGAGAAAGGTTGATCTACCCTGTGGAGGGAATTCTCCATTAATGTTAGGTCAGAATTTACTATTGCCCTTGCCCTGGCATATGTCAATCCAGAATAACATTTTCTCCTGCAAAATGATCTTTTAAACATATTTGCCCCAAGTAGGCTCAATCATTCAGTGCCTGTTATTTTTATTAGCAGTGCTTATAGAAATATTGTTACAGATTAAGGCTGCTTTGCTTCAGGTATCATTTAAAATTGGCATCTTTTCAAATACAAATGGCAAGTCATGAAAAAAATGGTATTGTTGTACTCATTTTTGTTTAAAAACAAAAGTCTAGATAGATTAAGTCATTTGCCAAAAGTGACTCCGCAGGTATCAGTCTTGCTCCTCCTTCATGTTACCTCTTCCTCATCTCTGCCATCATCCCCCTATATCCTCATCTATTCCCATGCTCTCATATATATTTAAAACAAACCAGAAAGGTCAAAACATGCACACTGTAAAGGCATCTGAGAGAACAAACTAGATTTTTTTTTTTGTTCTCCATAGATCTACTGGACATGCCCTACTGAAGATGTGGATTACTTTGAGATGGAATTCTACGAGCTCATTAATTATTCTCCCAACAATACCAAGTCGGAGTTAAGTGGACAAATCAGTGACATAAGGGAACAACATCTTGAGCTACATAACTTGACTCCCAATACTGAATATCTTTTTAAGGTCCGTGCAGTCAACGATAACGGACCTGGTCAATGGAGTGACATTTGTAAGGTAATATGACTATTATTTCTCTTTTCACTCCAAATTCCCTAAATCATTCATATTTATTGAACATTTACTGTGTGCAGAGCTGTTCTAAGTGCTTGGGAAAGTACAATACAACAGAGGTAATTGACCCGTTATACTGAATTTCATTTCTCCTTTGCCTGTATCCTTGGACAGAAGCAAATACTCATTCACATTGCTCCTCGCTTCACCTTTAAGAAAAAAACACTCTAGCTTCATATCTAGAAATTGACAGGATTTTCAGTAAATGCGTTTTGCTACCAATTTTCAATCACAAATTTTTTTTTATTCACTTTGCCAATATGAGAAGCAGCTTAGCCTAGTGGAGAGACTACGGGCCTGGGGATCAGATGAATTATCTGATCAGATATCTTACCCTGGCTCTGACACAAACCTGCTTTGTGACCTTGGGCAGCTCGCTAACCTCTGTGTGCCTCGGTTACCTCATCTGTAAAATGGAAATTAGGACTGTGAATCCCATGAAGGATAATGACTGTGTCCAACCTGATTAGCCTGGATCTACCCCAGCGTTTAGTACAGTGCCTGACTCACAGTAGGTGTTCAATTCTAAACTGTGAGCCCGTTGTTGGGTAGGGACCGTCTCTATATGTTGATAACTTGTACTTCCCAAGAGCTTAGTACAGTGCTCTGCACACAGTAAGCACTCAATAAATACGATCGAATGAATGAATGAACAGTACTATTCAAAGAAAAAAAAATCCCCAATTCCTGTGTAAGCCAGAAGTTAAGTATTTCAAAGCAACTAGCCCCATAATAATCGTGCTTGAGGACATAGAGACTTAGTCCAGACTGGTTAAATGGCCATAGTCTATCCAAACAACAAAGTTTTTACTGCTTCTGGAAGTGTTTGTAGAAGGCCCAGTTTTCAACATATTTATTGAAAACTATGTTTTCTAATCATGTCACAGTTGTTATTTGATTCCAGGAGTTGGCCATATCTTTCCTGTTCCTTCCTCAATTCTTTGTACTTTGTGAATAATAATAATAATGATAACATTTATTAAGTGCTTACTATGTGCAAAGCATTCTTCTAAATGCTGGGGAGGTTACAAGGTGATCAGGTTGTCCCACGGGGGCTCACAGTTTTAACCCCCATTCTACTGATGAGGTAACTGAGGCACAGAGAAGTGAAGTGACTTCCCCAAAGCCACACAGCTGACAATTGGAGGAGCTGGGATTTGAACCCATGACCTCTGACTCCAAAGCCTGTGCTCTTTCCACTGAGCCACGGGTAACTATGAAGATGATGATGATGGTGTTAATAACAACAATGACTTTGCTTTGGCTGTATGGTAAAAAATGGGACACGAAGTAGAGTGGCCAAATAATAGGATGACCTTGGGCTAATCATTTAACTTATCTGTGCCTCAGTCTCCTAGACTGCACAGTAGGAATTCAAAACGTATTCTCCCTTCTACTTAAGCTGTGGTCATGTGGGTCAGGACTAGTTAGTACAGTGCTAGTACAGTGTTAGTACTAGTTATACAGTCATATAGCACATAGTAAGCGCTCAATAAATATGATGGATGATGACTGTATCGAGCCTGATTAAGTTGCATCTACTCCAGAAGTTAGAAGTTACGCCTTCTCAGAGTTGAACCACAGTGATACAACTCCATAAATTACTTCACGTGTTTGGGGGACCCTTTTTATCTCCCTTTGCTGAGATTGACACCATTTAGGATATCTACCAGACAGACAAGAAACATTTTATCCAGAAAATTCCTAATCATCTAGCAGAACATATTTGTTCAAAGGAAATATTTGGAACACATCCCTTGCACAGAATGGTGAGGACTCAATTTTACTTGGTCAAGTTGGCTCTTAAAATTGCCACTCTAAGGCCATTGATTGATTCGCACCAAATACCCAAATGTTTTTGTTTTTTTTTGCTATTTTGACTTCTTGACAGGTTTAGTGTGATTTTGATCACAAAATCTCAAAAAAAATGGTTCTTCATTCGATTTTCATGATTGGCTATAATTCTAGGGAAACACACATTTTCTTGGCCTGGTGTGTACTTTTCATAAGTAAAGAATTCTATAGCAAGTCAAAAATAGGCAGTGTATCTGAAAAAAAGAGAAATTATAAACCTTTTTTTAAAAATAGGCACTCACTTCCCTACCAGTTGGATCATTTTATTTTAGTTAACAATACTCCACAGAGAAATTTCTGGAGCCTTTTATTGAAATCCCTGCAGGATGTTGGTGAAATTATTTATTCTGAGCAACAGTGCAATATTTCTGTTTTGTTTAGTTGGGTAAACACAAGTTTCATCCAGTTTTTCTATAAAGCGGGGCTTACATTCTTGCACTGTATTGCAGTATTCACCATATCTAGTGCCAAGCACATTATACAACCATATTTTATGACACTAAGTCACACTGTATGCGTACAGGCTCTTGTTGTCAAACAAATGTTCCCTAACTCCTTATAGTGTCCAGTCAAAATGTGTAATGAAAATATGTGCAATTGCCAAACTGGGTATACTTTGGGGAAGGAATGGAGACATAACATTTTCCTTAGAGGGAATGGATTTCTCCAAGAAAGAACTTTGGCAGTGTCCTTGGTACTGGAGTCTTTTATTTACCTACTCAACACAAACTTTCTAAACCTTGGCAGGGTGAGTTACTGCTCATTGGTACATCCACAGCCCTCAAACCCTACTGGGAAACTAACTCCGGTATCAAAGAGTGGTCTGATTTTTAGCAGGCTAGTATTAAACAGAAGAATTGTCCTATTGGTCTCTCAACTCCCAGGGTCACTTTGATTGACATAATATTACAATTATCATTATTACTATCATTATGCTGATGATCACATCATATAGTCATTTCCAGAATATACTTCTGGAGCACCACAGAAGTCCAGCCTCATTTAGAGTCTAACTTTATATCCATTCCCTAGCTAATCTGCCAACACACTAATTAGTGTTAATGACATTATTGCTTTTGCTGCGTAATCAATACTCCTGTGCCATATTTTCACTATGTATTTGGTATACAAAACTGCTGGAGAATTGTGAACATTATTCTGACAACGTGTCAGCCTGGAGAGAACATGAGGCAATACTGGGAGAAATGATTGTGTTCAATCAAGGAACATAGACAATAGCATGTTTTCCTTAATGTGAGGTTTTTCAAGAACATAAGCCCCACATTCTATGAGAACTGCATATACAAGGGTAATAATAATAATAATGATGGCATTTGTTAAGCACTTACTATGTGTGCAGCACTGTTCTAAGCACGGGGTGGGATACAAGGTTGTCCCACGTGGGGTTCACAGTCTTAATCCCCATTTTATGAATGAGGTAACTGAGGCTCAGAGAAGTTAAGTGACTTGCCCAAGGTCACACAGAGTACATGTGGCAGAGTCGGAATTAGAACCCATGACCTCTGACTCCCAAGACCGTGCTCTTTCCACGGAGCCACACTGCTTCTCTACAATTATACTTCAAGGATCATACCAGTGTCCAAGGACAAAATAAAGGTTTCACCCAAGTTTCTGGAACTGTTAAGATTGGGATAGCACGTATAGAGGTAGCAGGCTTACTTTTACCTAGTTCTGCTCATCTGTGTTGCTATTTTGATGAATTCTTTTTATTTCCTGATTGTTCTTTTCTTCCCTCATTTTTGATTTCAGGTAGTTACTCCAGATGGTCGAGGGAAATGTAAAGGCAAATGGGGTTTGCTGAAGAATATTCAAAATGTTCTCTACAGACATTTCTGATCTCTCCACAAACAAGAAAACAATTTTTAAAAGATGCCTGGCCAAAAAAAAAAAATACTGAGTTCAGTTTGTTTTGGGAAATAAGCAAAATAAGTAATGCAGGCAAACGTTAGCATTGCTGATGTTGTTAGAAATTGGGGAATTATTAGCCCAGTAAATTTGGGGAAGAGGAAGGAAGATGAGTAAGGGGTGTGGAGCTATCTTTAGAGTCTTTATGATAAGTACCTTAACTCACAGGCTCTAAAATCCAAAGCTTGGAAGTCTATTTTCAAAGCTCATCTCAAACTGTCTTCTGTTGCACCCCGTGTTCTTCTCAATGAGTGGACAAGGGAAAGAATATAGGAAGATTTTTGATTGATTGATTGACTGGAAGATTTGTGGGAAGGGTGGATGGGTTTGTGAATGTGTTACCTTCCTGAGCACTTATCAGTCAGTAGCATTAACTGAACACTTATTGTGTGTTAGAGCACCGTACTAAGCACTTGGGAGAATACAATATAACAGACATTCCCTACTCACAACGAGATTACAGTCTAGAGGGGCTGCATATAGGTTTGCTCTTCTAGACTGTGAGCCCGTTGTTGGGTAGGGACTGTCTCTATATATCGCCAACTTGTACTTCCCAAGCGCTTAGGCCAGTGCTCTGCACACAGTAAGCACTCAATAAATATGACTGAATAAATGAATGAATAATTGTCCCCTCCATTAAAGTGTACAATTCTTGCAGGCCAGAAATTTGTTCAAGTGCCTAGTACAGTATGAGGCTCCGAGTGGTTGCTCAATAAATGTTAATAAATGTTATTACTACTGTTACTACTACTACTACTACTGTGGCTACAAATACAATTTTGAAGGTTTTTGTGAGCTCTGAATAATTAACCATTCGGGTGATTCCCTATTATACTCAACTGTGGCATTTTGTGGGATAATTTAAGTGATTAGGTGGCCCAGAATGGCTAAGGTGGTAGTTGAGGAGATGAAAGGTGGGGAGATCAACAGTTGTTCTGGAAGTTCTCCTGGATAAGAAATGATTTCTTTAGACTGTAAGCTTGTTGTGGACAGGGAATGTGTCTATTAAATATGCTGTTATAATTGTACTCTTCCAAGCATGCAGTAGCATGCTCTACACATGGTAAAAGCTCATCAATTTGAGCTTGATTGATTTGATTGATTAATCGACCTCAGAAGGGCTATGAAGATGAGGAGTTTGTTGGTCAGGAAGGTGGGGGGATCGTGTTGTATGTGAGCAATAGGTCAGTTCAGGAGAGAGAGAAAGAGGCACAGAGAGTAGGCTAGGTGGAGAGGGTCAGAGAGTGCACAAGCATAGAGAAGTAGCGTGGCTCAGTGGAAAGAGCATGAGCTTTGGATTCAGAGGCATCCACCAAGCTAGCTCTCTTCCTCCCTTCAAGGCCCTACTGAGAGCTCACCTCCTCCAGGAGGCCTTCCCAGACTGAGCCCCTTCCTTCCTATCCCCCTCGTCCCCCTCTCCATCCCCCCACATCTTACCTCCTTCCCTTCGCCACAGCACCTGTATAGATGTATATATGTTTGTACATATTTGTTACTCTATTTATTTATTTATTTATTTTACTTGTACATATCTATTCTATTTATTTTATTTTGTTAGTATGTTTGGTTTTGTTCTCTGTCTCCCCCTTTTAGACTGTGAGCCCACTGTTGGGTAGGGACTGTTTCTATATGTTGCCAACTTGTACTTCCCAAGCGCTTAGTACAGTGTTCTGCACACAGTAAGCACTCAATAAATATGATTGATGATGATGATGATGATAAGTTCAAATCTTGGCTCTGACAATTGCCAGCTGTATGACTTTGGGCAAATCACTTAACCTCTCTGTTCCTCAGTTACCTTATCTGTAAATGGCGTTAAGACTGTGAGCCCCCCGTGGGACAACCTGATCACCTTGTAACCTCCCCAGCCCTTAGAACAGTGCTTTGCACATAATAAGTGCTTAATAAATACTATCCTTATTATTATTAAGGATATGTGATGACAGATGAGGGTGGGTAGATAGGAGGGAGACAGAGCTGATTGAGTGCTTTAAAGCCTGGGGTTAGGAGTTTATTTTTGTTGTGCAGGAGAATAGGCAACCATTGGAAGTTTTCATGATCCCTCAAAAAGATTCATAATAATAATAATGGTATCTGTTGAGTGCTTACTATGTGCCAAGCACTGGGGTAGATATAATAATAATGATGGCATGTGTTAAGCGCTTACTATGTGCAAAGCACTGCTCTAAGTGCTGAGGAGGATACAAGGTGATCAGATTGTCCCCCGTGGGGCTCATAGTCTTCATCCCCATTTTACAGAGGAGGTAGCTGAGGCACAGAGAAGTGAAGTGACTCGCCCAAAGTCACACAGCTGACAGTTGGCAGAATCAGGATTTGAACCCATGACCTCTGACTCCCAAGCCCGTGCTCTTTCCATTGAGCCACGCTGCTTCTCTATGAGATATGAGGTAATTGGGTTGGACACAGTCCCTGTCACACAAGGCTCACACTCTTAATCCCCGTTTTATAGATGAGATGAATGAGGCACAGAGGAGTTAGGTGACTTGCTCAAGGCCACACTGCAGACTTGCGGCAGAGCCAGGATTAGAACCCAGGTCCTTCTGACTCCCAAGCCTGTGCTGTATCCACTATGCAACACTGGAATTATGTTGTGTTTCTAAATCAGAAACTTTATCAATTAGGTAGCAGGACATAGTGAATTTATAGCAAGTGTTTATGCTTCAGTTACTTTATGTTCCCCAGAAACAGTGAATTTTAATCAGTTACAAATTGATGATGCTGTGTGGTCTCCCAATAGGAAGAGGAAGATTCTTTCTTTATTTTTTCAGATGAGTCCCTGTCCTGAGACTTCAAGACTGACAGCCCGTGCGGTGGATTTGAGTGTTTCTGATTTCTGAAATAGTACCACCATTCAAACAGCTTGAACAGACTTTAGGAGCAGAACTCAAGTAATAGTGGAACGAGCATGGGCTTGGGAGTCAGAGGTAATGGGTTCTAATCCTGGTTCCGCCACTGAGTCCAGCAGTTTGGGATCTTTCTGTTTCATTTTGCTTGACTTTGGGGGAGATTGAAGCATTAGGACTTAAAAAAACCCAGAACAGGTATCCCCTTTCTCTAGCCTCATCTTGATTTCCACTGTTACTTTTAGGAATGCAAATTTGGATAAACTGCAGATTCATTCATTCACATTTATTGAGCGCTTACTTTGTGCAGAGCCCTGTACTAAGTGCTTGGGAAGTACAAGTTGGCAACATATAGAGATGGTCCTTCCCCAACAACGGGCTCACAGTCTAGCAGGGGGAGACAGACAACAAAACAAAACATGTGGATGAGTGTCACGTCATGAAAACAAACAGAATTAAAGCTAAATGCACATCATTAACAAAATAAATAGAACAGTAAATATGTACAAGTAAAATAGAGTAATAAATCTGTACAAACATATATACAGGTGTTGTGGGGAGGGGAAGGAGGTAGGGCGGGGTGATGGGGAGGAGGAGAGGATAAGGGGGGTCAGTCTGGGAAGGCCTCTTGGTGGAGGTGACCTCTCAGTAGGGCTTTGAAGGGAGGAAGAGAGCTAGCTTGGCAGATGTGTGGAGGGAGGCCATTCCAGGCCAGGGGGAGGACGTGGGTCGGTGGTCGATGGCGGGACAGGCGACAATGAGGTACAGTGAGGAGATTAGCGGCAGAGGAGCTGAAGGTGCAGGCTGGGCTGGAGAAGGAGAAAAGGGAGGTTAGGTAGGAGGGGGCGAGGTGATGGACAGCCTTGAAGCCGAGAGTGAGGAGTTTTTGCGTGACTCGTAGGTTGAGGATATGGGCAGTAGTAGTCTGATGTGAAGAAAGGGAGAGAAAATATAGCTAAGCTATGCTGGATTTCTTCTTTTAGCTGCTTGTATAAGAAAGGAAACCCTAAGTGAATAAATGAATAAGCCCTGCCAGAAATTAATTTAGTTGGATATTTATATCACTATATTTCTCAAGGCAAAGAATAGAACAAAAATCCAAGAAGACCTCTTAAGTGTCTTTAAGCTCCCTGAGCCAGAAATTAAAACAGAGAGACTGTGGAATCATTTTGCAGAGTAGTGTGGAACCAAAGTCATCTGTTTAGATAACCAGCCCTTATTTAATCTAGCCACACTGTAGAAAGTGAAAGCAAGAGTATTGGGATAATAAAACAGTGCTCAGTGCTTAGAACAGTGCTCAGCGCTTAGAACAGTGCTTTGCACATAGTAAGCACTTAACAAATGCCATCATTATTATAAATGAACCCTCATTTCATTCAGGGAATCCTTCATCCCTTGAGGTCTTCAAAATAACCACCTGACCCAAACTGTATCTTGAGTTTAGGTCTCCCCTCCAACAGGTAAGGATTCCCTTCTGACATCATGGGGGATAATAATAATAATGGCATTTGTTAAGCGCTTACTATGTACAGAGCACTGTTCTAAGTGCTGAGCACTAAGTGCTGAACCCCCATTCCTGCTACCTCTCTTTCACCTCCTAATAATAATAATAATAATAATGGTATTTGTTAAGCGCTTACTATGTTCAAAGCTCTGTTCTAAGCGCTGGGGTAGATACAAGGTAATCAGGTTGTCCCGTGTGGGGCTCACAGTCTTAGCCCACATTTTACAGATGAGGTAACTGAGACACAGAGAAGTTAAGTGACTTGCCCAAAGTCACACAGCTGACAAGTGGCAGAGTCATGATTCGAACCCATGACCTCTGACTCCAAAGTCCAGGCTCTTTCCACTAAGCCACGCTCCTAGTGCCTGTTTGGAGCAGAAGATGTCCTTGGAGCTATGTGGCAGAGGAGTTTGGAGGTGCAGAAGCCAAACGTCATATCAGAGGAAGGTTTGGATTTGTCTAGGAGACATCTGCACTTCAATTTGTGCTCTACTCATCATGAGCATGAAGCAGCATGGCCTAGTAGAAAGAACTTGGTCCTGGACCTAGGAGTCGGAGGACCTGGGTTTTATTCTCATCTCTGCCACTTATCCACAGTGTGACCTTGGGCATGTTGCTTAACTTCTCTGGGCCTCAGTTCCCTCATCGACAAAATGGGGATTCAATACCTTTTCTCCCTCCTACTTAAAGGGAGAGCCCCACCTGGGACTTCATGGTCATTGAGAAGCATTGAGATTGAAGCACTGAGATCATTGAGATTGAGAAGCAGTGTGGCTCAGTGGAAAGAGCACGGGCTTTGGAATCAGAGGTCATGGGTTTGAATCCCAGCTCTGCCAATTGTCAGCTGTGTGACTTTGGGCAAGTCACTTCACTTCTCTGTGCCTCAGTTACCTCATCTGTAAAATGGGGATTAAGACTGTGAGCCCCCCGTGGGACAACCTGATTACCTTGTAACCTCCCCAGTGCTTAGAACAGTGCTTTGTACATAGTAAGTGCTTAATAAATGCCATTATTATTATTATTAATATTCTCTGGGTCTCAGTTACCTCATCTGTAAAATGGGGATTGAGACTGTGAGCCCCCTGTGGGACAACCTGATCACCTTGTAACCTCCCCAGTGCTTAGAATTGTGTTTTGCACATAGTAAGTGCTAATAAATGCCATCATCATTATTATTATTGTCATGTATCTACCCCAGTGCTTAGTATGGTACTTTGTGCAAAGTAAGCACTTAACAAATGTCATTTTTATTATTAGTGTTATTATTATTACTGTTATTATTTTTATCTCCTTAAGACCAGGAATACCAAAGAGAGGGTGGTGATGTTATCACTGAGATGGGAAAGTAAGGAAGAGTAGGTTTAAAGAAAAAGATGAGTCTGCTGCAGACACGTTGAGCTTGAGAGGTTGGCAGGCTGATCTGGGGAAACACTCTGGAGGCAGGAGGAGATGCTGAATTGCAATCGATCAATCAGTGGCATTTATTGAGTGCTTACTCTGTGAAGATGTGGGAAAGAATACACAGGTAGGAATAGATTGTTATAGGCACTTGGGAGTCGACAATACAACAGAGTTGGTAGACATGTTCCCTGCCCACAAGGGAGCTTACAGTCTAGAGAAGGAGATGTGTTTATAAGTGTTGTAGGGCTGAGGGGTGGAGGCAATACTACCAAGTGTCCAAAGGGTACAGATCCAACCGCAGAGAAGAAGTAAGGGTTAAATAGATAGATCTGAAAATTAACTACTTAAAGATGGAGGCTAGAGCCACATGAGTGAATGAGTTCATTTAACGAGTGAGTGTAGAGTGAAAATAGTAGGGGACTCAGAATTGAACTCTGGGGATGGTCACACTCTTGTCTTGGGCTGCCAAGTCGTCTCCTACCCTTAGCAACTCCATGGACACATCTTTACCAGAATGCCCCACCTCCGTCTGGATTCGTTCTGATAGTGTATCCATAGAATTTTCTTAGTAAAAATATGGAAGTGGTATACCATTGCCTTCTTCTGCACAGTAAACTTGAGCCTCTGCCCTCCACTGTTTCCCATGCTGCTACTGAAAAGCACAGGTGGTTTTTTTCTCATAGCAGATTGCCTTCCACTCTCTAGCCACTGCCCAAGGTAGGAATGGAATGGGTAGGCCTCTGCTTGACTTTCTTTCCTCTAGCCGTGACTGTACTGGTAGAGTACTGGAAACTCTCCAGGTGCCATCCTGAGAGGGTATGGCCATAGTACAAGGAAGAGAAGCCAAGGAGGAGCCTGTAAATGTAACTGAAAAGGAGCCATCAGAGGCAGGAGGAGAACTGCCTCTGTCTCCCCCTTCTAGACTGTGAGCCCACTGCTGGGTAGGGACCGTCTCTATATGTTGCCAACTTGTACTTCCCAAGCGCTTGGTAAAGTGCTCTGCATACAGTAAGCACTCAATAAATATGACTGAATGAATTAATGAACCAGGTTAATATTTTGCTAATAGTATTTTGAGGAGGAGGGTGGGATCCACAGTGTCAAAAGTAGCTGAGAGGTCCAGAAGGATCAGGAAAGAGCAGAGCCCTTTGGACTTGGCTACAGAGAGGTCACTGCTGTCCTTTCATTCAATTCATTCAATCATATTTATTGCACACTTTGGAGTGTGTTATCTGAGTGGAAGCCAGATTGCTGGGGATTGAGAAGTGAGTTGGTGGAGAGGAAATGAAGTCAGTAGGTGTATATATATATATATAGCTTATTCTAGATATATGAATAGGAATGGAACAGGGCATGGGGTAAAAGTTGAAGGAGATGGGGGGAAATCGAGCAACTGTTTTTGCTTTTTGTTTTTTAATGGGGAAAATCAGTCTGTCTGAATGTACAGGGGAAGGAGCCATTGGAGATTGGCAGAGCTGGCAGTCATGATAATTTGTCACTGCGAATTGGACCTGGCTGTCAGACTAAACCTGAAAGACTGAAGAAAAAAAAATGTAATGAAACTTTAAATAACCTAATTTTCAGCATCTATAATGGTCTTTTCATATGTGTCTGTACTTCTCTTAAATTCCAAAAAATCAAGACGAGTTTTCCCAAAAGAGCAAAAATCTAAGTTAGAAGAGAGAAGCAAAAGGCAATTCTAAAATCATCAGTGAAAAGGTCAATTTAGGAAAGAATCTAAAATTTACATATTGGCATTTTAAAAAGAGTGAAAGATTTCTGGCCATATGTCCCAGGAATCCATAAAATGAAATTGATATTTGAAATATCTCTTAGGCAGAGTCCTGAACACCACTTTCCATTGCTAAGATATATTTTAGATCCAATGCCAAGGCAGGAGATTAGCATTAGCAGTTTGAAATCCCCGAAGAATTTATAGAATCTTTGAGAGTACGACTCGGCAGAGAAATCACTGAAATCTATCCAAAAAATTGATGCATTTGTGGAACTGTAACAGACAGGCAATATTTTCTTACAAAAAGTCTCAGAAAACATTGAATATATATATATATATGATATATAATCTACATATATACATGGAGTGTGTGTTTATGTGTGCACATATGCAAAGATGCATACAGTGATTCAGTTTTCACTTCCCACTCATTCACTGACTTCTTTCTCACTCAATCACACACTATAGAACACTATACTAAGTGGTTGGGAGAGTACAATACAACAGTGTTGGTAGACTTTTTCCCTGCCCACAAGGATTTTACAGTCTAGAGGGGGAGATAGATACAAAAATAAATTACTGATTTGTACGTAAATGCAGTGGGACTGAAGGTGGAGTGAATATCAAATGCTCAAAGGATGCAGTTCCCAGGGAACAAGCAATGCAGAAGAGAGGTGGGGTAGAGGAAATGAGGGCTTAGCTGGGGAAGGCCTCTCAGAGGAGATGTTACTATTGTAATAATAAAAATAATAATAATGATAGCATTTATTAAGCACTTACTATGTGCAAAGCACTGTTCTGTGCGCTGGGGAGGTTACAAGGTGATCAGGTTGCCCCACAGGGGGCTCACAGTCAATCCCCATTTTACAGATGAGGTAACTGAGGCGCAGAAAAGTTAAGTGACTTGCCCAAAGTCACACAGCTGACAGTTGGCAGAGCTGGGATTTGAACCCATGACCTCTGGCTCCAGAGCCCGTGTTCTTTCCAATGAGTCACGAAGCCTTTGAAGGTCAGTCTCATAGGAGCAATTTAAAGTCATTTAAACACACCCCATCATAAATGCAACAGAAAACTACAGTTCTTGAATGAAGGTGCTGACAAGTCTTAACCCTGCTCATATATATAAGTCCTTAGCAAACACATTTTTATTATTATTATTGTTAATATTACTGTCACTGAATACGTATTCATTCATTCAATCGTATTCATTGAGCGCTTACTGTGTGCAGAACACTGTACTAAGCGCTTGGGTAGTACAAGTTGGCAACATATAGAGATGGTCCCTACCCAACAGTGGGCTCATAGTCTAGAAGACTGTATACTAATTGGCTCTTGTATTTGCATTACTGTCACTGAATACGTATACTGATTAGTTGTGCTGAGTTCCACCTAGGAAATCAGCAGCCTTAGCAACAAGCAATCACCAACCAGCACCCGTAGTCCTGGGGCCCCAAATTATCAGCAAACCCTAACAGCAATAAATTGCTGGCCTTAGCCCTCAGCCTTGAGACCCCAAATTGTCAGCTAACCCTAATAGCAATAAATTACTGGCCGCAGCCCATAGCCTTGAAACCCAACACCTACGCTTGCTGAAGACTTCTTCAGCCACAGAGTGTCCGCCGGATGAACCAAAGCCAATAATGAAGGAGCTTGGTGTATAATGAGAGGTTAATGAAGACAACAAACAACAGGGCAGCACTTCATGTGCCAATCCAGCACACGAACAAATAGGACTTGAGGGATTTGGTGCTGTGTCACCCAGGGAAGTGGGACCAGCAGGAAATCTAAGGATGGGCTCATCCCCAATTCTTTGTCTTTGGCTACCAAACAGCCACTGACCTTTTGTTGCAACAAAATGAATAAAAGGCTGGCCTAACCTGACTCATTACTTGGAATATTTTCCCACAGTGGTTTCCCAATTACTCTTCTGATTACACTGCTTCCAAATATTGGATAAGCCTTACGGGTCATGAAACTGGGAAAAGTCAGCATGGAGCTATGACATGTAAGCAATACATTGATTGAAAAATACCTTGTTCAGGAGTTGAAGGTTAAATCATACAGGTGTAAGAATGTAGGGACGATCTCTATATGTTGCCAACTTGTACTTCCCAAGCGCTTAGTACAGTGCTCTGCACACAGTAAGCGCTCAATAAATGTGATTGAATGAATGAATGAATGAGTTCTAGCAACTCAGAATGCCACTAGTGTGTTTTTTACATGCAAAATTCCTTTCAAGTTAGTGGGCCTCTGTGGATTGGACACACATCGAGTGTAGAGCCGAATGGGAACGTGGTGCAATGTCGTGGGTGTGCTTTGAGGGACTCTGGCCCTCTCTGGCAGAAAATTTCTCACTTTCCTCTAAAATAGGGATAAGTAAACTGTGGGGGTGGTGAATCTTCTCAAGTCAGCCACACAATTCAATCTGGCTTCTAAGGAGCCACTTCCATATTGCATGGAATCTGCATACTGCATGGAGAAGCAGCATGGCTCAGTGGAAAGAGACCAGGCTTTGGAGTCAGAGGTCATGGGTTCAAATCCCAGCTTTGTGCCTTTGGACAAGTCACAACTTCTCTGTGCCTCAGTTACCTCATCTGCAAAATGGGAATAAAAACTGTGAGACCCCGTGGGGACAACCTGATCACCTTGTAACCTCCCCAGCACTTAGAACAGTGCTCTGTACAAAGTAAGCACTTAACAAATAACATTATTATTATTATTATTATTATTATTATTATTATTATTTTCATTATACCCTTAGAAGCCTGACAGGGAATGAGTGGCCAGTCAAGGGATAATGAGTAAGTCCTGGTATGATCCAAGCCAGGGTGATGCAGCTGGGATTAGACTTGGTTGTCCTACCATGGTCTAAACATCTCCCCTTTCCCCAAATGACACCTAGTTGTATCTTGCCTACTGCAATAGATGTCCCTAAAAGGGCAAAGGGAAGAAAAATAGGGAGTATGTTTTTATATTTCCTTAAGACAGGACCATTGGTTAATGGAGGGGAAAATGGTTGCTTCCCTGAAACGGACATGTAATAATAAGAATAATAGCAATGGTAGTAATAATTGTGGTATTGGTTAAGTGCTTATTATGAGTCAAATGCTGTTCTGCAATCTGGAGTAGATGCAAGGCAATCATTCTGACGATTTTGACACCTGTCTACATATTTTGTTTTGTTGTCTGTCTCCCCCTTCTAGACTGTGAGCCCGTTTTTGGGTAGGGACCATCTCTATATGTTGCTGACTCGTACTTCCCAAGTGCTTAGTACAGTGCTCTGCACACAATAAGTGCTCAGTAAATACGATGGAATGAATGAATGAATGAATGTCAGACACAGTCCATGCCCCACAAAGGGCTCACGTCCTAGGAGGGTGAAAAAGGATTGAATCCTCATTTTACGAATGGGGAAACTGAGGCACAGAGGAATTAAGTGATTTGCCCAAGGTGGAGACGGGATTACAACTCATGTCCTCTGTCTCCAAGGCTTCTGCTCTTTCTAATAGATCACCCTGTTCCTCTAGGATATTAGGATATAAATCTATAGATGTATAATCCAATGTAAGTTAAATGGGTTTATACAGGGTTTACTTCTTCCCCAGAGTCTTTGGCGAAGGGCTAGCAAAAGCATTTTTCAATCACCGGTATTTATTAAGCAGAGTTCCATAATAAGCCCTTGGAATTGTGCAATAGCTTTAGTAGACATGATCTCTGTCCTCAAGCAGTTTTCAATTTAGCCAGGGAGATAGGAAATAATATAATTTACAGCTGGGAGGGACATGGAAAATGGGGTATGTGCTTGAGTTACGGTTTAATAATAAGGTATGGAAGATAAGTACAAAAGTGTTATGGGAAGTTGCGAGTATTTAAGTGCTTTTCCTGGGCCAGAGGAGAGAAGACTTCACCACGACTCCCTTTGATTTTTCAGTAGAGCTAGGTTTAGGCATGGCTATGGTTAGAAATAGTGATTCCCTGCAAAATCCTCCCTTAAATATACGGATGTGGGCAAAGGAAAGACCTCATGTACCTTCAGGGGCAGGGACACAGAAACGTATCCTCAAAAATCCCCCTTTCAATCCATCGAACCAAAACCTATTCTTATTTTTAAAACTATCCTAAAAACACCTATTCAACAAAGCAGCCCATTGTTGGGTAGGGACCGTCTCTATATGTTGCCGACATATACTTCCCAAGTGCTCAGTACAGTGCTCTGCACACAGTAAGCGCTCAATAAATACAATTGAATGAATTAATTCCTTGGCTAATTTATATGGATATTGGTGTATTTATTTCTTTAGCTATTCTTTTTTAAGTGGCATTTGTTACCAGTGGCATATATTTTGAATGTTTTTTTTCTTGCTCTCATTAAGTGTGTGTGTACTTATATGAACATATCTGTGCCTGCTTGACTCCCTGCGAGATTGTAAATCACCTTGAGGAGGTGATGTACTACTATTTATTGATTGCACACTGGGTGCAATGCACTGTATAAGCATTTGGGAAGTAAAAAATAAGTAACGCATTCCCTGTCCACGGGGAGTTTATCCTCTCAGACATAAAGGTAATTACAGACAGAGAAAATGAAATATATAATTAAAGGAACCAATGAATAAATGCATATAAAGTGCTGTGAATGACTGTGAGTCATTTCCTAAGAGCTAGAAGGGGCTGTTGGGTCCCTTTGTCTTAGGATATTGGGATTCAATTGAGGAAACAGTGTTGGGGGATGTGAGATTTTCAGGAGGGCTTTGAATATGAGGAGGATTGAAGTCAGAGGGAAGACGTTCTGTCAGGTAAAAAGCTTAAAAGAGGGGAAGGAGACAAAAGAAGCCCCATATGGGACAACCTGATCACCTTGTAAATTCCCCAGCACTTAGAACAGTGCTGTGCACATAGTAAGTGCTTAATAAATGCCATAAAAAAAAAGCACAGTTAGAAGGTAACTTAGGAGGGCCTGGGCCAGAGCTTATTTGATCACCAAAAGGGAGCCCTTCCACAGTCCCCAGGTATCTTTCCATTTCAATCTATCAACGAATCAATCAGTCAATCACTGGTATCTATTGAGTGTTTACTATGTGCAAACTACTTCCCTAAGCGCTTAGGAGAGTACAATATAACAGAGTTGGGAGACACATTCCCTGCCCACAGGGGACTTACACTTTAGAGGGAGAGACAGACATTAATATCAATAAATAATTTCACCCTGCACCCAAGTCTGGCTTGGGTTCAACACCACTACACTGACTTGAGCAGGCAGAGCAGAGAGAAATCCTTTGCCCTGCCCGGGGATGGGGTTTTGTGGGAGTTTTCTCATCACTTTGCCTCCTGAGGGTGGCCAGCCTGTCTGATATCCTAGTTGCTGATCTATTCTCAAACTCATTTCAAGGCAGGGGACTCGGATTCCAGGGGCTTTATCAGAGAGGCCAAGCAAGATACATAACAACTATTTAAAAAATAAAAGAGAACACACACACACACACACACACACACACACACACACACATACTTAAAACTGCCTAAGTAAACACTGCAAGATCAAGGAAGTACAAGCCTCCAGTTTACAGGTAGTTGTTTGAAGTTCACTGGACCATCAATCATTCCAAGGTTTGAGGCCTCTTTTTCATGTTTCTCTGACAGTCCACTTTCTTTCTAAGACCCTGAGAAAGGTCATTCACATATGCAGGGCCCATGAACTGTGACAGGGAAGAACAGATGAGTATAGTAAGGCCTTCATGTTGGTTTCTTAATTCTTCTTCTTCTTCTTCTTCTTCTTATTATTATTATTATTAATTATTATGGCATTTGTTAAGTGCTTTCTATGTGCCAGGCACTGTACTAAGTGCTGGGGTGGGTACAAGTAAACTGGGTTGGACACAGTCCTTGTCCCACATAGGCTCACAATCTCGATCCCCATTTTACAGACAAAGTAACTTGCCCAAGGCCACACAGCAGACAAGTGGCAGAGACGGTTTTAGAACCCATGACCTTCCGACTCGCAAGCCGGTGTTCTATCCACTACACCATGCTGCTTCCGAGCTGCGAGAGGAGTCATAATAATAATTAAAACCTAAGACAGAATACTCTTTTGAAACTCTTTGAGAGAAAGGATAACATCTTTCACTTCTAATAATAGCAGTGATAATAGTGTTATTTGTTAAATGCTTACTGAAGCCCCAAGCATTGTACTCAGCTCTGGAATAGATACAAGATAATCAGGTTGGACACAGTCCTTGTCCATTGCGAGGCTCACATTCCTCTCCCCCTCGTCCCCCTCTCCATCCTCCCGTCTTACCTCCTTCCCTTCCCCACAGCACCTGTATATATGTATATATGGTTGTACATATTTATTACTCTATTTATCTATTTATTTATTTATTTTACTTGTACATTTCTATCCTACTTATTTTATTTTGTTGGTATGTTTGGTTCTGTTCTCTGTCTCCCCCTTTTAGACTGTGAGCCCACTGTTGGGTAGGGACTGTCTCTATGTGATGCCAATTTGTACTTCCCAAGCGCTTAGTACAGTGCTCTGCACATAGTAAGCGCTCAATAAATACGATTGATTGATTGATTGATTGAGAAGTACTGAATCCTATTTTACAGATGAACCTGAGGCACCAAGGAATGAAGGGAATTGCCCAAAGCCCCACAGCAGGCACATTGTAGAACCAGGATTAGAACCCAGATCCTCTGACTCCCAAGGTTGGGCTCTATCCATTAGGTCATGCTGCTTTCACTAAGCCATGATTGGTGCATGGCTAAATCGGAGCAGATCTGTCCTAATGGCTGAATTTTGCCCTCTCTCTTTTTATATCCCTACATTGATCCTTGGAGACTTCATTATCCACAGATGGCCCTGCCAACCCTTCCTCTGCCTGCTTTCTATCACTCCTCAACTCTGCTGACCCCCTGTCCCACCCAAGCTCTCCCACTTCCTACTTGGACACACACTTGATGTCACCTCTAATCACTGTACAATCTATAGCCTCACCAACTCTGAAATCCCTCTATCTGACCACAATCTCCCCAACTGCCTTTTCTGCCACACACTCCCTCCCCACATCTCTGTCCTGATCTCCCACAGAGACCTCTGATCTTTTGACCCCCTCCAACTTTCTCAACTCATCATGCCCCATTTAGCCTCCATACCTAAACTACCTCCCTTTGATGACCTATTTGATGGTCTCAACAACACCTTCTCTGCTGAACTCAGCTCATTCACTCCCCATCTCTTCATTGATCTTGTACCACTAACCCGCAGTCCACTTCCTTCACCCCTGTGCATGAGCCATAGAGTGCTGCTGGTGGAAATCTAGCTATTGGGCTTACCTCATCCACCTCAACCTCATCCTTGTGTGCCTTAACACTGCCCTCTCCTCTGCTTGGCAAGTGATTTCTCCATCCTTACTGACACCCGTGGTAACTGTCCTCAGCAGTTGTTCCACATGCTTAACTGTTAAACTCCCCCTTCAAAACCAATGCCTCTGGCCCCCCATCTCTTGCCCCTAATCAATCAATCAATCAATTGTATTTATTGAGCACTTACTCTGTGCAGAGCACTGTACTAAGCGCTTGGGTAGTACAAGTTGGCAACATAATGACCTGGTCATGTACTTACTGAGAAAGTTGAAACTATCAGGCATGATCTCTCTACATTTCCTCCTGCTCCTCTCCAGTCCCTCCCACCTCCTGCCCCTTCTTCAACTCTCCCATCTTTCCTAGCAGTATCTCAAGAGGAAATCTCCTTCCTTCTCACAAAATCCACCCCCTCCATCTGTGCATCCAACCCCATCCATTTGCACCTAATCAAAGTACTTGTCCCCTTCTTTCTTCCCTCCCTCAAAGCCATCTTCAACTGTTTGCTCTCCAGTAGCTTTTTCCCTACTCTTTCAAGCATGCTCATGCCTCTCATCCTAAAAGAGCCCTCTCTTGACCCCACAACTCCCTGCAAACTCTCCTTGACCCCTTCCAATATGGGTTACATCCCCTTCATCCCACTGGAACTGCCCTCTCAAAGGTCATGAATGATCTCCTTCTTTCCAAACCCAACAGCCACTAGTCCTATTCAACTTCTCAGCTGCCTTTGACACTGTAGACCTCCACCTTCTCCTGGAAACATTATCCAACCTTGATTTCACTGACACAGTCTTCTCCTGATTCTCTTCCTAACTCTCTAG
The DNA here is from genome assembly GCF_015852505.1 of Tachyglossus aculeatus. NCBI lineage: Eukaryota > Metazoa > Chordata > Mammalia > Monotremata > Tachyglossidae > Tachyglossus > Tachyglossus aculeatus. Next base: position 87,104,188 of record NC_052066.1, read on the forward strand.
GCACTTATTCTCAACCTCTTTTGTTAACTCCACGTCTGTCTCTCAACTACTGTGAGAGTCCCTCTAGGTTCAATTCTGGGTCTCCATCCACAACCACTCTTTTAGAGAAGTCATCCATTCCCATGGCTTCAATTACCACCTCTGTGCAAATGATTCCCAAATGCATGCCCCCATCTTCTCTCCCTCTCTGCAGCCTCGAATTTCCTCTTGCCTTCAGAATATCTCTACTTGGATGTCTGGCCATCACCTCAACCTTAATAGAACCAAAATAGGACTCTTGTTCTTCCCACCCAAACCTTGTCTTCCTCCCTGCCCTGACACGACTTTCTCATCACTGTGGACAGCACCACCATCCTTCCTGTCTCACAAGCCCACAATCATGGCTCAGTGGAAAGAGCACGGGCTCTGGAGTCAGAGGTCATGGGTTCAAATCCCAGCTCTGCCAATTGTCAGCTGTGTGACTTTAGGCAAGTCACTTAACTTCTCTGGGCCTCAGTTACCTCATCTGTAAAATGGGGATTAAGACTGTGAGCCCCCTGTGGGACAACCTGATTACCTTGTAACCCCCTCAGTGCTTAGAACAGTACTTTGCACATAGAAAGTGCTTAATAAATGCCATCATCATTATTATTACCCTTGGTTCCTCTCTCTCATCCATTCTACACAGTTAATCTATCACTAAATGTTGTTTATTCAAACATTCACAACATTGCTAAAATCAGTCTTTTCTTTTCCATCCAAACTGCTACCTCAATCCAAGCATTTACCCTATCCCACCTTGATTACTGTATCAGCCTTCTTGTTGACCTCCCTCCCTCCTTTCTCTCCCCACTCCAGTTCATACTTCACTCTGCTGCCCAGATCGTTTTTCTACAACAACATTTGCTCCATCTTTCCCCACTTCTCAATAACCTCCAGTGTGTGCGCATCCACCTCCTCATTTCAAACAGAAACTCCTCACCATTGGCTTTAAAGCACTCAATCACCTTGACCCTCAAAGCTTACCTCACTATTCTCCTACTACAACTCAGCCCGCACACTTTAGTCCTCTAATGCCAACCTACTCACTGTAACTTGATCTCATCTATCTTGCCACCGACTTCTTGTCCAAATCCTGCGTTTGGCCTGAAACACCCTCTGTCTTCCTATGCAACAGATCATTACTCTCCCCACCTTCAAAGCCTTACTGAAGCCACATCTCCTCCAAGAGGCCTTCTCTGACTAAGCCCTCATTTCTGTTTCTCCCACTCCCTTCTCTGTCACCCTGACTTGCTCCCTTTATTCATTCAATCGCATTTATTGAGCGCTTACTGTGTGCAGAGCACTGTACTAAGCACTTGGAAAGTACAATTCGGCAACAGAGACAATCCCTACCCAACAACGGGCTCACAGTCCAAAAAGGGGAGACAGACAACCAAACAAGTAGGCAGGCATCAACAGCATCAAAATAGATAAATAGAATAACAGATAAGTACACATCATTAATAAAACAAATATTCACCACCCACCCCTCCAGCTCCATGGCACTTTTGTAAATATCCCCTTTTCCTCTGCTCCCCCTCCCCTTCCCATCACCCCGCCTCATTCCCTTTGCTCTACCCCCTCCCCACCCCATAGCACTTGTGTACATATTTATAATTATGATTCTATTTATTTTTATTAATCATGTGTACATATATAATTCTATTTATTTGTATTGATGCTTGTTTACTTGTTTTGATGTGTATATATCTATAATTCTATTTATTTATACTGATGCTATTGATGCCTGTTTACTTGTTTTGATGTCTGTCTCCTCCCTTCTAGACTGTGAGCCCATTGTGGACAGGGATTGTCTCTATTTGTTGCTGAATTGTACTTTCCAAGTGCTTAGTGCAGTGCTCTGCACACAGTAAGTGCTCAATAAATATGATTGAAAGAATGAATTGATTAGTAATTTCTTTATTTATATTAATGTCTGCCTCCCCCTCTAGACTGTAAGCTTGTTGTGGGTGGTGAATTTGTTTTACTGTTATAGTGTACTCGCCAAAGTGCTCCCCTGTCTCCCATTTGATAAACTGGAGCAGATATTACTGTGTCAAATTATGTCATATGACTGGCAAATGTAGATTAGAGGGGATATGGTTCATTAAGACAAGGTTTATTAGCAGGTCTGTAAATCAACAGATTTACATATAGGGGCATTCAGACTTAACCATAATCCAACTAAATGTCTTATACAAATCATACTCCTTCCCCTCATTCTCTATTTCTGTGTTTGTCTCTGGGCCTATCCATAACCTTGTACAAGTCAGATGGGGACCGTATTTGAGAAACAGGTTGTTATTGTAACTACCCCAGCATTTAGCATAGTGCTCAGTACATAGTAAGTGCTTAACAGATACCACAAATACACACTTTTGTGGGTCTACTTTGCCAAAGTTTATATATACTTTAAGTTCTATATATTTTGGATGTTCAGGTTTGTCTCTCTACCCCATAAGGTTAAGAATTGTGTAGTTGACTAGCCTCTATTTAGATCATTTAGATAAGGCCTACTTCATAATGAAATAAGATCCATCCCTTACAAGTAGACATAGCACATCTAGAAAGCAAATGGAATCCTGTAACACATTACTAGTTCGAAGACATCACCTTTCTCCGGCTGGGATTTAAAACCCAAAATGTTTCCAAAGGAAGCCTCTGCCTCCTGTGAACCCTGATGATTCTCCTTTTGCCCTTCCGTAAGCCTCCCCTGGTATTTTGTGCTCCTCTATTGCAATGTGAGCTGCTAATCCTCTCTAGACTGTAAGCTCATTGTGGGCAGGGATGTATCTACCAACTCTGTTATATTATACTCTCCCAGTATTTTACAGTGTTCTGCACATAGTAAGGTCTCAATAAATACCATTGATTGAGAAATGGAAGAAAGGATAGCTCTGGACAAACTAGCATTACAACTGGAAAAATAGCTCATGTTCCCTTACTGAAAGTGGGATACCTCTTTCTCTTTCCCCTGACCAAATGTCCTATGCAAACAGAGCTGCTCGGGTACTTCATCACTGCTAAATCAACAGCATTACTTGAAGGGTGGATGGGCTGAAATAAGAGTTCTAAACAGTACTGACCTCAGCAACCTCAAAACCGTCTCACCAAAAGACTGAACCTTCTGAACGTTAATCTTGCAGTGTTGTAATGACATTGTTGGAAGTAATGCAGGTGGCAAGGTCATTCCCATGATGGCCTTTTCCTCCATATTTACAAAGATAGGCCCTCAGCATCATTCATACATTCATTCATTCAATTGTATTTACTGAGTGTTTACTGTGAACCTGTGAACACATACACACATGACCATGCATTCTCTGACTGAGAACCATCTTCACATCAGACCCGAGCAAGCAGCATTCGTTGACTTTTCATTCATTCATTCATTCACTCAATCATATTTATTGAGCGCTTACTGTGTGCAGAGCACTGTACGAAGCACTTGGGAAATGCAAGTCGGCAACATATAGAGACGGTACCTACCCAACAACAGGCTCACGGTCTAGAATGGGGAGACAGACAACAAAACATGTAGACAGGTGTCAAAATCATCAGAACAAATAGAATTAAAGCTATATGCACTTCATTAACAAAACGAATAGTAAATATGTACAGGTAAAATAAATAGAGTAATAAATCTGTACATATATATATATATGTATATAGGTGCTGTGGGGAGGGGAAGGAGGTCAGAGGGGATGGGGAGGAGGAGAGGAAAAAGGAGGCTCAGTCTGGGAAGGCCTCTTGAGGGAGGTGAGCTCTCAATAGGGCTTTGAATGGAGGAAGAGAGTTTCTGTTTGATGCATCGGTGGATGGGCAACCACTGGAGTTCCCTGAGGAATGGGGAAACATGGTCTGAACTCTTTTGAAGGAAAATGATTCAGGCAGCAGAAAGAGCCCATTGTTGGGTTGGGATCATCTCTATATGTTGACGATTTGTACTTCCCAAGTGCTTAATACAGTGTTCTGCATACAGTAAGCACTCAATAAATATGATTGAATGAATGAATGAATGATAACTGTAGTGTGAAATTGCTAAAGGCACAGCACTTCACTAAACAGTTGGAGTTAATTCCTAAAGGAAGTGACCACATGAAATGTCCTATCTTGATCCATTTTTCACATATGGTCTGAATAGAAAATTATTTCAGAACTATAGCTGTGAACCCAGTGTTTCTTCTCTGATTTGGGAGAAACTTACAGTAGAATATTCAAAGTAGTTTACAATTGTGGGCCCCCTCTCAGGGTCGCACCTGGAGACTTTCTGGTCCTCTACCAGTCTCAGCTATGGGAGGGAGAGGGAAGCAGAGGTATACCCTTTCCATTCCTAATTTGGCCAGTGGCTAGTGAGTGGAAGGCAATCTCACCTGTGCTGGGCAGCAGTGGCGGGGGAGAGAGTCGAGGCTGGAGACTCAAGTTTGCTGTGTGGAAGGCAGCAATGGTAAAGTGCTTCCATATGTTTATCAAAAAAATTCAGTGGATCGACTACCAGAACAATTGCAGATGGACAGTGGGGTGTTCTGGGAGAGATGTGTTGTGGTGTCGCTATGGGTCAGAAACAACTCAGTGGCATAAGACAAGACACTTGTGGGCAGATTCATTTGTAATAGCAAATGACTGCATCAAGGTTAATTTTTTTTTTTCATTTGATCATTTCAGGACTCTAGCAATTACAACAATTAATTAATTAATCAGTCGTAATTATAGAGGACTTACTGAGTACTGAGCACCGAACTAAGCACTTAGGTGGGTACAATATAACGGAATTGGTAGACAAGTTCCCTGCCCACAATAAGCTTAGTCGAAAGAGCATGGGCTTGGGAGACAGAGGTTGTGGGTTGTAATCCTGATCCGCCACTTGTCAGCTGTGTGACTTTGGGCAAGTCACTTAACTTCTCTGGGCCTCAGTTACCTCATCAGTAAAATGGGGATTAAGACTGTAAGCCCCACTTGGGGCAACTTGATTACTATGTATCTACCCAAGTGCTTAGAACAGTGCTTGGCTAGTAGTAAGCACTTAACAAATGACATTATTATTATTAATGAGTTTACAGTCTAGAGGGGGAGGTAGACATTAATATATAATAAATGAATTGTGGATATATACGTAAGAGCTGAGGGAGGAGTGAATGAAGAGGAGTATAAAGAAATAAAAGGCATATATTGAACTATAGGTCTTCTCGGCTTCAAGGCTCTCCATCACCTCACCCCCTCTTACCTCACCTCCCTTCTCTCCTTCTATAGCCCAGCCCACACCCTCCACTGCTCTGCCACTAACCTCCTCACTGTACCTCGTTCTTGCCTGTCCAGCCATCAACCCCCGGCCCACGTCCTTCCCCTGGCCTGGAATGCCCTCCCTCCACACATCCACCAAGCTAGCTCTCTTCCTCCATTCAAAGCCCTATTGAGAGCTCACCTCCCCCAAGAGGCCTTCCCAGACTGAGCCTCCTTTTTCCTCTCCTCCTTTCCATCCCCCCACCTCCTTCCCCTCCCCACAACACCTATATATATATATATATTTGTACAGATTTATTACTCTATTTCACTTGTACATATTTACTATTCATTTTGTTAATGAAGTGCATGTAGCTTTAATTCTATTTGTTCTGATGATTTTGACACCTGTCTACATGTTTTGTTATGTTGTCTGTCTCCCCCTTCTAGACTGTGAGCCTGTTGTTGGGTAGGTACCATCTCTATACGTTGCCTACTTGCATTTCCCAAGTGTCTAGTACAGTGCTCTGCACGCAGTAAGCACTCAATAAATATGATTGAATGAATGAATGAAAAGTCAACGAATGCTGCTTGCTCGGGTCTGATGTGAAGATGGCTCTCCGTGAGAGAATGCATGGTCATGTATGTATGTGTTCACAGGTTCATATTTCTATATAGGTAAAACTGAAAATCCTTGGAAGGAAAAGAGATTGGCTTATTCTTATTAGCTTTTTTTTTTTGGAGTCTGGAATTTAACAGATGGTTATTCTTGCTTCATAAATGTGTGAAATGAGGGGTTGTATCTTCTCAATCCCCAGAGGTTGGATGGCATTCTCGTTACTGTGCAAAATACAATCTATTTTGAATAACTAATTTTTAATTACTCAGAACTTTTTTTCCTGCCACCCTTCTCTCCTTTCCATCACCTCTCCAGATTCTTATTGTCTTGTTCACCATTAGCTTAAGCAGCAATCATTGCTTAAATCAGCCAAGAAGTAAAACCTTTGCTTTTACTAACCTGGTTTCAGGAGATAGATAGGGACTGAATTTGGGAGAGGATGGAAGAAAACATCCAGAGGGAACTGCCTGAATTCTAAATCAACCAATTAATAGTATTTATTGAGTGCAGTTAATCATGCTGAGTGCTTGACAGAGTATTGTACTCTACTGTTAGCAAACATGAACCCTACCCTCAAGGAATGAGATTATGGAGGATCGAGTGAACCTGTTTCAAGTTCCATATATCTTTCAAAAATTCTTGGTGTCTGAGCGAAGCTCAGAGGGACTTCCTCTAGCCTCTACCATACTCTCCTACGTTAGTCAGTCGATCATACTTATTGAGTGCTTACTCTGTGCCGAGCACTATACTAAGTGCTTGGGAAAGTAACAGTGGGAAGCAGCCTGTTATAGAGGGAAACAGCAAGATCCTGGAAGTCAGGAGATCATGGGTTCTAATGCCGAGCTTCTCCATTTGTCTGCTGGGTGACCTTGGGCAAATTACGTAACTTCTCTGTGCCTCACATACCTCATCTGTAAAATGGGGAGTGAGACTGTGAGCCCCACATGGGACAGGGACTGTGTCCAACCCAATTTTCTTGGGTCCACCCCAGTACTTAGTATACTGTCTGGCACAGAGTAAGTACTTAGAGAAGCAGCGTGGCTCAATGGAAAGAGCACGGGTTTTGGAGTCAGAGGTGATGGGTTCAAATCCCGGCTCTGCCAATTGTCTGCTGTGTGACTTTGGGCAAGTCACTTAACTTCTCTGTGCCTCAGTTACCTCATCTGTAAAATGCGGATGAAGACTGGGAGCCCCTTGTGGGACAACCTGATCACCTTGTATCCCCCCCCAGTGCTTAGAACAGTGCTGCGCACATAGTAAGCACTTAACAAATGCCATTATTATTATTATTATTAATGAATACCATAATCATTATTACCATTATTATTATTTCCTACCCAGCACAAGCCCACATACAGTTTTTGGCACCCAATGGATATCAACACATATGATTGTTATTAACAATGATGGCTGTTCTATTGCTCTCCACTCCCTGCTCTCTCACAACAGTCATCAGTGTTCCCAGATACAACATTTCCAACACAGTTAAAGCTTTATAACGGGACATAATTTTATCATTACATTTCCTTTAACTGGTTGGTACATTAACATATTTTCCTTACAAATTGCTGCCTCTATATACTCTTTCTTACTTAGCAGGACCCACATATGTAACTCTCATTTCAATCAGCACATGTGAAAGGCACAACTAGCAGGATAAACCAAGGTCTGACTTCCCCTCCCTTCTGGGAAAGAGAGAATTAGGACTTTGGGGAAAGAGTGTGGTAAAACCTAAAGGAGAAAGTTGTGCCAGATGGAGTAAGGAAGCTTACAAATCATATTTATCTCTGGAGAGGATTTGATATGCGAGAAGTGAGACAAGTTGCTTAAAAGCCTTGGCTTCAGTGTCAGCATCTGATTTCATTCGAATGACTGCTATTCAGGGATAAGGCCATCTTCCCTCTTACCAACCTCATGAGACTGTTCTGAAGATGAATGTAATTACTTTGGGCATTTCTATACAAGTGTTGTCATTAGCTCATAAACAAAGTGAAGAATCCATCACTGAGCTTAAAACCAGGGCTTCTGTGAATCTGGCACATTCAAAGCCAGACTCTTAAAAAAAAAATGGGCTATTTGCTCTAACGATTTTGACTGAGAAACCCATTTTATGAGGTCAAAAATAGACATGAATAGAAAGGTTTGGTGGGAAAATGTTGCACTTGTAGATCTATTTCCCCTGAAGGTAATGATGGAGGGATGGATTTCCTTTTGAATTAGCTAATGCTAATAATAACATAACGGCAATAATAACAATAATGATAAGCACTTGGCACATAGTAAGTGCTTAACATGTCACACAATTATTATTGTCATTATATTATGTGCTAATCAATCAATCAATCAATCATATTTATTGAGCTTACTGTGTGCAAAGCACTGTACTAAGCGCTTGGGAAGTACAAGTTGGCAACATATAGAGACAGTCCCTACCCAACAGTGGGCTCACAGTCTAAAAGGGGGAGACCGAGAACAAAACCAAACATACTAACAAAATAAAGCAAATAGAACAAATAGAATAGATAGAATAAATAGAATAGATACGTTAAGCACTTACTATGTGCCAATCACTGTAATGAACTCTGGGGTACATACAAAGCAATCAGTTTGGACACAGTCCCTGTCCCACATGGGGCTCACAGTCAAACTTTCTATCTTACAGATGAGGGAACTGAGGCACAGATAAGTTAAGCAAATTTCTCAAAGTTGCACAGCAGACGAACGGCAGAGCAGGAATTAGAAACCAAATCCTTCTGATTCCCAGGCCTAGGCTCTATCCACTACCTCATGCTACGCTTCTAACACATGATATGCCTAAGGGGTTTCTTCAGTCAGGAACCTTCACCACTGATGGTAGGCACTATTTCGCTTCTAATTGCCTTACCTCCACATTGCGATTATGTAGGAGACTCCCAAATACATCTCTTTCCATTTCTCAGACATAGAGATCTTGCTGGCAGAGAAATCTCACCAAAGTTATTAAACATCAATTTGCTCTTACCTTCTATTTTGCTGCATACCATGTAGACAAGCAATCAACTACACTTCATCGGCCTCCCAGCCACGTCACTGAGTTTCCTTAGACTATTTTCTTCCTTCTCTAGTCAATATGACACACTACTGCACCTACCATTTTCTTGAGCTGAGAAGCTACATGTTCTAGTTAGTGGGAAGAACACAAGCCTGGGAGTCAGAGGCCCTGAGTTCTGTTCTTAGCTCTACCATTTTTATTCTGTGTGACTTTGGGCAAATCATTTAACAAAGTGTAGAATCCCTCACTGTGCTTAAAAGCATAGCTTCTGGAACTATTCAAAGCCAGATTCTAAACAAATGGGTTATTTTCTTTGCTCTAACAGTTTTGACTTAGAAACCTATTTTATGAGGTCAAAAATAGACACGAATGGAAAGGTTTGTGGGAGAATGGTGCACTTGCAGATCAAATTTCCTTGAAGGTAATGATGGAGGGATTTCCTTTCTGAATCAGCTCAGTTCCCTCTTCTGAAAAGTGGGGAATTCCCTCTTACTTGGACTCTGAGCCCCAAGTGAGATCTGATAAAGTTGTCATCTACTCCGGCACTTAGTACAGTGCTTGGCACTTAAGAAGCACTTAACAAATACCACGATTATTGAATCACCACTTAGAGTAACTCCACACTTCAAACACCTTAAGTGGCTGTCACAAGAATCTTGTTACAAGGCTCTTGTCACAAGAATCAAGGCTCCGTATCTTCAAAACCCTCCTAAAACCATATATCTAAGTCGTTTTCCCTGACTATGTCTTTCCCCTATCCAGTAAACCCTCCATATCACCTATTCACTTGGCTTTGCATCCCTTAATCACTTTGACCCTAACCTCACACCCAAGGCATTTATATACCTAACCTTATACTCTACTATTTCCCCTAACTGTAATTGATTTTAATGTCAGTCTCTCTCTGTAAACTCCCTGTGGTCAGGGATCTGTCTACCCACTCTATTGTAGTGTTCTTTCCCAAACGTTTAGTACAATGCCCTGCACACAGATACTAAATTCATTCAGTCATTCATTCAATCATATTTATTGAGCGCTTACTGTGTGCAGAGCATTGTACTAAGCACTTGGGAAGTACAAGTCGGCAACATATAGAGACGGTCCCTACCCAAAAACGGGCTCACAGTCTAGAAGGGGGAGACAGACAACAAAACAAAACATGTAGACAGGTGTCAAGTCATCAGAATAAATAGAAATAAAGCTAGATGTACATCATTAACAGAATAAATAGAATAGTAAATATGTACAAGTAAAATAGAGTAATAAATCTGTACAAACATATATACTGGTGCTGTGGGGAGGGGAAGGAGGTAGGGCGGGGGGATGGGGAGGGGAAGAGGAAAAAGGGGGCTCAGTCTGGGAAGGCCTCCTGAAGGAGGTGAGCTCTCAGTAGGGTTGAAAGCTGCCCACCAACTTTCTCCACGTTATTGATCAGCTCTCAATTCCTCTTCATTGTTCAAAATTCACCTTCAAATCGTATCTCACTTTCAATTCTCCTACCTCCAGCCCCTCAATAATTTTCTTCCACTAGTTCAGAGCCCTCTCCTCCCACCCATGACACATCCACCAATCTGTTTCAAAGCCCTCCTAAACATCAACCTCTTCTTCCATGAAACCTCTTCAGAATAATTGACCACACCTCCATGGCTTCAACACAACAGCCACCCTTACGAAGTTTGCAGTTCTTATCCTCAGTACTTAAGTACACATGTATATTTTATTTAAGCATTCATTTGTATAGCCAATGACATATTCTGTTATTTCACTCTTGCTATGGTTGTTCTATTCCTCTCTATTTGGAAATTCTCCCAAGCATTTTCATACTCAGTAAGCACATAAATACCACCAGTTGATCACTTTTAACAGGACAGGCCAAAGTGTTTGTGTGCAAAGTACTGCAGACACAACTCAAGGGTTAATCATTTCTGCCTCATGAATCTGTGTCATTATAGTCATGATTCTATGATTTGCTAGATGAATTCATGTTCTAGTTTCACACTTTTACAACTGATCATCATCACCAAATCTTGCCCAGCTTTAGGAACATCTCTTGTCATGCATGAATAATAAACATACTGAACTAAACAGCTTTGCTAGCCTTTCTTTAGTAAAAGTGAGGCACTGTGTCTAATTGCCTTATGTTCCTAAAATAGAATATCTCATTTGTAACCTCAAGATAAATTTGCGGTAGACACTAATGTTGTAGGAAATAACGGTATTTATTGGGCAAGATTTTCATTGCTAGATTCCCATTCGTGGGCGACAGACTCCAAGCAGCCATCTAACTTTTTCCAGAATAAATTTGTTCCAGCCACCATGGACTGGCATACGAGCTCTTTTGGTTGTTCAATACATTTTCGAGGGGAAATGGTAGTTTCAGTGCAATGGAGGCACTGTATCCAATTGCTGGGGGCAGCATCCTTTATAAAGCAGCCTGGGGTCCTGGAACCCCACTTCTGCCACTAGTCCTCTGTGTGACATAACTTCTCTGTGCCTCAATTCCCTCATTTGTTAAAAAATAGATGTCACTTTCACTACCACTTTGATTGTGAGTCTGGAGTGGGACATGGACTGTGTTGAGCTGCATAACTTGTACCTATTCCAGCTTTTAGCCAGAGTGTTTGACACATAGTAAGTGCCTGATAGATACCAATTTTTTTAAAGAACAATTCAGAGTGAAACAGACATTTATTATTTGCATTAAATTCTGAGGTGTTTGTGGGGCAGGGAACATGTGTGCTGTACATAGTAAGCACCCAATAAATACTACTGATGATGATGCTTTAGTTCAGTTGCACTCTCCCAAATTCTTAGTACGCTGTTTTGCATTCAATAGGTGCTCAATAAATACTACTGCATTTGATATTAGGCATGTTCAGTTATCACCTCCAAGGGGGGGAGATCCTATACCTGGGATAAAGTCCTAGCTCCTCCACTTGTCTGCTGTGTGACCTTGGACAAATCACTTCACTTCTCTGTGCCTCAGTTACTGCACCTATAAAATGGGGATTGAGACTCTGAGCCCCACTTGGGATAGGGACTGTGTCCAATCCTATTTCTCTGCATCAACTCCAGTGCTTAGTACAGTGCATGGCATACAGTAAGTGCTGAACAAATGCCACTTCAGGCTAGCCTAGAGCTCCGGGAGCTGGCCAGATGCTTTGTCCCACATATAGCCTCAACTTTATAGACTGGCTTCCCTTTCAATACACTGACAGCCCTAACAACCTCTGCGTCTACTCGTTTTGTCTATTTGGATGGCTGCCATGGAGCCCTGGAAAGCCATCTTCTCATAGAGATCCAGCCCTGGGCACCAATATATATTACATATATATAAAGTAATGAGAAGAACATAATTACAGACAGTAGCCCCATAGGAGGCTTCAAGGAGTGGAAAGATCAGTGGCAGGAGAGGTTAAAGAGGAATTTGATGTCCCCCCTTCAAAGCCCTAGTGAAGGCTCACCTCCTCCAAGAGGCCTTCCCAGACTAAGCCCTTGTTTTCCTCAGTTCCCCCTCCCCTCCCCATTACCCCAACTCACTCCCTTTGCTCTACCCCCACTCCCCACCCCACAACACTTGTATATCTGTACATATCCTCAACCATATTTATTTATATTAATGCCTGTTTATTTGTTTTGATGTGTATATATCTGCAATTCTCTTTATTTATATTGATGCTATTAATGCCTGTTTACTTATTTTGATGTCTGTCTCTCCTCTTCTAGACTGTAAGCTTTTTGTGGGCAGGGATTGTCTCTATTGCTGAATTGTACTTTCCAAGCTCTTAGTACAGTGTTGTGCACACAGTAAGCACTCAATAAATATGATTGAATGAACTGAATGAATGAATAAATTCTAGGTAGAGGGGTGCAGACTGCAGTGGTCTGCAGTAACTAGAATGGAGGTGGCCAAAACACAACCCAGGTTTTTCAGTGTGAAGGTGAACCAATGGACCGATTTCTGTACTGCTGAGGAAAAAAAAAACACCCAAAATCCTAGCAAATAATAAGCTTTAGGAGCAGGAAGACCTCATTTACATTGAGATTGCAAACTTTACCTTGAGTTAGCAATGATGGAATCCTGTTTCACTGCAAAAATGTATAGTATTTTAAATAAACTAAAATTCTGAATTGGATTATGTAAAACAGCAAAGCTTTTCTCGGAAACAATCAAGAAAACAAATAACAATCTGTATTTACAGAACACTTTTCTTTCAGGAATACAGAATGCTAGAGAAGTATTGACTTTAGCCCTCAATAAATTCAGTGAGCTGGCTGTGTCTTACTAACAATGCTTTATAAATGGGAAACTGAGGTACTTGGTGAATTAAGAGCTTTCCCATAAAGCCAGAACTGGGACAGGAGCCAAATCTCTTAGTTTTTGTAATACAGGACTACTGACTAGATTGTTCTATCTCTCCTTATAAACATATGTGCTTGTAAAATGGTCTAAAGGTGCTATCACCATTCTGTTTTTTAAATGCATGTATATGCAATATTGCTGTAGACTTGAATAGTTCTAGGAACAGTAATCATTACATACCTATCCGAGTGCTGCCAAGAAGAAAAATTTAATCAATGCCTTCTACCCTGTGCACACATGGAGATCCCATCCTTCCCAGCAGTATCCTCAGATGAGATCTCCTCCCTCCTCTCAAGTGCCATCCCATCCACCTGTGCTTCAAACCCCCTTCCTTCTCATCTTATGAAAACTCTCGCCCCTTTCCTCCTACCCACCTTAACTTCCATCTTCAACCACTCACTCTCCACTGGTTCCTTCCCCTTTGCCTTCAAACATGCCCATGTCCCCCATCCTAAAAAAACCCTCTCTCGATGGCACTGCCCCTTCTAGTTATCACCCTATCTCTCTCCTACCCTTCCTTTGTAAACTCCTAGAACGAGTCATCTACACTCATTGCCTCGAGTTCCTCAACTCCAACTCTCTCCCAGACCCCCTACAATCTGAATTCCGTCCCCTACACTCCACCAAAACTGCCCTCTTGAAGGTCACCAATGACCTTCTTCTTGCCAAATCCAATGACTCCTACTCTATCTTAATCCTACTCAACCCCTCAGCTGCCTTCGACACTGTGGACCACCTCCTTCTCCTCAACATGCTATCCAACCTGGGCTTCACAGACTCCATCCTCTCCTGGTTCTCCTCTTATCTCTCTGGCCTTCCATTCTCAGTCTCCTTCGTGGTCTACTCCTCCCCCTCCAATCCCCTTACTGTAGGGGTTCCTCAAGGGTCAGTTCTTGTTCCCCTTCTGTTCTCCATCTATACTCACTCCCTAGGTGAACTCATTTGCTCCTACAGCTTCAACTATCATCTCTACGCTTATGACACCCAAATCTACATCTCCACCCCTGTTCTCTCTCCCTCCCTCCAGGCTCGTATCTCCTCCTGCCTTCAGGACATCTCCACCTGGATACCTGCCTGCCATCTAAAACTCAACATGTCCAAGACTGAGCTCCTTATCTTCCCTCCCAAACCCTGTCCTCTCCCTGACTTTCCCATCACTGTGGACAGCACTACCATCCTTCCTGTCTCACAAGCACACAATCTTGGTGTCATTCTTGATTCCGCTCTCTTATTCACCTCACACATCCAATCTGCCACCAAAACCTGCCAGTCTCACCTCCACAATATCGCCAAGATCCACCCTTTCCTCTTCATCCAAAGTGCTATCTTGTTGGTTCAATCTCTCATCCTAGCCCTACTGGATTACTGCATCAGCCTCCTTTCTGATCTCCCAACCTCCTGTCTCTCCCTGCTTCAGTCTATACTTCACTCTGCTGCCCAGATTACCTTTGTACAGAAACGCCTTGGGTATGTCACTCCCCTCCTCAAAAATCTCCAGTGCTTGTCCATCAACCTTCAAATCAAGCAAAAACTCCTCACTCTTCAAGGCTGTCCATCACCTCGCCCCCTCCTACCTCACCTCCCTTCACTCCTTCTTTAGCCCAGCCCTGACCCTCCACTCCTCTGCCGCTAACCTCCTCACTGTGCCTTGTTCTTGCCTGTCCCACTATTGACCCCTGGCTCACATCCTTCCCCTGGCCTGGAATGCCCTCCCTCCACACATCCACCAAACTAGCTCTCTTCCTCCCTTCAAAGCCTTACTGAGCACTCACCTCCTCCAGGAGGCCTTCCCGGACTGAACCCCCCTTTTTTCCTTTCCTCCTCCTCCTCCCCATCACCCTCACGTCCTACTCCCTTCCCCTCCTCACAGCAGCTGTGCATATTTGTACATATTTATTACTGCATTTATTTTACTAATGATGTGCATATAGCTATAATTCTATTTATTTTGATGGTATTGACACCTGTCTACTTGTTTTGTTTTGTTGTGAGTCTCCCCCTCCTAGACTGTAAGCTCTTTGTGGGTAGGGACCGTCTCTATATGTTGCCAATTTGTACTTCCCAAGTGCTTAGTACAGTGCTCTGCACACAGTAAGTGCTCAATAAATACGACTGAGTGAATGAATGTGTGAATTAATGCAGATCTTTCTGGTCTGTGCATGGTCCCTACACATTTCACAGACATGGCAGTTAATTGGCTGCAGAGGAAGGTAGGCAGAAGAGGGAACCAGCTTTGTAAGAAACCTAACATTGGTCATCTATTGGAAAGAGCATGGGCCTAGGAGACAGAGGACCTGGATTATAATCCCAATCAAACTGCTGGCCTGTAGGGTGACCTTGGGTAAATCACTACACTTCTCTGTGCCTCAGTTTCCTAATCTACAAAATGGGATGCACTACTTCTCTTTCCTACTTTGTTTGCGAGTCCAACATGGGATAGGGACTGTTCCAGCCTGATTATCTTGCATCTACTCCAGTGCTTAACACAATGTGTGGCACATAATAAGCTCTTAACAAATACCATTATTATTGCTGTAGAAGCAATGTGGCCTAGCAGAACGAACCCAGGCCTGGGAGTGATAAAACCTGGGCTCTAATCCTGCCTCTGCCACTTGTCTGTGGTGTGATTTGGGGCAAGTCCCTTAACTTCTCTGGGCTTCAGTTTCCTCTATAAAATAGAGATTCAGTGTTTTCCCTCCTACTTAGAATATGGGCTCCATGTGGGACTTGATGATCTTATATCTACTCCAGTGCTTAGAACAGTGCTTGGCACATAGTAAGTGCTTAATGAATGCCACTATTCTAATAATAATAATTGTTATTAGCTTAAAGGCGACAGTATGGATTCTCCTCCAGTCCCAGAATGGCTCTTCTTACTAGTCTTAGACGGTGGCCACCTCCATAATCAATCAATCAATCAATCATATTTATTAAGCGCTTACTGTGTGCAGAGCACTGTACTAAGCACTTGGGAAGTACAAGTTGGCAACATATATAGACGGTCCCTACCCAACAGTGGGCTCACAGTCTAGAAATTCACTCTGGTGCAGACTGAGGGACCTGTGGCTGCTTCTTCTTCCCCTTTCCTATTAGTTATAGGTTCTGAAAGTTCGGAACAGAAGCTAGAAGCCCTGCACTTCCTTCTCCTCTGGGATTTTCTCTCTGGGGAGAAATCCCAGCCTATGTAATCCAAGGTCTCTCTAACTACAATGGAAACTGAACCAACTTGGTCTAGTGGAAAGAGCACAGGCTTGGGACTCAGAAGACCTGGGTTCTAATCCCAGCTCTTTCAATCACCTGCCACGTAACCTTGGGCAAATTACTTAACTTCTCTGGGCCTCAGTTACCTCATCTATAAAATGGGGATTGAATGCCTGTTCATTAGATTGTAAACCCCTTGTGGGACAGGGACTGTGTCTAACCTGATTAACTTGAATTTGTCCCAGCACTCGACACATAGTAAGTGCTTAAAAATACCATTAGAAATAAATAAAAATCTAACATTCTAATAGCTTGTTTGGCTTCCCGTCTAAATTCTTTTAGGCCTGAGTGTCTTGACCAGAGCCAATTAGCCCCTTTCAATGCACCTATTTGTTAAGCATTGAGTTCTTCATTGCACTTAGATCTAAGGCCAAGATCATAAGATTATAAATCTAATTCACGAGACATGCACTAAAAACTGTACTGGTAATGGAGGGTCAAGAAATAAATCCTTTACTATTCTATTTATTTTATTTTGTTAATATATTTTGTTTTATTGTCTGTTTCCCCTTTCTAGACTCTGAGCCCGCTGTTGGGTAGGGACCATCTCTATATGTTGCTAACTTGTACTTCCCAAGCGCTGAGTATAGTGCTCTGCACACAGTAAGCGCTCAATAAATACGATTGAGTGAATGAAATTCAGCCGTTCAATTGTATTTATTGAGCACTTACAGTGTACAGAGCACTGCACTAAGCGTGACACTCATCCTCTTTAACCCTTAAGCTCAAGAAAACAAAGATTTAAACAAGTGTGCATTTTTGAGAAGTATGCTTTGTTTTGTGGGGAAATTGCATGCTTTCATTCATTCATTCATTCATTCAATCGTATTTATTGAGCACTTACTGTGTGTTTAACAAATATCATCATCATTATTATTATTATGAGGAAGTCCTGTTGCTGCTCTACTCAAGAGCCCATTGGAACCACATGTCTCCACCCAGGAATATCTGAACATCCCAAATGACTCAACTATTTCTATTTATTGTCAGGGTTGAGTACAATCATTTCTCCTACATTGCATTGCAAAACCCTACTACCCAAAACTTGTATTCCAAGATATGATTTCAATGGGAAACAAGGGGTTTAGGAAAAGAAGTTTCAGAGACAGTTAAACTCAGCTCCTGTCAGACCAGGTGAAGTTCAAGAGGAGTATGATAAAAAAAACTTGTTTTCTTTTTATGGTATCTGTTAAGTGTTTATTATGTGCCAGGCACTTTACTAAGCACTGGGATAGTTACAGAATTGCCAGGTTAGACACGGTCTCTGTCCTGCATGAGGCTCACAGTCTTAATCTCCATTTTACAGATGAGGTAACTGAGGCACAGAGAAATCAAGTGATTTGTCCAAGGTTGCACAGCAGACAAGTGGAGGAGCTAGGATTAGAACCCAGGTGCTTCTAACTCCCAAGCCCACATCCTAGCCACTAGGTCATGCTGCTTCTCTAACTTGTTACAATTAGTAAAACTGCTCTGACTGATACTTTTTCAGGTATTTTATTGACAGTTAACTAGCATGATCTAGGTAACCCATTTAACCAAGTTCCAGGTGCTAAAAGTTCACTTTCAATAAATAATGGAGTGAATAGTAAACAGGAGTAATTGGTTTTCCAGTGATTTGCTAATGAACTAATCATAATACTGTTCTAAACAGTATGTTTACTTAGAAATGTAGTATAACCCATTCACGATTAATTTATCATAACTCTACCCCCTCTATGTCCTTCACATTCTGTCCAAATTGCACTCTAAAACATCACATTCTGTCAGAAATAGCTGTATTTGGTCTCCAGAGAAGAGCTACCCCTAGTGAATGTAGATATGGCATATCTTTTTGAATTATTTCTGTTTTGTGAAGCTTCAAAACTCAGAGGAATTTGAGGTGATAATTCATCAAAAACCCAGATATCACTGAATCTATGAAGTGGAATCCATTCTGCTGGAAATTTTGTACTGCATGTAAAAGTGGAGACTTAGAACAGCACTCATTAAGTACTCAGTAAGTACCATCAATTGTTTGAGACCACACGCATGGCCTTAGATGGGTCAGGAAGGAGGCAAATGGAGGGAGGAGCAGTGGGATCACAGAAAAAATCCAACATAAAAAGAACTGATGGAAAAATCACTATTTTAGCAACTATTTAGTCACTTCTCCCATCTCATGGAGAAGAGCATCAATGGACCCATATATACCAAAATAAATCAATCAGCGGTTTGTATTGAGCATTCACTGTGTGTTAAGCACTATACTAAGAGGATAGTGCAATAAAACAGTTGGCAAACACTCAATGTTTACAATGAGTTTACAATCTAGAGGGGAGGTATAAATAAAAATAAAATATTGATAGGTATATATGTGCTGTGGAGCTGAGGGTGGGGTGAATATTAAGTACTTAAAGGACATAGATTCAAGTGCATAGGGAGGGAGGAGGGTCATGCTGGGGAAGGAGCAAAATTGGGCCTAGATAAATTGTCCCCAGGCACACAGTGCTTATTGTTTCCCCTTTAATCCTCTACTGGCTTTTAGCTATAATAATAATAGTAATGACAATAGTATTTGTTATGTGCTTACTATGTGCCAGGCACTGTACTAAGCTCTGGGATTGGTACAAGCCCATATTTTGTACAGATTTATTACTTTATTACTCTATTTATTTTACTTGTACATATTTACTATCCTATTTATTTTATTTTGTTAATATGTTTTATTTTGTTGTCTGTCTCCCCCTTCTAGACTGTGAGCCCGCTGTTGGGTAGGGACCGTCTCTATATGTTGCCAACTTGTACTTCCCAAGCGCTTAGTACAGTGCTCTGCACACAGTAAGCGCTCAATAAATATGATTGAATGAATGAATACAAGTGAATCTAGTTGGACACAGTCCCTGTCCCATGTGGGGCTCACAGTTTCAATCTTCATTTTATAGATGAGGGAACTGAGGAACATAAAAGTGAAGTGACTTGTCTAAGGTAACATAGCACACAAGTGGTTCAGTGGTAATAGAATCCATGACTTTCTGTCTCCCAGGCCCGTGCTCTATAAATACAGTGAGCCAGTAAATAACTATAATAATCATAATAACAATAATGTTATTTATGTCTTTACTATGTACCAGGCACGATGATAAGCATATTATAATTCAACACAGTCCTTGTCCCACATAATAATTGCTGTCAATTATTTATACATCCACAAATCATTCATTAGGGAAGCAGTGTGGCTCAGTGGAAAGAGCCTGGGCTTTGGAGTCAGAAGTCATGGGTTCGAATCCCGGCTCGGCCACATGTCTGCTGTGTGACCTTGGGCAAGTCACTTAACTTCTCTGAGCCTCAGTTACCGCATCTGTAAAATGGGGATTAAGACTGTGCGTCCCACATGGGACAACCTCATCACCTTGTATCCCCCCCCAGGACTTAGAACTGTGCTTTGCACATAGTAAGCGCTTAACAAATTCCATCATTATTATTATATTAATGTCTGTCTCTCAATCAATCAATCAATCAATCGTATTTATTGAGCGCTTACTATGTGCAGAGCACTGTACTAAGCGCTTGGGAAGTACAAATTGGCAACACATAGAGACAGTCCCTACCCAACAGTGGGCTCACAGTCTAAAAGACTCTCCCCACCCCTTAGACTGCAAGCTCACTGTGGGCAGGGCATGCATCTACCAACTTTGTTGTATTGCACTCTTTCATGCACTTAGAACAGTGCTCTGCACACAGTAAACACTCAAAAAATACCAACTGATTGATTATGTGCTAAGCACCGGCATAAGAAGAAGGAAACCAGGTGAGACAAAGTCTTTGTTTCACTTGGGGTTCATTTTTCAAAGGGGAAGGGAGAACCAATATCTAATATCTAATCTCTAATCATGACGTAATCTAATATCTAATCTAACCAATATCTAATCTCCAGTTTACAGATGAGCAATCTGAGCCACAAAAAGAGGGTAAGTACCTTGCCCAAGGTCACCTACTGGTCAAGTAAAGGAGTCAGGATTGGAACCCAGGTCTTCCAAGTCCCTGTTCAATGTGTTTTCCAGTAGGATATGCTGCTTCTCAAAGAGCACACTAAAAAATTCCCAGATCACCAGAACAATGTGCTTGCCAGTCTTACTCCCAGTTATTCCAGGCCATATCTCCATTTATCAGTGAGGATGCTGGAAATGGGCAGGGTTGGGGGAGAGACAGTGAGTCTCCTCCTCTAAAGCACAAACTCCACGTATGTAGAAGCAGCATGACGTAGTGGAAAGAGTCAGAAGGTCTTGGGTTTTAATCCCGTCTCCGCCACTTGTCTGCTGTGTGACCTTGGGCAAGTCACTTGACTTTTCTGGGCCTCAGTTCCCTCATATGTAAAATGGGGATTGAGACTGTGAGCCCCTCGTGGGACAGGGACTGTGTCTAATCCATTCTGCTTGTATCCACCCCAGCATTTAGTAGAGTGCCCAGCACATAGTTAAGTGCTTAACAAATACTATTATTATTATTATTATTATTCTACTAACTCTCCCAAACAGTACAGTGCTCCAATCTCCAGTTGGTATTCAATAAATACCATTTATTGATCATCTCCCCGCTAAAGCTGAAAAGACTTTGCAATAACCGACTCTATTTGGAGTTTAAAATTCTTACCTCTGGTAAAATTATTATCATCATCAATCGTATTTATTGAGCGCTTACTATATGCAGAGCACTGTAATAATAATAAAATTATTATTATTATTGTTGTACTTTTTAAGCTATTACTATGTGCCAGGCACTGTACTAAGTGCTGGGGAGGAATCAGGTTGGACACAGTCCCTGTCCCACATTGGGCTTACAGTCTTAATCCCCATTTTACGGATGTTAACTGAGGCACAGAGAAGTAAAGTGACTTGCCTAAGGTCACACAGCAGACAAGCGGTGGAGCGGGGATTAGAACGAAGGTCCTTCTGACTCCCAGGACCGTGCTATCCCTAAACTGCCTCTTCTTCCTTTGGACCTGATTTATATTAGGGAAGTAATTTGGTTAAAAATCAGTTAAGAGAGTAGCTTAATACCTTATGGAAATATCCTGATTTTCTCCATATACGATAATGTACAGTTCACTTAGCAATCTGGAAAAATTGTTTGGGCACTATTTACATTAGCTAATAAATAATGCCCTTCAGCTGTAAATGTAGCAGAGGCAAACTGGAGACTTTCAGAAGTTCAAAAGTGAGTTAATGATCTCTCCTAAATACAGCCTTGATACAATTCTAGAGGTTTTGCAGCTATTATTCACCCACCTGGCATTCTTTATGTTATTTAATAGCAATTGAAGTATGCAAATAGTTCAATGGAAAGCAACAAATAACCACGCAGTGCGTATAATACTATCATCATGTCTTTCCTTCATTATACTGCATAAAATACTGATAGCTAAATACGGCGACTAAGTGTACCCAGTTTAACTGTGGTCATAAAACATATGTTGCCTGGGAAAAGCAAAATAGCGCTATGGCCTAATTGTTTCAGTCAGTATGATAACATGATTTCAATAACCTGTTGATGGGAAATTCCTAAAGATCTGGCTAACGATTTCCTCTGGAAACCATTTTCACCATTAATGGAAAATGAACCTAACTTTATTAGTACCTTTACAGAATTCAACCCAATACTAATGTCACATGCACGCTATATGAGAGTGTGATATAGCGCATTTAGGGTGATATCGGTTTTGCTCTTTGGTTGCTCTCATAAATCTTGAACTACTTTAGCATAATATATCATTCAAGGGCAGATAAGATACCTTTTCAACCTGCTTTGATGACATAGACCTCGAGCCCTTTGCAGACCAGTTTGGCAATGAAGTAACCACTAACTCAGCCCCAAATTGCCCCCTCCACAAAAATTGCACACCGTAATTAGCTGGTTTCCACTCACTTTCTGCTCTTGAGGTCTAAGAATGTAAAACTACTCGTTTTTATTCATTCTTTTTCTTATTTCCTGCTCTCTGTAAATTATTGTGTGTGTGTCTCCCCTGCTAGATTGTAGGCTTCCTAAGGATTGCGTGAAAATACTGACGACAATGATGTTAAGCACTTTGTGTCAAGCACTATACTAAGCGCTAATATGAGCTAATCAGGTTGGACACAGTCCCTGTCCCACACGGAGCTAACTTAATCCCCATTTTACAGATGAGGTAACTGAGGCACAGAGAAGTTAAGTGACTTGTCCAAGGTCACACAGCAAGTGGCAGTGCCAGAATTGGAGCCCAGGTCCTTCTGACTTCCAGGACCAAGCTCCATCTACTAGAGCGTGTGTCTTCTTACTATATTGCACACACCCAAGCACTTAGTAAAGTGCTCTGCACACAGGAACTCACTAAATACTATTGATTGATTGAACATCTTAAGCTGCAAAGTAATGCTGAGGGGGTTACTCTATTTACTTATTTATTTATTTTACTTGTACATATCTATTCTATTTATTTTATTTTGTTAGTATGTTTAGTTTTGTTCTCTGTCACCCCCTTCTAGACTGTGAGCCCACTGTTGGGTAGGGACCGTCTCTATATGTTGCCAACTTGTACTTCCCAAGCACTTAGTACAGTGCTCTGCACACAATAAGCGCTCAATAAATATGATTGATTGATTGGCTCTCTAATGTGACATTATGACAAACTGTTCCCAGAAATGCTGATTCCTCCCTCTGCTCTACCCCGCTCCCCACCCCACAGCACTTGTGCATATATGTACAAATTCATTATTTTATTATTCTATTTATTGTTTTAATGATATTTACATATCTATAATTCTATTTATTTATACTGACACTATCAATGCCTGTCTACTTGTTTTGTTTTGTTATCTGTCTCCCCGCTTCTAGACTGGGAGTCTGTTGTTGGGTAGGGATTGCCTCTATTAGAGAAGCAGCATGGCTCAATGGAAAGAGCCTGGGCTTTGGAGTCAGAGGTCATGGGTTCAAATCCCGGCTCCGCTACTTGTCAGCTGTGTGACTCTGGGCAAGTCACTTCACTTCTCTGGGCCTCAGTTCTCTCATCTGGAAAATGGGGATTAAAACTGTGAGCCCTCTGTAGGACAACCTGATCACCTTGGAACCTCCCCAGTGCTTAGAACAGTGCTTTGCACATAGTAAGCGCTTAACAAATGCCATCATCATCACTTAATTTCTCTGTGCCTCAGTTACCACATCTGTAAAATGGGGATTAAGACTGTGAGCCCCCCATGGGACAACCTGATCATTTTATAACCTCCCCAGTGCTTAGAACAGTGCTTTGCACATAGTAAGTGCTTAATAAATGCCATTATTATTATTATTTGTTGCCAAATTGTACTTTCCAAGCACTTAGTACAGTGCTCTACACACAGTAAGCCCTCAATAAATATGATTGAATGAATGAATGAAAAGGAAGGACCAAATCAATCAATTTCCCAAATGGCTTGGGAGTCAGAGGGTGTGGTTTCTAATCCTGGCTTCACCACTTGTCTGCTGGGTGACCTTGGACAAGGTACTTAACTTCTCTGTGCTTCAGTTACCTCATCTGGAAAATGAGGATTGTGAGCTCCACATGGGACAACCTGATTACTCTATATCCACCCCAGCACTTAGAACAGTGCTTGGCACATAGTAAGCACTTCATTCATTCATTCATTCATTCAATCAATCATATTTATTGAGCATTTACTGTGTGCAGAGCACTGCACTAAGCACTTGGGAAGTATAAGTCGGCAACATAAAGAGACGGTCCCTACCCAACAACGGGCTTACAGTCTAGAAGGGGGAGACAGACAACAGAACATGACATGTAGACAGGTGACAGGACATATAGACAGGTAGACTTAACAAATATGATCATTATTATTATTAATCAATCAATGGCATTTATTGAGTGCTTACTATGTGAAGAGCACTGCACTAATCACTTGGTAGATTTGGCAGACATGTTCCCTGCCCACAGTCTAGATAGGTAAGAGGGACTATTTAGAAGAAGAATGGCTCAGTGGAAAGAGCACGGGTTTGGGAGTCAGAGGTCATGGGTTCTAATCCCGCTCTGCCACTTGTCAGCTGTGTGACTTGGTGCAAGTCATTTAACTTCTCTGTGCCTCAGTTACCTCATCTGTAAAATGGGGATTAGGAGTGTGAGCCCCACATGGGACAACCTGATTACCTTGTGCCCACCCTAGCTCTTAGAACAGTTCTTGAAAACAGTGCGGTCAGGCAATTTTAGCTCAACCATTCAAAACTAGGTATTTTGGATGGCTTTGCTATTTCAGGGGCATTTTCACTCAGCTCTCTCAGCACATTAGACAATAAATGAAGAAAAACTTTGGTGGGGGCCAGACACTTAAGGTTGCTTCTTCTCTTATCTAGCTAGATGGCATTATTGTTTAGACATTAAAGCATCTTCTTATTCACTAAAGTAATTCCCATGAACTGTACTAACACCCATTACGGAGATAAGAGCTTTTCTGTTGAGAAAGGAAATCACCAACCCTTATCATTCTGCAATTTCACTTAATTTTTTATAACAATGGGGCAATTGTTTACTTTCACAATGGATTTCCAGGAATCAGGAAATAATTTTTTTTAACTATGTTGACACATTTTACTTCTTTCTCTTTTAAGAATCCTTAAATCCCGCCATTTTTAACCTCATTTACCTCAAAAGATAGTGATGACACCGGGAAGGAAAGTGGGAATAAATAAGGGACAAGCGTGTGGAGATAATTGTAGAGATAAAATACATCTACACAAAGACTCTCATTTGCCTGACCTTCTTAGATTGTTAATACTTTCTTCCAACTTTCTCTTCCTTGTTTATTATTGGAGTTTTCCTTAGGGATCAGCTGCCATAAAAATACTAGCCCTGTCGAGAAATGGGTGGAGAATAAAATATGCTCATGGGGAAAGTAAGGCAAAAGTATCCATCTGCTTGGCACATAAACCAGCATGTTTTAATTGCCTCTCTTGTCTGACATCTGATTCTAAGACCAACGTTTTATGTCAGTAGTGTCAACATCCATATCCAAAACACACATAAAAGCAGAAGCTAAAACATCTAGAGGATAAAAAGAACATAAGTGAAAGAGAAAAAAACATTTATCTCCTCTACTTTCATCTTTTTCATTCACCCTTTCCCTTCTCATTGCCTTGAAAGAGGTGGGAACAGCTGGGAATGTATTCCACACAGAGATTTTTCTGTCTAATACACCCAGCAGAATGTTTTAACTGGCCAATTGGTGAAGATCGGGAAGAAATTTGAGGATGAAATGATGGGGTCAGAAAATCAGATTCCTTTTGTAAACTAATCAGTGATTTCCCTTTCTTCTCCAATCTTTAATTTCTCAGATCTGGTGATGGCCATTCTGTGTAGATGAAAAGGTGTTGTCCTTAATCATCCTACAAACCTAGTCTTAGATGACAGTGGAGAAATACTTGGGTCTTATCTTCTGTTCTTTGAAGGGATTAGAAATAAGAGGAATCCATTTTATCTATTGCTAGTCCTCCTATTTTTTGGGAGAGGCAGGTAGAAAAAACGGGGACAGGTAGAGGAGTTGGAATCTGAGAAGCAGCGTAGCCCAGTGGAAAGAGCCCAGGCTTGGGAGTCAGAGGTTGTGTGTTCTAATCCTAACTCCACCACTTATCAGCTATGTGACTTTGTGCAAGTCACTTAATTTCTCTGGGCCTCAGTGTCACCGGACACCTGGGGATGGGTTCGTTTGGTAATCAGTGTGGCAAGGGAGAGAGAGAGAGGGGCCGGAAAGCCTGAATTTTATATAAAATTTATTCTGAGGCAAATTGAATTATTTAATTTTTTAGGTGCAATGGATTGAACTTCTCTTTCAAGAGGAATGTAATCAATTAGTAATATTAGAGCTTCCCTTATGTGAGGAACACACATATACATTAGTCCCATGTGGCAGAATCCCCAGGTCCCACCCAGGCAGAATTCCCTGTCAGTTTGTTTGCACATGATGGGGCGGCTAGCTCTCACCCATGTGCACTTCCCACTCGGGAGGAATCCACTTGAGTTAAACACCCATGGGGGAAGCCCCTAGTTCCCAACCATAAGTACTTTCCCCTTGGGAGGAATCCATTCATGCAGTCCATACCTATGGAGAAGTGCCTGGCTTCCAGCCCTGTGAGCATCCAGTAGGACAGGACTCTAACCCATCCATCCCACGGCTCCTCACTTGGTGCAGGCAGAGGGGGACTTCTCACACTCTGGGCAGAGGTGCCCTGCAGCTGTCTGTTGCAAGTCTCCATCCTGTGCACAGAGGACCAGAAGCCGCAGGTATTTATCACCTGTGCCCCTAGGCCATTCCAGCTTTCAGCCTCAATTTATCCAATTTCTGCCCTCCCCCCTCCTCCATACCTAATTTGATTGGCATGGGGGAGAGGAACACCTTCTGTATTCCCGGCTTGGGCTGTCAATTTAGCAGTTTTGTTTGTGGGGCTGGTATCCCACCCTCACTTCCGAGTTCCACCTGCTGGCACAG
The DNA here is from genome assembly GCF_015852505.1 of Tachyglossus aculeatus. Lineage (NCBI taxonomy): Eukaryota > Metazoa > Chordata > Mammalia > Monotremata > Tachyglossidae > Tachyglossus > Tachyglossus aculeatus. The sequence continues at coordinate 87,131,184 of NC_052066.1, forward strand.
GTGGCCATGAGATAGCATTTGACCTTTAGATGGCCAGTACCCCAGGGTCACCTTGGGACACTCAGTTACCTCATCTGGAAAATGGGGATGCAGACTGTGAGCCCCACTTGAGACAACCTCATGACCTTGTATAATAATAATGGCATTTGCTAAGCACTTACTATGTGCCAAGCACTGTTCTGAGCACTGAGTGGGGATACAAGGTAATCAGGTTGCCCCATGTGGGGCTCACAGTCTTGAGCCAATACATATGGTTGATTGATTAATTGATTGAGGGGGCAAGATGATTAAATGCCTGAAAGCCAATAGTAAGGAGTTTCTGTTTGACGTGGAAGTGGATAGGCAACCCCTGGAGGTTCTTGAGGTGTGGGAGACTTGGGCAGCTTCATTAAAATAATGAGGTTAACGGAGTATCCCAACAAGAATGAAGGAGAAGGTTTGATCCAGGCACAATGTCTTTGGAAGTGGGAACCTGTATGAAGTTACCTGTTATAATGCTCCCCTCCTATGCAGTATCAAGGGCACACCTTCATCACATCCATTCATATTCCTATCTAGATGCAGGTAGTGACTAGGTGAGCAAGAACAGTACAACACATTGGAAAGTATATGCAAGAATTTTATACATGAAGTCATCTATGGCCAATGAAACCTCAGTGTAGATCTGATTGTGAACAACATCAATTTTACTTAATAATAATAATAACAATAATCATTGTGGTATTTGTTAAGCACTTACTATGTGCCAAGCACTGTTCTAAGTGCTGAATGAGGGCTTACTTTGTGCAAAGTACTGTCCCACTGTGGTTTTTGTTAAACACTTATTATGTTCCAAGCATGGCACTAAGTGCTGGGGTAGATACAAGTTAATACAAGTTGATCAAATCGGACATAGTCTTGGAAAGTATATGCAAGAATTTTATATGTGAAGTCATCTATGGCCAATGAAACCTCAGCGTAGATCTGATTGTGAACATCATCAATGTTACTTAACAATAATAATAACAATACTAATTGTGGTATTTGTTAAGCACTTACTATGTACCAAGCACTCTTCTAAGTGCTGAATGAGGGCTTACTTTGTGCAAAGTACTGTCCCACTGTGGTGTTTGTTAAACACTTATTATGTTCCAAGCATGGTACTAAGTGCTGGGGTAGATATAAGTTAATACAAGTTGATCAAATCGGACATAGTCCCTGTCCCACACAGGGCAAAAAAGTCTAATGGGAGGAGGGAGAACAGGTAACGAATCCCCATTTTCCAGATGAAGAAACCAAGGCCCAGAGAAGTGAAGTGACTTGCCAAAGGTCACAAAGCAGTCAAGAGGCAGACCTGGGATTAGAAACCAAGTCCTCTGATTCCCAGGTCGAGCTCTTTCCATCTGGTGACACTTCTTCCCAATACAATTCAATAAAGTTGGAAGAAACAATCCCTCCCCTCAAGGAGCTTACAGGAAATGGGGGAGGGACTGAATCTGACCTGATCTTTTATCCCAGCACTTTGTATAGTGCTCAGCACAAAGTAAGCACTTAACAGATGACATTATTATTATCGTTATCATTATCCGATGCTAAAGCACCATGGACCAGTGGGCAGCTGCTAGGGTAGACTGCAGTCAATGCTGAGTAGATTAGTGTGAGCCCCATGTGGGATGAGAACTGTGTCAGTCATTCAATCATATTTATTGAGTGATTACTGTGTGCAGAGCACTGTACTAAGTGCTTGGGAGACTACAATATAACTGTAGTCTCCCCCTTCCCATTCCCCCCGCCTTATCTCCTTCCCCTCCCGACAGCACCTGTATATATGTATATATGTTTGTACCTACTTATTACTCTATTTATTTTATTTGTATGTATTTATTCTATTTATTTTATTTTGTTAATATGTTTTGTTCTCTGTCTCCCTCTTCTAGACGGTGAACCCACTGTTGGGTAGGGACCGTCTCTATATGTTGCCAACTTGTACTTCCCAAGTGCTTAGTACAGTGCTCTGCACACAGTAGGTGCCCAATAAATGCGAATGAATGAATGAATGTAAGCCTGCTTCTACACTGTAAGACCATTGTGGGCAGGGATTGTCTCTCTTTATTGCTATATTGTACTTTCCAAGCACTTAGTAGAGTGCTCTGCACACAGTAAGTGCTCAATAAATATGATTGATATTATTATTATTATTTATTCATCCATTCAATCATATTGATTGAGTGCTTACTGTGTGCAGAGCACTGTATTAAATACTTGGGAAAGTACAATACAGCAATAAAGAGAGACAATCCCTGCCCACAATGAGCTCACAGGCTAGAGGACTAACATTATTATTAATTATAATAATTACATTATTATTACTATTACTCATTATTATTAATGCTTGTTTTTATTATTCCAGCCAAGTTTGTCCACTGCACAAAATTCTCAAGGTTCTTCTCTATTCAGAAATCTTTACTCCTGATGACAAAGTTCAGCAGGCAACCCCCTACTTCTGACTGGTTCGTACACAGCCCTCTGTGGTGAGATGTGGATTGGACTTTGAGGGGAATTATAACAATAATGATAATAATAAAATAACAAAACGAAGTCATTAAAATAACCTTCCTGCATTTTAAAGTTCATTTGGGACCAATTCTTGTGACCCGTTCTTTAGATTGGCTTGTGGGATACTAAGTTCTGATGGGTGGGCAGAAGAAAGATAAAGCTCCATGTTTGCGGAAATGAAATTGCATGGCATTTCAGATTATCTGATGATTGATAAGATATCTCATAACACAGCCCTATGGCATTAGTTTAAGGTTAAAAGGGTGTTTTCTTTTCAGCACATTTTATTAGGTTGTTTAAGAGAGGGAAGAGTCTCCTGGGGGATGGTTGTAAAAATATGCAAATTAAGGACAAGTTGTCCTCTCTCTTACCTCGAAGATAAAATGTCCTCTCTCCATTTGCAGGTATGACAGATTTAGAATATTTTAAAGGAGAAAAATGTCATAAGAACATTTATAAGAACAAGTTTTTGTAATGCATAAGGATTGTTGGCAAATAACTTAGTTTCATTGTACTCTCTGATCATGAAAATAACAAAACATTTTTAACCTCTGGAAAGATGTTATAACAATATTTGTAAGGAATAGAATTTTCAGCTCTCTGGAATAACAACAACAACAACAATAATAATAATGCTTGTTAAGCACTTACTTTGTGTCAAGCCCTGTTCTAAGTGCTGGGGTAGAAACAAGTTAATCAGGTTGGACATAGTCCCTGTCCCACATGGGGCTCACACTCTTAATCCCCATTTTACAAATGAAGTAACTGAGGCACAGAAAAGTTAAATGACTTGTCCAAGGTCACAGAGCACACAAGTGGCAGAACAGAATTAGAACCCAGCTCCTTCTAACTCCCAGGCCCGTGGTCTATTCACCAAGCCTTGCTGCAGATACTTTCTATCGTGGACCTTTATGTATTATGTGTTTTTTAGGAGCAATAGCATAATGTTCTGATGGATTCTTGTAATGGATTTTCTTGAACAAGAAAAGTTACTAAAATTGTACAGTTAAGTTCATCATGAGAAGCTAGCAGAAATTAATATTGTGATTTAGCAGCATATTTTTAGAGATTGCCAATTTTTCATTTTCTATGAATGGATTATCTTGTCAGTTCTACCTTCACAATATTGCTAAAGTCCATCTTTTTTTTCTCCAACCAAATTGCTGCCACATTGATCCAAGCATTTATCCTTTCTGCCTTGACTATTGCATCAGCATCCTTGCTGACCTCCCTGCCTCATATCCCTCCCCATTCCAGTCCTTATTTCATTTTGCTGCCCAGATCATTTTTCTATAAAAACCAAAAAACTCAGTCCAAGTTTCCCCGTCCCTCAAGAACCTCCAGTGGTTGCCCATCTTCCTCTCCACAATTCTTCATTATAGGCCTTAAAACACCCAATAACCTTGCACCCTAGTATTTTACCTCTCTGATTTCCTACTAATTCTCATCCCATTCATTTTGGTTCCCCCTATACCTGAATCTCTTCTACCTTGCCACCAATGCTTTGCCTAAATCCTGAATCTAGCCTGAAACCCTCTCTAGCTTCATATGCAACAGACCACCAGTCTCCCTTCTTTCAAAGCCTTATTGAAAACACATCTCCTCCAAGAAAATTTCCTTGACTAAATCCTCATTTCCCCTATTCCCTCTCCCTTTGACATTATCCTTGTACTTGGATTTGAATACTTTATTTGCTCCACTCTCAGCTCCGCAGCACTTAAGTACATATCTGAAGTTTATTTTAATGTCTGTCTTCCTTTCTAGACTGTAAGCTTCTGTGCAGATAATTTGTCTACCAACTCGTTTACATTTTACTCTCCCAAACACTTAGTACAGTGCTTTGCAAACAGTATGTCTTCCATGAAAATAATTAATGGATTAAATGAATGATTGATTGATTGCAGGGATAGGTAAACAGTTCCATTTCTAAGTGATGTGCCTCAGGAAGACATTTTTATTTCAGATATTTATTTCAGATAAGATATTTTTATTTCCATTTACCTTTTTTGCAGAGGAGGTTGCCTTTCAAAAAATGAAATTACTGCCGACCTCCACTCAACAAGAACCATTCCTTTGTGGGGTGCCTTATGAAAATGTCACTGTCACATCTCACGTCTAGCATTCCTTCATTATGTCAGGCAAACTTGGGTGCCACAGGTTCTGTGACTTTAGCAGAATGAACCCAAACCAAATTGTTTAATTGGAATCTGGCTTAAATCAGGGAAGCTCAAAGTCCAATTAGACCTTGATCAGGCTAAATGAAATGCATCTTACTTGGCAGTCGAAATCCAAAATAGTGTTTTGGCTGTAAGCATGGTATTTGTATTGAAAAAGATTTCATTATTATAAAGACTAGGAGACGCATCTATTTATAATTTGGGGCTCACAAAACAGGAATTTAAAATTAGCTGAGTTTGTTCACCGAGTGCTGCTTCTTAACTATCAAATGAGTTTACTGGAGCATTAAGTCTTTATCTGAATTATAGACTCACAGATGCAGGAATACCCGGGTAAAGCACTAAGTATGTTAGTGTTATCTAAGTGTTCAAAAACAGGCACAGCTAAATCAGCATACAAGACAAAAGACTACATGAAGATGATTTAGTGTATGGATGAAATACAAATTTGTAATTTTAAAATAGTTGTGTTTGGCTTAAAGAACAGCACATCTAATACATTATGTTGGCTCTCACTGAAGAGGGGATTAACCCTATCACTCTTCTCAATGAAAGCATCTTTGGATCTACAGTCACCACTGAGTGAAAAAGATTGAGCCCACCCCCCCGTGACAACCTGATCACCTTGTAACCTCCCCAGCGCTTAGAACAGTGCTTTGCACATAATAAGCACTTAATAAATGACATTATTATTATTATTAAGGTGGAATGAAATGTAGCACTGCTATGGAAGTAAAGCAGCACTCGTCTGTCCCTGAACTGCTCCTCTAGAATAGAACTCTTTACTCATGGAGTGCCATTTTTAATTTTGCTTCAGTAAATCACCATTTTGGAGAAAAGTAAACATTTTTTTTTTCTACTTCCATGCAGTAAAAATAACTCCTGAGCTTCATTAGATTTGGCAACCATTTTCCACTAAAATCAAATGTTAAAATGATTTCTAAGACAATTTTTGTAGTCTAGGGGAAAGTGCAAAGGCCTAAGAGTCAGAGGATCTGGGTTCTAATCCTGCTCTGTCACTTGCCTGCTCTGTGTTCTTGGGCAACTCCCTTAACTTCTCATTTCCCCAGTAAACTCATGTATATAATGGGAATGAAATATCTGTTGTCCCTCCCTTTTAGACTGTGAGCCTCATATACGACAGATCCTTTGTCCTATCTGATTATATTAGACTATGAGCCCATTGTGGGCAGAGATTGTCTCTATTTGTTGATGAATTGTACTTCCTAAGCACTTTCTACAGTGCTCTGCACACAGTAAGTGCTCAATAAATACAATTGAATGAATGAATTGTATCTTCTCCAATGCCTATTACAGTGCTTGGCACATGACAGCACTTAAATGTCACTATTATTAGTAGTAGTAGTATTTATCACCCCACCACCCTACCTTCTAGACTGTGAGCCCGTTGTTGGCAGGGACCATCTCTATATATTGCCGATTTGTACTTCCCAAGTGCTCAGCACAGTGCTCTGCACACGGTAAGTTCTCAATAAATAAGATTGAATGAATGAATGAATGAATTTATCACCTCACTTTACTGGAATTATGAGCCCTGCTGTTGGTCCGTTAAAAATAGCATAACTCTGGGAATCAGGACCCCAGGGTTTCAGTCCTGGTTTGGCAGATAATTGGCTAACAAGGGTAAAGATTCCTCTTGAATTACACGTATTCCTGTATTATCCTCTTGTCCCCCAGTTGGCTCAGTGCAATCTGTGCCCTAGAAGAACATGATTGGTAGGGTGAGAGTGCAAGTGGCATAATCAATTCCTCTGGCCAGATCCTTGGTCCTGAAAATTCAGAACCTAGGTTTGTCCATTGTTCTTGACAAGACCTTCCATCCATTCATCTTCTGGATTTATGTGTTTGTCCAATCTCTATTTACTGCAGGCTTATAATAATAATAATGATAATAATAATGGTATTAAGTGCTTACTATGTGCAAAGCACTGTTCTAAGTGCTGGGGGATACAAGGCGATCAGGTTGTCCCACATGGGGCTCACAGTTTTAATCCCCATTTTACAGATGAGGTAACTGAGGCCCAGAGAAGTTAAGTGACTTGCCCAAAGTCACACAGCTGATAATTGGCAGAGCCGGCATTTGAACCCATGACCTCTGACTCCAAAGCCCGGGCTCTTTCCATTGAGCCACGCTGCTTCTTATGTTCTAGGATTCTTGTGTTGGATACACATTACAAATTTAAAGTGATCTATTGATCAATCATATTTACCGAGTGTTTACTCTGGGCAGAGCTCTGATAATAAATACCATTGAATGAATGAATGAATGATGAAGTTGGAGGGGAAGAAAAAAGTCTTTTCTTCTGAACTGTCTGATTGTCCTGAGTTGGAGGGATAATTGTCTCTTGGGAAAGTACAATTCAACAAAGTTGATAGGCACAACCCCTCTTCACAAGGAACCTAGTTCTGGATCCACCAACTCTCATTCTGAAATTTGCTGTCTTGGACTTTGATTGCAAATCTGGCAATATAGATAAGATGAATCTTTCTTAAAAGTGTGGATGCTAATGGCCCCTGTTAAGAAGGCAGGAATCCTGCTTTCTACTGTTTTCTCCCTCTGCTGTACTTAAAAGCTTAGTGTAGTGCTTTGAACACAGTAGGTGCTTAATAAATACCCCTAGTTGTTTTAGTTGGCAAATGGATTATATCTGATGCATGCATCTGTCCTACTGCCACTATTTCAGCAGTGTTTTTATATACTATCACTATTTTTATAACAGCAGATTTGGTTAATAAAAATAAAGTTTCTGCCTTGTGAATGCTAGGTGAATAACACTCTCATGTTGACACTCCTAGGCAGTCATGGTGTTCCCCATAAAAAGTAGCCCTCTTGTCTAGGCACCAATTCTTTCCTAGATTCATAAATGGCTGTCAGAGCCAGGCACATGTTTGGAGACCTGCAGGTTGGGAGGCAGGGCTGAGTTTCCTCTGAGCAAGAAGTAGGCGACACTGCTCTGATACTTGGCCAAGAGAGGGAGAAGAAAGTCTCGGAGGAGATGTGGAGAAAGGAGAATGACCCGTAGCCCTGCTCTTCCCAGAGGCATCTGTCTGGATATTTAGAAGAGGCACCCCTCTGATGATGAAGTCGGAGAGGAAGAAAAAATCCTTTTTTCTGAGCCAGCTGATCTACCTGAGTTGTTGAGATAATTGTCTCATTTTTCCATTGCATTGTTTTATGAACACAGACTGAGAGGTTAATGATGTGGTGAAGGTCGCATAATTAGAGCATGGATTTTTCCAATTAAAAAAAGAGGGTGGTAATGAAAGTGTTTAATAATTATAATAATAACGATGATGGTATTATTAAGTGCTTACTATGTGCAAAGCACTGTTCTAAGCACTGGGGAGGTTACAGGTGATCAGGTCATCCCACGGGGGGCTCACGGTCTTAATCTCCATTTTACAGATGAGGTAACTGAGGCACAGAGAAGTGAAGTGACTTGCCCAAAGTCACACAGCTGACAGTTGGCAGAGCCAGGATTTGAACCCATGAACTCTGACTCCAAAGCCCATGCTCTTTCCACTGAGCCACGCTGCTTCTCCAGCTGTGTTTCCTTTTAGTTTGTTATGTTTGGGATAAATTTCATTCATTCATTCATTCAATCGTATTTATTGAGCACTTACTGTGTGCAGAGTACTGCACTAAGCGCTTGGGAAGTACAAGTTGGCAACATATTTAGATTTTAGATTAAATATATTGTTGTAAATGTTGGACTTGATCATAACTTTTTTTTTTCAGGATACCTGGAAGGCCAAGGAAACCAAAGGAGAAGGTGGAAGGCTAGAGAAGCAGCGTGGCTCGGTGGAAAGAGCACGGGCTTTGGCGTCAGAGGTCATGGGTTCAAGTCCCGGCTTCGCCAACTGTCAGCTGTGTGACTTTGGCAAGTCACTTCACTTCTCTGGGCCTCAGTTCCCTCATCTGTAAAATGGGGATTAAGACTGTGAGCCCCCCTGTGGGACAACCTGATCACCTTGTAACCTTCTCAGCGCTTAGAACAGTGCTTTGCACATAGTAAGCGCTTAATAAATGTCATTATTATTACCCTGTGCTTGATAGGGAGGAGTTGCAGTGGACACAGGCAGGCAGGGATGAGATGGTGCTCATGGAAGCTGTTGGAGTGGTGGTAGCTGGGATTCTTCTGTAAGGCTGGAGTTCTGAATTGGGAAGGGGGAGGCAGGATGCAAAGAGAAGGAAGTACTACATCGTGCCACTGCAGTGTCCCTCTTCCTTAAAGCTCTCCTCCACCCACTCCACCTTCCTTCTGGAGCTATTCTGATCGGGTCAGTCTCAAAGGGGAGAGGAGGCAGGGAAAGACAGAGAGGGAATAGAAAGGAAGAAGTGGGGCTAGACAAGATGGATGTAGGAGGTAGAAGGAGAAATAGCATGGCTTAGTCGAAAGAACACAGGCTTGAGAGTCAGAAGACATGGGTTCTAATCCTGGCTCCACCACTTGCCCGCTGCATGACCTTGGGGTAGCCACTTAACTTCTTTGTGCCTCAGTTACCTCATCTGTAAAACGGGGATTATGACTGTAACCCCATGTGGAACAACCTCCTGTCTACCGCAGTGCTTAGAACAGTGCTTGGCACATAGTAAGCACTTAGCAAATACCACAGTCATCATCAGCAGGCGGTGGGAAGCAGCGTGGCTCAGTGGAAAGAGCACGGGCTTTGGAGTCAGAGATCATCGGTTCAAATCCCAGATCTGCCACTTGTCAGCTGTGTGACTTTGGGCAAGTCACTTCACTTCTCTGGGCCTCAGTTACCTCATCTGGAAAATGGAGATTAAGATTGTGAGCCCCCCGTGGGACACCCTGATCACCTTGTAAACTCCCCAGCACTTAGAACAGTGCATTGCACATAGTAAGCGCTTAATAAATGTCATTATTATTATTATTAGTCAAGAGAAGTGACCAAACTTAATGTAGTTCCATAAGCAGGCATGTGCAATCTATTTGGGCTAGGGAAGGCAGGGGGATTAAGCTAAAATTTTAAAGCAATCAATCAGTGGTATTTATTGGACATTTACTCAATGCAGGGCACTGAACTAGGCCTGTGGGAGAGTATGATAATACAGAGTTAGCAGACAAGATCTCTGCCCATGAGGAGCTTATAGTCTACAGGGGGAGGTGGGTGTTAGATTATAGATGGGGGAAATAGGAGAGTACTAGGATGCTTAGAGGAGAGCTGTGGGGCTGGGTGAGTATCAAAGTGCTAAAAGGTAAACACGTGCCGTTGGGGGTAAAATCAGATAGAATCCAAATAATCCAAAGCTTGTGTGAAATATGTAGTCTTGTCTTGTTTTATGCCATTGAGAGAAGCAGCATGGCTCAGTGGAAAGAGCCCGGGCTTTGGAGTCAGAGGTCATGGGTTCAAATCCCGGCTCTGCCACTTGTCAGCTGTGTGACTTTGGGCAAGTCACTTCACTTCTCTGGGCTTCAGTTCCCTCATCTGTAAAATGGGGATTAATACTGTGAGCCCCATGTGGGACAACCTGATCACCTTGTATCCCCCCCAGCGCTTAGAACAGTGCTTTGCAAATAGTAAGCACTTAATAAATGCCATTATTATTATTATTATTATTACCCCCAACCCATAGTGAAGCCATGGACACATCTCTCCCAGAATGCCCCATCTCCACCTACAATTGTTCTGGTTGTGTATCCATAGAGTTTTCTTGGGGAAAAATACAGAAGTGGTTTTCCACTGCTTCCTTCTGCACGGTATACTTGAATCTCCACCCTCCACTCTCTCCCACACTGCTGCTGCCCAGCACAGATGAGTTTTGACTTGTAGCAGATTGCCTTCCATTTGCTAGCCACTGGCCAAGCTAGGAATGGAAAAGATGTGCCTCTGCTTGACTCCCCTCCTATAGTTGAGACTGGTAGAGTAATGTAAACTCCCCAGGTGAGACCCTGAGAGGGGAATATGTAGTCAGGGTAAAGGAAATCATAGAGAGGGGGAGAAGGGAAAGACTGCAAAGTGAGCAGTCAATCATGACAATAGGATGTGACTGATGTGCTCTGCACACAGTAAGCGCTCAATAAATACGATTGATGACTGATGCTTGAGTGACAGTTGGGGACTTCTCCACAGATGTTTGCACTCCCTGCAGCCCCGAGCTTTAGTTAGTGCCAGGTGTCTGTCTGGCAGGATACAGTTGCGGCCTAAACAGAAGCTTAATAATAATAATTGTGGTATTTGTTAAACAATTACCGGATATCGAGCACGGGGATAGAGACAAGATAATCAGGTCCCACATGGGGGCTCACATTCTAGGTGGGAAAAAGAACTGAGGCACAGAGAAGTTAATTGATTTGCCCCGAGTCACACAACAACTACAAGGCAGAGCCAGGATTAAAACGCAGGTCCTCCAAGTCCCAGGTCCATGCTCTTTCCACTAGACTGTGCTGTGCTTCTGAAAAAAAAGTCAGATTGAAATAATGCTACTGAAGGCACAGTGTAGGAATGGCAGGATTTGTTCAAAGAGACTTGCTACCACCAGTGTAATCTTGGAGAAACCTTAAACAATTTATCAAGACAGCCTGGCCCTCCAATGAAAGATTTAGGTCTCTGAAATCTCTGATGACAATATCCTACCAGCTTCTGAAAGGTTAAAGCTTGGGGTTTCACACAACCAGCAGGAATAACTTTTCTTAAGTATTTTATGACTGTTACCGCAAAGTCTTTAATCCATCATCCTTGAAATGCCAGATTAAGACATGGGTTCTGAATTTATATGATTAGAAGGTGATAGTTAACGCCTATGATACAAGAGGAGATTATTGGAGCTTTTTTTTTTTATTTTCTGGTGTCCAGGTCACTCCTACTAGAAAATTACAGATGGCTAAAATCCCAGGAGCAAGTACCCAGACAATAGGTACAGATCCAGACAATCTGATGATTTCTTCAATAGAACAGCATGTGTAGATGATTCCTCTTGAAAACACAGATTGATTTTAAGATACTAGTGTTCACATTCAATTTATCTTAGAACATTGACCATAATATACATATATAATATATAGCATTTATGTGTATATATATCTCCATTCATTCATTCAATCATACTTATTGAGTGCTTACTGTGTGCAGAGCACTCCAGCATTTAAGACTTGTACTTCTCACTGCACAATAAGGCCTGATCTACATAGTCAAATTGCAAAGAAAAATGAAGTTTAAATACATATTTTTCCTTGGTTAACTTCAGCAAATCAGTCGATCATTCAATTGTATCCGAGTCTTCATGTATGCAGAGCATTGTACTAAGCTCTTGGGAGAGTACAGTATAAAGGTGTTGGTAGACACATTTCTTGCCCGTAACAAGCTTACAGTCTAGAGAAGGAAACAGACATTAAGATAAATTAATGAATTATGATTATGTATATAGGTACTGCCCACCAAAGTGGATAAGTATTTTGTACTCACAATTGTCAAACAATTTGGACAAAAGTGTATTTCTAGGCTCTAATTATATGGATTCTTCACATGTTATTCACTAGAGAAAAGCAGTATTGCCTAATGGATAACTCACGGGCCTGAGAGTTATAAGGATCTGAGGTTTAATCCTGACTCTACGATGTGTCTGCTGAGAGACCTGAGCAAGCCATTTAACTTCTCTGAGCCATTATCTCTAAGATGGGGATTAAGACTGTGAGCCACATGTGGGACAGGGACTGTGTCCAACCTAATTTGCTTGTATCCACCCCAGTGCTTAGAACTGTGTCTGGAACATAGTTAGCATGTAATAAATACCACAGTTATTATTATTAGTAGAAGTAGTAGTAGTAGTAGTAGTAGTAGTAGTAGTAGTAGTAGTAATAGTAGTGATACCACTGTGCCTCATTCTTATCTCTCCTGTGGTGACCTCTTGCTCCTACCCTCCCTCCTACTTGTTATTCCCCCCTCCACCTTTTATTCCTTCCCCCTCCACATTTCGCAGACCACTATTCTCCCATCTTCAAAGATCTCCTGAAATCACACCTCCCCAGGAGGCCTTCCCTGACAAAATATTCATCTCCTAGCCCTACACCGCTTCTCCGTACTGCTACTTCATCACTTAGACATTACCTTAGCACTTGGCTTCTCAAACCCTCTTCCCACCCTCCAGATAACAATTATGTGAATATCTTTAAACTCTGTTTCTTCCCCTCTACTTGTAATTTATTTTAGTGTTTGACTCTCTTGCTAGATTATAAGCTCCTTGAAGGCAGGGACCATGTCTATTAAATCTATTGCACTCTCCCAAAGGCTTAGTAGAGTGTTCTGCATTAAATAGATCATTTATTTATACAAATACATTAATTAAATTATTGATATTAAGGTCTGTCTCCCCCTCTACATTGTAAGGTTGTCGTGGACAGGGAATGTGTCTGCCAAAAATGTTGTACTGTATCATCATCATCATCAATCATATTTATTGAGCGCTTACTGTGTGCAGAGCACTGTACTAAGCGCTTGGGAAGTACAAGTTGGCAACATATAGAGACAGTCCCTACCCAACAGTGGGCTCACAGTCTAGTGCTTTGTACAGTGATCTGTACAGAGTAAGTGCTCAATAAATGTCATTGATGGATTGATTGAATAAGCACTTAGTACTTTTTATTGAGTACAAGCTTCATTCACTCATTCAGTTGTATTTATTGTGCACTTTGTTCAGAACACTGTACTATGCGCTTGAAAAGTACAATTCAGAGATACTGAGTCAATCATGTCAGGAACGCTTATATTCCTCACTCTGAATAACAATGAAAAATCTGCTCTGATGATAATCCTTTAAAAGGTCACTGAAAATTGGCCTTAAGGGAGCAATGACTTTCATTTCCTCCATTGTCATCTGTCTGCAATTTCAATTTAAAGTTGTTTCTTGGGGATTTGCCCTGTGGATGTCCTGAAGAACAGGAGTTTCCGGATAATTTTTTTTTTCTGAAAAGGCCAGGAATTTATACCCTCACTATACCTAAATTTAAATTGCGGGGGCCAGTTGAAGTGCAGGTTCCCCCAGTGATTGAGCAATCATATTAATTGAATGCATACTGTGCACAGAGCACTATACTAAACACTTAGAGAAATAATAATGATGGTATTTGTTAAGCACTTACTATGTGTCCAGCACTGTTCTAAGCACTGGGATAGATGCAAGGTTATCAGTAAGCACTTAATAAATATGATTGAATGAAGACTGTGGGGCTCACAGTCTTAAATCCCCATTTTACAGTTGAGGCAACTGAGGCATAGAGAAGTGAAGTGACTTGCCCCAAATCACACAGCAGACAGGTGGCGGAGCTGGGATTAGAACCCACAATCTCTGAGTCCCAAGCCCGTGTTCTACATGTTCCCTGCCCACAAGGAGTTTACAGTTTTAAGAGATGTATTGTCAGGGTCCCATTACATAATAATGATAATAATAATAATAATGGCATTTATTAAGTGCTTACTATGTGCAAAGCACTGTTCTAAGTGCTGCGGAGGTTACAAGGTGATCAGGTTGTCCCACGGGGGGCTCACAGTCTTAATCCCCATTTTACAGATGAGGTAATTGAGGTCCAGAGAAGTTAAGTGACTTGCCCAAAGTCACACAGCTGACAATTGGTGGAGCCGGGGTTTGAAAACCCATGATCTCTGATTCCAAAGCCCGGGCTCTTTCCACTGAGCCAGATATTGAGTCGTAGAAACCTTGATTAACTAGTTTTATGTCTGGTGGACAGAAGCATATGTAGTGGTGGTCTGACAATTCCCCTCATCTCGAGTTGTATATGTAAAAGTATCTGGTCAGTGGTAAAACAGATTTGAAATTACAATTCAATTCATTCATTCATTCAATCATATTTATTGAGTGCTTACTGTACGCAGAACATTGTATTAAACACTTGGAAAGTACAATTCAGCAATAGAGACAATCCCTGCCCACAATGGGCTTACAGACTAGAAGGGGGGAGATAGACATCAAAACAAGTAAACGGGCATCAATAGAATCAATATAAATAAATAGAATTATAGGTATATGCACATCAAAACAAGTAAACAGGCATTAACGTAAATAGAATTATAGATATGTACATATATACACAAGTGCTATGGGGTGGAGAGAGGAGGTAGAGCGAAGGGAGTGAGTCGGGGCAATGGGGAGAGGAGGGGGAGCTGAAGAAAATTCATTTTCACCTGAAATCTACAGTACTGAGTTGGGAAGAGACAGCGCTGGTCATTTTAAGAATTTCTTCTAGATATCAATTACCAAATCCATCCTCAGAGGATAGTGCAAAGAAATTAGGAAGAAGATAGGGAAAAAGGAACCGTAGCAAGCATAAAAGTTCTATTTTCTACAGTCTATAGGCTTATCTATTTCTTGAAAATGTTATTTATTTTGCATTATATCTTATCTGTGAATTGCTCCTTTGCTGATTGGGATTCTGCATTGCCTCTTAGGTGACCTATTTCTTCAGATGAAATCAATAAAGTGTTTGAAAACTGAAAAGAATAGGCACAGTTCTCTATGGAGGAGAGTCATGATTTAGGTTGATTCTGAGATCAAGATTTAATCACTTCATGCACCTCTCTGTACATAAAATTACCTAGAGATAGAATTGTCAGAGATTAGTAGAGCATTAAAAGGAAAGAAAAGGTAGTGCCCGCTGTAAGAGCCACTCTTCTATTCAAACCAAGTCTGTGTTTTCAGAAGAAGATTATATCATTTTATTTGTTGCACATTATCTTTTCCCAGTCCATTTTTATTATCCAAATAGGGAAAAAAGAAAGCGGTAGCATCAATGTCCTCCTTCACAGTCGCACCTGGAGAGTTTCCAGTACTTTACCAGTCTCCGCTACAGAAGGGAGAGTCAAGCAGAAGCAAATCCACTTCATTCTTAGATTGGGCAGTGGCTAGCGAGTGGGGCGTTCTGTGAAAGATGTGTCCCTGGTGTCGCTATGGGATGCAGACAACTCGACAGCATAAGACAAGACAAGCATCTATCCATCTGGCACCGCAGTGTCATTAGATGGACCAGAGCAACCAAATTTTCATTGGAAACATAGAACATAACATCATGACCAAAATATGCAATTTAGGCAGATACACAGGAGACCAAGAAATTATTATAATTGTGATATTTAAAGCTCACTGGAGACAGGGAACATGTCTACTAAATTTGCCAAACTGTATTCTCTGAAGCAATTAGTACAGCACTCTGTACACTGTAAGCACTCAAGAAACATGACTGAATGGGAGTAGTTAAAAATAAATCAGATTAATCTCCACATCTGCCCTACAGGAGGGGGAGGGAGAACAGGGATTGAGTAAATTTAGCCACAGAGCTGTTAAGTGACTTTACCAAATTCGCACGGATTGAATGTGGCAGAGTTGGGATTAGAATCCAGGCTCCTCACCACCAGGCTTGTGCTCTCTTCAATAGGGTCACATCCAATCTCTGATGAGCCCACAACTAGCTGCCTTATTTGTGAATGTTTGTGAACCCACGAACAACAAAAAGGAAGAGACTGGCGAAGGCACTGATGGGCTCTACCTGAGGGCAGGTGATTGTGGGCCTGTGGGGGCTCAGCATGGAGGGAGGCTTGGCCTTCTCTCCCTGCTCTACCCAGTAACGGGCCTGGACTAATCAATGACTACCACGTAGAGCCACAGCTGTGACGCTAAGGCAGATAAAAGGTGCTCATTTTAAATCATGAGAAGGCACGCTAAGGCACGCAAGAAGCAACACAGAGGCACACGCAGAAAGCACTCAAGCAGGACAGCAGTACTCAAATACAGTGAAAGGCAGCAGCACTTGGAAGCAAGAAGAAGCATTTGGAAGAACGGGCTCCTTTGACCAGCAAAATGGTATTGGACCCTTAAGTGACTTGCCCAAAGTCACACAGCTGACAACTGGAGGAGCAGGGATTTGAACCCATGACCCCTGACTCCAAAGCCCGTGCTCTTTTCCACTGAGCCACGCTGCTGTATGTAGATCACTGTACTAAGTGCTTGGGAGAGTAAAATACAACAGAGTTAGTAGATGTGTTCCCCACCCACAATGAGTTTACAGTCTAGAGTCTATAATTCTGCTTCCCAGATTGGGTGATTTAGTAATTCATACTATGAGACAGACTGTCCAGAAGCCACTAAAGAAACATCCCCTTGTCATTTCATCTTGAAGGACTTTGCCCAAACAGTGTTTCTTACAGCAAAATACTCCATCTTGTTTGGGAACTCACATGATCTGTGCTCCCAAGGAGCTTGCAGTCTAGTGGAGACAGATGCTAAAATGAATCTCATTGTGTGGAGAAGCAGTATAGCATAACTCTGTGTACATGACTGCCACAGGAGGGTCTGAGTAATAATAATAATGATAATAATAATAATGATGGCATTTATTAAGCGCTTACTATGTACAAAGCACTGTTCTAAGCACTGGGGAGGTTACAAGATGATCAGGTTGTCCCACGGGGGGCTCACAGTCTTAATCCACATTTTACGCATGAGGTAACTGAGGCACAGACAAGTTAAGTGACTTGCCCAAAGTCACACAGCTAACAAGTGGCAGAGCCAGGATTTGAACCCATGACCTCTGACTCCAAAGCCCGCGCTCTTTCCACTGAGCGATGCTGCTCTCATGTACCCATGGGCTTAGATGATGAAAGTGCTGAAGTGTGTGGCAGGGAAATACGGTGGTGGAATGAAAGAAGGAAAGACTTTCCTGAGGAGATAGGAAGGGCCTTGAAAATGGGGAGAGCAGAGAATTACTGGATGCAAAGGGGGAAAGAATTCCAGGAAGAAAGGATGGCTGGATGCTTATGGGGAGAGAGTTCCAGGCAGAAAGGATGGAATAAGCAAAAGTTATTTAGTGAAAAATGAAAATGAGGTACAGTGAATAGCTTCACTTGAGATAAAGGAAGCATGCAAGCTGGGGGTTGTAGGAGAGGAGTGAGGATAAGTAGTGGAGAGAAAGCTGAATGACTGCTTTAAAGCCAATGGTCAGGAGTTTTGGCTTGATGTGGAGAGAATGGACAACCATTGAAGTTTTTTGAGGAGTGATGTTTTAGGAAAATGATCTGGGCAGCATTGGGAAGTATGGAGTAATAACAATAATAAAACTGTGGGGCTCACAGTTTTAATCCCGATTTTACAGATGAGGTAACTGAGGCACAGAGAAGTGAAGTGACTTGACCAAAGTCACACAGCTGACAAGTGGCGGAGCCGGGATTAGAACCCATGACCTCTGACTCCCAAACCCATGCTCTTTCCACTAAGTCACGGCGGGGAGTTCAGCAAGAAGACTGTTGCAATAGTAGACATGGTAAAGACAAAAGCTTGGACTGGTGTAATGGCGGCTTGGAGGGAAGGGAAGTGAAGAAATGGATTCTGGAGATATGCAGAATGAATCAATAGGATTTCATGACAGGATGGATATGAGAGTTGAAAGAGAGAGAAGAGGTGATGATATGATAGGTTTGTGAGCTTGTGTAATGGGGGTAGAGATCAATTAGTGGTTTTTATTGAGTGCTTAGTGCGTGAGGTAACGATGACACTATAGTGCTCTGCACACAGTAAGCGCTCAATAAATATGATTGAATGAATGATGGGGAATTTAGATGGAGAAAAGGATTTGGGATGTGGAGTTTAGTTTGGGACATACTGGACTTGAGGGTCATCAGGACATCCATAAAGAGATATCCTGGAGACAAGAGGAAGTGGTGAGATTGCAGAAGGGAGAGGTCAGGGCTAATGAGGGGGATTTACATGGTTGAGTGGAAAGATCTTGGCCTTGGGAGTCAGACGATGTGGGTTCTAATCCTGCCTCTGCCACTTGGATGCTGTGTGACCTTGGGCAAGCCACTTAATTTTTCTGTGCCTCAGTTACCTCATCTGGAAAATGGGGATTAAGACTGTGAGCCACCCGTGGGGCAAACTGATTACGTTATATCTACCCCAGTGCTTAGACTGTTGACTAGCACATAGTAAGCACTTAACAAATACCACTATTATAATTATGATTATCTGGGAGATTTCCCATTAGATTTGCACCCTTCATTCACCCCTCCCTCAGCCTTACAGCACTTATGTACACATCCATAACTTATTTATATTAATGGCTGTCTCTCCATCTAGACTTTAAGCTCATTGTGGGCAGAGAATGTGTCTACCATCTCTGTTATATAGTACTTGCCCAAGCGTCTAGTACAGTGCCCCGCATCTATTAAATCCTCAATAAATGATTGATTAACTGAGTCATGGTAGTTGAGACTGTTTGAGAGATGAGCTTTTTTTCTATTTTTTAATGATTTTTGTGAAGTGCTTACTATGTGCCAGGCACTGTACTAAGTGCTGAGCTACTAAGTGCTGCGCTCAAGGGAATGGGTGTAGATAAACAATAGAAGGGACACACAACTGAACCTTGTGGGACACGGAGAGATAGGGAGTGAGAGGCAGAGGAAGAGTCAGTGAGAGAGACTGAGAAGGAAGGAGGGACCACAAACCAGCAGAAGGTTGTGAGGGAGAAACCAAGGCTAGAGAGTCCATAGTGTCATAGGCAGTCAAGATGCCAAAAAGGATTAAATTGGAATACAGTCCACTTGGTTTGATGAGAAAGAGGCCATTTGACCCCTAGCAGAGAATGGTTTCAGGGGAGTGACATGGGAGGAATCTGAATTGTAGATGGTAAAGAACGGAGTTGGAAGAGAGAAAGAGGATGCAATGAGCAACTATCATGGGCATTAATCTTTCACACACACTATCTCCATCAAAATACCCCCATCTCTGAGATGGGCAATGTGAAGCTTTCCTCCAGGGTCAGAGTCTTGAGTAGGCAAGTCCTTGGGCATATCTTCAAGAGGTGACTCCTAATGACTCCCATCTCTTTCTTGTTTCATCTTTTAGCCACCCAGAACTCTTCCTAGGCTCTGGGGGTGCCATCCAAGAGTGTCCCCAGGTGTTAGTGGAAGCTTTTCTGGGTATTTCTGGATAGCTTGGGGGTTGTAACTGGGCAGGGTAGAACACCTCAAAGTTAACTGTCTCCTCTTCTTCTTTAATGAAGGACAGATGGACTTAAGAAGAGACCCCCCCACCACCACCACCACAACCAATGACTACCGTGAGGATGCCTATTTCCGTTTATCACACATCCCGGTACAGTATGTGCTTAAGGACCACCCAACGGTTACTGTGAGGACGCCCATGACAGGAAGCACTTACTCGGAATCCCCAGAGTGGCTCAGTGGAAAAGAGCACGGGCTTTGGAGTCAGAGGTCATGGGTTCAAATCCCTGCTCCGCCAATTGTCAGCTGTGTAACTTTGGGCAAGTCACTTAACTTCTCTGGGCCTCAGTTCCCTCATCTATAAAATGGGGATGAAGACTGTAAACCCACTGTGGGACAACTTGATCACCTTGTAAGCGCTTAATAAATGTCATTATTATTATTATTTCTGCACACACACACACACACACACATACATACACACACACACACACACACACACACACACACACACACCCCTACTCTCCATGCTTTTTTTTAAGGTATTTGTTAAGTGCTTACTACATGCCAGGCACTGTACTAAGCACTTGGTAGATACAAGTTCATCATTTAGACACAGTCCATGTCCCAGGTGGGGCTCACAGCTTTTAATCCCCATTTTACGAAAGAGGAAATTGAGCCATGGAGATGTTGAATGACTTGCCCAAGGTTGCACAGCAAATAAGGGGCAGAATCGGGATTAGAACCCTGGTCCTTCCGACTCCCGGGCCTGTGTTCTTTCCATTGGACCACACTGCTTCTCTTTCTTCATCCGGGAAGCCTACAGTTCTGCCATTTGTGTGTCTGGACAAAATGAATATCAGATTGGAGAGACACAGTTGGCCTGAAATTGTGTTTTCAAGACAAATTTTCTTGATTCAAATTGGTTAAACTGGAATTTATAGCTCAGTTATCCTGAGATTATAACATATCGTTTTCAAGGCAGTAGGGTCTAGCAAATGTATTTAAGCAATTCTTATTCAGACTAACCTTCACATAACTCATTTTCCCCCTCCGAGTCTTTCCATGTTCTCAGGCTAGATAAATGGTGTCACCTTGTGGCTACAATGAATTGTACTTAGAAAGATTCCCCTTAGTTAGTTCCCCAACTCTTTCCTAATCCAAAATTTCTCTGGCCTGTCTTCACAGTAATAACATAATCTTGAGTGGGAAAAAACAAACAAACTGTGTATTTGTGTTTTAAAAATGAGTCTCCGATGTTTTTTAACTCCTCTCATCATTTTGGAAAGTCAGAGGATTCAAGAATTGTACTTTTTATCACAATCTCATCTAATAGACTGAAATGCATAACACTGAGGTCATACAGACAGGGTTTTATTCCTGCAGTAAGGGGTTTTCACCAAGAGATTGTAAACTCCTGGACAGCAGTTATTGTGACTACTAACTGTATTGTATTGCACTCTCCCAAGTGCACAGTAAAGTACTTGGCACACAATAAAACATTCAATAAATTGAGAAGCAGCGAGTCCTATTGGAAAGAGAATAAGCCTGGGAGTCTGAGAATCCTTGTTTTGCCACTTGCCTGCTGCGACACCATGTGCGAGAGACTTAACTTCTCTGTGTCTCCCTTTCCTTATCTGTAAAAAGGGGATTCAGTACCTGTTCTCCCTCCTACTTCGACTGTGAGCCCCATGTAATCTGATCTACCCCAGCATTTAGGTCAATACTTGGCATATAGCAAGCGCTTAACAAACACCACTATTATTATTGTTAGTAAATATAATTGATTGATTGATTAATTCTCAGGTCAACTTCCTGAGACGTTGACCTGAGAATCCATCACTAAATCCCACTGGTCCCACCTTCACAACATCGCTGTAATCATCCTTTCCTCTCCATCCAAACTGCTACCATGTTAATACGATCACTCATCCTATCCTGCCTAGATTACTGCATCAGCCTCCTTGCTGACCTCCCAGCCTCCTGTCTTTCCCCACTCCGGCTGACACTTCACTCTGCTGCCCGGTTCATTATTCTTCAAAAACGTTCAGGACATGACTCCCCACTCCTCAAAAAACTCCAGTGGTTGCCCATCCATCTCCACATCGAACAAAATACTCCTCACCATTGGCTTTAAAGCCCTCAATCACCTTGCCCCCTCCTACCTCACCTCACTAGTCTCCTACTACAACCGAGATCGCACACTTCACTCCTCTGATGCTAACCTTCTCACTGTGCCTCAATCTCATCTGTCTCACGCCAACCCCTTGCCCACATCCTGCCTCTGGCCTGAAACACCCTCCCTCCTCCAATTAATCAATCAATCAATCGTATTTATTGAGTGCTTACTGTGTGCAGAGCACTGTACTAAGCGCTTGGGAAGTACAAGTTGGCAACATATAGAGACAGTCCCTACCCAACAGTGGGCTCCAATCTGATGGACAACTACTCTCCCCCACTTCAAAGCCTTATTGAGGGCACATCCCCTCAAGAGGTCTTGACTAAGTCTCTCTTTCCTCTTCTCCCACCCTTTTCTATCTTGCCCTGACTTGCTCCCTTTGTTCTTCCCCCCTCCCAGCACCACTGCATTTATGTACATATCTATATTGTATTTATTTATGACTGTCCTGTCCCTAGATTATAAACTCACTGTGGGCAGGGAATGTGTCTGTTTATTGTTATATTGTACTCTCCCAAGCTCTAAGTATAGTGTTCTGCACACAGTAAGCACTCAATAAATATGATTGAATGAATGAAAGAATGAAGGACTCAGCAACCCTCTAAAAGAATCAAGAGCACTGTACTAAGTGCTTGGGAGAGTACAATATAATAGAGTTGGTAGACACATTCCCTGCCCACCCCATGCTTACAGTTTAAAGGGAAAGAAGTTGGGGTAGGCCTCTCCGCTTAAATTGTTGACTACCTACATGGTAGCTGCCTGTCCTGAGGTTATTCATTCATTCAATTGTATTTATTGAGCGTTTACTGTGTGCAGAGCACTGTACTAAGCGCTTGGAAAGTGCAATTCAGCAACGAAGAGAGACAATCCCTACCCAACAATGGGCTCACAATCTAGAGGTGGGGAGACAGACAACAAAATAAGTAAAGAGACATCAATAGCATCAATGTAAATAAATAGAATTATAGATATATACATATCATTAATAAAATAAATGGAGCAATAAATATGTTCTGGGGTGGAAAGGGGAGTAGAGGGAGGGAGTTGGGGTGAAGGGGAGGGGAGGAGGAGCAGAGGAAAAGGGGCACCAACAGTATGAGGGACAAGAGTAGAGCAGCAGGACCTAATAGATAGAGCATGGGCCTGGGAGTTTGAAAGACCTGGATTCTAATTCTGACACTGCCACTTGTCTGCTGTGTTACTCTGGGCAAGTCATTTATCTTCTCTGTACCTCAGGTGTCTCATCTGTAAAATGGGGATTAAGACTGTGAGCCCCATGTGGGACAGGGACTGTGTCCAGTTTGATTAGAGAAGCAGCGTGGCTCAGTGGAAAGAGCCCGGGCTTTGGAGTCAGAGGTCATGGGTTCAAATCCCGTCTCCGCCACATGTCTGCTGTGTGACCTTGGGCAAGTCACTTCACTTCTCTGAGGCTCAACCTCATTTGTGAAATGGGGATGAAGCCTATGAGCCCCACGTTGGACAACTTGATCACCTTGTATCCCCCCCAGTGCTTAGAACAGTGCTTCGCACATAGTAAGTGCTTAACAAATGCCACCATTATTATTATTATTATTATTACCTTGTATCTACCCCAGTGCTTAGAACAGTGCTTGCTACATAGTGAGCACTTAACAAATACCATCATTATTTATCATTATGATTTAGAGGCATGGAGAGAGTCCATCAAGTAGGTAGGCATGGTGAGATTGAGGTTCCTAGTGGGAGGTTTGGCACAGAATTAGTGATTCCTGGCTCAAGAGATAGTACTATCAATCAGTCAATAGTATTTATTAAGCAGTAATTGTGTGCAGACCGTTCTATTAAGTACTTGGGAGGAAATAATGACATTAGAATCCCTGCTGTCAATGGGTTGCCTCAATCAGGATAATCTAGCTGGGGAGTCAGAAACTTGCAAATAAATTAAAGATAGGAAGGTGTAAACAAGTATATTAGTTATGAACATATGTTCTATGGGGAGTTGTGCCTACTTAAATTTTAGGTGGTTTAGAAGTGTTGACTTCTCCTACCTCACCTCCCTTCTCTCCTTCTACAGCCCAGCCCGCATACTCCGTTCCTCTGCTGCTAACCTCCTCACTGTGCCTTGTTCTCTCCTGTCCCACCATCGACCCCTGGCCCCCATCCTACCCCTGGCCTGGAATGCCGTCCCTCCTCACATCCACCAAACTAGCTCTCTTCCCCTCTTCAAAGCCCTACTGAGAGCTCACCTCTTCCAGGAGGCCTTCCCAGACTGAGCCCCCCTTTTCCTCTGCTCCTCCTCCCCTCCCCATCACCTCTACTCCCTCCCTCTGCTCAACCCCCTTCCCTGCCCCACAGCTCTTGTTATATTTGTACATATTTATTACCATATTGATTTTATTAACGATGTGTCTGTATTTATAATTCTATTTATTTTGATGCTATGGATGCCTGTCCACTTGTTTTGTTCTGTTGACTGTCTCTCCCTTCTAAACTGTGAGCCCATTGTTGGATAGGGATTGTCTCTGTTGCCGAATTGTACTTTCCAGGCACTTAGTACAGTGCTCTGCATACAGTAAGCACTCAATAAATACAATTGAATGAATGAGTTGGGGAGATATAATTTTGAGACAGTATAGAGAAGCAGCATGGCTCAGTGGAAAGAGCATGGGCTTAGGAGTCAGAGGTCATGGGTTCAAATCCCAGCTTGGCCGCTTGTCAGTTGTGTGACTTTGGGCAAGTCACTTCAGTTCTCTGGGCCTCAGTTACCTCATCTGTAAAATGGGGATTAAGATTGTGAGCCCCACATGGGAAAACCTGATCACTTTGTATCCTTCCCAGCGCTTAGAACAGTGCTTTGCACATAGTAAGCGCTTAACAAATACCAAAATTATTATTATTATCCAGTCTTCTACTTCCAACACACCTCACCTTGCACTCTTTGTTCCCCTCAAAATTACTTTCCATATCTGTAACTTATTTCAGTGTCTGGCTCCACCTGTAGAGTATAAAATCACTGTAGGCAGGGATTGTGTCTACCTACTTTATTATAGTGCACTTTCCCAAATGCTTAGAACAGTCTTCTGCACACAGTACACACTCAATGAATACCACTGATTGACAGATTGCTAAATTTCTTTGAGAGATAAGAAATTAATTGGGGAACTCTTCTGGGAGGAGATGCAATTTCAGAAAGACTTTGAAGATATGGATTGGATGACCTGTCTGAGAAGCAGCGTGGCTCGGCGGAAAGAGCACGGGCTTTGGAGTCAGAGGTCATGGGTTCAAATCCCGCCTGCACCAATTGTCAGCTGTGTGACTTTGGGCAAGTCACTTAACTTCTCTGGGCCTCAGTTACCTCATCTGTAAAATGGGGATTAAGATTGTGAGCCCCACGTGGGACAACCTGATCACCTTGTATCCCTCCAGTGCTTAGAACAGTGCTTTGCACATAGTAAGCGCTTAACAAATACCATTATTATTATTATTATTGTTATTATTATTAGAAGCGGGAGGGAGTTTCAGGCAGAAGGGAGGGTGCTAGCAAAGTGGTCAAGGCTCGGAGACACAAGAACCAGGTGCGATGAGTACCTTACCTTGAGAGAAACTAAGAGTGTGAGCTGGGGTGTGGTGGGAGGAGAGCACTGATTCATTGTTAGTACAATCACTCATCCTATCCCGACTGGATTACTGCAACAGCATCCTTTCTGATCTCCCAACCTCTTATCTCTCCCCACTTCAGTCTATACTTCACTCTGCTGCCCGCATTATCTTTCTTTCGAGAGAAGCAGCATGGCTCAGTGGAAAGACCACGTGCTTAGGAGTCAGAGGTCATAGGTTCTAATTCCGGCTCCGCCACTTTTCTGCTGTGTGACTTTGGGCATGTCACTTAACTTCTCTGTGCCTCAGTTACCTCATCTGTAAAATGGGACTGCGAGCCCCATGTGGGACAACCTGATTGCCTTGTATCCCCCCAGTGCATAGAGCAGTGCTTAGCACATAGTAAGCACTTAACAAACGGCATCATTATTATTATCTTTCTACAGAAATGCTCTGGGCATGTCATCCCCCTCCTCAAAAATCTCCAGTGGTTGCCTATCAATTTTCGTATGAATCAAAAACTCCTCATTGTTGACTTTCAAAGCTCTTCATCATCTCACCCCCTCCTACCTCACCTCTCTTCTTGTCTTCTATAGCCCAGAACGCACACTCCACTCCTCTGCCGCTAACCCCCTCACTGTGCCTCGCTATCAGCTGTCCCACCATCGAGCCCTACCCCACTTCTGGTCTGGAATGCCCTCCCTCCTCAAATCCGCCAAACTAGCACACTTCCCACCCTTCAAAGCCCTACTGCAAGCTCACCTCCTCCAGGAGGCCTTCCCAGACTGAGCCCCCCTTTTCCTCTGCTCCCTCTGCCCTCCCCATTGCCCCTACTCCCTTCCTCTGCTCTACCCCACTTCCCACCCCACAGCACTTGTGTGTATATATGTAATATATATAATTCTATTTATTTCATTAAAGATGTGTATATATTTATAATTCTATTTATTTATATTGATGCTATTGATGCCTGCTTACTTGTTTTTATGCCTGTCTCCCCCATTCTAGACTGTGAGGTCGCTGTGGGCAGGGATTGTCTCCATTTGTTGCTGAATTGTACTTTCCAGTGCTTACTACAGTGTTCTGCACACAGTAAGGGCTCAATAAAGATGAATGAATGAATGAATTGTATTTCATTCATTCAATCATATTTATTAATCCAATGGTATTTATTCATTCAGTCGTATTTATTGAGCACTTACTGTGTGCAGAGCACTGTACTAGCGCTTACTGTATGCAGAGCACTGTACTAAGTGCTTGGTATTTAATGAATGCAGTGTGGCTCAGTGGAAAGGGCAAGGACTTTGGAGTCAGAGATCATGGGTTCAAATCCCGGCTCTGCCAACTGTCAGCTGTGTGACCTT
This sequence comes from Tachyglossus aculeatus, assembly GCF_015852505.1. Taxonomy (NCBI): domain Eukaryota; kingdom Metazoa; phylum Chordata; class Mammalia; order Monotremata; family Tachyglossidae; genus Tachyglossus; species Tachyglossus aculeatus. The sequence goes on from NC_052066.1 coordinate 87,158,003, forward strand.
GGGCAAGTCACATTTAACTTCTCCGTGCCTCAGTTACCGCATCTGTAAAATGGGGATTAAGACTGTGAGCCCCATGTGGGACAATCTGATCACCTTGTAAACTCCCCAGCGCTTAGAACAGTGCTTTGCACATAGCAAGCGCTTAATAAATGCCATTATTATTATTGTTATTATTATTATTATTACTGTATGCAAAGTGCTGTACTTAGCACTTGGGAGAGTACAATATGGCAATAAGCACACACATTCCCTGCCCACAACAAGCTCATAGTCCAGGAGTGGGGAGACAGACATGAAAAAAAATAAATAAAATGACAGCTATGTACATAAGCACTGTGGGGCTGGGAGCGGGGAAGAGCAAAGAGACAAGTCAAGGTGATTCAGAAGGGAGTGGGAGATGAGGAAAGGTGGGGCTTACTCAGGGAAGGCCTCCTGGAAGGGGTGGGCCCTCAAATAGGGTTTGAAGCAGGGGTGGGGGAAGTAACTGTGTCAGATTTGAGGAGGGAGGATGTCCTAAGCCAGAGACAGGACGTGGGCCAGGGGTTGTCGGTGAGACAGGCGAGATGGAGGCATAGTGAGAAGGTTAGTACGAGAGGAATGAAGTGTGTGGGTCTGGGTTGTAGAAGGAAAGAAGCGAGGTAGATACTGTCTGCCCTAAGCCATTCTTGAAAATGTTAGCTTGGTATTTAAGTTTAGGTTTGTCACATGCAGATTTGAATTAACTTTTTCCAATGGAAATTGGCCCTGAAGCACTCTTATTACCAGTCCCAAATCCTACTGTGACTTTGGACTGTAACCGTTACCATAGTCATTATTTTTATGGTTCCACAGACATGGGGGACATACAGAGAGCTTTCCAACCATTTTGTGATATTCACCTGTTCAACAAAAGCATCTGACACCATCCCTCAATCTACATTATACTCTCACACTCCTTGAGACAGAGCTTTGCTCATTGTATGTGCCCAAAATCTACTGCTGATTCATCATCATCATCATCAATCGTATTTATTGAGTGCTTACTGTGTGTAGAGCACTGTACTAAGCGCTTGGGAAGTACAAGTTGGCAACATATAGAGACAGTCCCTACCCAACAGTGGGCTCACGGTCTAGAAAGCGTTGACTGATGGATGGATGTCTGGTGCCCTGAGGTGTTTACCAAGATCTTGAGGTTTCACAATTCAGCTGTTTGTCAATTAATCAATCAAATACAATTATTGAGTGCTTAATGTGAACAGAGCAATGTGCTAAGTGCTTGGGAGAGTGCAATATAACAGAGTTGGTAGAAATGTTCCCTGCCCACAGGAGTTTTGCAGTCCTCACAACATCCTCACCACCATTGTAGTAATGCAAGATTGTGAACATCTCTAGGGCAGGAACGGGGTCATCCAGTTTGTTGACTGTCCCCAGTTGATCAATAGTGGGGAAGCCTAATGGATAGATACGGGCCTCGGAATCAGAAGGACCTGGGTTCTAATCCTGGCTCCACCACTTGGTTACTGTGTGACCTTGGGCAAGTCACTTCACTTCTCTGGGCCTCAGTTCCCTCATCTGTAAAATGGGGATTAAGACTGTGAGCCCCACGTGGGACAGGGACTGTGTCCAACCCAATTAGATTGTATCTACCCCAGCTCTTAAAACAGTGTTTGACACGTAGTAAGTGCTTAAGAAATATCATTATTATTACTAGTAGTAGTAAATATTGAGGACCTGGGAGAGTACAACTGAGTAAATCAATGTAAATAGAATATTCTTAAATGCAAATAGGCTGATGAATAAACATTGGAGCTAAGGGTATTCATTCATTCATTCAATCATATTTATTGAGCGCTTACTGTGTGCAGAGCACTGTACTAAGCGCTTGGGAAGTACAAGTTGGCAACATATAGAGACGGTTCCTACCCTAATGGGCTCACAGTCTAGAAGGGTAGCCATCGAATTGATGGAATCTATGTAGATGGTGCTTAATGGGAAATGTGCCCTCCACACTGTAAATCCTCAGTAAATGTAGTGGTGATGACGATTACATTTGCATTATCATTCCAGTATTTTTCCAAGTAATTTTCACTTCTGTGCTATGAGGATGCAAATATCTGTGCTTAAACGTGTCTCAAGTTCTCAAGGGATTGCCACAAGAATAAGAAATCCACTTTCCTATGGGGAGCCTTCCAGAATCCTGGGCCTGGGACTTGGGGCAGTCAAAAACACATATAACATTTATGCAGTCACTTTTCCACCGAAGGTAAGTGTTGGGATGTCATATAATCAGCAGCTTTCCATCTTAGTTCTTTGCCTCTTTCCATCCTCTAGACTGTAAGCTTGTTGCGGGCAAGGAATGTGTCTACCAGCTCTGTTGTATTGAACTCAACACTGTGAACCATCTCCTTCTCCTGATAACATTATCTAAATTTGGCTCTGCTGACACTGTTCTCTGCTGGTTCTCCTCTTAACTGTCTGGCCATTCATTCTCGTTCTCTTTCATTGGCTCCTTCTCTGTCCCCCAGACCCTAAATGTGGGAGTTCTGTTAAGGTTCAGTTTTGGCCCCCTTCTATTCTCCATTTCCACCCACATTCTCGGAGAACTCATTCACTCCCATGGCTTCAACTTGGCGGATCATTGGAGAAGCAGCGTGGCTCAGTGGAAAGAGCACGGGCTTTGGTGTCAGAGGTCATGGGTTCAAATCCCGGCTCCACCAATTGTCAGCTGTGTGACTTTGGGCAAGACACAACTTCTCAAGGACTCAGTTACCTCATCTGTAAAATGGGGATTAAGACTCAGAGCCCCCCGTGGGACAACCTGATCACCTTGTAACCTCCCCAGCACTTAGAAAAATGCTTTGCACATAGTAAGTGCTTAATAAATGCCATTATTATTATCATTCTCAAATCTACCTCTCCAACCCCAGCCTCTCTCTTTTTGTAATCCCGCATTTGTTCCTGCCTTCAGTACATCTCTACTGGGATGTCCCACCAACATCTCAGTCTTCACATGTCAAAAACAGAACTCCTTATCTTCCCAGAAAACCCTGCCCTGGAGACCTCCCTGCTTCCTACTTCCAGTCCTTATTTCACTCTGCTGTCTGGATCATTTTTCTAAAAAAATATTCAGTCCATATTTTCCCACTCCTCAGGTGGTTGCCCACCTACCTCTGCATCAATCAGAAAGAAACTCCTTACTACTGGCTTAAAAGGACACAATCACTTTGCCCTCTCCTTCCTTATCTCACTAATTTCCTTCTACAGACCAGCACACTCATTTTGCTCCTTTAACACTGACCTATTCCCTGTATTTTGATTTTGTCTATCCCTCTGCCCAAGCCCTGAATCTGGCCTGGAACTCCCTACCCCTTTATATCTGACAATCACTCATCTCACGCTCAAAGCCACATTAAAACCGTATCTCCTTCTTGTAGCTTTCCCTTACTCCCTCTTCCTTCTGTGTCACCATCACACTTGGATTTATACCCTTTATTCACAGCACCTTCAGCTACATAGCATTTAATGTTTGTCTCTCACTCTAGATAGCATGCTCCTTGTGGCCAAAGAACCTGTCCACAAACTCAGGTATATCGTACTCTCCCAAGTGCTAAGTACAGTGCTCTGCGTACCAGGTTCAAATCCCAGCTCTGTCAATTGTCAGCTGTGTGACTTTGGGCAAGTCGCTTAACTTCTCTGTGCTTCAGTTACCACATCTGTAAAATGGGGATTAAGACTGTAAGCCCCACGTGGGATACCCTGATCATTTTGTATCCTTCCCAGGGCTTAGAATGGTGCTTTGCAGATATTAAGCACTTAACAAATGCCATCATCATCTTCATCATTACCATAAATGCTCAAGAAATATGAATTATCTCTGAAGTGCTTAGTACAGTGCTCTGCACACACCATGTGCTAAATAAAATGGGGAGCAGTGTGGCTAAGTGGAAAGAGCCCGGGCTTTGGAATCAGAGGTCATGGGTTCAAATCCCGGCTCCGCCAACAGTCAGCTGTGTGACTTTGGGCAAGTCACTTCACTTCTCTGCGCCTCAGTGACCTCATCTGTAAAATGGGGATGAAGACTGTGAGCCCACCATGGGACAACCTGATCACCTTGTAACCTCCCAGCGCTTAGAACAGTGCTTTGCACATAGTAAGCGCTTAATAAATGCCATTATTATTATTATTATTATAAAAAGTACTGACTGATTAGCTAGGGGGCCCCAGTCAGGAGTTGAAGCTGCAGTATACAGTTGCTTGTCTCAGTCCACGGAAATAGCTATGCTAATTTTAACTCCCCTTTCCACTCTACTTGGACTTGGGGAACACAAAGGCCAGATAAGAAGGTAGTCACTGTATATGTAGCAGCTTCCTGCTCATGAGCATGGACACTAGAATCCTGTGGGTCCCAAGGATACCTAGATCCAAAAGGATGCTTATTGGGGATCTAAATATCCTTGGTACCTACAGAATCCTGATAACCATGCTCATCTGTGCCCATAAAATCTCACTTGAAGAGGAAGAGGAAGTGGAGGTGAAAAATTCCTCCTTGTGTAAAGCTAAGCCAATCTTCCATTCCTGCCCAGAAAAAAGCTACATGAGTTGATTTCCTGGCACTCCACCTAGTTAAGCTCTGGTCATAGTACACCGTGCTGTTTCCTCTGGGCCACACTGCTTCAAAAAAGGCATTGATTTTGGTTAATTAACCCCATCCTGGAACCCCCTATGGTAAACTGTCAGCTTATGACAACTCAATAGCTGGTTCACTGTCTTAAGAAACTCCTGAGAAGCCAATCTCCAGCTAGAGCCATTAGCAGCTCTTTATTTTTCTTGCAGGCTAGACAAACTGGATGGTCTATTTCAGTGCTATAAACAAACACTTATATGTCGCAAAACAGAAGCAACTCTAATCACTGATGGAAACTGCCTTGAAACCAATGTTTTTTTTCACATTTAGGAAAGACTGTAATTTATGGTTGCCTTGAAGCCCTGACTAGTTATGTGTGACTTAAATAGTTGTCCTGGAGCATTGAACATTAGGATTACAGTAATTATGCTATCAAGTTTATCTTCACATTAATCACATGAGTACATAATTTGTCATGTCCTTCTAAAAATAGGACCATATTGAATGCCAATGTTCACAGTCCTTAAAATGAAAATAGAAATATTGATGCGAGGCTTACTCTGCAGCTATACAGTGAAACTATTCACAAGTGTCAGGCTCCCGAGGAAAGTTTATACATTCAGCATACGTTTTCTATTAACCAATGAATGGCATTTATTGCATGCTTTTCAGTCTCCCCACCTCCCCAGCCCCAATCCTATATCAACCTTTCATTAGGCTGACAACTTGAAGTGAGAATTTTCAATTACTCAGTGGACGTGATAATCAGGGAATCTTGATTGTTCAGTCAGTAACAAATTTCTCCTGCCTCTCCCCACTTCAGCCCATGCTTCACTCTGCTGCCCGGATTCTCTTTCTACGGAAGGGTTCTGGGCATGTCACTCCCTTGCTCAAAAATCTCCAGTGGTTGCCTATCAACCTCCGTATCGAACAGAAACTGCTTACTATTGGATTCAAAGCTCTTCAGCACTTTGCCCCTTTTTACCTGACCTCCTTCTTTCCTTCAACATCCCAACCTGCACACTCCACTCCTCTGGTGCTAACCTTCTCTCTTTGTCTTGTTCTCGCCAGTTCTGCCGTCGACCCCTGGCCCACGTCCTACCTCTGGCCTGGAATGCCCTCCTTCCTCAAATCCACCAAACAATCACACTTCTCCCCTCCAAAGCCCTACTGAAGGCTTGCCTCCTCCAGAGGCCTTCCCAGATTAAGCCCCCTTTTCCTCAGCTCGCCCCTTGCCTCACCCCGATTTACTTCTTTTCTCTAATCCCCCTCCCTGCCCCACAGCACTTGTGTATACATGTACATATCTATCATTCTATTTTTTATATTGATGCTTGTTTACTGGTTTTGATGTACATATGTCTACAATTCTATTTATTTATATTGATGCTATCGATCCCTGTTTACTTGTTTTGATATCTGTCTCCCCCCTTCTAGACTGGTGTGAGCAGGGATTGTCTCTCTTTATTGCTGAATTGTACTTTCCAAGCTCTTAGTACAGTGCTCTGCACATAGTAAACACTCAATAAATATGATTGAATGAATGAATCCATGCAATCTTTTCAAATCCTCAGAGGAAGGGACCATGGACTACTGACTCCTCTGAAACCTCCCAAGGCATAATTCATCAGTTTGCACCCCAGAGGGTGCTGAGTCAATTCACTGATGAAAACACTTGGAAGAATTATTTTGGGGGAGATTTCTAGCCTACACCTTTAGTCATGTGGTAGTAGAATAGGCCATGGGTTAGGAGAGTGCTAGAAGTATAATCAAATTGTCTTTAGTCCATTTACAGTTTTCGAGGATCAAAAGCAAGAGAAACTGTGTCACTTTCCAATAATGTGTGAGAGCTCAGCCCTGTATATTGTTTGCGGACATAGTTCAGCTGGTTTCTGGGATGCCCATGTTAGCATTTATTTTATTTAAAGGTTGATATAAATAATTAATATTGATTATTCCCACAGCAACCAGAATCTAAAATAAAGGTGCAAGAGCAGAGACTTATTGAAGCGGACTGAACAGAGGACATTAAAGTATGCATACATTATGCAGGGTAATTCTGTTTCAGAAAAGTGAGAAACCTGCAGTGTAGCCCCTTTGTGAAGGATTTGATATTATGAATTACACTGAGTCTTCATGAGGCAAATGTTCCCAGTCTGGGCTGGGCTGTTTGCACCAAAATGTCGTTATCCTCCTCTGGATGTTAGTTTACCAGAGCTGGCAAAGATATTGAAAATGAAAACTTAACTGGCAGGGATTCATTTATCATGCCCACTCCAGGTGAACAGCACCACAATTTGAACAAAATAAAATGGATCTGAGAAGTTCCGACCTGCTGCTCAACATCTGTTGCAGTTCCAGCCGGGGACAAGTGCGTGAAATGAGAACTGGAAATTAGAATTTTTCACTGAGATCCAACATTTCCCCCCCAAGAAGGGCACTGATTTTCCAAAGACCATCAGGTCTGTGCTGAATGTTTCTTGGTTGGGTTGCAGGGCCAGCTAGGAGTCTTCCAGGAGGCATATCAGGGCTCAAACATCCCAGATCATTAGGAATGTGAAAGACCAGTAACCATCACGACGAGATAAATGAAGAAACCTTCACACAGAGTCCTGGTTTTAGTGAGGCTTCCATTAAAAGGAGACTAATTAGGGACCACCTCCCACTGTCTATTCTGTTAACGCAAGTGTAGAAGCAGCATGGCTCAGTGGAAAGAGCCCGGGCTAGGGAGTCAGATGTCATGGGTTCTAATCCTGGCTCTGCCACTCGTCAGCTGTGTGACTTTGGGTAACTCACTTCACTTTTCTGGGACTCGGTTACCTCATCTGTAAAATGGGGATTAAGACTGGGAGCCCCATGTGGGACAACCTGATTACCTTGTATCCCCCCCAGTGCTTAGAACAGTGCTTGGCACATAGTAAGTGCTTAACAAATATTATTATTATTATTATTATTATTATTATTATTATTATTATTATTAGCTCCCTGAAGGTGGGCATCATGTCTACCAACTATAGTGTAGTATACACCCCCAAGTGCTTGGTACAGTGTTTAGCACCCAGTAAGCTCCCAATTCATTCATTCAATCATATTTATTGAGCACTTATCGTGCATAGAGCACTGTACTAAGCATTTGGAAAGTACAGTTTGGCAACAGGGACAATCCCTATCCAACAATGGGCTCACAGTCTAGAAGGGGGGAGAAAGATAGCAAAACTAAACAAGTAGACAGGCATCAATAGTATCAATAGAAATAAATAGAATTATAGACATATACACATCATTAATAAAATAGAATAATAAATATGTACATATATACACAAGTGCTGTGGGGCGGGGAGGGGGGTAGAGCAGAGGGAGGGAGTCGGGGCCATGGGGAGGGGAGGAGGAGCAGAGGAAAAGCCGGGGTTCAGTCTAGGAAGGTCTCCTCCCAGTGAATATCAATGATCAATTCATTTACTGTCCTCTAAATATTAAAGTAACTCAGCATCTTAATCAAGGCAGAAAAAATCCCTAAGTTGCAGGAGCAGTCCCGCCACCCACCTCCCACTTTAGGGTACATCCCCAAAATACCAAGGTTAAAAATTGTTGGCTTAGAGGCATGTCAGAGGGAAGGGGCGTGTGGGAAGGGAGATGTTCAACTGACCCAGAACCAAAGCACTTCTTCATCCCTGTTGGAAGGTGGGAAAAGTGGAGAAGCAGAGGCCCCTTCCCTTCTTCCCTTTCTCTAGCTCTTCTTTCCCTTCCTCATTTTCTCCTTTACTCATGTTTTTCTCTTTCTTCTCTAAACTAAACGTTCACTTCACTCCAGAGGGAATACAATTCTCACTCCACCACTTAAAATAATAAAGATTAAATTACCTCCTTGTGGGCAGGGAACATGTCTACCAAACCTGTTTTACTGTAATCTTTCCCAAGCGCTTAGTACAGTGTTCAGCACACAGTAAGCACTTAAATACCATGAATTGATGGATTAATTGAAGTGAAATAATTTTGGCTGGTGAACGCTGACAAGGTTGAAATACCATTTTTTTCTACGGAACGGAACCTACTTACCATGTTTATAATGTGTGCATACACTAGCTTAGCTCCCTTTTGTGTTCTGGGGACCCAAGGCCACAGGTAATTTCTTTCCCCACCTTTGCAATGCTACTTTTCAACAGCTTTACCTTAACCTGTGCTTGGCCCCTACTTCAGGTCAGAATGCCTATAAATGACTATAATTCTGGCATTTATTAAGCACAGACTCTATTATCAGTTCAGATATAGTTCCTGTGCCTCAAAGAGCTTACAGTTTATTTTATCCCCATTTTACAGATTAAGAAACTGAGTCCCAGAGAAGTTTAGTGATCACAAAGCAAGGCATTGGCAGAACTGGGAATAGAACTCCCTCTGCTGTGACCTTTCCACTAGATCACGTTGAGTCACAGCCACACACAAAAGTTCCAGGCCCATGAAATGAGGGGGAAATCCCCTGTATTTTTCTCAGGTGAAAGGAAATTCTTCATTTCACAAACAGCTTTGTGTTTTGGGTATCTAGAAAGAAAGCTGGATAGCAACATCAGCCGAACATCAGTGACACTTTGATTTTCGACATTTGTTGTAGCTTAAATTTCTGGTTAATATCGGAAAAATGCATAAGGAAATTGGGGTTAATCCATTCCATCAGAATCAAATTGATGATAATCAGTCTACGAAATGGAGACCCTGGCAAGTGGTTGGTTGAAAAGAATTTGAGTCTTTCCCTTATTACCATAAGAAAGCTACTACTACTCTAAATCAATCAATTGTATTCATTATTAATAATAATGATAATAACTGTGGTCTTCGTTAAGCATTCACTGTGTGCCAGGCACTGTACTAAGCACTGGGGTGGATATAAGCAAATCAGATTGGACACAGTGTCTGTCCCACGTGGGGCTCACGGTCTTATTCATAATTTTACAGATGAGGTAACTGAGGCACAGAGAAATGAAATGACTTGCCCAAGATCACACAGCCGATATGTGGCAGAGCAGAATTAGAACTCATGACCTTCTGACTCCCAGCCCCATGCTCTATCCACTACGTCATGCTGGCTCTCTTTATTGAATGCTTACTATGTGCAGAGCACTGTACTAAGCACTTGGGAGAGTACAATACAACAGAATTAGCAGACATGTTCCCTACCCATAACGAGTTCACAATAATAATAATAATAACTGAGGTATTTCTTAAACACTTACATTGCGCTAAGTGCTGGGGAAGATAAAATATAATTAGTAAGGATACCGTCCTGTTACACTTGGTCTTAAAAGGGAGGGAGAACAGCTATTTCCTCTATATTTGACAGAAGAGGAAACTGAGGCACAAAGAGGTTCAGCGCCTTACCTCAGGTCACACAGTAGGCACGTTGCCAACCTGGGACACCCAATCCTGGTGCTGAACGGCTCTGGGATTGAATGAACTCAAAAGAAGGTCTAAACTAGGTTGGCACTAATAAAGTTTCCATTCATTCAATCGTATTTATTGAGCGCTTACTGTGTGCAGATCACTGTACTAAGCGCTTGAGATCGGTGGAAGCTCTCTAATATACTTGGGTCTCAATAATTTTCATAATTCACAAGCATAGACCTGGCTTGAGGAGAAAAGGAATGGTTAATTCCATCAGGACTCAGGGAAGCAGGCATTTTGGAGGAAAAATTCAAGGTAGCAAGAGGGGAACTTTTTTTTTTTGTATTTTACCTTCGACAGTTTATTCCCTTGGAAAACATAGTGCCCACTAATGTCAGTTTACAGATTTCCTCCGTAGTTCCCAGTATCCTTCCAGGATTTGTGTAGGGCTGAATTCCGGTTATCTCCCCCCTTTCACATTCTTGGTAACTCTTTGTGTCTGCCGCACTGATATCATGGAGTTTATGGGGAGGTCAATGTCATTGGCTGTTGCAAGCATCTAAACTAATTTAGGAAAATGTCCTGAGCCCAAATTTGTCCACAGCAAGAAAATAGTATACTGGAACTATTTCCTGCTATAAACCTATGGTTTCTCCTACTTTCGGGACTTGTAAATTAGTTTTTTTCTATGCGCCTTCTCAATTCAATTTTAAGCTCCTGTTACTGTTGTACTCTTACAGCTGCCTGCTACATCATTTAGCCTGATTGATTGATTCTGCCCTTTCCTCGGGTCCAGGAAACACTACTTTTCCTCCTTTATTGACTCTGATTACCATTGCCTGCACCAACTGCTTCTGACATTTAGCTCCCTCCTTAAACCCCTAATATCCCAGCGTCTCCTATTTCTTGCCCTTGATGGCCTTGTCATCAATTTCATGGACAAAACTGAAACCCTCAGGCATGAACTCTCTATCATTTCCCCTTCACCACCCCTTCCCGACCCAGGATGCACACCATCATCCTTCATTCATTCAACCGTATTTACTGAGCACTTACTGTGTGCAGAGCACTGTACTAAGCACTCTCCAAAAGAGCTCTCCTACCTCGTTGGAAATCAACCTGGGCCACCTCTGCCTTCAATCCCATTCTTTAGCACCTTATTTAAAACACTTACCTCACCCTTCTTTGCTCCCTGACTGCCTGCGACATTACCAGGAGGTCTCAATCCTTAATCCCCAACAGAAGAACTACAGGAATTACTTTAGGAGTGCCCAGACTAGCCTCTACTGGGTCCTAAAGCCCTCCTTCTATTTTCTTCATTTGAGTGGCAGGTTGGTGGAAAGTGATGTGTCTCCATAGGCATTGTCAGCAATGCGAGGGTGTAACCTCCATCTGGTAGTGATGATAATGAGGGAGAGCGTCCACAGAAAGGTGGTATTTGACCAGGCCTTCCCTGATTAATCTCTTAGTACAGTGCTCTGCACACAGTAAGCACTCAATAAATACAACTGAATGAAAGAATGAATTAGCCAAGAGCAAGCCCCCCCAGCATGCCATGTGAATGGAGAGCCTAGATGGGCCAGGTTCCCTATAAAAATTGGATATGCAGGAGACAGTTATTTGTAGTGGGACAGGTATTTTGACACCCTTCCTTACCCAGAGTGGGGGACACCTGCTATGTGATGATCAGCACAGGTAATGCCATGAGGAACCCACTAGGAATGTGAGTATGCCCTGCTGTTGCGCTAGAATAAGAACACGGTACCCCTCTTTGGGATGGAGAGTACATAACTGACCTATAGGTATGTGATATCTGTTAAGTGCTTACTCTGTGCCGGGGACTGTGCTAAGCGCTAGGGTAAATACAAGCAAATCAGGTTGGACACAGTCCATGTCCCATGTGGGGCTCACAGTCTTATTCCCTATTTTAAAGATGAGTTAACTGAGGCACAGAAAAGTGAAGAGACTTGCCCAAGGTCACACAGCAGACAAGAGGCAGAGCTAGGATTAGAACCTATGACCCTCTGACTCCCAGCCCTGTGCTTTATCCACTATGCCGTGCCATGTCCGTTAAGGATGTGTTGCTCAGGGTTTAATTTGTTTCCCTGTGATGAGCCTTGTGGCTCGGACCTGTTTGTAGTAATAATAATAATGGTATTTGTTAAATGTTTACTCTGTGCCAGGCCCTGACCTAAGCACTGGGGTAAAAGCAAGATAATCGGGCTAGACACAATTCCTGTCTCACATAGGGCTCACGGTTTTAATCCCCATTTTACAGATGAGGTAACTGAGGCACAGAGAATTGAAGTGACTTACCCAAGGTCACACAGCAGACTAGTAGTGGAGCCAGGATTGGAACCCAGGTCCTTCTGGCTGTCAGGCCCACATGCTATCCATTAGACCACACTTGTATCATGGTTGAGCTTGGGCTCTATGACTTTTTCTCTGAATGCTAACATACTAGATAATTAGGTGAGCCCAGCCAGTCAGCCACATCGTAATGAGTGTTTTTCCCTGAAAAATGAGATAACTACTAGCAGCTGAGATAAGTCAATGTGGTCCTGTCCTTTTGTGTATGTTCCTGCTTCTCTGTTGTTGTGAACATGGGTGGCTAAATGAAGAAACTTGTATTCTAAAAGACTAGACATGGCTGGTCTGTTTAACTCAGGTTCATATGGAGGGTGAAAGTCAGATTCCTGAACCCTGGCCTAAAGGACCAGAGACAATCAGTCTCCTCAATGACCTCCCTGCCTCCAGTCTCTCTTCTCTTTAGTCTATATTTCACCCCGATACCAGGATCATTTTTCTCAAAAATGATTCAGCGTTCATCTCTTCACTCCTCAAAAACCCCAATGACTACTCGTTCTCATTGTGCCTCACTTTAGTCTCCCTTGTCATCAATCCCTTGATCATGTCCACCCTCCCTCCTGGAACTCTCTCCTCCTTCACATTTGACAGACCACCACTCTCCCCATCTTCAAAGCCCTATTAAAATCACATCTCCAGGAAATCTTCCCGGAATAATCTCTTATCTTCACACCCTATTTTCTCTCACTACTGCAACACATGTCCTTGAAACTGGGTTCCCTAAGTCCTTAGGCATTCACTCCTCCTCCACCAGACTTATGTGCATATACTTTGCTGCTTCCTTTACCTGTAATTCATTTTAATGTCTTTATCCCCCACTTGATTATAAGACCCTTGAGGTCAGGGATCATGATGGCTTGCTCTATTGTACTTTCCCAAGCACTTAGTTCAGTGTTCTGCACCCAGCAAATGCTCAGTAAATACCTCTGACTGATTGATTGCTTTGAACAGTAAAAGCAGAGATTTTTATTGAGTACCGACTGCACGAAATGCATTGTACTAACTGTTTGGGAAAGTGCAATGTGAAACAGCTCATTTATGTTAATGTCATTGGCCCCACTGCCAAGATTTGTGTCTGGATCCAAATACCACTATCCTTCCTCAAGGATTCCTTAAAAAACCTGGTGTTAGCATCCAGCAATCATGCAGGCTTGTGGGGGAATGAAGCAGCTCATACAAGTACCCGATTTTCCAGGAAAAAACAACAACAAGCAAACTATCTGCTATATGCTCCTCAACCAATGCTTCTCAGTCCTTTAATGCTAATTTTCTTCAAACAATATTAGTACCAGATCCTCATATTGTTAGCTCTCTAACTGGTTAGGGCCCACAGCAAGCAGTCAAAAAATACTACTGATTGACTGATAGATGGAGTTAGTAAAAATGATCCCTGCCCTCAAGGAGTTTACAATCTTTCAGCAAATGCTACCTGGGGCTCCCAAAGCCAACAGTGCAGTGGGGAGGGATCCAGTGTTGGAGGAGAGGGTGGAGGTGGTCCTCTCTCCCACTTGATAATCATGGCATTTGTTAAGCGCTTACTATATGTAAAGCACCGTTCTAAGTACTGGGGAGGATACAAGGTGATCAGATTGTCCCACGTGGGGCTCACAGTCTTCATCCCCATTTTACAGATGAGGTAATTGAGGCACGGAGAAGTTATGTGAATTGCCTGAGGTCACACAGCAGACAAGTGGCAGAGTCGGGATGAGAACCCATGACTTTCTGAGTCCTAGGCCTTTTCTCTCCTTAGAATAAGAGCCTCCATAAAGATCACTGAGAGCTATATTTAACCAGACTAGCAGTAACCATTTCAACTCATCTATATGTGCATTTTTGTAGGTTGGTACATTTCTTTCCTCCTGAGTTCATAGGTGGGGAAATCAGACTATAAACCTATTGCAGACAGACAGCGTGTCTGCTAATTCTTTTGTATTGTCTCTTCCTAGCTCTTAGTACACTGCTCAGCATATAGTAAGGACTCAATTAATACCATTGATGATGATGTTACCTATTCTGCTATACATGCAAATTTCCCATGTCGCTCTGGAATATCACCAGTGAGTTCATCACCTCAAATCTCCTTTAAATGACTCACTACATTACTCACTACAGTAGTACCAGAGAGTGGGCCAAGCTAAAGAGAAGCAGTCATGGTTATTGATGATATTACTAATTTATTTAGTAGACAGAATTTAGATTGGGAATTAGATTCAGGATTTGTCTGCTACTGTTAGATCATCCTTCACCCATATTTTGCCTGGGGCAACAAGCCTCCTGTTATACTCACATTGATGATTTTTTAAATTTGCTTTGCTCAGCTTGCTCCACTGTTTTTCTTAATTGCCATAAATTTTTCAGCTTGTTTTCTTTTCCTCACTAAACCCAATATACACACCTCCTCCCATGTTGTTTTCTCAAGTTCTCATACTCCTGTTGAGGTTTTTTCCTTGGGTGACTGCCTTTACCCTTCCATTTCTTTCATTTCTGCCTATTGGCCACTCTGGCCTGGAGAGTATAAGCCTCTCCTTGGTAAAAATAATGATGGCATTTGTTATGCACTTATTATGTGCTAGGCACTGTACTAAGCGCTGGTGTAGACATGAGATAATCATCTTGGGTAAAGTCCCTGTCCCACATGGCGCTTACAGTCTAGAGGGGAGTGAGGACAGTTGCTTTTTCTTCATTTCATAGGTGACAAAACTGAAGCACTTAGAAGATAAATGACTTGCCCAAGGTCACATAGCAGGCAAGTTGCCAAGCTGGGATTAGAACCCAGGTCCCCTGACTCTCAGGTCGGTGCTCTTTACACTGGGCCATCCTGCTTTTCTGGGCCTGATTTTATTCATCTGTAAATTGGGGATTGATACTTACTGTCTCTCCCTCTTTGACTATGATCCTCATGTGGGACAGGGACTGAATCTGATCTGATTGCATTTCATCTAGCACAGTGCTTGGAACATAGCAAAATGCTTAACACATATCTTCATTACAGTGACAGCAGTTTCAGGATACCTGCTATATGCAGAACACTGTACAAAATATAGCTTGGCATATTAGAAAAATCACAGGACTGGGAGGCAGAGGACTTGGATTCTAATTCCAGTTCTGCCACTCAATTCATTCAATCATATTTATTAAGCACTTACTGTGTGCAGAGCTCTGTAAGTGCATGGGAGAGTAGAATATAATAATAGATAGACACATTCCCTGCCCACAACGAGCTTACAGTCTAGAGGGGGAGACAGGCAATACAATAAATTCAGATATGTACATAAGGGCTGTGGGGCTGGGAGGGGAGATGACCTGCTGTGTGAACTTGGACAAGTCACTTAATTTATTTGTCCCTCAGTTTTCTTATCTTCAGTATGAAGAATAAATACCTAATGCCTTCTTACTTGGTCTGTAAAGCCCCTGTAGGACAAAGCCTGGGTCCGATATGATTATTATTTTTCTACCCAGCACTTAGTACTATGCTTGACACAGAAAAAACACTAAACAAATACCACAATTATGATGATGATGATGGCATTTATTAAGCGCTTACTATGTGCAAAGCTCTCTTTTAGACTGTGAGCCCACTGTTGGGTAGGGACTGTCTCTATATGTTGCCAATTTGTACTTCCCAAGCGCTTGGTACAGTGCTCTGCGCATAGTAAGCGCTCAATAAATACGATTGATGATGTTCTAAGCGCTGGGGAGATTACAAGGTGATCAGGTTGTCCCACGGAGGGCTCACAGTCTTCATCCCCATTTATAATTAATGATAATTATTATTATTAGAAGTGAAATATGTAATCCCTGCTCTCAAAGAGTTTTGAGAGTGACGTGTCATAGATCATAATAACATGTTTTCTTGATTTAGGATTAAAATTTTTAGAGTGAGTTCCCATTTTACTATGTTAATACTGCTTTTGTGAACCTAGGTAATCTTCCCAAATATTTTCAGTTCAGATTCATTAACTTTGTTTAGCAAGTTCCTCCTTAGGAAATGTAAGAGTGAATTCAAACTCAGGAATTTTTAACAGTCAACGACATTTGGGGTGAACATATTTTTTACCCTTTTTAATCTGTTGTTTGGTGTTAATGACAATGTTACTCAAGGCCAGGAGCAGCTTTGGATATTTAGTGGAACATTTTCAGAGATCATTTTCCTCAGCAGTCTTCAAAGAGCACTAAAATAAAAACCTTATCATTTGGCACACAGTACAATGACTTTAGAAAAAGCATGCTGTCATCCAGTCTGATTCGCAAGCCGTGATTTAAAGTCTCCAGATTTTTTTCCCCATTTCATTCCCATTAACGTATTCAAATTTTTATAAAACAGTAGAATTGTTCTTTAATAACCATATAATATAGTCTGTGGTAACTATAATGCAAAACATGTAGAAATGGTAAAATACTCATCCCCTAAATTCAAGCACATTTTTATGTGACTTTTATTCATGAAACAGTCACTGAATCACATTTATCACGGTAGCTCAATGCTAAGTCTTCCTTATCAGGAAAATAAAGATAACACTGAGGTCTATTATTTTTTTTCATTTTCCAGTTACCAGTCCCAAATTGTTGAAAATACCTTTCTATGGAACCACTGTACTAAAAACTTCGGAATTTGAGTGATGAATGGTCATTATCCCTTTGAATGCAGTTTCGTCAGAGCTGGATTAGAGTGTCAAGAGAAATATGTGAGTAACCAAGGGAAGGAAGCAACAGAGTGAATGTGAGAGTGGATGGCATTTCTCAACCAATGCCCGGAGGCTGGAATAACCACAGGCTAACCACATGGAAGTAGTTCCAGAATGAGCTGAGCATGGAAGTATATGGCCAACTCTGCATTATCATTATCATCAGGAAGATGACTGTAAGCTCACTGTGGGCAGATATACCAACTCTGTTATATTGTACTCTCCCAAATGCTTAGACTAGTGATCTGCACACAGTAAGCACTCAATAAATACGTTGGATTGATTTCTTGATTCTTTTGGCTCTAGTCATTCTAAGGATTGAAGGGCTCTTGAAAAGGAACTCCAGGAATTCCTGGCCCAGGAATCTACAAGCCCAATCTAAGGTGGGTCTAAAAGCCATGGGGCATCACTAAAACCAACAACTCTCCCGGGGTCCACCAGACTATGAGAGAGGTTTTCTCCTCTTGACTGTAAGCTCCTCGTAGGCAGAAATCTTGTCTGCCAACTCTATTATGTTGAAATTTCTCAAATGCTTAGTACAGCACTCAGCGCACAGGATTCCCTTCATGAGTAGGATTGCCTAATTTAGCAAAAGTTAAATTTTCTTTTTTAATAGTATTTTGTAAGCACTTACTGTGTTCCAGGCACTGTACTGAGCACTGGGGTTAATACAAGACAGTCAAGTTGGACACAGTCCACATGCCACATGGGGCTTACAGTCTTACTCTCCTATCTCCTGGACCCCCTCCAATCTGGCTTCCATCCCCTTCGCTCCAATGAAACCATCCTCTCAAAGGTCATCAATGATCTCCTTCTTGCCAAATCGAACGACTCCTACTCCAACCTAATCCCCCTCAAACACTCAGCTGCTTTTGATACTGTAGACCATCCTCTTCTCCTGGATACAGTATCCAACCTTGGCTTCACTGATTTCTGTCCTAATTCTCCCCTTATCTCTCTGGCAGTTCAGTCTCATTTTCATTCGCGGGTTTTTTCTTTCCCTCCCATCCCCTAACTGTGGGGGTCCCTCAAGGTTCAGTTCTTGGTCCCCTTCTATTCTCCATTTACACTCATTCTCTTGCAGAACTCATTCACTCCTATGGCTTCAACTACCACCTTTATGTGGATGATACCCAAATCTACACAGGGTGGGCATCGTCCTTCTTCCAGCTGGGGCCCCCAGAGCCCACGAGTCCCATCCTCGTCCCCTGCCTCGGTCCCGGGACCTGAAATCCAGCCGAAAGGCGGGACCTCCGCTCCTGCTCCGAATCCCCGCTTTTTGGGAGCGGGTGGATCGGGCCCCAGGGGCAGCCTCTGCCCTGGCAGCGAAGGCAATTGAGGACCCTTGAGGAGACCGTCGTGGAGGCTGCTTGCCTTGGGCAGCAACCGCGGCAGAGTCACCCAGCACCGCCAGTCCTGAGCTTGGAGCCAACTGCCACCGCCAGAGTGAGGTTGGTCAAGGGGCATCGCTGGAGGAGGGAGTCCCAGTGGACTCAATAATAATAATAATAATGTTGGCATTTGTTAAGCACTTACTATGTGCAAAGCACTGTTCTGAGCACTGGGGGGGATGCAAGGTGATGGGGTTGTCCCATGTGCGGCTCACAGTCTTAATCCTTTGACACCTGTCCACGTGTTTTGTTTTGTTGTCTGTCTCTCTTTTCTTGACTGTGAGCCCGTTGTTGGGTAGGGACTGTCTCTTTATGTTGCCAACTTGTACTTCCCAAGCACTTAGTACAGTGCTCTGCACACAGTAAGTGCTCAATAAATACAATTGAATGAATGAATCTACATCTCCTCCCCTGATCTCTCTCCCTCTCTCCAGACTCGCATCTCCTCCTGTATTCAGTGTTGGATGTCTTCCCGTCACCTCAAACGTAACATGTCCAAAACAGCTTATCTTCCTTTCCAAACCCTGTCCTCTCCCAAACTTTCTGTCACTATAGATGGCACAACCATCCTTCCCATCTCACAAGCCCGAAACCTTGGTGTCATCCTTGATCCCTCTCTCACATTCATTCCACATATCCAATCCATCACCAAATCCTGTTCGTCTCACCTTCACAACGTTGCTAAAATCTGCCTTTCTTTCCAACCAAACCGCCACCACGTTAGTTAAATCACTCATCCTAACCCACCTAGATAACTGCATCAGACTCCTTTCTGACCTCCCAACCTCCTGCTTCTCCCCACTCCAGTCCACACCTCATTCCACTGCCCAGATTATCTTTCTACTGAAAAATTCAGGGTGTGTCACCCACTGCTCCTCAAAATTCTCCAGTGCTTGCCTACCCACCTCAGTATCAAATAAAAATTTCTCACCATTGGCTTTAAAACTCTCCATCACCTTGCCCCCTCCTACCTCACACCTCTTCTCTCCTTCTACAACCAAGCCCTCACACTTCACTCCTCTGGTGCTAACCTTCTCACTGTCCCTCGATCTCATCTATCTCTCCACTGACCCTTGGCCCACCTCCTACCTCTGACCTGGAATTCCCTCCCTCCATAATAATAATAATAATAATAATAGCATTTATTAAGTGCTTACGATGTGCAAAGCACTGTTCTGAGCACTGGGAGGTTACAAGGTGATCAGGTTGTCCCACAGGGGGCTCACAGTCTTCATCCCCATTTTCCAGATGAGGTAACTGAGGCCCAGAGAAGTTAAGTGACTTGCCCAAAGTCACACAGCTGACAAGTGGCCGAGCTGGGATTCCTCAAATCTGCCAGACAATTACTCTCCCCGACTTCAAAGTCTTACTGAAGGCAAATTCCTTCAAGAGACCTTCTCAGACTAACCCCCACTATTCCTCATCTCCCACTCTCTTCCTCAGCACCCTGACTCACTCCTTTTGGTCTTCACCCTGCTCCCCACAGCGCACAAACACACACACACACACACACAAACACACACACACACACACACACACGCGGCACACAGATATACATATCCATAATTGTATTAATGTATATTGATGTCTGTTTACTTGTATTGATGTCCGTCTCCCCCATCTAGACTGTTACTGTATTGTTATTTCCCAGGAGCTTAGTACAGTGTTCTGCACACAGTAAGTGCTCAATAAATACAATTGATTCATTGATTAATCCCTATTTTACAGAGGAGGTAACTGAGGTACAGAGAAGTTAAGTGACTTGCTCAAGGTCACACAGCATACATGTAGCAGAGCTGGGATTAGAACCCAGGTCCTCTGGCTCCTAGGCCCCTTCTCTTTCCAATACCTCGCTACAGATCATACAGGAAAGCCCCCACCAAAATGATTCTGTGTAGACCAGGCCCACACCCATATGTTGAGAGTTACAGAGAGGTGAGTGATGAATGAATAACTCTTTCCCTTTGTAATTGCTGCAAACTACTGGAATACCTTCCTCCCATCCACCCTGAGCAAAGAGAAAGGGAAACTCTACCTTCTTCTACTTGGGTCCACCACTTCTGGTGTATACATATTTTAAATGAAATACTGGCAGGAATATCTCATCTGTGTTTCCATATAAGCCCTACTGAGAGCTCCCCTCCTCCATGAGGCCTTCCCAGACTGAGCCTCCTCCTTCCTCTCCCCCTCCTCCCCATAAAGATTTGAAGGTGGGGAGATAGTGGTGTTGTCTACACTACCCCCCCCATCTTCAAATCCTTCTTTTTGTCTACAGTGATGGGAAAGACAGGGGGCAGGATGATGAGGAGTTCTAGTTTGGACATGTTAAGCTGAAGGTAATAGAAGAAAGATCCTCTGCCACTAACCTCCTCACTGTGCCTCGTTCTCGCCTGTCCCGCCGTCAACCCCCGTCTTACGTCCTCCCACTGGCCTGGAATGCCCTCCCTCCTCACATCCGCCAAGCTAGCTCTCTTCCTCCCTTCAAAGCCCTACTGAGAGCTACCTCCTCCAGGAGGCCTTCCCAGACTGAGTCCCCTTTTTACTCTCCCCCTTCCCTTCCCCCCAGCATACCTCCTTCCCCTCCCCACAGCACCTGTATATATGTTTGTACAGATTTATTACTCTATTTATTTTACTTGTATATATTTACTATT
Source organism: Tachyglossus aculeatus (assembly GCF_015852505.1). Classification (NCBI taxonomy): domain Eukaryota; kingdom Metazoa; phylum Chordata; class Mammalia; order Monotremata; family Tachyglossidae; genus Tachyglossus; species Tachyglossus aculeatus. Next base: position 87,179,076 of record NC_052066.1, read on the forward strand.
CTATTTATTTTATTTTGTTACTATATTTTGTTTCGTTGTCTGTCTCCCCCTTCTAGACTGTGAGCCCGTTGTTGGGTAGGGACCATCTCTATATGCTGCCAACTTATACTTCCGAAGCACTTAGTATAGTGCTCTGCACACAGTAAGCGCTCAATAAATACGATTGAATGAATGAATGAATGACTATGAATGGTGATCTCTTTTGCACTGTGCCTTTACTACATTGTTGCACTGGATATTTTCTGAGCCTGGAACTTTTTTCCTATCTGCTCCTTGGGATCACAACCTTCTTTGCTGATCTGTCAGCTTCTGTTGTCATTCACCCAACTGCTGCTGTACTACACTGCTTGAGTCTGTGCCTCAGTTCATTTTAAGCTGCCTTTGATCTGCTTGAGTACGTCTCCTCCAGCAGCTGCTTGGTAATCTGCTCTCCTCCCTTCCATTTCTCATATATCTCATATATATCACCTAGAAATGCTGTGTTTTGTGGGCACAGTGTCTCAGTGCTGATGATCTGATGACCTTTCATTACCTCATTGAAGGTGATCTTGCCTTATTATTTAAAGTTGAGTTGGGGACATAGGTGATGGTGACGAAAGTACTTGAGAAATTAAATGTCTTCTGAGGTGGGTTTGGTATCACCGCCAGATAGAAGACTGGAGAAGAATGAAGATACAAGACTATGAGTAGCAATGTGGTTTAGTGGGAAGAGCACAGGTCAGAGAGTTAGAAGAAACTGGGTTCTAATTATGGCTCTGCCACTTGTCTGCTGTGTGACCTTGAGGAAGTCATTTCACTTCTCTGTGCCTCAGTTTCCTCATTTGCAAAATGGGGAATCAATACCTGATCTTCCTTCTATTTAGGTGAGCCACAGGTGGGAACTGATTATCTTAAATCTATGCCAGTGCATAGAACAGTGCTTAAAACACAGTATGCACTTAACAAATGCCACATTTATTTTTAAAATTGACCCAATCATAACCTGTTTATTATGAGGTTTGATGTTCTAGTATAATATTTAAACTGCCAATTTTCCATACGTTTGCCAATTTTGTTGATTTACTTAATGGTGGATAAATTGTGCCCCTAAGCCATCTTAAATAATAGTAATAATAATAATAATAATAATAATAATAATAATAATAATAATGTTGGTATTTGTTAAGCACTTACTATGTGCAAAGCACTGTTCTAAGCGCTGGGGTAGATACAAGGCAATCAGGTTGTCCCACGGGGAGCTCACAGTCTCAATCCCCATTTTCCAGATGAGGGAACTGAGGCCCAGAGAAGTTAAGTGACCTGCCCAAAGTCACACAGCTGACAAGTGATGGAGCTGGGATTTGAACTCACAACCTCCGACTCCAAAGCCCGGGCTCTTTCCACTGAGCCACGCTGCTTCCCCAGCTTGAAGGTGGGGAGTAAGTCCCTAATTCATTGCTTGTTGGTTTTCATTGTTTTTCTTTTTACTTTTTACATTAATAATACATCTCAATACATTTTCCTTTGGAGATGCCGTTTTTTGGTGGTTGTTTTTCAAAGATGGAAAACTCACCCGTAATAGTAATTTTTAAAACTCCCCAATTACCAATTCACCCCATAACCAGAGCCATTATCACTTGTGAAGCAGAAATTTAATTGTGGATTACTTAATTAAATACCCACTGAATTGAATAACTTTGAAATTAAAAGGACTATTAAAATGAAAATTATTGATAGGATATCCCATAACAATTCCCAAGGTATTAAATTGCTTTGCCCCAGTGAATATTGTCAAACAGGCAATTAAGCAAGGTGGTTACTATCTTATAACTCTTTAGCGCTACATCATAGGGGAGAATGGAATCTACTAGCTTCAGCTGAAATGGAAACAGTTCATTCATTCATTCAATCATATTTATTGAGCGTTTACTGTGTGCAGAGCACTGTACTAGGTGCTTGGGAAGTACAAGTTGGCAACATATAGAGACAGTCTCTACCTAACAGCGGGATCACAGTCTAGAAGGGGGAGACAGACAACAAAACAAAACATATTAACAAAATAAAATAAATAGAATAAATATGTACAAGTAAAATAAATAAATAAATAGAGTAATAAATATGTACAAATATATTCATTCATTCATTCCATCATATTTATTGAGTGCTTACTATGTGCAGAGCACTGTACTAAGTGCTTGGGAAGTACAAGTTGGCAACATATAGAGACGGTCCCTACCCAACAGCGGGCTCACAGTCTAGAAGGGGGAGCCAGACAACAAAATAAAACATATTAACAAAATATAATAAATAGAATAAATATGTACAAGTAAAATAAATCGAGTAATAATTTTTGTAATGTACAAACATATATACATATATACAGTTGCTGAGGGGAGGGGAAGGAAGTAAGGCCGGGTGATAGGGATGGGGAAGAGTGGGAGAGGAAGGAGGGGGCTCGGTCTGGGAAGTTGAAAAGATCACTGTTAAAACATTGAAGAAAATAAGAACTAGACCAACATTCTCCCCATCTTAAAAGCCCTATTAAAGTTGCACCTAATCAAATCAATAGTGGTTTTCATTGAGTGCTTACTTTGTACAGAGCATGTACTAAGCACTTGGGAAAGTACAATACAATAGGGTTACTAGATCTGCCCATCAGGAGCTTACAGTCTACAGGGAGAGAGAAATTAAAAAATACTGCTCATAGGGGAAAGAGAGTTTAAAACTATAAGTGCTGTGGGGTTGAGATATCAAAGTACTTAAAGGATATACAGCCAAGGGCACAGTTGATGCAGAGGGACAGGTGGATAATGGAAATAAGCACTTAATTAAGAAAGGCTAAGGAGATGTGACACTCTGTGAGTGTCCCTCATTGTTCAGTTCTGGGTCCCCTTTTATTCTCCACCTATACCCACTCCCTTGGAAAACTCATTTTTCCCAGGAGAAGCAGTGTTGCTCAGTGGAAAGAGCGCAGGCTCGGGAGTCAGAGGTCAAAGGTTCGAATCTTGCTCCACCAAATGTGAGTTGTGTGACCTTGGGCAAGCCACTTAACTTCCCCCATGCCTCAGTTACCTCATCTGTAAAATGGGGATTAAGACTGTGAGCCCCAAGTGGGACAACCTGATCACCTTGTATCCCCCCAGTGCTTAGAACAGTGCTTTGCACATAGTAAGTGCTTAACAAATACCACTATTATTATTATTATTATTATTATTTGCTCACATGGCTTCAACTACCACCTCTATGCGGGTGATACCCAAATCTACATCTCCAGCCCTAATCTCTCTCCCACTCCCCAATTTCACAGTTCCTCTTGCCTTCAAGACATCTTTACTCTGATTTCCTCCCATTACCACAAGCTTAGCTTGACCAAAAAAGAACTCCTTATCATCCCACCCAAACCCTGTCCTCCCCTGACTTTCCCATCACTGTAGGTGTCACACCATCTTTCCTGTCTCACAAGCCCTTGGTGTGACTCCTCTCTCTGATTCAGCCCATAAAAAATACTAATAATAAGTGTGGTATTTGTTAAGTGCTTACTATGTGCCAAACACTGTTTTAAGCACTGGGGCAGAAGCAAGGTAGTCAGGTTGTCCCACGTGGGGCTCACAGTCTTAATCCCCATTTTACAAATGAGGTAACTGAGGCACAGAGAAGTGAAGTGCCACGGTCACGCAGCAGATGAGTGGCAGAGCCAGATTAGAACCCATGTCTTTTGACTCTGATCCCGCTGTTGGGTAGGAACCGGCTCTATATGTTGCCAACTAGTACTTCCCAAGCGCTTAGTACAGTGCTCTGCACACAGTAAGCACTCAATAAATACGATTGAATGAAAGAATGAATGACTCCCACTCCCGTACTCTTTCCACTTCGCAATACTGCTTCTCATTCAATACATCACTAAATCCTGTTGGTTCCACCTTCACAATATTGTTAAAATCCACCTTTTCCTCTCCACCCAAACTGCTACCATGTTAATAATAATAATAATAACGGTATTTGTTAAGCACTTACTATGTGCAAAGCACTGTTCTAAACACCGGGGAGGTACAAGGTGATCAGGTTGTCCCACCGGGGGCTCACAGTCTTAATTCCCATTTTACAGATGAGGAAACTGAGGCCCAGAGAAGTGAAGTGACTTGCCCAAAGTCACACAGCTGACAAGTGGCAGAGCCAGTATTTGAACCCATGACCTCTGACTCCAAAGCCCGGGCTCTTTCCACGGAGCCAGGCTGCTTCTCTAATCTAATCACTAATCATTAATCTAATCACTTAACTTATCCCACCTTGATTACTGGACCAGCTCCTTGCTGACCTCTCTGCCTCCTGTTTCTCCCAACTCTAGACCATAGTTCATGCTGCTGCCCAGATAATTTTTCTTGGCAAACGTTCAGAACATGTTTCCCCTCTCCTCAAGGAACTCCAGTGGTTGCCTGTCCACCACCACATCAAACAGCAACTCCTCATCATTGTCTTTGAAGAACTCAAATCACCTTGTCCCCTCCTACCTCACCTCGCTACTCTCCTACTACAACCCAGTCCGGACTTCTCACACCTCTAACGCTAACCTTCTCACTGTACTTTGATCTCGACTATCTCATCACCGCCCTCTCATCTATGTCCTGCCTCTGTCCTGGAAGACCTCCCCCCTTATATCCAACAGACAATTACTCTCCCCTGCTTCAAAGCAGGGATTGAAGGCACATCTCCTCCAAGAGGTCTTCCCTGTCTTCTTCTCCCACTCTCTTCTGCATTGCCTTGACTTGCTCCCTCTATTCATCCCTCCTCCCAGCCTCACAGAACTTACATACATATCTGTCATTTATTTATTTATATCAATGTCTGTCACCCTCTCTAGATTGTAAGCTCATTGTGAGCAAGGAATTTGTCTGTTTATTGTTGTATTGCACTCTCCCAAGCACTTAGTATAGTGCTGCGCACAAAGTAAGCATTTAATAAATATGACTGACTGACTGATTTTAGGTGGGTTTTGAAGATGGGGAGATTGGAAGGCTGTAAAATATGAAAGGGGAAATGTAGATTTAAATGAAGTGTAGAATGTGAAAAGTTCTAGGCCTGATGGAAAATGAGATTGAGGTACAGAGATTAGGTTGGCATTAGAGAATGCAAATGTGCAGACTGGGTTGTAGTACTCCTCCAAGTGGCCTTCCTATCAATCAATCAATCATATTTATTGAGCACTCACTTTGTTCAGAACACTGTATTAAGCACTTGGGAGAGTTCAATATGATAGAGTTGGTAGATATGTTGCTTGTCTACAGTGAGCTTACAGATGAAAGGGGGAGATGGACATTAACATAAATAAATTACAGATATAGATATAAGTGCTCTGGGCCTGGGGGTAGGGGGAGATGGGTGAATAAAGGGTGCAAATCCAAGTGTGAGGGCATTTCCCTGACTAAGCCTTCATTTCCCCACCCTATTCACCTTCCATTTTATGTTTTCAATGCTCTTGAATGTGTACTTAAGCAATTTGATACCGCATCCCCAGGTTCACAGCTTTTATTTTATTCAATTGTATTTAGTTAGCGCTTACTGTAGTTGTCAGCTGTGTAACTTTGGGCAAGTCACTTAACTTCTCTGTACCTGTTACCTCATCTGTAAAAGGGGGATTGAGTGTGAGCCCCATGTGGGACAACCTGTTCACTTTGTAGCCTCTCCAGTGCTTAGAACAGTGCTTTGCACATAGTAAGCACTTAATAAATGCCATTATTATTATTATTATTATTATTAAGCACTTTGGAAAATGTAATACAACCATAAAGAGTGACAATTCCTGCCCACAATGAACTCACTCATGCACATTTTAAACTCTGCTGTCTCCCCTGTACGTAACTTATTTTAATGTCCATCCCAGATGGTAAATTTCTTCCCACTAGGGAACATGTATACCAACTCTATTGTTCTGTACTTCCCCAAGTGCTCTGTGCAATGCTTGGCACACTGTAATTGCTCAATTAAATACCACTGATTGATTCTTTGAAGGAATGTGGTGGTCTAGTTCTTATTCTTTTTTTATTTATGCAGCACCTTTTGCCCTCAGAAGTGAAGGTACTTTCAAATGCATGACTTTACTTTTCAAGGCTTTTAGGAGGCCCATAGCATTTCACAGTCATTTTTCATGTGGGGAAACTGAGGCCTATTTAGGGAAAATTCAAGTCCATGGCAAAGTGCTCTGCAGTGGAAAAGAAGAGGAGGGAGTTCACTATAGCCCCAGATTTATGTTTTCCGCATTTATAATCCAATGAGAGACATCTCTTTTGGAATGCCTTGACTGTCCTAGGCCAAAAGAGTCATTACGGTATCATCTATCTTTTAAAGATTGGCTTGTCCAAAAGGGGTGATTCAGTGAAGTGTCTTAGAAAATAAAATGGAAAATGACAATTCCTTTCTTCCGAATCCTGTATGTCCTGCTTAACTCCTACTTCACGTGGCTCTGCCCCCTACTTTGTCTATACTGGAAGTTCTCAAATTTCATCCAGGTGAAATACTGCTTGGTGACCCAAAAAAACTAAATAAAATTTACTAGAAGCAGCATGGCCTAGTGGAAAAAACAGGGCCTGGGTGCTAAACCTGACTCTGCCAATTGCCTACTCTGTGTCCTCGGACAAATCATTTTACTTCTTTGAGCTTCGGTTTCCTCATCTGTAAAATGGGGGTTAAATTCCTGTTCTCCCTCTGGTATTAACAAATACCAGAATTACTATTATTGTTATTTGGAAAGGCAAATGTGAGATTCTTTTTCACCAAATCCCAGAGTCCAGAGACAAAGAGATAACCCGATGAAGCTTGAGGTGGAAGATGTTAATGATGAAACTGGTAAAATTAATTTAGATATCTGTTGTGGAAAGTTTATGTTTGATCACTTTAAAAGGCTGGCTGCTGCAATTGATCTTTTTACCCTTAGTTTGAGTCTGGACACCATCTTGTGACCACACAAAATAAGTCAGTTTCCCCAAGCTCAGATGAGCATTTTTGACTTGGTTTTCTAACTCTCCCCATAGTCTTTCATCATTGTACCTTGCATTCTTGAAATTGCTCCAATTTTTCTTTCAGCCGATGCCAATGACATCATTAAATTTGTGGTTTCCTGGTCTATCATTCTGAAAGCCTGAATGCCAGGCAATTGGTTCTTTTGCCAAATAAAAGTTTTACTAATACCTCAGAAGAAATTAAATGTCTCTCATTTGAGAGCTGCAGTTGGATTAATGAGCTGAATCTATGATGATTAATGGAAAATTAAAATATAATTCTTTTTCCCTATACTTTGCTGATGTTGGTTATTCTCTATGGATAAGAGACTGAGAGATGTGACACTATAACAAATTAGACACAATTATGCCACTAGTTCTTTGACAGTCTAATTGTCTATATAGCAGGAGTATGACCTAACCATTCATTAAACTTTATCCTAATCCTTGTCTTAGCACAAACCATTCCTCTAGGCCTAACCAAAATCTTTACCAATCCCTTTCCCTAATTCCAACACAAATATTCAGAGCTTGATGTTGTTGATTATTGAAAGTACACTTTTGATATTATTAAAGAAAATACTTGAAGTTAGATCATTAACCTATTTCTGACAATTTTCTGTTCTTACTTTGCCCCAGTGACCCCAGCCCATTTCCTGCTCTCTCGGCTGCAATCATTCAGTTCCGAGTCCCATTTAGCAATTAGCTCAGGAAGGAACTGGTCCCTCTTCCTATTCCTTCCTCTCCCCCTCACCAGTATTACTCTCCTATCCTCCTCTCTCCCTTCCCTCTCTCCCCTCTCTCCTCTTCCCCATCTTGATTTGAAACTGTTTTGAATACAGTAGGCCTTCGGCACCAGCCGCTCCCCTAGCTGAAAATGTTCCAAGCTAAAACAAACACATAAACGAATTAATACTTGCAATTCCAAACCAGGGCAGATTCCCTCTGGCCTGATGTACCTCTTCAAAAGCCCATCCCAGGCCACTCCAGGCCAACCTACATCTTCTCCACCCACCTATCCAAATGAGTGACATGTCTCTTCCCCCTCCCTTCTTCCTTCCCAGGGAAAGTCCCATTGTCACCAGGCTTTCTTCTACGCTCCAGGTGCTACCCTCAAGCCACAGCTTCATCTTCCCCTCCTCCCTCAGCTTCACCCTCCTTCCTCTCTCCCAACAATGCCCTACCTCACTTTTCCCACCATACCCTCCTCCACTTCTCCAGCTATGCTCCCTTCTGTCCCCTAGGCAACCCCTCCAATTCTCCCAATCATGCCCCCTTCCCTGCCCCAGCCGAATCCCTTTCCCCTACCTTTCCTCTAGACTGGAAGCTCATTGTGGGCAGGGAACATGTCTGTGTATTGTTATATTGTACTCTCCCAAGCACTTAGTACAGTAATCGATCAATAAATACGATTGACTGACTGACTCTCTTAGCAGGACATATTGGTGAAAATCTGGCCGGGCGTGGGGAGGGGGCAAATTTATGTTGGCTAGCCTGGGATCAACTGATCAAGGGAAATGTTGAAAAAAATAAAGAGGGGGAGGTGGGTGGAGGAGAGAGGGAGGGAGGAGAAATAGTCTGTGATTTGAATTGCCTGAATTAGTCTGACTGTAGTCTGAATCAATCATATTTATTGAGTACTTACTGTCTCCTGTCTCCTGTCTCTCCCCACTCCAGTCCATACTTCACCCTTCTGCCTGGTCAATTTTCCCCCCATAATGTTGAGTTTTCTCAAAATGTTACTTTTCCCTACCTTCAGCCTTAAGGCTCTCCTCCTATCTTACCTTATTGATACTTTGCTCTCTTAACACCAACCTACTCATTGTACCTTGATTTTTGTCTTTCTCACTACTGACCTAGTTCACATCCTCCCCCTGGCCTAGAAATTCCTTCCCCTTCATATATGACAGATCACCACTCTCCCGTCGATCATCAGTCAATTGTATGTGTGCAGTACACTGTAGGAGAAGCAGCGTGGCTCAGTGGAAAGAGTGCGGGCTTTGGAGTCAGAGGTCATGGGTTCAAATCCTGGCTCTGTCAACTATCAGCTGTGCGATTTAGGGCAAGTCCCTTAACTTCTCTATGCCTCAGTTACCTCATTTGGAAAATGGGGATTAAAACTGTGAGCCCCCCGTGGGACAACCTGATCACCTTGTAACCTCCCCAGCGCTTAGAACAGAGCTTTGCACATAGTAAGTGCTTAACAAATACCATCATTATTATTATCACCACTTTCCCTTCAATCATCAGTCAATTGTGTGTGTGCAGTACACTGTACTAAGCCCTCCTTCAAAGCCCTACCAATATCATATCTCCTCCAAGTGGCCTTCTCTGAGTAAATCTTCCCTTTCCCTATTCATGTGCTCTTCTGCATTACCTATGCCTTAAATTTGTATCCTTTAAGTAGCAATATTATTTATTGAGCCCTCACTGTGTGTATAGCGCTGTTCTAAGCACAGAAAGAGGATACACAAGGGGGAATTAAACACTGATTATTTCTCTCCTGAGGCACACAATCTAAAAGCCGTTGATAGTCATTAATAATTGTGGTATTTGTTAAGCACTTACTATGTGCCAAATACTGTTCTAAGCACTGGGGTGGATACAAGTTAATCAGGTTGGACACAGTCCCTACCCCACATGGGACTCACTTTCTCAATCCCCTTTTTTACAGAGAAGGTAACTGAGTCCCAGAGAAGTTAAGTGACTTGCCCAAGGTCACATAGCAGACATGTGGCAGAGCTACTCTACTGTATTGTGTTCTCCCAAGTGCCACGCTCTGTACAAAGTAAGCACTCAATAAATCCCATTGACTGACTGATTGCTATAGAAAGGCATCTTGAAATCTAAAACAAAATCTTGTCAGTCAGGAGGCTTCCATCATCATCATCATCATCATCAATCGTATTTATTGAGCGCTTACTGTGTGCAGAGCACTGTACTAAGCGCTTGGGAAGTACAAATTGGCAACACATAGAGACAGTCCCTACCCAACAGTGGGCTCACAGTCTAAAAGGGGGAGACAAAACCAAACATACTAATAAAATAAAATAGAATAGATATGTAATAAATAGAATAGATATGTTGCGTGCCATTCATGAAAATGGTCCCTCAAATTTTTCACTTTTGATAGAACACAACATTAGTTCATGAAAAGTTGGAGGCTCAAAGAAACTATTGCTTAGGTTGAAAGTGCTTTTGACCAAAAAATCAGACAAGTAAATTGTCACAAGCAGACATCTATCTGTCTTTCCTCTTGGAACAGCCATATTCCCAAGGAAGAGCTACGACTATTTCTGGACAAAAAAATTGTGAATTTTATTTCTGTGATCTTTTATTCTTTTAACGTGGACCTGTTCTCTCCTGTTTGGTGACCCTTTATCCTCACTTGAACTGATGACCCTAAGCTTTTAGGGGCCAAGGCATCCAGGGATTAGAAGAATTCATGCAAGGCTATCAAAAAATTCTGTTTGTTTTTTTTCCAGTCACTGCTTCTGATCATATTATAGTCTAGTCTGATTGCTGGGGTCCTCACCATTACCTTTAGAGCACTCCACCACCTTGTCCCCTCCTACCTCACCTTACTACTTTTCTTCTACAACCCAGCCTTCTCACTTCACTTCTCTAGTACTAACCTTCTCACTGTGCCTCAGTCTTGCCTATCCTGCTGCCATCCCCTTGCCCACATTCTGCCTCTGGCTTAGAACACTCTCCCTCATCAAATCTGACAGACAATTACTCTCCCCTCCTTTAAAGCCTTAATGAAGGCACATCTCCTTCAAGAGGCCTTGCCAGACTAAGCCCCCCTTTATTCTTTTCCCACTCCCTTTTGCGTCACCTTGACTTGCTCCCTCTGTTCTTCCCTCCTCCCAGCCCCACAGCACTTATGTATATATCTGTAATTTGTTTATTTGTATTAATCAATGTCTGTCTCTCCCCTGCCCCAGACTGTAAGCTCATTGTGGGCAGGGAATGTGTCTGTTTATTGTTGTATTGTACTCTCCCAATTGCTTCATACAGTGCTCTGCACACAGTGAGCACTTAATAAATATGATTGAATGAATGACTCTCAGAGGAACACCCCATCTTTCTTCACTCCCCAGTCCTGGCCCAGAAAAGAGGGGAATGTGGGCAGTGAATCACCAGTGAGAAAAGACAAAGGGAAAAAATGTAACATGGTGTTAGCTGCTAATAGATTTCCTCATGAGGAAGGTTGGAGAGATCTATGAACATGTTTCCTTACTGAGAGGGTGATGAAGATAATGAAGAAGACCATGATGGTCATGAGGGCATTTCCTGACAGGAATGATGGCTGAGCCTCTGTCCTGCAATTTTAAGATCAAGAACAGGAGCAGAGGAATTGTCTCTAATGATCACGGTTCTTTTTTTCCTGTCATGTTCCCATCAAATATTTTTTTGGGGAAAGGAGGAGGACAAAGGCTTCCAGGAAGAGCAATAAATATGGTAAAGAGGGATGGAGAGAGCTGGCCAATGCCTACTGTAGAAGTATATGACATCCTGGTGTCTTCTCAATGGAACATTTAGTCAAAGAACCAAAATGGTGATAGGCAGCAAGGAAGAAGAGCACAATGTCTGAAAAATTGAGAGACATTACTGTGGGCTTAGGCAGAGAAGAGAGGAAAGAAATGGAATGGGGTGCTCAGTAACCTTTGGGAAGAGGAACAAAATTTGCTATTACAATAAAATCCAAACAAAAATGGAAAGAAAAGGAGAGGCAACAAATAGTAATTTTTTTGAGATCTCTACCTGATACTTGTTAGGACCGCCTCAATTACTTTTATGACTGAGTAGGTTGGCTAATACTTATTTTCTAGGTTATTTGGAGAGTGTTTTCTTCCACACTGCCTGTATTTCTCCTATAAAAGGTCCTGGATGGATGCCATATACTGCTTGATAAATATCAGACTGGGAAACTTTCTTCTAAAGTCTTAGAAAATAAACAACAGGGACATCATATTCATTTAGAAAAATGACTTGTAAAATTTTATCTCCATAGATGGAGAAGCATTAAAAGAAAACTTGGGCAGATTTTCCATGGTTAAGTTCATGGGAGGTATGCCACTTAGTTGTAATGTAACAATATATTTTCTGAATGCATAAATTTGATTGTGAAGAGCAAAAGTGTCCTGATGCATAAATCACCTGGAAATAACAATAAGGATACAAATGAGAAAATCCATAGATCTTGGGGAAAGACAGAATTTTTATCTAGTAAGGATTTTGTCCCTTGGCAGGTTTGAATTTTTATTATGGGGTAAATAGATAAGTAGATGTGATTTTTTTCTGAGGAACAGGACTGACTCACAGATGTTCTTTTATAAAGGAGGCAATATCATTCATCAGGACCAATCCAGGAGTATCAAATTAGTTCTTCCATGCAAACTTTAATCTATGTGTTAGAAGGATTGTCCACGGGCCGGATTCATTACTGATTTCATAACCCAGATATTGGAGTAATTGAATATCCTACAATTTTAAAATCATGGAAAATTCCTTCCTTTGATTTGGAGTTGGGTTCAAGAAACTGATTAATTTTCTAGATAATATATTTTCTCTAAACTCCGGCACAATATTACATTACACCGTGTTAGTGGAAAGGTTGAAAAACAAAAACATGAGGTCCATAACATATTAAAAATATGGTACTCTCCTCAATGGCTTTCCCCTACCTATAATTCATTTCATGCCTGTCTTCCTTGCTAGACTGAATGCTCCTTGAGGACAAGAAACATGTCTCCTAACTCTTGTAGGCTCTTCTAAGTGCTTAATATAGTGTTCTGCACTGTAAAGTAAGTATTCAATACATACTAATGATTGATTGGTGAGATTGAAGGTGCATTTCTGAGCCTAAATCAGCCACCAGCTCCTGATTCCAAATTCTGCTTTTTATGAGCGAAAAAATGTTCGTTAACTTTTTGTCTCCATGACATCTTGTGGGCAGGGAATATGTCTGCTTTATTATTATATTGTACTCTTCCAAGCACTTAGTACAGTCCTCTGCACACACTAAGCACTCAATGAATACGATTGAATGAATGAATGCATCAGTGAGAAGGGAAGGCAGTTATTGAGCGAGACACTGTGCCCAGGGTGGGACTCCCCAACGGCAGTGGGGGAGACCAGTTGGAATCAGATTCCCCAAACTTTGGCCCGTGGAAAAGCCACAGGAGGTTTCTAGTGCCTCACCCACTCCTACAAACCTGCTAAGCCAGCTCGTGTGCAGTTGGAAATTCATTCATTCATTCATTCATTCGTATTTATTGAGCGCTTATTGTGTGCAGAGTACTGTACTAAGCGCTTGGGAAGTCCAAGTTGGCAACATATAGAGATAATCCCTACCCAACAGTGGGCTCACAGTCTAGAAGGGGCAGACAGACAACAAAACAAAACATATTAACAAGATAAAATAAATAGAATATGTAGAAATAAAATAAATAAATAAATTGAGTAACAAATACGTTCAAACACACACACACACACATATATATATATATATATATATATACACAATCTGATTCCTGCTGTGGGGCCCGGTTCTTCCCGAGATTACAGACATTCCCATGCTGCAACCAGACCTTCTGGTAGCTCCTTTTTCATGGAGCAACCAAGCACTACCTCAGCCAGAGAGTTCAGACCTGAGATACTAATTTTGGCTCTGCCACTTGTCTGCTGTTTGGCTTTGGGCAAGTCAGTTCACTTCTCTTTGTCTTAGTTACCTCATCTATAAAATGGGGATTGCGACTGGTAATCCCACATGGGACAGGGACTGTGCCCAACCCTATTAGCTTGTATGCATCCAGTGTTTAGTACAGTGCCTGGCACATAGCAAGCGCTTAGCAAATACCATAATAATAACACAGAATTCCAATGTTCCTTCATAAAATGTACTTAATGCAGACAATTTATACCCTACCTGAAGGTACCTCTCTAAAGTAACAGAAATGATTCGGGTTCAAACAATGCTCGAGAAATAGGGTGAAATGTTTTTCTCTTTTGATGTCTTTCGCAACCATTTTGGCTTGGGTGGACTTCAGAGAAGCAGCATGGCTCAGTGGAAAGAGCCCAGGCTTTGGAATCAGAGGTCATGGGTTCAAATCCCAGCTCTGCCAACTGTCAGCTGTGTGACTTTGGGCAAGTCACTTAACTTCTCTGTGCCTCAGTTACCTCATCTGGAAAATGGGGATTAAGACTGTGAGCCCCCCGTGGGGCAATCTGATCACCTTGTAACCTCCCTGGTGCTTAGAACACTGCTTTGCTTTGGATCCGGGTGATGTCCATTGCTTGGATTCTGTTACAGTAAAATGCTGCCAGTGCTGGGGATATCATTTACCTGAGCCATTCTGCTGTGGCCCTTTCAGTGTTTGGCAATTCCACTTGTGAGTCTGGTAATTTAGTTTAGCTGCCTCTTGTGCTGTCAAGTATAAGACCAAGTGGCTAGCTGATCATATAATTCTGGACTCATGTCTTGCCCTTGGGAAGATGTCTCCCATGAAGGCAACAGTTTATACCTCACGAATCTACTCTTCTGACGAAGACTGTAAATGGGAAATAAAATAGAATTGAAGTATTTCAAGTATGCTTTTGAAATTCCTCCTTCCAGGTGTTCCCCAGAATTCTAACTAAGCGACTGGCGAAACAACCTTTGGTTTTGCTTATATTTTCCTGCAAATATGTTCAAGTGCTTATTTTTCACTTTAAATTACCCACCAAGGCATCTATCTATCCATATTGGGCCTTGATTTAATCCTTAATAATGGTATTTTTGATTCTCAACCAGACAGAAAGGAACATTATCATTATAAATGAGGCAGTGAGATGAAATGTTTCTTTTAAATCAATCAATCAATCAATCAATCGTATTTACTACTGAGTGCTTACTGTATGCAGAGCACTGTACTAGGCTCTTGGGAAGTACAAGTTGGCAACATATAGAGACAGTCCCTACCCAACAGTGGTTTGAATGTTTATGAATTTGTAAAGTAGACTGTTCCCCTTAGATGGTGGCTGAAGCCAAACATGTTAATGGATACTGTGACTGTTCCAACAGTTAGTTTTAAGCTTCCAAATACAGCCGACAAACACTGACCACTCTCCACTGAAGCAGCAAGTAGGTTGGAATTCGTCTCCCTCTATTGGAATCTGCTTATCAAGAGCACCTGTCCATCAGGACCCTTTCTGAGACCATGAACCTTAAGGTTTCAACTCTCTGAATCTTTCAGAGACTGTGGAAAAAAAAATAGGAGAAGCAGCATGGCCTAGTGGAAAGAGCACGGGCCTGAGAATCAGATGACGAAGCACAGAGAAATGAAGTGACCTGTCCCTCCATGGGGATCCCAGTCTTAATCCCCATTTTACAGATGAGGTAACCAAGGCAAAGAGAAGTGAAGTGACTTTCCCAAGGTCACACAGCAGACAAGTGGCAGTGCAGGGATTAGAACCCATGATCTCTGAATCCCAAGCCCGGGGTCCTTACTTGCTGGGCTCCTCTGCCGCTCCCCTCTCTGCACACTGGAGGACCAGGAGAGTCAGGCCCATGCTCTATCCACTGTGACATCCTGCTTTAGGCTGGGAAGAGGGCTGGCAACTGGAATGTACCCTCTATTTTCAGAATGCAATACCACCTACTGTGCCCACAAGCAGCAGCAGCGGTACAAGCGGTACCCAAAAACTATGAGCGGTATCAGACTTTTAATAATAATAATAATAATAATAATGATAGCATTTATTAAGCGCTTACTATGTGCAAAGCACTGTTCTAAGCGCTGGGGAGGGTAACAAGGTGATCAGGTTGTCCCACGGAGGGCTCAGAGTCTTCATCCCCATTTTACAGGTGAGGTAACTGAGGCCCAGAGAAGTTAAGTGACTTGCCCAAAGTCACACAGCTGATAAGTGGTGGAGCTGGGATTTGAACCCATGACCTCTGACTCCAAAGCCCGGGCTCTTTCCACTGAGCCACGCTGCTTTTACCATTCAAGGAGCCCAGTGACAAACAACATAGATGCGAGCCTTGTTTCTCTCTCCCTGACTTCTCTCTGCAATATCCACCAGGCTACTGAGGATACAGCAGGGTTCATAATATTTAGAGTAGCAATGATAATTATGGTATTCGTTAAGTATTTACCATATGTCAAACACTGTTCTAAGCTCTGGGGTGGATTCAAGATAAGCTGGGCACAGTCCCTGCCCATGTGAATTTTCCAGTCTAAGTAGGAGGGAGTAGGTTTTAATCCCCATTTTAGAGAGGAGGAAACTGAGGCACAGAAAAGTTAAGTGACTCGTCCAAGGTCACACAGCAGTGGTGCGGTGGAGTCAGGACTAGAACCCAAGTTGTCTTGAGATGCTTTGGGATCGTGGGTAGGACAGTAAAGGTTCTATTTTTTTTTTTTCCTTTGTCTTTTTCCCTTCTGTAAATCTTATTCCCACTGATATTTTTGGGAGAAGCCCTCTGGTGCTGCAGTTGGATGGTTTGGAGCCAGAAGTCTAAAGGAGAGTGAATTGATCAGTAATATCTGAGCTCCGATTGTATGTAGACCACCGTACCAAGTCCAGCAGTATCTGACTTGCTCCCTTTCTTCATCCCCCCTTCTCAGCCCCACAGCAGTTTTGGACCAATCTGTAATATATTTATCGAGATCAATGTCTGCCTCCCCCTCGAGACTGTATGTTCATTATGGGCAGGGAATGTTTCTGTTTATTGCCATATCTTACTCTCCCAAGCACTTAGTACAGTGTTCTGCACACAGTAAGCACTCAATAAAGATGATTCTGACTAATGTGAGCCCATTGTTGGTAGGGACTGTCTCTATCTGTTGCCAAATTGTACTTTCCAAGTGCTTAGTACAGTGCTCTGCACACAGTAAGTGCTCAATAAATATGACTGAATGACTTTGAATTCTAGCTCTGCCACTTCCCTGGTTTGTGACCTTGAGTGAATCATTTAACTGCTCTATGCCTCAGTTCCCTCATCTGCAAAATGGGGATCCAATACCTGTTATCCCTCCTATTTAGACCATGAGCCCCATGTGGGACCTGATTATCTTGTATCTACACAAAAGGTTATTGATTGGCACACAGTAAGCACTAAACATAGACCGCAGTTATTGTTAAAAATTGTGGTAGCAGTAGCAGTAGTAATAGTATTCATTGAGCACCTAATGAGTGTCATGCACTATACTACTAATTATGGTCATAATTAAAAATAGTTGTACACTTTAAGTGCTTACTTTGTGCCAAACACTGTGGTAGATGCAGTATGATCAGGTTGGCCACAGATCCTGTCCCACAAGGGGCTCACAATCTAGGTGAGACAGAGTACAGGTAAGAAGTAGCATGGTTCAGTGGAAAGAGCATGGGCTTTGGAGTCAGAGGTCATGGGTTCAAATCCCAGCTCCGCCAATTGTCGGCTGTGTGACTTTGGGCACGTCACTTAACTTCTCTGTGCCCCAGTTACCTCATCTGTAAAAACGGGGATCATGACTGTGAGCTCCCCGTGGGACACCCTGATTACCTCGTAACCTCCCCAGCGCTTAGAACAGTGTTTTGCACGTAGTAAGTGCTTAATAAATGCCATTAAAGAGGAAACTGAGACACAAAGAAGTTGAGTAACCTACCCAGGATCACACAATAGATAAGTGAGGAAACTGGGATTAGAACCCAGGGCCTCTGACTCTCAGCAGACCTGTGGTCTTTCCATTATGCCACATTAGAGGCTCATTATGTGCTTAGTGCTAATGATCATTCAGAACTTCTTCTAACCTTTGTGGGGCTCACAGCCTAAGAGAGAAGGAGAGCACTTAAAGAAGCAGCATGGCCTAATGGATCCAGTATGGGCCTGCGAGTCAGGAGGACCTGGGTTCTAAATCTGACTCTGCCACTTGTCTGCTGTGTGATCGTGGGCAAGTCACTTAATGTCTCTATGCCTCAGTTACCTCATCTGTAAACTGGGGATTGATTGTGAGCCTCATGTGGGACAGGGACTGTGTCCAAACTAATTAGCTTGTATCTACTCCAGCACTTAGTACGGTGCCTGCACACAGGGTAAGTGCTTAACAAATACCATTAAAGAAATAAACTCAATCAATCACACTTAGACTGTGAGCCCTGTATGGGACAGGGACTGTGTCCAACCTAATTAACTTGTAAGTTCCCCTTGTAAACTCTCTCCCCTTCTAGACTGTGAGCCCATTGTTGGGTAGGGACCGTCTCTATATGTTGCCGACTTTTACTTCCCAAGCGCTTAGTACAGTGCTCTGCACACATTAAGTGCTCAATAAATAAGATTGAAATACGATTGAACTACCCCAGCACTTAGAAGAATGGTTGACAGATAGTGAATGTTTGACAAATACCATTAAAAAAACCCCTAAATCATTCAATAGTATTTATTGAATTTATTGTGTGTAGAGCACTGTACTAAGCCCTTAAGAAAATGCATTGAAACAGAGTCTGTAGACGTATTCCCTGCCCACCAAGATCTTACAGTCTTGGGGTGGGGGAAGGCTTTAAAATAAATTACAGACATCTATATAAAGACTGAGGGGCTGAAAGTAGGGTAAATGTCAAGTGCTTAAAGAGTAGTAATAATAATAATAATAATGGCATTTATTAAGCACTTACTATGTGCAAAGCACTGTTCTAAGCGCTGGGGGGATTACAAGGTGATCAGCTTGTCCCATGGGGGACTCACAGTCTTAACCCCCATTTTACAGATGAGGGAACTGAGGCACAGAGATGTTAAATGACTTGCCCAAGGTCACACAACTGACAATTGGCAGAGCTGGGATTTGAACCCTTTACCTCTGACTCCAAAGCCCATGCTAGATGATACAGGAGAGCAAATAAGGGAAATTAGGGCTTACAGGAGAGCACATAAGTGAAATTAGGGCTTAGTCAAGAAAGGCTTGTTTGAGATGTGATTTTAATAAGGATTTGAAGGTGGGGAGAGAGTGGTGTTGTCTACACTACCCCCCATCTTCAAATCCTTCTTGTTGTCTACAGTGATGGGAATGATGGGGGTAGGATGATGAGGATTTCTAGTTTGGACTTGTTAAACTGAAGGTAATAGAAGAAAGACACGGTTCCTGCACACAAGGACCTTCCACTCAAATGGGGAAAGGCAGACATACAATGGAAGTCTGTCATATATGAAGGGGAAGGGAGCTCCAGGCCAGAGGGAGGGGTTGGTGGTGGGATAGATGAGTTTGAGGTCAAATTAATAGTACTAGTATTAGAGGGCTGAAGACTATGTGCTGGGTTGTAGTAGGAAATCAGAGAGGTAGGATAGGGAGGGGGTGAGCTGATAGATCACTTTGAAGTTGCTGGTAAGGAGTTTCTGTTTGATTCAGAGGTTTTTGAGAAGTGGAGAGATGTGACTTGAACTTTATTTTAGAGAAATGATCCAAGCAGCAGAGGGAATGGAAAATTGGAGTTTGGAGAGACAGAAAGCGGGAAGGGAGCAAGGAGGCTAATGCAGTAATCAAGGCAGGTAAATGCTTGGACCAGTGCAGAAGCAATTTGGATGGAGAGGAAAGGCAAAATTTAACATTGTTGTAAAGGCAGAACAACCGGATCCGTTGACAAATTGAATATGTGGGCAGGTAGGGCGCATGTCTACCAACGCTGTTGGATTGTACCCTCAAGCACTAAGTATAATAATAATAAGAAGAATGGCATTTATTAAGCACTTACTATGTGCAAAGCACTGTTCTAAGCCCTGGGGAGATTACAAGGCGATCAAGTTGTCCCATGGGGGGCTCACAGTCTTCATCCCCCATTTCCCAGATGAGGTAACTGAGGCCCAGAGAAGTGAAGTGACTTGCCCAAAGTCACACGGCTGACAATTGGTAGAGCCAGGATTTGAACCCATGACCTCTGACTCCAAATCTCTTGCTCTTTCCACTAAGCCACGCCGCTTCTCCTAGTATAGTAAGTATAGTGTTCTGCACACAGTAAGCACTCAATATTTGAGAAGCAGCATGGCCTAGTGGATAGAGCATGGACCTCGAGTCAGAAAGACCTGGGTTCTAATCCCAACTCCTCCGCTTGTCTGCTGTGTGACTTGGGGAAGTCACCTCACTTTTCTGGGCCTTAGTTATCTCATCTGTAAAATGGGGATTAGGACTGAGAGCTCCATGTGGGCCAGGGACTATGTCCAACCTGATTAACTTGTATCTACCCCAGCACTTAGAACAGTGCGTGATATATAGTAAGCGCTTCACAAATGCAGTCATCATCATCATCAATAAATAGGATTAATTGATTGGTGAAATAGATAAGTTGAGAATAATGACAAAGATGACAGGCTTGTGAAACAGGGAGGGTTGTGGTGCTGTTTACATTGATTGAAAAGACATTGAGCCCACTGTTGGGTAGGGACTGTCTCTATATGTTGCCAACTTGTACTTCCCAAGCGCTTAGTACAGTGCTCTGCACACAGTAAGCACTCAATAAATACGATTGATTTATTGATTGATTGGGAAGATAGAGTCTGGGTGAGAAGACGAGGAGTTACATTTTGGTCATGCTAAGTGTGAAGGAAGCATCTTGGCCTAATGGATTGAGCACAGGCCTTGGAGTTGAGTCAGACTAACCTGGGTTCTAATCCCAGCTCTGCCACTTGTCTGTTGTGTGATATTGGGCAAATCATTTAATTTCCCTGTGCCCCAGTTACCTCATCTGTAAAATGGGGATGAAGACTGTGAGCCCTATGAGGGACAGGGACTGTGTCCAAAGTGATTAGCTTGCACTGGAGAAGTAGCATGGCTCAGAGGAAAGAGCACAGGTTTGGGAGTAAGAGGCCATGGGGTCTAATCCAGACTCCACCACTTGTCAGCTGTGTGACTTTGGGCAAGTCACTCAACTTCACTGTGCCTCAGTTCCCTCATCTGGAAAATGGGGATTAAGACTGTGAGCCCCATGTGGGACAACCTGATCACCTTGTATCCTCCCTAGCACTTAGAACAGTGCTTTGCACATAGTAACTGCTTAAGAAATGCCATTATTATTATTATTATTATCTACCCCAGCACTTAGAACAGTTCTTGAAACATAGTAAGTGCTTAAAAAAGATTATTATTATTATTATTATTATCATTGTTATTATCATTATTCTCTTCCGAGTGCTTAGTACACTTCCTCCCCCTCCTCCTTCCCTCACCCCCAACGATCTGGCCTCCTACTTCATTAACAAAATTAAATCCATCAGGTCCGACCTCCCCAAAGTCTCTTCCCCCCTTTCTCGAACCCCCCGGCTCTCAACACTCTCTGCTACTCTCCCATCCTTCCCAGCGATATCCTCAGAGGAACTCTCCTCCCTCCTCTCAAGTGCTTCTCCGGCCACCTGTGCTTCTGACCCCATTCCCTCTCATCTCATGAAATCTCTTGCTCCATCCCTTCTCCCCTCCTTAACTTCCATCTTCAACCGCTCACTCTCCACTGGTTCCTTCCCCTCTGCCTTCAAACATGCCCATGTCTCTCCCATCCTAAAAAAACCCTCTCTTGACCCCACCTCACCTTCTAGTTATCGCCCCATATCCCTCCTACCATTCCTTTCCAAAATCCTTGAACGAGTTGTCTACACGCGCTGCCTAGAATTCCTCAACAAAAACCCTCTCCTCGACCCCCTCCAGTCTGGCTTCCGTCCCCTACATTCCACGGAAACTGCCCTCTCAAAGGTCACCAATGACCTCCTGCTTGCCAAATCCAACGGCTCATACTCTGTCCTAATCCTCCTTGACCTCTCAGCTGCCTTTGACACTGTGGACCACCCCCTTCTCCTCAACACGCTATCTGACCTTGGCTTCACAGACTCCGTCCTCTCCTGGTTCTCCTCTTATCTCTCCGATCGCTCTTTCTCAGTCTCTTTTGCAGGCTCCTCCTCCCCCTCCCATCCTCTTAATGTGGGGGTTCCCCAAGGTTCAGTACTTGGTCCCCTTCTGTTCTCAATCTACACGCACTCCATTGGTGGCCTCATTCGCTCCCACGGCTTCCACTATCATCTCTACACTGATGACACCCAGATCTACATTTCTGCCCCTGCTCTCTCCCCCTCTCTCCAGGCTTGCATCTCCTCCTGCCTTCAGGACATTTCCATCTGGATGTCTGCCCGCCACCTAAAGCTCAACATGGCGAAGACTGAACTCCTTGTCTTCCCTCCCAAACCTTGTCCTCTCCCTGACTTTCCCATCTCTGTTGATGGCACTACCATCCTTCCCGTCTAACAAGCCCCCAACCTTGGTGTCATCCTCGACTCTGCTCTCTCATTCATCCCTCACATCCAAGCCGTCACCAAAACCTGCTGGTCTCAGCTCCGCAACATTGCCAAGATCCGCCCTTTCCTCTCCATCCATACTGCTACCCTGCTCATTCAAGCTCTCATCCTATCCCGCCTGGACTACTGCATCAGCCTTCTCTCTGATCTCCCATCCTCGTGTCTCTCTCCACTTCAATCCATACTTCATGCTGCTGCCCGGATTATCTTTGTCCGGAAACGCTCTGGGCATATTGCTCCCCTCCTCAAAAATCTCCAGTGGCTACCAATCAATCTGCGCATCAGGCAGAAACTCCTCACCCTGGGCTTCAAGGCTGTCCATCACCTCGCCCCCTCCTACCTCACCTCCCTTCTCTCCTTCTACAGCCCAGCCCGCACCCTCTGCTCCTCTGCCGCTAATCTCTTCACTGTACCTCGTTCTCGCCTGCCCCTCCACTGACCCCCGGCCCATGTCATCCCCTGGGCCTGGAATGCCCTCCCGCTGCCCATCCACCAAGCTAGCTCTCTTCCTCCCTTCAAGACCCTGCTGAGAGTTCACCTCCTCCAGGAGGCCTTCCCAGACTGAGCCCCTTCCTTCCTCTCCCCCTCGTCTCCCTCTCCATCCCCCCCATCTTACCTCCTTCCCTTCCCCACAGCACCTGTATATATGTATATATGTTTGTACATATTTATTACTCTATTTATTTATTTTACTTGTACATACCTATTCTATTTATTTTATTTTGTTAGTATGTTTGGTTTTGTTCTCTGTCTCCCCCTTTTAGACTGTGAGCCCAATGTTGGGTAGGGACTGTCTCTATATGTTGCCAATTTGTACTTCCCAAGCGCTTAGTACAGTGCTCTGCACATACTAAGCGCTCAATAAATACGACTGATGATGATGATGATACACTATTCAGCACTGTAGAGTTCCAAGCCTCAGTTGGCCAGCAGATCCTATATGCTCAGTGTGTACAATGATTGACTGATTGGATGTTAAGAGTGGGGAATGGGTGATAAATCCAAAACACAATGTGACATGTTGAAGAGGGTGTTGATTGGCTAGCACGTTCTATTTTAGACAATGTTCTACTTGGGCCTTATTTCTTCAGAAAAATAGTTTTCTGTGGAATCTTTCAGTGAGAACTTGACACACAAATTAAACTTTCCAAGGTCAGTTGTTTCTGAATTATCTCTGTAAAATGCAATAGTTCTCCAATCATACATTTCAAATACGACACTGTCTCACTCAGCTTTTGAATGTCATTGCTTTTTGTAAATGAAACCTCTCATGGGTGTCACATATTTCAGTTTAGCTTTATTTCCAAAAGAGGCAAGTATATTACATTATTTGGGTAATGTGTCATTTTGTTATTTTGTTTGGAGAATATACTAGTGTGTCATGAATCAGAGTTCAAGCTCAATTAAGAAGGTTTAACTCTCTAAAGACATCTGCATTCTACACCTATCTATCATGTAGGAACAATATCCAAACTGATCCATTTTGAAGCATTTTATATAGTTCAGACATTTTAAAAATCACCTTGGAATCATTTTGGACCAGGATTCCTTTGAAATCCTCCAAAACTATTTTTGCCCCATTTAAAACCATTTGAAAATAGCTTGAAACAAGTGAAATATTCTAAACAATTTCAATGTGATTGAAATGTTTTGGCACCACTTGGAATACTTCAAGCACTTTAGTTTGGGAGGTAGTTCGAAATGCTTTGAAACTATCCACAACCTTTTTATGCCATTTTCAACCATCCTGAAAGAGTTGGAGACACGTGAAATATTCAAAACAAATCCAAAGTGATTGAAATGCTTTGATACGATTTTGAATGTTTCAAATATGTTCTGTTTCCTGCTAAAGCCTAAACCTCCATTGCCATTTAGGGGTGGTTGGTTGGCAGTGGATTCATGTGCCTTGAGCTGGGGAATTTCCTGAAAGTCAGAGCACCTCATCCTAATCCTGGCTCTGCCACTTGTCCACTGTGTGACCTTGACCAAGTCAGTTAACATCTCTGCCCCTCCATTTCCTTATTGTTCCAAGGTGGGGCTGGGCATGCCCCATCTTCAGGTCAAAATAGGCCAGCAAGGCAGAACAAAGAAGCATGAACCAGGCCATTCAACTGAGACCGCTAGTCATCCCAGGTCAAGAGTGTGGAAGTAGGTGTCCCTTGCCCCCATGTCAAACAAATGCGGTGTGGAGGAAGTGAGAGTGGAGATTGGACAGGTGGAAGGTGGAAGCTGGAAAAGCCTGGGAGAGCAGCTTATAAATACCTGCAGCCTCCGACGTTCTGCGCAGCCGGGAATTGAGATTTGCAGCAGCTGTTCATGTGTCTCCCCTGCCCAAAGCATTGGATGCCCAACTTGTCGGGAACCAGCACACTAGAGAGAGGGACCACAGGATTGGTGAGTGTCTCGCTGAACACTCATTTATAGTATACTCTCCCAGCCGCTTAGTACAGAGGTTTGCAGCAGTAAGCATGCAATTCATATCTTTGATCGATTGATGATATGATAATGATGATGACGATAATTTTACTTTATAGTTTATCAATAAAGATTTTTCTTTCCCTTTAAACCTTAAAACTTCAAAAGATTTTTCTCTTCTTTTAGACTGTGACCCCACTGTTGGGTAGGGACTGTCTCTATATGTTGCCAACTTGTACTTCCCAAGTGCTTAGTACAGTGCTCTGCACACAGTAAATGCTCAATAAATATGCTTGATTGATTGATTTCCCTCTTTGGTTGCCCCATTTAAACTCACCACAGAGTAGATGTTTGGGAAAACTTGTGTCATCTCTGCACCATCCAAGTCTCTCCAACAAACGTGATGTGACAAGCATTGCATATTGCGTATTTGATGGACATTTACAACCCCATGCTCCTATCCTGCTATCACCTGGAGAGGCCTCAGAACCATGACCAGAGTCATCCTCTAGATTGTAGACTCACAATGGGCTGGGAATATGTCTGTTTATTGCTGTATTTTAATTAAGCAATTAAGGCTCCTCCATTGTTCCTGATGAGAGGATCCACCATTAGTCTGGGAGCAGCTGATTAGTAGTAACCCCTAATCAGGAGGTGACCACAAGGAAATGTTTTTGTAGAAATATATACCTCCCCTGCACTAGCTCCAGCTGATGCTATTGAGAGCATGTCAATCGCTGAAGAGAATGAGGTGAATGAGATTTTGCCAACCTCCAGAGATTCAAGTTGGTTCTGCCTCCTCAGCTTGGAGGAGTCCCATAAGAAATCACAAGAAACATTGAACCTGGAAGAGATGCGAAGTGAAGAGAACTAGATTGCTAAACAAAGGTTTCAAAGAGTTGATGGATATCTAACGCATGCAGACTGTGCTCTTCCCCACTCTTACTATGCGTAAGGGATGTGTGAGCAGCTACAAAAAAAAGCCATTCTCCAACTCTGAGAAATCAAGCTATTGTGTTAGTTCAGATTATACATCTAACTCGCTACAGCTTGCTTGAAAGGCACAGAGGCAGATGCTAAATCGGAATGATCAGCCATTAAAGGAACTGAGATGTTTTCATGAATACTGAGTGACTTCATTAATATTAGCTGCTGTTCAGGGAACATCAGGGCTAAGAAGCATTGATAGTTTGTCCACCCTTGCTATTCTGTGGAGTTCTTGTAGAGGGATATAAACTAATTTCTCATTCTTTAAGAAAATGATTTATTTGCTATTTATTGAAGAATCTGAATGAAAATGAATGAAAATGCATCTGTATTTAGAAAGGAGAGACTGAAAAGTCACCCATGTAGTGTGACCTAGTGGAAAGAGCACAGGCCTGGAGTTATCAGACCTGGGTTTTAATCCTGGCTCTGCTATGTGATTGCTGTGTGGCCTTGGGCAAGTCATTTAACTTCTCTGTGCCTCAGTTACCACATCTGTAAAATGGAGATTAAGACTGTGAGCCCCACTTGGGACAGCCTGATCACCTTGTAACTTCCCCAGTGCATAGAACATTCATTCATTCATTCCGTCGTATTTCTTGAGCGCTTACTGTGTGCAGAGCACTATACTAAGTGCTTGGGAAGTATAAGGTGGCAACATATAGAGATGGTCCCTACCCAAAAAAAGGCTCAATGTCTAGAATAACAGTGCTTCGCACATATTAAGCGCTTAACAAATACCATCAAAAAAAAGTTAGACTCTGGGACAGGAACTTTGTCCAACCTGATTAACTTTTATCTACCCCAGCACTTAGAAAGGTGCTTGGCCCATAGTAAGTGCTTAACAAGTGCAATAATTAATTACAACTAATTATAAATTTGGTTGCAGGAGATTGGGAACCCTTATGGGAAGATAGCATGGAACATTTTACAAATAATGATTGCCCTGATTCATTTTCTGAATCACAATTTTTCAAAAACTGTATACATGGGAATGTCGAGGAAAAATTGTGCAGGTCTAAAGCCCAGATATGTGTGCAAGACCAGTATGGGCAGAGATTGTCTTTCTTTATTGCCGAATTATTGTACTTTCCAAGTACTTAGTACAGTGCTCTGCACACAGTAAGTGCTCAATAAATACGATTGAATGAATGAAGGAATGAAAATGCCTTTTTATTCTATTCAGCTCGAGGTTCCCGTACATGTCCAGTCATGAATTTGTGTGGTTTCTTTCTGGACTTGGAGAATATGGTAGATTTCTTCAAGTCTACACTTCTGGACCTCCAGGGATTGCCCTTTTAGAAAATTTAGCAATTTCCCCAGCAGCTAATCTCTCAGTTGAGGAAGATGGGAAAAATTGTTTGAGCGCAACAATCTCCAAACATCATGGCTTGGGAAGTGATATGGAATAATGCTCTTCTCTCTTCCTCTCCCTTCCTCTTTGATTGGGAGTCTCATGTGGGGCAAAGATTGTGTCTGGTTTGCTTATTTTGTTTAATCTTGTACTAAGCACCATGCTTGGCACAAAATAAGCATTATCTTTATTATTCAATCAATCAATGTCATATTTATTGAGCACTTTGTGCAGTGCACTGTAGTGCTTCGGTGCAGTTCGGTGCAGTGGGCTTCGGTGAGTATGATGTAACAGAGTTGGAAGATGCAGTCCCTGCTTACGGCAAATTTACAATCTAGGCGGGGATATAGAAATTAATATAATTAAATCATAGATATGGAGGATATGGACTGTGAGTCTGTTGTTGGGTAGGGACCGTCTCTATATGTTGCCAACTTGTACTATCCAAGTGCTTAGTACAGTGCTCTGCACACAGTAAGTGCTCAATAAATATGATTGAATGAATGAATATGGACATGAATAGTGTGGGATTGAGGTAGGGGTGAATACAGGCTGCAAAACCAAGTGCAAAGGAACAACAGAAGGGAGTGGGAGAAGAGGAAATGAGGATTTGAAGTTGGGGACGACCTCTTGGAGGAGATGTGCCCTCAATAAGGCCTTGAAGGTGGGGAAAGTGACCATCTCTTGGATATAAAAAGGTGGCGGGGGGCATTCCAGGCCAGAGGCAGACTGTGGGCAAGAGATTGGTGGTGAGATAGAGGAAACTGAGGTATAGTGAGAAGGATGGCATTAGAGGAGTGAGCTATTCAGGCTGGTTTGTAATAGGAAATCAAAGAGTTAAGGTAGAAGCGGGCAAGGTGATTGAGTGCTTTAAAGCTGACAGTAAGAAGTTTCAGTTTATCATGGAGGTGGATGGGCAACCACTGGGGTTTCTTGAGGACTGGGAAAATACAGACTGAACGTTTTTGTAGAAAAATGATCCGGGCAGCAGAGTGAAGTATGGACTGGAGTGGGGAAAGAGACGGGAGGCAGGGAGGTCAGCAAGGAAGCTGGTACAGTTCTCAAGGCAGGATAGGATAATCAATCAATCGTATTTATTGAGCGCTTACTGTGTGCAGAGCACTGTACTAAGCGCTTGGGAAGTACAAGTTGGCAACATATAGGATAAATGTTTGGATTAAGGAGGTAGCAGTTTGGATGGCAAGGAAAAGGCAGATTTTAACAATGTTTGAAGACTAAACCAACAGAATTTAGTGATAGATTGTGTTTGTTGTATAAGAGAGAGCAGAGCCTATGATAATGTTGATGTTATGGACTTGTGAAACAGGAAGAATGGTGGTTCTGTCTACAGTTATGGAAAAGTAAGGAATAGGACAGGGTTTGGGGAGCCAGAAAAGGAGTTCTGTGCTGGAGATTATAAATTTAATAATAATAATAAAGATGGCATTTGTTAAGTGCTTACTATGTGCCAAGCACTGTTTTAAGTGCTTGGGGGGATACAAAGTGATCAGGTTGTCCCATGTGGGGCTCACAGTCTTAATCCCCATTTTACAGATGTGGTAACTGAGGCACAGAGAAGTGAAGTGACTTGCCCAAAGTCACACAGCTGACAAGTGGCGGAGTCGGGATTAGAACCCACGACCTCTGACTCCCAAGCCCAGGCTCTTTCCATTGAGCCACACTGCTTCCCAGGGTATAAGTATAATTATTATATTAGTTTAATATTACTACTAATATTTTCAGTTGTAGTAATATAAAGTGTTGAACCTTGGGAGGGTGAATACACTGCGCATTACCTGCTTAAAAAGATTGAGAATGATGGGGTGAATTCCAGAGGGGAAGTGGTAATCGAAACAATCATCATGACTGACCCAGGAGCTTGGGAGTCAGGGGGCATTCCTTGTAATAGGAATGTCTTCCATAGTTGGCTGGGGCCAGCAGCCCATGTGTGCTTACTGCACACAGTAAGCACTCAACAATTACAATTGAGTAAAAATGTTGAAAGTTGTGAAGGGACAGATAAAGTACTAGGCCTCGCAGAGCTTATTCAACCCTCAAACAACCACCAGCTCAGAGAGCTACAACTGGACAGTTAAGCAGTTTTCCTGAAAATCTAATCAGTGGAGTGAGCTGATTTGGTTGATTTAGATGTGAAATTACCTTCTTTCCCACAACATACTGTTTTAGGGTTTGAATACTGAGAAAAACTCATGACTACTTCCTTTTGCTATCTAATGCCAGCCAGAATGATCTCATTGCCTTTTTCTATGTAGTCTTATTTAGTAACAGTCTTAAATTATGTAGTTACTTAAATTTTTACCTTGATAATTTTCTGGAGAAATGCCAATGATATTATGAATGCAAGAAGAGTCAGTGAATTACTCCATAGGTACTTTGATGCCAGAGGCTATCTTATTGCAATTACTTGGCCTACACCAACAAACTGAAGTAGGGAACTCAGGCAAGAATCCAAAAAATGAATAAATAAAAACAACTATTTTGCGTCAGATTGAGTCTACTTGATGATAAAAAATCAAAAATCAAAATCTCCAGTGGCTACCAATCAACCTATGCATCAGGCAAAAACTCCTCACCCTCGGCTTCAAGGCTCTCCATCACCTTGCCCCCTCCTACCTCACCTCCCTTCTCTCCTTCTGGAACCCAGCCTGCACCCTCCACTCTTCTGTCACTAATCTCCTAACTGTGCCTCGTTCTCACCTGTCCCACCAACGACCCCCGGCCCACATCCTCCCCCGGCCTGGAACGCCCTCCCTCCACACATCCACCAAGCTAGCTCTCTTCCTCCCTTCAATGACCTACTGAGAGCTCACCTCCTCCAGGAGGCCTTCCCAGACTGAGTTCCCTACTTCCTCTCCCCCTCCTCCCCCTCCCCATCCCCCCACCTTACCTCCTTTCAATCAATCAATCAATTGTATTTATTGAGAGCTTACTGTGTGCAGAGCACTGTACTAAGCGCTTGGGAAGTACAAGTTGGCAACATATAGAGACAGTCCCTACCCAACAGTGGGCTCACAGTCTAGAAGGGGGGAAGGGGGAGATGGTGAAGGTCATGGGTTCTAATTCTGGCTCTGCTACTTGTCTGCTGTATTACTCTGGGCAAGTCATGCCACTTCTCTGTAGTTCCCTCATCTGTAAAATGGAGATAGAGACTGTGAGCCCCACGTGGAACAGGCTCTGTGTCTGAACCAATTTGCTTGTAACCACCCTACTTTAAAGTGTCTGGCACATAGCACTTAACAAATACCATCATCATCATCGTCAAGTGATAAGAAGGGCTAGAGTGATAACCAGGAGAGTACTGTGTCAGTCAAACCAAGTCCACAGAGTTTGCTCTATTTTCCATTTCACTTTGCTGGTAATGGACCGATTCTGAATGAATGAACATATGATATTATCATCAGTGGCACTGCAATTGTCTAAGTCATTTCACTCTTTCTATGCTAGAAAGAGTGTGATGCTTACAATCATCAAGCCAGAATCAATATAGCTCCATCCTGGAGATGGAAAAAGAATCGTGAAAAGAACTGGCTATGTTATGTCATTGATACAAGGAATAAGATTATCAAGTAGAATAAACTGCTTGATGTCCAGGTCAGCCAGCCACTGTCACAGACAAGGCCATGAAGATGCCCCTTTTGACTTTCCAACATTTAGACTCCTGGAGGGCATCAGTGAGGATGCTGAGGATTCCATCTGCCAAACCCTATATCACTATTTAGTTTACCATTCTTAGCCTGGATTGTTGACCTTGATATTTATTACCGTTTGCCATTCATTGTCATAGGATTTTTTTTGTCTATCTACCAACATTTAGATTATGATTCAGGTGTGGGGCAGGGATCATAGTTGATCTACTTAGCCTGGATTTTTTACCCCAGCACTTGATCTGTAACTCAACATGCAGTAATCCCTTAAAAAACTAACCAGCCCGAATCTAGGATCTCAGGGAGGAAAAAATCTTGCCCAAACTGTCTCGCTTCAGCGTTGGTAGAACCCAGATTGTGAGTTATCATAAGGTATTAACCCAGCCTTCACACACTTTACATTTTATTACAGAAAAAATTGCTGTTATTTGTAGTCCTGCTTTACCTAAAAGGAGGGCAGCCACGAGTGAAACATTATAACAATGTTGTTACAGTACAGGATTCAGAATCAGAGGACCTAGTTCTAATCCTATCTTCCCCATCTCTGAAGCTCATAATAATAATTATGGTATTTGTTAACTGCTTACTATGTCCCAAGTACTGGGGTAGATACACGGTAAGCAGGTTGTCCCATGTGGAGCTCATAGTCTTAATCCCCATTTTACAGATGAGGTAACTGAGGAACAGAGTAGCCAAGTGACTTGCCCAAAGTCACACAGCTGACAAGTGGTGGAGCCGGGATTAGAACCCATGACCTCTGACTCCCACGCCCGGGATCTTTCCACTAAGCCACGTTGCTTCTTCAAGCAGATTCTCCAAGCTCATGAGTTTGGCATTACCCTAGACTCCTCTCACTCTTCCAACCCCTATCTGTTTTTTCCCTTTACAATCTTTTCAGGAGCCACCAGTCTCCTCACAAATCTTCCTGATTCCAGCTTCTCCCCTCTCCACTCCATACTTTGCTACCCAGAATATTTTTCAATCGTATTTATTGGGCACTTATTCTGCACAGAGTACCATACCAAGCTCTTGGGAGAGTACAATACTGCAGAATTGGCAGATACGTTCCCTGCCCATAATGATTTTACAGTCTAGAGGGGCATACAGACATTAATATGAATATATAAGTTATTTGTAAAATATAACAAAGATACACACAAAAGTGCTGTGGGGATGGAGGTGGGATGAATATTATCAGAAGTTATCACTTTCCACTTGTGGAGTACAGCAAATTTGAGGGTTAAGCCGTGCAAGAAGAAGAGCAAAATGTAATGTGACATTCTGCCAGAAAAAAAGAAAATAACAAGGAATGGTATGGTATGATATGCTCTAGGTATGGTTTTCCCGGTTTCCCTGAAGCATCCAGGAGTAGAGTGAAAGTGGCATCCCATTCACAGCCACCTTTGAAGTTGATCTAAAGACAGTGGTTGTTGCTCCTGGTGTCCTATTGTCATTGCTTACTACTCTTCCTCCTGGGACATGTTCCGTATTTTCCCCAGCAGTTTTCCAGCAGACAGCCGTACTGTTAAAAGGCACCTGACATCCTCTTGGCTTCAGTCTTATCCCTGGCCCTCTGGCCCCAGTCCCAGTTGCACTTCAGCTCCCCGCTGTAACCACCAAGCCACATCAACTTTCCTGGCAAAATAGATAGGGGGTGAATGGTCAGCCTTGGTGTGAAGCCAAGGTTGGAAAGCGTGTTGAGGAAAAGGGGATGGTCCACAGTGTCGAAGGCAGCTGAGAGGTCGAGGAGGATTAGGATGGAGTAGGAGCTGTTGAATTTGGCAAGCAGGAGGTGAAGGGTTCTTGCTGAAGGGTTCAGGGGCTGATTGTTTTGTTTTGTTGTCTGTCTCCCCCTTCTAGACTGTGAGCCCGTTGTTGGGTAGGTGCCTCTATATGTTGCTGACTTGTACCTCCCAAGCGCTTAGTACAGTGCTCTGTACACAGTAAGCACTCAATACGATTGAATGAATTGAATGAATGAATGAGTGATTATACTCTCCAAGCATTTAGTACATTACTCCGCAAACCACAAACGTGCTCAGTAAATACCACTGATTGCTCGATTGATTGATGCCAGAGGCCCAGAAAAGTGGCTGTCGTACCAACTTGGGGTTGCTGTTCCCAGGGTCTTGGTTATTTCAGGAGGCCTTCCCAGACTAAGCCCCTTCCTTCCTCTCCCCCTTGTCCCCCTCTCCACCCCCCATCTTACCTCCTTCCCTTCCCCACAGCACCTGTATATATGTTTATATGTTTGTACATATTTGTTACTCTATTTATTTATTTTACTTGTACGTATCTATTCTATTTATTTTATTTTGTTAGTATGCTTGGTTTTGCTCTCTGTCTCCCCCTTTTAGACTGTGAGCCCACTGTTGGGTAGGGACTGTCTCTATATGTTGCCAACTTGTACTTCCCAAGCGCTTAGTACAGTGCTCTGCACACAGTAAGTGCTCAATAAATACGATTGATGATGATGATGATTTCTTGCCCAGAGACTTCAGCCAGGGTGCTTTCACTTTCTCCTGGTCCCCTTGGTTGTTGATGCTCTCAGCCTCAGCCTGTTGAGATTGTAATGCTCAGGTCAGCTCTGCCACTCAAGGTCTGAACCAAAGAGGAGGTTGGGGGCAGAAGTTAATTCTGTTTGTGTGTGTTGTAATAATGATAATAATTGTAATAATTGTGGTATTTGTCATGTGTTTACTATGTGCTAGGCACTGTACCAAGCACTGGGGTAGATACATGCAAATTGTGTTGGATATAGCTCCTGTCCCACATGGGACTTACAGTCTCAATCCCCATTTTGCAGATGAGGTAACTGAGGCCCAGAGAAGTGGAGTGATTTGCTCAAGGTCACACAGCAGACAAGTGGCAAAGTCAGTATTAGAACCCCAGACTAAGTCCCACTTTTTCTCTGCTCCCCTTCCCTCTCAGGTCACCTAGACTTACTCCCTTTAGTTTTCCCCCCTCTCCCCACCCCACAGCACTTATGTATATATGTATAAATCTATAATTCTATTTATTTTTATTGATGCCTGTTTACTTGTACTGATGTCTGCCTCCCCTCCTCTAGACTGTGAGCCTGCTGTGGGCAGGGATTGTCTCTATAGGATTGCTGTATTGTATTTACCAAGTGCTTAATACAGGGCTCTGCACACAGTAAGCACTCGATAAATACAATTGAATGAGTGAATTTGTAATGAATGAACCCAGGTCCTACTGAATCCCAGGCCCATGCTCTATCCACTAAGCCACGCTGCTTAGATTTGGATACATACTAGATTTGATGATGTCACTAAATCTGTTACGCCACCACTAAAATTAACTTTTCCTT
Source organism: Tachyglossus aculeatus (assembly GCF_015852505.1). NCBI lineage: Eukaryota > Metazoa > Chordata > Mammalia > Monotremata > Tachyglossidae > Tachyglossus > Tachyglossus aculeatus. The sequence continues at coordinate 87,213,085 of NC_052066.1, forward strand.
CCCATCCAAACTGATACTTCTAGACTGTGAGCCCGTTGCTGGGCAGGGACCGTCTCTATATGTTGCCGATTCGTACTTCCCAAAAGCTTAGTACAGTGCTCTGCACACAGTAAGCGCTCAATAAATATGATTGAATGAATGAATACCACTTAATACAAGCATTTATCCTATCCCACCTTGATTACTGCACCAGCCTTCATGCTAACCTTCCTACTTTCTGTCTCTCCCCATGTCAATCCATATTTCACTCTGCTTCGTGGATCACATTTCTACAAAACTGTTCAGTGCATGTTTCCCCACCCTCAAGAACCTCTACTGCTTGTCTATCCACCTCCACATTGAACAGAAACTACTTTCCACAGACTTTGAAACACCCAATCACCTTGCCTTCTCCTACCTTACCACCCAGACCTCATGTTTTCCTCCTCGGATGCCAACCTACTCACTGTACCTCTCTATCTCAATTATCTTACCACTGACCTCTCTTCCACATCCTACTTCCAGCCTGGAATGTCATCCCTCTTCATAACCATCAGACGATCCCTTATTGAAAGCACATCTCTACCAAGAGCCCTTCCCTAAGGCCTCACTTACTCTTTTCCCGTTCTCTTCTGCATCTCCCTTGCACTTGAATTTTCCCCCTTCATTCACCCCTCCCTCATAATTTATTTATTTATAATAATGTCTGTCTCTCCCTCTAGCCTGTAAGCTCACTGTGGGAAGGGAACATGTCTACAAACTATCTTATATTGTACTCTCTCAAGCACTTAGTACAATGCTATACACTCAGTAAATACTCAATAAATATGAGTGATTGATCCAAAAGCCGTGATGAAATGAATGAAAATGATGATAAAATAAAATGATGGTAAAAAGAACATAACTAGCAGAATTTTATTCATTCATTCATTCAATCATATTTATTGAGCACTTACTGTGTGCAGAGCACTGTACTAAGCGCTTGGGAAGTACAAGTTGGAAACATAGAGACGGTCCCTACCCAACAGCGGGCTCACACTAAAAGGGGGAGACAGACAACAAAACAAAACGTTAACAAAATAAAATAAATAGAATAAATATGTACAAGTAAAATAAATAAATAGAGTACTAAATATGTACAGACATATATACATATATGCAGGTATATATGTCCCTTATGGGGGACATAATCCCTTGTCCCCCATGGGCCTCATACTCTTAATCCCCATTTTCCAGATGAGGGAACTGAGGCCCAGAGAAGTGAATTCTATTGCTTTAATTCTATTTATAGCTTTAATTCTATTTATAGCTTTAATTCTATTTGTTCTGATGATTTTGACACCTGTCCACGTGTTTTGTTTTGTTGTCTGTCTCCCCATCCCAGACTGTGAGCCTGTTGTTGGGTAGGGACCATCTCTACATGTTGCCAACTTGTACTTCCCAAGCACTTAGTCCAGTGCTCTGCACACAGTAATTGCTCGATAAATATGAATGAATGAATGAAAGTGAAGTGACTGGCCCAAGGTCACTTGGCAGACAAATGGCAGAGCTGGTATTAGAACCCAGGCCCTTGTGGGTGGTCATGCACTGTGTGTCTTCCATTCCTTGTTGTCATTCCTTATTTTACCAACTTCCAGATAGCCACACACAAAAAAAAAATCCAGATTATTTCCTGATTCAAAATCCTATTATGAAGAATGTAAATGTATAAATTACTTTGGAAGCATATTTTTTGAGAATCAAAATAAAAGCTTGCATTCATAATAAAATATATTTCCTTTACCTTGCCAAATTCTTAATTATTTTTCTTGGATTCTGAATGACAGCACACACAATTAGACGTGCAGACACATTAATTCATTTAGTGATTGAATGGTATGGTTGAATGGTGATGTTAATAATATTTCACCAAGATAAATCATGTATATACTACAAGACGATGTTTCAAAGGGATGGAGTTATTCTAAGAAGGAATTGATTTGGATGTACCAGTAAACTATTATTCAAATCATTTTCAAACATAACTTAGTTCATAGAAAATGCCATTTTCTACATCAACAGAGCATGTAATAGTTTGTCATTTCAAGTAAAGTTTAATTCATACAAGGGCTCAATGAATCTTTTGCAGTCTTTATTTTAGGAATACTGTCTCAAATCTACTCAGTGACACTGTTTTGGTAACCTACTTTTACTTCTCTTTTCTGACAGCTCTTATTTTACCTCAAAAAAGGTCTTATTGCTATATCAGCCAAATTACTCATGATATGAATTATTTTGAAATACTAAAATTGAAATATAATAGTAATAATATAATAATATATTATATAACTAGTGTGGCTCAGTGGAAAGAGCATGGGCTTGGGAGTCAGAGGTTGTGGGTTCTAATCCTGGCTCTCCCAGCTGTGTGACTTTGAGCAGGTTACTTAACTTCTCTGTGCCTCAGTTACCTCAACTGGAAAGTGAGGATTAAGACTGTGAGCCCCGTGTGGGACACCTGATTACCTTGTATCTCCCCCAGTGCTTAGAACAGTGTTTGGCACATAGTAAGTGCTTAGCAAATACCAAAATTGTTGTTATTATTATTATTATTATTAAGCATTTACAGTGTGCCATGCACTGTACTAAAGGCTGGGGTAGATATAAGCAAACTGGGTTGGACACAGTCCCTATCCCTCATGGGACTCCAGTCTCAATCCTTATTTTGCAGATGAGGTAAGTGAGGCTCAGAGAACCAGAATGACTTACCCAAGGCCACACAGACACGTGGTGAAGTCAGGATTAAGACCCATGACTTTCAGACTCCGAGGCCCGTGCTCTACCTACTATGCCATGGAATCTATTCCCAAAGGAGGATTTGCAGGAAGAATATATCAGTAGGTGCAAGAAAGACATAGACAAAATTATAAACAGATCCAGAATGGGTGATTAAAGGGAAAAGTTAGAAATCAATCAATCAATGTTCATTCATGGGGCACTTACTAAAGCACAGTACTAACACTTCGGAAGTTACAACACAACAGAGTTGGTAGATGTGTTTTTTGTACAACAGGAGTTTACAGAATAGAGGGGGAGGCAGGGAATACGAATAAAATTACTCCTCTGTAGACGAGTGCTGTGGGGTTGAGGATAGTGTGAATATCTGATGTCCAAGGGCACAGGTCCACATGTAATGTTAGAAAAGTTAGGAGGCTTAATCTCTAGTTTAGTGGTCCCCCATCTCTTAAAACTTAGTATGTCCAAAAGAGACTCCTCATCTTCCACCCAAATGCTGTCACCCCCCTGTCATTCTCATCACTGTATTCAATATCACTATCCTCCCTGTCTCACAAGCCTATAACCTTGGCATTGTTCAAAACTCATCTCTCTCATTCAACCCACATATTTAATCTGTTGCTAAATCCATTCCTTTCTACTTTTTTTTTCCTCTCAATGGTATTTGTTTACCAGTGCTTACTATGTGCCAGTCACTGTATTATGGACTGGGGCAGGTACAAGCTAATCATATTGGACACAGTCCATGCCCCACGTGGGACTCAAAAGTCTTAATCGACATTTAACAGATGAAGTAAATGAGGCACAGAGAAGTGATGTGACTTGACTAAAGTCATACAATTTAGAAGTGGCATAGCCGGGATTAGAATTTAGGACCTTCTGACTCCTGGGCCTGTGGATTTTCCATTAGGCTACGCTGTCTTGATTGCTGCATCAGCCTCCTTGGTGACTTCCCTGCTACCTGTCTTTCACCACTTCAGTCTTTACTTCACTCTGCTGCCAGGATCATTTTTCTAAAGAAAAAAAATATATTCAGTCCATATCTCCCTTTTCCTCAAGAACCTCCAGTGGTTGCCCATCCACCTCTACATCAAATGGAAACACCTCTCCATCATCGTTAATGCACTCAATCATTCCTCCCATTCCTACTGTAGCTGGCTGATTTTCTACTACAATCTAGCCCACCAACATACTCACTGTACCTCAATCTTGTCTGACTTGCCACCAACCATTTGCCAATATCCTCCCTCTGAACTGGATCTCCTTCCCCCATTTCATAGACACCAGCCCACAACTCTCCACACCATCAAAGCCTTATTAAAATCACATCTCCAATAGGCCTACCCTGACTAAGCCCTCATTTCCCCTACTTCCTGTCCCTTCTGAATCACCCTTGCTCTTGGAACTGCATACCCTTTAAGCACTTTGTGACTTTGGGCAAGTCACTTAACTTCTCTGTGCCTCAGTTACCTCATCTGTAAAATGGAGATTAAGACTGTAAGCCCCACGTGGGACAACCTGATTACCTCGTATCCTCCCCAGCTCTTAGAACAGTGCTTGGCGCATAATAAGCACTGAACAAATACCATCATTATTATTATTATCCCATCTTTGGGTCTCAGGACTTATGTACATTTCCATAATTTATTTTAGCATTGGTCTTCCCCTCCAGACTGTAAGGTCCTTGTCCGTAGGATTCGTATCTGCCAACTCTGTTGTAATGTATTTTCTCAAGTGCTTAGTGTACTGCTTAATACATAGTAAGTGCTCAATGAATGCCATCTATTTATTGATTGTCAAAACTAATGGCATTTGTTAAGCACTTACTATTTGTCAAGGCCTGCATTAAGCTTGGGATAGAATAAGATAACAAGATCATATCCAGTCCTTTTTCCACATAGGACTCAGATTCCACCTAGGAGTGAGAACAAATATTGAATCTCCATTTTACAGATGAGGAAACTGAGGCATAGAGAAGTTAAGTAACTTGCCACAGGTCACACAGCAGGCAAGTGACAGAACCTGGATTTAAACCCAGGTCCTCTGACTCTCGGGCACATGCCATTTTCAATGTATATATGTTTGTACATATTTATTACTCTATTTATTTTACTTGCACATATCTATTCTATTTATTTTATTTTGTTAGTATGCTTGGTTTTGTTCTCTGTCTCCCCCTTTTAGACTGTGAGCCCACTGTTGGGTAGGGACTGTCTCTATATGTTGCCAACTTGTACTTCCCAAGTGCTTAGTACAGTGCTCTGCACACAGTAAGCGCTCAATAAATATGATTGATTGATTACCTTCAGATACATTTATAGACAAATGGTCCGTAATGGGTCTCCATGCCTTGACACTTTCAGAGACAAAGTATTAGACTGTTCCTTTTGTGGAAATCAAAACTGTGAGATCTGGCTCTTTTTCCAGAATGATTCTGCTGCCAGGGTGAGCCGTTACCCAACGTATCTGCAATATTTCATTTTATTGTTGATTATTTTAGCTAAAAGCATAGCATAACACCTTGCTTTGTTTAACCTGAAATATTTTCATTTACATTTAGCTTATATCATTTTAATATTATTCAATCATTCAGTCGTACTTATTGAGTGCTCACTGTGTGCAGAACACTGTACTAAGCACTTGGGAAGTACAAATCGGCAACATATAGAGATGGTCTCTACCCAACAATGGGCTCACAGTCTATAATGTCTGTGTTGTTTCACCGATTATTTTAGGCAATTCTTGTCCAAATGCCTTGGGATGATTAACAGTTAATTGCTGATTTAATATTATTATTAGTAATAATGATAATAATTGTTGTACTTGTTAAGCCTTGCCAAGCATTGTGCCAAGCATTAGGATAGACATAATATATTATCAGATCAGTGGTTTCTATGCTTTCTCTTGAATTTTTGCAAGCACCAGGGAGTGTGTAAGTCAGGAACATATACAAATGACCTATAAAGTCCATTGATTGCTAGGCAATTTTCCCTGCAGAGAGTCACAGAAATAAGGGAGGAGTGGGGTGAGAAGTGGGGCTTTAGAGGGGGTATATTTGCTCCCCCTCTACTCCCCCATTCCTGTTCCAAAACCGAGACTTCTAGATAATGGACTATTTCATTCCCAGTTCTCCCACTGCAATTCCAAAGTCTCTGAAAAGGGAGAACAGAGCCTTCAAAGTTTAATGAAAGTTAAGAAATACATAAAAAATACCTTCGCTTTGAAGCACTCACTAGCATTTGCCTTCACCTTTTGTACTGTATATATTGTCTTTAAATTACTCCCTGTCATACCTTTCTTACAGTCCCTGTGTTTAATATCTTCAGCTGAGGAGAGGAGATGACTGATGTGCTCTGCTTTTGCCTTGTGATGCAGTGCAATTTTTCATGGTGTGATTTATAAATTAGTACTTTTAAATTCCAACCACATGTATATGCTTTTTGATTTATATATCATATGGGTCTGAATTATAGGTCTTAGCAGCAATTTATATCTCAGTTAACTAATTTATTGGTCCTGCACACAATTTATAAGGTACCCAACAGTTTCCTCAATTACGAAAATGATTTTTAAATGATTTCAATGATTTATAAAGTTTGAGACTAATGGCGGGCAAGAGATTGAGGCAAGCTAATGGGCTTGGAGTTTTTTTCTATGAGAGGGTCAGCGTTTCACTGGACGACTTTGTCCATTCCATTTTATCCAGCCTGAAGGGCTACCTCTCTAGACTGTAAGCTCACTGTGGGCAGGGAACATGTCTGCTGGCTCCACTGTTTTGTACTCTCCCGAGCACTTAGTAGAGTGTTCTGCACATGGTAATCATTCAGTAAATATAATTAATGATTGCCTACCCCCCCCCCCCCCCCGCCAAGTATTTCTAATCATACTGATTTCAAACATATGATTCCGCACAGGATTGCTTATCCACACAACAAAGGGGTATGTGTTTAGGCCAAGTGAATCAGCTCCATTATGGACATTCTTATGCGGAACTGGAATAAGATCTTAGAGAGTCTATCAGGCAGCTAAAGGGGGCCTAGAACCTCCTGCAGTTGCCTGAGATACCATCTTCAAAGGACAGAAAGTTTAGATTGAGTACAAATGGTGTAGACTTTCTAGAGCCCAAAGACCGTGACTAGAAAACATCACCAACAATAATTGTGGTATTGGTAAAGTGCTTACCATGTGCCAAGCACTGCAATGATCTCTGGGATAGATACAAGATAATCAGGTTGGACATGGTCTCTGTTCATTCATTCATTCATTCCGTCATATTTATTGAGCACTTACTGTGTGCAGAGCACTGTCCTAAGCACTTGGAAAGTACAATTTGACAACAAACAGAGACAATCCCTACCCAACAACAGGCTCACATCTGAGCTCACAGACTAAGGAGGGAACACTGGTAAGGAGGAAAGTGAGGCACTAAGAAGTTGTGACTTACCCAGCGTCAATAATAATAATAATAATAATAATTGTGATATTTGTTAAGTGCTTACTATATTTCACGCACTGTATTAAGCACTGTGGTGGATACTAGCAAACTAGGTTGAACACAGTCCCTGTCCTACATGGGGCTTGCAGTCTTAATCCCCATTTTACAGATGAGGTAACTAACTGAGGCACAGAGAAGTGAAGTGATTGGCCCAAGGCCACACAGCAGACAAGTGACAGAGGCAGCATTAGGACAAATGACCTTCTGACTCCCAGACTTGTGCTCTATCCACTAAGCCACGATTAGAACTCAGGTCCTCAGGCTCCCAGGCCTGTGCTTTTTCCTCCAGGCCATGCTGCTCCCAGGCATCATCCTCTGGCAGTAGGGAAGGGTCAATGAGCAGCCCAACCACTTAACATGTAGTTGGGAAAGTCACTTAACTTCTCTGAGCCTCAGTTACCTCATCTGTAAAATGGGGATTATGACTGTGAGCCCCACGTGGGACAACCTGGTCACCTTGTATGCCCCCCAGCGCTGAGAACACTGCTTTGCACATAGTAAGTGCTTAACAAATGCCATCATTATTATTATTATTATGATGATTATTATTATTATTAACATTTGGTTGGGTGGAAGAGAGGCCTAGGAGAGGATGCTGAGGGAAAGAGAAGGCAAAGAAGGCAGCTGGACTTTTTTATGGTTTTTTTTTTAAGCTCTTACTATATGTCAAACTCTTCTAAGCACAGGTGTAGATACTAGATACTTGGAGAAGCAGCATGGCTCAATGGAAAGAGCACAGGCTTTGGAGTCAGAGGTCATGGGTTCAAATCCCGGCTCCGCCAACTGTCAGCTGTGTGACTTTGGGCAAGTCACTTAACTTCTCTGGGCCTCAGTTCCCTCATCTGTAAAGTGGGGATTAAAACTGTGAGCCTCCCGTGGGACAACCTGATCACCTTGTAACCTCCCCAGTGCTTAGAACAGTGCTTAGCACATAGTAAGCACTTAACAAATACCATTATTATCATTATTATACTAGTGAATTAGATTGGATACAATCCCCATCCCTCATGGGGTTCATAGTCTAAATAGAAGGGAGAACAGGAGAATTTAGGCATAGAGAACTGAAGTGACTTGTCCAGTGTCACTCAGCAAACAATTAGCAGAGCCAGGTTTCGAACCCTGGTCCCGTGATTCCCAAGCCCATGCTCTTTCCATTAGACCACACTGCTTCTCCCTCACCGTGGCTTAGTGGAAAGAGCTTGGGCTTGGGAGCCAGAGGATGAGGGTTCTAATCCCAGCTCTGTCTGCTGTGTGACCCTGGGCAAGCCACTTCACTTCTCTGTGCCTCAGTTACCTCACCTGTAAAATGGGGATTAAAAGTGTGAGCCCCACATGGGACAACCTGATTACCTTGTATCTACCCCAGTGCTTGGCGCATAGTAACCGCTTAACAAACACCATCGTTATTATCCTTCCTCCTGACCACTCTAAAAGGATTGGGTGTCAGGTTACATCTGTCTTTTCAACCACAAATGTGCATTTGAATCCATAGCATCAACTTTGGACCTGAATTGTATATGCCTGTGAATTACTCCCTCAGCTCTTAACAAGCTTCAAAAAGAAACCTATGAACCAGGACCTCCACTTGAAATCTAATTGTCTTTTCACAGCCCTTTTGCTTTGGCTGAGGGTGGGGCTGTGAGTTTTGGATCTCTGGGGCTGACACTCTTCCCCCTCATTTTCAATTCTCATGCTTCACCCTGTTCTGTGCTGTTATAATCATCACCGCAGCAAGCTGACAGATTGGGGTCTGAAGGCAACACAAGGTGGACTTCCCTGACTAGACAGGAACCCTCTTGTCAGGGCTCCTGATCCACTTGCCTGCCTGTGTTGTCTCTACTTTATTCTCTTATTAGTGCTTCTTCCTACATTCAGTGGGTTTAATCATAATCGTAGTGATTTTAATTACTCTAGTGTCATCCCTGGAGGTTTTTCCTGATTATTTTTTCTCATATTATTCAAAGTTATTTCTTGAGTGCTTACCGTGTGCAGGACATTGTACCAAGCACTTGAGAAAGTAAAATATAACAGAGTTGGTAGACACAATCCCTGCCCTTGAAGAGATTACAGAGTACAGTCTAAGTCCTCCTTTCCTTTTCTCTCACTCCCTTCTGCATTGCCCTGACTTGCTCCCTTTTTTCATCCCTTCTCCCAGCCCCACAGCACATATGTACATATCTGTAATTTATTTACTTATATTAATGTCTGCCTCCCCCTCTAGACTGTAAGCTTGAGGTGGACAGGGAATATGTCTGTTTATTGTACTCTCCCAAGCATTTAGTATAGTGCTCTGAAGACACTAAGTGCTCAATAAATATGATTGGATGAGAATGAATACACCCCTCAGGGCCACCCCTATGGTAGGGCATCTCTAGAATAAAAAAAAATCCATAAAACTCCCCCAGAACAGCCAGTCCTGGTTAGACACTTAAATAAACCGGAAAATGTGTCAGTCCTTGACTTTGGGTCCTCAAATACCTACTAAACATGTGACTCATTATTTTCACTTGGCACCAGCTCATTGCCCTATCCCACTGGCTACTCATTCATTCATTCAATTATCATCATCATCATCATCAATCGTATTTATTGAGCGCTTACTATGTGCAGAGCACTGTACTAAGCGCTTGGGAAGTACAAGTTGGCAACATATAGAGACAGTCCCTACCCAACAGTGGGCTCACAGTCATAAGGGGGAGACAGAGATTAAGCGCCTATGTGTGCAGAGCACTGTACTAAGTGCTTGGGAAGTAGAAATCGGCAACATTCATTCATTCAATTATATTTATTGAGCGCTTACTGTGTGCAGACCACTGTACTAAGCACTTGGGAAGTACAAGTTGGCAACATATAGAGACAACGGGCTACCAACCCCTACCCAACAACGGGCTCACAGTCTAGAAGGTCCCTACCCAACAACGGGCTCACAGTCTAGTAAACCTTAGTGGTCCTAATGCCATGTCTTTAAAAGAATACAATTTTACGGGGACATTTCCAGGTGTAAAACAATGCTTTGTTAGTGCCCAATTTGGGGGCTCTTTAGGTATTCCCAGGGGCAGCCTCCCTCAATAAATGTCTACATTTTTAGTTGCTGCATTTCAGGAGGAGGAATTGGGCCCTTTATCTAGCAGCTGTTGAAACATGGATCATCAGCTGTTCGGGATGTCAATGAGGCTTTGTAAATCAGAGTGTGCCCAAGTCAGACCATATCCTCGAGTCTCATGGGTCTCAATTCTTTGGAGCCTGATCAGATAAGGCTGACTTTAGCCGGGCTTGGTTGGGTTCAGGTTATTGCATTCTAGTGGAAAGAGCATGGGCCTGGAAGCCAGAGGACCTGAGTTCTAGTCTCAGTTCTGCCACTTGCCTGCTGTGTGACTTTGGGCGAGTCACTTATCTTCTCTGGATCTCCATTATGTCCTCTGTAAAATGGGGTTTCGGTATCTGTTCCACCTTCTACTTGGACTGTGAGCCCCATGTGGGACAGCGACTGTGTCCAACTTCATTTGCTTGTATCCACCCGAGCGCTTAGTACAGTGCCTGGCACAGAGTAAGTGTTTAACAAATACCATTCATTCATTCAATCGTATTTACTGAGCACTTACTGTGTGCAGCGCTTACTGTGTGCAGAGCACTATACCACTATTATACCACTATTATTATTATTACATCTAGTAGGTGCATAACAAATATTGTTATTGTATTATTATTTTGTAGCCTTTCCACATTCTCATATTTTACAAGCAGGGGAACTACACAGCCTCCACCTCTCACCCCTCTGGACCACCAAGCTGTGTCAAAACCAATCAATTGATAATATTCATTGAACACTTACTCTGTGGAGAGCACTGTATTTACCCCTTGAAAAAGTACAACAGAGTTAATAGACATGATCCCTGCCCACAAGGATCTTATAGTCAAGTGTGAGGATATTGCTATATTACTGATAACCCACAGTAAGCGCTCAATAAATATGATTGAATGAATGAATGAATCCACACCACCTCTCCTCCATAATAATGATAATAATAATGATGATATTTGTTAAATGCTTACTATGTTCAAAGCACTGTTCTAAGCACTGGGGGGTACAAGGTGATGAGATTGTCCCACATGGGGCTCACAGTTTTAATCCCCATTTTACAGATGAGGTAACTGAGGCACAGAGAAGTTAAGTGGCTTGCCCAAGGTCACACAGCTGACAAGTGGCAGGGCTCCATGCCACTTGGGGTTTTGCTCCCAACCTGCCTTAAGCCTTAGGGTGGGTGAGGGTCAGAACCTGATTCAGAATATAGACTCGGACTCCCAAACTGGATTGCCAGGCTACATTAAGGGTAACCATAATAATGATGATAATAATAATAACAGCATTTATTAAGCACTGACTATGTGCAAAGCACTGTTCTAAGCACTGGAGAGGTTACAAGGTGATCAGGTTGCCCCATGTGGGGCTCACAGTCTTAATCCCCATTTTACAGATGAGGTAACTGAGACACAGAGAAGTTAAGTGACCTGCCCAAAGTCACACAGCTGACAATTGGTGGAACCAGGATTCCCTTCCCTACCATCCCAGATCCCTGCTCCCAGATTGCCTTGTGCCAGGGACTGATATGAAAAGAAGAGCAGCATGTTCAGCCTCCTCATGATTTAAAATGTTGTAAACACTGTGGGTGGCTGCTGAGACTGTAGAGGTCACCATGACTGTGACTGCGGACTCTGAGCTGAGAGAAGCCTGAAATTCAGCTCCTGTAGCCACAGGGTCCAAGTGCCCTTGTTATTTTTATTTTTTGCCCATTCATTCATTTATTCTTTCAATAGTATTTACTGAGCGCCTACTGTGTGCAGAACACTGTACAACAATAAACAGTGACATTCCCTGCCCACTGCAAGCTCACAGCCTATAATTGCCCTTGTCATTTATCAATCAATCATATTCATTGAGCACTTACTGTGTGCAGAGCACTGTATGTTCTTCTTATATTTTAATGTTTCATTTATTTGTGTCACAATTTCCTCTGTCCCCTCATTCTTAGATTGGGAGCCCTTCAGGGGCCTAGGACTGTATCTAGTTCTTTTGTTTTGTGTTTTATTTATTCATTCGTTTTTTCATTTGTTAATGGCATCTGTTAAGTACTTAGTATGTGCCAGGCACTATACTGAGCAATGGGGTGGATACAAGATCATCAGGTTAGACCCAATCCCTATTCTACATAGGAGTCATCATCATCATCATCATCAATCGTATTTATTGAGCACTTACTGTGTGCAGAGCACTGTACTAAGCGCTTGGGAAGTACAAGTTGGCAACATATAAAGTCCCTACCCAACAGTGGGCTCACAGTCTAAAAGATTCACAGCTTCAACCCCCATTTTACAGATGAGGTAACAGGCATAGAGAAATTGTCACTTGTCCAAAGTCACACAGCAGACAAATGGCAAAGTCGTGATTAGTTCTCACTTGTTTTTTTTCCCAGCACTTAGAACAGAGTTTTGTTCACCGTAAGTACTTAATTAATGCTATTTCAGCTATTATCACTACTCATTTTAGTGTCACCTCAGTCAAGAAGGCCACAGCAAAGTAGCTGGTTTGGGAGGCTGTGCATGGCTTCACAAGCATACATGTATATTAATTGCCTGTTGCAAATACAAGTCAAGCAGTCCACTGGCATAACGGCACATGCAGGCTCTCAATACCTAGGGACAGTTTCTAGTTTCTCACAGATTCACTTCCAGTTTGAAATAGGAAACAAAGCCAGGTGAACAGAAAAAGGCAATGATTTCCATTGAAAGAGAAGGGAAATGGGCCATTCACAGAACTGTTTCTGATCAATAAAGGGGCCCTAGGTTTTACAGAGAAGTGTTTGTGTTGGAAAGAGAGCAATGGAAAGCTAAAGACTTGCAAAAAAAAGTAAACCCTCAGAGAATATGAGCCTAGTGTGACAGAGGCTCTCTAAATCCTTGTCTTCAAGTGGGTAACTTTGCATTTCAGGAAGGAAGAGACCAGTTAGGTATTAGGTGTTAGTCTCACATAATAATAGTAACAATAATAATAATAATAAAAACAATAATGGTATTTGTTAAGTAAGTGTTTACTATGTGCCAAGCACTGGGCTCACAGTCTTAATCTCCATTTTACTGATGAGGTAACTGAGGCACAGAGAAGTGAAGTGGCTTGTCCAAGGCCACACAACAGGCAAGTGGCAGAGCCAGAATTAGAGCCCATGACCTTCTGACTCTCCAGCCCATGTGCTATCCACTACACTATGCTGCTTCTCATCTCAGCTTACTTGATTTATTTTTCCCATGCTGACACCTTCCAACTATACCTCACATTCAATTTTTCAGCCTCTGAACCTTCACTCATGCTACCCCTTGGATGGGAATTCCCTCCCTCCCCAAATTGTATTTGTATTTATCGTATTTATTGAGCGCTTACTGTGTGCAGAGCACTGTACTAAGCGCTTGGGAAGTACAAGTTGACAACATAGAGAGACGGTCCCTACCCAACAGTGGGCTCACAGTCTAGAAGGGGGAGACAGAGAACAAAACAAAACATCCTAACAAAATAAAATAATTAGAATAAATATGCACAAATAAAATAAATAAAACAGAGCAATAAAATAGAGTAATAAAATAAATAAATAGCTTATTGTGTGCAGAGCACTGTACTAAGCACTTGGAAGGTACAGTTCGGCTACAGATAGAGACAATTCCTATCCAACAAAGGGCTCACAGTCCAGAAGCCTGGGAGACAGACAACAAAACAAACAGACAGGCATCAACAGCATCGATATAAATAGAATTACAGATATATACACATCATTAATAAAATAGATAGAATAATAAATTGTGGAAGACGAAAGAACATTGTAAAACCTGTCTTGTTAATTCAATCAGTAGTATTTATTGAGTGCTTAGTCTGGGCAGAGCACAGTACTGAGCACTCGGTGGAATATAATAAAGAGAGTAGACACAATCTTTGCCCTCGAGAAGGGTAGAGCGGCACGGCCTAGTGGAAAGGGCACGGGCTTGGAAGTCAGTTCTAATCCCGGCTCCACCACTTGTCTGTTGTGGGACCTTGGGTAAGTCACATCACCTCTCTGGGCCACAGTGACCTCGTCTGTAAAATGGGGACTAATACTGTGAGCCCTATGTGGGAAAGCCCTATTGTGCCTGACCATTTAGATTGTTTAATAATAATGATAATTGTGGTTATTTAATTATTAAAAATAATTTAATTTAATAATCATGAGAAGCAGCGTGGCTTAGTGGAAAGAGCCCGGGCTTGAGAGTCAGAGATCATGGGTTCTAATCCTAGCTCTGCCTCTTGCCTGTTTGTGTGAACTTGGGCAAGCCACTTCACTTCTCTGTGCCTCAGTTCCCTTATCTGCAAAATGGGGATGAAGACTATGAGCCCCATGTGGACAAACAGATCACTATGTATCTACCCCAGCGCTTAGAACAGTGTTTGGCACATAGTAAATGCTTAACAAATACCATTATTATTAATATTATTATTATTATTTGTTAAGCATCTGTCATATAGTATGCACTTAACAATTAGCCCAATTATTATTTACAAGTTGATGCTTGTAAATACCATCATTTGATTCACTACAGCTTTTAATGTGCACGTTCAATTAGTATCTATGGGCTCTAGATAGAGAGGGAGATGGAGAAAGCTAAAATATGCACCTCTACCCAATCACTTATATACACAGGTACATTTTAATTCATTTTGATTTACTCTTTAATTTACTTTATGTACATATATAGATACAAAAACATGTATTTACCTCTATATTTGAAAACCTGCCCATCTGTTTCATTAGGTTCCTGTTTTATTTTGGCTCTTTTGCAAAATACTTTGCAAAATATACTTTTTTGTAAAAGGTTTGTCTTTGCTCCACAATAGTCTACAACCTCTTTGTTACTGCTGTGCTCTCCCAAGAATACATACAGAAGCTTTTTTTTTAAGATTATTTTATGGGGTGTAAGAATTCCTAAAGTGTTCTTAGGTAAAATAATCTGACTATGTTTAATTACCTGGTTGCTCCTGAACTGAATTTTTTTTTTCTTCATTGGGAATTGCTAACCAAAGAGTGGTAATCAAGGAGGCGAAATCATGAAGTAACACTTTTATTTAACATGTAAAGTAAGACCGATGTGGAGTCAAATTTAGAAGGTTTTGTTTTGTTTTGTTTTTTTACCAAGAATAACCTCTTCTGGTCCCAGAGGAGCAAACTGGAATGAAGCCAACATCAGTAGGCTTGCTAATTAGAACTATGATACAATTATACAATTTGCTTCACTATCACTATTTATTTTCATTTCATCAGTGGAATTTGGAATCGTCTACAGAAATGCATATTTTTAAATGGTAGCCGCAGAAAATAATATATCTTATTGGGCCCGGATTTCAAAATTTTAACAATGTCATTCATTCATTCAATCGTATTTCATTCATTCATTCAATCGTATTTACTGACTGCTTACAATGTGCCGAGCACTCTACTAAGTGCTTTGGAGAGTACAATATAACAAACAGACACACTCCCTGCCCACAACGAGCTCACGGTCTACAGGGGGAGACAGACATTTATAGAAACAAATAAATTACAGATATATAAAGATATGCAGCAGATATGCTTCAGGGAAGCAGCATGGCTCAGTGGAAAGAGCACGGGCTTGGGAGTCAGAGGTCATAGGTTCAAATCCCGGTTCTGCCAATTGTCAGCTGTGTGACTTTGGGCAAGTCACTTAACTTCTCTGTGCCTCAGTTACCTCTTCTGTAAATGGGGATTAAGACTGTGAGCCCCCTTTGGGACAATCTGACCACCTTGTAACCTCCCCGGCGCTTAGAATAGTGCTTTGCACATAGTAAGCGCTTAATAAATGCCATCATTATTATTATTACGAACATTTGTGCTGAGTGATATTTGTTACAGGCTTACTATATGCCAGGCACTGTACTAAGCCCTGGGGTAGATGCAAGCTAATCAGGTTGGACACAGTCCCTGTCCCACATGAGGTTCACAGTCTGAATCTCCATTTTACAGATGAAGTTACTGAGGCACAGAGAAGTGAAGTGATCTGCCCAAGGTCACACAGCAGACAAGTAGAGGAGCTGGGATTAGAATCCAGGTTCTTCTGACTTCTAGGCTGGTGCTCTATCCACTAGGCAATGCTTCTTCTTCTTAATGATAATAATGATAATAATAATAATAATAATAATAATAATACAGGTCTATCAACTCTGTTATATTGTTCTCTCCCAAGCACTAAATACATTGCTCTGCATTTAGTAAATACTCAATAAATATGACTGATTGATTGATGAATAGTAATAATAGTGTTTATTATTAAATGCTCACTATGAACCAAGCACTGTAGTAAGCGCTGGGATAGACACAAGATCATCAGGTCCCATAGGGGGCTCACAGGCTAAGAAGGAAGGAGAACGGGTATTGAATCTCTGTTTTGCAGATGAGGGAACTGAGACACAGAGAAGCTATGACTTCTCCAAGGTCACACAGCAGGCAAGTGACAGGTCCTCTAATTCCCAGGCCCATGCTCTTTTCACTAGGCAACACTGCTTCTCAGACCACAGTCCTCCCCGTATTCATTCATTCATTCAATCATATTTATTGAGCTCTTACTGTGTGCAGAGCACTGTACTAAGCACTTGGGAAATATAAATAGGCAACATATAGAGACAGTCCCTACCCAACAATGGGCTCACAGTCGAGAAGAGGGAGTCCGACAACAAAACAAAACAAGTAGACAGGTGTCAATACCATCAATTTCCCTCATCTGTAGAATGGGGATTCAGTTCCCCATTCTCCCTCCCGCTTTGACTGTAAACCCTGTGTGAGACAGGTACTATTTCCATATTCAAAGTCCTCTTTAAATCCCACCGTCTCCAAAATATCTTCCCTTATTCATCCTCAGCATCCCAAATCCCAAACTCTAGCACCAATCAGCCATCTCTAGCAATTAATCAGGGGCATTTTCTAAGCATTTGCTATGTGCAGTTATGCATTGTTCATGATAACAATAATGAAGGTATTTGTTAAACAGTTATTATTGTCCAGAATTACATAGCTGACAAGTGGCAGAGCCGAGATAAGAACCCATGACCTCTAACTCCCAAGTTCATGCTCTTTCCACTGAGCCATGCTATTTCTCTATAATGCTATTTGTTAAGTGCTTATTCTGTGCCAAGCACTGTACAAAGTGCTGGGGTAGATACAATCAAATTGAGTTGAACACAGTCTCTATCCCACGTGGGGCTCACAGACTCAATCCCCATTTTACAGATGAGGTAACTGAGGCACAGAGAAGTGAGCTGATTTGCCCCAGGTAACACAGCAGACATGGGGTGGTGATGGGATTAGAACCCATGACCTTCTGACCCCCAAACCTGTGCTCTATCCTCCACTCCATGCACTTACGCACTTCTGCATTTATTCATATCTATCTTCAGCACATATGTATATACGCATATGTGTACATATTCATTCAATTTTACTTTCAATCATTTATTTTTATGATTTTTTCAATCATAATTTGTATTTCCATCTCCCCTGTTAAGAACATAACTTCCCTATGGACAATGGATGAGTCATTTATTTCCCTTGAACTTCCAAAGTGCATAGTACAGTGCATTGTATCAAGTGGACACTCAATAAATGCTAAAATTACTACCACTATTTGACCAAACCATTCCACAAGGCACTTCTGGAAAATGCACAGTTAGAACTGGTCAGTCAACTTTCATGTGGGCATCCATTTTCCAGATAATTGAATTATGTTAATTTCTGCATTCCCCTCTAGGCTGAAAGGGGATTGTGTCTGCCAACTGTTATATTGTACTCTTCCAAGCTCTTAGAATAGTGCTCTTCCAACAGTAAGCTCTCAATACATACCATTCCTTGTCTAATTGATCAGTGGATTCCTGGTCCATTAATAAAAATTATATGGCAAACTGCATAAGTGTAGTGGAAAGAGCTCCGGCCTGGGTGTCAGAGGGCCTGGGTTCTAATTCTAGGTTCACCACGTGTCTGCTGTGTGACCTTGGGCAGGTCACTTGACTTCTCTGGGCCTCAGGTGCCTCACTTGTAAAATGGAGATTGAGTCTGAGCCCTGGGTGGGACATGGACTGCACCCACCCCAATCTGTTTATATCCACCTCAGCGCTTAGGACAGCACCTGGCGCACAGTAAGCACTTAACAAATACCAGAATCATTATTATCATGGCTTAAAATCCCATTCCTCATCATGCCTACATTCAGATTTTCCTTTCATGGTCCACTCAGAAGGGACTACATATGTTCAAAACTGTAATGGTTCAGAAACCCTATTGAAACAATGCTACACAAACGTAACCAGCATGATCCATAGGCTGAAATTAAATATCACCCAAATATTACCACCACAAACACCTAAAGGCTACTATCTATATCTGTGTGTGTCTGGTTGAGTCTCCCATAGAGAACAAAGGACAAGATCAGTCCAGAAAGCCCAGACCAAGAAGATGGATATAGGAATCTGTTCTATATTACTGAGTTACTAAAGGCAAACAAGGGCTTTTTGCATGTGGGACCCACTTATGGTGAAAGTGACCTCAGGCTGAAGTGCCATGACTCAATTGACGTTTGCCTCGGTAGTTGCTAAATTCTTCCTGCCCCACGTTGGCCAGCAGTTTTTCATGATTCCCACTAGACCTGTCCGCTCTGAGGAACGGTCTAACTGCTTCTTCAATCAGAAGGCTTCCATGCCAATGGAAGAGCCCAGGAGGCAGAGTGGGGACTTAAACTCAAACCTCCTGATTCATTCATTCATTCAATGGTATTTACTGAGCGCTTACTGTGTGCAAAGCACTGTACTAAGCGCTTGGGAAGTACAAGTTGGCAACATATAGAGATGGTCCCTGCCCAACAACAGAATCACAGTCTAGAAGGGGGATCCTGATCCTTGAAGCCTTGTACTCTGCAGAGCTGGAACAAAAGCAGGACTGTAATTCATCAGTGTACTAGCCATAGGCCTAGATAACAGCATGAACATTTTATTTAGGAAGCACTGTATTGTAAAGTGGCTGGATAACTAGATGCTTGTAATATAACTGCCCCTTCTGCACCAAAATCTGAAGTGCTAAACATTTACAAGGCTTGGAAATAAGGCCGATAACATCTTCTATGCCGCTTGTCTTACCCCATTTTAAATCAAACAAAGCCCCTACATTTTAAATGCAAACATTTCACAAATAGTTGGTGTTAAGTGAAAAAAGATCTCATTTAGAGAATATTCATTCATTCATTCAATCATACTTATTGAGGGCTTACTGTGTGCAGAGCACTGTACTAAGCGCCTGGGAAGTACAATGAGGCCAAAGGATAAGCTTTTCCCCTTCAATAAGCACTTGGGTTTCCTCCCAATTACACAGTTTTTTTTCTCAGCCCTACCACTGCTTTTAACAAGAGAGAGGAAGATGATTGTACCCAGAAATAAATTGAAGCCATTCCTATTGACTTCATTTCTCCTTCTGAGGCTGCCTGCTAAAGGGCAAGGTGGCTCATTATCAGTAAGATTTGTAAGAGAAAATAAAGCATGTTACAGTCATTGCTGGGAGGAGTGATATGATTTTAATTTCCTAAAGATGGTCATCATAAATTATTTATGATGGGTCTTAATGCCAAACCTGGACTGTTCTCAAAGCCATGCATTCTAGGAGAGTTATAGGACTTGGTAATTGGGTTTCTGCCTCTCTCCCTGTGGCATTGGTTTATGCACTTACTCAGTCTGAGGGTAACATTTTAGCTCCCATAAATCTGGCTTTGTTGAGCCCTGAAATCCTGAGGGCACAGATGAAAGCTTCTCTGAAGAGGTGGAAGAGGAGCATTAGCCACAGGTAGCAAGTGACCTAGAAGTAAGATGAGAGTATCATCTTTCAGAGCCAACTGCCATTTTTCTTTTTATGATGCCAAAGAACGGGAGAGAGCTGTGGAGCTCACAGGGATTGGGAAGGCTGTTTGCTGAACAGAGCCTCAGGTTGGCCTATTTCACCTCACAAAATTTAAATCCAATTTGAAAATTGCCTGCATCTAGGGGCATTTAGAAAAAATGTCCTGGCTCCCAAACTGAAACTCTTTTTCCTACTTATAAATGCAGCCCAAGAATGTGGAAGTCCAAAGAGTAAAGTAACATCTGATATTTCCATCACTTCAAAATGTGAGTTGAATGAATATTCCTTACAGCATTCCAGAGAAATGCCTGAAGAACCACATTAAATACTATGAAACCCATTTTGATTTTGAGTTGGTAGGGGTAGGGCATGTTCTTGGATCGTTAATCTCACCTTTAGTGATGTGTCCCAAAATTTCCACTAGCAGAAGGAAAGGGATCATGGTGGAGGGAGGCGATACTTGGCATTTGCCTGCTGTGTGACCTAGGGAAAGCCACTTAACCATTCTGGACCTCAGTTTTTTCATCTGTAAAATAGGGATTCAGTACCTGTTCTCCCATGCACTTGGACTGTGACCCCCATGTGGGACAGGGACTGTGTCTGACCCATTCACATTATATCTACCCTAGTGCTCAGTTCTGTGCTTAAGACACACACACACACACACACACACACACACACACACACACACACAAAAACCAAGCGATTAACAAATACTGCTATTTTTAACTATTATTAATTCAGAGTCTTATTGGACTTGAATGTGTATTGTTTTTCTCAATGTGTCTGGGCAGAAATCATCAAAATAAAGTTTTAATGCAAAAGACACTGAAATAATTACACTAGTCCACACTAATCCCTAAGGACATTAGTTTGAAAATTGTCTTCTCAGATTTGAGTGGAAAACAATAATTATTTATTTGTCTTCCCTGAATCAGATGCTTTTCTTTCTCAAAACTTTACTCATCTTGAATCTGTTCAAGAAATGTCCAGAACGGACGAGCAAATCAGAAATTATGACTGTATCTAACCAGTGCAGCACAGCCACTTATACTGTTGCCTGCTTCAAGATACCTTTTATTCTCTCTGGTTGTTGAAAAAATGCTCTTACTACGATTAATGAAATTACATAGCAGAGAAGGCACATGGATTATATATATTCATTCAATCACATGTCTATGAGAACATTAGGCCAAACAGTAATGTCAATACCAGGTCAGAACAATGATTCTTCTAATCTATTAATCAATCATATGTATTGAGTGCTTACTGTGTGTAGAACACTGTACAAACCTCTTGGGAGAGTACAATATGGAGCAGAATTGGCAGACATGTTACCTTGCCCACGAGGAGCTTACAGTCTAGAGGGGGAGATAGACCTTAATATAAATAAATAAATTACGGATACGTACACAAGTGCTATGGGGCTAAGGATGGGGTGAATAAAGGGTGTAAATCCAAGTTCAAAGGCAATGTGGAAGGGAGTGGGAGGAGAGAAAATGAGGACTTAGACAGGAAAGGCCACTCTGAGGAGTTGTGATTCTAATAAGGCTTGAAAGGTGGGGAGAGATGGTCTGTTGGATAGAAGCGGGAGGGAGGTCCAGGCCAAAGGCAAGACGTGGAGGAGGGGTCAGTGGTGAGATAGACAAGACTGAAGTACGGTGAGTAGATTGGCATTAGAGGAGTGATGTGTGTGCGCTGGCTGGTGGTAGGAGCTCAGAGAAGTAAAGTAGGAGGGGCACTGTTGATTGAATACTCCAAGGCTGATGGTGAGGAGTTTCTGTTTCATGTGGAAGTGGATAGGCAACCCCTGAAGGTTCTTGAGGAGTGGGGAAACATGTACTGAACGTTTTTGCAGAAAATTGATCCAGGCAGCAGAGTGAAGTGGGGACTGAAGTGGGGAGACAGGAGGCAAGGAGGTAAGCAAGGAGGTTAATGCCCTCTCAAAGGTCACCAATAACCTTTTTGACAAACCCAAATCCTCTATTGCATTTTTACAAGCTAATCAGATTGGGTACGGGCCCTGGACCACACCAGATTCACGGTCCTAATCCCCATTTCACAGAAAAGGTAACTGAGGCACAAAAGTGACTGGTGTGTGGAGCAGTGTACTAACTGCTTGGAAAAGCCTCTCTGGATTTGCTGTTCTTCATTTTTCAAAATAGCTCATTGGCTCTCAATATTCAGTTTTGAAGTGCTTCCTTATTAAGTTGACTGACTGACTAGGTTCTTCAAGGACAATCAATCAATCAGTAGTATCTATTGAGTGCACACTATGTGCAGAGCACTGTACCAAGAGCTTGGAAGAGTAGAGTGTAGTTGGTAAACACATTCTCAAAGTCCAAAGGCAGAGCCAGACATTAAAATAAATTAGGGATATCATCAATCGTATTTATTGAGCGCTTACTGTGTGCAGAGCACTGTACTAAGCGCTTGTACTAAGGGATATGTACATATATGTTGTAGGGCTGAGGGTGGGTGAATAGCAAGTCCTTGAAGGGTACAGATGCAAGTGTATAGGCAAAGTAGAGGAAGCAGGAGTAGGGAAAATAAGGGCTTATTTTAGGAAGGCCTCTTAGAAGAGTTGAATCAATCAATCAATCAATCAATCAATCGTATTTATTGAGCGCTTACTATGTGCAGAGCACTGTACTAAGCGCTTGGGAAGTACAAATTGGCATCACATAGAGACAGTCCCTACCCGATAGTGGGCTCACAGTCTAAAAAGGGGGAGACAGAGAACAGAACCAAACATACCAACAAAATAAAATAAGTAGGATAGAAATGTACAAGTAAAATAAATAAATAAATAAATAAACAGAGTAATAAATATGTACAACCATATATACATATATACAGGTGCTGTGGGGAGGGGAAGGCGGTAAGGCGGGGGGATGGAGAGGGGGACGAGGGGGAGAGGAAAGAAGGGGCTCAATCTGGGAAGGCCTCCTGGAGGAGGTGAGCTCTCAGGAGGGCCTTGAAGGGAGGAAGAGAGCTAGCTTGGCGGATGGGCAGAGGGAGGGCATTCCAGGCCCGGGGGATGACGTGGGCCGGGGGTCGATGGCGGGACAGGCGAGAGCGAGGTACAGTGAGGAGATTAGTGGTGGAGGAGCGGAGGGTGCGGGCTGGGCAGTAGAAGGAGAGAAGGGAGGTGAGGTAGGAGGGGGCGAGGTGATGGAGAGCCTTGAAGCCCAGGGTGAGGAGTTTCTGCCTGATGCGCAGATTGATCGGTAGCCATTGGAGGTTTTTGAGGAGGGGAGTGATATGTCCAGAGCGTTTCTGGACAAAGATAATCCGGGCAGCAGCATGAAGTATGGATTGAAGTGGAGAGAGACACGAGGATGGGAGATCAGAGAGAAGGCTAGTGCAGTAGTCCAGACGGGATAGGATGAGAGCTTGAATTAGCAGGGTAGCGGTTTGGATGGAGAGGAAAGGGCGGATCTTGGCAATGTTGCGGAGCTGAGACCGGCAGGTTTTGGTGACGGCTTGGATGTGAGGGGTGAATGAGAGAGCGGAGTCGAGGATGACACCAAGGTTGCGGGCTTGTGAGACGGGAAGGATGGTAGTGCCGTCAACAGAGATGGGAAAGTCAGGGAGAGGACAAGGTTTGGGAGGGAAGACAAGGAGCTCAGTCTTCGACATGTTGAGCTTTAGGTGGCGGGCGGACATCCAGATGGAGATGTCCTGAAGGCAGGAGGAGATGCGAGCCTGGAGGGAGGGGGAGAGAGCAGGGGCAGAGATGTAGATCTGGGTGTCATCAGCGTAGAGGTGATAGTTGAAGCCGTGGGAGCGAATGAGGTCACCAAGGGAGTGAGTGTAGATTGAGAACAGAAGGGGACCAAGCACTGAACCTTGGGGAACTCCCACAGTAAGAGGATGGGAGGGGGAGGAGGAGCCTGCAAAAGAGACTGAGAAAGAACGACCGGAGAGATAAGAGGAGAACCAGGAGAGGACGGAGTCTGTGAAGCCAAGGTCAGATAACGTGTTGAGGAGAAGGGGGTGGTCCACAGTGTCAAAGGCAGCTGAGAGGTCGAGGAGGATTAGGACAGAGTATGAGCCGTTGGATTTGGCAAGCAGGAGGTCATTGGTGACCTTTGAGAGCGCAGTTTCCGTGGAATGAAGGGGACGGAAGCCAGACTGGAGGGGGTCGAGGAGAGAGTTGTTGTTGAGGAATTCTAGGCAGCGCGTGTAGACAACTCGTTCAAGGAGTTTGGAAAGGAATGGTAGGAGGGATATGGGACGATAACTAGAAGGTGAGGTGGGGTCAAGAGAGGGTTTTTTTAGGATGGGAGAGACATGGGCATGTTTGAAGGCAGAGGGGAAGGAACCAGTGGAGAGTGAGCGGTTGAAGATGGAAGTTAAGGAGGGGAGAAGGGATGGAGCGAGAGATTTCATAAGATGAGAGGGAATGGGGTCAGAAGCACAGGTGGCCGGAGTAGCACTTGAGAGGAGGGAGGAGAGTTCCTCTGAGGATACCACTGGGAAGGATGGGAGAGTAGCAGAGAATGTTGAGAGCCGGGGGGTTGGAGAAAGGGGGGAAGAGACTTTGGGGAGGTCGGACCTGATGGATTTAATTTTGTTAATGAAGTAGGAGGCCAGATCGTTGGGGGTGAGGGAAGGAGGAGGGGGAGGAACCGGGGGCCTGAGAAGGGAGTTGAATGTACGGAAGAGCTGGCGGGGGTGATGGGCATGGGTGTCAATAAGGGAGGAGAAATAGTTTTGTCTGGCAGAAGAGAGGGCTGAGTTAAGGCAGGAAAGGATAAACTTGAAGTGAACGAGGTTGGCATGGTGTTTAGACTTTCGCCAGCAGCGTTCGGCAGCTCGAGCATAAGAGCGAAGGAGGCGGACAGTGGCAGTGATCCAGGGCTGTGGGTTAGTGGTGCGAGAGCGGCGAAGGGAAAGGGGAGCGAGCGAGTCTAGCTGAGTAGAAAGGGTAGAGTTGAGAGCAGTAATCTGATCATCAAGACTGGGTAGAGAGGAGAGGGCGGCGAGGTGGGGTGTGAGGCGTTCCGAAAGATGGGTGGGGTCCAGAGAGCGGAGATCTCTGTGAGGGAGTAATACGGATTTACAGGGGAAAGGAGTGTGAGTGAGGAGGCAGGTGAGAAGATTATGATCAGAGAGAGGGATCACAGAGTTGGTGAGGGTGGACACAGTGCAGCGGTAGGAGATGATGAGGTCGAGGGTATGACCAAGTTGGTGAGTGGGTGAGGTGGGGTGGAGGAAGAGGTTGGCAGCGTCAAGGAGAGATAGAAGGCGGGCGGCAGAGGAGTCGTTAGGGATATCCATGTGGATATTGAAGTCTCCAAGGATCAGAGTGGGCATGGAGAAGGAGAGAAGGAATGTGAGGAAGGGGTCAAAGTCGTTAAAGAAGTTGGAAGTGGGGCCCGGAGGGCGGTAGATGACGGCTACAAGAATCTGGAGGGGGTGGTAGAGGCGAATAATGTGGGCTTCAAAGGAGGGGAGGGAAAGGGAAGGGGGAGGAGGGATAGTGAAATGTAGTTAATGAAAGGCAGAGAATTGTGCCTTTTATCTTCTCTTTACTCTTCACACATTGACTGGTAAATCAAGAGGGAAATCCCCAGTTCCTTCCAATGATGTTTTCACAGAGGTTTTATTGATTTGGACATTAATGCTTTTAATCACCTAATAGTAACAGTTTGTATAAAAAGAGGTTTTCATCTTAACCATTATCTGTTCACTTCCTCCACTGTTGTCTTGGCTTAGTTCTTACAGAAGATTGATTCCAGCTGTCTGACCTGAATATGGACCAGGCAGGTTTGTCAGAGCCTGTAATAGTCCCCAGTATGATATTTCATTTTTTAAATGATATTTGTAAATGGTAACTAAGTGCCAGCACTGTACTAAATGCTGGGGTAGATGCTGTGTGCAGAGCACTGTACTTAGAGCTTAGTACAGTGCTCAGCACACAGTAAACGCTCAATAACTACGATTGAATGAATACAAGATAATCAGGTTAGACACTGTTCATGCCCCACATGGGGTTAACAGTTTCAATCCCCATTTTACAGATGAAGAAAGTGAGGCACCAAGAAGTTAAGTGACTTGCCCAGGGTCACACAGCAGACAAGTGGCTGAGCCAGTGACTTCTAGGGGGTCTCCAGCAGGACTCACTTCTGCAGAGATCACTAGCCATTCCTCGTCACCCCACCGGCTAATCAGATGCTGCCTGGGAGAATCAGAATAAATCTCAATGGGAGATTGGTAGATGTTTCCACGAATAAGATCCTGTCATGAGTAATAAATCAAAGGATGCAGCCCCTGAGCATCCCAATGAGCAAACATTTCAACTGGCTAAAAATAATCATATAAGGTCTCCTGTGGACCAATCATTTATTTGGTCCTTTGAACCTTAGCAGACTGTGATTTATCATGCACCCAATGGCAGACTGAGCCTGCCTGTGCTTTGTGACAACAAATCCCAAGAAATAGATCTTAAGGGAAAAAGCAAATCTGAAATAAGTGAATCCATAAGCATGAGGTACCTCGATAAAATCAGTTTAGAAATGTTAGCTAGGAATTAATGTTTAGGTATTTAGGTTTAAATCAATGATAGTGATTTGTGATGCCCAACAATGGCAAGTTAGAAATTAATATTGCATTATCACAAAAGAGGCTACCTTACAATGGCTCATGGTGACACAAATCTATGTCTGAAATATCACTGCAACAAATCACAAAACCCTATGCATCCTATTTTTTTTGTTTTGACAGGTACTTAGTGTTTATTATGTATTGCATTATCGTTATCCAACCTTGGCTTCACAGACTCCATCCTCTCCTGGTTCTCCCCTTTTCTCTCTGTCCATACATTCTTAGTTTCCTTCGAGGGCTCCTCCTCCCCTTCTCATCCCCTAACTGTAGGCATTCCTCAAGGGTCAGTTCTTGGTCCCCTTCTGTTCTCCATCTATACTCACTTCCTTGGTGAACTCATTCACTCCCAAGGCTTCAGCTATCATCTGTACATAGATGGCACCCAAACATACATCTCCTCCCCTGTTCTCTCTCCCTCCATCCAGGCTCATATCTCCTTCTGCCTTCAAGACATCTCCACCTGGGTATCTGCCTGCTACCTAAAACTCAACATGTCCAAGACTGAGCTCCTTATATTCGCTCCCAAACCCTGTCCTCTCTCTGACTATTCTATTTATTTTATTTTGTTAGTATATTTGGTTTTGTTCTCTGTCTCCCCCTTTTAGACTGTGAGCCCACTGTTGGGTAGGGACTGTCTCTATATGTTGCCAACTTGTACTTCCCAAGCACTTAGTACAGTGCTCTGCACACAGTAAGCGCTCAATAAATATGATTGATTGATTGATTGATTGACTTTTCCATCACTGTGGATGGCACTATCATCCTTCCCATTTCACAAGCTCGCAAACTTGGTGTCATCCTCAACTCTGCTCTCTCATTCACCCCGCACATCCAATCCATCACCAAAACCTGCCGGTCTCACCTCCACAACATCGCCAAGATCCACCCTTTCCTCTCCATCCAAACCTCTACCTTGCTGGTTCAATCCCTCATCCTATCCCGACTGGATTACTGCATCAGCCTCCTTTCTGATCTCCCATCCTCCTGTCTTTCCCCTTTTCAGTCTATACTTCACTCTGCTGCCCAGATTATCTTTGTACAGAAATACTCCCCCTTTTAGACTGTGAGCCCACTGTTGGGTAGGGACTGTCTCTATATGTTGCCAATTTGTACTTCCCAAGTGCTTAGTACAGTGCTGTGCACATAGTAAGCACTAAATAAATACGATTGATGATGATGATGATGTCACGCCCCTCCTCAAAAATCTCCAGGGCTGTCTATAAACCTTTGAATGAAACAACAACCCCTCACTCTAAGCTTCAAAGCTCCCCATCACCTCTCCCCCTCCTACCTCACCTCCCTTCTCTCCTTCTACAGCCCAGCCCACACACTCCTCTCCTCTGCTGTTAACGCCCTCACTGTGCCTCATTCTCTCCTGTCCCACTGTCGAACCCTGGCCCATGTATTACCTGTGGCCTGGAATGCCCTCCCTTCACATATCCACCAAACTAGCTCTATTCCTCCCTTCAAAGCCCTATTGAGAGCTCACCTACTCTAGGAGGCCTTCCCAGACTGAGTCTCCCTTTTCCTCTGTTTCTCCTCTCCCCCATTGCCCCCCCTCCCTCCCTCTGCCTTACCCTCTCCCCTCCCCACAGCACATATGTATATTTGTACATATTTATTACTCTATTTTATTAATGATATGTATATATCTATAATTCTATTTATCTACTCTGATGGTATTGACGCCCATCTACTTGTTTTGTTTTGTTGTCTGTCTCCCCCTTCTAAACTGTGATCCCGTTGTTGGGTAGGGATTGTCTCTATCTGTTGCTAAATTGTAATTTCCAAGTGCTGAGTACAGTGCTCTGCACACAGCAAGTACTCAGTAAATATGAATGAATGAATGAATTAATAAGAGATAGGATATACAATCTCATAATGATTCTGAACATAATGTGTCTTGGGTTTCCACTGGCTCGGACTGTGAAAGGAGAACTGAAGCAGCCTAGCAGTCTGTGCTGGAGTTGGAGTCCCAGATGTTGTGAGCCATTAGGATTTTCTATCATTTCATTCCCTGGCCCTATTTCCCTGGATAGCACTGCCAGGTGGGAATGCATGACTAGTGAATATCTGTGGTACCGGAGCCCTTCCTCACTGCAGGAGTGGAGGGTGGGGAAAGCTGGGCTTGCAGCCAGAGGGTCCTGAAGAATTCAGACTCTGAATTCTCCAACCTGCAATCTGGCCACCCCTATTTCAAGAGGCCTGAAGAATGCTTCACCCCCCCTTGCTCAGCTTCCCAATTCCAACCAACTTGGCAGGTTCCAGGTTCTTGGGCTCCTTGCTAGATCCTGGCCAAGACACCTGGTTTCAGTTTGGGGAAAGTGGAAGAGGGATTCATCCATCCAGAGGTGCACACACTCTTAGAGGTGCACATCAGTCCCTCTGTCCTGGGGACTAATTCGGCAGTTCCCATTTCCTTGCCCGGACCCATAATCTACTCTCCTACCATGGCCGCTTCCATCGCAAGTAGAAAGGAAGTAGACTGTGAGTCAGAGGGCCTGAGTTTTAATCCCAGTTCTGCCACTTCCCTGCTGTGTGCCCTTGGGCAAGTCACTTAACTTTTCTGTGCCTCGGTTTCCTCATCTGTAAAATGAGGATTCAATATCTGGCCTTTCTCCTACTTAGTCTGTAAGCTCCATCTGAGGCAGGGACTGATTGTATTGTATCTACTGTATACAACTTGATTGACTTTTATTTATCCCAGCACTTAGTGCTTGTTGCATAGCAAGTGCTTTACCAATACCACATAATCATCACTATTATTTATGGTCCAACGGCTGTAAAGCCCTATATTAAAGCCTACCTGAAGGAGTGTCTTTATAAGAATAATCATCAGAAATGCTGAGGTTAATAACTCTTACTTCTAAGGGATGTTCATTTGTCCTCTGGTTCAAATCAAAGTACTCCTGCCTCTGTTTAAAAGATCACATAATGTGTTTGCCTTTTACATCACCAATAACAAAACACAGAATTGCGATATTTTTTTCTCCCTTGATTTCTTAACATTGCTTCCTCGAGTCAACTGAAAGAATGGTTAAATAAGGGAGAACATTGTGAGAGAAAAATTAGTACTGCTTCTAATGTAATATAATGATAGATTAATTCTCTAAGGCAAATGCAATTATCTGCTGCCATCCAGACAAAACAAAGCAAAACTTCACAGAATGATTATGATGTCAGATAAGAGGGTGAATAAACTGATCATAGTTCAGCATCATTAGAGTCTAAAGCACTAAAGACAGCTGTTCCAGTCAGCAAACACTGAGGCAGGGGTTCCTGAGAAAAGAGCTGTTGAAATGGTAAGCCAACAAAACAAGATCTTTTTTTACTTTGCTACGGCTCACGGCAGAATCTTGATTGTCTTCCACATGATTTCATAAAGTTCACCAAAAAGGTTAAGAACCAGTGAGAATTCTTGCAGAAGGAACGCACAGTGATTAAGGGAAATATTACTGTGGATGTGGAAGAGAGAGTGAAGTCGTGAAAAGATGGAGCACTGATAGGCTCTCTCTATCAGGGAGAACTGACAAAACAAATGACAGACTATAAAGCATTAAAATGTCATGATGAAGATCACTGAATAGAATTGGACTACCCTACCCAGCGGGCTAGGCAATTTACTTTGATGCCAGGGTCCTGGGAGGGCATTCTAAGCAGTGAAGGTTCAGGATTACAGTCTCTTCCCCATGGATATGACATGAAGTGAAATCCTACTCCCACCGCTCTGCTGCCTATCCATGCTTCCTCACCCCTAGACAAGCATGGTTTCTCACAGGCCCCCAGAAAAATGCCAGAATGATCTAGGGCAGATTAATCCTATCTTCAACCTAATAAGTATTAAAATTGTTTTTCACTTAGCATGTTCAAAAATGTAAAGGTTGTCCCAAAGGGTTTATGGCATAGTGTAAAGGGCCCATGGCTGGGAGTCCGGAGACCTGGGTTCTAATTCCACCTCTGCCACTTGCCTGCTGTATGATCTTGCCTCAATCACCTAATTTCTCCATGCCTCATTTTGGTTCCTCACTGATAAAATGGGGCTTAAATACCTGCTCCCCCACCCCCTTAGATGGTGTGTAAGGACCGTGACTGATGTGATTGTGTTGCACCTATTCAGCAATCAATCAATCAATCAATCGTATTTATTGAGCGCTTACTGTGTGCAGAGCACTGTACTAAGCACTTGGGAAGTACAAGTTGGCAACATATAGACAGTCCCTACCCAACAGTGGGCTCACAGTCTAGAAAGGGGAGACAGAGAACAAAACCAAACATATTAACAAAATAAAATAAATAGAATAGATATGTACAAGTAAAATAAATAAATAGAGTAATAAATACATACAAACATATATACATATACACAGGTACTGTGGGGAAGGGAAGGAGGTAAGGCTGGGGGTGGAGAGGGGAAGGAGGGGGAGAGGAAGGAGGAGGCTCAGTCTGGGAAGGCCTCCTGGAGGAGGTGAGCTCTCAGTAGGGCCTTGAAGGGAGGAAGAGAGCTAGCTTGGTGGATGGGCAGAGGGAGGGCATTCCAGGCCAGGGGGAGGACGTGGGCCGGGGGTCGATGGCAGGACAGGTGAGAACGAGGCACGGTGAGGAGATTAGCGGCAGAGGAGCGGAGGTTGCGGGGTGGGCTGGAGAAGGAGAGAAGGAGAGAAGGGAGGTGAGGTAGGAGGGGGGAGGTGATGGACAGCCTTGAAGCCGATACAATACAAAACCTGGCGCCTAGAAAGCACTTAACATATGCTACAATTATTATTATTGATTTTGTGGTATTTGTTAAGCACTTACTGTGTTCCAGGCACTGCATTAGACATGAGCAGATCAGGTTGGACACAGTTCCTTCTGACTCCCAGGCTGGTGCTTCAATGCACTACGCCATGAGCAAAGGGACAATGGAAATATTTCTAAGAAGTGGAAGCCGTGTCTTTTTAAGGGCTTTTGGTGGAGGGTTGTGACGAGTTGTTTCCCCAGCCCATGCGTGGATTGGAACACTTGGTCTCTGCCCTTTCTGTAATCTGGTTTTCGAAGATTGTTAAGGTAGTTGGTGGTCTAGAAATGGAATAGTGTTGGGGAAATGAAAGGGTTAACATTGAGGTACCCCTGACAGGGAGGTTTGCGTTCTCCAAGGTTTCCAGGTCCTCAAGATAATGGCAAAAAAGAGGATTGTGTGTTTTTGCCTCCAGACAGCGAAAGAGGACATTCACGGTCCACAGTTGGAAACCTGTGAAAAATCCTGCAGAGGGGATGGGTAAACTGACCATCACTAGACTGTAAGCTCCTGGAGAGCAGGGATCCAGTCTACTAACTCCACAGTCTTGAAGTCTCCCAAGTGAGAAGCAGCATGGCCTAGTGGAAAGAGCAACGGCCCGGGAGTCAGAGGACCTAAACTGCAGACTGTAAACTCACTGTGGGCAGGGTGTCTACCAAACACTTAGTAAAGTGCTCTGCACACAGCAAGTGCTCAGTAAAGTGCATGCTGAGAAGCAGCGTAGCTCAGTGGAAAGAGCGCGGGCTTAGGAGTCAGAGGTCATGGGTTTGAATCCCAGCTCAGCCACTTGTTAACTGTGTGACCTTAGGCAAGTCACTTAACTTCTCTGTGCCTCAGTTACCTCATCTGTAAAATGGGGATTAAGACTGTGAGCTCCATGTGGGACAACCTGGTTACCTTGCAGCCCCCCAGTGCTTAGAATAGTGCTTTGCACGTAGTAAGTCCTTAACAAATACCGCTATGATTATTATTATTATTGTTATTATTATTATTATTATTATTACTATTATTATGTGTCTGCTGTGTGACCTTGGGCAAGTCATTTAACTTGTCTGAGCCTCAGTTACCTCATCTGGAAAATGGGGATTAAGACTGTGAGCCCCAGGTGGGACAACCTGATTACCTTGTATCACACCCCAGCACTTAGAAGAGTGCTTTGCACATAGTAAGTGCTTAACAAATGCCATTATTATTATTATTATTATTATTAAATATGATTGATAGATTGACCTAGGTTCTAGTTCCAGGTCTGCCACTTGTTTGCTCCATGACCTTAGGCAAGTTATTTTACCTTTCTATACCTCAGTTACCTCATCTGTAAAGTGGGGATTAAATCCTCCTCCCTCCAATTTCAACTGCGAACCCCACGCGGGACAGAGATTGTGTCCAACCTGAATCTCTTGTATATACCCCGGCACTTAGTATAGCGTCTGGCCCATAGTAGGCGTGTAAGAAATATGACTAAAAAAATAAGTGCTTTGCCTATCTGGTTTCAAAGTTCCTATATTTCTTCACCTGAGCAGAAATAAGTCGTCATCATTAACATCCTAATCTGAGGCCTTGAACCCAGACACACTGTTTTTTATTTTAATCCCCCATGCTAGTCAGGAATTGTGTCTGCCCTGATTAACTTGAATTTGGCACCTAGTAAGTGCTTAACAAATACAATTATTTTTATTATTGATAAGACCTACATTTTCCTCTTAATGTCCATTTGCCTTACAAAAGCTTCTCATCATTTTTTTTTTCTTCTAGGCAGAGAAGATTGGTCAACTTCCTTGAAAGGGTAAACAACACTTAAGAAAAACTCTCCGTCCCATCCCAGGATAAAAAAAAAACTGTTCACAAATGAATTTTTGCCCAACTGTGTTCAACCACCTCTGACATCTGCCCTGCTCCATGTTTCAGTATTTCCTGAATCCTGCAGAACATTCTCACTTAGAGGCATCCTATTGCAACAACCCCAGGCCAGCCTTATCCAGAAGATGGAAATCTGCACAGAAGTCAGATTTAGTACAGCACTTAGTACAGTGCCTGGCACATTGTAAGCTCTCAACAAATACCATCATTATTATTATTTAGCATGCTATCTTCTCATAGTACCATTAAAAATACACACCTATAACATTCTTCCGTCCATTTCTCATTATCACAGCGACTGCCAAGAGAATATAATGAATTCTAAAAAGGTGGAAAAAAC
This sequence comes from Tachyglossus aculeatus, assembly GCF_015852505.1. NCBI lineage: Eukaryota > Metazoa > Chordata > Mammalia > Monotremata > Tachyglossidae > Tachyglossus > Tachyglossus aculeatus. The sequence goes on from NC_052066.1 coordinate 87,246,879, forward strand.
TTGGAAGAATGAAGGAAGAGAGAAGGAAAAAAGCAGACACAAAAATAAAATGTTGGAAAATGTGTTTTGTTTCACAGATAATTTGCTTCAGGCTAGACACACATTGCAGAATGAAATGGAGAAACAGCAATGACCCAGTGAAACTTGGTTTGTGTCATCTGATAAGCTCGAGAACTTAGAAGAAAACACAAAGATTGAGAAGGAAAATGTCCCTGTTACTTTGACTGCCCTTGACAAAATCCAGGTGAAATTTTTAAAGAGCATTTTTCATGTTTATACTTAATGGTATCTATTGAGCACTTACTGTACTAAGTGCTTGGGAGACTGTAGTAAAACAGAGTTGGTAGATATGTTCCCTGCCCACAAGGAGCTTAGTACAGTGCTGTGCACACAGTAAGCGCTCAATAAATACGATTGAATGAATGAATAGGGAGTCAGACATTAAAATAAAGTACAGATATGTACATAAGGGCTGTTGAGTTGAATCTGTCCAGGGTAATCCTTGCAGAGTTCTCACTTATTGAGCTTGCCCTGGTCCTGCCAGACTGATTTTTCTGGAGCCACATATCATTAGTTTTACCTGAGACCTTCCTATGTATCCTCATGTCAGCTCAACTGTCTGATCAATAGGCTGAATTGGATGCTTTTCTATCTACCTGCCATGCTCACTTACTGTTGTGCTGCCTTAGGGATCCTTAGATAAGTCCCTAAAATCCAAGGTGGCTGATCCTAGTTGGGAAGAACTAAGAATAATAAGAGAAGTAATAATATTAGTAATAATAGTAACATTAGCTAAGCACTTATTATGTGCCAAACACCTGGGTACATAATAATAATAATAATAATAATAATAATGGCATTTGCCTGTGCTTAGAACAGTGCTCTGTGCTTAGAACAGTGCTTTGCACATAGTAAGCACTTAATAAATGCCATCATTATTATTATTAAGCACTTACTATGTGTAAAGCACTCTCTAAGCACTGGGGGGGATACAAGGTGATCAGGTTGTCCCTCCTGGGGCTCACAGTTTTAATCCCCATTTTACAAATGAGGTAACTGAGGCTCAGAGAAGTTAAGTGATTTGCCCAAGGTCACACAGCAGACATGGCAGAGCTGGGATTAGAACCCATGACCTCTGATTCCCAAGACCGGGCTCTTTCCACTGAGCCATGCTGGGTACAGGCTCAGTCCTTGTTCCATGTGAGGTTCACAGAATATGTAGGAGGAGATGAGGAAACTGAGGCATAGAGAAGTTAAATGACTTGCCCAAGGTCACACAGCAGACATGCGTCAGAGCTGGGATTAAAACTCAGGTCCTCTGACTCCCAAGCCCTTGTTTTATCCAGTAGGCAACACTGCACCAGTGGCTATCAAAACTCTTGGACAGCAATTGTCACTTGGGCAGTCATTCAAGGAAAAATGCCACTTTTATTGGGGGAGTAAGGATGATTGTCCCCAGAGCTTTCTGAACTGGATTCCTTCCCACAGTCCCCCACCCTCCAATTAAAGATCTCTGACCAGACCAGAGAGTGCAATCCAGGCTGAAAAGACACAAACCCATGAATTTCTGGACCATTAATAATAATAATAATAATAGTAATAATAATAATAATAATAATAATAGTATTTGTTAAGCACTTACTATGTGCCAAGCACCGTTCTAAGCACTGGAGAAGATACAAGGTTGTCCCACATAGGGCTTACCATCTCAATCTCCATTTTACAGATGAAGTAACTGAGGCACAGAGAAGTTAAATGACTTACCCAAGGCCACACAGCAGACAAGTGGCAGAGGCTGGATTAGAACCCACGACCACTGACTCTGAAGCCCATGCTCCTGCCACTAGCCTATGTTGCACATAGAACCCAAAAATCTGCCCTCTCCTAGTCCTTTTCCCCACTTAAATCTCTCTCTCCTTTTCACCCCTGCACTCCAAATGAAGTCAGCATATATAGAATCAAGCGGGAGGCCCATAGAAGGACTCAATTTCTTGGTAAAAGATACTCTGTTGTAACCTCAGTCACCCCCTGCTGAATCATATATATCCCTAATGCTAGCAGGCTGATGAAGCAAATGTCTTCACCATCACGGAGACGGAGATGGAACTGTGGAATTGTTGCAGACTGTGGTTTGATCTGCCCTCTTGAAGATGTGGCCACTGACAAACCACTAGCATGAATTCAGTGTGTCCATGGGATGCTATACTCATTCAGAATGCCTAATTTGTGGGCTTAGAGGGCTTACAGAAAGTTCTTTCCTTAAAAGCATCGAACTCAGGGAAATCAAAAGTTTGAAATGATTAAATTAGGCCAGGACCCCATAGGTCAGGGAAAAGAGGAGCAGGAAATATTCAATGAATTTTACCAGTCTAATGCATCAGTTAAAGTTAAGGAAGTGGCTGTAACCTTTGGACTGTCCTCTAGACTATAAGCTTGTGGGTGGGGTATGTGTCTGTTGTATTGATATAGTGTACTCTCCCAAGCGCTTATTACACTGCTCTGCACACAGTAAGTCCTCAATATTTGACAGCAATATTTATTTTTGACAGCAATATTTATTATTTATATATATATATTGCTGTCAATATATATTGTCAATATTTATATTGACAGCAATATTTATTGAGCACTTACTGTGTGCAGAGCAGTGTACTCAGCGCTTGGGAGAGTACACTGTAACAATATAACAGAGTTGGTAGACATTGTCCCTCCTGCCCATCACAAGCTTACAGTCTATAGAGAGAGCTAACTGAGGGCAGGGTGTGCATCTACCAACTCTATTGTACTTTACTCTTTCAAGTGTTTAGTACAGTGTTCTGCACACAATAAGTACTCAGTAAATACCATTGATTGATTGATTGATCCTTGTAGCCTGACTTTACAGGATAATTGACAGCTTGTACTGGATGGCCATGCAGCTAGGTTATTGTTGCCGTGGTAGTTTTGCAGAAGGAAGTCATCTTCTTTGGTTGCGGGGAAAGACCATCTTCTGTGGGCACAAACTTCCATATTGGAGACAATCCTTTGAGGGCTTGGATAGTCCACTTTTGAGAAGAAATTGAGAAAGAAACAGGAAATTGAGGCACTAGATCTGAAAACACTGAATATTAAGATTCCTGGTTTGGGACTTCACCTCTCTGTATCTCAACCAATCAATCAATCAATCAATGGTATTTATTGACCACTTACTGTGTGCAGAGCACTGTACTAAGTGCTTGGGAAAGTATAATACAACAGAGTTGGTAGAAACATTCCCTGACCAAAAGGGCCTGCAGTCTAGAAGGGGGTCTCATTTCTTCTTCAAAAAATAGTTGGGACATTTGTTCATTTACTATGTGCTATGTATTATACTAAGGGCTGAGGTAGATACAATAAAATCAGGTTAGATACAGGACCAGTCCCACATGTGATCTATGCAAGGGGGACAACAGTTACAAACTTCCTGATTTACAGATGAGGAGAATGAGGAAAATGAGGCACTGAGAAGTTAAGGGATTTGCACAAGGACGCATATCCGGCAAGTGGCAGAAGTGAGATTAGAACCTAGGTCCTCTGACACGCAGGCCTCTGTTCTTTCCACTAAACCATGCTGCTTCTCATACCTTACATTCAAGGTAGGAACTGAATAACTGCATAACTTTCTCTTGCTCTATGCTGCTGAAGCAATTTGAGGAGAGTTAGAATTGCATAATTTAACACATATAATTTCTAGTGTACTGTAATTGGCCTCTCTCAGCATCGCACCTGGAGAGTTTTCAGTACTCTACCCATCTCAGCTATGGGAGGGAAAGTGAAGCAGAGGCCTACCCATTCCATTTCTAGCTTGGGCAGTGGCTAGCAAGTGGAAGGCAATCTGCTACAAGACAACACTCACCCATGCTGGGCAGCAGTGGCATGGGAAATAGTAGAGGGTGGAGACTCGAGTTTACTGCGTGAAAGGCAGCAGTGGTAAACCACTTCCACATTTTTACCAAGAAAACTGTATGGATACACTACCAGAACGATTGCAGATGCAGAGCGGGGAGCTCTGGGAGAGGTGTTTCCATGGTGTCACTATGGGTCAGAAACAACTCGACAGCATACGACAAGACAAGACTGTAATTGGTGATGTGTAGTTGACTACATTCTGGAAGCAGCAATCAAAAATATATAGTAAATTCATTTATTTGAAATAGCTTTATCACCACAGCCTGTGTAGGTCAGCAGGGATAAATGATGGTGTGGGGTTTTTTTTAGACATTTCTTGATCTGATGAATCCAATTTATACACAGTCCCGGTCTGCAGGATAATAGCTACCATCCATGAGACATTTTGTGAAAGGAGGTCAACCAGTGATAATGGCAGAGGGGCCAGGAACCAATGCAGTCACTCTAGCATTTTCTAGTCACACATAGTAAAGATACAGGAATTCTAGCTGAATAAACAGAGGGAAAAACTTGCTGGTACCTACAATTTAATAATTAAATTTTATTTGACTAATGCTCAGATCTAAATATTTGAAAGGTAGTCACTGAAGGGAGAGAGTTGGGAAGGAAGGAAAGAAGGAGAGGAGGGGGAAAAGATTAGTATGGAGGGAGGGAAAGGGAGAAGGAGAGGGAAGGAGAAGTGGAGGGATGGAGAAAGAGAGGAGAGATGTGTGGCTCAGTGGAAAGAGCCCGGGCTTTGGAGTCAGAGATCATGGGTTTGAATCCTGGCCACCACTTTTCTGCTGTGTGACCTTCAGCAAGTCATTTAACTTCTCTGAGCCTCAGTTACCTCATCTGTAAAATGGGGATTAAGACTGTGAGCCCCACGTGGTACAACTTGATCACCTTGTATCCCCCCAGTGCTTAGAACAGTGCCTTGCACATAGTAAGTGCTTAACAAATGCCATTATTATTACTATTATTATTATTATTATTATTTTTATAGATGGAGAGGGGCTGGAAGGAAGAAGAGGGAAGAGTGGACAGGATAAAGAGGGGAAGAGGAAGGACAGAAAAACACGGGAGAAAGGGAGAGGGGGAAGAAAGGGAAATATAGAGAGAAAGAGACACAGAGAGAAGAAAGAGGAAAAAGGGGAGAAGGAGAGAGAAAATAAGCCAATGTCTCTTTTTTCTCTTGGATTTCTAAGCATTCTGTTTGAATCCTTGACTGACCATGCTGCGATTGCCCAGACTCATCTCCTCCCAGAAGTTCCATTTTTTAGAGGATTGTAATAATAAATAATAATGATGGTATTTGTTAAGCACTTACTGTGTGCCAAGTCCTAGAATCGCACCTGGAGAGTTTCCAGTACTCTACCAGTCTCAACTACGGGAGGGAGAGTCAAGCAGAGGGATAGCCATTCCATTTCTAGCTTGGGCAGTGGCTAGCAAGTGGAAGGCAATCTGTTACAAATCAAAACTCACCTGTGCTGGGCAGCGGCGGCATGGGAGAGAGTCAAGGGCAGAAACTCAGATTAACTGTGTGGAAGGAGGTGGTGGTAAACTGCTTCTGTATTTTTACCATGAAAACTCTATGGCTATGCTACCAAAATGATTGCAGATGGAAGTTGGGCATTCTGGGAGAGATGTGTCCATGGCATCGCTATGGGTCAGACATGACTCGACAGCATAAGACAACAACAACAACAACAACAACAACATATGCCAAGCACTGTTCTAAGTGCTGGGGTAGATACAAGGTAATCAGGTTGTTCTACATGGAGCTCACAGTCTTTTACAGATGAGATAACTGAGGCACAGAGAAGCTAAGGACTTGCCCAAAGTCAAAGAGCTGACTAGTAGCAGAGCTGGTATTAGAACCCATGACCTCTGACTCCCAAGCCTGTGCTCTTTTCACTAAACCATGCTTCTTCTCTTCTAAGAAATGTACCTTCCCATAATATGGACAAAGGAACTGATTATTAAAAAAAAAGTTCCTATTCTCCTTCAATCCCCTTTGATTCCACATTAGCCTATATATTTACCATCCATTTACCAAGGATCTACCAACATTTTTTTTAATGATTTGTTGCACCCAACCAAAGACTAAAAATTAATTTAAGCACTCAAATTTGGGATTTCTCCATAATTCGTAAAGGAACTCTCTACTGAAAGCAACCTCTAATCGAATGAAAACCCAATCAATATGGCCAGCTCCAGGTCCCCAGTTCTCTATGACAGTTTTCACTGTAGATCCAGAGAACTTCCCATGGAAATCACATAGGTCCTGTCTGAGTGACTGGTGTCAGCATTATAGTTATCCAGTTTCATTGAGAAGGGGAGCAGAGAAACTACTCAAACTGTCTGGTTTTCTCCTTTCTTCCCATAAATGTTCATGCTTTTCTTTCTACATCTGGTGGCATGTTTTCATATCTGTCCTGAAGAGTTTATCCAGATCTACACTAATCAATCAATCAATAATATTCATTGAGTGCTTACTGTGTTCAGAGCACTGTACTAAGCTCTCGGGAAAGTACAATACTACAGACTTGGTAGACACATTCCCTGCCCACAATGAACACTAGAAAATTGAAATGGAGTATGAAGTCAACTTGTCCAAGTTATTCAGTACAAAGTGTACTTCAGGTTTGATCTAAGGCTCATTTCAGGTGAAAACCTTCTCCTGAACTCAATTACTGGGAAAGTTTTCTCAGGATTCCATTACCCTTTACTGCTGATGGCTTGTTCTAACCCCTGGCTAACTGATTCCCCCAGCAAAACCCAAAACCCACAGCCATTAGACGAATTATATTTGCTGCATTTCATCTCCTTCAACTGCCTAAGCTTTCCTGACCCCCCAACTACAGAGAATGTGTTCTAAAGTCCATAGAAAGTCTTCTCAACTTCTCAACTCAAACCCTGCTTTTAGTAAATGTGTTTGTCTGCTTGAATAAAAAACCAACCTTTCTGACAAATCAATCTGTCTTTAATAGTGCCAAGCTGTAGACAACAGCTTAAGAGATGTTTTCACAGCTCCTAACTTACTTGACTTCCATCTGGGATATATTAAAAAAAAAACCTCAGGTCACTAAACTTTACCAAATGCATCATCACAAAATGGCATAGAGAAGAGGAAAGAGTAGACCAAAAAGAGTCAATGTGTGAAAAAAGGAACACACACTGAAAGACTAATAAGGAAGGAACTGATGGAACAGGATACCCATAAAAGACAAATGCACAATCAATAAATGCACAAAAATTTATTGGATCACATTGGAAGGCAACAGAGAAATGAGCACTGTTCCCATAAAAAGAACATAAAACGAGGATTGGTTCGTGTTGAAAGTAATTAAAGCTATCTAGAATCATAGAAAAAAGAGTGAAGATAAATAGGAAAGGAAAATATAAACTGACTGAACACAAGGGATAAGAACACAAAGGACAGCACTGTCATAAAGTGTTTTCGAGGAAAATCATCTTTCCCCAGTGATGGTTATGAATGGCAAGGAAACAGAAGAAATTTGCTTGGGGTTTGAGGTCCCATCACAAGCTGTTCTCTTATCAGTGGAGGCATAAGAGAACTGCAGAAACTTATAGAAATACTAAGCAGACAATGGATGTCAAGAAGCAAGTTAAAATCCTCTCTTGATCTCATATCTACATTTCATTCCATTATTTACAGAAATGCATGACATCAAAAAAGTTAGTTTTTTCACTAGAAAATTAACTGGGGGATTTAGGCCTATAAAAACCCATATCATCTGAATATTCAAAATTTTAAAAGTAGAGTCAGATAAAAAGGGGATCCTGAAATATCCAGAAAATCGAGACCAATGTATATTTTAGGTTAAATTATTCCCACAGTTTGCCAAAACAGAGCTGGTAAAAATGAAATAACCTTGAAATAAAGGGGGGAGGAATTTAATAAAAGGTGAAGAGAAATTCAAAGAGATAATATGAAGCACAGGATTGAGGCAAGTATCATCCCTTCAGTTCTCAGATCATTTCAGGTCTGGAAATTTACCTTGATCCTCTTTTTAGTTCCAACTGTGTTCAGGTGCCAGAACCTGAGAATGTTTTTTTCAAAGGGACAGTGGAGGGCAGAATGGTGAAAATTACCACAGGGGCCAATCTTTTCTTGAGAGCTTCTGAGGTTGTTTTTTTGTTTTGTTTTTTGTTTCTTTGCAAATCACCAGAATTGCCCACTTTCAAGGGGTGATTGAGTACTAAATGCCAAATGTGCCCAATGAATGCAGCATTGACAGTAAAGTTGATTCTGTCACAAACATTTGGGGAGAAGAGAAAAGCAGAGGAGCAGTATGGCCTAGTAGAAAGAGTAGGGGCCTGGGAGAAAGAGGACCTGGGTTCTAATCCCACTCTGCCTTGTCTGCTGTGTGACCTCAGACAAGTCATTTCACTTCTCTGTGCTTCTGCTATCTCATTTGTAAAATGGGGATCGTTTTAATGTGTATATATCTATAATTCTCTTTATTCATATTGACGCTGCTGATGACTGTTTACTTGTTTTTATGTCTGTCTCCCCCCTTCTAGACTGTAAAGCTGTTGTGGGCAGAGATTGTCTCTGTTGCTGAATTGTACTTTCCAAGGGCTTAGTACACAGTAAGTGTTCAGTAGATATGATTGAATGAAAGAATCCTACTCTCTTGTACTTAGACTGTGAGCCCAAAGTGGGACAGGAAGAGTGTACAACCTTTTTAACTTGTATCTGTCCCAGAAATTAGAACAATGCATGACAATTAACAAGCACTTAGCAAATACCTTTATTAGTAGTAGGAGCATTAGTATTGTGAGAAATGCCTTGACCTTTTACAGCTAGTACAGTGTTCTGCACATAGTAGACACACAATGAACACCATGGAATGGATGATTATCATTTCTAGAGAAAGTGTTTGTGAAACAAGCCAAAGAGGGCTTTCTACAGCATTGCAGTAATCCAGAACATTACGCTTGAGTTATTTAGAAGGCAATAAATAGAGAAGAATGGGAAGAACAATAAAGGAAAATGGTGGCAAATTATTTACCTCCATTCTTCTCAGTAGAAGGGAGCAAATGGAGAATTTGGTGCCTCAGCATCATGGTACCTTCATAGAAGGGCTTGAGGAATGAATGAAAGTGCTAAGCAGACTTGTCTGGTGCTTATAGGGCTGCACCAGGAAGACTTTCCCACTCTGGACATGGAGATGCTGAAAGAAAGATTGCAGACAGGCAATCTCATTCTGAAGTTAATAGCATTCAAAGAGAGATTTTTGTCTGGTGAATCTGCCTTATAATGCTTTCACAGCAATTGAGAAAAAGAAATGTATTTTGAGCAAGGAACAATACCTGTGTAGACATTAAGTTGGTCTTTATGAAATAAGAATGACTTGTGGGAAAATGTTCCATCAGGCACTTTTTACAAGATAATTTTGCCATACTAGAAAACCATTTATATTTTTTTTCATGGAAATGAGAAATGTTTGTTGAAGATTTTTCATATACATATACACCCATACTCAGGATGTCCAGTGAAACTTGGAGGAAATGTCAATGAAAGCAAATCAGCAGGCATTAACCTTCATGAAATATTAAATCTGTCCATCTCTCTTCCTCTCTCACAAACACACACACCACACACACACACACACACACACACACACACACACACACTGCTTGAAATGTAGACTAAGCTTGTGACCTGCCAAAAGCAACTACCAGGTGAGTTCCCTGATGGCCTCAAACTGGCAAATTATATATTTAAATATGGAAGAATGTCATGAGGACATAGAGAGTGGGAGGAGTTGATAAATATAGTTTATGAAGCAATAAGAGGGAGAGACAGAAGGAGAGGGCAACTAACAGCTAGGCTAAGAGAAAAACTGTGGTAATCCCACCTGTTTATAAAATCATCCTCTCTACCTTGTGCCTCTGACCCCAACCTTTCTCTCCTTCTAGACATACTTGTGCCCACACTTCGTCTCTTCCTGGTTACCCTCATCAACTAACTCTGAACCCACAAACCACAAATGCCATCTGTTTCCAGAATCTGTCAGTTTTTCCTATCTATCACTTTCAGGTTCGGCTCCTTTATCTCCAACCAACAATCATTTCAGTGGGTCCCAAGCATTTGTAATATACTGACTTGATCTCTGCATCAGTCTGCTCTCTGGTCTCCTTGCCTTGAGCCTCGACTTCACCCTGCTGTCTGGATCATTTTCTCCATTACTCAGAAAACAGTTCCTCTCCATATCATGCTGCAACTCCTAAGAACTGGCTTTAATCAATCAATCAATCAATCAATCGTATTTATTGAGCACTTACTATGTGCAGAACACTGTACTAAGCACTTGGGAAGTACAAATTGGCAACATATAGAGACAGTACCTACCCAACACTGGGCTCACAGTCTAAAAGGGGGAGAGAGAGAACAAAACCAAACATACTAACAAAATAAAATGAATAGAATAGATATTAATACAATAGATATGTACAAGTAAAATAAATAAATAAATAGAGTAATAAATATGTACAAACATATATACATATATACAGGTGCTGTGGGGAAGGGAAGGAGGTAAGATGGGGGGGATGGAGAGGGGGACGAGGGGGAGAGGAAGGAAGGGGCTCAGTCTGGGAAGGCCTCCTGGAGGAGGTGAGCTCTCAGTAGGGCCTTGAAGGGAGGAAGAGAGCTAGCTTGGCGGAGGGGCAGAGGGAGGACATTCCAGGCCCGGGGGATGACGTGGGCCGGGGGTCGATGGCGGGACAGGTGAGAACGAGGTACTTTGAGGAGATTAGCGGCGGAGGAGCGGAGGGTGCGGGCTGGGCTGGAGAAGGAGAGAAGGGAGGTGAGGTAGGAGGGGGCGAGGGGATGGACAGCCTTGAAGCCCAGGGTGAGGAGTTTCTGCCTGATGCGCAGATTGATTGGTAGCCACTGGAGATTTTTGAGGAGGGGAGTAATATGCCCAGAGCGTTTCTGGACAAAGATAATCCGGGCGGCAGCATGAAGCATGGATTGAAGTGGAGAGAGATACGAGGATGGGAGATCAGAGAGAAGGCTGATGCAGTAGTCCAGACGGGATAGGATGAGGGGCTTTAATCCCCTTTCTTCTCCCATTACACCCCAGCTCACATTCCTAGTTCCTCTGAAGCTAACGTACTCATTTGGCTTCATTCTACTGACCTCCTGCCTACACACTTCCCCCTGTCTAGAACTTCCTCCGCATTCAAATCTGACAGACTACAGCTCTCCCAAATTTCTAAGTCCTTCTGAAATCGTATCTCCTTCAAGAGCCCTCCCCTAATTAATATCAAATCTCCCCAGATACATGGTCCAGAAATTCCACTTCATCACTTCTGCGTGGCTCAGTGGAAGAAAGCATGGGATTTGGAGTGAAAGGTCATGGATTCAAATCCCAGCTCTGCCACTGTCAGCTGTGTGACTTTGGGTAAATCACTTCTCAGTGCCTCAGTTACTTCATCTGTAAAATGGGGATTAAGACTGTGAGCCCCCCGTGGGAGAACCTGATGACTTTGTAACCTCCACAGCGCTTAGAACAATGCTTTGCACATAGTAAGTGCTTAATAAATGCCATTATTATTATTATTATATAAACACAGGTATTCTCACAACCACCAGCAGTTCATATAAATATATCTTAATCACCCTGTTACTTATTTTAGTGTGTCTCCTCCTCTATACTCTAAGTTCATAGTGGGCAAGAAACATGGTTGCTAATGTTGTGGCATTGTTGTGGCTCTCCCCAAGTACAGTGCTCTGCACATAGTAAACACTCCATAAATACCATTGATTGATTGAACTCATCTGCATATTAGTATAATAATAACTAGTATCAACCCTAGCACTTAGAGCAGTGCTTGACACTGCATGCCCTAGTGGATAGAACACAGGCCTGGGAGACAGAAGGATGTGGGTTTTAATCCCAGATCCTCCACTTGTTGCTGTGTGACCTTGGACAAGTCCCTTGATTTCTCTGTGCCTCAATTACCTTATCTGCAAAATGGGGATTAAGACTGTGAGCCCCATGTGGGACAGGGACTCTGTCCAACCTGATCAACTTGTATCCACTCCAGCACTTAGTACAGTGCCTGGCACATAGTAAGTACTTAACAAACATCATAAAAAGTAGGTGCTTAACAAATGCCATTAAAAAAAAGATGACTGTCTTCCCTGCTAAAGTTTAAAGGGCAGCAATCATTGTTATTTATGCTATTGTAATAATTATAATAATGATGGCATTTATTAAGTGCTTACTATGTGCAAGTCACTGTTCTAAGTGCTGGGGAGCTTACAAGATGATCAGGTTGTCCCACGTGGGGCTCACAGTCTTCATCCCCATTTTACAGATGAGGGAACTGAGGCCCAGAGAAGTTAAGTGACCTGCCCAAAGTCACATCGCTGACAATTGGTGGAGCCAGGATTTGAACCCATGACCTCTGACTCCAAAGCCCAGGCTCTTTTCCACTGAGCCACGCTGCTTGTCTAAGGTCTCAGTTTAGCATTACATACATTTGATGCTCAGTAAATACTATTGAGTGATGCATTGATCCACCAAAGGTTCCCCACCTTCAGTTTGAGAAGCAGTGTCCTGGAAACTATTAAGATATGACAGATTTCTCATTGTGAATTTTTCAGTGACAAAATTGTTTAACCTCCACCCTATCGCTGCGACTCCTTGTCCTCATTAATGGAATATTATTACGTGCTGTCAATATCTTCTATAGAAGCTGACATGACAGTATTACACACAGGGGAGCACAGGGACCCAAAGGCCATATAACTATTCAGAATAAAGAAATAAAAATAATCAAGTTGAAGCCACTTCATTGATCTTGAATGTTTTTTTGACTGACAATCTCTCATTGCCTCCGTCCCCATCTTCAAGTACTGGGGGAGGGATTAGGTCAAGATTTATCCAATGGTTGTATAATGAATGTTCACATTTCCTCTTGATTTTGGAATCCCACTACGGGAACATCAATTTAGTTGGTGAGATTCCTTGACTATGCACACAAATACATACATACGTACAAACATACATACAGTTTTTTTTTCTGTATTGCAATCAATCAGTTCTCTTTCCATTAACTTATTCTCACTCACTGTGCCTCGTTCACTGTCTCACCAGTGACCTCCAGCTAACAACCTTCTTTTTTTTTTAATGGTATTCGTAAAGCACTTACTATGTGTCAGGCACTGTACTAAGTGCTGGCGAAAATAAAAGATAATCAGGTTCATTCATTCAGTCATATTTATTGAGCACTGACTGTGTATAAAACACTGTCCTAAATGCTTGGGAGTGTACAAAAAAAAAAAAAATAAACAGGTTTGACAAAGTCCATGTCCCACATGAGGCTCACAGTCTTAATCCCCATTTTACAGATGAGATGACAGAGGCACAGAGAAGTTAAATAACTTGCCCAGAGCCACCCAGCAGACAAGTGGCAGAGCCGGAAATAGAACCAAGTACTCTGACACCCAGGCACTATACTATTCCACTAGGCTATACTGCTTCCCTTCTGCCTGGAATTCCCTCCTGCTTCCCATCCAGAACACCCCATTGATCTTCCACATCTTCAATGTCTTTCCAAAATCACGTCTCCCTCAGGAAGGTTCTCTGACAATTCTCTCCTCTCCTTACTCTATTCCCCCCAATCGATAGCCACCCTAGCACTTCTGCATCACATAAGCAGCATGGTGTAGTGGATGGAGGACAGGCCTGGAAACAAGAAGGACATGGGTTCTAATCTCGACTTTGCTAGTTGTCTACTGTGTCACCTTGGGCAAGTCACTTCACTTTGCTGTGCCTCAATTACCTCATCTGTAAAATGGGGATTGTGAGCCCCAAGCAGGACAGGGACTGTGTCCAACACGATTTGTGTTGTATTCTCCCCAGCACTCAGTACAGTGTCTGACACAGAGTAAGCAGTTAACAAATACCACTATTGTTATCATTATTATTATAAGCATTTTGGGGTAATCATCTCCTTTTCGCCAATCCCCCACTTGGGCACATTTCTTTATACTTAATTGTTTCCCCCTATCTGTAGTTTATTTTAGTGCGTGTCTTCCCCTTTAGGTTGTAAGCTCTTGAGGTTAGGAATGAATAATTGTTGTAGTGTTTACGTGCTTATGTAAACACGTAGCAGTGATGTGCCTAAACATAAGGAGACATAAGCATAAACACATATGGAGAACAGAGAACCAGCAGTCAGGAAAACTACATTCTAGCCTAACTGCAACTTGCCTTCACACTTAACTTCTCTGTGCCTAGTATTCTCATCTGTAAAGTGGAGATAATAATGATACTTGTGCTATTAATAATAATAATAATAATAATACTGATAGTATTTGTTAAGCCGCTTACTATGTGCCAAGCACTGTTCTAAGCACTGGGGTAGCTTTAATTCTATTTGTTCTGATGACACCTGTCCACATGTTCTGTTTTGTTGTCAGTCTCCCCCTTCTAGAATGTGAGCCCGTTGTTGGGTAGGAACCGTCTCGATATGTTGCCGACTTGTACTTCCCAAGCGCTTAGTACAGTGCTCTGCACACAGTAAGCGCTCAATAAATACAATTGAATGAATGAATGAATATGTGCCACAAAATGCCGTGGTAGATTCAGTACAATCAGACCAGACACACTTCTGGATTACATCTACTCATTTTTCCAAGCCCTTAGTTCAGGGCTCTGCACAAAGGTATGATTGATTTTCGCTTTTGCCGAATTAGTCTGTATTCATACGTGCTTTGCGCCCGCATTAAACTCCATAATTTATTTTAATGTTAGTCTCCCCCTTTAGACTGTAAGCTCTCTGTGGGCAGGAAACGTGTCTACCAACTCTGTTGTATTCTCCTGGGCATGTAACATGGGGCTCTGCACACAGGTGGGACCTCGAAGGCAGGCCTACATGGCATTGTGGAAAAACCACAGGCCTGCGAGTCAGATGACCTGGGTTCTACTCCCAACTCTGACAGTTGCCTGCTGTGTGACCTTGGACAAATTGCTTCATGTCTCTGGGCCTCTGCCTCCTCATCTGTATAATAAGGATTCAATCCCTGTCTCCCCTCTTTCTTTACACTGTGAGCCCCATGTGGGACAGGGGCTATGTCCGACCTAACCAACTGGTATCTACCATAGCCCTTAGAACAGTGCTTGACATAATAATAGCAAATGTACCTGACAAAATTATCTGTACTGAACCCTCATCCAAAGATGGCATGGTCTAATGGAAAAAGGAAGAGTTTGGCATTTGGGAGATTTAAGTTCTAGTCTCAAGGCTGCTACTCGTCTCCCATTTACCTCCAAGAAATCTTTTAATAATAATAATTTTGGTATCTGTTAAGCACTTACTATGCTATATTAATACTATATTATGAGAAGCAGTGTGGCTCAGTGGAAAGAGCACGGGTTTGGGAGTCAGAGGTCATGGGTTCTAATCCCGGGTCCCACAATTGTCAGCTGTGTGACTTTGGTCAAGTCACTTAACTTCTCTGTGCCACAGTTACCTCATATGTAAAATGGGGATGAAGATGGTGAGCCCCACGTGGGACAATCTGATCACCTTATATCCTCCCCAGTGCTTAGAACAGTGCTTTGCACATAGTAAGCACTTATCAAATGACATCATTATTATTTTGCGCGAAGGACTGTACTAAGTTCTGGGGTGGATACAAGCAAATTGGGTTGGACGCAGTCCCTGTCTCACGTGGGGCTCCAAGTCTCAATCTCCATATTACAGATGAGGTAACTGAGGCACAGAGAAGTTAAGTGACTTATCCAAGGGCACACAGCAGGCAAGTGGCAGACCTTTTGACTCTCAGGCCTGTGGTCTATTCACTATGCCATGTTGCTTCCCAGGATGCAGTTTTAATGTCTTTGGGCCTCAGTTTTCTCATCTACAAAATAGTCATAATATACACATCTCTCTAGCATTCAGGGAATATACATGGGGAAAATGAGATAACATGTTAAAGTTCTTTGAAAAAAGAACTAAAGCACTATATAAATCAAATTGCCATTATTCATAATCAATGCAAATAAATTACTTTTATTTTATTTTTAACACAAAATTGAGCATTCTGTATTCATTTTCTCTAATAGGATGCAGAACACCACAATTAGAAACTCTTCAGTAGAGTTGCAAATTATCTAAACAACCTAGTTATTCCAGCTTTTATCACTGCAGAAATGACAGCACTATTATAAAAATAAAAATTTAAAAAATCAGTACGTATGCAACTTTAAATCTTTAAATCTCATTTTCCCCCCCCAACTGAAATAGTATCCATTTCAGATATTTAAAAAATGGCCCAAAGTTGTCCCAGGAAGGAAACTTTTAAAATCAATTATAATAATGAATTTTATGAGGTTTTTTTTTTCCTGAAGTCCCTTTGGTAACCAGCCATATTGTCCTGAAAAAGAATGCTGACTTCAGAACTGCCAGTCTCCCATAGAGTGAAGAACTTTAGGCCCAGCTGCAGCTATAGAATGAGTCATCACTTTAATTTCATTTCTAATTAATGAGCTCCATTTTCCCATTTTGGAAAGTTTACATCGCTTCTCTTTATTTAGTTAGTCATGCTTAAGAATTTTTCACTGTTGAATTGGTTTTTTTTTTCTTATTTCTACATTTGAAGTTCACTTTTTTGCTCACCATTCTAGAATGAGGCATGTATGGTACTCTATGTTGGAATATGATTAGAAATACACCTTGCTCCCTACACATGGGACCTTGGGCAGGAGCAGGGAGGGAGGGAAAGCAGCATGGCCTAGTGGACAGAGCATGGGCCTGGGAGTAGAAGGACCTGAGTTCTAATCCTCCATCTCTGACACCCAGGCTTGCGCTCTTTCCACTAGGCCACATTGCTTCTCAAGCTCTTAATAAATTTGGTAACAACAACAATAGCAATAACAGTAGCATTAATGTGTTATTTCAGGAAGTGAGTGAGTTCCTCCATGGTTGATTTTAAGGGAGCTGTCTGTGGGAGGGTGGAGACAGACAGTGAGCTCACTGTGGGCAGGGATTGTCACTCTTTATTGCTCTATTGTACTTTCCCAAGCACTTAGTACAGTGTTCTGCACACAGTAAGTGCTTAATAAATAACGACTGAATGAATGAATGAATGACAGGGCATTCCACACTGCTTCAGTGGGGCTGTTCAGGCCAATACACGGACAGTTAAAAACATAAATGCTCCCTTGCCGGAGCTTACCGAGAAAAACTAGTTACACGTAGAGTAAGAATTATCCCTGAGGCCAGGGAAAGGTGTGTGCTTGTCTGCTGCATGGCTTCAAGCAAATCACTTCACTTCTCTGTTAACTCATGTGTAAAATGGGGATTAAGACTGTGAGCCCCATGTGTGACAGGGACTGCATCCGACCCTATTTGCTTATATCCACCCCAGTGCTCGGTATAGTGCCTGGCACATAGTAAGGGCTTAACAAATACCGTTATTATGATTATTATTATTATTTGTAAGTGGAATTGAACCAATGGGTAGAAACTCAACTGGCTTCAATTGAATAACTGAAATATTAGAAACTCTTCCTTCCATTCCTGGGTTCACCATTTCCTAGGCAAAGGTTTCCAATTCCTGTCTGAAGACTCCCAGAAGCATTTTCGATTCATCATCCTTTAAAAAGCAGGGATTTGCAGGACAGTGTTAGCGGCTTCCTTCAGCAGAGTGAGCAGATTAATTTCATTTTGTTTGCTTCCTCCTCTTTTAATCTCTAGAGACTCCTCCTGCACAACCCAAGAATTACTTCTCATTTGATTCCAAAGTAGCCCTCAGGATGTGACTCCCCATATCCTAAGCAAATATCCCCATTGGACATTAAACAATCCCCAATGGATTGTTTAACTCCAGAAAGCCTTCTCCGACTAAGATGCCATCACTCCATCCTATTTTATCTCCTTTTTTAGGGTATTTAAGGACTCAATTCATTCAATCATATTAATTAAGCACTTACTGTGTGCAGAGCACTGTACTAAGTGGTTAATATGTGTTACTGTTCTAAGTGCTGGGGTAGATACAAATTAATTAGGCCAGACCCAATCCCTGTAACTGTGTGGGGCTCACAGGCTAAGTAGCAGGGAGAACAAGTATCCCCATTTTACATTCATTCATTCATTCATTCAATCGTATTTATTGAGCACTTACTATGTGCAGAGCACTGTACTAAGCGCTTGAGAAGTACAAGTTGGCAACATATAGAGACGGTCCCTACCCAACAGTGGGTTCACAGTCTAGAAAGTGGGCTCACAGTATAACAGTTGAGGAGACTCAGGCACAGAGAAGTTATGTAATTTTCCCAAGGTCACCCAGCAAGTAATTGGCAAAGACAGATTTAGTACCTATGTCCTCCTGACTCCAAGGCTTCTGCTCTCTCTGCTAGACCACACTGCATCTCCTTCACTTAATCCCACCCACTAAACATTCATTCATTCATTCAATAGCATTTATTGAGCACTTATTTTGTGCAGAGCACTGTACTAAGTGCTTGGGAAGTACAAGTTGGCAACATATAGAGACGGTCCCTACCCAACAGTGGGTTCACAGTCTAGAAAGGGGAGACAGACAACGAAACAAAACATGTGGACATCCCAACCCTGCCTCCACAGCATTCATTTAAATATCCTTATGATTGGATTCTTCCCTTACCTGTGATGTATCCTAATGCTTGCCTCCCTTGCTGGACTCTGTACTTCCTGAAATGAGCCATACTGTACTCTATCAAGTGCTCTTTTGATAGATTAAATGGCTCATTCTTAAAAGACACCAATTTCCTAAAAAAACAATTAGGAACTGTTCTTTGACAACTGTCACACACGTAGTGGTGTAAACTCACTGTGGGCAGGGAACGTGTATACCAACTCTATTATGCTGTACTCTCCCCAGTGCTTAGTACAGTGCTCTGCACACAGTAAACACTCATATGATTGATTGAATGGCTGATTGGGGATCCCCAAGTTCCCAGGACACTGCAACTAATCTACTCTTTTGACTAACTTTGGTATGAAAAGTAAAAATAGAAAACAACTTGGCATGGCCTAGTGGGTAGAGTGCGGGTCTGAGAGCCAGAAGGACCTGGGTTCAAATCCCAGCTCCACCACTTGTCTGCTGTGTGTGACTTAGGGCAAGTCACTTCACTTCTCTGGACCTCTGTTTCCTCATCTGTAAAATGAGAATTAGGACTGTAAGCCCTATATGGGACATGGACTGTATCCAACCTGATTACCCCAGCACATGGAGCAGTGCCCAGCAGATAGAAAGCACTTAACAAATACCATTTTAAAAAATAATAAAAAAAAAAACCACTTGGTGCTGTGGAAATAGCCCAGAGAAGGGACTCAAGAAACTTGAGTTCTAAACCCAGTTCTGCCACTTGGGTGCTCTGTACTTTTGGGCAAGTCATTTAATTTAACTGGACCTCATTCCATCATCTGTATAAATGAGGATAAGATGCCTGTTCTCCTTACCCTCTTAGACTGTGAGCCCCAGGGAGGACAGGGACAGCGCTCAATCAGCTTAACTTGTATCTCCCCCAGCACCAGGTGCAGAGCTCGGCACATAGTAAATACTTAATAAATGCCATTATTAATATGACAGGGCTCCAGAAGGGGTTGAAAGAAGTTGAACATCAACCTGCCAACAGTGAGGTAAAACAGTACATAGTAAGCACTTAAATATCATCATCATTCATTCATTTAATTGCATTTATTGAGCACTTACTATGTGCAGAACACTGTACTAAGCACTTGGGAAGTACAAGTCAGCAACATATAGAGCTGGTCCCTCCCAAATAATGGGCTCACAGTCTAGAAGGGGGAGACAGACAACAAAACAAAACATGTAGACAGGTGTCAAATCAAATCAGGTGTCATCAAATCATTTGACAAGGGGCCCCATCTTGATCAGTTATGGTGATGGGTCCCCTTGAAGGGGGCCTTTATTTAATCTCCTTAAAGAGCTATAATAATAATAATGATAGCATTTATTAAGTGCTTACTATGTGCAAAGCACTGTTCTAAGCACTGGGGAGGTTACAAGGTGATCAGGTTGTCCCAAGAGGGCTCACAGTCTTAATCCCCATTTTACAGATGAGGTAACTGAGGTCCAGAGAAGTTAAGTGACTTGCCCAAAGTCACACAGCTGACAAGCGGCAGAGCCGGGATTTGAACCTATGACCTGTGACTCCAAAGCCCATGCTCTTTCCACTGAGCCACGCTGCTTCTCTGAAGCTACAAAGTTATCTCTTTCTGAGCAGTGTTTAATCATATGGATGTTCATGTACAAGAATAAAATCTGCCTCTGTGGCAGCTGGCACAGCTGTGATGTGCCAAACTGCTCTTACTGTCCATACCTAGATTGAATTCACATGCAACAGAAGTCCAGGTTTCCGAGCAAGGAAATCCCATCCCTGAAATGTGTGCTCTTACAGAGTCATGGTTGAGCATTTTTGCTGTTGCCCAGGATACAACCCATTAGCAACCGGCTTTCCCTCGGATGGTAACTTGATAATTTTATGACCATCATTAGCACAGACTGGAGGATATTTTACTTAATGAAGGGGGGCAGGGAAATGAAAAATATATGGTGCAGAGGGGATCCAGGAGAAGACCTAGGAGAAGGTACTTAGGAAATGGGGGCTATTTCTCTAGGAAAAGAAACAGCTGAGGCCACTGGATAATGATATCTATCCCCACTGAGGACAAACTAGGAGCAAACAGAGTTAAGATGTGTCAAAAAGGATTTAGATTAGCCAAAAGTCCTGATTGTGAGATTTGTTATGCACTGGAAAGGGGGACTGAGGGGAGACTTAGGATCTCCATGAATGCCTTTAAACAGAATGGCTTAATACGGGCTTGCATGGAGACAGAGGTATGGATTAGATGGACCACTCAACCTCTGTTCCTGGGCTGTGACTCTGTAAAGCCATCCCATTCCTCCAAGAAGCCTTCGCTGAATCAGCCCTTCTCCCCTCCCACTCCCTTCTGCATCACCCTGACCTGTTCTCTTCATTGATTCCCCCCTCCCAGCCCCAGAACACTTATGTGTATTATCTGTAATTAAATTTATGTTTATGTATGTTAGTGTGTCTCCCCCTCTAGACTGTGAGCTTGTTGTGGGCAGGGAATAAGTCTGCTTATTTTTATAATGTACTCTCCCAGTGCTTAGTACAGTGCTTTGCACCCAGTAAGCATTCAATAAATACAATTGAATGAATTTTGAAGAAAGTAGTTTTAACTAATATTTATTGAAGGAATCAATCTGGTCTTGTCTTATGCTGTCAAGTCGTAGTCAACCCATAGCAACTCCATGAACACATCTCTCCCAGAATGCCCCATCTCCATCGGCAAGCATTCTGGTAGTGAATCCATTGACTTTTCTTGGTAAAAATATGGCAGTGGTTTGTCATTGCTTTCTTCCACGCAGTAAACTTGAGTCTCTGCCCTCGACCCTCTCCCATGCCGTGGCTGCCCGGCACGCATGAGTTTTGACTTGTAGCAGTTTGTCTTCCCCTCGTTAGCCACTGGTCAGGTGAGGAATGGAATGGGTGGGCCTCTGCTTGACTCTCCCTCTAATAGTTGAGATTGGTAGAGTACTGGAAACTCTCCAGGTGTGATACTAAGATGGGAAGGGATCAATAGATTCATTCTAATCAGAATTCTTGTGGGAAAGACATTTTTTTCTTGGCCCTGTGCTCTTCACTCACTAACAAGATACCATGGAATATTGCTTTTCCTGTAGAAGATACCATGGAATGTTACCTTGGGCAAGTCACTCTTCTATGGGCCTTAGTTACCTCATGTGTAAAATAGGAATTGATACTATGTGCCCCACATGGGACAGGGACTGTATCTAGTATGATTTGCTTGCAACCACCCCAGTGCTTAGTACAGTGTCTGGCACATAGTAAGCGATAAGAAATGCCATCATCATTATTATTCCCCCACTTCAACCTCTGCTGCTTCTCTTGTCCCCTACCAAGCTGCAGTCCTGGGAAAGGATCTTGTTGCTTTCGGAGCCTTTGGGGATGGGTGTCCACAGACACTGCTAAGACTGTTCTGCCCTACAGTCAGTCATTCAGCTAGTGAATCATATTTGTTGAGCACTTACTGTGTGCAGAGCACTGTACTAAGTTCTTGGGACCGTAAAATCTAACAATATAACAGGTACATTCCCTACCCAAAACAAGCTTAAAGTCTAGAGGGAGAGACAGACAGTAATACAAATAAATTTGGGGCTGGGAGGGAGGATGGACAAAGGGATCAGATCAGGGCAATGCAGAAGGGATTGGGAGAAGAGGAAAGGAGGGTTTAGTCAGGGAAGGTCTCTTGGAGGAGATGTGCCTTCACTAAGGCTTTGAAGAGTGGGGACTAACTGTCTGTTGGATATGAGGATGGAGGGCATTATAGGTCAGAGGCAGGACATGAGTGAGAGAAGGGTGCCAAGATGGATGAGATTGAGGTAGAGTGAGAAGATTAACCTTAGAAGAGAGAAGTGTGCAGGCTGGGAGTTTAAAGGAGTAAACAACCCCACAGCTGCTATAGACAACTTGCCCTCCTGGTGAGGATGGTGACAGGAGTGAGAGAAAACTCTGGTCTAGTGCCCAAGCTTGGTGAGAATCCACGAGTGCTGGAACTGGACTAGGGGCTGGGTCTCACTGCTCTATTGTATCATGCTCACCAAAGTGCTTCATACAATGCCCTGCACGCTCAACAGATTACATGAATTGATTTATTGGGAGAGTACCATAGAGTTGGTAGATATGATCCCTACACATAATCAGTCAATCAATGGTAGTTATTGAGCACTTACTGTGTGCAGAGCACTGTACTAAACTCTTGGGAGAGTACTAAGTTGGCAGACACAGTCCCTGCCCACAAGGAGCATATAATCTAGTTGGGGACACAAACATTAATAATAATAATAATAATAATTATAGTATGTTAAGCACCTACTATGTGTTTGTACTTCCCAAACACTTAGTACAGTGCTCTGCACACAGTAAGCACTAAATAAATACGATTGAATGAATGAATGCATGTCAAACACTGCTGTAAGCACTGGGGTAGACACAAGGTAATCATGCTGTCCCACGTGGAGCTCACAGAGGTAACTGAGGCACAGAGAAGTTAAGTGACTTGCCCAAGGACACACAGCAGACAAATGGCAGAGCCGGGGTTAGAACCCATATCCTCTGACTCCCAAACTGGTGGTGTTGCCACTATACCATGCTGCTTCTCATGGCTGACAGAGGAAGCAAAAAAGTAGAAGGGTATATACACAGATGCTCTAGCAACCTGAGATTGTGGTATTTAAGTCTAATTAGAAGTATCAGGGCATTACAGGAAAAGTACTTTTTCTTTTGGCTTACTAAGTGGAATAAAATTCGGTCTTAATTTGCTTTCAAATTCCGGAATTCAATTTAGTTAATAACCAAAAAAAAGCTTCCTCTCTACTGTTGTCTTCTGTCTTCTCTCCTTACATTAAATTTTCATTCTTCAGTATAATCACATCTCTTTCTTCCATTATCTATCGATGTACAGATTCATATGGAATGTTTGTCTTCATCTTTTTGGGAAGTTAACATTTAGCTAGTTTCATATCAATATAATTACCTAATATGGCTTTCACCGTTTAAAAATCTCAGATGTCTGAAAGGAGTTACTTGAACCACTGGCATTACTTCACAATATTATAGTAGTAGTAGTAATTAGCAGCAGTAGTACTTTTTGAGCTAAAAATAAGCCCACAAGCTCAAAGGATGGGTGATGGGTTTGATGATCTAGAGCTCTGGGAATTCATCAGGAGACATTTTAGGAGAGGTTTTAATGCAGGAACTGCCATTGCCATTAACTCTATGCTTCTTGAGGGCAGGGAGACTTTCTCTTGGAATTAGATCCTGCCAAGAGGGAAGGGATTAAATGAGCTCTTGAAGCCTATATGCCTAACTGGGATTGTAACCAAAACATATTTTTAGTAGCTCATCATAGAGGTCATAAAATTATAATTTTGACAGAAAACTTTTAATAATAATAATAATAATAATGGTATTTGTTAAGTGCTTACTATGTGCCAGGCACTGTTCTAAGTGCTGGGGTAGATACAAGGTAATTGGGTTGAACGCAGTCCCTGTCCCACACGGGGCTCCCAGTCTTAATCCCCATTTTATAGATGAGGGAACTGAGGCATGGAGAAGTGAAATGACTTGCCAAGGTCACACAGCAGACAAGCGGTGGATCTAGAATTAGAACCCATGACCCTCTGACTCCCAACCCCGTGCTGTATCCACTAGGTCATGCTGCTTCTCTTTAAAATTGGTCTTCATGACAAATTTTGCGTGTTTCTTAGCTGTCTAAAGGCAGCCAAGAGTGGGAGTTGAGTGAAAAATGATGGTTGTGAGAAAGTGGATGGGGGTGGGGGTGTGTGTGAGTGAGTAGCAGAAAATGGAAGAGGTGAAGAAAGTGTTGGTGGTGATGTGTGGTGGATGATTGAGCAGAGAGATGAAGAAAGAAGCTCTTTCACTATAAACAGTGCCCATCACACACGACTGGTCAGCAAACAGACCATGAGATGCTACTTAAAGAATACATTTCCTGCCGTGAATAAAGCACAGTCCTAATGACTAATGACATTGAAATAATTAATGATTTGTCTGGTTTAAAGAATAATTCTGCCAGATGAGTAGGTCTGATTTGCACCAATTTGTTCAATTCTTTCAGAGTAATTGATTTGCCCTTCCAGAAGCTGTAAAGCAATGATAGACTAATCCCATAGTTTTCAGCATACATTCCTTCACATTATTCATGAAGCCTTAAATGAGATGCAATTACTTAAATGAAACATTTAATTGCATAATGTGCTATTAATTCTTTCTTTATTAAATATTAATCATGAGCCTTTGTTAATACACAGGCCTCACTACAATTAATAGTTTTGAGTTTAGAATGGATTTGGGGGAGAGATCTATTTTGCTTCCACCCGCCAATATCAGAGACAGAAGAGTGACAGATAATATTATTTAGGTTCAAATTTAGGCTTACAAATCTCCAGAGAAACACAGTATACTTGACACTCCGAAAAGCAGATCAAGAAGGGATATTATGGGTATCACAAGTTTCCCTAAGGAGAAGCAGGGGAGGCTAATGTGATTAACTCTCTACAACAAATTATCTAGTGTTTATTCCAGATTAGTGATCTGACACACGATATCCAAATGACACATGGGACAGAGCTGATGGCTGACTCAGCATTCAATTACACAAATTGATGGTAAGGAAACTCAGGGGAAAATCATAGACTGCAGTGAAAATGACAAAAGCAGAGAAAGACAAATCTCGAAAGATTGGAAATTCAGTTGAAGTGATTACATAGAGTAGCTGAATGCCTATCCAGTTCTTCTGAGATCTCCTTCCTCTATTATCATCAGAAGCAGAATTTATTGAACACCCCCTAGCCCACTGTGCTAGATTCTTTGGAACATACAACAGAACTAAAAACAGTGATCTCTACCCACAGAGAGTTTATCATCTAAATGAGGGAGACAAGTAGACACAAACTGTAAAACCTACAAAAGGTAAAAGAATTATAGTTTAGACACAAGTTATTAAAAGGCAATTAAATACCATATTTACTCACAAAATTGCCACTTCAGGGTAATTGTCCTACCCTGTTTTTTAAGGGGGAAATAAAAAATAATTTATTAATAAAATAAAGCGGTATGCCCAGTAGAGGAGAAGAACAAGAATGTGGTAATGCAGCAAAGATAGACTTGGGTTGAAGAGGTAGGGAGTTTCTTTTTGAAATGAGTGGGCTCCCAGAAAGGGCAGAGGGGAGTGGAAGGAAGTGTTTAAATCAATATAGAACCTATTGCATGCAGAACATTTGAGAGTGCAATAGCAGTAAGAGACAGCAGTCTCAAGTGTCCTTGTGTCTTCTACAGCCTTCTCCCCTCCTTTCCTCATTTTTTTATTCTCTTTTTTCTCCTGTTCTCTTATTGCTTGGATGAGTAGATCCAAGATGTGTTCCCTATGTTTATATTTTGTTGGTCTGTGGTATGAAAACAGTGCTTGGCTGATTCACTGAAGAAAAATAGGTAATTGGCAGACAAAATAAATTATAGGTGGCAGAAGCATCAGAGTTTAAACATATATACTTAATTGCTGTGGTGGGGAGGCGGGTGGGGGAGAGGGAAGAGGGCAAGGAGGCAGGGGGGAGTATTCAATGACTTAGGTGATGGGACCATTGAGTGAGAAGATAAGAAATCAAATGGAGAAATTCTCCTGAAAGATATGTGATTCAGAAGGGTTATGAAGGTGGAGAGAGCAGTGGTCTTCCTGATGTGAAGGGGGACGGGACTCCATGCAGAAGGGAGGGTCTGAGCCAAAGGGCAGTGGTGAGAAAGATGAGCATGAGATACAGTACGTAGGTTGAATGGAGTGAAATGTGCAAGCTTGAGTGTACTGGAAGAGGAGTGAGGATAAATAGTGGGAGCATGTGATTGAATTTTTTAAATTTGAGGTCCAGAAGTTTTTGCCTGATGTAGAAAGGAATTATTGTGGGTTTTTGAGGAGTGGAGAGGTACGTGAAAAATGACCATTTAATAATAATAATGGCTTTTTTAATTAAGTCCTTACTATGTGCAAAGCACTGTTCTAAGCACTGGGGAGGTTACAAGGTGATCAGGTTGTCCCAAGGGGGCTCACAGACTTAAACCCGATTTTACAGATGAGGTAACTGAGACACAGAGAAGTTAAGTGACTTGCGCAAAGTCACACAGTTGACAATTGGTGGAGCCGAGTTTTGAACCCATGACCGCTGACTCCAAAGCCCGGACTCTTTCCACTGAGGAACCCAGCAGCAGAGTGAAGAATGGTCTGGAGAGGGGAGAGGCTGGAGGCAGGGAGGTCTGTGAGGAGGCTGATTGAAACAGTAGAGGAGAAGGGATATGATCATTGCTTGGACCAGTGTGTTGGCAGTCTGGAGGGAGAGGAAGGGGCAGATTATAGGAATACTGTGAAGAAAGTAATGACATTATTTGATAACTGGCAAAGAAAGGAATAAAGAGTAATGCCAAGAGGCTGGAAGAGATGTGAGACTGTAGAGAAGGAAAGCAGTCAGAGAGAGTGAAGAGTGAAGAGAGAAGCAGCATGGCTCAGTGGAAAGAGGCTGGGCTTTGGAGTCAGTGGTCATGGGTTCAAATCCCAGCTCCACCAGTTGTCAGCTGTGTGACTTTGGGCAAGTCACTTCACTTCTCAGTGCCTCAGTTACCTCATATGTAAAATGGGGATTGACTGTAAGCCCCCTGTGGGGCAACATGATCACCTTGTAACCTCCCCAGTGCTTAGAACAGTTCTTTGCACATAGTAAGCAGTTAATAAATGCTATTATTATTATTATTCTTATGTAAATCTGTGTCATCCACATAAAGGTGGTTGTTGAAGTCTTAGGAGCAGCTGCACTACCCAAGAGAGTTAGGGAAGATTGAGGAAAGAAGGATAATCAGAACTGAGCCTGGAGGGATCCCAGTAGTTAAAGAGTGGGAGGCAGAGGAAGATCTGATGAAAGAAACTGAGAGGGATGGATCAGAGAGTAGAAGGAGAACCAGGAGAGGCCGGTATCAGAAAAATTGAAGTCTGATAGTGTTTCCAGAAGCGGGCGGTCCAGTGTCAAAAGTGGAGCTTTTATTTCAGGAGCAGATATAACGTCATCAGATATACCTTGGCTGATTTTGAAGTCCAGCTGTTAGTGATTGCCAAATTGCAAACCTAACCCAATAGCCTGAGTTCTCAAGAGGGAAAGCCTGTTCCAAATGTATACCCTCTATGTGCTGAACCTGGTCAGGTAATCTAGTCCCAGTGTTAAAGAATCAATAACATATATGGCCAGTTTCCTTCTATGAGAGTTGCTCTACTTGTAAGTTGATAATTCTTTTCATTATTACATAGTGTCCTGATGCAAAGGTTATTTTCTTCATAGAAGTATTTTTTTTTCCAGTTACTTCTTTTCACAACTACACATTAACAGCACCCCAGTAATATTGTACTAGGGCTGAATCCTGTTCAACCTAGGTGAGTCAAATACATTTAAAGGGTACAATTTCTCATCCCCCTTCTCCATGTTCAACAGGCCATTCCTAAACAGAGCTGCTCCGACCCCCAGGGAGTTCCCTGAATGAATAATTAGCATCACTTGGAACTGCAACCCATTTATTTGATGAAGTCCTCCAAAATGATCGGATTAACTGCCAAAGTTGGTCTGAGAGTCTAGTCTCGTTTAGAAGCAGCATGGCTTAGAGATAAGAGCCCGGGCTTGGGAGTCAGAGGTTATGGGTTCTAATCCTGACTTTGCCACTTGTCAGCTGTGTGACTTTGGGCAAGTCACTTAACTTCTCTGGGCCTCAGTTCCTTCTTCTGTAAAATGGGGATGAAGACTGCCTTCTAGACAGCCCGTTGTTTGGTAAGGATTGTCTCTATCTGTTGCGAACTGTACTTTCCAAGCAGTTAGTACAGTGCTCTGCACACGATAAGCACTCAATAAATGCAATTGAATGAATGAATGAGTGAATGTGCTGATGTACTGACTCCATATCTGGTCATCAATCAATCAATAGTATTTATTCAGTGCCCAGGAGAGTACTATGTAAGAGAGTTGTTAGACATTCATTAATTCATTCAATTCATTCATTCAATCGGATATAGTGAGCACTTACTGTGTGCAGAGCACTGTACTAAGCACTTGGAAAGTACAATTCAGCAACAAAGAGACACAATCCCTGCCCACAGTGGGCTCACAGTCTAGAACGGGGAAGACAGACAACAAAACAAGTAGACAGGCATCAAAAGCATCAATATAAATAAATAGAATTACATATACACATCAAAACAAGTAAACAGGCATTAATATAAATATATATGTGTATATATATACACACACACACACACACACACACACACACAAGAACTTTGGGGGAGTTGGTAGGGCAAAGGGAGAGAAACACATTCCCTGCCCACTCCTGCCTCATCCATTAAGTGGTTTAACAGTCTTCTAGACTGTGAGCCCACTGTTGGGTAGGGACTGTTTCTATATGTTGCCAACTTGTACTTCCCAAGCTCTTAGTACAGTGCTCTGCACACAGTAAGCGCTCAACAAATACGATTGATTGATTGATTGATTAAACTATGTTAGTTGTCAACCTTGGGACAGAATGGCAGGGCTGGGAAGAGGAAGGTGACACATCCCGACAGGACAGGCTTCTCCCACTCCCACAGCCACCACAGAGGCAGCTCAGGAGAACAGAGAGGAAGAGGAGGGAGGGAGTGCAGTAATGGTGGCGGCAGCACCAGTCTACACACCCATTCAAGGGGATAATAATAATAACAATAATAATAATAATAATAATTGGCATTTGTTAAGCGCTTACTATGTGCAAAGCACTGTTCTAAGTGTTGGGGAGGATACAGGGTGATCAGGTTGTCCCACGTGGGGCTCACAGTCTTAATCCCCATTTTACAGATGAGGTAACTGAGGCCCAGAGAAGTTAAGTGATTTGCCCAAGATCACACAGCAGACATGTGGTGGAGGCAGGATTCGAACCCATGACCTCTGACTCCAAAGCCCAGGCTCTTTCCACTGAGCCACGCTGCTTCTCTGATATGAGTGAGATGGGGCAACAGAGATGGAGGGCAAGAAGGATACTGATTTTGATTTTTCAGAAACATTTTCTGTCTCGGTCTCTATATCCCACTCTGATTTCATCACATGGAAAGATCAGCAGACGTTCCAATTAATCAGATCCCATCTGCCGGAACAAATCAGAGGACGTGGCTCTTGAGTTTACCGATAATCAATCCCTTCAACTAGGAGGAAGGGTGGCCTCAATCCAAACACACCTTAGGATGTGGACACTTGTATCATGCATGCCTCCAGGATGCTGCTGAACTTTCCTGCTGCTTCTACAGAGACCAAAATCCCAAACCACCCTTTTGT
Source organism: Tachyglossus aculeatus (assembly GCF_015852505.1). NCBI lineage: Eukaryota > Metazoa > Chordata > Mammalia > Monotremata > Tachyglossidae > Tachyglossus > Tachyglossus aculeatus. Next base: position 87,276,799 of record NC_052066.1, read on the forward strand.
GTGGAACTTTGAGTGCAATAATAATAATCACGGTATTTGTTAAGCAGACACTGTACTAAATACTGGGATGGATATAACCAAATCAGGTTGGTCACAGTCCTTGTCCATATGGGGCTCACAGTCTTAATCCCCATTTTACAGATGAGATAACTGAGGCATAGAAGAAGTGAAGTGACTTGCCCTGGGTCACATAGTAGACAAGTGGTGGAACTGGCATTAGAACTCAGGGCTCTGATTCTCAGGCCCATGCTCTATCCACTAGGCCATATAGCTGAGGCACAGAAAAGTGAAATGACTTTCCCAAGGTCACACAGCAGACAGTGGCAGAGCCAGAATTGGAACCAGGTCCTTCTAACTACTAGGTCCAAACTCCATCCATCAGACCATGCTGAAATATCTTACCATGAGTAGGGTGTATGCTTGAGGTGTTTTTCATTAGTGGCGCACATGCCTCAGACCTGCTCGTGCTACTCCATATTAGCCGGGGAACGAAGAACTGGGAGACAAGTTTCCCCAGAAACTTCTCTTTTTCAGCACGAATTGGGGAAGGGATACGGAGACTGAAGGATAAGTTACAAAGGCACAAAAATTGAGAAGTGGTTTATCTTGCTGGCCTCCTACTGGGTCTAGCCCCAAAGTGGGCTCTTTGTTCCTTTAGCCAGACCCCACTCCACAAGGTAATCAAGGTTGTCCCACGTGGGGCTCACAGTCTTAATCCCCATTTTACAGATGGGGTAACTGAGGCACAGAAAAGTTAAGTGACTTGCCCAAAGTCACACAGCTGACAATTGGCAGAGCCGGGGTTTGAACCCATGACCTCTGACTCCAAAGCCCGGGCTCTTTCCACTGAGCCACTCTGCCTCTCCAATCCAGTGCTCTGCACACAGTAGATGCTCAATAAATACAATTAAACTGGATGAAATTTATTTCAAAACCTGTTTACACAGGACTCTTTCAATTAAGGGGAAACAGAGCAAGACTTCCCTGAATGCTACTCGATTAGAATTCACTGGGAGATTCAAGTATTTTTTCCCCCTTGCCCCGCATCTGTCGGAGAAACCCTTGGATTAATCCAAGAAAGGAATGGTAATGGATGGAAGACCCGTTTATGCTGAGTTAGAGGTTACCATGTAGACTGCGTCCTGTCTCCAGATTGATGGGATATGCTTCTATGATTTATAATATGGTAATCTTTCTAGAGAGTGAAACCCAATTAATCTTAAAATCTTGCAGCCTGCACTTAACTTTAGAACCTTTGTTGTGTTCTTGCCCTGCATGTCAAACAATAGCCCTAGTCCCCAGTCACTGAAAGGACTGTATTGATTCTCAAAAATGCTACAATCTGCAATTCAAAAGAAAAACATTTTAATCATCTGAGTGACCTTTAAATGATATTTCTAGAGCAAAGGGGTTTTAAAAATTATATCTTAAATTTGCAATTAATCAACCACCTTCATAATGTTCAGATGAAAAGAAATTCAGGGTGTGCCATCCAAATATTTGAAGGCAATGATGACAGTATTAATGAAAACAATCACATTCTTCCCCTGAAGATAAAATATGCATGAGTTAGTGTTCTAGATTCTAAAAAAAGCATCATCTTTTTCAACACAAGGCTCCTGTAATTTTCACTTAAAAGAGGTAGCGCAATATGAATCAACATAAAATGCATCCAATTTGACAAATTGCCTCTCTCTAATAATAATAGTGATATTTGGTAAGTTCATACTATGTGCCAACACTGTACTAAGCACTGGGGGTTGATATACAGTCCCTGTCCCACACTGGGCTCATGTTCTAAAAAGGAGGGAGAACAGGTATTTAATTAATCCCTCCTTTTGTTTCTTGGGTATCTTTCTACACTCCTCACATCCCCTCTTCTCTGCTCCATTATAGGCCTCTCCTTCCTTCCTTTCTCTCTCTCTCTCTCTCTCTCTCTCCTGGAACTTCTTGTAGGACTCCTTGTAGTTGTATATATTTATGTTTATATATATTTATTACTCTATTTATTTATTTATTTTACTTGTACATATCTATTCTATTAATTCTATTTTGTTATTATGTTTGGTTTCGTTCTCTATCTCCCCCTTTTAGACTGTGAGCCCACTGTTGGGTAGGGACTGTCTCTATATGTTGCCAACTTGTACTTCCCAAGCGCTTAGTACAGTGCTCTGCACACAGTAAGCGCTCAATAAATATGATTGATTGATTGACCCTCTCAAATCAACCAATCAATTGTTGTATGTATTGAGCACCTATTGTATGTAAAGAACTGTATTAAGTGCTTGGGAGAGTAAAATCCAATAAAATTGATAAACATGATCCCTGCCCTCAAAGAGTTGACAATCTAGTAGGTGAGGCACATATCAAAATAAATTACAGATAGGGGATAAGGCAGAGCATAAGAATGTGTACACCAGTACTGTGGACTGGTGGTAGGGTGAGTAAAAAGTGCTGAGGAGTACAGACCCAAGTACAGGTGATGCAGAAGGGAAGGAGGTTAGGGTGGGGATGTATATGAGAGGTTATTCATAGAAAGCCTCTTGGAGGAGATGTAATTTCAAAATAAGGCTTTGAAGATGGGAGAGTGGAGGCATGCCAGATATGAAGGAGAGGGAGTCCCAAGGTAGAAGAAGGACTTGAGCCAGGGCAGTGAGACACATGAGATCAACGTACAGGAGGGTGGTGTTAGAGGAGTAAAGTTGTGTCAGAGGTGAAAGAGCTGACTGAGTCTCTCAAAGGCTGAGAACGACTTTCTGTTTTATGTGGAGATGGTGAGCAACAATTCTTTTTTTTCTATCTCCTCTTTTACACCTTGTAGGACATTCCTCTCTTTGGACCCTCCAGTAGGAAGTGTGTGAGCAGGAGTTTGGCAGAAAGAGACATAGAATTAACATGTCAAAACTCAATGGGACATCCATTGAGGAGAAGGAGAAGCACCTTGGCTCCGTGGAAAGAGCACGGGCTTGGGAGTCAGAGGTCATGGGTTCTAATCCCAGTTCCGCCACTTGTCAGCTGTGTGACTTTGGGCCAGTCATTTAACTTCTTAACTTCTCTAAGCCTCAGTTACCTCATTTGTAAAATGGGGATTTAGACTATGAGCCCCACGTGGGACAACCTGATCACCTTGTATTCCCCCCCAGCTCTTAGAACAGTGCTTCGCACATAGTGCTTAACAAATGTCATCATTATTATTATCATCCAACCCAATCTACTGAGGATTCATCCTCCTCTTTTAGACTGTGAACACATTGTGGGCAGGGAATGTGTCTGTTTATTGTTATATTGTACTCTCCCAAGTGCTCAGTACAGTGCTCTGCACACAGGAAGTGCTCAATAAACACAATGGAATGAAATACAGTTGAATGGATGAACTTTCCAAGCCATGAAAACACACACACTTTGACCCCCAAAAATAGATGTAGATCTAAGACTCCTTAAAATCTAACCTCCCTTAGCCTGTATCTGCTTATTTTTATATTGTGCCCACCCAAGTGCTTAGTACAGTGCTTTGCCCACAGTAAGTGCTCAATAAATGCGACTATGCGAAGTTAATGACCGTGCTTGAATTACGCTGTCATGCTTTGTTCACAAATGGTGTCATTTTTCAGCCCTTCCAACCTTCAGATTTTTTTTAGTAACACTGACAGTGTGATAGTGAATTACTACATAATTAGTATGTAACTCTCAATTCATTCCATATTTTTGCATGTAAAGATTGCCTCTCACTGCACTGCTGCTTTTGTTGACAACAATGTTTGGTGCTGTTTTCATTTTTTTTTTTTTTTGCATTCTTGGTATCACAATCATCCTGAAGTCTCTGTTCAAAGACAGCCACCCAGTGTCTAATTACTGTATGTCATCCTTTGCTAGTGTGTCTCAGCTGCTATGCCAGATCGTTTGAGACTCTGCTTCTTTGTAGTATGTTTTAAAGGATTTGTCTTCCACCCTGATTACAGCTACTCCATTCCAGCTATTTGGGTGTCCTGTTGGCATCCATTCTCCTCATGTCCCATCCTGTGAAGGTGTGATGTGGTGAAAACTGTTTCAATTGTCTCCTATATGTATTTCACAGCTGTATAATAATTACAATTGTGGCATTTGTTAAGTACTTACTATGTGCCAGGCAGTGTACTAAGCACACGATAATTGGGTCAAACACAGTCCCTGTCCCACATAGGCTCAGTTCATTCATTCATTCATTCAATAGTATTTATTGAGTGCTTACTGTGTGCAGAGCACTGGACTAAATGCTTGGGAAGTACAAATTGGCAACATATAGAGACGGTCCCTACCCAACAACGGGCTCACTGTCTAGAAGGAGGAGACAGACCACACAAAAAAAAACCAAGTAGACTGGTGTCAATACTGTCAAATTAAATAGAATTATAGCTATATACACATTAATAAAATAAATAGAGTAATAAATATGTACAAATATACACAAGTACTGTGGGGAAGGAAGTAGGGCAGAGGGAGGAAGGAGGGGCGAAGGGGAGGAGGGGAGGAGGAGGAGAGAAAAAGGGGGGCTCAGTCTGGGAAGGCTTCCTGGAGGAGGTGAGCTCTCAGTAGGACTTTGAAGGGAGGAAGAGAGCTAGTTTGGTGGATGTGTGAAGGGAGGGCATTCCAGGCCAGGGGGAGGACATGGGCCAGGGGTTGACAGCAGGACAGGCAAGAATGAGGCACAGTGAGGAGGTTAGCAGCAGAGGAGCAGAGTGTGTGGGCTGGGCTGTAGAAGGAGAGAAATGAGGTGAGGAAGGAAGGGGTGAGGTGATGGAGTGCTTTGAAGCCAAAAGTGAGGAGTTTTTGCTTCATTCGAAGGTTGATAGACAACTACTGGAGATTTTTGAAGAGGGGAGTGACATGCCCAGAGCGTTTCTGTAGAAAGATAATCCAGACAGCAGAGTGAAGTATAGACTGAAGCAGGGAAAGACAGGAGGATGGGAGATCAGAAAGGAGGCTGATGCAGTAATCCAGTCGGGATAGGATGAAAGACTAAACCAGCACGGTAGCGGTTTGGATGGAGAGGCAAGGGCGGATCATGGCAATGTTGTGGAGGTGAGAACTACAGGTTTTGGTAACAGATTGGATGTGTGGGGTGAATGAGAGAACAGGGTCAGGGATGACACCAAGGTTGCGGGCTTGTGATACGGGAAGGATGGTAGTGCCGTCTACAGTGATGGGAAATACTCAAATATCATTGATTTTTTTAATATCCAATGCCTACACAGAATCATACAAAAGTTCCATAATAATCACTAGGGTATTTATTAAGTGCTTACTGTGTGCCAGGCACTGAACTAAGTACAGGAGTGGATACAAGCAAATAATAATGATAATAATGTTGGTATTTGTTAAGTACTTACACTGTTCTAAGTGCTGGGGTAGATACAGGGTAATCAGGCTGTTCCACATGGGGCTCACAGTCTTAATCCCCATTTTATAGATGAGGTAACTGAAGTACCGAGAGGTTAAGTGACTTGCCTGAAGTCACACAGCTGACAGTTGGTGGAGCTGGGATTTGAACCCACAACCTCTGACTCCTAAGCTTTTTCCACTAAACCACCCTGTCCCGCTTGGGGTTCACAATCTTAATCCCCAATTACAGATGAGGTAGTTGAGGCACAGAGAAGTGAAGTGACTTGCCCAAGGCCATACAACAGACAGGTGGTGGAGCCGGGATTAAAACCCATGACCTTCTGATTCACAGGCCCATGGCTCTATTCAGTACGCTAAGCTACTTCTCTTATCTAGAGAAGCAGCATGGCTCAGGGGAAAGAGCCCGGGCTCTGGAGTCAGAGGTCATGGGTTCAAATCCTGGCTCCGCCAGTTGTCACCGGTGTGACTTTGGGCAAGTCACAACTTCTCTGGGCCTCAGTTTCCTCATCTGTAAAATGGGGATTAATGTGAGCCCCCCATGGGACAACCTGATCACCTTGTAACTTCCCCAATGCTTAGAACAGTGCTTGGCACATAGTAAGCACTTAATAAATGCCATTATTATTATTATTATTATTATCTAGCCCAGGATTTTCAACAGTGACACCAAGAGTCTTAAAGGAAGATTCTTGGCTGGACATCTTCTGTGTCATCCACCACATCCCTAATTCTTCCCGCTATATCCCAAACTTTCCATCTTACAACCTAGTATGAACCGTTGTCCAGAAATGCATCTCCCCCTGAATATCTTGGTGATATTTTCAATCTACACATCTTCCTGAAATGACAAAATCCATGTTTACCACCTGCTGGGTGGTAGGAACATTTCCTTTTATCTGCATTGAACCAATCCCGTCCAACCTCAGTGAGTGTCACCTCGTCATGTTTCACGTTCTCTCAGTCCACATCCTCCACGATTTTGTAGACCTCAGTCACGTGCTGCATGTGAAAGGCAGTGTAACCTAATTCATTCATTCAATCCTATTTATTGAGTGCTTACTGTGTGCAGAGCACTGTACTAAGCGCTTCAGAAGTACAAGTTGGCAACATAGAGAGACGGTCCCTACCCAACAGTGAGCTCACAGTCTAGAAGGGGGAGACAGACAACAAAACAAAACATATTAACAAAGTAAAATAAATAGAATAAATATGTTCAAGTAAAATAAAGTAATAAATATGTACAAACATATATACATATATATATAGGTGCTGTGGGGAGGGGAAGGAGGTAAGGCGGCGGGGATGGGGAGGGGGCTCAGTCTGGGAAGACCTCCACTTAACTTCACTGTGCCTCAGTTAACATTTGAGAATGGGGAATAAGACTGTGAACCTCATGTGGGTGTTGGACAGTATCCAACCTGATTATCTTGTATTTATGAACATTTAGTACAGTCACTGTCACAAAGTGCTTAACAAATACCACAAACTATCATCCTCCTGCTCATTTTGGTTGCTCTTCTCTTTCCCATGTCCACTACTCTTATATCTTTCCTGAGCTATGACATCCAGATTCCTTATTTTCACACGGGGAAAGGGAACTTCTCACCCATCAACTGACTCAGCCGTTGTCTGGGCTCCAACTATAGTCCCCTTTCTGCCTAGTTCCCTGCCTCTTCTGGTATCAATCACTAATTTTGGGGTTGTATTAATAATGTTAATAATAATAATGTTGGTATTTGTTAAGCGCTTACTATGTGCAAAGCACTGTTCTAAGCGCTGGGGGGAATACAAGGAGATGAGGTTGTCCCATTTGGGGTTTACAGTCTTAATCCCCATTTTACAGATGAGGGAACTGAGGCACAGAGAAGTGAAGTGACTTGCCCAAGGTCACACGGCAGACATGTAGGGGAGGAGGGATTCGAACCCATAGCCTCTGACTCCCAAGCCCGCGCTCTTTCTGCGGAGCCATGCTGCTTCGCTGCTTGTATTGCCTCATCGTACCAAATTCACACAACTTCACAAGCAGCGTGGCCTAGTGGAAAGAGCATAGTCCTGGGCGTCAGAAGTCTTGGGTTCTAATCCCGCTTCTGTCAATTGCTTGCTGTGTGACCTTGAGCAAGTCACTTAACTTCTGTGTGGCTCAGTTTCCTCAACTGTAAAATGGGGATTAAATCCTACTCCTTCCTACTTAGACCGTGAGCCCCATGTAGGACAGAGATTGTTCCAGTCTGATAAATATGTGTCTACCCCAGAAATTAGAACAGTATATGATACACAGTAAGAATTTAAATATCATAAAAATACCTCAGCAGAAGTCACTTGATGGGATGTCAATGTCCATCACTGCAAATGTCCAATGCTTCACTCTAACTCAAAGAACTTCCCAGGACATTAAACATGTTAATGATAGCTCCCACAGCATCAGCCCTACAGAAACAGAAAAATGAGGTTTGAGTAGAGTTGCTTCTATTGGGATGCACTGGAGCTATCAATGATTGAGATCTAATGAGCGAAGCAGTGTGGCTCCCTGGAAGAAGCCCAGGCTTTGGAGTCAGAGGTCATGGGTTCAAATCCTGGCTCCGCCAATTGTCAGCTGAGTGACTTTGGGCAAGCTACTTCACTTCTCTGTGCCTCAGTTACCTCATCTGTAAAATGGGGATTAAGATTGTGAGCCCCACAGGGGACAACCTGATCACCTTGTATTCCCCCAGCGCTTAGAACCGTGCTTGGTAAGTGCTTAACAAATACCATCATTATTATTATTATCTAATCCCAGCTCTGCCACTTGTCTGCAGTGTGATCTTGGGCAAGTCACTTAATTTATTCTCATCCCGGCTCTGCAACGAGCCTGCTGAGTGACGCTGGAAAAGTCACGTCACTTCTCGAGGACGCGGTCCCCGTCCCACGTTGGTCTCACAGTCTAATAATAATAATGATGACAATAATGATATTTGTTAAGCACTTACTACGTGCAAAGCACTGTTCTAAGAGCTGGGGGGATACAAGGTAATCAAGTTGTCCCACGTGGGGCTCACAGTCTTCATCGCCATTTTACAGATGACGTAACTGAGGCCCAGAGAAGTGAAGTGACTTGCCCAGAGTCACGCAGCTGACAAGTGGCAGAGCCAGGATTAGAGCCCATGACCTCTGACCCCCACACCTGGGCTCTTTCCACTGAGCCACACTGCTTCTGAGTCTAAGTAGGGGAGAATGGGATTTAATCCCTATTTTCCCGATGAGGGTCCTGAGGCCCAGAGAGGTGTAGTGGTTTGCCCAACACCCAGGCCCGGGCTCTTCCCACTAGGCCCCGCTGCTGCTCAGTAGGGTCAGCGGGGTTTGGTGGCACAGACAGGAGGCGGAACGGCAGCCAGAAGCAATCCGGGCAGCCTTCCAGGGGGAGGACAGACAGAGAAGACCTGGATGAACCCTATCTTCTCTGTGTAGCCACCAGGAAGGTTGATGGTGGGTGGGTGGGGGGGCGAGAGGCAGTGTGAAAATAGCCCTGAGGGGGCTTGTCTATGGAGGGGGGTCAGGGGGTTGAGAGATGAGGAGGACTGTTGGGTGAAACGGATGGGAGGTTGAGGAGAGAGAGGCAAAGGATTCATTCATTCATTCAATCGTATTCATTGAGAGCTTACTGGGTGCAGAGCACTGTACTAAGCACTTGGAAAGTACAATTCGGCAACAGATGGAGAGAATCCCTACCCAACAATGGGCTCACAGTCTAGAAGGGGGAGACAGACAATAAAACAGAACAAGTAGACAGGCATCAATAGCATCAGAATAGAATTATAGCTATATACACATCATTAGTAAAATAAATGAGTAATACATAATGTACAAATTTATACAAGTGCTTTAGGGAGGGGAAAGGAGTAGGGCAGAGGGAGGGAGTGGGGGCGATGGGAAGGGGAGGAGGAGCAGAGAAAAAGGGGGAGGGCTCAGTCTGGGAAGGCCCCCTGGAGGAGGTGAGCTCTCAGCAGGGCTTTGAAGGGAGGAAGAGAGCTAGTTTGGCAGACTCATTCAATCGTATTTATTGAGCGCTTCTTGTGTGCAGAGCACTGTACTAACCGCTTATGTGAGGAGGGAGGGCGTTTGAGGCCAGAGGTAGGACATGGGCCAGGGGTTGATGGTGGGACAGTAGAGAAGGAGAGGCGGAGGCTGAGGAGGGAGAGGCTGAGGAGAGGTGGAGGATGAGGAGGAAGGGAGAGAGAGAGAGAAAGAGAGAGAGAGAGTGTCTGTCTGTCTGTCTCCCCTCCACGTCTCCTCTCTCAGTGTCTCTGACTCCTTCTCTGTGTGTCCGTCTGTCCCTGCTCTCTGGCCATTTTGCCGGCTCATTGCCTGTGGACTTCTCTCGATGTCTCTGGCTCCCTGACTGTGTTTCTGTCTTCTTTTCTCTGTCCATCCCTGCCCCCTGGCTGTTTTATAGGGTTCTAACTCTTCTCTCAGTATATCTGCCTTCTTCACCCTCTCTGTCTCTCCCCTTGTCCCTGTCCATCCATGCTCTCTGGGTGTTTCACCAAGTCTGGGACTCTACTTTTCTTTGTGTTTCACATCTCAGTATCTCTGGCTCCTTCTCTTTCTCTCTCACCACATCTCCGCTCGTCCCTGCTCTGTGGCCATTTTGCCAAGTCTCTGACTGTGGACTTCCCTCGGTTTTTCTGGCCCCCTCCTTCCTTCCTTTATTCATTCAATCGTATTTATTGAGTGCTTACTGTGTGCAGAGCACTGTACTAAGCGCTTGGGAAGTGCAAGTTGGTAACATATAGAGACGGTCCTTAACCAACAACAGGCTCACAGTCTAGAAGGGGGAGACAGACAACAAAGAAAAACATGGAGACAGGTGTCTATATGCACATAATTAACAAAATAAATAGAATAGTACATATCATCATCATCAATCATATTTATTGAGTGCTTACTGTGTGCAGAGCACTGTACTAAGCACTTGGGAAGTACAAATTGGCAACATATAGAGACAGTCCCTACTCAACAGTGGGCTCACAGTCTAAAAGGGGGAGACAGAGAACAAAACCAAACATACTAACAAAATAAAATAAATAGAATAGACATGTACAAGTAAAATAAATAAATAAATAAATAAATAGAGTAATAAATATGTACAAACATATATACATATGTACAAGTAAAGTAAATGGAGTAATAATAATAATGATAATAATAATAATGGCATTTATTAAGTGCTTACTATGTGCAAAGCACTGTTCTAAGCCCTGGGGAGATTACAAGGTGATCAGGTTGTCCCATGGGGGGCTCACAGTCTTAATCCCCATTTTACAGATGAGGTAACTGAGGCACAAAGAAGTTAAGTGACTTGCCCAAAGTCACACAGCTGACAAGTGGTGGAGACAGGATTTGAACCCATCACCTCTGACTCCAAAGCCCAGGCTCTTTCCACTGAGCCACGCTGCTTCTCAGTAATAAATCTGTACAACTATATACAAGTGCTGTGGGGAGGGGAAGGAGGTAGGGCGGGGGGAATGAGGAGGAGAGGGAAAAAGGGGGCTCGTGGTGGTAGGAGTCGGGGGGGGGGGGTCCCCCGGAGGGGCTGGGGAGGGGTGCCATTGACAGAGCTGAGGCCCAGGAGCTGGAGGGGAGGTTGGAGCCAGGGAGGAGGAGCAGGCGGCAGGGACGGCTTGTCTCTGTCCATCCCTGCTCTCTGGCTGTTTTGCTTAGTCTGTGACTCTACTTCTCTCTGTGTCTCTGGCTCCTTAACCATGTCCATCTCTCTTTCTCCTCTTGTCTCTGTCCATCTCTGCTCTCTGGCTGTTTTTCTGAGTCTCTGACTCTACCTCTCTCTGTGCTCTGGCTCCTTCACCATGTGTGTCTCTCTCTCCTCTTGTCTCTAACCGTCCCTGCTCTCTGGCTGTTTCGCTTAGTCTCCAAATATATGTCTTTCTCTCTCTCCTCTTGTCTCTGACCATTTCTCTGGGTCCCTGACTTGTTTTGATTTATGTCTCCCCCCTTCTATCATCATCATCATCAATTGTATTTATTGAGCGCTTACTATGTTGCAGAGCACTGTACTAAGCGCTTGGGAAGTACAAATTGGCAACATATAGAGACAGTCCCTACCCAACAGTGGGCTCACAGTCTGAAAGGGGGAGACAGAGAACAAAACCAAACATACTAACAAAATAAAATAAATAGAATAGAGATGTACAAGTAAAATAAATAAATAAGTAAATAGAGTAATAAATATGTACAAACATATATACATATATACAGGTGCTGTGGGGAAGGGAAGAAGGTAAGAAGGGGGGATGGACCATTCTATTCATTCATTCATTCATTCATTCAATCATATTTATTGAGCGCTTACTGTGTGCAGAGCACTGTACCAAGCTCTTGGGAAGTACAGGTTGACAACATAGAAATGGTCCCTACCCAACAGCGGGCTCACAGTGTAGAAGGGGGAGACAGACAACAAAACAGAACATATTAACAAAATAAAATAAATAGAATAGTAAATATGTACAAGTAAAATAGAGTAATAAATCTGTACAAACATATATACAGGTGCCCCCACCCAGGGCACCCTCCTCCTCCTCTTCCTCCTTCACCTCCCCCAGGAGGCCTGTCGGATGGCCACCATCCAGAGAGCCACATGTTGGCACAGCGTGAGGCCACAGTGGCACCTGGATTAAATCAGTCCTATTTATTGAGCACTTACTGTGTGCAGAGCACTGTATTAAGCGCTTGGGAGAGGACAATAGAACAATAAACAGACACATTCCCTGCTCACAAGGAGCTTACAGTCTAGAGGACAGTGAGGAGTGTGGGGTCCTCCACTGGGAGATGGAGGCAAAGGGTAACCCTGCTCCCCAAAACTCCCTTTAATAAATAACAATAATTGTATTAAGTGCTTAATATGTGCCTAGCACTGTTCTAAGCACTGGGGTAGAGTCAGGCTAATCGGGTTGGACACAGTCCCTGTCCCACGTGGGGCTCACAGTCTCAATCCCCATTTTGCACATGGGAGAACTGAGGCCCAGAGAGGTGAGGTAACTCGCCCAAGATCATACAGCAGACAAGAGGCAGAGCCGGGATCCACCCCAGTGTTTAGTACAGTGTTTAGCAGCATGGCATAATGGATAGAGCACAGGCCTTGGAGTCAGCAGGTCATGGATTCTAATCCCAGTTCTGCCACTTGTCTGCTGTGTGACCTTGGGTGAGTCGCTTCCCTTCTCTGGGCCTCGGTTACCTTGTCTGTAGAGTGGGGATGAGGACTGTGAGCCCCAAGTGGGACAGGGACTATGATCAACCCGATTTGCTTGTATTCACTCCAGTGTTTGGTACTGTTCCTGGCACATAATAAGTGCTTAACAAATACCATTATTATTATTATTATTGTTATTAATTATTATTAAATACTATTATTATTATCCTGCCTGCCTACATGTTTGGATTGTACTCTCCTAAGCTCTTAGTACAGTGCTCTGCACACAGTAAGTGCTCAATAGAGAAACAGCATGGCTCAGTGGAAAGAGCACGGGCTTTGGAGTCAGAGGTCATGGGTTCAAATCCCGGGTCCGTCAATAGTCATCTGTGTGACCTTGGGTAAGTCACTTAACTTCTCTGTGCCTCAGTTACCTCATCTGTAAAATGGGGATTAAGACTGTGACCCCCCCCATGGGACAACCTGATCACCTTGCAACCTCCCCAGTGCTTAGAACAGTGCTTTGCACATAGTAAGTGCTTAATAAGTGCCATCATTATTATTAATAGATAGGATTAATTGGTCTTGAAGGGGGATTTTTTTAAATGGTATTTAAGGCCTGTATTTATCCTGTGCCAGGCATTGTACTAAACGCTGGGTAGATACAAGTAATCAGAATGGATACAGTCCATGTCACACATGACACTCACAGTTTTAGTCCGATTAAGACTGATTAGCGCTCGATAAATACATTTGATTTAATCTGATGGATTCAGTTCCTCACCCCAACATTTCTCCCAAGCAGATCCTAGAGTCACCACATGACAACGTAGGTGGTTTTTCATTTTCCCTTCCAGAAAAGCAGCGTGGCTTAGTGAAACGAGCCCGGACTTGGGAGTCAGAGGTCATGGGTTCTAATCCTGGCTCTGCCACTTGTCAGCTGTGTGACTTCTTTGGCCCTCAGTTCCCTCATCTGTAAAATGGGGATGAAGACTGTGAGCCTCATGTGGGACAAACTGATTACTCTGTATCTACTCCAGTGCTTGGAATAGTGCTTGGCACATAGTAAGTGCTTAACAAATACCATTATTAGTATTATTATTGTTACCCAATTGTATATATTTGTGCATATTTATTACTCTATTTTATTAATGATTTGTATATAGCTATAATTATATTTACTCTGATGGAATTGACACATGTCTACTTGTTCTGTTTCGCTGTCTGTCTACCCTTTCTAGACTGTGAGCCTGTTGTTGGTTAGGGTCCGTCTCTATATGTTGCTGAGTTGTACTTGCCAAGTGCTTAGCCAGTGCTCTGCACACAGTAAGCGCTCAATAAATATGATTGAATGAATGAATGAATCTATGTCTCAGTTACCTCATATGCAAAACAGGGATTAAGACTGTGAGCCCCATGTAGGATATGGTCGGTAGCCAAAATTATTTGCTTGTATCTACCCCAGCACTTAGAACAATGTCTGGCATGTAGCAAGCATTTAACAAATGCCATAAAATAATAAATAGAAAAGTATAGACTCCAGGATATGATAGCTTCCACAGAGCTACAAGTCGTTATACTACTATGTGTGCAAAGGGTTCAAAAGTAACCTCCCTAGGGTTTAGAACAGTGCTTTGCACCTAGTAAGCGCTTAATAAGTGCCATAATAATGATAATAAAACATGGGATAAAAAGAAAAAAAACTTGCAGAGTTTTTCTTTCTCTGAACAGCAACATAAGCTTTCTGGCAAATACAGATATTAGCAGAAACTGAAAGAGACAGGCAGAGTGGCTTTGCCCAACAAACCTCAATTTTAATGCACTGTGGGCTAATTAGGTGTTCAGCTAGATTACTGTCACAAACATCTAATGGGAAAACACAGCAACCTAAGGCAGGGTCTCCATGAGACAAGCATTTTCCATCTTTGCTATATTATTCGATGCAAAACATATTTTTTTCTACCTTCATACCACTTTTCTACTTGGGAGGCAAAAAATAGAGCACAAAATGATTTGGAATAAAGACTAATACAATATCCATGTGGATGATCTTGACAACCTTTCCACTGCAAGCTTCCTTGCACTCCAACGCCACTGACCTCCTGTTCCACCCCACCTAACCCACTCAACAACTTGAACACATATTCAATCCCATCATCTCGAGTCACTGTGCACTTTCTACTCTCAAGGCCGAAATTCCTCTATCTCATCACAACTTCCAGTACAGTGCTCTGCACACAGTAAGCACTCAATAAATATGAATGAATGAACTTCCCTCACCTGCTTTCTCTCCCATACACCCCTTTCTGCTAATTCATTCATTCAATCATATTTATGAGCACTTACTGTGTGCAGAGCACTGTATTAAGCGCTTGGAAAGAACTATTCAGCAACAGATAGAGACGGTCCCTACCTAACAACGGGCTCACAGTCTAGAAGGGGCAGACAGACAACAAAACAAAACATGTAGATAGGTATCAATAGCATAGAATGCCCTCCCTCCATACAGCCACCAAGCTAGCTCTCTTCCTCCCTTCAAAGCCCTACTGAGAGCTCACCTCCTCCAGGAGGCCTTCCCAGACTGAGCGCCCTTTTTTCATTCATTCATTCATTCAATCGTACTTATTGAGCACTGTGTGCAGAGCACTGTACTAAGCGCTTGGGAAGTACAAGTCGGCAACATATAGAGACGGTTCCTACCCAACAACGGGCTCACAGTCTAGAAGGGGGAGACAGACAACAAAACAAAACATGTAGACATGTGTCAAAATCACCAGAACAAATAGAATTAAAGCTAGATGCACATCATTAGCAAAATAAAAAGAATAGTAAATAGGTACTAAACATTTTCCAATGGCTGTTAACACTGTCCAAATATTTCCTAACACAGTGTTGTGATGACACAGCCAAGAGGAAAAAATCTCAATTGTATTTTCAACATAGTCTTATAGATGTCTTTTAAATATCTGATGCAGAAAGAAATATTTGATACCACCAGCATCTGAATCTTCCTTGTCCCATAGCAGGGCATTGGAGAATTTCATTGTTTGGAGAAAGTCTTGTAGACAGATAACCTCTACCTAGTCAATGAGTAACAAACATCCTATGACTTGTACATACCAGTGTAAGAAAACAACAAGCAAACAAACACTCCAGGGGGAGGAACAGGGTGTTGGTAGATCAGACTCAAACTTCCTCTCTTCCACCCTATCCACCCCACCCTATCCCCTTCCCCTCTCCACAGCACTTGTATATATTTGTACAGATTTATTGTTATATTTATTTTACTTGTACATATTTAATACTCTATTTCGTTAATGATGTGCATATAGCTATAATTCTATTTATTCTGACGGTTTTAACACCTGTCTACATCTTTTCTTTTGTTGTCTGTCTCCCCCTTCTAGACTGTGAGCCTGCTGTTGGGTAGGGACCGTCTCTATATGTTGCCGACTTGTACTTCCCAAGTGCTTAGTACAGTGCTCTGCACACAGTAAGTGCTCAATAAATATGATGACTGAATGAATTGAATGAATAATTGTCTTCATCCTCTACAGAAACTGCCAAACCTTTTGACCATGTGCAATTTTCTAAAGTCACCCTGCCTCATTTGCTCCCATACCCAAACTTCTTGATGCAGAAATCCACATCCTCAACACTAACATTTCCACTGACCTCGACTCTCTCCCTCCCTGTTCCTCCACTGATCTTGAATCACCATGTGTCTGTTTGTGGTTGTATTGCACTCTCCGAAGCACTTATTACAGTGGTTTGCACACAATAAGTGCTCAATAAATATGACTAAGTGAACTAACCCGCAACCCTGTATATTCTTCACAATCCAATTCCTAAGCTTCTGTGCGCTAGTGGGGAATGCTGCCAGTGAAAATCCTGAAACAATGCCAACCTGGTCCATCTCAAACATATTCTCACCTGCCTTAACTCTGCCCTCTCCTCTGCCTAGCAACAGTATTTTCCTATTCTTATTGTCTCCCATGCCCATCGCCCGCACCAACTGTTTCAAACTTTTAACTCCCTCCTCAAACTCTCTGCCTCCCTGGGCTCCCCCATCTCTTGCCCCTAATAAACTTGCTATATATTTTATACATAAAATTGAAATCATATCTCTTCTGTTCCTCTCCACTCTCTCCCTCTTCCTGCCATCTCTGGACTTTCCAACCTGTTTCAAGTGGAGATCTCCAACCTCCTCTCAAAATCTATTCTCTCCACCTGTGCTTCCAACTCATCTCTTCTTCTGTCTCCCCTCCATAACTTTGATGTTCAACTGTTCATTTTCCAATGGCTCCTCCCTGATGTATCCACAATCCTTAGAAGCAAACCCTCTCTTGACCACTCTCCAATTATTATCCCATCTCCCTCCTACCATTCCTCTTAAATTCCTTGCACAAGTTGTCTACACAAATTGCCTCACTTCCTCTCCTTGATCCCTTCCTAATCTGGCTCCCACTCACTTCACTCTTTGAATACTGACCTCTCTAAGGCCATCATCTAAGGTCTCTAAGGACATCGTTCTTCCCAAATCTAATGGCCTCTACTCCATCATAATCTCCCTCGTCACCAATGTAATATTAGAATAACGAATTCACACTCTCAGGGTCAGTCTTTGGTCCTATTGTAGGCTTTAAACAACTGTCCCATCTCTCTCTTCTTTAACTGCTTGCATATCTCCTCTGCTACTTCCCCATCATAACCCTGCTCCTCTGATTTCTTGTGTGCCTCTCAATGGCATTTATTAAGCATCTACTATGTACAGAACACTGTACTAAGTGATTAGGAAAATAGAATAGAGTACAGAGACCTGTTTCCTGGCCAGAAGGAGTTTGAAGTATAGAAAGTGAAACAGACAGACAGTGTGAATACCAAGTGCTTAGTCAACAAATCATTGGTATTTATTGCATGCTTACTGTGTGCAGAGCACTGTATTAAGCACTTGAGAGAGTACAATATAACAGAATTCATAGACACATTCCCTGCCCACAGTGAGCTTACAGTCTAGAGGGGTACAGATTCAAGTGCAATAGCTACACAGAAGGGAGAGGGAGCAAGGGAAATGAAGGATTAGTACAGGAAGGCATCTTGGAGGAGGTTTGATTGTAGTGAGATTTTGAAGGTGGGAAGAGTGGCATTCTGTCATCTACGGAGAAAGAGGGAGATCCAGACCAGAGGTAGGATGTGAACTGTGTGGTATCCAGTGAGATTAATGAGATCTGGGTTCAGTGAGTAGGTTGGCATTAAATGAGCCAAGTGTGAAGGCTGGGTTGAGGTAGGTAGGAAGGGAAAGCTGGCCTAATGCTTTGAAGCCAATAAAAAGGAGTTTCTGTTTGACAAGGAAGTGGATGGACAACCACTGGAAGTTCTTGAGTGGGGAGATGTGGACTGTTTTTCCTTTATTTTTAGACTTAGAAGCTGGAAAGTCATGGATCAGGGAGATCAGCAAGGAGGTTGATGCAGTAGTCAAGATGGAATATGAAAAGTGCTTGGATCAGTGTGGTAGCTGTTTGGATGGAAAAGCAGCATGGCTTAATGGAAAGGGCCTAAGAGTCAGACACCTGAGTTCTAATCCCAGGCTTAGCCACTTGTTTGCTGTGTGACCTCGGGCAAATCCCTTAACTTCTCTGTGCCCCAATTACCTCATCCGTCAAATGGGGATTGAGACTGTTAGCCCTATGGGGGACAGGGACTATTTCCAACTTGATTAGCCTGTATTTCTAGAACAGTGTCTGGTACATTGTAAGTGCTTAACAAGTACTATTTAGAAAATGGAAAAGAAAGGGCAGAGTTTAATAAAGTTGTGAAAGTAGAACTGAAAGGATTTGGTGGCTGACAATGTGTAGTTTGAATAAGAGAGGTGAGTCGAGGAAAATGCCAAGGTTATAGGCAGGTGAGACAGGGAGGGTAGTGGCGGTGTCGGTAGGGTTTGGGTGGGAAGATGAGTTCAGTCTTACACAAATTAAGTTTGAGGGTCAGTGAGATATCCAGGTAGAGGTGTAAAGAAAGAGGAAATGTGAAAATGCAGAGGAAAGAGGTTGGTGCTTTTGAGGTAAATTTGGTAGTCACCCACGTTGAGATAGCAGTTGAAGCCATGGAGCACATGAGTTCTCCAATAGAATGGGTGTAGATGGCAAATGGAAAGGGAACCAGAACTGAACCCTGAAGGACTCCCACAATTACAGGCCAGGAGGCAGAGGAGGAGCCCATGAAAGAGGCTAAGGATGAGCACTGGAGAGATGGGAGGAGAACCAGGAGGAGACAGTGTCAGTGAACCAAGGTTAGATAATTTACCAGAACAGCGTGGTCCTCTCCTCTCTCTTCTATAACTCCTTGTGGGACTCTCCCCTCTCCATGCCCTCAATACCTATATAAGCAGCATGACTTAGTGGATAGAGTAAGGGCCTGGAATCAGAAGGACCTGAGTTCTAATCCCGGATCCGCCATTTGCCTGCTGTGTGACCTCGGGCAAGTCACTTCACTTCTCTGTGTCAGTTTCCTTATCAGTACAATGGAGATCTGATGCCTTTTCTCCCTCCTATTTAGACTGTGAGTCTCATGTGGGACAGAGATTATGTCCAAACTGATTAATGTATATCTACCCCAACACTTAGAACAATGCTTAACACATAATAAGTGCTTAAATACCGTCATTTTCATTATTTACATGCCAACCCTTCAGTCTGTACCACATTCTTGAACTTTATTTGAATGTGATTTGAGCAGTAATGTCAACTGCAGACTGATTGTGTAGCTTACCCAGATTTACAGAGAAAATAATGACATGATTCCTAAGGCTAAAGACAGTTTTAGCCTCGTCCCCCTCATCCCCCTCTCCATCCCCCCCATCTTACCTCCTTCCCTTCACCACAGCACCTGTATATATGTATATATGTTTGTACATATTTACTACTCTTTATTTATTTATTTATTTTACTTGTACATATCTATTCTATTTATTTTATTTTGTTAGTATGTTTGGTTTTGTTCTCTGTCTCCCCCTTTTAGACTGTGAGCTCACTGTTGGGTAGGGATTGTCTCTATATGTTGTCAATTTGTACTTCCCAAGCACCTAGTACAGTGCTCTGCACATAGTAAGCGCTCAATAAATACGATTGATGATGATGATGATTTTAGGTAGGGCTGGATCAATCAATAGAATTTATTGAGCCCTTCTTTGTACAGAGTGCTGTACTAAGCACTAGGGAGAACAAAGTAGAATTACTACACATTATACCGACCCTCAAAGAGCCAGGGATTTCCCCAAAAAATTCTGAAGAGGAACACATGTTTACATATTTACTGCATGTGTTACTACAGAATATAATTTAAAAGTTTCTACTCCGTTAAAGGTAAGTAGCCCCTTCCAAACTGCTTTGTTATTCTTGGTTAGGTAATTTCTACTGGTTATCATAAACATTCAAGCATGAGCAAGCAAGGAGAAAGAGAATTTTGAAAAAACCAAGTTCAAAGACCTATTATGAAGATTATGTTCTTTGAATATTCAGTATCTGTCAAAACAGACACATTCTCGAAGTGATTATAGAAAGGGAAATTGCTCTCTTAGGCTTTATCTTTAGGCAAAGACAATTAGAGAAAAACTTAAAAAGATTCCAAAAAAGTATGGTTCACTTTGCTGCTCTTAGAGTTAGAGTTCGATAATTTCTTCCAAACTTTTCTATAGTAAATCTGGCAATAAAAAAGAATGAAGGTGACTTCAAGATGGATGCAGGATTAAAAATCTAAATTATCATTCAAGGGCATTTACTGAGTGCTTAGTATGTGCAGACCACTATCCTAAGTACTTGGGAGATTGATGGCCAAAATCCTTGCCTTCCCAAGGATTGCCTTGTAATCCTCCCATTACAACCTAATGGGAGGAGCTTAGATTTCACTTACTATCTGGGAAAGTTAAAATTTAAATTGCACTGCTGTCATTGACCATGGTTTTCTTGTTTTATCTGGGATACCTCCTCAACCAATCAATGGTATTGAGTACCTACTGTGTGCTAAACACTGCACTAAGTGCTTGGGATAGGGCAGCAGAGGAGGATGCATATGGGCAGAGGGGGAGGTGGTGTGAGGGCCGCTGGAGGAGGAGATGATATCAGGTGGATCATTTGTTCCCAGTCCCAATATAATCTGGCTCCTCCTCTTCTCCCATGTTCATGTCCCTGGCCCTGATTTTAGAATACACCTACTGGAAATCCTTTCTCCCCTGCTTCTGGTTCTTGAAGCATGGTTGGAGGGCAGGGGGATGGATGAATGTGTGGTCTAGTGGATGAAGCATGAGCCTGGGATTCACAAGGACCTGGGTTCTAAACCTGGATCTGCCACTTATCTGCTGTGTGACCATGGGTAAGCCACTTCACTTCTCTGTGTCTCAGTTACCTCACCCACAAAATAGAGACCAATACTGTGAGCTTCCATGTAGGACAGGGACTATGCCCAACCTGACGGCTTGTAGACTGTGAGCCCACTGTTGGGTAGGGACCGTCTCTATATGTTGCCAACTTGAACTTCCCAAGCGCTTAGTACAGTGCTCTGCACACAGTAAGTGCTCAATAAATACAATTGATTGATTGATTGTATCCACACCAGTGCATAGTACAGTGTCCGGCGCATAGTGAGCACTTAAATGCCACAGTTATTGTTATGGTTGGGGGCGGTTGGATGGATAGAAGAATAGAGGCAATCCAAGAATGCAAATGGCAATATTTTATTTTATAATCTAAACATACAAATATCCAGGGACAGTCATCTGGAGCCCTAGTTAATGCAAAAGTTATCCTTATATGTCCTTCTAGAAGAATTAGACACTACAACACCGTGACGCTGTTCACTCGGAGATAGCATGGCCATAAATTGGTTTTTCCATCCAAACTGCTACCTTGCTGGTTCAATCTCACATCCTATCCCAGCTGGATTACTGCATCAGCCTCCTCACAGATCTCCCATCCTCCTGTCTCTCTTCTCTTCAGTCTATACTTCACTCTGCTGCCTGGATTATCTTTGTACAGAAACGCTCTGAGCATGTCACTCCCCTCCTCAAAAATCTCCAGTGGTTGCCTGTAAACCTATGAATCAAGCAAAACTCCTCATTCTTGGCTTCAAGGCTGTTCATCCCCTCGCCCCTCCTACCTCACCTTCCTTCTCTCCTTCTACAGCCCAGCCCGCACTCTCCGCTCCTCTGCCACTAACCTCCTCACTGTGCCTCGTTCTTGCCTGGCCCACGGCCTACCTCTGGCCTGCAATGCCCTTCCTCCACACATCTGCCAAACCAGCTTTCCTCCTCCCTTCAAAGCCCAATTGAGAGCTCACCTCCTCCAGGAGGACTTCCCAAACTGAGCCTCCTTTTGCCTCTCCTCCTCCCCTCCTCATTACCCCCCCAGCCCTACCTCCTTCCCCTCCCCACAGCACTTGTAAATATGTACAGATTTATTACTCTATACATTTTATTAATGATGTGCATATAGCTATAATTCTATTTATTCTGACAGTTTTGACATCTGTCTACATGTTTTGTTTTGTTGTCTGTCTCCCCATTCTAGACTGTGAGCCCGTTGGTGTGTATGGACCGTCACTATATGTTGCTGACGTGTACTTCCCAAGCACTTAGTACAGTGCTCTGCACACAGTAAGCGCTCAATAAATACGATTGAATGAATAAATCTCACTTTAGTCTTGGAAAATCCAAAAAATCTAAAGGTGACTTTAGAATGTAGCTACTGGAACCCCTTTCTCCCCCACTGCTGGTATTTGAAGCATAGATGGAGGGCAGCAGGATGGATAAATACATTGTCCAGTGGATAGAGCATGAGCCTGGGATTCACAAGGACCTGGGTTCGAATCCTGGATCTGCCACTTATCTACTGTGTGATTAAACTATGCTGAGTTTTCTTCTTCTCTATGGCATGACTCTAGCTTTAGTCTTTAGTAAGCTTCTTTCTTCCCAAGCATTTCTGGGAAATATAGCTTTAAAAGAAGAGAGATGCTTCTCCTACAGCTACTGTGAGGAACAGTCATTATCATATTTCCTAAGTGTTTGCTAGATGATAAGCACTGGGATAAACACATCATCTAGGCAATAATGTAGTTGGTAGGGACAGGGGAAAGAGTGGTCATAGGAGGAGAGAGAGAGAAAAAGAGAAAGAGAGAGAGAGTGTGTGTGTGTGTCGCTCATGTGTGCATATAAGGTGGAGGGGAATGTGTCTTTGCTGCCTTGGGTACATTCGCAAGCTCAAAATAAACTACTGCATCTGTTAGTAATACAGTTTCCTTCACAAACATAGCTTCACTAACAGCAACGAGCTGCCCAAGAAGCTGTTGGAAAGAGAACTGTTTATTGTTTTATTGTGTTTGTTATATTGTATGCTTCCAAGTGCTTAGTACAGTGCTCTGCACACAGTAAGCACTAAATATGACAATGAATGAACCGAGGGGGACAACTGCAAGAAGGGAGGGTAGGATAAAGTTTCACAAGATATAGAATCAACCAATCAATCAGTGGTGTTTATTGAAGGCTTAAAGTGTGCAGAGCACTGTCCTAAGAACATGGGAGAGTGCGACACAAGAGAATTGGTAGGCACATTCCATGCATTCAAAGACCTTACCATCTAGAAGGAAAACCTAGTGTCAAACAGTGCTAAATACTGTATTGAAAACTTGGGATAGGAGAGCAGAGGAGGGGGGAGACCTGGAAAGCTCCACATTAGCCTGGCAGGCAGTGATTGGGAGAATAAGGTCCTTAAGCCAAATCCATCAGCTCCTAACCCTCAGCTGCCTTTGACCCTGTGGACCATCCCCTTCTCCTCAACACGTTATCCAACCTTGGCTTCACTAACTCGGTCCTCTCCTGGTTCTCCTCTTAACTCTCTGGCCATTCACTCTCAATCTCTTTCATGGGCTCCTCCTCCCCCTCCCATCCCTTAACTGTAGGCGTTCCTCAAGGGTCAGTTCTTGGTCCCCTTCTATTCTTCATCTACACTCACTCCCTTGGTGATCTCATTTGCTCCCACAGCTTCAACTATCATCTCTACGTGGATGATGCCCAATTCTACATCTCCTCCTCTGTTCTCTCTACCATCCTCCAGGCTCGCATCTCCTCCTGCCTTCAGGGCATCTCTACCTGGTTGTACTCCCACCACCTAAAACTCAACATGTCCAAGACTGAGTTCCTTATCTTCCCCCCCAAACCCTGTCCTCTCCCTGACTTTCCCATCACTGTGGACAGTACAACCATCCTTTTGGTCTCACAAGCCTGCAACCTTGGTGTCATCATTGACACAACTCTCTCATTCACCCCACATATCCAATCCATCACCATAGTCTGCCGGTCTCAATTTCACAACATTGGCAAGCTCCGCCCGTTCCTCTCCATCCAAACCACTACGATATTAGTACCATCACTCATCCTGTCCCGACTGGATTACTGCATCAGCCTCCTTTCTGACCTCCCAATCTCCTGTCACTCCCCAGCAACGTGGTTTAGTGGAAAGAGCATGGACTTGGGAGTTAGAGGATGTGGGTTCTAATCCTGGCTACACCACTTTTCTGCTGCATCACCTTAGGCAAGCCACTTAACTTATCTGTGCCTCAGCTACCTCATCTGTAAAATGGGGATGAAGACTGTGAGCCCCATGTGGGACAACCTGATTACCTTGTATCTACCCCAGTACTTAGAACAGTGCTTGCACATAGTAAGTGCTTAACAAATACCATCATTATTATTAGACTTCACTCTGCTGCCCAGATTAACTTTCTATAGGAACATTCTGGGCATGTCACCCCCTCCTTAAAAATCTCCAGTGGTTGGCTATCAACCTCTGTATCAACCAAAAACTCCTCACTATTTGTTTCAAAGCTCTCCATCACCTTGCCCCCTCCTACCTCACCTCCTTTCTCTCCTTCTACAGCCCAGCCCACAAACTTCACTCCTCTGATGCTAACCTCCTCACTGTAGCTCATTCTTGCCTATCCCGCCAATGACCTCTGGCCCATGTCCTACCTGGAATGCTCTCTCTCCTTAAATCTGCCAATCACACTCCTCCATTAAAAGCCCTACTGAGGGCTCACCTCCTCTTAGAGGCCTTCCCAGATTAAGTCCCCCTTTTCCTCAGCTCCCCCACCTCCAGTTGCCCTGACTCGCTCCCTTTGCTCTACCCCTCATCCCACGGCACTTGTGTATATATGTACATATTTATAATACTATTTATTTATATTGATGCCTGTTTACTTGATTCTGTGTATATATCTATAATTCTATTTATTTATATTGATGCCTTTTTACTTGTTTTGAAGTCTGTCTCCCACTTCTCGACTGTAAGCCTGGTGTGGGCAGGGATTGTCTCTAATCAATCAATCAATCATATTTATGGAGTGCTTACTGTGTGCAAAGCACTGTTCTAAGTGCTTGGGAAGTACAAGTTGGCAATATATATATATATATATATATATATCATCATCATCATCATCATCATCAATTGTATTTATTGAGCGCTTACTATGTGCAGAGCACTGTACTAAGCGCTTGGGAAGTACAAATTGGCAACATACAGAGACAGTCCCTACCCAACAGTGGGCTCACAGTCCATATATATATATATATATATATATTGCTGAATTATACTTTCCAAGTGCTTAGTACAGTGCTCTGCACACAAGAAGTTCTCAATAAATATGACTGAATGAATGAATTTTGGTCAGGGAACTTTTTATTATTATTGTACTTGTTAAGCACTTACTATATGTACTGAGGAGAAAGTTACTCAGTCGGCCACACAGTCCCTGTCACACATGGGACTCATAGTAGGATGGAGAACAGGTATAGAATCCCCATTTTACAGACAAAGTAACAGAAGCACAAATAAGTGACTTGTCCAAGGTCACATGGCAGACAAATGGCAAATTCAGGATTAGAACTCAGGTCCTGTGATTCTCATCCCATGCTCTTTCCATTAGGCCATGCTGTTCCTCCTTTTTTTAAAAAAAATTGTAATTTTTAAATGCATATTAGGTGCTGGGCACTGTACTAAACACTGGGGTAGATACCAGTTAATCAGCTTGGGCACAGTCCCTGTTCCACATTGGGCTCACCGTCTTAATCCTCATTTTACAGATGAGGCATTGAGAAGTTTAGCAGTTTGCCCAAGATCACACAGCAGACAAGTGGCAGAGCCAGGAACAGAACCAGCTCCTTCTGACTTCTAAGCCCGTGGTCTATACACCTGGCCACACTGCCTCTATATCTAACACAGTTACCAACTCTGTTCTATTGTACTCTCCTAATGGCTTAGTACAGTGATCTGCACACAGTAAGTGCTCAATAAATACCACTGATGGATAGATTGCTTGATTGAGAAACCTTGCTATCCTAGACCAGAGAGGCTGCAGAAACTAGGAGATCCCAGAAACAGTAAATGCATCAGTGCAGCCAGGAACTATCTTTACATTTGGAATGAACTGTCAGAAGGGCATTGGTTCCCATCTGCTACATCTCTTGAGTCATCTTGAAAAATGAAGGGAAGCTATATAGATATATCTGTGTGTGTTTATGTGTGTGTTTATACACACATATATAAATACACTTGTATGGACACACACACAGATATATTCCTATGCAAATACACATTATAAAGCTAGAGATGTATAGATGCTATCAGATATACATGAAGCAATCAATTATTTTTTCCTAATAATAGCTTTTATTGCCTGATAATTGTACGCAAAGAATTAAATTTGAGTGCATGGGCTTTGGTGCCGAGTCTTCAGCTGGCTTGTATTTGCCCCTCTTGCTGGTGTGTTTCATGCCACTGTTGAGCTCTCTGTCAGGCAGTGTTCTGCAATGTTCTGAAAGCGCTCTGCAACTCAGGCCTGGAGGAGCCTGTGGTTTATGGCTCAATGGAAAGAGCCCGGGCTTGGGAGTCAGAGGTCGTGAGCTCTAATCCCGGCTCCGCCACTTGTCAGCTGTGTGACCTTAGGCAAGCCACCTCACTTCTCAGTGCCTCAGTTACCTCATCTGTAAAATGGGGATAAAGACTGTGAGCCCCACGTGGGACAACCCAATTACCTTGTATCTACCCCAGTGCTTATAACAGTGTTTGGCACATAGTAAGCACTTAACAAATACCAGCATCAACATCATTGAGTGAGCAGCTTTTAAGGAGAGGCAATGTGGGCTAGTGGATAGAGCCCAGGCCTGGGAGCCAGAATGACCTGTGTTCCACTACTGGCTCTGCTGCTTTTCTGCTTTGTGACCTTGGACAAGTCACTTTCATTCATTCAAACAATCAATCATATTTATTGAGTGCTTACTGTGTGCAGAGCACTGTACTAAGCATTTGGGAAGTACAAGTTTGCAACATATAGAGACAGTCCCTACCCAACAGTGGGCTCACAGTCTAAAAGGGGGAGACAGAGAACAAAACTAAACATACTAACAAAATAAAATAAATAGAATAGATATGTACAAGTAAAATAAATAAATAGAGTAATAAATATGTACAAACATATATACATATATACAGGTGCTGTGAGGAAGGGAAGGAAGTAAGGCAGGGGGGATGGGGAGGGGGAGGTGGGGGAGAGGAAGGAGAGGGCTCAGTCTGGGAAGGCCTCCTGGAGGAGGTGAGCTCACTAGGGCCTTGAAGGGAGGAAGAGAGCTAGCTTGGCAGATGGGCAGAGGGAGGGCATTTCAGGACCGAGGGATGACGTGGGCCGGGGGTCGATGGCGGGACAGGTGAGAACGAGGTACGGTGAGGAGATTAGCAGCAGAGGAGCGGAGGGTGTGGCCTGGGCTGGAGAAGGAGAGAAGGGAGGTAAGGAAGGAGGGGGTGAGGTGATGGACAGCCTTGAAGCCCAGGGTGAGGAGTTTTTGCCTGATGCGTAGGTTGATTGGTAGCCACTGGGGATTTTTGAGGACTTCACTACTCTGGGCCTCAGTTACCTCATCTGTCAAATGGGGATTAAGAGTGAGCCCATGTTGGACAGCGACTGTGTCCAACCGGATTACTTTGTATCTAACCCAGTGCTTAGAACAGGGACTGGCACATAGTAAGGGCTTAACAAATACCATTTAAATAAAAATCAAATAATCAAAGAACAAAACCCCATCTAGTCTAAGTTTGTTGTGGGAAGGTAATATGTCTTCCAGCTATTTTATAATCTTGTCTCCCAAGTGCTTAGTACAGTGCTTTGCACTCAGAAAGCTCTCAATAAATACAGTTGAAGAAGAATAAGAAGGTATAATAATAATAATGTAGGTATTTGTTAAGCACTTATTATGTGCAAAGCACTGTTCTAAGCGCTGGGGAGGTTACAAGGTGTAGGTTACAAGGTATGGTAGAGGTTTGACTGATTCTCTTCATTGAGCGAAGACATCTTTGGGGACGCTTTTCTAGCCATTTAGGCAATAGTTCCATCTTTTGTTCTTATGATGGAACTGCGAGTCTGAATGAAAAAAATCATGGAATAACTATTACAGGCAGTCAAATGATGAGTCTTTCAGTGGGCCAGTAGGTGATGATTTCCTTCACAGGAAAGATTGCAGAACAAGATATTTCTAATGTTGCTTTTGATTAAGTTACTAAGAAGATACACTAGTCACTGAAGGCCTCACTTTTTGCTAGTAGGAGAGTGACCAGACTCTTCTGGTGAAAGGGGCAAAAAAAGAAAAAGCCCAGATTTCAGGCCTAAAGAATTCTTTCATTTTAAGGTATCACTGGGCTCAGATGTAATTGTGGAGGCTTTTAGGATCTATGGTGAAAATGCATCCTTTTGCACACTGAAAAGAAAAGTCAATGAAGAAAAGCAGAGCTTATTAAGAAGGCAGAAAACACTGGGGAAGCAGCGTGGCTCAATGGAAAGAGGGCTCTGTAGTCAGAGGTCGTGGGTTCAAATCCCGGCTCTGCCCATTGCCAGTTGTGTGACTTTGGGCAAGTCACAACTTCTCTGGGCCTCAGTGACCTCAACTGTAAAATGGGGATGAAGACTGTGCACCCCCAGTGGGACAACCTGATTACCTTGTATCCTCCCCAGCGCTTATAACAGTGCTTTGCACATAGCGCTTAATAAAATGCCATTATTATTATAATTATTACCCAGATTTGAGACTGATGTGGATAATCATAATCCAAAAGGCACCTTGACTTCACTTAATCATATCATTTATAAAATGCTGACTATGTTCTGAGTACTGGGGTAGATATCAGGTTTTGAGATCGGAACCAGCTATGAAATATAATCCCAAAATCATTGGATAATTGAAGCCAAAATAACTTTCATTCATTCATTCAATCATATTTATTGAGCTCAATGTGTGCAGAGCACTGTTGTAAGTACTTGGAAAGTACAGTTTGGCAACAGAGACAATCTCTACCCAACAATGGGCTCAAAGTCGAGAAGAGGGGAGACAGACAACAGAACAATAATGATAATAATAATAATAGTAATAATGGCATTTGTTAAGCACTTACTATGTGCAAAGCACTGTTCTAAGTGCTGGGGAGGACACAAGGTGATCAGGTTGTCCCACGTGGGGCTCACAGTCAATCCCCATTTTACAGATGAGGGAACTGAGGCCCAGAGAAGTGAAGTGACTTGCCCAAAGTCACACAGCTGACAATTGGTGGAGCTGGGATTTGAACCCGTGACCTCTGACTCCCAAGCCTGTGCTCTTTCCACTGAGCCATGCTGCTTCTCAAGTAGACAGACATCAATAGCATCAATATAGATAGAATTATAGATATATGCACAACGTTAATAAAATAAGTAGAATAATAAATATGAACATATATATACAAGTGCTGTGGGGTGGGGAGGGGGTAGAGCAGAGAGAGGGAGTCAGGGCGATGGCGAGGGGAGGAGTAGCAGAGGAAAAGGTGTGTTCAGTCTGGGAAAGGCTCCAGGAGCTTTCAGGTAGGGCTTTGAAGGGGGGTGGGGGAAAGTGTGCTAATTTGGCAGATATGAGGTAGGAGGGCATTCCAGGCCAGAGTAGGACATGGGTGTCACCTGTCCTCCGGGGATATATTTCTTCAGTAGTCAGTGCAGGGAGAGAGGGAGAGAGGGAGAGAGGGAGAGAGGGAGGGAATGAGAAGCAGCGTGGCTCAGTGGAAAGAGCATGGGCTTTGGAGTCAGGGGTTCAAATCCCAGCTCTGACAATTATCAGCTGTGTGACTTTGGGCAAGTCACTTCACTTCTCTGTGCCTCAGTTACCTCATCTGTAAAATGGGGATTAAGACTGTGAGCCCCCTGTGGGACAACCTGATCACCTTGTAACCTCCCCAGAGCTTAGAACGGTGCTTTGCACATAGTAAGCACTTTATAAATGCCATTATTATTATTATGGAAAGCCTGAGTCTTATGTAAAATTTAATCATTTAGGCTCAATGGATTGAACTCCCGTTTCGGGAGGAATGTAATCAATTAGTATTATTAGAATTTCCCTAATGGGAGGAACATATGTATACATTATTCACGCATGGCAGAACCCCGAGGTCCCATCCAGGGCACTTCCCACTCAGAGGAATACACTTGAGTTACACACCCATGGGGAAACATCTAGCTCCCACCCACGAGTATTTTCTTCTTGGGAGGCATCCATTCATGCATTCCATACCCATAGTGAAGCGCCTGGCTTCCAGCCCCACGAGCGTCCAGTGGGATGGGACAGTCACCCATCCATCCCACTGCTCCTCACTTGGTGTAGGCAGAGTGGGCTTCTCACGCTCTGGACAGAGGTGCCCTGCAGCCATCTGCTGCAAGTCTTGATCTTCTTTACAGAGGGCCAGAGGCTGCAGGTATTTATCACCTGTGCTCCTAGGCCATTCCAGCTTCTGGCCTCAGTTTATCCAATATCTGCCCTCCCCCCTCCTCCATACCTAATGTAATTGGCAGAGGGGCAAGGGACACCTTGTATTCCCAGCTTGGGCTGTCAATCTAGCAGTTTTGGCTGTGGGGGTGGTATCCCACCCTCACTTCTGAGTTCCTCCTGCTGGCTCAGGCGGCCACGAGATAGCATTTGACCTTGAGATGGCTGGTTCCCAAGGGTCACCTTGGGACAGTGGGCCAGGGGTAGGCGAGAATGAGGCACAGTGAGGAGGTTAGCGGTGGCAGAGGAGCGGAGTGTGTGGGCTGGGCCGTAGAAGGAGAGAAGGGAGGGGAGGTAGGAGGGGGCGAGGTGATGGACAGCCTTGAAGCCAATAGTGAGGAGTTTTGACTTTGAGAGCCTTGGTATCACCTCTGTGCCTGACTAAATCTTGATGATCCATTATTCATTCAATTGTATTTGGAGCACTATTTAGTGCTCCAGCCAACTTCAAGGGTACAATCAATCAATCAATCGTATTTATTGAGCGCTTACTGTGTGCAGAACACTGTACTAAGCACTTGGGAAGTACAAGTTGGCAACATATAGAGACAGTCCCTACCCAACAGTGGGCTCACAGTCTCAAAGGGGTAGACAGAGAACAAAACCAAACATACTAACAAAATAAAATTAATAGAATAGATATGTACAAGTAAAATAAATAGAGTAATAAATATGGAAGACATATATACACACACAGAGTTGACTGCCCAATGCATTTCAGTGCCTCTCTCTGGAGTGCTGCAGAATTGTAGCCATGGCTAACTTCACTGTGAATGTCTGACTGAAGAAGTTATTAACAGTTAGGTAACAAGGGACTTAGACTATCAGTATCTCCCTAATGATTTATAGATTGAAGTAAGTTAACTTGTCAGATGGATTTCAGTGAGCAAAAGCAAAGTCAGCTCCATAAAGAAAAGATCAAAACCCAAGGGAATGGTCTCACCTCCATGAACCCAGAAATGAATTATTATCAATAAGCAGGGAGCTGTGTACATTAATTCTGGAGACATTTGATCTTTTAGAATAAAATTGAAGATTGCTCTCGAATGAATATATTCGTTCTATTCCTGAGTTAGCTCCTAGCCCATTCTCAAGAGCAATTTTGCAATCATCTGATAATTTGTCTGTTCTCTTTGTGACCGGAGAGTAGCACAATTTTTAGGTCAGCAACTTTCAGTGATTTGCTGCCAAGCTATTATGTGTTTGTGACTCATTTCTGTCAGAAAGGGCAAGCGATAAAATGCATGGATAGTATACAACAGGGGTAAGTTTCACGAGAGGAGGGAGTGATGATGAATCGCCTGCCAAATGATTGGCAGACTGGTGGATTATTGCTGGCAAATGGTCAACAATGTCCCCCCAAAATGCAGAGGTTATGCTCAATGGATGCAACAATTGCTAAATCCTAAAGCAAGAGAGATTTTTCTTTCTAACTTCAGTAGCACACTTTCTTTGGATGGGAATGCTCCCCTTCCTGAGTTTAGACTGGACAACCAGACCCTCTTAAAAGCCTGAAAAAAAAGGACTACACCTCCATGTGCACTTCCGAATTTCTGAGCCGGTACATTTCAGAATTTTTGATTGGGTGGGGGTTTTAGGCACTGGGAAAAAAATGGGTATGAAAAATTGTAATCAATTGGTTGGGGTCCAGCTAATTGCACCTTCTTCTTCAAATGCCATCAAGTCATTTCTGACCCATAGCGACTCCATGGACATGCCTTCTTCAGAACACCCCATCTTCTGTAATAAAGTTGTTTTGGTGTGTGTAACCATAGAGTTTTCTTGACAAAGATATGGAATTGGTTTACCATTGGTTTCTACTATGCGGTAAAAAGCCTGAGTCTCTGTCATTGTCTTTGATCAATGTTTGACTTTCCCATGACCACCTTTGACTTTCCCATGTTGCTGCTGCCCAACACAAGTGAATTCATTCATTCATTCAATCATATTGATTGAGCACTTATTGTGTACAGAGCACTGTACTAAGCACTTGGGAAGTACAAGTTGGCAACATATAGAGACGGTCCCTACCCAACAGTGGGCTCACAGTCTAGAAGGGAGAGACAGAGAACAAAACAAAACATATTAACAAAATAAAATGAGTAGAATAGATATGTACAAGTAAAATAAATACATAAATGGAATAATAAATACATACAAACATATGTGCATATATACAGGTGCTGTGGGGAAGGGAAGGAGGTAAGGCAGGGGGAATAGAGAGGGGGAGAAGAAGGAGGGGGCTCAGTTTGGGAAGGTCTCCTGGAGGCAGTGAGCTCTCAGTAGGGCTTTGAAGGGAGGAAGAGAGCTAGCTTGGCGGAGGTGCGGAGGGAGGGCATTCCAGGCCAGGGGGATAATGTGGGCTGGGGGTCAAAAGTGGGACAGGTGAGAGCGAGGCACAGTGAGGAGATTAGCAGCAGAGGAGCGGAGGGTGCGGGCTGAGCTGTAGAAGGAGAGAAGGGAGGTGAGGTAGGAGGGGGTGAGGTGATGGACAGCCTTGAAGCAGAGGGTGAGGAGTTTCTGCCTGATGTGTAGGTTGATTGGTAGCCACTGGAGAATTGACTTTGATGCTTCAGCTTAGACCTTTCCAATGTAGGTGGCTCTATATGGCATAGTGCTAAGCTTCATCATCATACACAAACTCTCCTGTCACGATTAAGTGTGGATTGATCCTAGGCCTGGTGTTCTTTAGCATTAATAATAATAATAATAATAATATGGTATTTGTTAAGTGCTTTCTATGTGCAAAGCACTGTTCTAAGCACATTAGTGAATCAGATGATCAAGGAAAGAACATTTATCACAAATTTGCCTCCAGGATGGTGGGTTAAGGGGATGGAGAAAGCTATCCTGAATATTGACAGATATTATTAGATTTAAAATGAAGATCAGTGTAGAAAATTGTTCTCTACAGGCCTGAAAGAAGAAATACTTCTCTGAGTACTTAGTGCGCTATTCAAAGCAGCTTAGAAAGCAGCATGATCTAGCGGAAAGGGCATGGGCCTGGGAGAAAAAGGACCTGGGTCTAATTCTAAATCTTGCTATGTGACCTTGGGCAAATCACTTAAATTATCTGTGCTTCAGTTCTCCTCTTCTCCCTCCTATTTAGATTGTGAGCTCCACGCACGACAGGGATTTGTATCTACTAGTAATAATAATGATGGCATTTGTTAAGTGCCTACTATGTACAAAGCACTGTTCTAAGCACTGGGGGGGATACAAGGTGATCAGGTTGTCCCACGTGGGGCTCACAGTCTTAATCTCCATTTTACAGATGAGGGAACTGAGGCTCAGAGAAGTTAGGTGACTTGCCCAAGGTCACACAACTGACAAGTGGTGGAGCCAGGATTTGAACCCATGACCTCTGACTCCCAAGCCCGGGCTCTTTCCACTGAGCCATGCTGCTTCAGCGCCTAGAACTGTGATTGACACATAGTAAGAGCTTAAATACCATAAAAGAGAGATAGTGGAGATACTAGAATTTTTGAAATAAGGCCCTCTCTATACAACCAATCATATACCTGGGAAAGAGAGTACCTCACCTTTCTTCTTATACCCACTCCTCCAAACTTTGCCATCTCAGTCAATTTTTTTTAAGATATTTGTCAAGGACTTATGTGCCAGGCTCTCTACTAAGTGCAGGGGGAGAAACAAAATAATCAGGTTGGATACAGTCCGTTTCCCACATGGGGTTCACAGTCTTAATCCCCATTTTACAGATGAGGTAACTGAGGCAGAGAAGTTTAGTGACTTGTCCAAGGCCACCCAAAAGACAAGTGGCAGAGTTTGGATTAGAACCTAGGTCCTTCTGGCTCCCAGGCCTGTGCTCCATCCGCTAGATCACACTGCTTCTCCACTAACCCCAATAGCCTTCCTGTCCCAGAAACTTGCAACCTCAACTCCTTGCTGCCTTCAAATTTTCATATTCAATCTACTGCTTTTTCTTCCTGAATATCTTCCAGATCTACATCTTGCCCTCCACTCAATCTTGCCACTTCCCTGTTGCAAATCCTGGTCATGTTTCATCTAGACTATCATCATCATCAATCGTATTTATTGAGCGCTTACTATGTGCAGAGCACTGTACTAAGCGCTTGGGAAGTACAAATTGGCAACATATAGAGACAGTCCCTACCCAACAGTGGGCTCACAGTCTAAAAGGGAGAGACAGAGAACAGAACCAAACATACCAACAAAATAAAATAAATAGGATAGAAATGTACAAGTAAAATAAATAAATAAATAAATAAATAGAGTAATAAATATGTACAACCACATATACATATATACAGGTGCTGTGGGGACGGGAAGGAGGTAAGATGGGGGGATGGAGAGGGGGACGAGGGGGAGAGGAAGGAAGGGGCTCAGTCTGGGAAGGCCTCCTGGAGGAGGTGAGCTCTCAGCAGGGCCTTGAAGGGAGGAAGAGAGCTAGCTTGGCGGAGGGGCAGAGGGAGGGCATTCCAGGCCCGGGAATCTTAACTTATCTGTGCCTCAGTTACCTCATCCTTACATCAATTAACTCTCAGGTCCCCAGCTTTTAGCCTATCTGTGCTACAGATCTGTTGCTCAGATCATCATCTTGATGTGTTGCTTGGCCCACATGTCTCCTCTCAAAACCCTCCACTGGCTTCCTGATTCTCCTCACATTCAATTCATAATCTCCACCAACCAGCCCCACATTATCAATCAGCTCTCTTCACCTGTTGCTATTTCCCGATTTGTTCTCTCTGGTCCTCCCAAACCAATCTTCTAGCTGTACATCAGTCTCAACTCTCTCCCCTCTGTCCCTTCATTAAAGCTGTATGTCCATTTTGGACATTTTCTCCCCATATCTGATAATAAACCACAGATATAGGCCACCCCCAAATCTCACCTCCTCCAACAAGCCTAAGCAGCATACCCTAAAGCAGTATAAATCCATCAACCATCTCTAGCAGCGTGGCTCAGTGGAAAGGGCACAGCCTTTGGAGTCAGAGGTCATGGGTTCAAATCCCCACTCCGCCAATTGTCAGCTGTGTGACTTTGGGCAAGTCACTTAACTTCTCTGTGCCCCAGTTACCTCATCTGTAAAATGGGGATTAAGACTGTGAGCCCCACGTGGGACAAACTGATCACCTTGTAACCTCCCCAGTGCTTAGAACAGTGCTTTGCACATAGTAAGCGCTTAACAAATACCATCATCATCATTATATGAACTTATTTTAACCCATCCTCAATCCTATTGTATTTATGTTTACAAGAAGAAGCAGTGTGGCTTAGTGGATAGAGCATGGGCCTGGAAGTTTGAAGGACCTGTGTTCTAGTTCCAGCTCCGCCAAATGTCTGCTGTGTGACCTTATTAGGCAAGTCACTTAACTTATCTGTGACTCAGTTAGCTCATCTGTAAAATGGGGACTAAGACTTGGAGCCCCATGTGGGACAGGGACTATGTCCAACTTGATTAATTTGTTTCTACCCCCGTGTTTAGAACAGTGCTTGACTCATTCCCTCCTATTAACTCTCGTTAAGCACTTGTTAAAAGTGCTTAACAAATACCATAATAATTATTTTTGTTATGTTTATTCAGTTATTATTTAGACAACTCTAGTTTTAAGTATTTTTATTTTTGTCTCTCCTGTTAGACTATAAGCACCTTGTCAGCAGGAACTGTATCACTTCATTATTGCGTAGCTCCCAAATGTTAGTAGAATGCATTGTCCCATGTGGGCAATCAATGAATACTAACCCTTTAACTACTAAAGAGAGGGTACTAATTTGGGAAGAATTTGACTCCTCGAAATGGAGCCTCATGCTCTCCTTTGTCAAAAGTTCACTCATTCATTAATCGTATTTATTAAATGCTTAATGTGTGCAGAGCACTGTACTAAGCTCTTGGGAAAGAACGATACAACAATAAACAGTGACAATTCCTGCCCTCAACAAACTCGCATTTATGAGGTCTCTTAAATCTCAAAGGTTTGCAGTTACCTGACTGCCCTATATTGATAGTAAACGTACGGGTGAAACGTATGCTTTGAAAAGACACATGTGATCCTGAAATTCAAACTTAAAGAGCAAAATCCATTTAAAAGAGATTTCTTAATGGGTATAAAGAATTCAATACTTTTTGGGTCGGGGCAACTAACATCAATTTTAAATGTAATTAACTTGCGACTAGGTAGTGCCTTGGGGTAGAAAAAATGAACTACTGTAGAAAAAGGTCTGTCAGGTACAGGGGTCACACACTGGGGATTGGGCAGTTATGAGAGGATTAATAGAGAAAATTAAAGGACTGTGGGGGAGGGGGACACACAAAGGAAGTGACAGAAAAAAGGAAAGGAAAAAGAGGAATGACTTGGCATTAGTAGGTATAGGGTAGGAAATATAAAAGGCAAAATGTTGTCACTCTGTCAAACCAAGCAACAGCACTTGAAGAATAATGCAGTACTGCTCTTTAAGTGCACTGTATTGCACTCCAAAGTGTTTACTACAATGTTCTGCACAGTAAATGCTTGATAAATAACATTGATTGATTGAAGGGCAAAATAGAAGGGAAAATATACAGAAAAGGGCAACCTTCTGCATCAAGATAGATTGAAAATGCCAGAACCTTTTATATGGAAAGATGAAGATGGAGAAGGAACACAAATGAATTTTATAGAATCAATAAGGATGTGGTGAGGAGGAACATAGAATTATTATTCAATGAATCCAAGCACCAGGAAAAAAGAGCTTTTTGTGGAATCTGGGAGTGATAATAGTAGTAGTAGTAGCAATAGCAGAAATATTTATTGAATGCCAACTGGGTACAATGCATTAAACTAGACACTTGGGGAATACACACCAGAGAAATGCAATGTTTCTTGCCCAAATGAAATTTACACTCTGAGGGATCTAGATACAGAAATATTTACAAAAAGAATAATAAAAAGGAATCTAATGTACTGAATAACATACATACAAAATTGTTGAGAATGAGTATAAATAAATGCAAAAAAGAGGCAGCGAGTATGTGTAAATAAATACCAAGAGAAATAAGTTCAAAACACCAAAAAGAAGTACTATTCCACACAACAGTTAGTAAA
This sequence comes from Tachyglossus aculeatus, assembly GCF_015852505.1. Taxonomy (NCBI): domain Eukaryota; kingdom Metazoa; phylum Chordata; class Mammalia; order Monotremata; family Tachyglossidae; genus Tachyglossus; species Tachyglossus aculeatus. The sequence continues at coordinate 87,314,297 of NC_052066.1, forward strand.
CAAATGGGCCCTCAATAATACCGACTACAGGAACTTGTGCAGGCCAAAGATATTGGTAAGGGTCAAAATGGGTTTGGGTAAAATAGAGGAGAGGTCCAAAATGGAGTGAAAATTAGGGATGAAGAAGTGAAAACTAGGGGTGCTAGGTGGTATGTACATAAATACCTTGATGATTTCAAAAAGAGCAACCACCTCATTGTTCATGCAAGTATCCTTTGGCACTATTGTTGGTGGTAGAATATTGGGCTGATTAACCATAGCCTGACCTGATAATGTCATTTCTTAGATTTGGCTTCTCTTATGTCCTTCAGATCCCGTTTATTATTATTTCTACTGGGCTCATTCCATACGTATCTCAAATTGCAATACTTTTGTAAACACAGAAGACCTGGATATAGCCAGACATATTTTACAACCAAGATAGCATGGATATGTGTTGCCACAGCACGGTTTGGACATTGAGAATTTTCCTTGGCGTTTTGAGAAAAAAACAGCATATTAGTCCCCTGAAAATGAAGAAACAGCACTGTATTTTCGGTGAAACCTTTCCAATATTTCATTTTCTTTCCTGACTGATACTCTATAAGTTAACCGGACCCTTCCAGTGGGTTTTGTTTTCCAGATGCTAAATCTCCTTGTCACCTTCAATCTTAAGCCCCATAAATACTGTAAAGTCAATTTCAAGTTGGGAAAATTCTGCATTTTCTTTTGGCCTTATTGAACCAGACAATTCTGTGATTGATTGAATGGCAGGAAGAATATGAAATTTAGGATGGATTGTGAATGTTGGATCAATGGGATTCTTTCCATAAATCAGTAAAAAATGGCTTCCCGAACTTTCGCTAAGTTGCCTATTGAAAATGAGTAGGAAATAGACTTCCAGCTTAACCACAAGTGTGGCATAATGAAATTCTAAGAATGAAGCAGAAAATAATAACATGTGGGGTATTTGCAAAGTATTCACTATGTGTCAAACACTGTGTTAAGTTTTGGGATAAATACAAGGTAATCAGACCAGACACAGTTCCTGTCCCAGTTGGAATTCACAGTCAATGAACACTGGGATTCACAGTCTAAGGAAAAGATCATTGTGGAAAGTTTTTTTTAAAAAATAGGAATCAGATTCTTTATAATAATGATGATAAAAATAATAATAATTGTATTTGCTAAGCATTTACTTCGGGTCAAGCACCTTACTAAGTAGCTGGGTACCTACAAGATAATAAGGTCCCACATGGGGCTCACAGTCTAAGTAGGAAGGAGAAGTAGTAATGAATTTATCCACCGTGCAGCTGAGGGAACTGAGGCACAGAGAAATTAAATGACTAACCCTAGGTCACCCACCAGGTAAATGGTGGAGTCAGGATTAGAACCCAAGTCCTCTGACTCCCAAGCTCCTGTTTCTTAAAGTAGGCCATGCTGCTTCTCTAAGTGAAAGAATGTAATAAATGTAATCATGAACCTTTCTCCCCTTTGAATTCATGATGCTGCTATCCGTACTTCCTTCTGAAGGCAGGGTACAGGGGAAAGATGATACCCTCTGCTTCCCCCTCCCCAATCTTAGTTACAGTCTCAGGGTGGAAACATATCCATTTCCCCTATCTGCAATTTATCTTAATGTCCATGTGCAGGAAGATCAGCCAATCCTATTATATTGTAGTTTCCCAAGCACTAAATTCAGTGCTCTTCTAACAGAAAGTGCTCCAAAAATGTCATCGATTGACTGATTCTGTCACTACAAATTCCTGTGAAATAATTTTAGGTTATAATTCTTTAATAATCATTATAGCATTTGTTAGGTTCTTACTAGGTGCCAAGCACTCTATTACATGTTGGGGCAGATACAAGTTAATGAAGCTGGACACAGTCTCTGTCCCACAGGGGACTCCAAGTCTGAGTGGAAGGGAGAACAGATGGTGAATCACTACTTTATAGATGAAGAAATCAATCAATCAATCGTATTTATTGAGCGCTTACTGTGTGCAGAGCACTGTACTAAGCGCTTGGGAAGTACAAGTTGGCAACATATAGAGACAGACCCTACCCAACAGTGGGCTCACAGTCTAGAAGGGGGAGACAGAGAACAAAACCAAACATACCAACAAAATAAAACCAAATTGACGCACAGAGAAGTGTCTTTTCCAAAAATCACACAACAAGCAAGTGACAGAATCAGGATTAGAACCCAGGTCCTCCAACTCCAAGGCCAATGCTCTTTCCATAAGGCCACACTGCTTTCTACCTATTGGATGTAAACTTATGGATTCACTTTGTCCCTTTTTTTTCCCCTGGCATTCACAATTATTTCTCCATAATATTTCCCTGAACCTACAATACTATGTTACAAGAAAATCATGCAATCATTTCACTTATCAATATGCTTTCCACAATTTAAAGATTTTATAAATGTCAAGGAAATAATAGTTTCCTCTTTGAACTTTTTGCAAGGTGAAGAAATATGTATTCTGACTTCATTAATTTAACTAGAAACATGTGTTAGGCAAACCCTAAACCAAGATGGTATTGAAAACCTTCCCACACAGGTTTTTCCTTTCACGGTATTTTCAAAATGTATTTTTACACACCCAGAGGGAAGACTTGGAACTGGATTTAAATCTGGGTATTGTTTAAAATGAACTATCTTTACATCATTCATTATTTCCAGAATCCAGAATACTTTTATCAGATAGCCTTTGCCCTAATTTTTTTCTTAAGGTATTTGTTAAGTATTTTACTAAGTGCCAGGCACTGTATTAAGTGCTGGGTAGATACAAACAAATCAGCCTGGATATAGCCCCCGTCCTACATGGGGCTCACAATCTTAATCCCCATTTTACAAGTGGGGTAACTATGCCATGCTGCTGCTGCTTCTGGCCCAGATTCTGCCACCTGAGAGGTGGAAGTCTGAACTACCCACACTGAGTGGTTGTTTATTCTATAAATAAAGGGAGTGGGGAATGAAGACCTCCAAACCTCTCCTGGTAGCCTATTTCAGAGTTTAAGTATGCTCGACGTAAAAAGACCAAAATTTTTCTTCCTGAAATTTAATCTCATTTCATCTTTATCAGTCCCCTGGGGAACTGAAAAACAACTAGCCCTCCACATTCTCTCTCCTCTTTCCCTTCCTAAAACCCTCCCTATACTTATAATGATAATAACGTCGATATTTGGTAAGTGCTTACTATGTTCCAAGCACTGGTCTAAGCACTGGGGTAGATACAAGGTTATCAGGCTGTCCCATATGGGGCCCACAATCTTAATCCTTAATCCTTATTCATCTTCCTCTTCTCCAACAGGTCCTCGAGCCTTTTAAATGGTATTTGTTAAGCACTTATAATGATAATAACGTCAATATTTGTTCAGTGCTTACTATGTTCCAAGCACTGGTCTAAGCACTGGGGTAGATACAAGGTTATCAGGTTGTCCCATATGGGACCCACAGTCTTAATCCTTAATAATCTTCCTCTTCTCCAACAGGTCCTCGAGCCTTTTAAATGGTATTTGTTAAGCACTTACTATGTGCCAGGCATTGTACTAAGTATTAGGGTAGATCTAGGATAATACGTTTGGACATAGTCCTTGTCCCACATGGGATTCACAGCTTTAGTCGCCATTTTACAGATAAGGCAACTGAGGCACAGAGAAGTTACTTGCCCAATTTCACCCAGCAGACAAAGGGTGGAGCTGGGATAAGAATCCAGGTCCTCTGACTCCCAAACCTGTGCTCTTTCCACTAGGCCAAGCTGCTTCTTACCCAGGGCTGAAATTTCTACTTTCAACAGCTGCATCCCCCGACTACAAAGCAGCACTGCCTCTTGATGAAGAACCTTTCGAGGATGGAGTTGATGAGGGGGGCTGTGGCAGTCTGGAGTGAATCATAATAATCAAGAATGCAAAGCACACCCAATTTCTTGATACCTGATGCTCTAGTCAATAGAATCTGTGGTATTCACTGAACAGTGACTGTGTGCAGAGCACAGTACTAAGTCTTTGGGATAATACAGAAGCAGCATGGTGTAGTAGATAGAGCATGCGCCCAGGAATCAGAAAATCATTGTATTGTCCTCGACTGAAGTTTCTCATGCAACACAGCCTGCCTGATAGCAAATCTGTGATATTCCCCCAAGCACGTATGTTCATATCCTTATACTTAACTATTTCCCCCATCTACGGGCACAGAATATATCTGTTTATTGTTGTATTATACTCTCCCAAGTGCTCAGTGCAGTGATCCACCCCCAGTAAACACTCAATAAATACAACTGAATGAATGAACAACATTTCGGTATCAGTCTCCCTGTAGATTGTAAGCTCCTTGCGAACAAAGATCGTGTCTACTGACTCTTTTTGTATCATAGTTTACCAAACACTTAGTTCTCTGTACAGAGAAGCTCCTTACCATTGCCTTTAAAGCACTCAATCACCTTTCACCCGGCTACCTAACCTGTCTGAACCCCAGCTCCAAATGTTCCTTCCCAAAAGACCTTACAACAAAGTCCTTGTAATCCAGTTCTTTTCCTTGTTTACCTGAAAAGTGAAGGCCATCCTTCCTCATGGATCGTGGAGCCTTCTCTCGGGGTAGCCTCCTCCACCGCCTTGGCACAAATTTTCACCTGCAATTGGCTGTGGTTCAGCTGATGTCATGGGGTGAGTGACTGACAGCCTATGCAAATGAGTTTATCTCTGGAGAGATGAGATACAGGTGGTTCCCAGCTCTAGAAACCTAAGCACTTTTTCCTTTTTCCCTTTGTCTCTAGCTTAAAGCACCTTCTTTTCAAGCAAATTAACTAACCACCTTCCAAAAACTTATCTGACCCCTTTGATTTTGTTAATTAGGTACAGGTCTATCCAATCTATTTCAATACAGGTTAAGTGCCACTTTTGAGGACATGATTTTTAGCACTTTATTACAAAATGGTGGCTTACATTCATCATTAGATTGACAGATCCTTGATATCATAGAGTGCGCTTTTGACTTGTTCTGTACATTCCCAAACTCCTGGTCAAATGCCCCTGAATTATGATTTGCTCTGAGGTGCGCTGGCATCACCTAGCATCACATCTTACAGTGATATGCTTTTCTATCTGTCTCACCTATATGTCTAGATCACCCCCGACCCCTGGCCAACATCCTGCCTCTGGCCTGGAAAGCCCTCCCTCCTCAAATCCAACAGACAATTACTCTCCCCTCCTTCAAAGACTTACTGAAGGCACATCTCCTCCAAAAGGCCTTCCCTAACTAAACAACCCCTTTCCTCTTCTCCCACTCCCTTCTGTGTCACCCTGACTTGCTCCCTTTGTTCTTCTCCCCTCTCGGCCCCACAGCACTTACGTCCATATCTGTAATGGGGTAATGCCTAGAACACAGTCCTGGGAGTCAAAAGGTCATTGGTTCTAATCCTGGCTTTGCCACTTGTCTGCCGCGTGACCTTGGGCAAGTCACTTCACTTCTCTATGCCTCAGTTTCTCATCTGTAAATGGGGATTGAGACTTTGAGCCCCACATGGGACAAGGTTTGTGTTTGATTTGATTTGCTGGTATCCACCCTAGTATTTAGTACAGTGCCTGGCACATAATAAGTGCTTAATAAATACCACAATTATTATTATTATTAATTTATTTATGCATATTAATGTATGTCTCCCACACTATATTGTAAGCCCAATGTGGGCAGTGAATGTGTCTGTTTATCACTACTTTCCCAAGCACTTCTTACACTGCTCTGCACACAGTATGTGCTCAATAAATCTGATTGAATGAATGGTCCTTAGCTTTATCTAAATTGTGAAGCTATAGACAAAATCCATCAATAACAGATACTCCTGTCTGAGATAAAGGGCTCCTCTGCTGTTTTATGAATCAACTGGTCATATTTATTGAACATGTACTGTATGCAGAACACCATATCACTGTACAACACTGTAAGCACTTAGGAGAGTACAATTCAACAGAGTTGGTAGATACATTCCCTTACAGTCTCATTTTCTATATTGAGGGTGATATGCCTATGATTTTCAGCCAGTTAGAACAGTAAGTGAAATATCCACCATCTTCTGTTCCATTTAGGTGTGCTTCAATTCCCTGATCAGATGTCTCTCACATTTCACAGCTGCTTTTCCTATGCTCTGATTCTCTCCTTGATGGCTGGCTGTAACCCAATCCCACCCATTCAGTGGCTCAGCCAATAATCCTCTGACATTTAGGAATTCAGGCCCAGATAAGGTATGCCTTTTAAGATAGCCATCCTCCAAACAAAATGGTTTAGGTTGTTAAATGCGGCTCTGCTCCATTAGAATTTAGTATTCCCTTTTTCCAGGCCAGTGGTTTTTCATTTCAATCTGCTACAGCACATCACTCATCTCTATTGGTTCAATAGAAGTAATATATTCTAGCCCAAGTAAGTCTCTGGGCTAGTCATTCCAGGGAATGTTATTAGCACATTTTTTTAAAAAAAGAAACGAAAGTACTTTGGTGTGTAGAAGAGCATATCTGGATGTGAATGGGTTAATAAAGATTTGAATACTTGAAAATAATTATGAAAGTAGTATTTGGTAAGCAATTACTGTGTCAAGCACTGTTCGAAGCTTTAGGGTCTTGTATTAGGCCATCGATTCATTTCTGACCCATAGCAACACCATGGACCTGTCTCTTCCAGAGCACCCCACTCTCCACCTGCAATCATTCTGGTAGTGTATTCATAGAGTTTTCTTAGTAAAAATACGGAAGTGGTTTACCATTGCCTCCTTCTGTGTAGTAAACTCGAGCCTCCACCCTCTACTCTCTTCCCTGCCACTGCTCCACAGCACAGGAGAGTTTTGACTTGTAGCAGATTGCCTTCCATTCTCTAGCCACTGGCCAAACTAGGAATGGAATGGGTACTCATTCATTCAATCATCTTTATTGAGCGCTTACTGTGTGCAGAGCACTATACTAAGTGCACGGCAATGAATAGAGACAATCCCTACCTAACAACGGACTCACAGTCTAGAAGGGGGAGACAGACAACAAAATGAAACAAGTTGACAGGCATCAGTAACATCAAAATAAATAGAATTATAGGTATGTAACATTAATACCTCTGCCTCTCCCTCTGCCCCTCCGCCAAGCTAGCTCTCTTCCTCCCTTCAAGGCCCTGCTGAGAGCTCACCTCCTCCAGGAGGCCTTCCCAGACTGAGCCCCTTCCTTCCTCTCCCCCTCATCCCCCTCTCCATCCCCCCATCTTACCTCCTTCCCTTCCCCATAGCACCTGTATATATGTACATATGGTTGTACATATTTATTACTCTATTTATTTATTTATTTATTTATTTTACTTGTACATTTTTATCCTATTTTATTTTGTTGGTATGTTTGGTTCTGTTCTCTGTCTCCCCCTTTTAGACTGTGAGCCCACTGTTGGGTAGGGACTGTCTCTATGTGTTGCCAATTTGTACTTCCCAAGCGCTTAGTACAGTGCTCTGCACATAGTAAGCGCTCAATAAATACGATTGATTGATTGATTGATTGATTGATTAATAAAATAAACATGTACATATATACACAAGAGCTGTGAGTGGGGAGGGGGGTAGAGCAGAGGGAAAGAGTCGGGGCATTGGGAAGGGGAAGAGGAGCAGAGGAAAAGGAGGCTCAGTTTGGGAAGGCCTCCTGGAGGAGGTGAGCTTTCAATAGGGCTTTGAAGCGGGGGAATGTGCTAGTTTGGCAGATGTGAGGAGGGAGGCATTCCAGGCCAGAGGTAGGATGTGGGCCAGGGGTCGATGGCAGGACAGGCAAAAAACAAGGAAGACTCAGGAGATTAGTACCGGAGGAGTGGAGTGGGTGGGCTGACATGTAGAAGGAAAGAAGGGAGGTGAAGTAGGAGGGGGCGAGGTGATGGAAAGCTTTGAAGCCAATAGTGAGGAGTTTTTGCTTGATACAAAGGTTGACAGGCAACCACTGGAGATTTTTGAGGAGCGGGGTGACGTGCCCAGAGCGTTTTTGTAAAAAAATAATCTGGGCAGCAGAGTGAAGTATAGACTGACGTAGGGAGAGACAGGAGGTTGGGAGATCAGAAAGGATGCTGATGCAGTAATCCAGTCGGGATATGATGAGTGATTGTATTAACAAGGTAGTGGTTTGGATGGAGTGGAAAGGGCAGATCTTGGCAATGTTGCCTCTGCTTGACTCTCCCTCCCGTAGCTGAGACTGGTAGAATAATGGAAACTCTCCAGGTGTGACCCTGAGAGAGGAAGCTTTAGAGAGATACAGGTTAATCAGGTGGGGCACAGTCCCTGTCCCACATGAGGCTAATAGCCTAAGTAGGAGGAGAACAGATATTTAATCTCTAATTTAAAAATGAGATAAATGAGGCACAGATAATAATAATAATAATGACATTTATTAAGCACTTACTATGTGCAAAGCACTGTTCTAAGCACTGGGGAGGTTACAAGGTGATCAGGTTGTCCCACGGGGGGCTCACAGTCATTCATTCAATTGTATTTATTGAGCGGAGCGCTTACCGTGTGCAGAGCACTGTACTAAGCGCTTGGGAAGTACAAGTTGGGAACAGATGAGGTAACTGAGGCACAGAGAAGTTAAGTGACTTGCCCAAAGTCACACAGCTGACTGTGTGGTGGAGCTGGGATTTGAACCCATGACCTCTGACTCCAAAGCCCATGCTCTTTCCACTGAGCAATGCTGCTTCTCAAAGATAAATTATGTGACTTGCCCAAGGTCGCATGTTTAAAAATATCAAATGCAAAAGAACATAAAGAGGTGCATGGTAATGAAATTCCACAAGTTTTGTTTCAGAGGAAAATTTTACACATTTTTTGCCATTCAGTGTTGAAGAGTTCCATTCTCTGGAATGTTATATGGACATGGAATAGGATGATATATCTGGGCCTAACATGTGTGGCAATAAAAATAGACATAGACACCTAAGATAGATGGCACAAAGACTATAAAAATGAAAATCAAATGTCAGCACAATTTTAATAACTGCTGGGTATCAGTTTGGACATCTGTTAGCTGTTTAGGACTTTAGGCATTAATTTTGACATTTTATATATTGCCTTTACTTATCTGTTAGCTTTTATCCTATTTTTCCTCAAGCCTTGTTACCAGTGTCTAATGTGGATCAGTTGATGATTTGCTTTTTGTTTATCTGCTTACTCTCACAGTTTAGCTCTATATTAATCTCCTGATGCAGTCCTCAGTTTAAAAAGTGATCTCCTGAAAATTCTTCCACCCCATGGATTCTGAGCAGTTTATCGTCAGTACAAATGGACCAGCACAAAGTGGGTGATATGAAGAAACTATTTCTGAATTCTGAGGAGTGGAAACTGCTGATGTTTATTTTTAAGTGTCTATAAAAGGAGTTAATTCTGAAGTCAACACCACCTGCTCTTTGCTCCCTCCCCGCACCATGAGCAGGGCCTGGTTAAGATCCTTGTTTGCTTGGGGCTAATGGATTTTTCAGGACCTGTGACCTCATCACCTCACACCATGAATAACCACATTCACTCTTTCTCCACAGTTTAGCTAATTAGAGTCCAGCTACCCCTAAAGCAACTTCCCCACATCATTTCCTCAGCTCAGTGGGGACTGATGTCTCTTTGGGAGTAGCTCCCACTAAAGACTACCAATCTTACCTTCCATTAATTCTTGCAAAGTGATGGGGCTATTAGCCTTTTGACCCCAGGGGCATGTGGTGGTCAGGGGTCTTTGGGACAGGGGAAAGGGAAGAGAGGACAGTCTCTGGGTCGTTGGGGTGGTGATCATTTACTCCTGCTTCTCTCTGCCAGTCTGGGGGTCCTCACTCTTTCTCGATTTACCAAAGTTGAGTCAGGGCCTTCTGAGCCTGGCTTCTCACATGCCTCCTGCATTTTCATTCATTCATTCACTCAATCACAGAGCACTGTACTAAGTGTTTGGGAAAGTACAATACACCAATAAAGAGAAACAATCCCTGCCCACAATGACCTCAGTCTAGAGACCGGGAGATGATGATGATAATAGCATTTATTAAGTGCATACTATGTGCAAAGCACTGCTCTAAGCACTGGGTAGGTTACAAGGTGATCAGGTTGACCCACGGGGGGCTCACAGTCTTCATCCCCGTTTTACAGATGAGGTCACTGAGGCACAGTGAAGTGACTTGCCCAAAGTCACACAGCTGACAATTGATGGAGCCGGGACTTGAACCCATGACCTATGACTCCAAAGCCCGGGCTATTTCCACTGAGCCACGCTGACTCGCAGGAGACAGACATCAGTACAAGTAAACAGACATAAATATAAATAAATAAAATTACAGATATATACATAAGTGATGTGGGGCAGGGAGAAGGGGGAAGAGCAGAGGGAGCAAGTCAGGGTGATGCAGAAGGGAGGGGAGATGAGGAAAAGTGGGGCTTAGTCTGGGAAGGTCTCTTGGAGGAGATATACCTTGTAAGGATTTGAAGGGAGGGAGAGGAATTGCCGGTGGATTTAAGGAGGGAGGGTGTTCCAGGCCAGAGATAGGATGTGGGGCAGGGGTCGGTGGTGAGACAGGGAGATCAAGGTAACAGTGAGAAGGTTAGCACCAGAGTAGCCGAGTGTGTGGACTGGGTTGCCCAGTTTGGGGGTTGGAGGGGTTCTGCTGTGGCAAAGGGAGAGATAGGGAAACAGCATGAAGGGGTGAGGTGGAGGCAGTCATTCAATTGTATTTATTGAGTACTTACTATGTGCAAAGCACTGTTTTAAGGACTTGGGAGAGTACATTATAGCTTGCTGTGGGCCGGGAATGTGTCTGCTTATTGTTATATTGCACACTCCCAAGAGCTTAGTACAATGCTCTTGGAGAAGCTCTTAGAAGCTCGTAGAGAAGCAGCGTGGCTCAGTGGAAAAGAGCCCGGGCTTTGGAGTCAGAGGTCATGGGTTCAAATCCCAGCTCCACCACTTACAGGCTGTGTGACTTTGGGCAAGTCACTTCTCTGTGCCTCAGTTGCCTCATCTGTAAAATGGGGATTAAGACTGTAAGCACCCCTGAATGACAACCTGATCACTTTGTAACCTCCCCAGTGCTTAGAACAGTGCTTTGCACCTAGTAAGCACTTAATAAATGCCATCATCATCATTATTATTATTATTACTAATGCTCTGCACACAGTAAGTGCCCCAAAAATACAACTGAATGAAAGAATGAATGATAGAGCACAGCCCTGGGAGTCAGCAGGACCTGGGCTCTAATCCCAGCTCTACCACTGCTTGTCTGCTATGCAACCTTGAGGAAGTAGCTTCTCCGTGCCTCGGTTACCTCATCTGTGAAATGGAGACTAAAACTGTGAGTCCCATGTGTCCAACCTGAATGGCTTATATCTACCCCTGCTCTTAGTGCCTGCCTGGCACAAAGTTAAGTACCAGACAAACAAGGTGAAAAACAAAAACAAATACCACTTACTGTGTTCAGAGAAAAGCACTGGAAAGAGTATAGTTTAACAGAGTTGGTAGACACATTCCCTGCCCACGAGCTTAGTCCCGAGCTGTCAGTCAGTGATTCATTAATTTATATTTATGGAGTGCTTACCATGTGCAGAGGACTCTACAAAGCACTTCAGAGAGTGCAATACAACAATAAACAGACACACTTCTTGCCCACAGTGAGAGAAGCAGCGTTGCTCAGTGGAAAGAGCACAGGCTTTGTAGTCAGAGGTCATTGATTCAAATCCCAGCTCCGCCAATTCTCAGCTGTGTGACTTTGGACAAGTCACTTCACTTCTCTGGGCCTCAGTGACTTCATCTGTAAAATGGGGATTAAGACTGTGAGCCCCCCGTAGGACAACCTGATCACCTTGTATCCTCCCCAATGCTTAGAACAGTGCTTTGCACATAGTAAGTGCTTAATAAATGCCATTATTATTATTATTATCATTATTATTACAGTCTAGATGGGAGGATGGGGGAGACAGAAATCAATTTAAATAAATACATTACAGATATGTATATAAGTGCTGTGGGACTGGAGGGGGAAAGAGCACAGGGAGCAAGTCAGGGTGATGCAGAAGGGAATGGGAGAAGGGGAAAGGAGGGACTTAGGGAAGGCCTAATGGAGGAGATGTGCCTTCAATAAGACTTTGAACGAGGGGAGAGCAAATGTCTGTCGGATTTGAGGAGGGATGGTGTTCCAGGCCACAGGTAGAATGTGGGCTAGGGATCAGCGGCGAGACAGGAGAGATTGGGGCACAGTGAGAAGGATCGCACCAGAGGAGTGACGTGTGCGGGCTGGGTTGTAGAAGGAAAGAATTGAGGTGAGGCAGGAGGGGGCAATGTGCCAGAGAGCTTTAAAGCCAATGGTGAGAAGTTGTAGTTTGATGTGCAGGTGGATGGGCAACCACTGGAGTTTTTTGAGGAGCGGGGTGACACATCCTGAATGTTTTTATAGAAGATGATCTGGGCAGCAGAGTGAAGTATGGACTGGAGTGGGGAGAGACAGAGGGCTGGGATGTCAGCAAGGAGGCTGATGCAGTAATCCGGATGGGATAGGGTAAGTGATTGTATTAATGTAGTAGCAGTTGGATGGAGAAAAGGCAGATTTTAGCAATGTTGTGAAGGTGGAACCAACAGGCTTTAGGGATGGGTTGAATATGTGGGTTGAATGAGAGAGAGGAGTCAAGGATAATACCATGGTTATGGGCTTGGGAGAGAGGAAGAATGGTAGTGTTGTTTATAGTAACGGGAAAGTCAGGGGGAGGGCAGGGTTTGGGTGGGAAGATAAGAAGTTTTGTTTTGGACATGTAAAGCTTGAGGTGGCAGGAGGACATCCAGGTAGAAATATCTTGAATGCAAAAGGAAATATGAGGGTGCAGAAAGGAAGAGAGATCATTCATTCATTCATTCAATCATATTTATTGAGTGCTTACTGTGTGCAGAGCACTGTATTAAGCGCTTAGGGCTAGAGACGTAGATTTGGATATCATCTGCATAGAGGTGGTCTAGCGTCCCCGTCCTCGTCCCCCCACCCCAGGAATCTGAGCAGCTTGATTTAAGACTCAACTGCTTCTCTTATGCGGGGAAGATCCTGGGAAAGCTTTCCTAAGAGTCAATTCAAAATTAGTTGCTCAGAGAACTCTTCCTGATGAAATGTAATCTCGCGGGATGAATAGAAAACAGTGAATCAAGACAATAAAACAGTAACTAGCGTGTCATGGAACTGTTTTTTATGATTAAGTGCTTACCATGTGTCAGGCAATGCACTAAGCGTTGGGGAAGATACAAGTTAATCAAAATGGATACAATCCCTGTCCTACATGAGGCTCACAATCTTAATCCTCATTTTACAGATGAAGTAACTGGGACTTCAGTTACCCCCCCCCCCCGCCCTTTTAGACTATGAGCCCACTGTTGGGTAGGGACTGTCTCTATATGTTGCCAACTTGTACTTCCCAAGCACTTAGTACAGTGCTCTGCACACAGTAAGCACTCAATAAATACGACTGATTGATTGATTGATTGACAAAGGGAAGTTAAGTGACTCATCCAAGGTCACACAGCAGACAAGTGGCAGAGCCAGGATTAGAACCCATGTCCTTCTGACTGCCAGGCCAGTGCTCTAACTGGCCAAGCTGCTTCTGTAACAATGATAAAAATGGTTCCTAAAAAAGGGTGAAACTAGATTACTAGATGAGTACAGTTCACAGATATGGGCTGATTACCCTGGATAGTGGAGGAAAGCACAGGCCTGGTAGTAAGAGGACATAGGTTCCCATCCCAGCTCTGTCCCTCATCTGCTGTGTGATGTTGGGCAAGTCACTTACCTTCTCTGTGCCTTAGTTTCCTCATCAGTAAAATGGGGATCTAATCTACTCCCTCCTACCTACACTCTCACATGAGCTCCATGTGAGACAGGTTATTGTGTCCAACCTAATAACCCTGTATTTTCCCCAGTGCATGGCACACAGTAGGCACTTAACAAATATCAAAGAGAGAAAAAAAGAAGCTGCCGTACACCCTCTTCAGTGTGACATTGCTCGTTTTACAGACAATCCAGTCTCTGGCCTCTGACCAATTGATGACTCTATGCCTAGCTTTATGGCAAACACATTTCACTACTATCATTAGTCTATAGTGATTACTTTGTGTCAAGCCTTGTACTAAGAACTGGTGAAATCATAAGACAATCCGATCAGTTACAGCAGCATGGCCTAGTGGATAGAACACAGGCTTGGAAATCAGAAGGACCTGGGTTCTAATCCCAGCTCCCCCACCTGCCTGCTGTGAGACCTTGAGTAAGTCACTTCACTTCTCTTTACCCCAGTTACCTCATCTGTAAAATGTGGATTAAGACTGTGAGTCCCACATGAGGGCAGAGACTGTGTCCATCTCAATTTTCTTGCACCTAGTCCAGTGCTTAGTACAGTGCCTAGCACAAAGTGCTTAACAAATACCACAGTCGTCATTATTATACAGCCCCTTTGCCACATTGGGCTCACCACATAAGGGGGAAGGAGAACAGGTATTTAATTCCTATTTTGCAGATGAAGAAACTGAAACTCAGATAATTGACGTGATCGGTCCAAGATCACAAAGTAGTTTGTGTCAGAGCCAGAATTAAAACCTAGGTCCAATTACTTCCAAGCTTGTGCTCTTTTCAATAGGACACACTGCTTCCCAAGAGAAAAAAAAAAATCTATAAGGACCTGGGCATTACCTTTTGGAACGGATCCTAATTTATAACATGTAATTCTATGGGAAAATGTGGCTCATCAGTTGGTTGTATTTATTGAGTGCTTACTATGTGCAGAGCACTCATCAAAAAGCCATTAACAAAATAATCACATTTTCAAGGATTTAGAGATCTGACTAGAAACTACTGAGATTCATTCATTCAGTTGTATTTATTGAGCACTTACTGTGGCCAGAGCACTTTACTAAGTGCTTGGAAACTACAATTCAGTTTATACATATATACATAAATGCATAAGTGCTGTGTGGTAGGGAGAGGGGGTAAGAGCAAAGGGAGTGAGTTGAGGTGATGCGGAGGGGTGGGGGAGCTAAGAAAAAGGGGGCTTAGTCTGGGAAGGCCTCTTGGAGAAGGTGAGCCTTCAGAACGGTTTTGAAGGGGGGGGGAAGAGTGATATTTTGGTGGATTTGAGGAGAGAGAGCATTCTGGGCGAGAGGTAGTACGTGGGCCAGGGGGTCGACAGTGGCACAGACGCGATCGAGGCATGGTGAGAAGGTTAGCGCCAGAAGACTGGAGTGTGTGGGCTGGGCGTGTGCCAAGCACTGAACGAAGGGCTGGGAACTAGACCTGGCTGAGCACCTGTCTTGCAGCAGGGCTGAGCTGCTTGAATCACCTTTATTTTCAGAATTGGAAAACTTACTCCTCTGCGGTTGTGCTTGAGCGTCACTGAGAGATGGACTGTTCCGGACACATTGTCAAGCATTGTCATCCAAGTTACGGCACCAAATTACGGTGGAAGAAAAACTTTTCAGACTCAGTCTGACTGGCTTCTCCAAGTTTCCTGAAGATAGTCCCACATCACAGGAGTTTCAAGGAGTCTGGACCCTGCAGCATGCCATCCTGGTTAAAATCTTAGATGCTTTGGCCTCGGCCCCAGTAAGGTGTCAAGATATCTTAGTGCTGACAAGATCCTATGGCAGCAAGGAGTTATGTGTATTTTGCACATAAATTTGTAATTGAGTGTTGTTGGTAGGATCCACAGCCACACCTTAGCTGATCAATCAGTCATTATATTTATTGAGCACTTACTTTGTGCAGAACACTGTTCTAAGTGCTTGGGAGAGTACAATATAGCAGAGTTGGTAGACACGTTCCCTGCCTACAAAGAACATACAGTCTAAAAGATGGATAAGATTTCACTGCCAGCAGGACCCTATTCAAATACAAAGCAGAGCAGTGCACTGAATTATCAAAGGTATTTATTGAGTTTACTGTGTATAGAGCACTGTAATAAGTTCTTGGGAAAGTACAATATAATAGAATTGGTAAATGTGGTCCCTGCCTTCAAGGAGCTTACAGTTTACAGGGGAAATTGAATCATTGATTCTTGCTTCCTGTATTGTCTGCTTTGCCTCACTTTTACAAACAATAATAATAATGATGACTGTAGTATTTGTTAGCACTTACCAGGTTCCAAGTCCTGTACTAAGCACTGGGTAGATAAACTTCTATGAGATAGAACCCTGCCTCGGTCCCTTTTGGGACTCACAGCGTAAGCTTTCTCTATTCCAGGTTTGCATCCTTGCACTGCTAGGAGAAACAGAGGTGTCCATTCACCACCCTGGAGGTTGTAAGCACACATGAGGAAAAAGTCATTTCCACCTGGACAAATTGAAATCCTTCCTAGCCCCCAAATGATCTTCCTTGTTCCCCTTTTTCCTGCCATACACGTTGCCCAAACATAGCCACCAGTGTCTTTCCTCTGAGGTTAGTTAATAAGATCATTTGGCTTATTTAGTCTTGAGCTGATTCTTAAAATAGTGTCAGGGAAGCCTTAAGCCTTAACTCTAGCTTTAAGAGGTGGAGAAAAATAATGCCACATTCGGGTGAGCCTGTGAGTTTGTTTTAAATGAGACAGTAGGGGCTAATCTGCCAAAGTCTTTCTCATGCCCACATAGAATATTTTTAGAAATGAGCTATTATTCAGGAGAAAGTAGGAGACACAAAATATACAGGGAGTCTGTGGAATTTTCTGCAAAGACAAATCAAAATGAGACCAATCCCATTTTAGTTTCCTCTGGGGCAGCTTAACTCTCCCAAGGAAAAGCCCAGAGGCTACTGGAGGAAGGAAATGTGTAAGAATTAGAAGAAATGGGTTCATCACACAAGATGGAATCCTCTTTGTTGAAACTAAAAAAAAAAAAAAAAGCTGATTCCCTAATCGTTTTAGACCACCAGGGTCCTATCAACTTGGGGAAATGTGAAACAAATTAGAAATTAGTCATTCTTCAATGTGGCTAAATATCACATATTTACTACTTGTTAAATATTTAATACTTAGTGCAGTGCTCTGAACTATGTGCTTAGGAGGGAAAAGATAAAGAACTAACGGAGCCCATGCGCCCAGGGAGCTTATTTCATTTATATATTCAGTGTTGGGGCTCTCAGTATTCTTAGGAGCTGTTGCCCTGTTGATATCAGGGTTTCATCTGAAATATCCCCTCCTTGAACACCTGCCCCTTTAAGGAACTGCCATTCTGTTGCCCATCAGTTGTAATTGTCCTTTAAAAATTTATTCTTCACTGTGTGCAAAACTGGCAGTGAACAAGGAATATCACTTTATATACCCACGTTTGAGTCGTTTCTATCCTCTGAGCCTGTCCTCCTGATTTGCTTCCCTCATCTCCTTTGAAATCTCATATGTCTGGAGCAAAGCATCATTTTATTTTTATCTGAACCATTTCTTGCTTGGGCTTATCTGCCCCTTTGAATTTCCTTAAGAAACTCTCACAAGAAAAAAAACAGTTTGAATGAGCAAAATTGATACCACATTTTAATTGCACTATTGATAATTTAGCAAGGAGCTTTTTTTTTTTTAGAAAAAGTAATTTCTCCAGTGTGAAAGGGCTTTGCTGATGGAATTTGAGAGGCTTTGCTAAGAGAACAGGAGTGGTAGTGTGAAATGAGTACCCAATGGGTGCAGTGCACTGTTCTAGGGGCTTGGGAGAATTCAAAACAAAGATGGGAATGAGAGGTTAAAAGAAAAAAAACCTGAGGTGGGAGAAAAGACCAAGAATCATCATTCAATTCTTCGTGCAAAGCTGGAGCTTTGCATCATGGAAAAGTGAAAAGGATACTAAGTAAAGAGGTAATTAGAGATTCAAGTTGCATTGGCGGTAGCTCTGCATTCAATACTCGGTGGCTTCGGGCCACACACAGTGAGAAAACTCCATGGGAGCAAATGGGATTTCACTGAGAATTCATGGAAACCTCATAATGACAAACCAGGTGAGCAAGGCATTTTCTAATTAATAAAGTGAGATAAATATTAATAGCTATTTCAGGAGCTGGTGGAAACCAAACATGCTTCGTAAATTCTGAAATATGTATCCTATCCCTAATCTCTGTCTGTGAGGCTTGCCATATTTACCGAGAAAACCCCTTCAAATCCTAAGCCTCCCTTTGCTCCCTTCCCTAGCCCCAGAGTGAGGGAAGGAAGCTCAGTAACAAAAAGTGGTATGCCGTGAAGATGGCTGGCTAGACTATCAATCGATCAATCAATCAATGGTTTTTTTTGAGCACTTCCTATGTGCAGAGCATTGAACTAAGTCCTTGGGAGAGTAGAATACATTACCTGCTCTCCATTCTGGAAATGTTTGGAAAGTGGTGGGGCCGTTGGAATCCCTCCAGCTGGCTTTTGGACTGATGTCCTGTCTTTGATTATGACATTCTCTCCTGGATGCTGGAACTCAGCCCTGAATATATCATTCATTCATTCAATCATATTTATTGAGTGCTTACTGTGTGCAGAGCACTGTACTAAGCGCTTGGGAAGTACAAGTTGGCAACATATAGCGACGGTCCTTACTCAATAACAGTCTTACAGTCTAGAAGACCTGGGAATGCTCAGAAAGATAGTTTGGATCACAGAGCTCAAAAGGATCTCTGTACCTTATCCTTGCTCAAAGAGCCTGACAGAAACCCACCTAATTTGGAGACAAATATCATTCTTTTCTGAGTACAGTAGCCTTTTTTTATTTGATACCATGTCAGTGAAAAAGCTTCGCCTATGATAATGTTCTGAGGCTTGTAAAACAATTTAATTGTAAAGAAAGCTTCATCGTCTTAGTTTATATCTCCCCCTGCTGTAAAAATCCCCAAAATACAAGAATAAAAACAAAAGGACAGGGAAACACAAGTATTAGCATTGAGAAAGGGGTTTTTATGAATATTATTCTTACCATTATTGGTATTTGCTAAATGCTTACTGTGTTCCAAGAACTGTGCTGAGCACTGGGGTAGATATAAAGTAGCTGGGATGAAGCAGCGCCTGTTCTACTCAAGGTTCACAATTTTTAAGAGGCTCACAGTTTAAGAGACTCTGAAGGGCACCCTTCTGATGAGATGTGGGTTAGACTTATAATTTATTCATTTAATCACATTCATTAAGAGCTTACTGTATGCAGAGTACTGTACTAAGCGCTTGGTAAAGTACAGTACAACAATAAACAGTGACAATCCCTGCCCACAGTGAGCTCAAATTCTGCTTAAATACGTTGATCCATCTGGATTTTCGTGTGTTGGAATTGGAATCAACTAAAGGAAACATATAATCCATTGTTCTGTGTCCATGGTGAGGACAGATGTAAATGCCACCTAGTGCTCATCAGCACAGAGGGTGACACTACACCACCTCTAGGGTTTACCGACAAACTACCCTTAAAACTTCCAGGAGGTAAGATTTAACATCCTCTGTGGCTAGTTCATTCCTCCACTACTGGAGTTCTTGTACTAGGCCAAATAGTCCGGAAACATCCACAATATGGAGGGCTGGCAGGGCACTCAGTGAATTTTGCTAAACTGTGACACTCACAAAGGCTCTCATTCCAATCTGTAGTTTACACCTTGCCTTGTCCTGCTTCCCTTGACTTCCCCGCACCCTCTCCTAGCCTGTTGTCCCTCCTCCTCCACATCAAACAGAAACTCCTTACCATTGGTATTAAGGCACTCAATCAGCTCACCCTTACCTACCTTACATCACACTGATTTGCTCCTACAATCCAGCCCACACACTTCACTCCTCTAATGCCAATCTTGTCTATCTTTCCACAGAACCCTTGCTCTTGTGCTCTCTGTGGTCTGGAGCTCCTTCCTGCTCCATATATGACGGACCACCATTCTCCCCATCTTATTGACATCACACCTCCTCAAAAAGTCCATCTTTTCCACTACTCCCTCTCCCTCCTGAATTACTCAGGCACTTGCATCTGTACCCTTTAAGCACATGATATTCAATTCAAGCCCACAGCACTATGTACAAATCTATAATTTATTTTAATGTCTGTCTCCACCTCTAGACTGAAAGCTCCTTGTGGATAGGGAACATGTTTACCAATTTTGTTGTATTGTACCCTCCTACACCCATAGTACAGTGATCAGTCAGCGTGGCTCACTGGAAAAGAGCACGGGCTTTGGAGTCAGAGGTCATGGGTTCAAACCCCGGCTCTGCCAATTGTCAGCTGTGTGACTTTGGGCAAGTCACTTAACTTCTCTGTGCCTCAGTTACCTCATCTGTAAAATGGGGATTAAGACTGAGAGCCCCACGTGGGACAACCTGATCACCTTGTAACCTCCCCAGCACTTAGAACAGTGCTTTGCACATAGTAAGCGCTTAATAAATGCCATTATTAGTATTATTATTATTATTATTCTTAGTCAATCAATGAATGGTATTCATTGAGCACTTACTGTGTGCAGAGCACTGCAGTTTATAATCTGGAGCTTGTTACAGGAGGAGAATGTGTCTGTTGCTATATTGTACTCCCCAAGCACTTAGTACAGTTCTCTGCACACACAATAAATATGATGGATGACTAACGGGAGAAATAGACATTAACGTATTTACGTAAGTACTGTCGGGCTGAGGGTGACACACATACAGCAAGCACTCAATAATAATAATAATGATGGTATTTATTAAGCACTTACTACGTGTCAACCACTTTTCTAAACGCTGGGGTAGATACAGGGTAATCAGGTTGCTCCGCATGAGGCTCACACTTTTAATCCCCATTTTACAGATGAGGTAACCGAGGCACAGAGAAGTTAAATGACTTGCCCAAGGTCACAAAGCAGGGATTAGAACACACATCCTCTGACTCCCAAGCCCATGCTCTATCCACTAAGCCACACTGCTTCTCTACTACCTTCAAATGATTGATTGCAGTCATCCTCCCCTAAACTGAACTCAGGGGATCCCTACCACAGTTTATGTTTTTTTAACTTTGTCTCAAAACTTCTGCCACTGCAACAGTTATCTTACCCTTTTTCTGGCTTGTAGTCCACATCTCCTGAGGCTGCCAGAGACATGCAACAGTACTGGACAAGAATGGAGGAAGGCATTGATGCCTCCCTCCCAGACTTCTCCCTTGTCAGTCAATCAATTAATCAGTCATGTTTATTGAGCACTGACTGTGTGCAAAGCACTGTACTAAACACTTGAAGCAGCATGGACTAGTGGAAAGAGCACGGGCTTGGGAGTCAGAAGGACGTGGGTTCTAATCCCAACTCGCCACTTTTCTGCTGTGTGACCTTGGGCACTTAACTTCTCTGTGCTTCAGTTCCCTCATCTGTAAAAATGGGGATTAAGACCAAGAGCCCTATGTCAGACAGGGACTGTGTCCAGCCCGGTTATCTTGTATCTACCCCAGCACTTAGAACAGTGTCTGACACGTAGTAAGTGTTTAACAAATACCAAAATTATTATTATGATGATGATTATTTACAATATTATAGAGTTGGTAGGCATGATAGAAGCAGTGTGGCCTTGTGGAAAGAGCACAGGACTGGGAGTAAGGGTTTGAAACCCAGGTCCTCTGTTTCGCCACTTACCTGCTGCTTACCTTGAGCAAATCACTTAATTTCTCTGTAAATAATAATACCTGTGGCATTTGTTAAAAGCATACCATGTACCAAACACTGTACTAAGCACTGGGGAAGATACAAGGTAATCAAGTTCCACAGGAGGCTTACAGGCTAAAGAGGAGGGAGAACAGGGATTGAATCTCCATTTTGCGGACAAGGAAACTAAGGCACAGAGAAGTTAAGGGACTTATCCAAGGTCACACAACAGGAAAATGGCAAAATCAGGATCAGAATACAGGTTATCTGACACTCAGGCCTTTGCCCTTTCACTAGACCATACTGCTTCCCTGCTCTGCACCTCAGTTCCCTCATCAGCAAATGGGGATTCATTCATTCAATCATATTTATTGAGTGCTTACTGTGTGCAGAGCACTGTACTAAGCACTTGGGAGGAAAAAGTTGGCAACATATAGAGACGGTTCCTACCCAACAACGGGCTCAAAGTTTAGAAGGGGGAGACAGACAACAAAACAAAACATGTGGACAGGTATCAAGTCATCAGAATAAATAGAAATAAAGCTAGATGCACATCATTAACAGAATAAATAGAGTAGTAAATATGTAGAAGTAAAATAGAGTAGTAAATCTGTACAAACATATATACAGGTGCTGCGGGGAGGGGAAGGAGGTAGGGCAGGGGGTGGGGAGGAGGAAAGGATAAAGGGGGCTCAGTTTGGGAAGGCATCCTGGAGGAGGTGAGCTCTCAGTAGGGTTTTGAAGGGAGGAAGAGAGCTAGCTTGGCGGATGTGCAGAGGGAGGGCATTCTAGGCCAGGGGGAGGACATGGGCCATGGGTCGATGGCGGGATAGGTGAGAATGAGGTACAGTGAGGAGGTTAGTGACAGAGGAGTGGAGGGTGCGGGCTGGGCTGGAGACGGAGAGAAGGGAGGTGAGGTAGGAGGGGGCGAGGTGATGGACAGCCTTGAAGCCGAGAGTGAGGAGGTTTTGCTTGATGCGTAGGTTGACTGGTAGCCACTGGAGATTTTTGAGGAGGGGAGTAACATGCCCAGAGCGTTTGTGCACAAACATGATCTGGGCAGCAGAGTGAAGTATAGACTGAAGTGGGGAGAGACAGGAGGATGGGAGATCAGAGAGGAGGCTGATACAGTAATCCAGTCAGGATAGGATGAGAGATTGAACCAGCAATTCAATACCTGTTCTACATCCTACTTAGACTGTGAGCCCCATGTGGGACCTGATGATCATGTGTCTACCCCAGAGCTTAACACAGTGCTTGGCACATAGTAAGCTCGTTACAATAATTAATAATAGTTGTATTTGTTAAGCACTTACTATGTGACAGGCACTGTACTAAGCACTGGGGTAGATGCCATATAATTGGGTTGAACATCATCCTTGTCCCACATAGAGTTTACAGTCTTAATCCCTGTAATGTAGATGAAGTAACTGGGGCACAGAGAAGTGAAACCATTTCTCCAGGATTACACAGCAAACAGGTGGCAGATCTGGGATTAGAACCCAGGTCCTCTGACTCCCAAGCTCATGTTCTTTTTCACTAAACCATGCTGATTCTCCAATTAAATGTATTAAGTGCTTACTATGTTCCAGGCACTATACTGAACTCTGCAGTAGGTCCACGATAATCAGGTTGCATACAGTCTCTGTCCCACCTAGAGCTCACAGTCTTAATCCCCATTTTACAGATGAGGTAAATTAAGTGGCAGGAAATTAAGTGACTTGCCCAAGTTCATATAACAGACAAGTGACGGAGCCAGGATCAGAACCCAGGTCCTTCTAATTCCTAGGGCCAAGCTCTGTCCACTAGGCCAGGAACATCTCAATTATTATTATCCCTACCAACAGTAGCTTGGAACCAATACCAACTTCCTCACCATTGGCTTCAAAGCATTCAATCACTTTGCCCCCTCCTACCTCATCTCGCTACTCTCGTACTACAATCTAGCCCGCGCCCTCCTACTATAATCTAGCCCGCACACCTGGCTCCTCTAATGCTAACCTTCTCACTGTGCCTTGATCTTTCCTAATAATAATGATGGCATTTATTAAGCCCCTACTATGAGCAAAGCACTGTTCTAAGTGCTGGGGAGGTTACAAGATGACGTTGTCCCATGGAGGTGCTCACGGTCTTAATCCCCATTTTACAGATGAGGTAACAGGCACAGAGAAGTTAAGTGACTTGTCCAAAGTCACACAGTTGACAAGTGGCGGAGCCAGGATTTGAACCCATGACCTCTCACTGCAAAGCCCATGCTCTTTCCACTGAGCCACACTGCTGACCCCTTGCCCAAATCCTGCCTCTGACTTGGAGTGCTCTCCCTCCTCAAATCCAACGAGCAATTCCTCTCTTACTTCCAAGTCTTATTGAAGGTACATCTCCTCCAGGAGGCTTTCCCTAACTAAGGTTTCCCCCCTCCCCCTCACCTTCCTCTTCTCCCACTCCCTTCTGCATCAATTTATTCATCATCATCATCATCATCAATCGTATTTATTGAGTGCTTACTATGTGCAGAGCACTGTACTAAGTGCTTGGGAAGTACAAATTGGCAACATATAGAGACAGTCCCTACCCAACATTGGGCTCACAGTCTAAAAGGGGGAGACAGAGAACAAAACCAAACATACTAACAAAATGAAATAAATAGAATAGATATGTACAAGTCAAATAAATAAATAAATAGAGTAATAAATATGTACAATCAATCAATCAATCAATCATATTTATTGAGCGCTTACTATGTGCAGAGCACTGTACTAAGTGCTTGGGAAGTACAAATTGGCATCACATAGAGAAAGTCCCTACCCGATAGTGGGCTCACAGTCTAAAAGGGGGAGACAGAGAACAGAACCAAACATACCAACAAAATAAAATAAGTAGGATAGAAATGTACAAGTAAAATAAATAAATAAATAAATAAATAGAGTAATAAATATGTACAACCATATATACATATATACAGGTGCTGTGGGGAAGGGAAGGAGGTAAGACGGGGATGGAGAGGGGGACGAGGGGGAGAGGAAAGAAGGGGCTCAGTCTGGGAAGGCCTCCTGGAGGAGGTGAGCTCTCAGCAGGGCCTTGAAGGGAGGAAGAGAGCTAGCTTGGCAGATGGGCAGAGGGAGGGCATTCCAGGCCCGGGGGATGACGTGGGCCGGGGGTCGATGGCGGGACAGGCGAGAGCGAGGTACAGTGAGGAGATTAGTGGTGGAGGAGCGGAGGGTGCGGGCTGGGCAGTAGAAGGAGAGAAGGGAGGTGAGGTAGGAGGGGGCGAGGTGATGGAGAGCCTTGAAGCCCAGGGTGAGGAGTTTCTGCCTGATGCGCAGATTGATCGGTAGCCATTGGAGGTTTTTGAGGAGGGGAGTGATATGTCCAGAGCGTTTCTGGACAAAGATAATCCGGGCAGCAGCATGAAGTATGGATTGAAGTGGAGAGAGACACGAGGATGGGAGATCAGAGAGAAGGCTAGTGCAGTAGTCCGGACGGGATAGGATGAGAGCTTGAATTAGCAGGGTAGCGGTTTGGATGGAGAGGAAAGGGCGGATCTTGGCAATGTTGCGGAGCTGAGACCGGCAGGTTTTGGTGACGGCTTGGATGTGAGGGGTGAATGAGAGAGCGGAGTCGAGGATGACACCAAGGTTGCGGGCTTGTGAGACGGGAAGGATGGTAGTGCCGTCAACAGAGATGGGAAAGTCAGGGAGAGGACAAGGTTTGGGAGGGAAGACAAGGAGCTCAGTCTTCGACATGTTGAGCTTTAGGTGGCGGGCGGACATCCAGATGGAGATGTCCTGAAGGCAGGAGGAGATGCGAGCCTGGAGGGAGGGGGAGAGAGCAGGGGCAGAGATGTAGATCTGGGTGTCATCAGCGTAGAGGTGATAGTTGAAGCCGTGGGAGCGAATGAGGTCACCAAGGGAGTGAGTGTAGATTGAGAACAGAAGGGGACCAAGCACTGAACCTTGGGGAACTCCCACAGTAAGAGGATGGGAGGGGGAGGAGGAGCCTGCAAAAGAGACTGAGAAAGAACGACCGGAGAGATAAGAGGAGAACCAGGAGAGGACGGAGTCTGTGAAGCCAAGGTCAGATAGCGTGTTGAGGAGAAGGGGGTGGTCCACAGTGTCAAAGGCAGCTGAGAGGTCGAGGAGGATTAGGACAGAGTATGAGCCGTTGGATTTGGCAAGCAGGAGGTCATTGGTGACCTTTGAGAGCGCAGTTTCCGTGGAATGAAGGGGACGGAAGCCAGACTGGAGGGGGTCGAGGAGAGAGTTGTTGTTGAGGAATTCTAGGCAGCGCGTGTAGACAACTCGTTCAAGGAGTTTGGAAAGGAATGGTAGGAGGGATATGGGACGATAACTAGAAGGTGAGGTGGGGTCAAGAGAGGGTTTTTTTAGGATGGAAGATACATGGGCATGTTTGAAGGCAGAGGGGAAGGAACCAGTGGAGAGTGAGCGGTTGAAGATGGAAGTTAAGGAGGGGAGAAGGGATGGAGCGAGAGATTTCATAAGATGAGAGGGAATGGGGTCAGAAGCACAGGTGGCCGGAGTAGCACTTGAGAGGAGGGAGGAGAGTTCCTCTGAGGATACCGCTGGGAAGGATGGGAGAGTAGCAGAGAATGTTGAGAGCCGGGGGGTTGGAGAAAGGGGGGAAGAGACTTTGGGGAGGTCGGACCTGATGGATTTAATTTTGTTAATGAAGTAGGAGGCCAGATCGTTGGGGGTGAGGGAAGGAGGAGGGGGAGGAACCGGGGGCCTGAGAAGGGAGTTGAATGTACGGAAGAGCTGGCGGGGGTGATGGGCATGGGTGTCAATAAGGGAGGAGAAATAGTTTTGTCTGGCAGAAGAGAGGGCTGAGTTAAGGCAGGAAAGGATAAACTTGAAGTGAACGAGGTTGGCATGGTGTTTAGACTTTCGCCAGCAGCGTTCGGCAGCTCGAGCATAAGAGCAAAGGAGGCGGACAGTGGCAGTGATCCAGGGCTGTGGGTTAGTGGTGCGAGAGTGGCGAAGGGAAAGGGGAGCGAGCGAGTCTAGCTGAGTAGAAAGGGTAGAGTTGAGAGCAGTAATCTGATCATCAAGACTGGGTAGAGAGGAGAGGGCGGCGAGGTGGGGTGTGAGGCGTTCTGAAAGATGGGTGGGGTCCAGAGAGCGGAGATCTCTGTGAGGGAGTAATACGGATTTACAGGGGAAAGGAGTGTGAGTGAGGAGGCAGGTGAGAAGATTATGATCAGAGAGAGGGATCACAGAGTTGGTGAGGGTGGACACAGTGCAGCGGTAGGAGATGATGAGGTCGAGGGTATGACCAAGTTGGTGAGTGGGTGAGGTGGGGTGGAGGAAGAGGTTGGCAGCGTCAAGGAGAGATAGAAGGTGGGCGGCAGAGGAGTCGTTAGGGATATCCATGTGGATATTGAAGTCTCCGAGGATCAGAGTGGGCATGGAGAAGGAGAGAAGGAATGTGAGGAAGGGGTCAAAGTCGTTAAAGAAGTTGGAAGTGGGGCCCGGAGGGCGGTAGATGACGGCTACAAGAATCTGGAGGGGGTGGTAGAGGCGAATAATGTGGGCTTCAAAGGAGGGGAAGGAAAGGGAAGGGGGAGGAGGGATAGTGCGAAAGCGACATTGGGGGGCGAGAAGGAAACCGACACCTCCTCCTTTTCCAGTGAGTCTGGGGGAGTGGGAGAAGAAGAGGCCTGCACTGCAGAGAGCAGCAGAAGAGACCGTGTCGTCCGACGACAGCCATGTTTCAGTTAGGGCGAGGAGGAGTAGAGAACTGGAAACGAAAAGGTCCAGGATGAAAGGAATCTTACTTAAAACGGAGCGGGGGTTCCAGAGGCCACACTTGGCATCAGCTGTCGAGGGTGGGGAGGGAGGGGGAAGGGTGCGAGGGGTGGGGAGGGTTTGGATTGGGATGAGTTGGCGGGGGCCTGGGCGGGGAGAGTGGGAAGGGGGGTGGTGATGGGAAAGGAGAACTGGGATGGGGTGGGGCGGGGAGAAGGGGAGGGGGCCGGGAGGGAGAAGCGGAGGACCTGCGCTGGTACAGAGGAATCCTTGGTAGGGGGTGAGGGGGAGCGGTCTTGGTGGGTGAGAGGGAGGGAAACAGCTGGGTGGGAGAGGGGAAGGGGAAGGTGAGGAATAGGAATGGCAGTTGGGAGCAAGGGAACTGAAAGTTCATGGTGAGGTCAGCAGGGCAAGTGACAGTACAGTGGGGGGTTAACAATTGAGATGCAGAAGCAATAAAACAGTAGCAATGATAAAAGTAGGCGATGGCATCACAGGGTGTAGTTGACCAATCAATATGCTATGGCAATAATAGAATTGGCAAACAATGATGCCACAGAGAGCAGATACAAACTATTAAGAGCTGGAGTAGGGTGGGCCAGTTAAGGGGGGTCAGGGAGCAGAGATACCTGGGGAGGGGAGCGAACAGTGCTGTGGGGAAGGGAAGGAGGTAAGATGGGGGGATGGAGAGGGGGACGAAGGGGAGAGGAAGGAAGGGGCTCAGTCTGGGAAGGCCTCCTGCAGGAGGTGAACTCTCAGCAGGGCCTTATTCCTTTATTCTTCCCCTCTCCCAGACCCACAGAACTTCTATGCATATCTGTACTGTATATATTTATATTAATGTCTGTATCCGCCCCCCCCCCTCCCCCAAACAGTAAACTCATTTTGGGCAGGGAATATGTCAGTTTATTGCAGTATTGTACTTTGTCAAGCACTTAGTATAGTGCTCTGCACACAGTAAGCATTCAATAAATACAACCAAATGAATAAATAAGTGGATGAATAAGGAAAGATTGTACAGATTTATTACTCAATTTATTTTACTTATACATATTTATTATTCTATTTATTTTGTTAATGATGCACATATAGCTTTAATTCTATTTGTTCTGACAATTTTGACACCCGTCTACATGTTTTGTTTTCCGTCTCCCCCTTCTAGATTGTGAGCCCGTTGTTGGGTAAGGACCATCTCTATATGTTGCTGACTTGTACATCCCAAGCACTTAGTACAGTGGTCTGCACACAGTAAGTGCTCAATAAATACGATTGAATGAATGAAAGTGATTTCCCTTCCTCCCACTCTCCCCATGTATAGCCAGTAGACTACTGCTCTCCTTAAATTCAAACCCCTTCTGAAATCACATCTCCCCCCTAGAGGCCTTCACCAATTGATCTCTCATTTTGTTTTCCTCCTAACTCCCATATCATCTACACACTTGGGTCCTTGCCACTATGCACTTGGAAGTACTCACCTACCGACTCCTAAGAGCATTGAGGTTCAGATCATTTACTTACTTCTCCCTCTCTGTGATGTATTTTCCCTCCAAATAGCCTTAGTTCTCTGCTCAGCACTGTAGAGTAAGCACTCACTAAATACTATTGATTGGTTCTGGCCATGTGAACAGGATTGACAATTGGGCTGAAACTAGAATTGATTTCCTTAGGTCTTTCTTCAAGGTCACAATCAGCTGGTATTTCTTCTCCACCCCCTTTTTTCTAGCTGAGGGATCCATCAGTTAACTGCTCTCCCTAGGTTATGCAGTCCCTGCTCCACTGGGGAATTAGAATGCAGACATTAGTTTGAGAAACTGCTACTCTACCAAGAAAAATAATGTGCCTATGGAATCCCACAGCACCTTTCTCCAAGGAGTAGAAAGCATTTTACTGATATTTATCTAAATTAGCCAAGTAGAGCATAAACTGGTCAGTAGATATCAGGGAGCAGTAGGATTACATTAAAGCTGTGCAGGAAGAATTAAGGAATTGTGAAATGCATGCAGACTATGACCATTGTTATTCTCCCAGCAATTTCTAGTGACGTTGTGCCTTCACGATCACAAAATTCATTACACCCTGAAAAAGAAATAGGGATTGTAGGCAGCTTTAAAAACTTAATAGCATCTATTTTGAGCAGGATACAAGTAAGGCATTGGCTCTGATTGCTTCACAGAAAGCATGCATTGAGCAGTGAGTTTATTGCTGAGAAACCTAATCAAGTGTTTCTCCATTCGAAGGTATTACGGAACAAAATAATAGGTTCTCAATATCCATCTCTGAGCTGGGAATTAATCTTCTTTAGCCTCCAGGCTTGGGAGTAATGAAGATTTAAAAGAAGAACCCCTCTTTGTTTGAGTGTGCTGCTTATATTGATTAAATTATGATGTGGCATTCAGCACCACAACCTATGTAAAGGTTCCAAGAATTTGGGTGTACCAAAGAAAACAAAATTCCAATCTGCTTCTCCCGGCAAAAAAAATTCCCTGTTGTTTTTAATGACTTTCTTTGGGGCCTCAGGCAATGATTAACTTGTATCTGTACCAGTGCTTAGCACAACGTTCGATATATAGTACGCAGTGTGATTTACTGGATAGAACACAAGCCTGGGAGTCAGAAGGACCTGGGTTCAAATCCCAGGTCCGCCACTTGTCTGCCGTGTGATCTTGGACAAGTCATTTCACTTCTCCAGGTCTCAGTTACCATATCAGTAAAAAAGGGATTAAGACTGGAAGCCCCTTGTGGGACATGGACTGTGCCCAATCTGATTAGCTTGTACCTACCCTGGTGTTTAATACAGTGTTTGGCACATAATAATAATTTTGGTATTTGTTAAGCGCTTACTATCAAGCACTGTTCTAAACACTGGGGGAGATACAAGGTAATCAGACTGTCCCACATGGGGCTCACAGTCTTAATCCCCATTTTACAGATGAGGTAACTGAGGCACAGAGAAGTTAAGTGACTTGCCCAAAGTCACACAGCTGATAAGTAGGGGAGCCAGGATTAGAATCCATAGCCTCTAACTCCCACGCCTGTGCTATTTCCACTGAGCCATGCTGCTTCTCACATAGTAATCACTTAACAAATACTATAATTTTTAAAAGTGCTTAACAAATCCCTTTAAAAAAATAAAATGGGCAAAACTATGGCAGCTCATTTATTTTAATGTCTGTCTCCCCCTGCAGACAATAAGCTCCTTGTGGGTAGGGAATAAGTCAATCAACTGGACTTTCCCAAGCACTTAGTAAAGTGCTCTGCATAATAAGCACTCTAAATGCCATCAATCAATTGATTGATGAAGCCTCTGGTGGGGAGAGGGAGAGAAAGAAAGGGCAGTTTAATGAACCAGTCAACTGATCATTCATTTAATTGTATTTATTTAGCGCTTCCTGTGTGCAGAACACTGTACTAAGCACTTGGGAGAGTACAATGCCACAATGAACAGACATATTCCCTAACCACCAGGAGCTAACAGTCTTAAGTGAATAAGAATAATAATGATAATGTTGGTATTTATTAAGCACTTACTATGTGCCAAGCACTGTTCTAAGTGCTGAGAGAGATACAGGGTAATCAGGTTGTCCCGCATGGGGCTCACATTCTCCATCCCCATTCTGCAGATGAGGTAACTGAGGTACCGAGAAGTTAAGTGACTTACCCAAAGTCACACAGCTGACAAGTGGCAGAGCTGGGATTAGAGTCCACAACCTCTGACTCCCAAGCCCGTGCTCTTTCCACTAAGCCACGCTGCTTCTAGATCAATCTATCAGTAATGTTTGATGCTATTGATGCCTGTCTACTTAATAATAATAATAATGGCATTTATTAAGCACTTACTATGTGCAAAGCACTGTTCTAAGTGCTGGGGAGGTTACAAGGAGGTCAGGTTGTCCCTTGGGGGCTCACAGTCTTAATCCCCATTTTACAGATGAGGGAACTGAGGCACAGAGAAATTAAGTGACTTGCCCAAAGTCACACAGCTGACAATTGGCAGAGCTTTTTTTGTTTTGTTTTATTGTCTGTCTCCCCCTTCTAGACTGTGAGCCCGTTGTTTGGTAGGGATTGTCTCTATCTGTTGCCAAATTGTACTTTCCAAGTGCTTAGTACAGTGCTCTGCACACAGTAAGCACTCAATAAATACGATTGAATGAATTAATAATGTTGATTTTGCACTTACTCTACGCAGATGCTTGTGCTAAACACTCGGGAGCACAAAAGTTTTGAGAAGATGAGAAAGGATGGAGCTTAAACAGGGGACATTCTGAGGTTAAATGGTCTCTGTATGTCCACGGCGATACCCAGAATCCTTCGCTTTGTTGTGATATCCAGGATCCCTCGCTTTGTTATGATACCTAGAATTCCTTGCTCTGCTTTCCACTATATTTCTAACTGGGCCACACTTATGTAGGCCTTAGATAAGCCTTTGGCAAGCGGCCACCTCTGTCCGCACCTGTTGCAGTGCGGATGCTCCACGGATGTCCCGTGGAAGGGGGCTGTCCTTGCACCAATCAATCAATCAATCGTATTTATTGAGTGCTTACTTCGTGCAGAGCACTGTACTAAGCGCTTGGGAAGTACAAGTTGGCAACATATAGAGACAGTCCCTACCCAACAGTGGGCTCACAGTCTAAAAGGGGAAGACAGAGAACAAAACCAAACATACTAACAAAATAAAATGAACAGAATAGATATGTACAAGTAAAATAAGTAAATAGAGTAAGAAATATGTACAAACATATATACATATATACAGGTGCTGGGGGAAGGGAAGGAGGTAAGATGGGGACTTCGACCGGCCGCCGCGAGATTTAAGGTGATGTGAACCCCATTGCAAAGGCTTCTCTCTCTTTCCTCGGTCTCGCCGAATCCAGAATGAATCTGCTTGGAGCTAAGCTCCTGCGTTACCGTCTCCCTTCCCATCTCCTCATATACTGTGCAGAGATGGGGTCAGGCTCACCTGGCGGCTGCCTCTCTGCCCACTGGGGGATTCATTTCACACAGCTGCCAGGATTCTGGCCTGCTGCAGCTATGGGATTGTGGGGAGGGGGAGGATGGCTGTCCAACAGCGAGAAGGCGTGTGATCTCTACCCTTTCCTTCCAGCCACCTCTTATAGTGGCAGTTCTCCCTTATGGGTCAGGCCAAGGCAATCACCTATTGCGATCCAGCTTCACCATGGAAAGGGTCACTTCCTAAACACTTAGGTTCCCACCTGTCCTCCTCGCCACCCCCCCCCCCCAAAAAAAAACCCACACACCCCATCCCATGGCCACACACCCCAACCCATGGGACTTGTGCAGACATATTTTTGTACTCTGTTGCTTCCCCTGTCTGTAATTTATTTTAGTGTCCATCTCCTCCAATGGATTGGAAGATCCTTGAGGGCAGGGATCATCCTGAATAATCTCAAGGATCACTGAGAAGCAGCATGGAGTAGTGGATAGAGCACGGGCCTGGGAATCAGAAGGTAATGGATTCTAATCCTGGCTCCACCACTTGTCTGCTGTGTGACCTTGGGCAAGCCACTTAACTTCTCTACGCCTTAGTTACATCATCTATAAAATGGGGATTAAGACTGTAAACTCCATGTGGGACAACCTGATTAGCTTGTAATCTACCCCAGTGCTGAACAGTGCTTGGCATAAAGTAAGCACTTAACAAATACCATCATTATTATAATTATTATTATTTTCCTGTATACTTACTCCACTGGATTATCCCAAGAGTTTAGCACAGTTAACACTCAATAGATACCATTGACTAATTGGACGATTGTGATATCTGGGGTGTCTGAGATAAAGAGAGAAACAGCGTGGCTCGGTGGAAAGAACACGGGCTTTGGAATCAGAGGTCATGGGTTCAAATCCTGACTCCAATTGTCAGCAGTGTGACTGAGCAAGTCACTTAACTTCTCGGTGTCTCAGTTACCTCATCTGTAAAATGGAGATTAAGACTGTGAGCCCCCCATGGGACAACCTGATCACCTTGTAGCCTCCCCAGTGCTTAGAACAGTGCTTTGCACATAGTGAGTGTTCCATAAATGCCATCATTATTGAAAGGCACCATCCAACAAAAACATGTACTTAATAGCAGATAATTCAAATGGCCTTCAGAGGATGAGAACTGATTTAGGACTCTGTGAAGCTACACTCCCCTCTCAAGATTGCACCTGGAGAGTTTCCAGTCCTCTACCAGTCTCAGCTACGGGAGGGAGATTCAAGAAGAGGCCTACCCATTCTATTCCTACCTTGGCCAGTGGCTAGTGAGTGGAAGGCAATCTGCTGCAAGTCAAAACTCACCTGCGCTGGGCAGCCGGGGCATTGGAGAGAGTTGAGGGTGGAGACTCAAGTTTACTGCGTGGAAAGAAGCAATGGTGAACACCACTTCCGTATTTTTCCCAATAAAAGTCTACGGATACATTACCAGAACGACTGCAGATGGAGGTGGGGAATCATCTGGTTATCTGGGTTAACACCTTTGCAAATTCGCTTTATACCTTTTTTTCCTTTTTCTCTTCCTAGAAACTTCACAAACATATCACTAGATGGTGCTTTATCCCTCCCTTGCCCTTGGATAAGAAAATTCTGCCTTTCAGAAAAGGCTGTGGGAGGAGTTGATGAAATTCAAATCAAATCACACTTGTAACTTCTTTTAGGGCGCACATTGTTTTCTTCCTGAGGGAAAAGAAAACCTGCCAAACTAAAGACTAAATAGTTCCAAGGTCAGTGTCTGCTCTGAAAAATATAGTACTAAGTCCAACCAGAAGAGACATGCACACCACGGCTGAGTTGAAAGAGGTAAACCTCACTTTTGGAAAACTGAGTCTTTTAATGTCAATTAAACTGGAAAATATACTGGTGTTGATTATACACTTGTGGATTATATAATTTTCTATTGCATTTTTTAAGCGTTTACCATGTGACAAGCACCGTTCTAATTGCTAGGGAAGGTTCAAGTCTGTCCCTGTCCAACATGGGACTCACAGTCTAAGTAGGGGGTAGAACAGGTATTGAATCCCCATTTCTTGCAGTTGAGGAAACTGAGGCGCAGAAAAGTTGAGTGACTTGTCCGAGGTGTCACAACAGCCAAGTGGCAGAGCTAGTATTAGAACCCAGATCCTGACTCCCAAACCCAAACTCTCTCCATTAGATCTCACTGTTTCTCACAGTTTTTGCCTCCCTCTGGCTTGCTACCATTTTATTTCACATCAGCACAGCCACAGCATGGGTGGGGGCATGAAGGTACTGATCCCTAGGCTTTGAAAGATCAGATGGGCCAGCCCTCTGCCTCCTCAGGAAGCTGAAACTCAAACCGGTCAGTTTTTCTAGATCAATCAATCAATCAATCAATCGTATTTATTGAGCGCTTACTATGTGCAGAGCACTGTACTAAGTGCTTGGGAAGTACAAATTGGCATCACATAGAGACAGTCCCTACCCAACAGTGGGCTCACAGTCTAAAAGGGGGAGACAGAGAACAGAACCAAACATACCAACAAAATAAAATAAGTAGGATAGAAATGTACAAGTAAAATAAATAGAGTAATAAATATGTACAACCATATATACATATATACAGGTGCTGTGGGGAAGGGAAGGAGGTAAGACGGGGGGATGGAGAGGGGGACGAGGGGGAGAGGAAAGAAGGGGCTCAGTCTGGGAAGGCCTCCTGGAGGAGGTGAGCTCTCAGCAGGGCCTTGAAGGGAGTGAAGAGTTATTTCCAGGAGGCTGAAACTATGGATTTTTTGCCCACTGAAGATTTGAGATTACAAGTGAATTTCAATTACCCAGGCTAGCCTTGCTCCTCATGTCAATCAATCATTGTCATATTTATCGATCACTTACTGTGTGCAGAGCAGTGTATTAACTGCTTGGGAGATTTCAGTATAACAGAGTTGGTAGACTTGATCCCTGCCCACAGTGAGCATACAGCCTAGAGAGGAAGACAGACAAAATATAAAAGAATAAATAAAGTATGGGTAAGTGTAAAAGTGCTGTGGGGCTGAGGAAAATTAGGGAATGAGGGACTGAGGATATCCCTAGCTAGACAGTGAGCCAGTCATCATTCAGAACCAGCTAGTCACAGTATGCAGGCTGCTGAGGGATGGAAGGTTAGGATGCCACCATTAATTTCCAGTGCCAGCAGCTCCTCTCACCCCAACTCCAACTGTCTTCCCCATCGCCTGACCCCGACACCCCAGTCACCAAACTCTTATTTTCCTCCTTTGGGTTTGGGCACTTATGGCTGGCCATATAATAATAATAATGTTGATATTTGTCAAGTGCTTACTTTGTGCCAAGCACTGTTCTAAACACTGGGGTAGATACAAAGTAATCAGGTTGTCCCATGTAGGGCTCACAGTCCTCAACCCCATTTTACAGATGAGGGCACAGAGAAGTGAAGTGACTCTCCCAAGATCACACAGCTGATAAGCAGCAGAGGTGGGATTAGGACGCATGACCTCTGACTCACAAGCCCGGGCTTTTTCCACTAAAGTGTCTGTTTATCATTGTATTGTACTCACCCAAGCACTTAGTACAGTGCTCCGCACGAAGTGAGCGTTCAATAAAAATGATTGAATCGATTAATGAATTAATTAATATACAGAATCCCAATCACCAGGGATGGAGGGCCAGGCTCTGAACTGGTGAATGGGAGGCTGTTGCCTCTCTGTCTACCCTAGGTGTGTCAGGCTCAGCAATATACGATGGCCCTAAAGGGAATGAGAAGAGGTTTACAAGATTATATCATCCTTCATTAAAACTGGGCATTAATTTTACCTTCCATCTCTCATTTAATAGCATTCTTTTCCCAACCCTTAATTGAAACCTTAAATCTTTACTGCAACAATTACAACCATGACCGCATTTTGGAATTCCTTTCACCATATGAATTGATAGAATGTGCCCATTATTAACATTTCTAGTCATAATTACTGTCCAGACCCACAGGGGGAGATTGCGGGTTGAATTCATTTGACTTCACCGGAGAAGAAGATTCTCATTACAATTCATCGCACACAGATTCTTGTTTTGAATATGATAGACTGAAGAAGGATATTTAAGTTAGGGGGTCCGCAGCACTGAACACGTCCTGAGAGCAGAGTCCAGCGTTAGTAGCTGTGGGGAGCTATAAATAAGATAATGAATGGTCAAGTGCTTAGCACAGTGCTTGATACATACTGGGTGCCTAATAAATACTATTGTAATTTTGTTTGGCTAGTTCTTATTTTGCTTCCAAAACAGAGGCCCCCAAGCTCACTGGTCAATAAATGAATAGAATTCATTGACTGTCTACTGTGGGCAGAGCATTGCACTAAGGGTTTTGGTAGGTACACTATAATCAGTAAACAATAGTAATAATCCTAGTTTTCATTCAGTGAAAAACTGCATGGTCTCATGAAAAAAAGCACAAGCCTGGGTGATAGAGGATCTGGGTTCCAGTCCCATCTCTGCCATTTGCCTGCTGGGTGACCTTGGACAAATCACTTGACTTCCCTGTGCCTCAGTTTCCTCTTCTGTAAGATGGGGATTCAATACTTGTTCTCCCTACTACTTTGATTGTGAGCCTCATGTGAAACAGGGACTATGTCTGTCCTGACCATCTTGCATCTACTCCAGTGATTAGAAAAGCGCTTGCCACATATAAAGTGCTTAACAAACACTATTTTCATTATTATTATTATTATTATTAGTAGTAGTAGTAGTAGTAGTACTTACTCTCTTCTTTTTACTGTGTTATGCACTGGGACAGGGGCAAGATGGTCAAATTGGCCAAAGCCCCTGTCCCACACATTACTCATAACTTTAGATGGAAATAAAACAGGTATCATCCTTATTTTACAGATGAAGAAACTGAAATCCTCAGAAGTTAAGTGACTTGCCTAAGGTTATCTAAAAGGCCAACTGTAGGGCTGGAACTAGAACCCTGATCTCCTGGTATCCAGCCTATGGTCCCTTCCCAAGGCCACACCATCTCCTTCTATCCTCAAGGAGTTTACAGTCTAACAGAGGACACAGACACTAAAAGAATTACAGGTAAAAGAAAGCAATAAGGATAAAAAATAAATATCTAAGTGTCATTGGGGGTTTTGAGTATTTGAGTGCTTAGGTGATGCAGCAATGCTGAAGCAGCAGTTGGGGAAATATAAAGTAGGGGTCATCAGTCAATCAATCAATCAATTGCATTTATTGAGCATTTACTGTGTTCAGAGCATTGTACTAAGTGCTTGAGAGAGTGCAGTATAACAATATCACAGGCACATTCCCTGTCCACAGTAAGCTTGCAGTCTAGAGGGATTTTAACAATTAATCAGAGATTAATTTTTCTTTAATTAGAATTAATGGTTCCCAATTGTGAGGCACCTAGTGTGCTGGACTGTTGAATCTGGTCAACTGGTCATAGTACAGTTCTCTGCACACAGTAAGAGCTCAATAAATATGACTGAATGAATGACTGAATGAATGAAAAGGTTTGAATAACTCACCAGATCACCTATCCACCTCAATCCTAAACAGTCCTTCCCTATCCTCAGCGGCTAGTGGTACTCCTACCACGGTCTCAAGTATCCTGAAAAATCCATCCTTGGTCCCAGCCTTCAGTAGTAGCCTTCAGCCTTCACTACCAAACATGGGTCCTTATCTTAAAATGGTTCTCTAAACCAAGAGATATTAGTCAAATGTATTTACTGAGCATTTACTGTGTGCAGAGCAATGTACTACAGCTAATGATAGTAAGTATGGCATTTGTTAAGTACTTACTATGCATCAAGCACTGTTCTAAGCATTGGGGTAAATACAAGATAATTGGGTTGGACACAGTTCTTGTCCCACATGGGGCTCACAGTCTTAATCCCCATTTTACAGAGAATTGAGGCACAGAGAAGTGAAGTGATTTGCCCAAGGTCACACAGCAGGCAAGTAGCAGAGCCGAGATTAGGAACCCATGACGATCTGATTCCCAGACCCCTGCTCTATCCACTAGGCCATGCGCTTGTGAGAGTACAATATACCAGCACAAAAGAAAGTTCTCAGAATAAAGTAATGGAATGGATAAAATTAAGGAAGTTGATATTATTCAGCCAGAGAAATGAAGGTTATGTTGTGTCATTACAGTTTTCAACATGAAAGATTCTTCTATAGGGAAAGAGGTCCAACATACTCTATTTCTGCTGGAGAGATGAAGAAATGGGCAGAAATGACTTCAGTCAGATGGTTATCAGACATAAGAAGGAATATGCTGTCTTCAAGGTACTAGATGCTAGATAGGTTATCAGTGAGGGAACCTGGGAAAACTCCCCAAAGATGTTTCAAAATGAAAGATAGCCAACATCTGGGGCAATGTAGGTGCAATCATGCCTGCAAGCAGGGTCGTGACCTATACGACCTCAAGGTATTTCTTCCTGCTTTGTAGATCTGATATTGATCATTCAGTGGGTAGAGGAGTCCCTGATGGCACTATGCTGATTGGGGGAAATCCCCTCAAGGTTCACCCAAGATGGAGCCAAGTAATTATTTTTCTCTTTTCCCCAGAAGCTCTAGCTACATCAGTGGGAACTTCTGTCTCAATCTCTAGCTGATGTCGCCTGATATCACCAAATATCTAGAGCTGGTGCTTATTCCCTTTGGAAAATACAATCTTATCACAGCTGTCATTAACCGGGAGAAGAGAAAACTGTTCTCTCTGTGTGCTTTGTTGGTTACAAATTCAGAATCACTCCCTCCACAAAAACTGCTTTTCTGAGGCCTCCTTTAGAGTCTAAAGGTGTAGGCTGGAATGCGCCCAAAGAGGAGTGTAAAATGTTCTTTTATCTTCATTCAGGCAACGTTTTGTCCTTGGGAAAGGTCAAATGGTATTGCAGAAAGACTGAAAATCTGCCCCAGGGGCTAGCCCCAGAAATTATGGCAGGATTGAAGAGGAGCCTTTCTTCCTCTTGACACCTGTTTCTCCAGAGCTGCTGGAAAACAAGGCAGCTGCAGCCTTAATAATAATAATAATAATAATGTTGGCATTTGTTAAGCGCTTACTGTGGGGACAGTAGTTCAATCCTGCTCAACCAATGTCTGCCTTAGAATTACCAGATGCAGAAGAGATAACAGAACAGAAAACAAGATCCCCCAAGTAGAGAAGCAGAAGGCTCGTGGGTAAGCATCGCCTGTCCCACCGTCGACTCCCAGCCCTCGTCCTTCCCCTGGCCTGGAATGCCCTCCCTTCACACATCGGCCAAGCTAGCTCTCTTCCTCCCTTCAAAGCCCTACTGAGAGCTCACCTCCTCCAGTAGGCCTTCCCAGACTGAGCCCCCTTTTTCCTCTCCTCCTCCCCATCCCCCCACCCTACCTCCTTCCCCTCCCCACAGCACTGTATATATTTGTACAGATTTATTACTCTATTTACTTTACTTGTACATATTTACTATTCTATTTATTTTATTAATGATGTGCATTATATTTATAATTCTATTTGTTCTGGTGATTTTGACGCCTGTCTACACATTTTGTATTGTTGTCTGTCTCCCCCTTCTAGACTGTGAGCCCGTTGTGGGGTAGGGACCGTCTCTATATGTTGCTGACTTGTACTTCGCAAGAGCTTAGGTCAGTGCTCTGCACACAGTAAACGCTCAATAAATACGACTGATGGAATGAATGAATGAACCCATTTCCCCACTTTGCAGGCAGGACTTAAACATCCAGATTAGATGAATTGTCTGTGGAACTGAGGTGAGTTGTTAGACAAGATATTAAAGTGGAAAAAGAGTGTAATGATAGGGTCCAAGAACCAGGTGGCTGCCTTAAACCAGGGATAAGAAAATAAGATGTTAAAGTGTCTGATTTCTCTCTATACACATCCTGCTAAAAATATTTTCTGTGAAGAGACTCATTATCCAACATTCTCCCCCTACAGTAATGTAGCAATTATAGTTAACTACCTATAATAAACTGTTCATTGTCTACCTGGCAGGATATGATTTCCAAATTACAGAGTCCTCCTGACGATGATTTCTAAAAGGCAGTAAAACCAGAAAACTATTTCAAATATACTGACACATCTGAGGAAACAGAAAATGTGGAACTCACTTTATCTTCTTTTTCCCTTCCCCCCACCCTTTGTGATTTTGAAATAAATGCAAAATTGCCACAGGTGGGTAGGGGACAGGAGAGGGAGTTGGGGGGAGAGAGAGGGAGAAGAAGGGGGAGAGAGAGGGAGCGGAAGGGGGAGAGAGAGGAAGATGGGGAAAATTTATTAGTCTACAAGACAGTATTGCCATAGGACATGCCATTTAAATATATTTTCCTGCTTCAAAATCATAGTTTTTTTTGGCTTCTAGCAACAATGTAGTAGTGAAAAGAGTTAAAGGTTAAAGAATTGTGCTGCCCATAAGGGATGCTTACTATGTCCATTATTTCCAAAAACATTTTCCCCTGGAGCATTTACAGAATGAAAGAAAAAAAAAACTCCCAAAACAATTAAAGATCCAAGCACAGACTCATGTTTTTCACAACTTTTGTTCATTAAAGCAGTAGGAGTTATACTGTAGCTTTAGGGAGGATCTAAATATGGATAGGGAAAGAAAATTTTCCAGAGTTGAGGTGGAAATTTGGATGCAGAAACTGATGAGGGTAGAGATTTTGGTAAGTTCTTAATGGTTCTTGCATACATGTCATCTTGGGAGTTTTGTCTTATAGGAAATTAGACTTGAAGTATTTTGCAATCAGAAAGAGGGAAGCTAGCTTTTCACCTAGCCCCTCACTTCTCCAAAGACTGAAAAGGATGGAAGGAGTTGGGGTTGGAGGGAGGTGGTGGTGGTGAGAGTTCATTCATTCATTCATTCAGCCATATTTATTGAGAGCTTACTGTGTGCAGAGTACTGTACTAAGTGCTTGGGTAGTACAAATCGGCAACAAATAAAGATGGTCCCTACCCAACAATGGGCTAGCAGTCTAAAAGGGGGAGACAGGCAACAAAACAAAACAAGTATACAAGTGCATGGTGCATTTAATTCATTATACTCATACACCATGATCAAAAAAAGGTCATATACACGAAGAGAAAATAAGTTTTTAGAAAATCTACAGCGTGGGGTGGAGGGGGTAGTGATTCAAACAGTGTCTGGCACATATTAAGTGCTTAACAAACCCCACATTATTATTATTATTATTATTATTGGGAGAATCCCCTAGGGGAAGCCAAGTGTCCCATGCTGCAGGAGGCTGGGCTGATGAATAACAATCTTCTGAGGTGTCCAGGCCTCTAGGTTGGGTGGGAATAGGGTGGGAATGTGATCAGCGGGAAGGGTGGGGGCTGCTGGACCCCTCTATCCCACGTGGGCGGCTCCTTCGGTCTGGGTCAATCATGGGAAGGGTGGAGTCAGAGGTTGCAGGACTGTGGTTCCATCCTTTTCCAGATGATTTCTTCCTCTTCCAGATGATGACTCCGACCACAGCTGCAGTGATGTTGAGGATGGTGGCCACAGCCCCGGCGATGAGCATGATGAGTAGGGATGGGGATAGTGAGGGAGATGGATTCCAGCACACAATGAGGGACTGATCCAGACTGTCGTGATCCACAATGCAGATGTATTTCTGCTCCTCACCATGGGGCACTCTGAGCAATGCCCATTTCTGGAAGTTGCCGTCTCCGCTGGGCCGTGTGTCCACGTACTCCATTTCTTGGCTCATGTCTTCCCCTTCCTGCTCTCACTTAAACTTGACGTCTGCCAGGTAGAAGCTGAGGGCCCGGCACCACAGGGTGACATCATCCCCGTCGGGGCTGGGGTGATGGGTCACCTACACCGAGGGGGGATCTGCCCAGGTAAGGCTGGGCTCCCTGAACCCCCCTTCAAAGCCCAACTGAAGGCTCACCTCCTCCAAGAGGGCTTCCCAGACTAAGCCCCCCGTTTCCTCAGCTCCCCTTCCCATCCGCATCACCTCAACTCACTCCCTCTGTTCTTCCCCCACTCCCTACCACACAGCACTTATGCTTTTATGTATATATGTATAATTCCATTTATTTATATTGATGCCTGTATACTTCTTTTGATGTGTATCTATAATTTTATTTATTTATATTGATGCCTGTTTACTTGTTTTATGTCTGTCTTCCCCCTTCTAGACTGTAGGCCCTGTGTGGGCAGGGATTGTCTCTCTTAATTGGTGAACTGTAGTTTCCAAGAGCGTAGTACCATGCTCTGCACACAGTAAGTGCTCAATAAATACAATTGAATGAATGAATGAATCTCTGGTGTTTAAGGTTAGTCATGGCTCAGCTTCATCTCTGCAGTCTCCCTCCTCTTCTTGTCCTGCCCCTCTCCTCTGTCTCACTATGGTGTAGTAAAGAAACAGCATGGCAGAGTGGATAGAGCACAGATCTGGGAGTCAAGAGGTCATGGGTTCTAATCCCGGCTCCACCATTTGTCTGCTGTGTGACCATGGGCAAGTCACTTCACTTCTCTGTGCCTCAGTTACCTCATCTATAAAATGGGATTGAGACTATGAGCCCCACATGGGACAGGGACCGTGTCCAACTCGATTTTTTTGAAACCACCCCAGTGCTTAGTACAGTGCCTGGCACAAAGTAAGCACTTAACAAATACCATCAATGTTATTAGTGTTACCCATTCATTCATTCATTCAATCGTATTTATTGAGCGCTTACTGTATGCAAAGCACTGTACTAAGCACTTGGGAAGCACAAGTTGGCAACATATAGAGATGGTCCCTACCCAACAGTGGGCTCACAGTCTAGAAGGGGGAGACAGAGAACAAAATGAAACATATTAACAAAATAAAATAAATAGAATAAATTTGTATCAATAAAATAAATAGAGTAATAAATATGTGCAAACATATATACATATATACAGGTGCTGTGGGGAGGGGAAGTGGGCTTCTACACTCCTAGTTATCCCCTCATTTCCCCTACACCCTCACTCTCCTGCCTTTTTTTTGATGGCATTTATTAAGCTCTTACTATGTGCACAGCACTGTTCTAAGCCCTGGGGAGGTTACAAGGTGATGAGGTTGTCCCACGAGGGGCTCACAGTCTTCATCCCCATTTTACAGATGAGGTAACTGAGGCACAGAGAAGTGAAGTGACTTGCCCAAAGTCACACAGCTGACAATTGGTGGAGCCGGGGTTTGAACCCATGACCTCCAACTCCAAAGCCTGTGCTCTTTCCACTGAGCCACACTGCTCAATCTGTACCCTTGAAGCACTTGATAGTCACCCCACCCTCAGCCCCACACCACCTATGTACAGATCCATAATTTATTTTTAATGTCTCGCTCCCCCCTAACCTGTAAGCTCCTGGTGGGCAGGGAATGGGTCTACCAACTCTATTGTACTCTCGTAAGCATTTAGTACAGCACTCTGAACATAATAAGCACTCAATAAATACCACTGGTTGATCAATTGGGTTTGTCTCATTCAGGGTCTGCCTCTTATTTTGAGCCCGTCGCTTGGTATCCCGATCTTCACAAAGCCTCCATTCAAGAAGATCGGCCCCTTTCCCGCTTGCTGCATGCCAGGCTGGCCCATCTGTTCTTTGTGGGGGTCATATTTATTCCATCATATTTATTGAGCACTTACTGTGTATGGAGCACTGTACTAAGCATTTGGGAGAGCACGATACAACAATAAACAGACATATTCCCTGCCTACAACGAGCACTGCTACATCACATTGTTTGAGACTATGTTTCACAATGGCTTTATATAATTTTTTCAGTCTTCCTGGCTTCCATGTGCCCCTCTTATTTCATCACACAGCAGTTTCTTAGTTATCCTGCTGTCATCTATTCTTCTCTGCCCTTTGGAGCTGTACTGCTATAAGCGTTGTCTCAATGCTGGTGAATTGCCTGCATTCTAGAACCTCACTGTAGTCTTGGCCTGCCATTTCAATGTTGAGTTTGATTCCTAAATGGCACTGGCGAAATTACTCTAAAAGCTGTATCGATCACTCAATCAATCGTATTTACTGCATGCTTCCTGTGTGTAGAGCAGTGTACTAGGCCCTTGGTAAAGTATAATATAGCAGAATTGGAAAACATGTTCTCTGCCCACAGTGAGCTTACAGTAGAGCGTTTGGATGTATC
Organism: Tachyglossus aculeatus; assembly: GCF_015852505.1. Lineage (NCBI taxonomy): Eukaryota > Metazoa > Chordata > Mammalia > Monotremata > Tachyglossidae > Tachyglossus > Tachyglossus aculeatus. The sequence goes on from NC_052066.1 coordinate 87,358,687, forward strand.
CTCTTTACCACATCCAGATATCATGTAGAAAGTTGGATTCCACAATGCTCTGGTAGACCTTCAACCTGGGCTGGAGTTTGTTGACCCTTTGAAGTCAGACTCTGCTTGTCAAGCTGCCAGTAATAATATTGCGGCATTTGTTAAATGCTTACTCTGTGCGCAGCACTACACTAAGTGCTGGAGTAGATACAAGACAATCAGGTTGGTCACAATCCCTGACCCACACTGGGGTCACAGTCTAAGGGGGAGGGAGAACAAGTACTTAACCTCCATTTTGCAGATGAGGAAACTGAGGCACAGATAAATTGAGTGGCTTTTCCAAGGTCACACAACAGGTAAGTGGCAGAGCCTGAATCAGAACCTAGATCTCTCGATTTCCAGGCCCATGTTTCTTCCACTGGGCCACCCTGTTTCTCCATGCTGACCTTATATCTTTTTGTTTTATTATGGTATTTGTTAAGTTCTTCCTATGCATCAATCACTTTTCTAAGCTCTGGGATAGATATGAGTTAATCAGGCTGGATACACATGCTGTGTGACCTTGAGCCAGCCAATTCATTCATTCAATCATATTTATTGAGCACTTACTGTGTGCAGAGCACTGTACTAAGTGCTTGGGAAGTACAAATTGGCAACATATAGAGACAGTCCCTACCCAATAGCGGGCTCAGAGTCTAGAAATTAGCTCCTCTGAAATGATAATAATAATAATAATAAGCATGGCCTAGTGGCAAGAGCCTGGGCCTGGGGGTCAGAAGTTATGGGTTCTGATCCTGGCTCCTCCACTTGTCAGGTGTGTGACCTTGGGCAAGTCACTTCACTTCTCTGGGCCTCAGTTACCTCAACTGTAAAATGGGGATTAAGACTGTGAGCCCCACGTGCGGTGACCTGATGACCTTGTATCTACCTCAGCGCTTAGCACAGTGCTTGGCACATAGTAAGTGCTTAACAAATACCAACATTATTATTGAGAAGCAGCAAGGCTCAGTGGAAAGAGCCCAGGCTTGGGAGTCAGAGATCACAGGTTCTAATCCCAGCTCCCCTGCTTGTCAGCTGTGTGACTTTGGGCAAGTCGCTTAACTTCTCTGTGTCATCCTCGACTCCGCTCTCTCATTCACCCCTCACATCCAAGCCGTCACCAAAACCTGCCGGTCTCAGTTCCGCAACATTGCCAAGATCCGCCCTTTCCTCTCTATCCAAACCGCTACACTGCTCGTTCAAGCTTTCATCCTATCCCGTCTGGACTACTGCATTAGCCTTCTCTCTGATCTCCCATCCTCATGTCTCTCCCCATTTTAATCCATACTTCATGCTGCTGCCCGGATTGTCTTTGTCCAGAAATGCTCTGGGCATGTTACTCTCCTCCTCAAAAATCTCCAGTGGCTACCAAGCAATCTGCACATCAGGCAGAAACTCCTCACCCTGGGCTTCACGGCTGTCCATCCCCTGGCCCCCTCCTACCTCACCTCCCTTCTCTCCTTCTCCAGCCCAGCCCGCACCCTCCGCTCCTCTGCCGCTAATCTCCTCACCGTACCTCGTTCTCACCTGTCCCGCCATCGACCCCCGGCCCACATCATCCCCCGGGCCTGGAATGCCCTCCCTCCCAACATCCTCCAAGCTAGCTCTCTTCCTCCCTTCAAGGCCCTACTGAGAGCTCACCTCCTTCAGGAGGCCTTCCCAGACTGAGCCCCCTCCTTCCTCTCCCCCTCGTTCCCCTCTCCATTCCCCCGTCTTACCTCCTTCCCTTCCCCACAGCACCTGTATATGCATATATGTTTGTACATATTTATTACTCGTTTATTTATTTATTTATTTATTTTACTTGTAGATATCTATTCTATTTAATTTTGTTAGTATGTTTGGTTTTGTTCTCTGTCTCCCCCTTTTAGACTGTGAGCCCACTGTTGGGTAGGGACTGCCTCTATATGTTGCCAATGTGTACTTCCCAAGCGCTTAGTACAGTGCTCTGCACACAGTAAGCGCTCAATAAATACGATTGATTGATTCTCTGTGCCTCAGTTACCTCAACTGTAAAATGGGGATTAAGACTGTGAGCCCCACATAGGACAACCTGATTACCTTGTATATCCCCCAGCACTTTGAACAGTGTTTTGCACATAGTAGGCGCTTAACAAATGCCATTATTGTTATTATTTTTTTTAAAGAACTTACTATATGCCAAAAACTGTTCTAAGCATTGGGATAGATACAAGATAATCAGGTCCTACCTGTGGCTCAAAGTCTAAGTAGGAAGGAGGACAGGTATTGAATTCTCATTTTGCAGTCAGTTGAGGAAATTTAGGCACAGAGAAGTGAAGTGATTGGCCCACATGATGGAGCCAGGATTAGAAATCAAGTCCTCTGGTTCCCAGCCTCTTTCTCTTTTCCCTAGGCTTTCATTTTCTCAGAGACACCATCTGTCAGGCCCCCATCCAGGTGGTAGATATGACCTAGAGACATCCCCAAGAAGAAGGTGACACAAAGATCAGAAACCTGCTTGCAGCAAAACCAGAGATGTGTCTGGCCAATCATGATCAACAAGGCAGAGGCCTACAAAACCTGCTGGTGGCCATGAAAATCCACTGAAGAAGCATAATAATAATAATAATAATGTTGGCATTTGTTAAGTGCTTACTATGTGCAAAGCATTGTTCTAAGCACTGGGGTAGATACAAGATAATCAGGGGGTCCCACTTAAAGCTCACAGGCTTCATCCCCATTTTATAGATGAGGGAACTGAGGCCCAGAGAAGTGAAGTGACTTGCCCAAAGTCACACAGCTGACAAGTGGCAGAAGCGGGATTAGAACCCATGACCTCTGACTCTCAAGCCCGGGCTCTTTCCACTAAGCCACGCTGCATAAGTAACCAATGGAGGAACACCAAAGCTGGAGAGATCCAGGGATTTGCTGACCAGCACCAAACCGTTTGCTCAACACTAAAGAAGCACTACATATTACTACCACTCCTCTGGGGAGTGTGGATGAAATGTCCCTCATCACAGTCAAGGAGGGACATCAATGTAGAGGTGAGAAAACTCAAATGAAATCTTGAACATGGTTTCCACCCTCTAGGAGAAGGCCCTTTCAGACTTTGCAACCTAGCAGAAAGGTGGAGATATGATCTTAGCTTTGACATCATCATCATCATCATCAATCGTATTTATTGAGCACTTACTATGTGCAGAGCACTGTACTAAGCGCTTGGGAAGTACAAATTGGCAACATATAGAGACAGTCCCTACCCAACAGTGGGCTCAGAGTCTAAAAGGGGGAGACAGAGAACAAAACCAAACATACTAACAAAATAAAATAAATAGAATAGATATGTACAAGTAAAATAAATAAATAGAGTAATAAATATGTACAAACATATATATACATATATACAGGTGCTGTGGGGAAGGGAAGGAGGTAAGATGAGGGGGATGGAGAAGGGGACGAGGGGGAGAGGAAGGAAGGGGCTCAGTCTGGGAAGGCCTTCTGGAGGAGGTGAGCTCTCAGCAGGGCCTTGAAGGGAGGAAGAGAGCTAGCTTGGCGGATGGGCAGAGGGGGGGCATTCCAGGCCCGGGGGATGACGTGGGCCGGGGGTCGATGGTGGGACAGGCGAGAACGAGGTACGGTGAGGAGATTAGCGGCAGAGGAGCGGAGGGTGCGGGCTGGGCTGGAGAAGGAGAGAAGGGAGGTGAGGTAGGAGGGGGCGAGGGGATGGACAGCCTTGAAGCCCAGGGTGAGGAGTTTCTGCCTGATGTGCAGATTGATTAGTAGCCACTGGAGATTTTTGAGGAGGGGAGTAACATGCCCAGAGCGTTTCTGGACAAAGATAATCTGGGCAGCAGCATGAAGTATTGATTGAAGTGGAGAGAGACACGAGGATGGGAGATCAGAGAGAAGGCTGATGCAGTAGTCCAGACGGGATAGGATGAGAGCTTGAATGAGCAGGGTAGCGGTATGGATGGAGAGGAAAGGGCGGATCTTGGCAATGTTGCGGAGCTGAGACCGGCAGGTTTTGGTGACGGCTTGGATGTGAGGGGTGAATGAGAGAGCGGAGTCGAGGATGACACCAAGGTTGCGGGCTTGTGAGACGGGAAGGATGGTAGTGCCGTCAACAGAGATGGGAAAGTCAGGGAGAGGACAAGGTTTGGGAAGGAAGACAAGGAGTTCAGTCTTCGACATATTGAGCTTTAGGTGGCGGGCAGACATCCAGATGGAGATGTCCTGAAGGCAGGACACTGACACTTGAGGACTCTTAAGCCCCTCTAGACTACAAGCTCATTATGGGCAGGGAACATGCCCACTAATTCTGTTGTACTCTCCCAAGCACTTAGTACAGTGCTCTGCACATAGTAAGCACTCAATGATTGATTGATTATGTTACCTCCATCCAAAGGGAGGGTCTTTGCTTTTCCACTGATTTGTATGTTGCTAATCTTGAGGATGCAACATTGCAACGGCAAGCCAGAGCCCAAATGAGATTCTGGTCCAAAGGGAGACTCTTTTAGCTCTCCAGGCCATGAACAAATTCAGAAGTCTTTGAAACAGCATTCTAGGAACTGCTTTATGCAGACAACTCTGCCTGGGAGGTGCACACAAGCGCGCGCGCACACACACACACACACACGAGAATGAATTACTTTTCAGATGAAGCAATGCACTTTTGATGGTCAATAAGTCTGAAGAAAATGGAAGGAAATGTGCCAGCCCTTATGCAGGAAGCCATAAATGCATCCAAAGAATTTCATCAGTAGCAAAGACTGTGAGGCACAGATAATAATGCGATACTGGTACTTCTACTTGTCTTCCCCTCTAGACTTTAAGCTCACTGTGGGCTGGGAAAGTGTTTGCCAACTTTGTTGCATTGTACTCTCCCAAGCGCTCAATCAATCAATCATATTTATTGAACACTTACTCTCTGCAGAGCGTTGTACCAAGTGCATGAGAGAGTACAATTTAACAGAGTAGACTGACATGTTCTCTGCCCATGGTGAGCTTACAGTCTAGAGAGGGAAGTAGACATTAATATAAATAAATTAATTGAATTACGGATGTGTACAAAAGTGTTAGGGGACTGAGGGAGGGATGATAATAGAGTGCAATATTAGTTCAGGGTAATGAAGAAGGGAGTGAGAGTTGAGGAAATAAGGGCTTAGTTGAGGAAGGCCTCTTGGAAGAGATACACTTTTAGTAAGGCTTTGAAGGTCGGGAGAGTCAGTGTCTGTCCCGGGCCAGAGGCAGAATGTAGGCAAGGAGTTGGCGCTAAGATAGATAAGATCAAGGTACAGATCAACATTAGAGAAGCGAAGTATGTGGGCTAGGTTGTAGTAGGAAATCAGGGAGGTAAGGTATGAGGGGGCAAGGTGATGAGTGCTTTAAAGCCTATGGAAAGGAGTTTCTGTTTGTTGGGGATGTTCTTGAGGAGTGGGGAAACATGGAATGAACAGTTCTATAGAAAAAATGATCCCAGCAGCAGAGTGAAGTACAGACTGAATTAGGGAGAGACAGGAAGCAAGGAGATCATCAAGGAGGCTGATGCAGTAATCAAGGAAGGATAGGGTAAGTGCTTGGACTAACGTGGTCAGTTTGGATGGTGAGGAAAAGACAGATTTCCGTGATGCTGTGAAGGTTAAACTGATGGGATTTGGTGACAGGCTTAATATGTGGGTTGGATGAGGAAGATGAGTCGAGGATAATGCCAAGGTTATGGGTTTGTGAGATGAAGAGGATTGTGGTGTTGTCTACAGTGATGGGAAAGTCACAGGCAGGAACAGAGTTGGGTGGGAATATGCAGAGTTCTGTTCTGGATATGTTAAGTTTGAGGTGTCAGTGGAACATCCAAATAAAGAGTCCTGAAGACAAGAAGAAATGTGAGACTGCAGAGACAAGAGATCAGGACTGGAGATAAAGATTTGGGAATGATCTTCATAGAGATGGTAATTGAAGCCGTGACAGTGAATGATGTCCCCGAAGGTGTGAGGGTAATAGAGAATAGAAGGGGACCCATAACTGAGCCTTAAGAGACTCCCACAGTTAGAGGGTGGGAGACACAGAAGAAACCCACAGAAGAGACTAAGAATAAGTGGCCAGAGAAATTGGAGAAGAACCAGGAATGGACAGTGTTAGTCAAGTCAAGGTTAGATAATCAATCAATCAATCAATCAATCGTATTTATTGAGCACTTACTATGTGCAGAGCACTGTACTAAGCGCTTGGGAAGTACAAATTGGCATCACATAGAGACAGTCCCTACCCAACAGTGGGCTCACAGTCTAAAAGGGGGAGACAGAGAACAGAACCAAACATACCAACAAAATAAAATAAGTAGGATAGACAAAATAAAATAAGTAGGATAGACAAAATAAAATAAGATAATGTTTCCGGGAGACGGGGTAGTCGACAGTGTCGAAGGCAGCTGAAAGGTTGATGATGATTAGCATGGAGTAGAAGCCATTGGATTTGGGAAGAAGTAGGCCATTGGTGACCTTCATTGATTAACAGATTGATCAGAATAAATGATTAAATCAGCCACCAGCCTTTGCCGAAGGACAGAATTGAGGTGTGGCAGATCTGCCAACATTAAGGCACAATATTGAAATCAGACTTATCATCCACCTTTATAGTAAATCCTGAGCAAAACATTTCTCATTGAGCTGCCACTGTCACATTTTCCTACTTGAGCTCTGCAGAAATGACAACAGCCTTACAGAAACGACAAAATGCCACCCTAAGTAGAGATTTATTTTCAAAACAAAAAGTGCTTCCAGAAACATCCAAAAATCTCTAGACACCTACCCCAGGAACTGATATTGTCAACAATTCTTACTCCAATTCACAGAGGAGAGCAATATCCACAAGAGATGTTTTGGAAAAATGTGGCTATTTAGAAACTTTTGCTTACTAGTTTCTCTTAAGCAAACTGCAAAGCTGACTGCATTTCTTTCTCTTATAACATCTAGAATCTTATCATTCTAAAGCACACTTCAGAGGCTTAATTATCATCAAAAATTTCCTCTGGGATCAATCATCCCAATATATCTGGCTCTGCCTGGTGACCTTTCTCTTCCCAAATTCTCCTGTGTTGCCTTGTCTGAGCTCTGAGCTGTCATTAGCAACCATGCTCCAGGCAGCTTGGCTCTCAATCAATCTATGGTATTTCTTGAGGGCTGACTGCATGTACGGCACTGCCCAAAGCACTTGGGAGAGTACACCGCCATAGAATTGGTAAACACAATCCTACTCTCAAGGAGATTGTCCCAGCTCTGTTCGTTTTGCACGACTATAGCCTTGTCATGCTGTCAAGGGGAATAACAAGAAGCCGGAATGAAGATCCCCAGAATGGTAGAGGGATCTTTCTGGTTTCTTCTGTCCCTGTGAATTCGTGAATACAGCTTGGTGAGGGCATCAGTTCTGAGAAGCCAGTTGGTTCTCAACATCTAAGAATGGGAGGGTAGGGTGGGGAGCCTGGAGATTTGGATGGGATGTAGAACTGGGCTGGCTGATTGACTGATTGATTGATTGACAATTGATTGATCAAAGACTCATATGTTCAAGACACCACTGCAGGCTTTAAAAACACAGTTACAGTCTGGGAGATCTCTTAATTGGTTCCATGAGTGATCGGACCATGTGTGTATATGTTGTGTGTGTGTGTGTGTGTGTGTGTGTGTGTGTGTGTGTGTGTGTGTATCTTAGTGGAAAGGGCATGGGCTTAGGAGTCAGAGGTCCTGGGTTCTAATCCCGACTCCATTACTTGTCAGCTACGTGGCTTTGGGCAGGTCACTTAACCTCTTTGTGGCTGTTACCTCACCTGTAAAATGGGAATTAAGACTGTAAGCCCCACGTGGAACAACCTGATAACCTTGTATCTACCCCAGTGCTTAAAAAAAACAGTGTTTGGCACATAGTAAGCACTTAACAAATGCCATTATTATTATTTCACGGGTGAACCTCACCATCCGTAGTGCCATCTTCACCTGAGAGTGACATCAATGACCTCCTGCTTGCCAAATCCAACGGCTCATACTCTGTCCTAATCCTCCTCGACCTCTCAGCTGCCTTTGACACTGTGGACCACCCCCTTCTCCTCAACACGTTATCTGACCTTGGCTTCACAGACTCCGTCCTCTCCTGGTTCTCCTCTTATCTCTCCGGTCGTTCTTTCTCAGTCTCTTTTGCAGGCTCCTCCTCCCCCTCCCATCCTCTTACTGTGGGAGTTCCCCAAGGTTCAGTGCTTGGTCCCCTTCTGTTCTCAATCTACACTCACTCCCTTGGTGACCTCATTCGCTCCCACGGCTTCAACTATCACTTCTACGCTGATGACACCCAGATCTACATCTCTGCCCCTGCTCTCTCCCCCTCCCTCCAGGCTCGCATCTCCTCCTGCCTTCAGGACATCTCCATCTGGATGTCCGCCCGCCACCTAAAGCTCAACATGTCGAAGACTGAGCTCCTTGTCTTCCCTCCCAAACCTTGTCCTCTCCCTGACTTTCCCATCTCTGTTGACGGCACTACCATCCTTCCCGTCTCACAAGCCCGCAACCTTGGTGTCATCCTCGACTCCGCTCTCTCATTCACCCCTCACATCCAAGCCGTCACCAAAACCTGCCGGTCTCAGCTCCGCAACGTTGCCAAGATCCGCCCTTTCCTCTCCATCCAAACCGCTACCCTGCTAATTCAAGCTCTCATCCTATCCCGTCTGGACTACTGCACTAGCCTTCTCTCTGATCTCCCATCCTCGTGTCTCTCTCCACTTCAATCCATACTTCATGCTGCTGCCCGGATTATCTTTGTCCAGAAACGCTCTGGACATATCACTCCCCTCCTCAAAAACCTCCAATGGCTACCGATCAATCTGCGCATCAGGCAGAAACTCCTCACCCTGGGCTTCAAGGCTCTCCATCACCTCGCCCCCTCCTACCTCACCTCCCTTCTCTCCTTCTACTGCCCAGCCCGCACCCTCCGCTCCTCCACCACTAATCTCCTCACTGTACCTCGCTCTCGCCTGTCCCGCCATCGACCCCCGGCCCACGTCATCCCCCGGGCCTGGAATGCCCTCCCTCTGCCCATCCGCCAAGCTAGCTCTCTTCCTCCCTTCAAGGCCCTGCTGAGAGCTCACCTCCTCCGGGAGGCCTTCCCAGATTGAGCCCCTTCTTTCCTCTCCCCCTCGTCCCCCTCTCCATCCCCCCGCCTTACCGCCTTCCCCTCCCCACAGCACCTGTATATATGTATATATGTTTGTACATATTTATTACTCTGTTTATTTATTTATTTATTTATTTTACTTGTACATTTCTATCCTACTTATTTTATTTTGTTGGTATGTTTGGTTCTGTTCTCTGTCTCCCCCTTTTAGACTGTGAGCCCACTATCGGGTAGGGACTGTCTCTATGTGATGCCAATTTGTACTTCCCAAGCGCTTAGTACAGTGCTCTGCACATAGTAAGCGCTCAATAAATACGATTGATTGATTGATTGATTGATCTATATATCAGCTTCTTTGCCGATCTTCCTGGCTCCAGCCTCTTCCCATCCCAATCTTTACTACATATTGCTGCATGAATGATCTTCCTATAGCATTTTCTAAGCACACATCTCTGCTCCCCCCAAACCTCCACTGACTCCCCAATTCCCTCCTGGGAATATAAATTCCTCACCATCCACTTCAATGTTCTTCACCATCTCACCCCACTTTACACATCTGTTCTCTTCAGCTGCTGCTCCCCAACCTACTCTCTTCTTTTCTCCCATGCTGACTTCCATTAAATAAACTTTGCTCTCACCCTCCAAACTCTGTCCCCTTGCTCATTCTCTTCTACTGCCTTGGGACCCTCCCCATCCCCAAATAATAATAATAATGATAATAATAATAATAATAATAATAATAATAATAATAATAATGGCATTTATTAAGTGCATACTATGTGCAAAGCATTGTTCTAAGTACTGGGAAGGTAACAAGGTGATCAGGTTGTACCCAGGGGGCTCACAGTCTTCATCTCCATTTTACAGATGAGGTAAGTGAGGCACAAAGAAGTTAAGTGATTTGCCCAAAGTCACACAGCTGACAATTGGTGGAGCTGGAATTTGAACCCATGATCTCTGACTCCAAAGCCCATGCTCTTTCCCACTGAGCCACGCTGCTTCTCCATGCCCTACATCCCTCCTAACATTTAAAAGCCTCCTGAAAGCTCATCTTCTCCAAAATGTCTTCCTCTATTCATTCCCTGCATCCTAAATCATATAAATCTATGACTGAACTCCTCGTCTTCCCTCCCAAACCCTGCCCTCTCCCTGACTTTCCCATCTCTGTTGACGGCACTACCATCCTTCCTGTCTCACAAGCCCGCAACCTTGGTGTCATCCTCAACTCCGCTCTCTCGTTCACCCCTCACATCCAAGCTGTCACCAAAACCTGCCGGTCTCAGCTCCGCAACATTACCAAGATCTGCCCTTTCCTCTCCACCCATACCACTACTCTGCTCATTCAAGCTCTCATCCTATCCTGTCTGGACTACTGCATCAGCCTTCTCTCTGATCTCCCATCCTCGTGTCTCTCTCCACTTCAATCCATACTTCATGCTGCTGCCCGGATTATCTTTGTCCAGAAACGCTCTGGGCATATTACTCCCCTCCTCAAAAATCTCCAGTGGCTACCAATCAATCTGCGCATCAGGAAAAAACTCCTCACCCTGGGCTTCAAGGCTGTCCATCACCTCGCCCCCTCCTACCTCACCTCCCTTCTCTCCTTCTTCAGCCCAGCCCGCACCCTCCGCTCCTCTGCCGCTAATCTCCTCACCGTACCTCGTTCTCACCTGTCCCGCCATCGACCCCCGGCCCACGTCCTCCCCCGGGCCTGGAATGCCCTCCCTTTGCCCCTCCGCCAAGCTAGCTCTCTTCCTCCCTTCAAGGCCCTACTGAGAGCTCACCTCCTCCAGGAGGCCTTCCCAGACTGAGCCCCTTCCTTCCTCTCCCCCTCGTACCCCTCTCCATTCCCCCCATTTTACCTCCTTCCCTTCCCCACAGCACCTGCATATATGTATATATGTTTGTACATATTTATTACTCTATTTATTTATTTATTTATTTTACTTGTACATATCTATTCTATTTATTTTATTTTGTTAGTATGTTTGGTTTTGTTCTCTGTCTCCCCCTTTTAGACTGTGAGCCCACTGTTGAGTAGGGACTGTCTCTATATGTTGCCAACTTGTACTTCCCAAGCGCTTAGTACAGTGCTCTGCATACAGTAAGCGCTCAGTAAATACGATTGATGATGATAAATCTACCAGCCATCTCACATACTTATCCACTTGTTTATACTCATTCTCAGCATCCATGTATATACATTTATCCAATTGTACATTCAGTTAATGATTTTGATTGCTCTGTCAATAAGTTAATGACTATCTCACCCATTATTCCTTGTGGGCATGGGATATGTAAGTTGTAATAATAATAATAATAATAATAATAATAATAATAATAATGATGGCATTTGTTAAGTGCTTACTATGTGCAAAGCACTGTTCTAAGCTCTGGAGGGGATACAAGGTGATCAGGTTGTCCCACATGGGGCTCACAGTCTTCATCCCCATTTTCCAGATGAGATCAATGAGGCTCAGAGAAGTGAAGCGACTTGCCCAAGGTCACACAGCTGACATGTGGGAGTGCTTGTAATATGTAAGCACTTGCTGCAGGGCATCATACTCAGACATTTCTCAATAAATGTTATTACTCCTACCGCGGTCTTATCTTGTCTTATGCTGTTGAGTCGTCTCTGACCCATAACAACTCCATGGATGTATCTCTCCCGGAATGCCCCATCTCCATCTGCAATCATTCAGGTAGTGTATCCATAGAGTTTTCTTGGTGAAAATATGGAAGTGATTTTTCACCACTTTCTTCTGCGCAGTAAACTTGAGCCTCCTCCCTCAACTCTGTCCCATGCCCCTGCTGCCCAGCAGAGGTGAGTTTTGACATGTAGCAGATTGCCTTCGACTCACTAGCCATTGCCCAGGCTAGGAATGGAATGGGTAGGCCTCTGCTTGTCTCTCCCTCCCATAACCATGAGAAGCAGCATGGCTCAGTGGAAGGAGCCCAGGCTTGGGAGTCTGAGGTCGTGAGTTCTAATCCCGGCTCCACCACTTTTCAGCTGTGTGACTTTGGGCAAGTCTACACTCACTCCCTTGGTAACCTCATTCGCTCCCACGGCTTCAACTATCATCTCTACGCTGATGACACCCAGATCTACATCTCTGCCCCTGCTCTCTCCCCCTCTCTCCAGGCTCGCATCTCCTCCTGCCTTCAGGACATCTCCATCTGGATGTCTGCCTGCCACCTAAAACTCAATATGTCCAAGACTGAACTCCTTGTCTTCCCTCCCAAACCCTGCCCTCTCCCTGACTTTCCCATCTCTGTTGACGGCACTACCATCCTTCCCGTCTCACAAGCCCACAAACTTGGTGTCATCCTCGACTCCACTCTCTCGTTCACCCCTCACATCCAAGCCATCACCAAAACCTGCCGGTCTCAGCTCCGCAACGTTGCCAAGATCTGCCCTTTCCTCGCCATCCAAACCGCTACCCTGCTCGTTCAAGCTCTCATCCTATCCCGTCTGGACTACTGCATCAGCCTCCTCTCTGATCTCCCATCCTCGTGTCTCTCCCCACTTCAATCCATACTTCATGCTGCTGCGCGGATTGTCTTTGTCCAGAAACGCTCTGGGCATGTTACTCCCCTCCTCAAAAATCTCCAGTGGCTACCAATCAATCTGCTCATCAGGCTGAAACTCCTCACCCTGGGCTTCAAGGCTGTCCATCACCTCGCCCCCTCCTACCTCACCTCCCTTCTCTCCTTCTCCAGCCCAGCCCGCACCCTCCACTCCTCTGCTGCTAATCTCCTCACCGTACCTCGTTCTCGCCTGTCCCGCCGTCGACCCCCGGACCACGTCATCCCCCGGGCCTGGAATGCCCTCCCTCCGTCCATCCGCCAAGCTAGCTCTCTTCCTCCCTTCAAGGCCCTACTGAGAGCTCACCTCCTCCAGGAGGCCTTCCCAGACTGAGTCCCTTCCTTCCTCTCCCCCTCGTCCCCCTCTCCATCCCCCTCATCTTACCTCCTTCCCTTCCCCACAGCACCTGTATATATGTGTATATGTTTGTACATATTTATTACTCTATTTATTTATTTATTTATTTATTTATTTATTTATTTTACTTGTACATATCTATTCTACTTATTTTATTTTGTTAGTATGTTTGGTTTTGTTCTCTGTCTCCCCCTTTTAGACTGTGAGCCCACTGTTGGTTAGGGACTGTCTCTATATGTTGCCAACTTGTACTTCCCAAGTGCTTAGTACAGTGCTCTGCACACAGTAAGCGCTCAATAAATATGATTCATTGATTGATTGAAGTCACTTAACTTCTCTGTGCCTCAGTTACCTCATCTGTAAAATGGGGATTAAAACTGTGAGCCCCCCGAGAGACAACCTGATCACCTTGTAACCTCCCCAGCGCTTAGAAAGGTGATTTACACATGGTAAGGGCTTAATAAATGCTATTATTATTATTATTATTATTATTATTATTAGAACTGAGACTGGTAGAGTACTGGAAACTCTCCAGATGTGTTCCAGAAAGGGCTAATACCATGATACAATATGTAAAACAGAATACTGAGATAATAGAATCAGAGGGGGAATCTGAGTGGGAGACAACATAATAATAATATTGTTATTGTGGCATTTGTTTAGTTCTTATAATGTGCCAACCACTGTACTAAGCACTGGAGTACATTCAAAGTTATCAGTTTAGGTACCATGCTTGCTCCACATGGGGCTCACAGTCTAGGTAGGAGGAAGTAGGATTTAATCCCTATTTTTTACATATGAGGAAACTGAGGCATGGAGCAGTTAAGTGACTTACCCAAAATAACACAGCAGACAGTGGAGGAGTTAGGATTAGAACCCAGATTCTCTGACTTTCAGGCCCGTGCTCTATCCACTTAGCCACCCTGCTTCTTAGGCACAACATGGCCTACTGGAAAGAACAGGAATCAGGAGATACTAGTTCTAGTCACACTCTTGTCACTTGCCTGCTAAGAGACCTTGGGCAAATCATTTAACTTCCATGTGCCTCAATTTCTTCATTTGTAAAATGCTGATTAAATGCCTGTTACACTGAGTCTTATATGGGAGAGGGGCTGTGTCCAATCAGATTGTCTTTTATCTATCCCTGTGGTTAGTGGAACATACCTATTGCTTGGTAAATACTATCATTATTATTATCTCGAATTGCAACTCCAGTCTTGTGACTGTGAGAAAACATGGAGTGACTTTGATATTGCTGTTAATATTAATGGTTTACTACACCCACATTATTTGAATTTTATTAAGAGGAAAGGAATTGTTGGTCTTTACATTCTCCCCATCTCCAACCTCCTTTGCCAATTTCTAAAGTTCAGGTAGTTGATTTCAGATACCTAACATGTATACTTCTCTCAGGGTCACACCTGGAGAGTTTCCAGTACTCTACCAGTCTGGGTTACGGGAGGGAGAGTCAAGCAGAGGCCTACCCATTCCATTCCTAGCTTGGGCAGTGGCTAGTGAGAGGGAGGCAATCTGATACAAGTCAAAACTCACCTGTGCTGGGCAGCAGCAGCATGGGAGAGAGTCGAGGGCAAACAATGGTAAACCACTTCTTTATTTTTACCAAGAAAACTCTATGGATACACTACCAGAATGATTGCAGATGGACATGGGGCGTTGCGGGAGAGATGTGTCTACGGCGTCGCTATGGGTCAGACACAACTCGACAGCATAAGACAAGAACGACAACATGGATACAAGGGTGTCAGATCCAGAGCCTACTAACTCACTGATGAATCCACAAATGGAGACAAAAAGCCTCCTCCCTTATGAAGAGGCCACCTGTCCATCAGCAGCATTGACTCTGTGCCACAACAGAGCTTGCTGCTTTGGAGAAGCAGCGTGGCTCAGTGGAAAGAGCCCGGGCTTTGGAGTCAGAAGTCATGGGTTCAAATCCTGGCTCCCCAACTTGTCAGCTGTGTGACTTTGGGCAGGTCACTTAACTTCTCTGGGCCTCAGTTACCTCATCTGTAAAATGGGGTTTAAGACTGTGAGCCCCACGGGGGACAACTTGATTACCTTGTTTCTACCCTAGCACTTAGAACAGTGCTTTGCACATAGTAAGCGCTTAATAAGTGCCATCATTATTATTATTACAACAGTTCCTGTCAGTCTCTGAGTCACCCCACTACTCATTCATTCATTCAATCGTATTTATTGAGCGTTTCCATGTGCAAAGCACTGTTCTAAGCAGTGGGGGGATACAAGGGGATCAGGTTGTCCCACGTGGGGCTCACAGTCTTAATCCCCATTTTCCAGATGAGGTAACTGAGGCCCAGAGAAGTGAAGTGACTTGCCCAAAGTCACACGGCTGACAATTGGCAGGGCCAGGATTCGAACCCATGACCTCTGACTCCAAAGCCCAGGCTCTTCCCACTGAGCCATGCCGCTTCTCCAAAGCCTGGTATCTACATAACAATTATTGTATTCATTTAGTGCTTACTATGTGCCAAGATACAAGATAATCAGGTGGGACACAGTCCCTGTCCCACATGGGACTCACAGTCTAAGTAGGAAGGAGTAGGATTCAATCCTCATTTCACAGATGATGAAATGGAGGCACACATAAGTGATTAGCCCAAGGTCACACAGCAGCAAGTAGTGGAGCTGGGATTAGAACCCAGGTCCTCTGTCTCCTAAGCCCGTGTCCTCTCCACTATGTCATATTGCTTCCCACGCTGCTTCTACGAAGGAGAGTATGGCTGTGAGAAAGCAGCTGGAAACCTTTTCAATCTAAACTTAGATGAAAAATCAACATATGTGGAAATGGGGGACCCATCGGAGGAATACAATTATTTTACACTCAACAAAGACCAAAAAACAATGCCTGAAGTGAATGCAAACTAATAATCGATTATGTGGTTGGGCTAGTTCCCATGAAGAAGGAATTGAAAGCAAAGTTGGAAATTTCCCCTTCCTACCTTATGCAGCTCATTTGGCATCTGGAATTCTTCCCATTTTTGATAATAAATCATTTATGAGTCTTACTAGTAGATTAAATGTCTGAAGAAAGAGAACCTTAATTAAGCTTGCCAAATTAGGGGTGCTGGTGGTGAGGGTTGGGGGGTGTCTTTCAAGATGGGGAAGAGAGAGGGAGACACACAGAGGAAGGGGCATATGGCAGACGGCCAGAAATTATTATTTTTCTGCCCATAATAATAATAATAATAATAATAACGATAGTGCTTGTTAAGCCCTTACTATGTGACAAGAGCTACTCTGAGTAGATTCAAGTTAATCAGATTGGACTCAGTTCCTGTACACACAGGGCTCACAGTCTTAATCCCCATTTTACAAATAAGGCTACTGAGGCACAGAAAACTTAAGTTCATTCATTCATTCAATCATATTGAGCGCTTACTATGTGCAGAGCACTGTACTAAGCACTTGGGAAGTACAAGTTAAGTGACTTGCCCAAGATCACACAGCAGGCAAGTGTTGAAGCCGGGATTAGAATCCAGATCCATCTGACTCTCAGGCCAGTGGTCTATCCATTAGGCCACGCTGCTTCTCACCATGTTGGGAGAAGAACCATGCCTGAAGAGCGGAAGAAAGATGGAGAAGGGAAAAAGGAGGGAGAAGGGGGAAAAGATGAAAAGGAGATCTGGGAGAGAGGGGGATTCATCAGCTGCTGAACTGGTCACCACCATCACCCTCCAGAGTCATCATTGCTGCCCCTGCCAATTCTACCTCCCTGCTGCCATGTCACATCCACTGCCCCCACTGCTAACTCCCACATCCTGATGGAAATTCGACCCCATATGGATCAGACTCTCCGAGTCTGGGCTGGTGGCCCACACCCTTGCTTTTCTCCCCAAATGTGGGACAATTGATCCCCTTACCCCTGACTCCTTGAATCAGCCCCAAATGAGAATGTGGTTACATTTAGGAGCAGCCTTAGGGGAAGGTTAAGAGTTCCACATTTCAAGTGGCTCCATATTTAGATTTTCTGACGGGTGATATTTTTATAGGGAAGTTGCTCAAATGGCTGCCATTAGCTCTTTGACCTAACCGAGCCACTGTAAGGCCACTGCTGGGACATTTTCCTTTTTCATGTCTTCCAACATCTAAATTCCTTACATCCTCATGGAGTCTGGGTCTCTTCACTTATGTTTGGTTTCTCCTTCCCAATCCTCCCAAACCCACTATCTCAGCATAGGGGTCTCTCCTCTTTCCCTTGGGGAGAAGAGGAGAAACCAGCCTCTGCTTTTTAAAAAAAAATGACAACCTTCCTTGAGTTCCTTTGATGTACAAAACCCAGAAGAGCTCACATTATTATTTTTTTTATGGTATTGGTTAAGGTCTTACTATGTGCCGGACATTGTACTAAATGCTGGTGTAGGTACTAGTTACATAGTCCATGTCCCACATGGGACTCACAGTCTTAATCCCCATTTCACAGATGAGAAAAGTGAGGCACAAAGAAGTTTAGTGATTTGCCCAAGGTCACACAGCAGACAAGTAAGGATTAGAACTCAGGTTCCTCTAACTCCCAGGCTCATGTTCTTTCCACTAGGCCATGGTGCTTCTTCTGATTTCTCCCTTTGGGTACCTTAAAAAGGCCAAAGCCAGTCAGGCCCTATTTAGCTGTCTGGTCCCCTTTTACAGAGAATGTGACTGTTACATTGTTGTGTTGTCCTCTCCCAAGCACTTAGTACAGTGCTCTGCATACAGTAATAATAATAATAATAATGGCATTTGTTAAGTGCTTACTACACCAAGCACTGTTCTAAGCACTTGGGGGATACAAGGTTATCAGGTCCCACGTGGGGCTCACAGTCTTCATCCTCATTTTCCAGATGAGGGAACTGAGGCACAGAGAAGTAAGTGACTTGCCCAAAGTTACACAGCTGACAAGTGGCAGAGACGGTATTAGAACCCATGACCTCTGACTCCCAAGCCCAGGCTCTTTCCTCTGAGCCACGTCACTTCTCCACGAGTGCTCAAGAAATGATTGAAGGAATGAATGAATGAACCCAGATGACATATAGCCTGAATTGTGAGAAGGAGGTACTAAGAGTTTGGCTCACCCCTCACTAAGCCCCCACTATGCACTCAAAGACTTCATTGAACTTCGGTGGAGATGATGATCACACCTCTTTCACCCCAAAGAACACACTACGATAGAAAATACAGCAACGGAGCTCAATCCACATAAGGTTTATGTTAGTTGGCCGCCAGAGAAGGGTTTGCTGTGAAAGGTTTTTTTTATTTCTAAGCAAAAGAAAGGCCGCCAGTGAAAACAGAGAATTAGGGAATGGAAACAAGAAAGGGGAGCCCAGAAATCTGCAGTATTACCGGCGTCTGCCAACTGCCGCCAATTGCCAAGTCTTGTCAACTGCCAGATTCATTTTTCTTCTTCTTAATGTCTGCTCTGAAAAGGCAGTGGACTCCAGCAGAGGCACAGAGCCTATTTGTTTTCAGCTGTTTATACAAATGTTCTGACAGAGTTTTGACTTTCAGAACAACTCACACCAGATGACTTTTTTTTCCGCTTTCGATCTCTAAAACAAGCTGGAGCAAAGACAGTACCCGATCTGCCAGTTGCACAGGGCTGGGAGGTCATGAACCCGTGGAAGGGCTGTCATTGATTGAGAAAAATGAGCCTCTTTTAATATGAATAGCTTACAAACTGGGGAAGGTCATCCACACATCTTTAGAAGTAGGCCACTAGTCACCCAGTCTGGAGAGAATTAAATGGGGACACTGAGAAGTGAAATTCACTATAAATATTTGCAAATTGCCATTCCCACCTCTCCCCAGAGAGAAAAAAAAAAGTAAGAGGAGAAAAGAAAAATCAACCATGCTGAAGAAAGAAAGAAAACAAAAGTACAGATTCTGAAACTGGATCAGTAATAGAGCTTGATCCATCAGCTAGTTCAAATTTCATGTGTATCTGTTTGCTCCTCCCTTGTACTGCATACTTAAAAATAGGGATGTCTTCCAATTAGGAACTTTCACCTGATGCAGTTCCAACCATGCTACTTCATTTTTGCACCTGGTTTTACCAACTGTTTGACACTCTAAGGAGCCCTTGAACATTCCAGCAGTACTTGGCTTCTTTAGCTCTTCTTTTCCCACAAGAGAGCAATCCCTCCTTCTGCAACGATTATGACCACCCGCTAATTCATTCAAAGTTTTGCCTGGGGAAGCTGTTCCAGAAAGACGTCTTCATTCTGATTCTTTTTTAAGGCAAAAACATCCTCCCACTTGAAAACTCAAGCTAATAGCTCTCTTTTCTGGGTATCATTTCTCAGGTGGCTGACTCACAAGTCTGCGGAATCAAGTTCTAAATTCACAGGCAAGTGGCTGGATGGGGATAAAGATGAGCTGGATTCTTCCCTTGGAACTTGAAAGACTGTCGGGTGCCCTCCAAGGCTTAGAGGTCTTTGCAGATTGTCTATTGTCACTAGGAGTCTCTTGTGACAATGACCCAACAACCTCCTGTTTCGTTTACAGTCCTGGCTGTATGGCAGCTGGGAGAAGATTCATCTTTGGAATAGGGGTCTCCATCTCTAGCCCTGACCAGGGTTACCAACTACGGAGAAGGAAGTTTACCAAAAGTTTAGAAAAAATTGTGCTGACATTCAAACTAATATAATTTTATATGATATGAAATTATATCTGCCATGGCATCTATTTAGGTCATAGCTAGGTGATGCAGAAGGACCAGAAAACCCGGATAGAGCTCTGCAGGACAGGGGAAGCCAGGCGGAAGAGGTGTTGGGGACAACTAGAAACTATCTAGAAGCCACTGTTCCCCCCACCTTCCTCTCTGCCTGCCTCTCCCTGCCGCAGAGCTCTTGGGCAGCAGCCCCCTGGCCCCTCTACACGGGGCAAACCAATCCCGGGCAGAAGGAAAAGATACTAAGGAGAAGAGGGGAGAGAGAAGAATGGAGAAAGAAGTGAGAAGGACATCGGGGTGATGGCTAATGATGCTGATGATGATGGTGGTATTTGTTAAGTGCTTACTATGTGCAGGGCACTGTTCTAAACACAGGGGTAGATACAGGGTAATCAGGTTGTTCCACGCCAGGCTCACAGTCTTAATCCCCATTTTCCAGATGTGGGAACTGAGGCACAGAGAAGTTAAGTGACTTGCCCAAAGTCACACAGTTGACAAGTGGCGGAGCTGGGATTAGAACCCATGACCTCTGACTCCCAAGCCCGTGCTCTTTCCACTAAGCCATGCTACTTCTCTTAAGAATATAGGGAGAAGGGATGGGGAAGTGGAAAGGGAGTGGAAGGAAGAAAAGGCAAGGGGGAAGGAGGGGAAAGGTGAAAGTTTGAAGATGTAAAATGAGAAAAGGGAGAGGAAAGATGGCAAGAAGGGGAGAGTGTGGAGAATCCCCTCTTGCATCTCCCCCATCCCAGTCTTCCTCCTCTCCCCACCCTGTCACAGGGCAGGTAGTCAGCCCTAGGTACATCAAGTGAAATATGGGATGGGGAGAAGGGATCCAGAAACCCCTTGAGATTTGAAGTAGATGGGCACCAACCCGAGTTGGGAAATCGGACAGACTGCAGGAGCTCTTAACTGGGACTGGAGATCAGGAAAGAGGAGGGGAAGGGGAGGGGGAGAAGGAGGTAGAGGGTGACCTACCTGAAATAGTTGCTCTGGCTGCAGCAGGTGGAGTTGATCTTCCTCCCAAGCCAGGAAAGGGAGGAGGCTCCATGACTCAAGTGCCAAGGCTGTAGCTGCCACCAATCAGCCAGGAAGAGCAGGGCTCCCACTCCTGACTGTCTTTGAAGTGGAGTTGTCAGTTTTGTGTTGCCAACTTGGCTACTTTTCTCACCTCAACTACTACATCAGCGTCCTTGCTAACTCCTCCCTAACTCCCCTCTAACTCCTGTCTATCCCCTGTCCAGTCCTTACTTCATTCTGCCTCCCAGATCGTTTTTCTAAAAATTAATTCAGTTCACTTCTCCCCACTCCTCAAAAGCCTCCAGTAGTTGCCCTTCCACTTCTGCCCATCCACTTAATAAATGCCATATTAATTATTATAATTAATACTATTATTATGCTTCAAATAGAAACTCCTTAGAGTTTCTATACTTATACTTCAAATAGAAACTTAATAAATGCCATACTAATTATTATTATAATTAATATTATTATTATGCTTCAAATAGAAACTCCTTACCAGTGGCTTTAAAGCACTCAATCAGCTCACTGCCTCCCGTCACATCTTGGGTTTCTTCCTACAATCCAGGACATACAATTTGTTTCTCCAATGCCAACCCACTCACTGCTGTACCTCGATCTTGTCTATGTTCCTGCCAACCCCTTGCCCAAGTCTTCCCTTTGGACTGGCTCTCACTCCTCCTTCATATCTACCAGTACACTACTCTCTCCACTTTCAAAGCCTTATTAAAATCACATCATTCATTCAATCATATTTATTGAGCATTTACTGTGTGCAGAGCACTGTACTAAGCGCTTGGGAAGTACAGGTTGGCAACATATAGAGATGGTCCCTACCCAACAACGGGCTCACAGTTTAGAAGGGGGAGATAGACAACAAAACAAAACATGTGACAGGTGTCAAAACCAACAGAATAAATAGAATTATAGCTATATGCACATCATTAATAAAATAAATACAGTAGTAAATATGTACAAGCAAATTAGAGTAATAAATATGTACAAATACATATAAGTGCTATGGGGAGGGGAAGGAGGTAGGGCGGGGGGCGTTGGGGAGGAGGAGAGGAAAAAGAGGGCTCAGTCTGGGAAGGCCTTCTGGAGAAGGTGCGCTCTCAGTAGGGCTTTGAAGGGAGGAAGAGAGCTAGTTTGCCAGATGTGTGGAGGGAGGGCATTCCAGGCCAGGGGAAGAATGTGGGCTGGGGGTCGATGGTGGGACAGGTGAGAACGAGGCACAGTGAGGAGGTTAGCGGTGGCAGAGCAGCAGAGCGTGCGGGCTGGGCTATAGAAGGAGAGAAGGGAGGTGAGGTAGGAGGGGGTGAGATGGTGGAGAGGGCGTGGTAATGCAGAGCCTTGAAGCCGAGAGTGAGGAGTTTTTCTTCATGACCATGTTCCCCAATAAAGACTTATTTCCCCTACTCGCTCTCCCTTCTGCATTGCCTTTACACTTGGATCTGTACCCTTTAAGCACTTGATATTCACCCCACCTTCATCCCCACAGCACTTTTATACATGCCATAATGTATTTTAAAATCTGTCTCCCCTTCTAGACTGAAAACTTCTGGTGGGCAGGGAAGGTGACTACCAACTCTGTTATATTGTACTCTCCCAAGCACTTAGTACAGTGTTCTGCACACGGTAGTGTTCAATAAATATTACTGATAGATCGATTGCTGCTCCAACAACTGTGTCTGTTCCACACTTCTTGGGAAGTAGATACCCACATGAGGGATCTCTATGGGCCCCAGGAGTCATAACCACTGGTCCGTGGTACAGAGCAAATGAGATTCGTCCAGACACTGTCACAGACCATGTGTGAACCTGAACCAGCCTAACATTAGTCACTGATCACTGCCTGAGGGATCCCTAAAGAAAATTTGGTAGGCAATATCGGTCATGATTCGGGGGAAAGGATTTGAATTCAGTTAGGGTCAGGTTGTCCATGGCCATCAGCTTAAAGGTACACTTGCTAAATAACGGTGATGTTCCTCATTCCCTCCCACCTCCACTCCAAACTCTTTCCCAACTTCCCAGTTCCTACCATCAATGTCACTCTCTTGTTTTTCTCCCAAGCACTGAGCTAAGAGACGGGGTACATACAGAAACATTGGATCGGACACAGCCCCTGTCCCAACTGGGGCTCACCGTCTGCGGGTCTGGAAGAGCAGTGTATTCAGTCTGTCTTGCCCCAGCTCTAGCCCGTAAGCTCATTGTGGGCAGAAACTGTCTGCTTATTGTTGTATTATACTCTCCCAAGTACTTAGTACAATGCTTTGCACATAGTAAGCTCTCAATAAATACGATTGAATGAATGAATGAAAGTGAAGTTCCAGATTAAAAGTTACCCAGCAGGCCAGAAGCAGAGCTGAGACCAAAATGTGAGACCCCAGACATCCTGTCCCATGCTCCTGGCACTAGGCAATACAGCCTCTTTACCCGTTATATCTCCTCCCAAAGCCGTGGAAAACCTGACCCTAACTGAATTCAAATCCTTTTCCCCCAAATCATGACTGGAATTGCCTACAAATTTTCTCTTTGCCAGTTGACTACTTAGTAAATATGGTTTGAGAGTTTCACTGCAGTCTGCTGATGAAATACGAATCTTGATCATGCAACTTCTGGCCAGGACACAGTCCGGACCCCAGGACAGGTTAATACAGTACACTGATTTATTTCCATTCCCCTCAATAGGACGGAGTTCCTCTAGATGATTGCTGAAGAATTCCTCATGAACTGTCTAATGAATATGGCAACACTGAAGTCAGGGCAAAGGTCAACAGTGCTTTCAGATTATAAGGTGGTGTTTGTTTCTGAGACTGAGAGTCTCTGTTTCTGCTCTCAGTTTTTCCAAATCATATGGCTTATTTCACCGCATACATAAACTGATATGGTAAATATTTTACTGGCAACACACTTCCCCAAGTAATTCAATTGCTTAATAAATAGTATTTTTAAAGTTTATTGATGAATAAGCTATTCACTATCCAGTCTGTTCATTTATAAATGGCGAGTCAGATAATGCCCTAGTTTATTCTGCCACTACTGCGTATACCCCATTTAAATTCTTAATAAGTATGCTGTGGACATAGCATGGAAACTATAACTCACATTTTACTAGAATTTAAATGGCTTATTATCAAGATAAATATTTATTATATTAAAGTATGCAATATTAGTGTCATATTTTATACATGGTTACTTGTATGGGAGTTCAGCTGTGGGCAAACACTGTACTAAATTATTTAAAGCTGTTTCTCCCCAGGTTCATGAACTTATTAAAAAGTTCAGTAAAATATATATTAGTGTATAAAATTTTAATGCAGAATTCACATTTCAATGTTTGAAATGCTTTTGCCTTTAAACAAGGTTTGGAAACAGTGCTTCCAGAAACAGTGTTTCTTTGAGAAGACTTACTTTTTAACAAAATACAGCTCTCGCTTTGTCTCACAAATCATTTTAAACACCTACAGGTTTTATTTCAACGAATTACAATCTAGGTCTGGGTGAAGTGAAATCAACTTTCAATAAATTGACAAGATCTTTACACTTTTTTAAAATGGTATCTGCTAAGCCCTTCCTGTGTGCCAGGCACCCAACTAAGCTCTGAGGTAGACTCACGCTAATCAGGTTGGAACCGGTCCATGACTCACATGGGGCTCACAGTCTTAATCCCCATTTTACAGATGAAATAAGTGAGGCACAGTGAAGTTGAGTGGTTTGCCCAGCAGACAAGTGACTGAGCAGAGATTTGAACCCAGGTCCTTCTGATTTTCAGGCCCATGCTCTATCCCTTAAGCCATGCTGCTTCTCTACACTTCCCTTCCAGTCGATAAGACTCCAGCATACTTAGCTTAAATAAGATGATCCATAATTTGCCTTGTCCCCAACCTTAATGGAAGTCTGGAAATTGTAGAATCAGTTAAAAACAAAGGGCAATTTTTGGTTAAACTGACTCAGGAAAATGCAGTCAAATAGGGCCAAGGTCCTATAAACTAGAGCACAAAGGAGATTTGTGTGTGTTTACCTC
This sequence comes from Tachyglossus aculeatus, assembly GCF_015852505.1. Classification (NCBI taxonomy): domain Eukaryota; kingdom Metazoa; phylum Chordata; class Mammalia; order Monotremata; family Tachyglossidae; genus Tachyglossus; species Tachyglossus aculeatus. The sequence continues at coordinate 87,383,491 of NC_052066.1, forward strand.
ATCTTTGCCTTCTGCAGTCACAAAGATTAATTTTTGCAGCCCTCAGAGGAGATCTGTAAGTGTGATGGCCCTAGTAACCAAATGCACCATATGCCCATTGTATATACGTATACCCCAAGGCAAGTCATTCACTCATTCATTCATTTAATCATTCAATTGTATTTATTGGGCGCTTACTGTGTGCAGAGCACTGTACTAAGTGCTTGGAAAGCACAATTCGGCAACAGAGACAATCCCTACCCAACAACGGGCTCACAGTCCAGAAGGGGGAGTCAGACAACAAAACAAAACAAGTAGACAATTGAAACTTCTAGTCTTCCCAATGAACACAATTTCACGCAACTGCTTTAAATTCATCTGAAGGAGGGTGAAGAAATAAATGGGAAGGAACACTGAGGGCTCTGTTTTGCATTCCTGAATCTGAGGCTCAGGGAGAGTCTTAGATTCAGACTTTATGATGTGAAAAGGAGGTCTAACCAGGGTGGTGAGTGGAAGCAGGGGGATTATGCAGTTTAAGGACAAAAAGAAGTTGAGACTAAAGTCTAATATACCTATGGTTTCATTTGGGAATATGTCTGGGGAAAAGTTGTGTGCATCTAATTCCTGGGAGAGCATTGCTTTAGAATACCATGGAAGAAAGCAGCTTTTTACACTGAAATTGGCTAAAGAGAGTGTTAGAAATAGATCTGTGCACTGAAAAATAGGGAACACAGCCGTGAACCCAGTAATGTCAGCAGCCAAGCTGTGGCCGATGTCGGGAACTTTTGAGATAGTTATGATCAGAAGAAACTGCATGGTCCCATCCAACCTGAAATGGGTTATTTTTTATGGTATTTGTTAAGCATTTTAGTATGTGTAAAACACTGTTCTAAGTGCCGGGGTAGTTACAATTTAATTAGGTCGGACACATGGGGCTCACAGTCTAAGTAGGAGAGAGAACAGGTATTTAATCCCCATTTTACATCATCATCATCATCATCATCAATCGTATTTATTGAGCGCTTACTATGTGCAGAGCACTGTACTAAGTGCTTGGGAAGTACAAATTGGCAACATATAGAGACAGTCCCTACCCAACAGTAGGCTCACAGTCTAAAAGCAGTTTACAGTTGAGGAAACTGAGGCACAGAGAAGTTAAGTGACTTACTCAAGGTCACACAGCAAGCAATTGGTTAAACCAGGATTAAAAACCCCAATCCTCTGACTCACAGGCCCGTGCTCTTTCCACTAGGACACGCTGCTTCCCAGCGGTACTGCTTCCCAATACAGATAGAAAAGTAATCCAAGATAGCTGTTTTGGTTAAGAGGAATGGCAAGTTTGTCGCAAATTTGTCTCAAAACATTCCTAAAAAGCTAGATAAAATGAAAATCTTCTGCATATCACTCCCTTGGCCAAACAGTGACGAAACCTACGCACTCAATTCGAACAAGCTTCATGGATTTCCTACTAGTAATAATGATGGCACCCACAGCCTGCATTTCTTGCTCCTCCAACTCCAACCTACCTTGGTCTCGTATATCTCACCACCGACCCCTTACCCACATTTTGTTGGGTAGAGTAGGGTTGGGTAGGGACTGTCTTTATCTGCTGCCAAACTGTACTTTCCAAGTGCTAAGTACAGTGCTCTGCACACAGGAAGTGCTCAATAAATATGATTGAATGAACGAATGAATTTTCTCTCTGACCTGGAACTCCCTCCCCCTTCACATGTGAAAGACCATCACTCTCCCCATCTTCAAAGCCTCATTTTAAAAATTACATCTCCTCCAAGAGGCCTTCCCCTGCTAAGTCCGCATTTCTTCTACTCTCTTTTCCCTCAAAGTCACCTATGCATTTGGACCTGTACCCTTTAAAAGTTGATATTAACCCCGCATTCTGCCCCGCAGCACTTATGTACATATCCGGAATTTAATTTCATTCTCCTCTTCTAGACTGTAAGCTTGTTGTGGGTAGAGAACATGTCTACCAATTTTGTTGCATTGTACTTTCCCAAGGGCTTGGTACAGTGCCCTGCACACAATAAGCATTCAATAAATATCACTGATTGATTGTTACAAACCCAACAGATACGATAACCCAGATTCTTCCTGATTGAGCCCAGCCTTAGGGCCAGGAACTTCAACAAATCAGTCATATGGAGGAGAGAGAGCATGGAAAGAGAGTGGACTAAGATTAGAGAGCCCTGGGGGCTTCTTCCCACCCTAGGCTTCTACCCTCTCCCCATATATTTTTCTCTTTGTACCCTGATCGGCTAAACTCCAGGGCTTCCATGGTTCCACATCACCCTGGGTAAAATCATATCTTGTCAAATGGCTTTGTTTCTGGGAGTTCTGCAAGGAAGAAACCCTGACTCCTAATTGCCTCTGCCCAGCCCTAGCTGATTTTCCTGATTCTGCCCAACTTGACACCATTCATTCCTTCATTCAATCATATTTATTGAGTGTTGTATATGGAGCACAGTACTAAGTGCTTGGAATAGGACAATATAAGAATAAACAGACACATTCCCTACCCACAAGGAGCTTACAGTCTAGAGGGGGAGACAGACATTAATATAAATATATTACAGATATGTACAAAAGTGATGTGAGGCTGGGTGGGGGGATGAATAAGGTGAGAATATCAGGTTGACAAAGAAAGGAGTGGGAAAAGAGAAAAGGAGGGCTTAATCAGGGACGGCCTCGTAGAGGAGATATACCTTCAGTATTGCTTTGAAGGGGTGGGGAGAAAAATTGTCTGTCAGATATGAGGTGGGAGGTTGTTCCAGGCCAGAGATCGGGACAGAGATTCACTCACTTTCCTACTCAGTCCCCCTTCATCCCACAACCATGCTCCCGGACTGTTCTATTCTACTGCTACTCTTTATATTTTTTTTAACAGCTGTAGTTACTGCTCTTTGTCTACTGCTGCCCCCTCCCTCCCACCTCTTCCCCCACCAGTCCCTTCAAGAGCTTGAAAATCCTGAATTCTGGGGCTGAAAAACCAAGGTGCCTGACCGGAGTTGGATTGAAAGGAGCAGAGGGTGGTTAAGACAGCAGAGAGAGAAAGAGGAGAAGGGTCAGCTGGTGAGGAAGTTTATAGGGGCAGCCCCCTTCCAGGCCTCCAATGGGCCTGCTCCCCCCTGCCTCCAATTACCTCCCCTGCTGACTTCTTTTTTCCCCTCTGCCCTCCTCCATTCCAGCTTCCCAGTTTCCAGCCGGAACACAGGAACCACAAGCCATGGAATGGCCATTGGTGGTGGCATTGGCAGCATCAGCAACAGCAGCTGTGAAAACAATTCATAATAGTGAAAAGCATAGACGTAGAAAAGAAAAGCTACAGGGGTATATTCAAGGAGTCTGGGGAGATAGAGAGGTGAGTGTGGGGTGCAAAGAGGGGGACAGGAAGGCCCCAGGCCAGGAATTAAGGAGAATATAGGCAAGGGGAGAGGGGGAGGAGGAGGACTGGGGTTATATATCTTGACAAAAAAGAAGTCATGTTCTTCATGCTTCATCTAGCACTGCAGTGAATTTTGCTGACTGGTAACCGAACCCAGTTCCTCTCAGAAGGTGTCAAATACTAGAGGTGTCCCTAGAAGAATTTCAGAAGGGTACAGGGGAAAGAGGGAGAGAACTAACCTAGAAAAAAAGAAAAAAAGTCTATTTTCCTGTTTAGTCTTATTTTTACTATATGGAGTACCATCATCATCATCATCATCAATCGTATTTATTGAGCGCTTACTGTGTGCAGAGCACTGTACTAAGCGCTTGGAAAGTACAAGTTGGCAACATATAGAGACAGTCCCTACCCAACAGTGGGCTCACAGTCTAAAAGGGGGAGACAGAGAACAAAACCAAACATACTAACAAAATAAAATAAATAGAATAGGTATGTACAAGTAAAATAAATAAATAAATAAATAGAGTAATAAATATGTACAAACATATATACAGGTGCTGTGGGGAAGGGAAGGAGGTAAGATGGTTAGAATAGTTGTGTTACGCAGTAAATTAATATATTCATGCACTCTAGGAGCTAAACCTAGTCAAACAAAATGGGCCATAATTCATGCCATTCTGGGGTACTTTCCCTAGCAATGAAAACTTTGTTTTAAAATGAGGATACCCTGCAGGAAAGTCGAGTTCCCCATTGTCACACAGTGGTGGCAGTGCAGATCAATAAAGGCTCTGGTGAAAGGTGAGGAAAAAGAAAGAAGCAGATAAACACACAACGGTCTATTCTTTCAGATTTGTTGTCATCCTAAATAGCCCTGGCAAACTTTAAGCAATTTTTATTTAATTTTTATGGTATTTGTTAAGTGCATACTATGCGTCAGGCACTACACTAGGGAAAGATAGAAGATAATCAGGTTGGTCACAGTTCTTCTCACAACAAGCTCACAGAGTTAATGCCCATTTTACAGATGAGGTAACTGAGGCCCAGAAAATTGACATGACTTGCCCAAGGTTACACATCAGGCAAGTGGCAGAGATGGAATTAGAACCCAGGTCCTAATTCCTCTCCCCCTCCTCCCCCTCTCCATCCCCTGGCCTTACCTCCTTCCCTTCCCCACAGCACCTGTATATATGTTTTTACGTATTTATTACTCTATTTATTCATTTTACTTGTACATATTCCATTTATTTTATTTTGTTAATATGTTTTGTTCTCTGTCTCCCCCTTCTAGACTATGAGCCCACTGTTGGGTAGGGACCATCTCTATATGTTGCCAACTTGTACTTCCCAAGCACTTGGTACAGTGCTCTGCACACAGTAAGCACTCAATAAATACGATTGAATGAATGAATGAATGAAAGGTCCTGACTGCCAAAGCCGTACTCTATTACCTAGGCCACACTGCTTCTTGTTGTGAGCGAAGAATGCATTTGCTAGTTCTGTTGTATTGTACTCTCCCAAGCGCATAGTATAGTGCTCAATAAATACCACTGATTAATAAACTTTCAGGGAAGTGATGCGCTGGATCTCTTGTTATCAAATCATGTCTTCAGCATCCAGCTTTAGTATGAGACTTTTTCAAGTTGGCTATAGAGAAACCATATCCCAAGGCTTGGTCAGAATATTTCCCCATCATTCTCTATCTAGGATATGATTCTAAGTCCAGCTATTATCAGAGATTTCCTCTTAATTTACTCAATTTCCAATAGTCTCTGGAAATTCCAGAAGATTTCCTATAAATCTTGCCTCACACACTAGGCAAATGCAGCCCAGTGGAAAGAGGTTTGACTGGGGGTCAGAGGACCTGGGTCCTAATCCCGGCTCTGCCACTTGTCTGCTGTGTGACTTGGGGCAAGTCATTTACTTCTCTGTGCCTTGGTAACGTCATCTGTAAAATGGGAATTAAGATGGTGAGCTCTGCTCATTTTGGACAGGGAATGTGTCTGTTTATTGTTGTATTATACTTTCCCAAGTGCTTAGTACAATGCTTTGCATATAGTAAGTGCTCAATAAATACGATTGAATGAATGACAGGGACTGTATCCAACCTCGTGTCAACCCCAGCTCTCAGAATAGTGCCTAGCACATAGTAAGCACTTACATACCATAAAATAAAATTTAAAAATGACATCATATGTATGTAATGTATCGCACAACCCAGAGAGCGCAGAGGCCTGGGTTCTTGAACAGTGGTTATGTCCAACCTACACATATCCTATGTCCTTGCATAACTTTTGCACTTTCTTCTTCATTCTTGAAACATTAAAATTAAGTTGAGGGCTGGGAATGTGTCTAACAACTGTTATATTGTTACATTGTACTCTACCAAGCACTTATTGCAGTTCACAGTAAGAACTCAATACATATGATTGATTGATTGATTGAGAAGAAAATAGAAGGAAATTAGAAGTGAAGGATAAAGGTGAGAGGGTGTTTTTTTCTCTTACTACTATTGCACACTCCCAAGCGCTGTGTACATTAAACACTTGATGAATCAATTCCCCCTCCCTCTTCTTCCTTTCTTGCAGCACACCCCACTAATGAAGAAATTACCCTCCATCAGCTGAATTGTCTTTGCTTTGTTGTTGTATGCTTAAAACAGTGCTTTGCACATAGTAAGTGCTTAACAAATGCCATTACTATTATTATTATTATTATTAACTTTCTCTTCCTCCTGATCATGTGCTGCAATCACAGCTTACAATTATTTGGTACAACACATTTTTAATTTTTGCCTCAAAAATTGGGGTGGGGCATTTATGCAGCAGAGGTAAATGTGAAAGTAAATAAGGTAATTTACAATACCATATTTGAGCTTGCTCTAGGGTGGGTAATCAATCACCTGGGCTGGAGGACCACTCACCAGTTTTAGAAAAGAGAGTGAGGGCCACACCTAGTCAATATTTGAAGTGATCAATTAAACTTCTCAATAAAATAGGTAATGATACTTGTCAAATTGCATAAATACTGTCCACAAGAGAAAGATTTTCACTCTCTCTGGAAACAATGATGAGCCAAAAACAATCCAGTTGCAGTAAAAGACTACAATTTGCCAACTTCTGAGTTACTGCAACTGAGTGTGGAAAATATCTTTGATTCAGTTAGTAAAAGGGAGGGAACCTAATTTGATCTCAAACCTGGAAAGCCAATGATTTTCTCTTGATTTTCTATTAATTTTCTATTCATTCATTCACTCAATAGTATTTATTGAGCGCTTACTGTGTGCAGAGCACTGTATTAAGCCCTTGGGAAGTACAAGTTGGCAACATATAGAGACAGCCCCTACCCAACAGCAGGCTCACAGTCTAGAAGGGGGAGCAGACAACAAAACAAAAACATATTAACAAAATAAAATAAATAGAATAAATATGTACAAGTAAAATAAATAAATAGAGTAATAAATATGTACAAACATATATACATATATACAGGTGCTGTGGGGAGGGGAAGGAGGTAAGTTCTATTGAACTGGCAGGCACAAAGCAATGCCCCAGGAGGATTGGGGAGATTACTGGTTCAGCTAACTCTCACAAGACCAGTCAGGCATTGCTGATGAAGAGAAGAAGAGACATACCTCAGGGAAGCTAAGAATCTCCACAAAAAAACACGTTCAGCCTGAGGCTATTTTGGGGGATTTAACCTTCAGAAAGAATGTAGAGAGGTATTGTCCTTCCATTCAAAGACAGTGCTGTTGAGATTCAGTAGGTTAATCACATTTATTGAGTGCTTACTTTGAGCAAAGCACTGTACTAAGTTCTTGGGAGAGTGTAGTATAACAATATAACAGACTCGTTCCCTGCCCACAAGAATCTTATAGTCTAGAAGGGGAGACAGACATGAATATAAGTACATAAAATTAATAATAATAATAATAATAATAATAATGACATTTATTAAGTGCTTACTATGTGCAAAGCACTGTTGTGCATAAGTGCTGTGGGGCTGGGACAGGGGATGAATAAATGGAGCAATTCAACATGACACAGAAGGGAATGGGAGAAGAGGAAAGCAAGGCTTAGTCAGGGAAGGCCTCTTGGGGGAAATGTGCCATCAGTAAGGCTTAAAGAAGGGAAGAATAATCACATTGAGACTGTATGGCTGCGTTTGGAAAAAAACTACCTCTCACATTGAGATTCCTTCGTATACTGTGTCTATGAAAATGCAGCATTGCCAAGTTATTACATAAAAGCTCTGTCCCTAAAGGGGAATGTGTCCTTAGTGGAGAAAAAGAGGAGGGCAATATGAACATTGCAGGGGAACTTGGGAGGGGAGAGGGAAGACACCAGTACGGCAGTTAGCTTTTGCTGACCCTGAATTAGTCAGAAAAATCTCCTGCACATATATGAGCTAACTGGTATGTATTCTACAATTAATATAATAGAACCAGAGATGGTGACCAAAATCCAAATGGAGAACGAAGAGGGCTTGATTTTTTTATTGTTTTATGGCATTTCTTAAATACTTACTGTGTGCCAGGCACTGTACTAAGCACTGTAGAAACAGGCTAATCAGATTGGACACAGTCCCTCATCCAACATGGGGTTCACAGCCTTACTCCCTATTTTATAAATGAGGAGACTGAGCAACTGAGACGTTAAGTGACTTGTCCAAAGTCACACAGCAGACAAGTGGCAGGGCCAGGATTAAAACTCAGGTCTTCCTGGCTCTCAGGCCCTTGCTCTATCCACTAGTTAACTCTGCTTCTCAGTATGGGTTGTGGGATCATGACAGTAGGACATATTTCACTTTTCACATAAAATAATAGTAATAACTGTAGCATTTTTAAGTGCACACTTTGTGCCAAACAGTGCACTAAACACTGGGGTAGACACACCATAAGCAGGAGGAACACAGTGACTATCCCTCATGTGGCTCACAGTCTAAGGGGGAGGGAGATTAGATATTTAATCCCCACTTTGCAGATGAGGAAACTGAGACCCGGAGAAGTTAAGTGACTTGTCCAAGGTCCCACAGCAGGCACTTGGCAGAGCTGGGATTAGAACCCAGATGCTCTAACTCTTAAGTCTGTGCTAATTTCTGGGCCTTGCTGCTTCTGTCATCCCATGCTATTGTCTGAACCTCCCCCAGTGTCCAGCTGGCAACTCCTACTCACCCACCTTTGTCTTCCCACTCCCTAACCTTCATTCCCACTCATCCCACCCACTCTGTCTCTCTTTGAAATTGGACCCTGTGTTCCTCTTATGAACTCTCCTTATCTGTATAATTCCAGGCCTGCACTACCTTCATTCCCCCCACTACGTCCTTCCTGCTGGGCTGGGTCAGACCCCAAAACCAGATCTGCTCTGAGAGACCTTTTCACCTTATTCTTCATCCTGCAGCCACCATATTACCAGCCAGATGTCCTACTAACAGCCCTCACTCTCCGGGACCCCGGACCTATGAAATGGGGATTGCATGGGCTCAAGCAGGGCTGGAAGCCTTGGAATGGACTACTGTTATGAGTTCTTCCCCCACCCCAAGCTGGTCCCTGTGGTTTTGGGAGTCCCAGATGAGGCAGGTTGTGAGAGGGCCACCGAGAAGCGTTTGGGCAGCATGGCCTAATGGTTAGAGCATGGATCTTGTAATAATGATGGCATTTGTAAAGCGCTTACTATGTGCAAAGCACTGTTCTAAGCGCTGGGGGGATACAAGGTGATCGAGTTGTCCCAAATGGGGCTCACAGACTTAATTCCCATTTTACAGATGAGGTAACTGAGGCTCAGAGAAGTTAAATGACTTGCCCAAGGTCACACAGCAGACATGTGGTAGTCAGAAAGACCTGGGTTCTAATCCCAGATCTGTGACTTTGGGTAAATCACTTCACTTTTCCAAGCCCCAGTTACCTCATCTGTAGAATAATAATAATGATGGTATTTGTTTAGCGCTAAGTGCCAATCATTGTTCTAAATGCTGGGGGAGATAAAAGGTTATCAGGTTGTCCCAGGTGGGGCTCATGGTCTTAATCCATATTTTACAGATGAGGCAACTAAGGCACAAAAGAAGTTAAGTGACTTGCCCAAATTCGCACAGCTGACAAGTGGTGGGGCCGGGATTAGAACCCATGACCTCTGACTCCCAAGCTCGTGCTCTTTCCACTAAGCAATACCATCATCATTATTATAATTATTTTTAGAATGGGGATTAAGACTGGGAGACCCATTTGGGACAGGGACTGTGCACAACCTGGTTTGCTTGTATCCACCCCAGTGCTTAGTACAGTGCTTAGCACTTGGTATGTGCTTAACTAATACTACCATTATTACTATTATTATTATTATTATTATTATTATTGGGATCAATCAACCAATCCAACATATTTATTGAGTGGTTACTGTATGCAAAGCTCTGTACTAAACACTTGGAAGAGTATAATTTAACAGTATAACAGAGTTGGTAGGCCTTTTCCCTGCCCATGATGAGTTTACATTATAGAGTGGATGGGGATGGGCGGAGGCAGGTCTGATGTAAAACAATAATCCAACTGGGCAAACCTGGTTAAGGACTCAGGGTTGGCCTCGTGGGGTTTGACAATATATTCTGAGTAACAGAATACAGTTTGGGTGGAGGACAGGGGAGCCTTGAAGATTGTGATTTCGAATGGCTGCCAAGATGGAGGGTTAGTTGCAGTGCGGCAGAGGAGTCAACGTCTGGGAGGGAGAGGGAGCATGGACAACATCACAGAATGAAATGTGAACAGATGTCATGCAGAGAGCCTGAGGAGCAGCATGTTCTAGTGAAAAGAGCACACAAGACTTGGAGATAAAGATAATAATGTCATTGGTTAAGTGCTTACTATGTGCCAGGCACTGTACTAAACGCTGGGGTGGATACAAGCAAACAAGCAAACTGGATTGGACACAGTCCCAGTCCTACATGGCGCTTACAGTCTCAAATCCCCATTTTACAGATGAGGTAACTGAGGCCCAGAGAAGTGAAGTGACTTGTCCAAGGTCACACAGCAGACAAGCGGCGGAGCCGGGATTAGAACCCATGACGTTCTGAGTTCTAATACTATTTCTTCACTTAACAGCTGTATGACTTTGGCAAGTCTCTTAACTGCTCTGTGACTCATAGTCCTCATCTGTAAAACAAGGATTAATACCTGTTCTGCTTCCCGCTGTGTGGGACAGAAACTGTGTCTGGTATGATTAAATTGTAACAGTCCTGCTGCTCGGCACAAAGTAAGTGCTTACCAAATATCACAGGTAATATGCAGTCATCATCACTTTGTGAAATGCAACATGCAGTCACGGAATACCTGCTACTAAGGAGGAAATTTAGGTTGTTTCGGGCTCTTCATTCAAACAGAAAGGAAAAGGAAGCACCCAGATTTTGATGGCAGTTAAATTTGGGACGAAAGGAATATACACCAGTAAAGGCCAGAATTAAAGGGGCAGAACAGTGAGGCTTTAATTGTATACATTTATGTGGGCTACATCATGGGTTTGTTTGGTGGAGAGGTTATTTTGCATGGGGAACTTGAATGAAGTTGGTTGGAATCATCAAAGCATTCCAATTTTACAATGGACTTGTTTTGGGGTCATCTCAACAGCATCTTCTAACTCACCTAAAAGCAAATCAGAACCAGACTGCCCCCTATGACCTCATCTGGACTGTGACAAAGAGAGACCTCAAAAGTCAAGCGTGACTGATTAATCCTGGTAAAAATATTTCATTCTATTTTAGAAGTGTCGATATGGCTTTAATCCCACATATGGCTTTCATAAAGCAAGATTAAGCCCTGTGTAGTTGTGACAGTCTGGACACTCTGAATCCTCTTGCTTTAATGAATGAATTTTTCACTGACAGTTGGTTTCCATGTGCAATCCCAGATGCTTGGAACCATATGGACTGGGCTCGATTGCCTTACAAGATGGCCAGAGCAAGACCAGGCAAACCATTCCAGAAATCAAGAATCAACCTTCCCAGCAGATTCTTTTCCCCTTCTGGTTCATCAAATTCCGGGATTACTTAGCTCATTGGCTGAAAACAAGATGTATGCTCTGCCTGCTTTTTGCCGTGTTTTGCTTCGGACTGACAGGAGGGCTTCCACAGAGTAATCTCCTCACTTATTTTTTTTCCCGCTGGCTCTATTTGCATTTTGTACACCATGAAATCCATCTCTGGAAATGCTTTGACTGTCAACCAAACACACCAAAAATTTGAGCAATGGAATATTCAAACCCCCTTACTCTATTTTAGAATGCCTCAATCTGAGCAAGAGAGTTTGAGATGTAAACATCTCTTTGAAGTGCTTCAACTCAGAAGCACAGATAACAGATAATTTACTTGTACATATCTATTCTATTTATTTTATTTTGTTAATATGTTTGATTTTGTTCTCTGTCTCCCCCTTCTAGACTGTGAGCCCACTGTTGGGTAGGGACTGTCTCTATGTTCCCAACTTGTACTTCCCAAGCGCTTAGTACAGTGCTCTGCACACAGTAAGCACTCAATAAATATGATTGATTGATTGATTGATTGATTGATAATCACAAACAACTTCTATATGCTTCCTAGGTAATAGAATTACCCACCTTACCTCCTTCGCCTCCCCGCAGCACCTGTATATATGTATATATGTTTGTACGTATTTATCACTCTATTTATTTATTTTATTTCTACATATTTAATCTATTTATTTTATTTTGTTAATATGTTTTGTTTTGTTCTCTGGCTCCCCATTCTAGACTCTGAGACCATTGTTGGGTAGGAACAGTCTCTATATGTTGCCAACTTGTACTTCCCAAGTGCTTAGTACAGTGCTCTGCACACAGTAAGTGCTCAATAAATATGATTGAATGAATGAATGAATAGAATTCTCCATAAGTGATATAGATTTATTAGTTGGACCTGTTCAGTTTTATTTTTAGGTATGGCTGATACACGACCTGGATTTTCTCCAATATTAGCATCAGCTCACCATAACTGGTTGATTCAGAGAAGACAGTTTGCAAACCTTTGCATGTCTTTCTGAGCATAAGCTTCAAGGGTGCAGTCATTCACATAAAATAATTCTTGAACAAGCCCCTAAGACTTTGGATGATACTACACATCTGCTGAGTTGAAAGTTTCCTGGAAATATAGAAGCACTGCCTGCAAACCTGCATCTGGGTCTCTTGTTGATTCAGTCAGTCAATCATCCAATCAATCAATGGTATTTATTGAGCGCTTACTGTTTGCCAAGCACTGTACACAGCACTTGGAATGTACAATATGACCAAGTTGGTAGACCTGATCCCTGCACACAGGAAGCCCACAGGGAGATATAGACATTTAAAATAAATTACACTTAGGGAAAATAGTAGACTAAATGGAGCTGATAGTAAAGTAGAAGCAGTGTGGCTTAGTGGTAAGAGCACAGGCTTGGGAGTCAGAGGTCATGGGTTCTAATACCGGCTCAGCCACTTGTCAGCTTTGTGACATTGGGCAAATCATTTAACTTCTCCATGCCTCAGTTACCTCATCTGTAAAATGGGGTTTAAGACTGTAAACCCCACATGGGACAACCTGATTACCTTGTATTTACCCCAGTGCTTAGAACAGTGCTTGGCACATAGTAAGCACTTAACAAATACCATCCTTATAAGAGAAGCATCTTGCTTTAGTGAAAAGGGCACAGGCTTGGGAGTCAGAGGATGTAGGTTCTAATCCTGGCTCTGTCATTTGTCTGCTGTGCGACCTTGGGCAAGCCAGTTAACCTCTCTGGGCGTCAGTTACCAGATCTGTAAAATGGGGAGTAAGACCGTGAGCCCCATGTGGGACAACCTGATTACCTTGTATCTACCCCAGGGCTTAGAAGAGTGCTTGGCACATAGAAAGCTCTTAACAAATATCATCATTATTATTATAATTATAAGGATATGAAGCATCATTATGGCTTTTGTTAAGCATCTCTTATGTGCCAAGCCATGGAGGTGGTACAGGACAAATAGGGCAGACACAGTCCCTGACCCACATGGGGCTCACAGTATAAGTAGGAGGAAAGTAGACAGGTTCCCTACCCTTAAGGAGCTTGAAGTCTAGAGCAGGCGACGGACAATAATATAAGCTCCATGTGGGTAGGGAACTGCATCTACCAACTCTATTTATATTAATGCCTGTCTCCCCCTCTAGACTGTGAGCTTGTTGAAGGCAGGAATGTGTCTGTTGTTATATTGTACTCTCCCAAGCATTTAATACAGTACACTGCACAGAGTAAGCACTCAAAGAATACCATTCATGATGAATAAATTTAGGACATGTATATAAGTGCTGTGAAGCTGGGTGTGGGGTGAATATCGTGTGTCTAAAGAGTACAGATTTTAGACTGTGAGCCCACTGTTGGGTAGGGACTGTCTCTATATGTTGCCAACTTGTACTTCCCAAGTGCTTAGTACAGTGCTCTGCACACAGTAAGCGCTCAATAAATACAATTGATGATTGATGATACAGATCCTATTTGCTTGGGAGTCTGTTGTTAGGTAGGGACTGTCTCTATGTGTTGCCACCTTGTACTTCCCAAACATTTAGTACAGTGCTTTGCACACAGTAAGTGCTCAATAAATACAATTGAATGAATGAATGAATGATGCAGAAGGGAGATCTGATCTTTCACCTTCCATCTGGAAACTATTGATGATGGTGACATCAGCTCAGGGTTTAATATGTTGAAGTAGAGTTTAAGTAGAATATCCTTACAGTGCTTTTAGACCTCAGCAGATAGGCTGTTAAGTTTCATTCTTTTGCCATTTTACAGGGCCCTGAGTTTAGTGATCTCTTTCTCAGTAATTGGAACAATGGGCCATGTCTTTGAATGTTGAAAGGTCTCCAAGAAGCAGCATGGCTTAGTGGAAAGAGCACGGGCTTGGGAGTCAGAGGTCATGGGTTCTAATCTCAACTCAACGCCACTTGTCAGCTGTGTGACTTTGGGCAAGTCACTTAATAATTGTAATAATAATAATAATGATGATAATAATGATAGTATTTGTTAAGCGCTTACCATATGCGACACACTATTCTAAGCGCTGGGGAGGTTACAAGGTTATCGGGTTGTCCCACGGGGGGGCTCACAGTCTTAATCCTCATTTTACAGATGAGGGAACTGAGGCCCAGAGAAGTTAAGTGACTTGCCCAAAGTCACACAGTTGAAAATTGGCGGAGCTGGGATTTGAACCTATGACCTCTGACTCCAAAGCCCATGCTCTTTCCACTGAGCCATTAACTTCTCTGGGCCTCAGTTATCTCATCTGTAAAATGGAGATTAAGACTGTGAGTCCCACATGGGACAACCTGATTTCCTTATATCTACCCCAGTGCTTAGAACAGTGCTTGGCACATTGTAAGCACTTAACAAATAACATCATAATAATAATAATAATTATTATTACTATTCTACATTTTGAGAGCCTTTCAATAGTAAAAGGTGTGTTGAAGAATTGATTGAAGTATTGTCAATCAATTGATCTATGGCATTTATTTGGAGTTTACTGTGTGCAGAGCACCACACTAATCACTTGGGAGAGTACAAGGTAATAGAGTTGTTAGACCTGATCCTTGCCTTCAAGGAGCTTAAAATCCAGTTGAGGAAACAGGATGTTACAATACATTTCATAGAGGGGAAGAAGCAGAGGTCACCTTCTCTTCGGCTCCTTGTTTGAGATGAGACTGGAAGCTGTCCCACTCTGCAGAGGTCCATTAATGACATGTACAGGAGAATAATTATCCGTTATCACCAACAGGTAAATTAGTAATCCAGATCACTTTACCTAGAGACATGCTTCCTCCCCTGTGATTCTACATTTTTTTCCATTCTTTTTTAATGGTACTTTTCAAGCACTTACTATGTGCCAGGCACTATTCTAAGTGTGGGGGGTAGATAAAAGCTAATCTGGTTGGACACAGTCCATGTCCCACATGGGGCTCAGAGTCTTAATCCCCATTTTACAGATGAGTTAACTGAGGCAGAGAGAAGCAAGTGGCAGAACTGGAATTAAAACCTAGGGACTTCTGACTTTCAGGTCCCAGCTGTATCACTAGGCCATGCTGCTTCTCATCTACCTACAATTGCTTGTATTTTTTTAAAAAAATCCTTGCATCACATCTTAAATATCAATCAATCATATTTTTGAGCTCTGATTGTGTGCAGAACACTGAACTAAGCATTTGGAAGAGTACAGTTTAACAGAGTTAGTAGACATGTTCCCTGCCCACATGGAATTTATACTCTTAATAATTATAATTATGGTATTTGTTGAGCACTTACTATGGGTCAAGCACTGTTCTGAGCGCTGGGGTAGATGCAAAGTAATCAGGTTGGACACAGTCCCTGTCCCATATGGGGCTCACAATTTTAATTCCCATTTTCCAGATGAGGTAACTAAGGTCCAGAGAAGTAAAGTGAGATGCCCAAGGTCACACAGCAGACACAAGGCAGAGCCAGGATAGAACGCATGTTCTAGAGGACTCTAAAGGAGCATTCCAGTCAATACATAAACTGGACATGACTCAGAGAACTTTCCACCCATCACAACAGTGTGGCTCAGTTGAAAGGGTACGGGCTTTGGAGTCAGAGGTCATGGGTTCAAACCCCTGCTCCACCACTTCATTCATTTATTCATTCAATCGTATTTATTGAGCGCTTACTGTGTGCAGAGCACTGTACTAAGCGCTTGGGAAGTACAAGTTGGCAACATATAGAGACAGTCCCTACCCAACAGTGGGCTTACAGTCTAGAAGGGGGAGACAGACAACAAAACAAAACATATTAACAAAATAAAATAAAAAGAATAAAAATGTACAAATAAAATAAATAAATAAATAGAGTAATAAATACGTACAAACATATATACATATATACAGGTGCTGTGGGGAGGGGAAGGAGGTAAGGGGGGGATGGGGGGAGGAGGGGGAGAGGAAGGAGGGGGTTCAGTCTGCAGTGAGCAGTCTGCAGTCTGCACTTGTCAGCAGTGGAAAGAGTGTGGGCTTGGGAGTCAGAAGTCATGGGTTCCAATCCCGGCTCCACCACTTATCAGCTGTGTGACTTTGGGCAAGTCACTTCACTTCTCTGTGCCTCAGTTACCTCATCTGGAAAATGGGGATTAATCAATCAATCAATCAATCAATCGTATTTATTGAGCGTTTACTATGTGCAGAGCACTGTACTAAGTGCTTGGGAAGTACAAATTGGCATCACATAGAGACAGTCCCTACCCAACAGTGGGCTCACAGTCTAAAAGGGGGAGACAGAGAACAGAACCAAACATACCAACAAAATAAAATAAGTAGGATAGAAATGTACAAGTAAAATAAATAAATAAATAAATAAATAGAGTAATAAATATGTACAACCATATATACATATATACAGGTGCTGTGGGGAAGGGAAGGAAGACTGTGAGCCCCATGTGGGACAACCTGATTGCCTTGTATCTCCCCCAGAACTTAGGACAGTGCTTGACACATAGCAAGCACTTAACAAATAGCAAAATTATTATAATCATTATTACTAAGTCACCTAACTTCCCTGTGCCTCAGTTCCCTCATCTGTAAAATGGGGATTAAGACTGTGAGCCCCTCGTGGGACAACCTGACCACCTTGTAACATCCCCAGTGCTTAGAGCAGTGCTTTGCACATAGTAAATGCTTAATAAATGCCGTCATCATTATTATTATTATCACACTGTGGATATGTCTTCAATCAGCTAGCAAAGAAAAAGGGTGACAGCCTCTTCAATTTCTTCTCATGTCATCCAATCAATCAGTGATATTTATTGAGCACTTATTGTGAGCAGAGCACCTGGAGAGTTTCCAGTACTCTACTAGTATCAACTATTGGTGGGAGAGTCAAGCAGAGGCCTACCCATTCCATTCCTAGCTTGGGCAGTGGCTAGTGAGAGGAAGGCAATCTGCTACAAGTCAAAACTCACCTGTGCTAGACAGCAGTGGTATAGGAGAGAGTCGAGGGTAGAGACTCAGGTTTACTGGCGCAGAAGGTGGCAATGGTAAACCACTTCCATATTTTCACCAAGAAAACTCTATGGCTACACTTGGGGAGAGCCTGTTGGAGTATATGTGACCTTCATAAGGCTTTGAAGGTGGGGAATAAAAAACTAAACAGAATTCAAACTTTCACAAAGTTCTGGACTTCGTATGGTTTCTACTGCCATTCATTAGAATCCTGCGACGAGCCCTAATAGGAAATCTTCTCAAGTGTTAAACAGTTTGCTGGGTAACATTGCTCTGTCTGTTGAAAAATGATAGAGATTATCCTTCCATCTCATAGACATTTGTGTATGCAATTTTTCAGAAGGCAAATCTTTTTTTTTTAATTGGTTTGAAGATTTTGACAAGAAAGGGAAATTAAAGATGTAATGTGGCCAGCAGAAACCATCTGGGCTTGGGAGTCAAAGAACTTGGGTTCCGATCCCAGCTCCGTCACTTACCTGCTGTGTGACTTGGACAAGTCGCTTCACTTCTGTGTGCTTCAGTTCCCTCATCCGCAAAATGAGGATTCAATACTTGTTCTCCCTTCTACTTGGAGAAGCAGCTTAGTTCAGTGGAAAGAGCATGGGCTTTGGAGTCAGAGGTCATGGGTTCAAATCCCGGTTCTGCCAACTGTCAGCTGTGTGACTTTGGGTAAGTCACTTAACTTCTCTGGGCCTCAGTTACCTCATCTGTAAAATGGGGATAAAACTGTGAGCTTTCCCTGGGACAACCTGATCACCTTGTAATCTCCCCAGTGCTTAGAACAGTGCTTTGCACATAGTAAACACTTAACAAATACTATTATCATTATTATTATTATTATTACTTTGACTGTGAGCCCCATGTGGGGCCTGATGATTTTGTATCTACCCCGGCATTTAGTAGAGTGCTTGGCATATAGTAAGCACTCAACAAAGGCCACAATAATTCTTAATTATTATCGAAGAAGAATATAATTGGATCTAATCCACCACCAACAGCAAAAATACTGGGAATGATTCAGTGTAGAGAAAGTAAATAGATTAGAGAGGGGATGGGTGTGTAGAAGAAAGAGTGCGGTGGGTGAATGAGTGGGAGAGAGTGGTGTATGGCAGAAAAAGTGAGAACAGAGCATGGAAGAAAGTGACAAGGTAGAGGGAAAAGTGTGCTTTGGTTTAAAGGAGATACATGTGACCTTTTTGTCTTTCCTTTGGGGTAGCAGGAAGAGACAAGGCCTTGGCTGGAAGGGTAAATGGATGGGACTGATAGGCTGATCTAAAACACAGTTAAGAACATGGTAAGCGTATTTACAAGAGTCCTCTTCAATAAACAATTTCACAGCAAACTGCACAGAGAACTACCTCCTACTGTGCAAATTGAGGCCAAAATCATTTGATGAGATAGATTTTCCTAGTTGGTTCCTAGTTCATTTTGAAGCTATCGATCAGATTTCCAAATAGCTTCCGAATCAGAAGCTTGGAAATCACGTCAGTGAAAAGGAGCGATCAGGTTGGGTAATTGCTGCTTGCTGTTTGAATACCCATTGAAGGAGGTGCCCCTCATGTCTCTATCAGACAAAAAGCACCATTCACCTTCATTGATTTGATATTCACAGAAATAGATTAGCACAGATGGCTGTTCCCGCTGTGTTCTATGGATGCTAAGCCAAAAGAAATATTTATATTCAAAGAACAGCTGTCCAAAGAAGACAGAGTGATCCAGCAAAGCCTGAAATGTGAGAGTGGCCATTTTTGGAACTGGAAATTGGAATGGTGAGGGGGAGGGATGGGTTTAAATCAGAGGGATCAGTTATCCCGATTAACAGAAATAAGGGACATAATTGAATCAGAAATGCCAGTGGAATGCATGTGGGTCAGGGTCATGGCAAGGGCCTCGATGGAATATCCTGGATAACAAAACTAAACACGTTGTTGAAAAGGCACTTGTTGCCCACCTGCCTGGGACCGTTTGTAAGAGGAGCCTTCCCAGAGGTCATAAGGTATCTAGGCACCACAGTGAGATTTGCTTCCCCTCACCTCCAAGGGCTCAGAAAGGTTGACTAATAGGGCACTCCATCAGACAGTGGATAGGTAGATAGCTGAATAGGAGAGAAGAATAAATTCTAGAGGGACTGAGGGAACAATGCACTTCCTGTTTCCAGCCTCATCCAGAGGAAAGGTGTGTGGGGGTGAGTTGGAAGTGACCTGTCCAAGGTCACCCAGCAGACAAGTGGCAGAGCCAGGATTAGAACCCATGATGTTCCGAGTTCTAATACCATTTCTTCATTTGACAGCTTTGTGACTTTGGGCAAGTCTCTTAACTGCTCTGTGACGCGTAGTCCTCATCTGTAAAACAAGGATTAATACCTGTTCTGCTCCCTCCTTAGACTATGAGCCCTGTGTGGGACAGAGACTGTGTCTGGTGTGACTGAATTGTACCAGTCTTGCTGCTCAGAATGTGGGGGCAAAGAGGAGAGGTGGAGCCTCAATTCTTGGAATGGAATTTATTAAGTGCTTACTATGTGCAAAGCACTGTTCTAAGCATGGGGGGGATAAAAGGTGATCAGATTGTCCCACGTGGGACTCACAGTCTTAATCCCCATTTTACAGATGAGGTAACTGAGGCACAAAGAAGTTAAGTGACTTGCCCAAAATCACACAGCTGACAAGTAGCAGACCTGGGATTCGAACCCACAACCTCTGACTCCAAAGCCTGTGTTCTTTCCGCAGAGCCACGCTGCGTTCTGGATGGTAGGCAAAGGCAACCAGAATTTTGAGGAGAAGGAACAGCTGTTCATTTATGGCTGGATTTCTGTTTTATGGCACAGTTTTGAGGGAAGTTGGGGATTTTAATGGGAAATTAACCGACAATTTTAACAGAACTAAACAACAAATGTTTGGGTCTTGCCTCTGGTAGCTGTCAAACCCTTGAAAAAACTATGGTAAAGAGATAACATTTTCAATAGTCTCAATCAATCAATAGAATTTTTTGAGCGGCTACTGTGAGCAGATCGCTGTTCTAAGTACTTGGGCAACTACAAGAGAGTTGGCGGGTACAATCCCTATCTCCAAAAATTTACTGTCTAGTGGGGGAGACATACACAAAATAATGCATAAGCAGGAGAAAGAACTTAAATGAATATGCAAATGAGCAAGTGCTCAAGGAACAGGCTATTTAAGACAAATATGTACTGAAGTGCTCGAGGGAATTGTGAATAAACAAGATTTGTAGTCGAAACAGAAGTGCTGAGGCGATAAGAGGAAACAATCAGGGAAAAGAACATGTTTCACTGAGGTGGAACTCTTGGAAGAGATGTGATTTCAGAATGGCCTTGATGATGAGGAAAGCTATGTTCTGGAAGATTTGAAGGCGGTGGCAGTTCCACTTAGTCAGTCAGATAGTATTTATTAAGAACTTACTGTGTGCAGAGAACTGTACTTTGAGAAACTACAATATAACACTGTAACAGACACGTTTCCTGCTCACAATGTGCTGACACTCTAGAGGGGGAGACTGACATTAACACAAATAAATCAATTACAGACATGTATGTAAGTGCCTTGGGGCTGTGGAGGGATGAATAAAGGGAGCAAGTCAGGGTGATGCAGAAGGGAGTAGGAGAAGAGGAAAGGAGGGCTTAGTCAGGGAAAGCCTCTAGGAGGAAGTGTGCCATTATTAAGCCTTTGAAGATGGGAAGAGCAAATATCTGTTAGATATGAAGAGGGAAGGCATTCCAGGCCAGAGGCAGGATGTGGCCTAGAGGCTGGTGGCAAGATAGATGTGATTGAGGTAGAGCGAGTAGGTTAGCATTACAGGAGTGAAGGGTGAAAGCTGAATTGTAGTAGGAAAGTATCAAGGTGAGGTAGGAGAGGGCAAGGTGATTCAGTGCTTTAAAGTCAATGGTGAGGAGAGGTAGTTTTAAGTCAATGGTTTGATACAGAGGTGGATGGACAACCAATGGAGTTTCTTGAGGAGTAGAGAAACATGGCCTGAATGTTTTTGTAGAAAAATGATCTGGGCAGCAGTGTAAAGTATGGACTGGAGTAGTGAGAGACAGGATGCTGGGAGGTTAGCAAGGAGGCTGATGCAATAATCCAGGCAGATAAGATGTGTGATCGTATTAACGTGGTAGCAGTTTGGATGGAGAAGAAAGGACAGATTTTAGTGATGTTGTGAAGGTGGAACCAACAGTATTTAGTGGTGGATTGAATATGTTGGTTGAATAAGAGAAAGGAGTCAAGGTTAACACCAAAGTTAGAGACTTGTGAGACAGGAAAGATGGTGGTGCTGTCCATAGTGATGGGAAAGTCAGAGAGAGGACAGAGTTTGGGTGGGAAGATAAGTTCTAGGCAAAAGGGAGACACTGACAAGGGATGGAAGATGAGGAAAATGAGAATGTAGCACACTGAGTAACTGATCTTGAAAAGAACAAAGAGTTCAAGCTAGGGTGTAGTAAGAAAAGAGAGTGGGGAAAGTAGGAGGGAGATTGCAGATGAAATAAAGTAAAGCCATAGATAAAAGTTTTTGCTTGATATGGAGAGGCATAGGAAATGATTGGAGGCTTTCGACGGGTGGGGAGGCAGGTGCAGAGTGACATTTTAGAAAAATGACTGGGAGACACAGAGTCAAGCGTGGGTTGGTGAGGGAAATAGCCTGGAGGCAGTGAGACCAACAAGGCAGCTGATGGAGTAGTCAAGCCAGGAGTTGGCAAATGCCTGGATCCAGGTGGTGGTCATTTATATTGAGAGGAAGGGACAAACCTGGAAAATATTATGGAGGGAAAACTGACAGGATTTAGCAGTAGATTGAGTATGGGAGTTGAAAGAAGAAGGAAACAAGAATTATACCAAGTTTTCAGACTTGAGAGGCATCCAAGGAGGCAAGATGAAATGCAAGATTGCAGGGGAGGTGAGAAAACAAGGTTATCTAGGTAGATTTGGGAGGTGGCAGTTGATATTATGGGAGCTAATGAGCCTCTCATTGGAGTGAGTGTAAATTAGAAAGAGAAGGGGACTCAGAACAGTCTTTGATGGTTATCCACAGTTAGGGAGGGGGAGACAAAGGAAGGGTGGGTGAAAGAAAATGAGAAGGAAGGACCAGAGAGGAAAGAAGAGAATGAGAAGCAATCAATCAGTGATATTCATTAAGCACTTACTGTGTACAAAGGAATGTACTAAGCATTTGGGAGAGTATCTTGCCACGCACCTCTGGTCCATGTCTTGCCTCTTG
This sequence comes from Tachyglossus aculeatus, assembly GCF_015852505.1. Classification (NCBI taxonomy): domain Eukaryota; kingdom Metazoa; phylum Chordata; class Mammalia; order Monotremata; family Tachyglossidae; genus Tachyglossus; species Tachyglossus aculeatus. The sequence goes on from NC_052066.1 coordinate 87,406,100, forward strand.
ACTGCAACACCCTCCCTTTTTAAACCCATTCAACAATTCCTCTCCTCACCTTCAAAGTGCCTCACCTTGAAGGCACATCACCCGCAAGAGGTCTTCTCTGATTAAGCCCTCACTTCTTCTCATAGACCCTTCTGCATCGCCCCGAAACTCCTTTAATTCACCACCACCACCTCCGCCCCCACCAGTCCCACAGTACTTATGTACATATCCAGGATGTATTCATCTATCTTAATGTCTGTTTCTCCTTCTAGATTGTAAGCTTGCTGTTGGCAGGGAATGTGTCTATTATGTTGAACTCTCCCAAGCACTTAGTACAGTGCTTGGAACACAGTAAGCGCTCATAAATATCATTGATTGATTACAATACAACACAGTGAGCTATTGTGAATAAACTGTGAATTGTAAACTGTGAATAAATCAAATATTGTGAATAAAGAATTTGTGAATAAAGTAGCTGTCCAGGTCAGCTGAGCAAGACAGAGGGGATGTGGGGGAATTGAAGAATTCAGGAAGGAGTTAAAAGTTCTCAATGCCTCTGCTTATATTTATAGGCTAGAGTGGGAGACAGACAATAAAAATAACTTATAGTATAAAATTTAAAGATATGTACATAAGTGCTGCAGATTTGCAACGGGGTGCCCTATGGTCACAGATTCATTCATTCATTCATTCATTCATTCATTCATTCACTCTATCATATTTATTCACAGACAGAACCATGCAGGGGTTGGTGAGGGACAAAGCCTGGAGACAGCAAGACCAGCAACACAACAGTCTAACCAAGATATGGCAAATGCCTGGATCCAGGTTGTGGCCATTTGGATCGAGAGGAGAGGACAAATCTGGAAAAAAGTGTGGAGGGAAAACTGACAGGATTTATCAGTAGATTGAATATGGCAGTTGAAAGAAGGAGGAAACAAGAATATTACCAAGGTTTCAGAGTTGAGAGACATCCAGGAGGCAAGACGAAATGCGGGATTGCGGGAGAGGTGAGAGAAGAAGGTTAACTAGGTAGAATTGGGAGGTGGTAGTTAATGTTGTGAGAGCTAATGAGCCTCTCATGGGAGTGAGGGTAAATTGGGAAGAGAAGGGGCCCCAGAACAGTCTCACAGATCAAAAGGTCACAAATACTGAAGTGAACAGTTTCTGCGAAGTCAAGGTTAAGTAGTGTTTCTAGGAGAAGGAAAGGGTGCACAGTGTCAAAGGCAGCAGTGAGTTGATTGGGAAGAATGAGAGAGGAAGTGAGGTGGGAGATGAGGGGAAAATTTAGGGACTTCAGACCTGATGTTTTCAATTCTGTGAATAAAGTAGTTGTCTAGGTCATCCGAGCAAGACAGAGGGGATGTGGGGGAATTGAAGAATTCAGGAAGGAGTTGAAAGTTCTCAATGCTTCTGCCTATATTTATTTGTCTCTTTCCCAACTGCAAGTCTGACTGGTGATAGATACCCTTATATATTTTAGAAGAAGTATGGCCTAGTGGAAAAAGCATCGGCCTAGGAGTCAGGGATCCCGGCAGCATGATGTAGTGGATAGAGCATGGGCTTTGGAGTCAGAGGTCATGGGTTCAAATCCCGGCTCCGCCACTTGTCAGCTGTTTGACTTTGGGCAAGTCATTTAACTTCTCTGGGCCTCAGTTCCCTCATCTGTAAAATGGGGATTAAGACTGTGAGCCCCACATGGGACAACCTGATCACCTTGTAAATTCCCCAGCACTTAGAACAGTGCTCTGCACATAGTAAGCACTTAATAAATGCCATTATTATTATTATTATTACTCTCTGAACTTCTGGATCTGTAAAATGGGGATTGAGACTGCGAGCCCCACATGGAACAGGGACTGTGTCCAACTCCATTTGCTTGTATCCACTCCAGCGCTTGGTACAGTGGCTGGCATATAGTAAGCGCTTAACAAATACCATCATTATTTTAATCCCAACTCTGCCTCTTGCCTGCTATGTGACTTTGGGAAAGTCACTTAAGTTCTCAGGGTCTCGGGTTCCTCATCTGTAAGTCGCTTTTAGACTGTCAGTCCAATGTGGGACAGGGACTTTGTTTTGACCTGATTATCTCATACTTACCTGAGTGCTTAGTATAGTAGCTTAACAAATACCATGTTTATCATTACTATCAGAAACAAAAAAGAAAATGCATGAAATACAGTTGTACCCCTTGACAGAAACAAGCTGTGTTTCTGGAAAACATGGTTGCTTTGTGAGTAGTATCAGCAGGTAGGTTTTCCTATTGACATGCAAATTATAAGTTAAGATCCATTGCAGAACCAGCCCCAACATGACCATTGAAATCTCCCAAACGCTTAGTACAGTGCTCTGCACACAGCAAGTGCTGAAAACATATGAATGACATTGAGGCCTTCTGGTAAGTAGAAAGTTGCACAAGTAAATATGTACCTTCTCATTCCCTGTTCCGGTTACCCCACCCTCCCCTCTTAGATGCAGCTTTTCTGTGCTCCCCCTCCCTGAATCCCAGCCTCACCCCTCCCTTCTATGTCTTCCTGTTGCCCTTGAACCGTGCTCTCTTTCTAATAATGATTATGGTACTTGGTAAGTGCTTACTAAATGCCAAGCACTGTTCTAAGCACTAAGGTAGATATAAATTAATCAGATTGGACACGGTCCCTGTCCCACATGGGGCTCACAGTCTCAATCCCCATTTTACAGATGAGGTAACTGAAGCACAGAGAACTGATGTGATTTGCCTAAGGTCACATAGCAGACAAGTGGCAGAACCAGGAACAGAACATGTATTTAAACTTGTTTCTTAAGCTGCTTTAATGCTTTATTATTTCATTGCTCCAGATGAGCCCATTGTTGGGTAGGGACCATCCCTATATGTTGATGATTTGTGCTTCCCAAGCTCTTAGTACAATGCTCTGCACATAGTAAGTGCTCAATGAATACGATTGAATAAACCCAGTCCTTTTGACTCTGAGGCCTGTGCTCTACCCATTAGGCGGCAGTGCTTCCCTGCTTCTACAGTACTGTATAATCCAGTATTTTTGTTTTCTTCTTTCTAATTTCATCGTAACCCCCCAGTATTGTGCCTCTGTCAGCCCATAGTGTCCATTCCTATGGCTTTGGCCAAGGCGGGTAGATGGGGCAGAATGCCAACTTAGTGAGAGGGGGTAGAGTAGATGGAGGAGCATTAGGCACCTGCAACAGGGAAAGAAAAGGAAACCCTGTACCATGGTTGGGAAGGACCTGGGAAAAGAGGCAGGAAAGCCATCAGGAACAGAGAAAGGTAGGTAGAACTAGGATGAGGAGACCGGAGGGATTTACTTGTGGTGACTGAATATTACACTGAGGCAAGATTTATATAAACACATATATATGTATATATGTATATATACATATATACATAATATATGTATATATATATTATATATATATATAGATATATATATAATTATGGTATTTGTTAAGCACGTACTATGTGCCAAGCACTGTTCTAAGTGCTGGGGTAGATACAAGGTAATCAGGTTGTCCCACGTGGGTCTCACTGTCTTAATCCCCATTTTACAGATAAGTTAACTGAGGCACAGAGAAGTTAAGTGGTTTACCCAAGGTCACACAGCAGACAAGCGGCAGAGTGGGAATTAGAACCCATGACCTCTGACTCCCAAGCCAGTGTTCTTTCCACTAAGCCACACCGCTTCTCTCTCTCTCTCTCTCTCTCTCTCTCTCTCTCTCTCTCTCTCTCTCTCTCTCTCTCTCTCTCTCTCTCTCTCTCTCTCTCTCTCTCTCTCTCTCTCTCTCTTGCTCTCTGCATATAAATGCCTACACATCTATACATATGTATACACATAACTAGGGAGAAGCAGCTTGGCTTAGTGGATAGAGCAATGGCCTGGAATCATTCATTCATTCATTCAATCATATTTATTGAGCGCTTACTGTGTGCAGAGCACTGTACTAAGAGCTTGGGAAGTACAAGTAGGCAACCTATAGAGACAGTCCCTACCCAACAGCAGGTTCACAGTCTAGAATGGGGAGACAGACAACAAAACAAAACATGTTAACAAAATAAAATAAATAGAATAAATGTGTACAAATAAAATAGAGTAATAAATATGTACAAACATATATACAGGTGCTGTGGGGAGGGGAAGGAGGTAAGGCGGGGGGGATGGGGAGGGGGAGGAGGGGGGAGGAAGGAGGGGGCTCAGTCTAGGAAGGCTTCCTGGAGGAGATGAGCTCTCAGTAGGGCCTTGAAGAGGGGAAGAGAGCTAGCTTGGCGGAATCAGAAGTACCTGGGTTCTAATTCCAGCTCTGCCACACATCTGCTTTGTGACCTTGGGCCAGTCACTTAACATACCTGGGCCTCAGTTACCTCAACTATAAAATGGGGATTAAGAGTGTGAGCCCCACCTGGGTCAGGGACTGTGTCCAACCTGATTAGCTTCTATCTATCCCAGAGTTTAGAACAGTGCTTGGCATATAGTAGGCACTTAACAAGTACCATAGTTATTATTTTAACACTACATTATATAGATTGTATTTCCCCAAGTGGGTGTAACTTGGGGCACTTTTGTACTTAAGTACAAAATAGACAACAGGTCACATATCGAACAGATGGAGAGAGGCGGCAAAGACCCTTTATCCCTTTACCCTGGACATCTACTTCCCAAAGAAGAATAGGTTTAAATGAGTTGATTGGTACCTCCTAATTTTATTTCTATTCAGTAAATTGGTTTCTGAAGTCTTCTTTCCAACTCATCCAAAGTGGGAACAGATGTTGCTCCCATATTTCACTTAAGAGATTCAAGCTTGATCTTTTGGCTTAGAAGGAAATTTGGACTTCACACCTTGCCAGAGGCCAGGAAAATCCATTATTGAGCCTCTGCTTTGGATTCAGGCCCACTTACAAGGGCAAAATACCTGCTCTGTGGCCAATTATTTGCAGCAGAATGCATAAAGACTCATTCTCTTGTACTAAAATGGATTTTACGACACAGAAATGATGGACAAGAAGAAAAGGAAAGAAAATAGAAGAGTCATGAGAGGACCTGTGCTTCCCCAAGATGTAGGCAGAGGTAGCTCTTGGCCATCTTGGAGGGAGAGGGATGTGTGAAAGGACAAAATAGCATTTCACCAATCCGTGGAGCTGCACTGCTATTACCCAATATGAGAGCATAAACATACTTTAGATTGCTTGCCCATTTTCAACACAACCAATAACCATCAAGGAAGAGGAAAATGTTTTGAATGGCAGCATCTTTACTTCTTTTTTATTTCCATTTTCTTTAGCATTAGGAGTGCTCAGTACAGCTACCTCACAGAAGTGATCTGCTATGAGACAGTCTTCAAACATGGAATTTCCATGATACATTTCAGTCTGTTAATTTTCCTTTTTCTAAAGGTCATTTGAAGTAATCTCTCAAATTTGTAGGCATAAGCCTAATTAAGTGGTCATTTAATTTTCTATGTAATTTTTGAAGACATGCAATGAGCTACAAAAATAAAAATCAGATGGAAACTGGTCTGAGTGAAGTTTACTCCCTGTGAAAAGTAACTTCCTCATGAGTAATATGGGGAAGCACAGTGCAAGACCAAGCCAAAGACACGTATCAATCCATCAATCGATCAATCACTGGTATTTATTGAGCAAGTACTGTGTGCAGAGGACTGTACTAAGCTCTTGGGACAATGCAATAGACTTTGTAGACATGTACCCTGCCCACAGTGAGCTCACAATCTAGAGGGGAAGCTTACAGTGTAGAGGGGGAGGTTAGAAATTATTGTTTTAATGGTATTTGTTAAGCGCTTACTCTGTGACAAGTACTGTACTAAGCACTGGGGTCGATATAAGATAATCAGGTTGGACATAGTCCCTGTCCTACGTAGGGATCACAGTCTTAATCCCATTTTAAAGATGAGGGAACTGAGGCACAGAGAAGTTAAGTGATTTGCCCAAGGTCTCACAGCAGGCAATAATAATAATGATGTTCGTTAAGTGCTTATTGTGTGCCCGGCACTGTACTAAGCATTGAGGTAGACCCAAGGTAATTGGGTTGGACACAGTCTCTGGCCCATATTGAGCTCAGAGTCTTAATACCCATTTTACAGATGAGGTAATGGAGGCACGGAGAAGCAAAGTGACTTGTCCAAGTTCACACAACAGACAAGCGGCAGAGCCGGGCTTAGAATCCAGGTCCTTCTGACTCCCAAGCCAATGCTCTTTCCACTAGGCCATGCTGCTTCCCCAGATATATCCAGGTTAAGTAAATTATTATTAGTCATAGTCTCATATACTGTGTTCCATAGAGGCCTATTCTCTCATCTAGCTACATAAAGTCATCTAAGGTTTTCATTTCCTTAAAAGACTATTTTGTCACTTTGAAAGGAAAACTGTAAACAGAGAAACACAAAAACAGAGCTTCATTGAGCAGTGGTCTATTTTAAGGAAGGATTTTGTGGGGGGTTCTCGGCAAATGTTTACATTTTAGGTTTATGCTGCTTGTAAAAGCAGCAAATTTGTCCCAGTTTATTTCTGAGACAAACTGTCAATTTCCATAATGAGAGCAATATGAAATATGCACATAGTGGGTTTAATGAGTTGTAATTTATAAATGTGATGCCTTGAACAAGGATATGATTTATTGAAGCAAACCTTATATTCCAATTCCGTTAAAGGCTATTTACATTCAGAGCTTTCATATGTGAGGTTGTGAGATAGCGTCCCTCTGAAATTTTAGTTAAACATCAGAATTTGCAAGAGAGAAAATAGAAATGAGTTTGTGCTGAAATGATTCCATTAAATTTGGGTAATATGTTTCCCATCCATGTCTTTTCATAAGTGTGCATAGGGAAAAAAAAAAACGAGATGCCAGGCAGTTAGCATTGTTAAAAAGTCAGGATCAAGAATAAGGCTAAAGTTTCTTGCTCCCCCTAGATTTTCCTCCAACTTAGTCCTTGATCAATCAATCAATAAATGGTAGTTGGGAAGCAATGAGGCCTAGTGGATAGAATATAGGACTGGGAGTCAGAAGTACCTCAGTTCTAATCCTGGCCCATTTTGCTGTGTGGTCTGGGGCAAGTCATTTAAATTATCTATGGCTCAGTTACCTCATATGTAAAATGGAGATGAAAATTGTGAGTCCCACGTGGGACATAGACTGTGTCCAACCTATCTTACATCGACCCCATCACTTAATACAGCGTCTGGCACAGAGTAAGTGCTTAACAAATAATATTTAAAAAATGCTATTGAGAACTTACTATCTGCAGAGCACTGTACTACATGCTTGATACTATGCTTAGTAACAATAAACACTTAAATACCACAGGGTCTTAGTAAATACTATTGATTGATGGAGTCCCCTATTTCTTTGGACCTGTGTCCAGAGGGTGTGAGGTTAGTATTCAGTCATTCCTTCAATCGTACTTACTGAGCGCTTACTGCCTGCAGAACACTTTACTAAACATTTGGAAAGCACAATACAGCAATAAAGAGAGGCAATCTCTGTCCATAGTAATCCCTTACTATATGGCAGACTCTGTACTAAGCGCAGGGGTGGATACAAGCAAATCAGGTTGGACACAGTTCCTGTCCCACATGGAGCTCACAGTCTCAGTCAAAATCTTGCTTGACTTGCAAGCAAGATCACAAGCAAGTGACTTACCCAAGGTCACCCAGCAGACAAGTGGCGGAGCTGGGATTATTCATTCATTCATTCAATCTTATTTATTGAGCGTTTACTGTGTGCAGAGCATTGTACTAAGTGCTTGGGAAGTACAAGTCGGTAACATATAGAGATGGCCCCTACCCAACAACGGGCTCACAGTCTAGAAGGGGGAGACAGACCACAAAACAAAACAAGGAAACAGATGTCGAAACCATCAGAATAAATGGAATTATAGCTATATGCACATCATTAGTAAAATAGAGTAGTAGATATGTACAAGTAAAATAAATAAATACGTACAAAAATATACAAGTGCTGTTGGGGGGAGGCGATGGGGAGGGGAGGAGGAGAGGAAAAAGGGGGCTCAGTCTGGGAAGGCCTCTTGGAGGAGTTAAGCTCTCTGTAGGGCTTTGACAGGAGGAAGAGAGCTAGTTTGGCAGATGTGTGGAGGGAGGGCATTCAGGCCAAGGGGAAGGACGTGGGCCAGGAGTTGACGATGGGACAGGCGAGAATGAGGCACAGTGAGGAGGTTAGCGGCAGAGGAGCGGAGGGTGCGGGCTGGGCTGGAGAAGGAGAGAAGGGAGGTGAGGTAGGAGGGGGCGAGGGGATGGGCAGCCTTGAAGCTGAGAACCCATGACCCTCTGACGCCCAGGCCCAGGCTCTATCCACTAGGCCACGCTGCTTTTTAGCTGCTGCTAAAATCAATCAATCAATCAATCAATCGTATTTATTGAGTGCTTACTGTGTGCAGAGCACTGTACTAAGCTCTTGGGAAGTACAAGTTGGCAACATATAGAGATGGTCCCTACCCAACAGTGGGCTCACAGTCTAGAAGGGGGAGACAGAGAACAAAACATATTCACAAAATAAAATAAATAGAATAGATATGTACAAGTAAAATAGAATAATAAATATGTACAAACATATATACATATATACAGGTGCTGTGGGGAAGGGAAGGAGGTAAGACGGGGGGGATGGAGAGGAGAGCAAGGGGAAGAGGAAGGAGGGGGCTCAGTCTGGGAAGGCCTCCTGGAGGGGGTGAGCTCTCACTAGGGCCTTGAAGGGAGGAAGAGAGCTTGGCTTTGGTTTGAGAGTGACAGTCACAGGGAAAGTTTGCTCAGCCCCTTCTGGACAAATCTCTCTCTCCCAGAGCCCAGCGTAGTGGACAGACAGGCTTTATGGCAGCAGCTAGAAGTGGCTCTTATCAATCAATAGTATTTATTGAGCAGTTACTGTGAACAGAGTGCTGCACTAACTACTTGGGAAAGTTCAATGCTACAGGGTTGGTAGATATTTTCCTGGCCCACAAAGAACTAGACCACTAGAGCTCCCATTCATTCATTCAATTGTATTTACTGAGTGCTTTCATATTTATTGAGTGATTACCGTGTGCAAAGCACTGTATTAAGCGCTTGGGAGAGTACAATATAACAACAAACAGACACATTCTTACCCATAATGAGCTCACATTCTGGAGGGGGAGACAGACATTAATATAAATAGATAAGTAAATAAGTAAATTACAGATATATACATATGTGCTGCGGGGACGGAAGGGAGGATGAATAAAGGAGCAAATATGAGCAGTGCAAAAGGGAGTGGGAGAAGAGGAGAGAAGGGCTTAGTCAGGGAAGGCTTCTTGGAGGAGCATTTTGAACATGCAGCCAAATCTGAACATGCCAAGGAAAAATGAAAGTAAAATAGCTTGCAGATGAATGTTACCCTGCTTGTGCGTCTTCCTCATCACACATTTGTTTTGAATGTTTTGTTTATATTTGTAAACTATAGGGTATTTGTAGGCAGGAACTGTGCCATCAGAACACAATAAGACAAAAAGAAATGACATCCTGGGCTGAACCCATGACCTTTCTGGTCCCATCAACCCTGAAGTTTTCATGAATTTAGATTCTGTTCTGTACAGTTTCTAACAAAACGCTCTGACCACAGCAGTTCCAAATGTCATTTCTTCATCTCCTGGCTGTCTTCTTGTCTAAGCCAACAAGCATTTGTCTAGAGGGGAAACAATAATGATATTTGTTAAGTATTAGGGGCTTCCTTTGTGTCCAGCACTGCTCTAAGCTCTGGAATAGATACAAGATAGTCAGGTCACACACATGGGGATCGATGGCTAAGTAGGTAAGAGAGCAGGTACTGAATTCCCCATTTTGCAGATGAGGGAACTGAGGCACAGAGAAGTTAAGTGACTTGGTAAGGTCACACAGCAGGCAAGTGGTGGGGGCAGGATAAGAACCCACGTCCTCTGACTTCCAAGCCCCAGGGTCTTTCTACCAAACCATGTTGCTTCCCAGCATGATAAGCTAGTAGACTTATGTTTGGGTTCCAAGCAGATAGTTCTACTAGAATCTAGCAATGGCGACAACAACAAAATAGAACGGTGAACCGGAGCTTACTACATTTCTTTGAGACCCATTAGGTTTTCCCTTAGGCCTCTTATGGAGGTCAATGCCATTATCCCACAAGTTGGAAGCCCTGAAACCTGAGTTATGAGGAGAACGTGGGGGTCTAGTGAGGAAGGAAGTGTGCGGAGAGACCCATCTCCTCACTACCCTCAAGAGGGTATGAAGTAGCACCGTCCGGAGCCTGGAGGAGAGATGAGAGACCACATATTTGGAAAGCTCGAGGCGAATGAGCTCACCACATTGAGAATTGCATAAGGGAATATGAAATATGCTTTACTCATTATTGAAAAAAGAAGTTAGGCCCCATTTTTTTTTAATACCAGGCCCCAAATCCAGCAGGCCCAAAGACCTCATCAATGAAGGAAAGTTCCTTACCTCAAATTTGAGCAAAACCGTTCCTTCCAGTTGGAAACATTTAAATATCTGAATGTACAGCAAAGTAGAATGTGTTTTTGTAGGAACATTTTGAATCGAAGAGGAAGGAGACTATACAGTCGTGGCTTCTACTGGCCTGTAATGATCACACAAACTGTCTCAAAAGATGGGTCAGAGAGTAGATCAGGCCAATGAATCTGTTCAGGCTATGGAGTTAGGTTAGCTTTCAGACAACTCTACCTCCTACAGAGTAAGAAGGTACCCCTGCCCTAGGGAAGTGTCCTAGTTGATTCTTGCCCCCCATCACTGATAAAACAGAAGCTCATGCTTATACATTCAGGTCTAAGTTAGAGTGATCTAAACCTGAAATGATGGGGTTTCACTACACGTGCAAGAGACCAACGTGCATCTCTTTGGGGCAGGGATTTATCCCTTTCACTAAGGACTATGGAAGGGTCTAACAGCTAAAAGTGGGGGCTTCTGGGGTGCCACTGTCCTGGTGGTAGGTCTGCCCTGGTTCTCGGTAATAATAATAATACCAATCAACCTACTCATCAGGCAGAATCTCCTCACCCTCGGCTTCAAGGCTCTCCATCACCTTGCCCCCTCCCACCTCACCTCCCTTCTCTCCTTCTACAGCCCAGTCCACACCCTCCGCTCCTCTGCCACTAATCTCCTCACTGTGCCTCATTCTCACCTGCCCTGCCATCGACCCCCGGCCCACGTCATCCCCCTAGTCTGGAATGCCCTCCCTCCCAACATCCGCTAAGCTAGCTCTCTTCCTCCCTTCAAGGCCCTACTGAGAGCTCACCTCCTCCAGGAGGCCTTCCCAGACTGAGCCCCCTCCTTCCTCTCCCCCTCCTCCCCCTCTCCATCACCCCTGCCTTACCTCCTTCCCTTCCCCACAGCACCTGTATATATGTTTATACATATTTATTACTCTATTTATTTATTTATTTATTTTACTTGTACATATCTATTCTATTTATTTTATTAATATGTTTTGTTTTGTTCTCTGTCTCCCCCTTGTAGACTGTGAGCCCACTGTTGGGTAGGGACCGTCTCTATATGTTGCCAACTTGTACTTCCGAAGCATTTAGTACAGTGCTCTGCACACAGTAAGCGCTCAATAAATATGATTGATTGATTGATTGATTTAAACACTTACTATATGCAAAGAAAGCACTGTTCTATGCACCGGGGAGTTTACAAAGTGATCAGGTTATCCCACATGGGGCTCACAGTCTTAATCCCCATTTTACAGATGAGGTACCTGAGGCAAAGAGAAGTTAAATGACTTGCCCAAAGCCACACAGCTGACAAGTGGCGGAACCTGGGTTAGAACCCATGACCTCTGATTCCCAAGCCCGTGTTCTTTCCACTGAGCCACACTGCTCTTACTGGAGTAGTACTGGAGCGATACTGGGAACTGGAGAGTAGGATATAGGCAGAGAAACTCTTCCCCTCTATGCTCACAAACTGAATCCCAGCAATCCATATAGGGCTCACTTCAGACGAGAAACAAGTCAGCAGCATGGCATAGTGGTTAGAGCATGGGCTTGGGAGTCAGAAGGTCATGGGTTCTAATTATGGCTTCATCATTTGTCTTCTGTGTGACCTTGGGCAAGTCACTTCACTTCTCTGTGCCTCGGTTATCGCATCTGTAAAATGAGGATTGAACCTGTGAGCCCCATGTGGGATGAGGGACTGTGCTCAAACCAATTGGCTTGTATTCACCCCAGTGCTTAATATAGTGCCTGGAACATAGTAAGTGTTTACAAATACCATCATTATTGTTATTATTATTACTATTATTAAGTAAGGAAATTGCCTGGAGGCACTATATCAGTGGGGAATAGCTGTAGGGCAATAGCTGTTAAAAGGGGAAAAACCTAATCTAAGTCAGAATCTGAGCCTATAAAACAGGGCCCTGGGAGGGTCAGTCAGCCAATCAATCATATTTATTAAGCACTTATATTGCACAGAGCACTGTGCCTCTGCAAAGGAAAGTACAGCAAAACAATATAATAGATGCATTCCCTGCCCACAATGAGCTTAAATTCTAGAAGGGGAGAACAGACATTAATAGAAATAAATAAAATTACAGATATGTTCATAAGTGCTGTGGGACTGGGAAGGGAGGGGTGAATAAAGGGAGCAAGTCAGGGTGATGCAGAAGGGAGTGGAAGAAAAGGAAAAGAGGGCTTAGTCAGGGAAGGCTTCTTGGAGGAAATGTGCCTTCAATCAGGCTTTGAAGGGGAGGAGATCAATTGTCAGATATGAAAAGGGAGGGTGTTCCAGGCCAGAGGCAGAATGTGGGCAAGGGGTTGGTGGTAAGATAGAGGAGATCAAGGTATAATGAGCTTAGCATTAGAGGAGCGAAATGTGTAGGCTGAGTTGTAGTAGGAGAGTAGCAAGGTGAGCTATGAGAGGCAAGGTGATTTGAGTGCTTAATGACTCTGGAGCAAAGAGGGGAGTGGGACGGGATCCCCATAGTTACATGCTTTAGGTTCAGGAGCTCACCTGGGCTTCCATATGATATTTTGCAGCAAACTACATTAGCAAACAGCATAATCCTGGCTCTGCCACTTGTCCCCTGGGTGAACTTTGTCAAGGCACTTAACTTCTCTGTGCCTCAGTTACCTCATCTATGAAATAGGAATTAAGGTTATGAACCCCTTGTGTGACATGGACTGTGTCCAACCTGATTAGCTTGTATCTACCCCATTATAGAGTGCCTGGCCCATAGGAAACACTTGGCCAAAAAAAAGAAAACAACAACAAGAAAAATAACAAGGTGATGTCATATGGAACACAAGAGGTGGTAAAGTTTTTCCCATCTTGGGGTAGCCACATGTCTGAGCTGGCCCTGTCCCCAGACGCTTTCACTCCTCAATAGCACCAGGCTCAGAATCAGGATGGAATACTTTCATCAATCTCTCTTTGCTCCGAGACTTTCCCTCTGCTACTGCTCTCTTGTGCCTCAAGCTAACCATATGAAATTCCTCATGGTGTCTTCTCTCCCTCCTTTTCATCCATTAAAACTAATGAGAGTCAGAGGTTGTGGGCTCTAATCCTGCCCCCGCCACTTGTCTGCTGTGTGACCTTGGGCAAGCCACTTAACTTCTCTGTGCCTCAGTGACCTCATCTGTAAAAGTGAGGGTAAAGACTGTGAGCCCCACATGGCACAACCTGATTACCTTGTACCTACCCCAGAGCTTAGTGCAGTGTTTGGCACATAGTAAGCACTTAATAAATATTATAGCCATTATTATTATTGTAACTATGGTTAAAATTTTGCATACCAAATTCAGAATGGACAAGGCTCTAGAGCTAAGATGAAGCCAGTTTCCCTAGCCCTCATATTAGCTATGACTTTATTTTTTTACCATATTTAATAAGCACTTTCTATGTGGCAGGCACTATGCTAAGCACCTAAGTACAAGATAATCAGGTCGGACACAGATACAAGATAATCAGATTGGACACAGTCTGTGTCCCATGTGAGGTTCAGAATCTTAATGCTCCATTTTACAAATGAGGTAACTGAGGCACAGAGAAGTTAAGTGATTTGCCCAAGATCACACAGCAGGAATGTGGCAGAGTTGAGATTAGAACACAGGTTCTTTTGATTTCCAGGCCCATGCTCTTTTCACTAGACCGTGCTTTTTTAGCCTCTTCAGTTTTTCCAGGATTCAGAGAAGCTTGTGCAATTACTGAATAGGGGTATAGACAGATACCTTTAGCTGGCAAGGGAAAGAAGAAACTGGAATTTGTCTTTTGCCCTCTGAACCTCAGTGTCCACCTATTAAAAATATCAAATGAGACTCTGACAAAAGCAAAGATCCTAATCCTGTAAACTCCTACTGAAATTAAACCCCATGGATCACATAGATGGTATTGCTATTGGTATGAACTCCCACCTCAGCAGCAGAAACCTCAACCATGACATTCAACTGACACATGAGTCCTCTTCTGTCCATCAGATTATTTTTCTTGGCCATGTTCTGTCACTACATAGAATCAGGAGCAGCAGAGGAGTTTGGTAAAGCATTTCAGTTCGCCTACATGGATGACATTACAGTAAATGAATTGATCAGAATTAAATTTCAAGAAAACTTGGTCTGTTGATTAGAATCTCCCCCGCCACCTACACATGGGTATGCCACAGGCTGAATTTACAAGGAGCCTGAAATTCTGCTCCTCTAGCCACAGGTCCCTGCTGACTATTGCTTGAATTCACAATTATTATTATTACTGTTACACACATACATAGCACACATACCCTTTGTGATTCATATTCATGTTTTCCTCTAGTAAATTCCATAGACCACCTGTAAACATCATCCAATTTTCTTGATCTTTAACTGAAAGGAGTAAAATCAGTTTAGAGTGGATGAAAATAATGTTAAGAGGGTTGTCCCTGGGTGATGGTGGGGAGGTGTTCCTAGATGAATTGGGGCAATTACCCTGGGCCCCTATCCTCTCAGTGACTGGTCAAACTGGTCAGTTTGGACCAAATCTTTTTTTAATATGGTATATTTGTTAAACACTTACAATTTGCCAGGCATTGTACTAAACACTGGGGTAGATAGAAGTTAAACGGGTTGGACACAGTCCCTGTGCAACATAGGGCTCATAGTCTTAACCCCCATTTTACAGATAATTAAGGTAAGTAAGGCCCAGAAAAGTTTAGTGATTTGCCCAAGGTCATACAGCAAACAAGTGGTGGAGCCAGGGTTAGAGCCCAGGTCTTTCTGACCATCAGGCTTATGGTCAGAGCCTGTGATTCTGATTTGGAGGCGGGAGGGAGTATTGTTGGTTGTTTGGGAGGTCAGTTTAAGGATACACCTACAGCAGAGCAGGGAGTTCTGTCCCTTAGATCCGCTCAGCCCTCTATCCATCTCTGCCCCCCAAGACTGATGGCCCAGGAACCATGTGATATGCCAGGGACTCTGTCCTCTGCCAGGATGGCCCTGCTTGAGAACTCTGGATGGCATTTATTGTGGCATTTGTTAAATGCTTACTCTGTGCAAAGCACTCTACTAAACACTGGGGTAGATAGAAGATAATCAGGTCAGACACAGTCCCTGTCCCACATGAGGCTCATAAGATAATAAAAGGCATTTAATCTCCATTTTGCAGGTGAGAAAACCGAGAGATTAAGTGACTTGTCACAAAACAGGCAAATGATAGAGCTGGAATTAGAATCCAAGTCTTCTGAGCCCTAGGCCTGCATTCTTTCCACAATGCCATGCGGCTTGTTATTGAATGGGGTTGCTGATCTCTCTTCTTTTTCTTCAAGAATGAAGAATGAGACATTAATGATACACATTTAAAAAAAAATTACCTCCATGAAGAAGAGATCATTAAATGATCAGTAAAAGGGGGATTCAATACTTGTTCTCCCTCCTACTTAGAATGAGAGCCTCATGTAGGAGAGTGACTGTGTCTGATCTGATTATTTTGTATCTAACACAGCACTTAGTACATCGTAAGTGTTTAACAAATGCCACAGTGAATTAATCTTAGGCTGAATCAGGCAGAGCAGTACTTAAAATGTCAGCAGCCTCCCCATCCTCTAAAATTTCCCTCCTCAGACCCCATTTTGGAAATGCAGTCAAGATGCTCACAGTATTTTCAAAAGGTCACACGCTACATAATGAAGAAATTGAAGGGAACAATATTTGCATGGAAAAGAAGGGTGATCAAATGGTCAGAGTCCAGGACAGAACATGACCAAGAACACAAAATTCCCTGTAGAACTTGGAAGTTAAGAATTTGGGTGTTGAATGAGACTCTTCAATAACTTTTTGAAAAAATGGCATTTGCTAAGCACTTACTATGTGCCAGGCACTGTACTAAGCTCTGGGGCAAATGCAAGCTAATCCAGTTGGACACAGCGCAAGTTCCACATGGGGTTCACAGACTTAATCCCCATTTTACAGATGAGGCAACTGAGGCACAGAGAAGTTAAGTGACTTGCCAAGGTCACATGGTGGACAAGTGACTGAACTGGGCTTAGAATTAGTCTTTCTGATTCCCAGGACTAACCTGTATCCACTAGACCATGCTGCTTGAAGAGAATCCCAAAGTTCATTAATCACCATAGAAAAACGAATACATTTCTCCTTCCTAAATTAAAACACAACATATCAATTATTGCTCACTATATCATTTCTTTCCTTATCTTCTATTGCTTAAGGATAAATATTTTAATAAAAGCCTTAGTAGAAATTGTTTTTTGTTTTTTAATTGAAAGAATAGCACCCTAGTTTTCTAAAGATTGTCCTTTAGAGGAAAGATGTGATGTTTAGGGTATTTGAATAACTCATTAACCTTGGTAGGCAAAAGGTTTTTTTTTGGAGAGCTGCCTAAAACATCATGTCCATGAGAAGGAATTTTCTTTTGAAGATTTCATGACGACCTCGTGGCCTGTGAGATGAGTATAAAGGAATTTAACAAGTACTATTTCATGATGATTGACTAGCTAATGAAAATGCAGTGAACCTTCCAAATTTAAGCTTCCTCCCTTCTCTACCCCTATAATGGAACCAAACACAATGACATCTAAATAGCAGCAATAGGACTTAAAGAAATACCACTTAAAGAACTTCTATTTCATGAGTGAAGTTTAATCATTAGTGAATTGTAATCTCCCTTGGCAGCTGCAGAGTTACAATGTGTTCTCCGTAGCTGGGGAGATCGTGTCTTCCTTTCCTCTTCCTCTATATTCTCCACTGGATTAGCCTCTTATTGATAGGGAATGTGTCTACCAACTCTGTTGTATTGTAATTATTTAACTATGGCATTCACTAAGTGCTTACTATGTGCCAAGCACTGTTAATAATAATAATAATATTGGCATTTATTAAGCACTTACTATGTGCAAAGCACTGTTCTAAGCACTGGGGTGGTGACAAGGTGATAAGGTTGTCCCACGGGGGGCTTGCAGTCTTAATCCCCATTTTACAGATGCGGTAACTGAGGCACAGAGAAGTTAAGTGACTTGCCCAAAGTCACACAGCTAACAATTGCCAGAGAAGCGATTTGAACCCATGACCTCTGACTCCAAAGCCCGTGCTCTTTCCACTGAGCCACGCTGCTTCTTACCATTGTTCTAAACACTAGGGTAGATTACAGGTATCAGGTTGGACACAGTCCCTGTCCCACCCAGGGCTCACAGTCTAAGTAGGAGGGAGCAGGATTTAATCCTCATTTTTATAGATAAGGTAACTGAGGCACAGATAAATTGAGTTATTCGCTGAAGGTCACACAGCAAGTAAGTGGAGTACTGGGATTAGAACCCAGGTCCTCTCACTCCTAGGCCTGTGCTCTTTCCACTAGGCATTACTGCTCCTCCCAGTTTGTTAGTATAATGCTCTACACACAATAGCTCTCAATAAATCTGATTGCTTGATAAAGCAGAGATTTGTTGCCCAGATATTTGTGGTTTTGCCCAGTGCAACTTCCTTATGCAACCCAATGGAGAGATGCTAAATCAATTGACCTTTGCTCCTGATCCTTCCCAAAATTGCTCTGGTCCCACCCCAAGAATCCACCACCACCGCAGCATCTCATTCCTGCTCTCTGTTCAGTCCTGGTCCCCGACTGCTGGGAGACGTTTCCAAGCACTATGGAAGCCAAGACAACGTTCTCTGCCCCCTACCTAAGCCCAAGAGGCTGCCTTTGGATTTTATTTGGGATGAGTGAGAATTGGAAAAAAATGCAACATTCAGGTTTGCTATAATCATCATCATCATCATCATCAATCGTATTTATTGAGCGCTTACTATGTGCAATGCCTTTCATTGTGTCTTCCCAATTTTACAATCTCTGAGAGGTGGGAGAGGAGGGATGTTTAAGGAGAGTTGCTACCCCCTAATATGGACCTTAATTTTTCCATGCCATCTCTGCTCCCAACACAAAACGGCACAGGGTAGCTTTCTTAGAGAAACAGCGTGGCTTGCCCACTTGTCTGCTGTGTGACCTTGGGCTAGTCATTTCACTTCTCTGTACCTCAGTTACCTTGTCTGTAAAATGGGGATTGAGACTGTGAGCCCTCTGTGGGGCAGGGACTGTGTCCAACCTGATTACCTTGTATCTACCCCAGCTCTTAGAACAATGCTTGGCACATAGTAAGCACTTAACAAATACCATAATTATCCATGATTATTATTATGGAGCATGGGCCTGAGAGTCAGAAGGTCCTGGATTCTCATCGTGACTATGCCGTGTGGCTTCTGTATGACTTTGGGCAATTCACTTTACTTCTCTGGGCCTCAGTTACCTCATCTGTAAAATGGGGATTAAGAATGTGAGCCTCATGTGGGACACATACTGTGCCCAACCTGATTAACTTGTATCTGTCCCAGTGTTTAAAACAGTACTTGACACATAGTAAGTACTTACCAAGTACCATGATTATTATTATTATTATTGTTAGCTCAGGCTTCATCATTCCCTTCATGTAAAATTACTTTGGGTGAAAGGATGCCAATTTGGAACAGATTCCCAGGACGCCTTCTGTTCCCCATTCCTGAGCCCAGGAAGCACTTAGCATAGCCTGGCCAACATAAAACTTTGGCAAGGAACAGTGACATTCACCACTTCGTCCATGGCCCTAAATTGGCAAGATTCCAGGCCCGAGGGACACTACCATCTGACTCTCTGCACTCCACATGGCACTTCTTGAAGTCAGTCTCCCAGATTTAGCACAAACAATTAATCTTTTGCGGAGGGGACATATTCTGTCAGGAAATCCCCAGGCTCCTGCCAAAAAAATAGATCTGGGCATTCCTCCAAGCTCCTCCACTTCAAGAAAATGTGGTACCCAAAGCAGAGGATGCGGAGGTTGACAGGGGTAGAGGATCGATATATATAGGATCAATTCGGATGCCAAGAGTCCTCTTATAATGATTTTGCCCATAGAGAATTTCCAGGAGCAACAAATTGAGCAGGGTCTCCCTCTGTGACCGAGGCCTCATGTATATTTCCAGTCTCCTAGGCTATTCCCCTGAGGCTGTGTCCCTAGGAAAAAACAAACAAGCAAAGGGCACATGGGTCTGCTCAGTTTCACTATGGAAAAGAGGCCTTCTGTTGAGTTAGTTCAGGAAGTCTTTGATTTAATGACTGTCTGAATTACAACAGAGGGCACTACCAATGACTCAGAAGGTATACCATTTTCAGGTTTACAATATCCAGTTCACTTTTACAACACCAGTGGTTCCCTTTTACAACACCAGAGTTGTAAGGTGAGTAGTATGTAATCCAACCTCTTCTGTCCTGGTTCCTCTGTTCTCCTTCCCAACCCTTGTCCTGTTTTTCTGTCATTCTCCCGCCCCCCTCCTCCCATCCCTCCCCCATCCTTCCTGTCTAGTGTCATTCTTGCCACTGCTGCCCTACTGAGGTCTTCAGTAGTTGACCCCTTCTGAATTTCTCCAGGACAATTGAGCCTAGGGGCTGGAACAGAGAGGAGTTGGGGTGGAGGTGCTGCTGATTTTCAGCAGCAGCAGCAGCAGTTGCAGACATTGCTGCAGAGACCATTCCTGCCCTCTCTCTCCTCCTCCCTTTCCTCTCCCAGCACTAGAGTTATAGTGTAGCTATGGTTCATTCATTCAATCATATTTATTGAGCGCTTACTATGTGCAGAGCACCGTACTGAGTGCTTCAGAAGTACAAGTCGGCAACTCATAGAGATGGTCCCTACCCAACAATGGGCTCACAGTCTAGAAGGGGGAGACAGACAACAAAACAAAACATGTAGACAGGTGTCAAAATCATCAGAACAAATAGAATTATAGCTATATGCACATCATTAATAGAGTAGTAAATATGTACAAGTAAAATAGAGTAATGAATATATATATATTGTATATATATATATATTTGTGTATATATATATATATATTTGTATGTATATATATATATACACAAATATATATATATATATATATATATATACAAATGCTGTAGGGCTGAAGACGGGGGGCAATGGAGAGAGGAGGAGGAGAGGAAAAAGAGGGCTCAGTCTGGGAAGGCCTTCTGGAGGAGGTGAGCCTAGGGTTGATCAGCCTCCACTTCTCTGCTGGAGAGGTCCTGCTGGCACATAATAATGATAACTGTGGTATTTGTTAAGTGCTTACTATGTGCCAGGCACTGTTTTAAGCACTGGGGTAGATATAAGATAACCAGTTTGGGCACAGTCTTTGTCCCACATAGGGCTCACGGTCTTAATCCCCATTTTACAGATGCGCAAACTGAGGCCAAGAGAATAATGATACTAATAATAATGATGGCATTTATTAAGTGCTTACTATGTACAAATAACTGTTCTAAGCACTAGGGAGGTTACAAGGTGATCAGGTTGTCCCACGGGGGGCTCAGAGTCTTAATCCCCATTGTACAGATGAGGTAACTGAGGCACAGAGAAGTTAAGTGACTTGCCCAAAGTCACATGGCTGACAATTGGCAGATCCGGGGTTTGAAGCCATGACCCCTGACTCCAAAGCCCACTCTCTTTCCACTGACCACGAAGTGAAGTGATTTGCCCAAGCTCACACAGTAGACAAGCGGCAAAGCCAGAATTAGAACTCAGGACCTTCTGATTCCCAGGCCTGTGCTCTATCCACTAGGCAATGCTGCTTCTTTTCACCTACAGACAAGACTCCAGAAAAACCTACAGCCGGACTCCAGGGAACACTACAGTCAAGAACATTTCAACAACACCCTCCAAATCACTTTAAAACCCCCTGCCAACCTCCTCCCACCATGGCCATCGTACCCACCCATAGCACCACATTTTTGTTAAATAATCAAACAACTACAACAAAAAATATGAGGGGTATAATTTATCTCTATATTTAAACTATTTGCAAGTAGAAGTAATTGAGTCGAAAGGTTTGAAGATGCCTTTTGAGATTGTGAAATACAGGGATTGGGTCTAATTCTTTCCCAGAGTTTAGTACAGTCCTCTGCACACAGTAAACACCTATTAAATACCGTTGCTACAACTTCATGCTGAGGGTGAGGCCACATTCATGAATGTGAATGTCCGAGAATCTCTTACATACCATGTCTGTGAAAATATCGTATTGCGTCTTGCTTGGCTCTCTGACATTCCGTCAAGTATTGTTCAGAAACCATTAGGTTAGAGGGGGGAAACTCTCAGTATTGCCAACAGGACCTGCTCCTGAGTCATTTTGCCAGTAGAGGTGATGATTTGTGCTGAACCATCCACTCACCTGACATCCCTGTGACTACTGATCCATCCCCCTCTCAGGATGGCACCTGGAGAGTTTCCAGTTCTCTACCATTCCCGGCTACAGGAGGAAGAGTCAAGCAGAGGCCTACCCATTCCATTCCTAGCTTGGGCAGTGGCTAGCAAGGGCAGTGCAAACTGCTACAAGTCAAACCTCACCCATGCTGGGCAGCAGCAGCATGGAAGAGAGCCAAGGGTGTAGACTAGAATTTACTGCTTGGAACGTGGTAATGGTAAACCACTTTTGTATTTTTACAAGGAAAACTTCATGGATACACTACCAGAACGATTGCAGATGGAGAGTGGGGCGTCCTGGGAGAGATGTGTCCATGGTGTCGCTATGGGTCGGGAACGACTCGACAGCATAAGACCAGAAAAGACTGATGGATCACAGCCAAAGGAGTGTGTGACAAAAACCCTCCAGAAAGGGCTGTTTGAAAGCTGGACAGGGAGTTAAAGGAGGAAAGAAAGGACCAGGCAAATGTCATAATGCAGAGTGCAAAGGGATTGGTTTGCTTGTCCAAGTTCAGAAGTTAATGGGATCTGAGGGCAGAAGTTTGCCTCCCAAGACATTAGAGGAAGAGCTCCACGCAACTCTGAGCCTGGGCCTAGCTGACTTTTCCTCATGGTTGACTCCAGAGGAAGTCTCAGGGCTGTGCTGCTTGGACTCCTGCCTATTTCTGCTTCCCTGCTCACCCGGATGTATCCTGGGCCTGGGTCCTTGCTGGAAAATGTTTTCCATGTGGCGAGGTCATTTTCTCTCTGTTTAAGCTATACCTGGGGTAAAGGAAGCTAGTGTGAGCTAAATCTTTTAATCTTTTAGTGTGAGCTAAAATCCCTTTTAGACTGTGAGCTCACTGTTGGGTAGGGACTGTCTCTATATGTTGCCAACTTGTACTTCCCAAGCACTTAGTACAGTGCTCTGCACACAGTAAGCGCTCAATAAATACGATTGATGATGATGATGATGATCTTTGTTATTTCAGTCTAAAATCACATCTACTTTCATCCCCAGAGTTAGACCGTGGCCTTAGACCATGTGCTCTAAGCACCAGTGTGTGGTAATTGGTAAATCAGTGGTATTTCATGAGCACTTACTGTGTGCCAAGGAATATTTTAGATGCTTGGGTGAGGACTATAGTTAGACAATATAGTTTACGATATATTTGGGGAGACATAGATTTATATTAATTACAGATAGGAAGCAGATTGGCCTAGTAGAAAGGACAAACAGGCCTGGGAGTCAGAGGACCTGAGTTCTAACCCCGGCTCTATGTGATTTTTACATCAGTAGGATCACTATTTTTAATATAAAATACATAAATGTAGCTACATTGTTCATCTAGAATTGATTTGAGTGCATAATTCCTGGGTAGTTTGGATAAAATCGGGGATCCAACTTTGGGAAAATTAGGGATCCCATCCCTCATTTATAATCTATTAATCAATCAGTGGTATTTATTGAGAACTTAGTCACATATCAGGAGAGTGATGGAGCCAGGATGAGAACCCGGGTCTCTAACCATTAGGCTTGCTTCTACTCTTCCTGCAACTAGTAATATTTATTAAGCAATTACTATATGCTAAGCACTGAGATAAACTGGAGAAAATGTGATGTAAATAGATCATGCAGAGTTCCTGTTTCATTGGGTCTGGGGCTCACAGTCTAAGGTGTTAACAAATATAGCTGGTAGGGCTAAGAGCTACTTAAAAACCATCTATGTGCATATTGAGCTGGCGATCTGCTGCAAGCAGAGCCACCACATTTTCCAAGACTAAGCCCCACCTTTTCTCATCTCTCACTCACTTCTGTATCTCCCTGCCTTGCTCCATTTGCTCTCCCCCAGCTCCCAGCCCCACAGCACTTACATTCATATCTGTAAATTTATTTATTTGTATTGATGTCTGTCTCTCTGGCTCTACATTGTAAGCTCATTGTGGACAGGGAATGTATCTGTTTACTGTTGTGTTGTACTCTCCAAAGCACTTAGTACAGTGCTCTGCACACAGTAAATTCTAAATAAATATGTTTCAAATGAGTGAATGAATCAGTCAGGATATTCAAAATCCCTGCCTTGGCTCTTGAAGAGGGGGTCACAGTTCTATGGACAAATTCTGCATAGCGATAAGGCAGATTGTCTTTTTGCCTATGAAAATCTGAGATATTATCCATAGAAAATTATGGTACATGTAAGAGCCATTCCCTATTTATATTTATTAAGCACTTACCATGTGCAGAGCACTATACTAAACACTTGCGGAAGAACTCTACAACAATAAACAATGACGATCCCTGCCCACAATGAGCTCATCCCTTCTGCATTGACTGTACACTTAGTTGTGTACCTCTTAAATACTTTGATATTTACTCTAGCCCCACAGCATTTATGCAAATAGTCTTATATAATACTATTTCCCCTTTCTGTAATTCGTTTTAATGTTTGTCTCCCCTGGTAAACTGAAAGCTCCTTGTGGACAGGAATCACATCCACCAGCTCTGTTATTGTGTACTTTCCCAAGGGGTTACTACAGTGCTCTGCACTCAGCAAGTGCTCAACAAATAGGAGCATCAATAGAAAAAGTATGGCTTATTGGAAAGGGCAAGAGTGTGGAAGTCAGAGGACCTGGGTTCTAATTTCAATCCTGCCACCTGTCTGCTAGTGTGATCTTGAGCAAATCACTTCACTGCTCTGTGTCTCGGTTACCTCATCTGTAAAATGGGGATTAAGACTGTGTGCTCCATGTGAGACAGGGACTCTGTCCAACCTGATTAATTTGTATCTACCTCAATGCCTGGGACATAGTAAGTACTTAACAAATACCATAAAAAAAAATAAAAAAAATAAATACCACTGATTGATTGATATCCTAAAATGGAAATTAGTAAACACTTAGAGTTGGGTGTTTCAGCAGCATGTCAGAGCCTGGGATAGAGAGAGAGAAAGGGATAAAAAGAGAGAGAAAGAGAAGAAAGGAGGTGAGACCATGAGTGCTTGAGGCACTAGAGGATGGATGTGGAAAAAATGGCTAACAAGGGCCAACAAAAGGGCCATTTTGATTCTTTCTACACATGAGCTGTCTTTGAATGGCTGAGATTTCCCCAGGCAAACTGGTTAAGTTGCTCTTTAAAGTCAATTTCCAAAGTAGCCACATGCCTGCTTTGTAAAAAACCTTATTCTTCCCCATCTAGACCGTAAGCTCATTCTGGGCAGGGACTGTGTCTACCAACTCTGTTATTATATTGAACTCTCCCAAACACTTAGTATAGTGCTATGCACGCAGTAAGCACTCAATAAATACAACTGATTGATTGATTGACTGATTCTCTATTCTCCCGGCCCCTACTCTAGGAGTACAATATCTCTGACTGGAGTGATAGTAAGGGATTGCCACCTTTCAGTTGATCATAGACACAAAGTCCCAGCTCCTTAGACCACTTTGGGGAAGAACTGCAGAATAAAATTTGACTTTCACCTACTGAGCAGAATACTGCCTGACAGAGATTTACAAGGAAGTTGGAGGTAATGCAGCAACCCAATTGGAAAGTCTGAAAGCTGCAGGAAGCAATCGAGATAAAGAATGAGCTGGGTTAAGACCACCCAAATAGCAATACTTTTTGCAAGCTGATTCTTAATGGCTGAAAGCTGAAAAGAAGGCAGCCTGAATGAAAGGCTCCATCTGTAACCTCCTGGACTTGAGTTAAATGACTCCCAAGCCCCATCTGCATTCAAGCGATAGTCTACCCTCTTGGGCCAAGTTCATATAAATGAGGTGAACTGAGAGAATTATCCAGGCAATTTGGGCTGAAAATATGCTTTCCCCTGAATTGTCCAGATCCTGACAATTGCTTCCGTTCTTCACTTCATGTTCAGTTTACTCAATTTTTAGTAATTATATCCCAGCAATTGCTTCGGTTTTTCACTTCATGTTGCAAATGTCCGCTTGGCTCTAGAGCCATCCCTGATGGATAGCGGGGAGAAGGGGCCTTGTGTGTGTCCAAGAAACAGGAAGACATGAAGCTTGTCCATAGCATTAATCTTTCTCTGGAACCAAGCTGGGCAATTATTTCAGTCACTTCTCCAATTTCACAAGGCTGCAGGAAGCCAGGCACAAACTCCTCCCCGCTGCCACTGTATTGAGTTGGGGGCTGGAGCGAGGGGGAGGCAGGGTTTTTAGTACCCAGAAGTGACTTGATTTTTACCTGCACACACTCCTTACTGATGTCCAGCTTTCTGTGGCTCGGTGCAGCTGGGTATTGGACTGCATCTAGGGTAGAATCGGAGTCAACTATAGCTGCTTCCTCAAATCACCTGATGGCGAGGCCCATCCTTAAGTGGTACTTTGCCCGGTCCTCTTATACAAATGTGACCTCACATTTTACTTTTGAAACTCCAGTGTTTCTCTGTCCTACATTTCCAGGAATGACCCTTTAAATAAGAAATTAAGGCCCGAATGTTTCAGATTAACAATAGTGCCAAATCTGTGCTACCACATGTTTTGTTTTGTTATCCGTCCCCCCCTTCTAGACTGTGAGCCCGTTGTTGGGTAGGGACCGTCTCTATAATGTTGGCGACTTGTACTTCCCAAGCACTTGCTACAGTGCTCTGCACACAGTAAGTGCTCAATAAATACGACTGACTGAGTGAATGAATAGTTGCAGATAGGAATATTCTCATTTGGAGGAATTTCCTTTGGAATTTTGAATTTTCTTTTTCCTTTTGAATTTGTTTTGATTGTACTATCTACTGATCAATCTGGCAAATATCTGAATCCGAAAAGGGAATGTAATTCTATGAAGTGCTTGGGATTTGGGTATCTGAATTATTGTTGAAGGAATTGTGGAGAAGCAGCGTGGCCTTGTAGAAAGAGCATGGACCTGGGAATCAAAGGACTTGAGTTCTAATTCTGGGTCTGCCACTTGTCTGCTGTGTGACCTTGGGCAAGTCAAGGCACTTAACTTTGCTGTGCCTCCAGTTACCTCATCTGTAAAATGGGGAGTAAGACTGTGAGCCCTATGTGGGACAGTGATTGTGTCCAACCTCATTAACTTGTATATACCCCAGTCCCTGGCATATAGTAAGCACTTAGAAAATACCATTTTTTTAACATCCTCTATTTAGATGTAAGGGAAAATAGATATAGTTATGAAATGGTCACAGTTGTAGTGTTAGATGGTAGAATACATTTTCTCTCTGTATATTTTAGGTATACAAAAGAAAATTGAAGTTATAATAATAATAGTAATAATAATGGCATTTGTTAAGCACTTACTATGTGCAAAGCACTGTTCTAAGTGCTGGGGGCGGATACAAGGCGATCAGGTTGTCCCACGTGGGGCTCACAGTCTTCATCCCCATTTGACAGATGAGGGAACTGAGGCTCTGAGAAGTTAAATGACTTGCCCAAGGTCGCACAGCAGACATGTGGTGGAGCCGGGATTCGAACCCATGACCTCTGACTCCAAAGCCCAGGCTCTTGCCACTGAACCATGCTGCTTCTCATTTAATTAAATTAAGTTAAATAAGTTAAATTAATTAACTTATTAATTATTATTATATTACAATTATAATTATTAATTAAGTTAAATAAGTTAAATAAATTAAGTTATTTCCACTGGGGTCACCATCTCTTAACTGCATGGCTCAGAGATGATTCTGAGGGTTCAGAAGAGTTAGATTATAAGCTCTTTGTGAGCAAGGGTCACGTCTACTAACTTTATTACATTATATTTTCCTAAGCACTTAGTATAGTGCTCTGCACACAGTACTTGTTCATTAAATATCACTGATTGATCGATTGATTGAAGAACTGGAGTCTGAGCCAGAATCAGAGCAAGACCAAGGGGGAGGGAAAAGCAGAAGGGAGTTGGGGAAGCAGATGGAAGCTGAGGTCTTAGAGCCTTGAGGTAATTCATTCATTCAATCATATTTATTGAGCGCTTACTGTGTGCAGAGCACTGTACTAAGCACTAGGGAAGTACAAATTGGCAACATATAGAGACGGTCCCTACCCAATAATGGGCTCACAGTCTAGAAGGGGGAGACAGACAACAAAATAAAATACCATCAGAATAAAAATAAACAAAATAAATAAATAAATAAATAAATAAATAAATAAATAAAACAAAATAAAATACCATCAATACCATCAGAATAAATAGAATTATAGCTATATAGACATCATTAATAAAATATAGTAAGTATGTATAAATAAAATAAATAGAGCAATAAATATGTAGAAATATATACAAGTGTGTGGGGAGGGGAAGGGGGTAGGGAACAGGTGGGGAGGGAGAGTTGGGAGAGAATAGAGGCGCAGCCCAGGCAGCCCCTAGGGAAAGAGCTGCTGATGTGCAAATAGGAGCACTGACAAAGACAGAGCACTAGTAGGAAAGGGAGGAAAAGAGAGGAACAAGGATAGGTGCACACCAGTGTTAGTAGTGTATTAGAGTATACTCTCCCAAGTACTTGGAGTGCTCTGCATGCAATGAGTGCTCAATAAATACCATTGATTGACTGATTAATAATACACCTATAAACTGGGATTAACCAAAGCATGAGCAAAGAAGAAGCAACATCAAGCATTTACTGGTATTTATTGAGTGTGTGTGCAGAGCAATGTCCTAAGTGGGTGGGAAAGTACAATATAGTAGAGTTGGTAGACACGATCCCTTCCTACAAGGAGTTTACAGTCTAACTGAGTGATATCTGACATTTGATTGTGTACTTATTCGCTACCCAACTTGCTTAGCTGCACTTATTTTCTCCAAATGTACTGTTTCCATCATAGGGGAAGAGAAGAGGAGGGTGATTTGGACCTTTCCCTGGGGCTTGGCACTTCGGCTTCTACTGCCCCCCTCCCCAAACTAGGCAGGATCCTTGCTTTGGTGCTGCTTAGCCTCTGAAAGCTCTCCTCCCCCTGTCAAACAGAGATCTCTGAGGAGCCTTAGACATTGTGCTTGACCCTTATGACTACACCTCATTTCACTGAGTCTGCAGAAGATGAACAGTGAAACTTAGTCCAGCAAACTGTGTGAAGAAATTCCTTCCCACATCTCTGGTTTGAAGATTAAAGACTACATACAAACTACAGACAATGTTTTTCTCAGATGGAAAACAGCTTATACAGTAGAAATAGCATTCTGGATTGCTAGGCTTTGTCAGGCAAGGAAGTAGCCAGATGCCAGTTAATAGAGAGCATACGCCCCATCCAGCCCCCTAAACAAAACCCATGAAATAGCTAACAGCCAAAGACACAATCAGTAACCTTGGGTCCTCCCATTTAAGCTCCATGATTTTTTACTACTACTCATCCCACACACTTCTCTCCTTTAAAGCCAATGTACTCATAATACCTATACCTTGTCCATCTCACTGTGGACCTCTTGCCAAAATCCTACCTCTGGCCTGGAGCCCCTTACCCCTTCATGTATGACAGACCACCACTCTCCTTCCTTTTTAAGACCTCCTAAAATCACACCTCTTCTAAAAGGCCTTTCCTGACCAAACTCTCATTTTCCTAACTTCCTCTCCCTTTGACATTGCCTATATACTCGCATCTGTATCCTATTCAGTGCTTTATATTCACCCCACCTTTCAGGCCCACAGCACTTAATGCACATATTCAAAATTTAGTGTAAGGTCTGTCCCTCTCCTCTAGACTATAAACTCGTTATAGGCAGGGAACATGTCTCTCAACTCTGTTGTATTTATTGTATTCTTCCAAGCATTTAATGTAGTGCCCTGCACACAGTAAGCACTCAATAAATACTTTTGATTGATTGATACCACTGACAGTTGGCTTTTCATTTCCAAAGTGTTGTTCATGAAGTAAGGGAGGAATTAATGGATGGTCACATCTATAAGACTCACCATGTTCATCTATTCCTGTTATTAATGACACCCTGGTCATGTTCTTCCTGATTTTCACTCTCTTTTCTCCTTCTCCATCCCCAAATCAAAGCAATAATAATAATAATAATTAATAATAATAATAATAACAATAATAACAATAATAATAATGATGGCATTTGTTAAGTGCTTACTATGTGCCAAGCACTGTTCTAAGTGCTGGGGGGAATACAAGGTCATCATGTTGTCCCATGCGGGGCTCACAGTCTTAATCCCCATTTTACAGATAAGGTAACTGAGGCACAGAGAAGTAAAGTGACTTGCCCAAAGTCACACAGCTGACAAGTGGTGGAGCTGAGATTAGAACCCATGATCTCTGACTCCCAAGCCTGGGCTACTTCTGCTGAGCCACGCTGCTTCTCCAAACAAGAACTTAATACACCTGAAAGTGGATTTCCATGAGGACTTATTGAAATTCTGCCTGGGTGTTTTAAAGCCATTCACATCTTGTTATATGGGAAGCAATTTGCTCTCTAAATTGATTTTCTTAGGAAAGAGTAAAAGACTCTACCTCTTGTCCATTAAAAACACACATTCTCCCAGGTAAGGGGACAGCATTATTATTTTGTGATCTTGTGGATGAAATTGGAAGGGTTCAAAGAGTGCATTTTCAGGAGGAAATTGATATTCTAAACACCTTCCCAGTGCCTTGGTTCCCCTTAAGCAATACACAAACACACACATGTATACACACACACACACACACACACACACACACACACACATTTTTCAAGAAACCATTGGCTACCCAGGAAGATCGCTAAACAGATGTTGCCCTCAAATGAGTGCTTCAGAGGGACAGTTTTCCTGTGGGATTTGTAACAGACAATGGAATTTGTTGTTCTTGAAAGCCATCCAAAATGTCAGCACATATTTTTTTTCTAAGTAGTATTGAGGTACCTAATTTTTAGGATGTTGGAATGTCTCTAAAGGAGTTTATTGCCAATAAAGAATGTAGTTTTGAAGCCAAGACACAGCGAGGGAAGGGAAATAAGTACTTTTCAAAAACGGAGTGCTTTTGAAACTCAGTTCATTTGGGTCCAAAATTACAAGAGCACAGAATTGGTCAAGAAATAAAATCCTCCTAATAAAAAAAGAAGTAATAGCTCGAGATTGAATACTAATGGAGGGAGATGAATATCCAACACACCCTTTAGGACCTCTTCTCCAGGGTCCAGTCATAAACTTTCCAAAGGCATTTTCCATTGGAAAATTCCCTTCCAGGTCAGAGTCTGTCCAGGCCAAAGCTAATTTTAAGTGCCAGTCAAATGTTAACAGGGGACTTGTCTGCTCTAGGGAGTCAAAACAAATGGTTTGGAAGCTATATATCACTGGTTCAGCCTTAGGGCCCACATGAGCACCTTGATGCGTTCTATCAATCAGGTGGAAGAAGTGATGTTTTGGGATCTTTTAACACCCACCTCTGCCTCCTCATCCCTCCTTTCTTTTAAGGGGCTTCCAAATCCACAATAAGACAGGCAAAACCCTTAGGCAGAGAGAAGCAAGGAGTTGCTAACCTATTCAAGCAACAGCTACCTGGGGGAACCCCCAGGCCAAAGGGATGCATATTACCACTCTTCCTTCAAAACCCTCTAAAAATCACATCTCCTCCAGGAGGCCTTCCTGGCTATGCCTCTTTTTTTTTAATGATATTTGATATGCACTTACTGTGTGTCAAACACTGCTCTAAGTGATTACATTGGACACAGTCCCTATTCCACACAGGGCTCATAATCTAAGTATTTCCCCAAATGCCCTCTCCTCTCTCTGCATCGACTATACACTCGGCTACATACCCCTTATGCACTTTGATACTCACTCCAACCCCATAATATTATTTAATACTCTTATACTCTACAATTTCCCCCATCCCTAATCTATCTTAATGTCTGTCTCTTGCTTAGACTTTAAGCTGCTTGTGGAAAGGGATTGTGTCTGCCAACTGTTGTACTGCACTTTCCCAAGCTCTAGGTACAGTGTTCTGCTCACAGTAAGCACTCAGTAAATATTAATTATTGATTACTTACATCAGTATCTTACTTGCACCACCTCAATCAAATTCTTGTTGTGTTTCCAAACTGAATTGCGACAGGTGAAGCTTACAATGCTAAGGCTTCTGGGAGCTAGTGATGTCCTGAAAATCACAGTGCAGAGATTTTCTATTTTATGGCCACAGACCACATCTGGATTACAGTGACTGTTAGATACATGGTGTACAAACTAGATGAGTACCCAGCAGGGTCTGCTTAGAAGGCACACAGAGATATTCCATTTCTCTGACCACAGACCATATCTGGTTTCCTGAGGAAGACACTGACAACTGGTTCTGTGAATGCAGCTAAATAAAGTCCCTTCCAAAACTATAAACTCTTTGAGGACATGACTCAATATCTACCAATAGAACTGTACTCTCCCAAGCACTTAGTACACTCCTCAGCACAAAGCAAGCAGTCAGTTAACACCCGTGATTAACACTGTCTCATCCAACAACTTGGCAGATAAGGATTTAATAATTTAACTGACCAACTTGGAAATTATTGTTAAAATGAGGACAGAGGCTTTGGCAGTTCCCTATTTCCCCTGCCCACCCTAGAAGAGTGAAAAAGTCTAATTTATAGTTCAGGTCATCAGGAAAGTACTTAAATGAAGTCTTGAGTAGGCTAATGCTAGTGGGGAGTAGGCTAATGCTTGGCTTAGTGGAAAGAGCATTGACTTGGGAGTCAGAGAATGTGGGTTCTAATCCCGGCACTGCCACTTGTCTGTTGTGTGCTGTGTGACCATGGGCAAGTCACTTAACTTCTCTGTGCCTCAGTTACTTCATCTGTAAAATGGGAATTGAGACTGTGAGCCCCACGTGGGACAACCTTATTACCTTGTATCTACCCAGTGCTTAGAACAGTGCTTGGCACATGGTAAGTGCTTAACAAATACCATTATTATTATTATTATTATCATTATAATACAGGCATTTCTCTTACAACACAGGAGTTGTGCTCTGAAAACAACTTGTTATCAATAAATCATGTTGGGCTAACAATGGTTTTAAAGAGAAGGAGTTCAAGAGGATGAGGCTTTGAATGTGATAAAGTACCTAATATCACACAAGTTGAAATTCAAGAAAGCTGAAGATTAAAATGTTCATACTATGGGTGTTACCCTTTTCTTCCATCTCCCTCTATCTAAATTATACCCTGAGAGATTAGTTATTGTTTCATCTTTCCCCTTACCATTCCTTTCCAAACTCATCAAGTGGGTTGCTTACACCAGTTGCCTCCACTTTCTCTCTTTCAGCTCTCCTCTTGAAACCCTCCAATCTATTTGCCACCTCCTTTATTCCATCAATACTGCTCTCTCTAAGGTCACAATGTCCTTCTTGCCAAACCCAGTGGCCTCTACTCCATCCTAATCCTCCTCGGTTTCTCAGATGCCTTCAGTACTGTACTGGTACAGGTACTGGTGCATCACCGTTGTCCTGGAAAAACAAAATATCTATATCTATGTATCTATGCAGAAAGATATAGAGAGGAGATTAGATGTAGATGTACATACATATGAAGAGAGGGCTAGTACATCTACTTTCTCTCCTTTGCTCTCTTTCTCTCTCTCTATGTATATATTTATGCATATGTAATATATATCTATATAGATATAGAGGGTATATAGTATATATGCTTTTTAGATCGCCATGTGAAAGGCACCATTGTAGAGTGAGTGGTTGAAAATGGTGGTCAGAGAGGGAAGAAAGGAGATAAGTGTTTTGATAAAGTGTGATGGAATGGGGTCAAAGGCTTATATGGAAGGGGTAGATAAAGAGAAGAGGTGAGAGATCTCTTGAGATACTGCTAGGAAAGATGGAAGAGTCAGATAGGGTGCTGGAGGAAGGAGGGACTGGAGAGAATCAGGGCAGATTTTAGGGTGTTCACATCTGATGAGGAACAGATGAAGAATAAATGAAGAAACTGAGGCACAGGTAATTAAAGTGACATCCAAAGTCACGCAGCAGGCAAATGGCAGAGCCAAGATGAGCACGCAGGTTTCCTGACTACTAGTCTTTGGCTCTTTCCACTAGGCCATGTTGCCTCTATGTTGCTTTCTTTGTCCACTTCTCACTAAGGAGTAAGACTTCTGTGACTCCTTTTCTTCCATGTATGTTATTCCAGAGGAGTACAGGATTCTTTTCCACATTACCATAGAGGCACATTCCTCTGCTGGTTGATTTTGGAGCACTATTTGTCAGACTATTTTTACAATCTTTCCTCCCTTTCCCTCCTCCTTCTTAGAGGTAAACCTCCCTGTGGTTGGTCTCATCACTGAATCTGAAGGACAGTTATGTATCTCAGGTCATCCCTTCAGAGTTGTGATACTCTAAAGCCCCGCAAGAACAGCTTCTCCTCTGCACAGCTTGTAGGACACATGAGCAGACTTAAGAGCCCAAGTTTTCACTTCCCCTATTTCCCCACCCTTCTGTATCCCCAATGAACTTGGGTCCATACCCTTTAAACAATTTGATATTTGCCCCAGCCTCATAGCACCTAAATGCACATCCTTAATTCTGATATTTCCCCTATCTGTAACATATTTTAACATCCGTCTCCCCCTCTAGTCTCTAAGCTTCTTGTGAGAAGGGATTTTTGTCTACTTACTCCCTAATATTGTATTCTTTCAAACACAGATTAGTTCACAGTAAGTGCTCGATAAATACCACTGTGAGAGAGAACGGGAAAGAGGGAGAATGCTGTACTGTGGTTTTGAAGACAGTGCAGCCGTAACCATGCTGGCAAAGTGGTTGAGAAAACTAATAAGAGATCCACTCATTTTTCCTGCATCCCATATCATTACAGGTAAGGCTAGAACTTTTTTGTGCTAATGGATTTATAATAATAACAATAATTTAGGTATTTATTAAGCACTGGAAGATAATTCACAGGTGGGAATTAATCACTTAATATTTCTCCCCTAGGGCAACACAATCTAAAAGCCCTTGATAATAATTAATAATTATGGTACTTGTTCAGCATTTACTATGTGCCAAGCACTGTGCTAAGCACAGGGGTGGATACTAGCATATCAGGTTGGACAAGTCCCTGTCTCATATGGGACTCACAGTCTCAATCACATTTTACAGATGAGGTAACAGGCTCAGAGAAGTGAAGTGGCTTGCCCAAGGTCACAGAGCAGACGGGTTGCATAGCAGGATTAGAACCCGTGACCTTCTGACTCCCAGAACTGTATACAATCCACTACGCCTTGCTGATTTGGCCCACATCTTGTCTGTCCCTGTTTTCAACTCTACCACTAAGCTCAATGGAAAGAGTACAGGCTTTGGAGGCAGAGGTCATGGGTTCAAATCCCAGCTCTGCCAACTGTCAGCTGTATGACTTTGGGCAAGTCACTTACCTTCTCTGTGCCTCAGTTCCCTCATCTGTAAAATGGGGATTAAAACTGTGAGCCCCCCGTGGGACAACCTGATCACCTTGTAACCTCCGCAGCACTGAGAACAGTACTTTGAACATAGTAAGCGCTTAACAAATACTATTATTAGTAGTAGTAGTAGTATTAAGTAGCAGGGCCTAGTGGCTAGAGAACAGGCTTGGGAGCCAGAAGGTTATGGGTTCTAATCCTAACGCTGCCACTTGTCTGCTTTGTGATCTTGGACAAGTCACTTCACTTCTCTGGGGCTCGGTTTTCTCATCTGTAAAATGGAGATCAAGACCGTGATCCCTATGTGGAACTGGGACTGTGGTGCAACCCAACTATCTTGTATCTACCTCAGTGCTTAGAACAGTGCCTTGCACATAGTAAGTACTTAACAAATATCATTTTTATTATTATCATTATTTATAATAATATCCCAATCTTCAGAGAGGTTTTACTCTAGGAGAACAACACTCTTCCACATTTTGTTCTCCAACCTTGTCTGCCTGCCACAGTGGTTTCCCAAAAGTGACCTCACTGCTATATCACATTGTAATAGGCTGTTATAACCGTGTCTTTCAAATGTTATTCTTCTGCTCTCCAGGGTTGTATTTGCCCACTTTCACTTCCCCAAACTGCTTCTGCTTGTATACTCCACTGCCGTTGTTTCCTCACATGATCCAACCCAATTAGTGGAGCTGTGACACAGTGAGAATGGCTTCAGTGTTGGTGAGCTGACTGCATTTCAGGACCTTTTTGTTGGTAAACCTTGACCTGCCTTTTGATGCTGAGTGGGGTTCATAGGGTTTGGGAAGTAGTGTTGCCTAGTGGAAAAAGCACTGGCCTGAGAGTCAGAGGATCTGAGTTCTAATCTTGACTCTGCCACAGTGTGGCTTAGTAGCAAGAGCACGGGTTTGAGAGTCAGAGGACACGGATTCTAAACGCAGCTCCGCCACTTGTCTGTTATGTGACTTTGGGCAAGCCATTTAACTTCTCTGTGCCTCAGTTCCCTCTTCTGTAAAATGGGGATTAAGACCATGAGCCCCACATGGGACAACCTAATTACCTTGTATCTACCCCAGAGCTTAGAACAGTGTTCGGCACACAGTAAGAACTTAACAAATACCATTATTATTATTATTATTATTATTATTATTATTATTTATTATTATTATTATTATTATTATTGTTGTTGTTTGCTGTGTGACCTTGGGCAAGTCATTTTACTTCTCTGTCTCAGTCCCCTCATCTGCATAATGCAAATTCAATGCCTGTTTTAATGTCCCATGTGTGATCTAATCATCTTGTATCTATGCCAGTGCTTAGTACAGTACTTGACACATAGTATGCGCTTAACAAACCTTTACACTAATTAGAACAGATATAAATCCAACTTGATTTATAGTGCATTAACCATCAGTTTTCCACTTCTCCTGAGGAAACAGGTATGAGTCATATGAGAACACACAATTATCATTCTTATTAATATTATTTACATTATTATTGTTTTGGTCTTCTTATTCTTCCTAAATAATGCGAAAGAAACTGCTCCAGAGGGCTAAATGAGTCTTCTGTATTAGATTCAGGTTTCACAAACACATAGAAAGATGAACAGCACCACAACCTTGTAGAAACTTGATTTCCCACTATCTTACAGCTTTCCAAAGGCTATAGTGGGCCTTTTGATTGTGTTTTCTATCTCTAATCATCTGTGCATCCTTGAACAGCTAGCTACCTAGATAACAGAGTTTGGGGATTAATTTAAATTCAGCAAGGCCTATAAAAACATTTTGTCGCATATAGGATTTCTCAATCAATCAATCATCATAGACATATATTGGGCATTCACTGGATGCAGAGCTCTCTACTAAGTGATTAGGAGAGTCCAATATAACAGAGTTGGTAGACACGATCCCTGCCCACACTGAGTTCACAGTTTTGGAGGATGAGCTTACAGTCTAAAAGAAGCAGGCTCGTACATAATAATAATAATACTAGTAACTGTGGTATTTGTAAAGCACTTACTATGTGTCAGACACTGTACTGAGCACAGGGGGTGGATACAAGCAAATTGGGTTGGACGTTGACCCTGTCCCATATGGGACTCACAGCCTTAATCCCCATCTAACAGATGAGGTAACCACCACAGAGAAGTCAAGTGACTTTTCCAAGGCCAAACAGCAGACAAGTGGCAGAACTGGGATTAGAATCCAGGTCCTTCTGTCTCCCAAATTCTGGTCAGTCATGGTCAGTCTCGTGTTCATGGTCACTCATGGTCATTCATTCATTCATTCATTCAATCGTATTTATTGAGCGCTTACTGTGTGCAGAGCACTGTACTAAGCGCTTGGGAAGTCCAAGTTGGCAACATCTAGAGACGGTCCCTACCCGACAGCGGGCTCACAGTCTAGAAGGGGGAGACAGACGACAAAACAAAACATATTAGGTCAGTCAATAACACTGCTGCAGCTGCACAGATCTTCATAATCACTTTCATGTCTCCTTGTGCATGGGATTCTAGAGTACAATCATTTACATCTAGCAGGTCCTGACCAAATCAAAGACTCTTCCTGAAGCTCTTAACCTGTTAAACTGTGAGTGCTTCACTGTGAATAAGAAATATATTCTCATGGAAGCTTTCAGATTAATAGGTTCGTTGGTCCAACCCTATTACTCTACCATGTGAGGTTAGTCGAGGGCTAAGTGCTACCCAGGTAGCAGAATTCAATTGCAGATTTCAAATCCTTGTCATTTGTTTAAGATTTCATATAGGTTTGGAAAGGTGTGGGCTGGTCTGGAACAAGTTTGCCCTCCTACTAATTGCCAATTGTAACTCAAAATCAGCACTCTTCTATGTCTTCCTGTGCATGCACCTCAAGAGTAGTCATTAACATGTAGGAAAACATGTGAGTGACTCAAGGATTCTTGATGACACTCTCAGTCTGGGGAGTTGAGAGTTTCCCAGATGACTGTAATTGTATTCTTGCCCCATTTTCTAGATTGGGTCAGCAAGCATGATTAATAAAGATCAGGCTTAGTGCATTGCTTTGCTGAATAATATTTCCTGCATAAACAAATACTTCCACGGAAAACAGTAAGTGGGAGAAGTGATGAGCAATTTTCTGTGACCACTAAGCCCCACCAATACGGAAGTCATTTAATATTCCACTTTGGAATATGGATCAAATAACTTCATATGTAGCCAAGACCAGACCAGTGCCCAACGGGGCAGGTCTGAGATGCTTGTCTTCGAGGATCTCACGTCTTGCTGAGAGCCTTAACGAGGAGTCACTCAGAAGAAGCAGAGAAAGGTGAAGACTGTAAGTTGAAGACTTCTGCTCTTCCAACCTCTTCCTCATCCCACTCTCAGTGTTCAAGCCAGGTTTTCCCAGTAATTATTTCACATCCCATCTGGCTCTGAATACCACAAAGTAGGAAATTGGTTTTTTTCTCCATTTTTTTCTTGGCCTTTGCTTTTGCACCAAGAGGGCAGGGAGCCTGTGTTCATTCATTCGTTCAATCAATCCTATTTATTGAGCACTTACTGTGTGCAGAGTTCTGTACTAAGCACTTGGGAAGTACAAGTTGGTAACATATGGAGACGGTCCCTACCCAACAACAGGCTCACACCAACTCTGTTATGTTGTACTCTCAGAAGTACTTAGTAGAGTGCTCGGCAAACACTAAGTGCTCAATAAATATCATTGATTGACCATTATTGAGTTCATTATACTATTTCCCCTATCACTTGGGGAGAGGAGGGAAATTTTTTCATGTGTGAATGAGGTTTAGGAGATGCTGATAGGCAGTTTGTTATATTATAGCGTTAAGTAATGGGCTATGTATCTTTAATTAATCTTATTAATTGAACTTGGGTTCCAAGGCAGATCGCAAGATAGATGCAATTTTTTAAAATGTCATTAAAAAAAATTAGCAGGAGTGCTGCTTAAAAAGGGAAGTTACACTGAAAATTAGTTATACTAATGATAATGAGAAAAAAATGTGCACTACTGAGCTGCACAATACTTCTATTGGCTAGTCTCTTCAAATAACCCCAGACAGGGTTATGGTATTTGGACAAAGGAATGCGGGGTTGGATTTCTTGAGATTTTATCTCCTGATTTCAGTGGTAAGGGAGATTCCGTATAATTCAGTCCAGTTGGATGGGAATTTAGGATTTAATTTCTTTTCCCTTCACAAGGCAAATTCTTTAGCTTCTTTCTGCCTGGGGCTCTTTCCAAAGAGATGTTTTTGCAGTGAAACTCTACTGAAGTCCAGCTGGTATGAAAATTCCTGTTTACTGTGGTTCTGTCACTGACATTTTGATTGGCTTCCAGCGATCAAAGACTTGGGGACATAGCAGAGATGTCCAGGAAAGCAGTCACCCCAAATATTGAGGAGGTTTATCTGGGCTAACAGGGGGATGCCACAAAATCTTATTTACCCAAGGGAAAAGCCAAACAAGAGACAACATGACATGCACTGGGGATAAGAAGATATTAAAGACACATTGCTTGCTTTTTTGTCATTTTAATCACCAAACAACCCATTATCTGTCTAATCAAGAGCTCTCTCAGTCACCCTTAATGGACTTTGGACCCTAAATTCTAAAAGGCAGACAAGTCCAGTCTTACGATTTGGCAGTATTCTATCAACAAAGAGAAAGATTTTGTTTTTCATTCCCTGATTGACTGAGAGGAATGGAGCAAGAGGGACCCCAAAGGTGGACAGAGCATTTGGCTCAGCCCTGCTATTGACCCCAGAAGATGCTGGGAAGGTGATGGGGAAAGCGGCAAGGATGCATTTGGAGGGAGTGGAAAGGAATCGGGGTAGACAAATGGAAGCTGTTTACCATTGTTCAATTCACTTTTCATCTCTGCATTATTGCTTCCTTAGCCCCCACAATGGATTTCTGCTTTCATTGGATGTACCATTCCCTATTGGAATCAAATGGGAAGTGGTTTCTAGGTTTATTTTCAGCTTGGCTCCCTTTATTTGCCCCTCTTCTCCAGTACTTGTATAAGCACTTAGTACAGTTCTCTGCACACAGTAAGCACTCAAATAGGACTGAATATGCCACTAACTGGTTGGGGGAAGAGAGAATGGGAAAGGAGGATTTTTTCCATTAGCAAGGAAAACAAATAGTTTTTTTTTTCATTAACCTGCCCTCCCTACCCAAATGCCCCCAAGACTAGAGACATACCCCTGCTCACCCAAAATACAATGGCTCACAGGAATTCACAGCTTGCTGACAGACAGTGTGGCCTAGCAGACAGAAAATGGGCCTTGGAGTCAGGGAACTTCATCATCATCATCAATCGTATTTATTGAGCGCTTACTGTGTGCAGAGCACTGTACTAAGCACTTGGGAAGTACAAGTTGGCAACATATAGAGACAGTCCCTACCCATCAGTGGGCTCACAGTCTAAAAGGGGGAGACAGAGAACAAAACCAAACATACCAACAAAAT
Organism: Tachyglossus aculeatus; assembly: GCF_015852505.1. NCBI lineage: Eukaryota > Metazoa > Chordata > Mammalia > Monotremata > Tachyglossidae > Tachyglossus > Tachyglossus aculeatus. The sequence continues at coordinate 87,446,596 of NC_052066.1, forward strand.
TAAATAAATAGAATAGATATGTACAAGTAAAATAGAGTAATAAATATGTACAAACATATATACATATATAGAGGTGCTGTGGTGAAGGGAAGGAACACACAGTTCTAAAACCAGTTCTGCCACTTGTCTGATTTCTGACTTTGGGCAAGTCACTTCACTTCTCTCTGCCTCAGTTTCCTTACCTGTCAAATGGGAATTAAATCCTAGTCCCTCCTAGTCTGAGCCCCATATGGGACAGGGACTGTGTCTAACTTGTTTATCTTGTACTTACCTTTTAGCCAGAATGTTGAAAGACAAGACTCACAGCCTCACCAGTGCTGTAATGGAAAAGATGAACTGTCATTGTAGATAAATCTTCAGAACCTTTACACTCATTAGAACAGATAATTGGATTTCTATTGTATTAACCATCAGTTTTCCATTTCTCCTGAGGAAACAGGTATGAGTCACATGAGAACACACCATTCAACTAAATTAAGTCATCTCTAGTGATTTCCGTTTTGCTACTTTTATCTGGTTTTGTTTGCTCTAGCAAACAAACTGTACAAAAAAAAATGTAAACCAATTCTAACTGGTGGGCTATAGAACTACATTTTAAAAGCTGAGATCTTGAAGCTGCTCCTCTCCAAACTAGCAGTATGACTTCTTCAATAAACAGTGATATAAGGGTGGGAAAGGAGTCCAAATGCATCCAATAATAATAATTTAGCAATTTTTCCTTCTCCCAGAGGTTTACCATAATCTGACTTTCATTCAATCGTATTTATTGAGTGCTTACTGTGTGCAGAGCACTGTACTAAGCACTTGGGAAGTACAAGTTGGCAACATATAGAGACGGTCCCTACCCAACAGTGGGCTCACAGTCTAGAACCCTGCATATCACGGTTGTTCAGATAGGAATCTGGTTTCACAGAATTATAAAATCATAAGACTAGAAGACCTCTTAAGGGGCCTAATATTTAGACTTTTCATAAGTACAAGATGCAAAAGAAATTAGCAATCACACATCAGTCATTCAAACCACACCCACACAGATTGATAAAATTTCATCATCCATAGCATCTTTCAATCCCAAAGCATAACTAAATTGATTCATGGTTATGAGATGCATGTCATGGCTCTGATCTCTGACTTTGACTTTATCAAACATATAGTTTAGGGGAGAGGAAAACACTTTTTAAAAAAAAAAAGAGTTAATAGGACAGTCTGAGCTCCTCCTCTGTGAATGTTGTGAAAACGCTCAGTGATGGTGCAGGGGTCTGATTTGACCAGAGCTGAATGAAGCTAAAATATTTCTTTACAACCCCTTTTCTATTGTTGAAGAACAAAGTCTTCCAAATCAAATGGCTCCAAATCATTTTCAAAAATCACTGATTCACCAAAAACAGCAAATGACTCATTTGTACAACAAATGGTATCTCAAAGGTTTCCAGATGCGAACAACAGCATCCGCTGAAACTTCCAAAGAGTGGAATTGTTGCTTACTTTGGAAATTGATTTTTGTAAAACAACCAACCATTTTTGGAGGAGTAAAACTGTTGGTTAAGTTTTTATCTTTTTACATGAATGTTAGAGCATTTACCCACCTGGTTAAAAATATTATCTACAGCTGAAATTGCCAAAAATTGCTAACATCTTAAAATCCTGCAACTTGGTCAATCTGAAGTCAGAAATTGCTTGTTTCATCAACTTTTGTCTCCTTTGTTGAGGGGAAGTGGACGTGAGAGACTTAATGGTGGTCTGAGCAATGAAAGGAAAAGGGAAAACCAGTAATAACTGCATCCATAGAGGAGCAGTGTTGCCTGATGGAAAGAGCATGGGCCTGGGTTCTATTCTTGGCTCTGCCACTTGTCTGCTGTGAGATCTTGGGCAAATCACTTGGCTTCTCTGTGCCCCAGTTTCCTCAACTATAAAAAAGGGATTCAATACCTTTTCTTTCTCCTACTTAAACTGTGAGACCCATGTTGGACAGGGACTTACCTGATTCAGTTGTGTCTATTCCAGTGCTTAGAATAGGGCTTGACACATAGTAAGTGCTATAGTAAGCACAAACACAAAAATAATAATAATAATAACAAAGGGAAGGTTCTGCCTCATAAGAACCACTCTGGTATCTTGGAAATGATCTACAGCCCAGAGATGGCACATGTCTCTCTCATTAGGGGTGTCTAGCGGCGTACTTCTTGCTCGTCCAACAATAATAGCATGAAGTCAGGGCTTCGAAGACCTGATTTAGCAGAGGAGAGAGGATGGATAATTGAAAAGACATTCATGGAAAATCCAGAGCCAGACTGTTACAATCAGGTTAATGCACAAGGTGCAATGAGAGACACTATTGATCGGTCTCATCTGTGCCTAATGGCGACTCATTCCCATCACAAGCACTCCATTAACTCCTGCATTAGGAGCAACAAACAGAGTAAGCAGAATTCACATGATAATACCTTGGATTTACAGGTTCATTTATCCTGCTGAACTAGATTGCTCTCACAGGTATCTCACCACCCTCACAACATCCCTGTGAGGGATGGTCAAGCATTATATCGAAGGAGAGACAGGTTTTCAGAGTTTGTCATTGGCCTAAGTCTATAAATAAGCTCCTTGTGTCATGTGATGGACTTTCTCTAGCCCTTCTTATAGTGCTGTGTATACATCAAGAGCTCAAATAGCATAACTACAACTCCTGGAGATCAGGTCTCCACTTATTAGGTTACTCAGTCTTGGGACTAAGGAAGTAGCCCTGAAATCAGTAGCTGGGTACCCATTGCAATCAGAATGAAAATAGGAGGGAAAAGTACTTACCTCTACCTGGGCTCAATTTTTGCATTTTTTAAATATATCCTGCTTGCTCAGAAGTCCTTGGAATGTTGGAAATTGCTTGAGTTAAGCTTGCATTTGGTCACTTGCATTGAATTTACCAGGAGTAGGAATGAAGGTAATTTTCAGGGAGAACCCTGACACTCATAAATATATTGACTAGTATTGGGATCATGAGATGCTGGATTCATGTTCCCCCACATTTGCTGATACCTCTGCCTCTCCCAAATTTCTTCTGAGGGATTTACCTTGGTCTCAGACACAGAAGCAGCACTTCCCAGCCCATAGGGAGTCTGGTTGTTGTTGGGTTTTTTTCTTTAAGGTGCTCCTTAAAGTGTCCTGGAATCTACATACAACATTAATAATAATAACAATAATAATCACAATGATATTACAAGTATTTGTTAAACACTTACTATGTGCCAGGCATTGTACTTTGTGTTGGGGTATGTCAGTCAGTCAGTTGTATTTACTGAGTGCTTACTGTGTGTAGAGCACAGTACTAAGCACTTGGGAGAGTATAATAATAATATAATGATAATGATGGTATTTGTTAAGTGCTTAATATGTGCCAAGCACTGTTCTAAGTGCTAGGATAGTTGCAAGGTTATCAGGTTGCCCCACATGGGGCTCACAGTCTTAATCCCCATTTTCCAGGTGAGGTAACTGAGGCACAGAGAAGTTAAGTCACTTGTCCAAAGTCACACAGCTAAGTGACAGAGCTGATATTAGAACCCATGACCTCTGACTCCCAAGCCTGTGCTCTTTCCATTAAGCCATGCTGCTTCCCAATATAACAATAAACAGGCACATTCCCTGCCCACAACAAGCTTACAGTTCAGAGGGAATGCATAGTTCATTTACAACTGGAAAATGGATAAGATATTTGTTATTCACCCCACCCTCAGCCCCACACCACTTATACATATATATATATATATATATATATATATATATATATAAATTATGTATTATAAAGTAATAATATTAATGTCTGCTCCCCCCCTTTAGACTGTTAGCACATTGTGAGCAAGGAATGTGTTTACCAACTCATATTATGCTCTCTCAAATGCTTAGTACAGTGCTCTACAACACAGTTAGTGCTCGATAAATACCATTGATCGATTGGAGCTGCAGCAATCAGGACCACCTAAGTAACATCAGCCATTGGAGCAGAAACCTTGGACCAAAGGAGAGTGGAGGTGGGCTGTACTTCTCCACATCTGGCCATCCCCCTGCATCATTCTTCCCTTCATGCAGCTACAATTTTCCAGAGCTTTGAGTGATGGAGACATGGTTCTGTAACTACCTGAGTGGTCACAGTAAAACCTCTTTGACCTAAAAAGAATCAGGTGGCTGAAGAAGTGTGGAGGAAAAACACTTCTGGTTGGCAATTCCTTGTTCCCTCATGATGCTTTCCTCTCAACCCAAACTCCTCCTCCCCAAACCTTTGCCCTCCCCACATATTTCACCTTTTCCTTCTTCCCTTCTCTCCCCGAAGAGGATGACTGGAGCTAATGTTAGATAATTAACGGCATTTGTATCCAGTTTGGAACATCCCCTGCCTTTGTACGTCCTGTTTGGTGGGACCAATGCTGTCTCTCCTTTGTCGGTAGTCTCAAATGCGGGAAGGAGAACCAGTGTTTTGATGCCTTTCTCCACCCTCCAACACCCCACTGTGCAGATCCAGGCGTTAAATGAAAAGTGGATTGATTGACTGAACAGTAGACTTTATTAGAAATTCTCATTCATCAGTAAATTCACATTAAAATATGCTGAAGGCAGCTCAGTCTAAATATTTGACATCCTGCCATTACAACAATTTCCAGTTAAAAACTAAATCAGGCAGTTAACGTGAAACATGTAAGAAAAAGCAAATAAAAAGCAGCATCTTGTAAAAGTGGGTTGGGCTTGTAAATGAATAACTCATTTCAAAATTCAGTCCTTCCAGGATGGAAAACAGCTTCAAAAAAAAAATAACAAAACAAAAAAACAAAGAGGCCCCCACATAATCTAACCAGATAAATAAACAATATATCACATATACATTAAAAAGGGCACCAAGAATTTAGAATTTGTATAAAGTAAAAATAATACTTTGTTCAAACAAAGAAAGAGATAAGCTTTTTTTTCTGAAATAGAGTATCCTGGAATATTGAGATAATGAACCGCATCATTACAAATCACACAGAACTTTAGAGGAATCAGATTTGGTCTTGGAGAGACTGGAATACATTGTGCCATCTGGTTTCTTCATCTATTATTCAAAAGCAATTTTTTCTGACTTCGATAAAATCAGTTTTGATGCTCTGTACAATCACCCATTTAAATGCAGATCTTAAATGCAGAATCACAGAGAAATTTATCATCTGGAATATTTTATTCATCATTTTGAATAATTTGCATCACCTTTATGATGGTATCTCCATTTTAATTTGGTTTGCTTGCAAACCATACACCAAAATAAGTCTTTCGTGATACTACAGTATATCACAGAGAACATGATTGGCGACCAACAGTTTTCTTAAAATCTGTAGCAAATCCAGATCTTTCACATTTAATAATTCCCATAATGTTCTGCTGTACTTACTTATGAAAAAAACACAAATATATTAAAATTAAATAGCACTCGTGTCCACCAAGATTCATATTTTGATGTAAACAATAGTTTCTGCCATTTGCATTGATTTCACCAATTCTGAGGCCAGGGGATTTCAGGCTTCTTACTGGTACTGTAAATAATTTTTCAGAGATTGAGGCAAGGGTAGAGATTCTATTTCATGCAGGCGTTCTCTGCCAAGGGCAAAGCGAATTGATCTTCGGCACAAGTCCATTAAGGGCAGAGGCTCCGCTAAAAGTTAAAAAATGAAAGAGAGTTAAAATTCACAGTCCAAACAAATGACATTTGAAATCATTCAATGTCCCACATTGCCCAAAGGAAATGGTCATTATGTACCAAAACGTTTTCAGAATCATAAAAAAAAATGAGGTCTTCTTAGGCAGAAATACATTAGTAGGCTTCTAAATGCTTCCTCCTCATGCTTTAAAATCCGGTGACAAAAATTTCCCACTATCGGCGGTCCTTGGATTTACCACATAATTGATTCAAGAAAACTGTAGTTCAAGTCAGAATGTTGCAAATTGAAAACGATCTTCCTTCAGTAAAACGATTAGAAAGGATTCCTGGACCAAGATTGGATTCCCAATTCATACCAAAATTACTCAGAATTGTAATCTCAATTATAGAGGAGTAATGGAAGGGAAAGGGGTAGCAGTCTGCCTTAGGAAAAGCAACATGGCCTAGTGGAAAGAGCATGGGCCTGTGGGCAAGTCACTCCGCTTGCCTCAGTTCTCTGTGCATCAGTTCAATACTTGTTCTCCCTCCTTCTTAGACTGTGAGTCTCATGAGGGACCTAATTATCTCGATTCTGCCCCAGTGCTCAATAGAGTGCTTGGCCCATAGTAAGTGCTTTAAAAATACCACAGTTATTATTCATGGTTCTACATTAGAGGGCTGCTATGATTGGGTGGCCAAATTTTGCTTCATCAGAAGTAAAATGGACATGTTGGCCCTCACCCCTGGTGATTCTACTTGGTGACCAAGTACCCCCCTCCCTCCTCGGCTTCTCCTGCTTCATCCCCCTACTACTACTACTAATAATAATGATGGCATTTATTAAGCTCTATGTGCAAAGCACTGTCTAAGCACAGAGGAGGTTACAAGGTGAGCAGGTTGTCCCATGGGGGGCTCACAGTCTTAATCCCCATTTTAAGGATGAGGTAACTGAGGCCCAGAGAAGTTAAGTGACTTGCCCAAAGTCACACAGCTGACAATTGGCGGGGCCAGAATTTGAACCCATAACCTCTGACTCCAAAGCCCGTGCTCTTTCCATTGAGCCACGCTGCTACTGTGTTTAAACTTGCTCCCCAATTTCTCCCTCCCATTGCAACTTTTATTAATAATAGTAATAATAATAATGATTAAGGTATTTGTTAAGCACTTACTATGTGCCAAGCACTGTTCTAAGCGTTCTACGTGGCAGAGTTGGAATTAGAACCCATGACCTTCTGATTTCCAGACCTGTGCTCTATCCACGAAGCCACGCCGAGTTCACCCATTTCCCATCCCCTGTTGCTAGTGCCAAACTGAAGACTAGTGTTGTGAAGCTGAAATGAGGTTTACATTTAGAAAAGTTGTAAATTCCATTTATGTTTCCAAAGAGTCTTATGTCAATGACTTCTTGACCATGGTAATCTAACTCCCTTTCAGGGTTCCTACTGGAAAATTTGTTTTTTTAACATAATTTTCTGGATTGAAAACATAATGTAGATTCCCCTCTAAATAAATATGATCCAAAAGCAATTCATCCCTCAGGGATCATCAATCTGCAGAACAGTGGTTCCTGGTGAAAGGGTAGCACTGGAGAGGGGATCCAAGTTTACCAGGAATTGAATGAGTTATGGACAAAAAGAAACAACATTTCAACACATAACTGTTGCCTCATCAGCTTCCGCTTCAATCAATCAATCAATCGTATTTATTGAGCGCTTACTTTGTGCAGAGCACTGTACTAAGCACTTGGGAAGTACAAATTGGCAACATATAGAGACGGTCCCTACCCAACAGTGGGTGCTTCACCCATTCCCAGGCTTCTAGACTCCACCCTAGCACATACAACACTGTGGGAAGGGAACGTATCTTTTACATTGCTATAATGTACTCTCCCAAACACTTACTACAGTGCTCTGCACACAGTAAGCATTCAATAAATATAATTGATTGATTGTTCAATACGAATCCCAGCTCTCCACTCTCTATTTTGGCTACTTCTTGATGCTGATATTCTGCAGACCACTGCTACAATGCAAATTCCCCTTCAGGAAATCCACCCATTCCTGGTGAAGAGGTCTTTCCAGGATTCCAGGCCCTACACAGAACCAAGAAAATATCTCAATGTATTCTACAAGTTTCTACCTGACCTTAGTATGAAAGTAAGCAGCGTGAGCTTATCTGTCAAGAAGGAAAGCTTATCCAGGCTGAAAAAAAATGTCTCTTATCAAGTAACAGCTATGAAGGACTGAGACTCAGATTATTGGCCCAAATAGCAAATGTTATGAGACTTTCAAAACTAAATAGGAAACTAAAATTCCACCTATAAATTTATTTTGGCTAGTTGGCCAGATAACATATTAAAATTTCCTTAAAGGAATAAACGATGCATTTTCCCCTCCATTAAAGCTAAATTCACTAGCCTTTAAATGCCAAGGAGGCAATAGAACTGAACTCACAGTACATGGAAAGGATACCAACAGTAAAAACATAGTTTGTTGTTATTATTGTTACTAACTTTATTAAGTGCTTACAAGCAGCATAGTGTTATTACCCAAAAGCAACTTAAAATTTGGGCCTCAGCCTATAAGAGGCTCACAATCTATGTAGGGAAGGGCAAATAAAATAATCGTTCAATGATGCCATTTTATGATGGCACTCATTAACTTCTTTGTGCCTGTTACCTCAACTGTAAATTGGAGATTAAGACTGTGAGTCTCACGTGGGACAGGGACAGTGTCCAACCTGATTAGTTGTATCTACCCTGGTACTTAGTACAATGAGAGGTGCAGTAGTAGAGAAGCAGTATTGCTTAGTGAATAGAGTACGGGCCTGTGAGTCAGAATGACCTGGGTTCTAATCCTGCTCTGCTCATTCATTCATTCAATCAATCATATTTACTGAGAGCTTACAGTATGCTGAGCACTGTACTAAGCTCTTGGGAGAGTTCAGTTTGACAATAAATAGACACTTCCCTGCCCACTTGCCTGATGTATGACCTTGGAGAAGTCACTTAACGTCTTTGTGCCTCAGTTCCCTCATCTGTAAAATGGGGATTAAGACGGTGAGCCCTGTGTGTGACAGGGAATGTATCCAACCCAATTATCTTATATCTATCTCAGAATTTAGAACAGTGCCTGGAACATAGTAAGTGCTTATTATTATTATTACAGTGTCTAGCACATAATGAGTTCTTAACAAATACCATTTAAAAAGTCCTTACTCTGTGAAGCACTAGGGAGGAGACAAGATTATGAGATAAGACACAGCCCCTTTTCCACATGCAAAGCTCTCCGTCCAATTCCCAATTTATGTATGAGGGAACTGACACCCAGAGAGGTTAAGTGACTTGCCCAAGGTGACACAGCAAGCCAGGGACAGAACTGGAATGAGAACCCAGATCTCTGGTTCTCTTTCCATTAGGCCTTGCAGCTTCTTCTATCATTAGACCTTCACTTTAAAACAAGAGGATCATACGTGATGTAATATCAATCTAGGCTTTCTGTACATTCTCTTAAGATCTTTTCTCCAAGGTAGCCCAAATGGATAAGAGTTTGAGAAGCAGCATGGTCTACTGGATAGAACATGGGCCTGGGTGTTAGAAGAACCTGGGTTGCAAGCCCAGCTCTGCCACTTGTTGGCTGTGTAACCTTGGGCAAGTCTCTTCACTTCCCAAGCGCTTAGTACAGTGCTCTGCACACAGTAAGTGCTCAATAAATACAATTGAATGAATGAATGAATGAATGAATGAAGAAATACCATCATTATAATTATTATTATTCAATGGTGCTCTTTTTGCTCATCAGTTAGGAAAGGGACTGAGAACCACCCATAATCTTCAACTTTCTATCCAAACCCTTAACCACTGTTCTAAATAAACCGGGGCAAAAGGTTTCCCTCTACATCACAAGTGCCAGTCAGTCACCTGTAAAAACATAGGTTTAATGGCTTACATCTTAATACTGAGTGAAGATATTCACTGAAATTCCATGGCCTACAGTTGGCTGACTGAACGTAGCACACCTAAGAGTTCCAAATAGCTCATGCTCAGCCAAACACGAGAAGGTGGATGTGGTACAGGTGAGCGTTCCCAGGGCTGTTTTCCACGATGGACTCAGGCCTTAGGTTGTTTGTGTAACTGCCCACTCACGGGTGTGAGGAGCTGGAATCAGAGCCCAAAAACCCACACCTATTAGCCCACTTTGAAGCTGGGCAGCTGGATCTCAGCTGATCTGTCCCCTGTCCAATACCAATTTGGTACCAGATGATTTTGCGTATGGCATAGTTATCTTCAGCATAATAATAATAATGATGGCATTTGTTAAGCGCTTGCTATGTGAAGAGCACTGTTCTAAGCGCTGGGGGGGGATCCAAGGTGATCAAGTTGTACCACGTGGGGCTCACAGTCTTAATCCCCATTTTACAGATGAGGTAACTGAGGCTCAGAGAAGTTAAGTGACTTGCCCAAGGTCACACAGCAGACATGTGGCAGAGTCTGGATTTGAACCCATGACCTCTGACTCCAAAGCCCAGGCTCTTTCCACTGAGCCACACTGCTGGCCTTCCTTCGCCTCAGCTAACTTGGAAGCAGCGCCCATATTCACAGGGTTCTTTGGATGGGAGCAAAATGGTCTTGAGGGGAAAGGGAGGGCCAGGAGTCCCCACAGGGCACTCATTCATTCATTCATTCACTCAATCATATTTATTGAGCACTTACTGTGTGCAGAACACTGTACTAAGCGCTTGGGAAGTTCAGGTTGGCAACTCATAGAGACAGTCCCTACCCAACAACGGGCTCACAGTCTAGAAGAGGGAAACAGACATCAAAACAAAACATGGAGACAGGTGTCAAAATCGTCAGAACCACTAGAATTAAAGCTATATTCATTCATTCATTCAATTATATTTATTGAGCGCTTACTGTGTGCAGAGCACTGTACTAAGCGCTTGGGAAGTTCAAGTCGGCAACACATAGGGACGGTCCCTACCTAACAACAGGCTCACAGTCTAGAAGAGGGAGACAGACAGCAAAACAAAACACGGAGACAGGTGTCAAAATTGTCAGAACCAATAGAATTAAAGCTATATGCACATCATTAACAAAATAAATAGAATAGTAAATATGTACAAGTAAATTAAATAGAGTAATAAATCTGTACAAATATATACAAGTGCTGTGGGGAGGGGAAGGAGGTAGGGCTGGAGGGATGGGGAGGAGGAGGGGAAAAGGGGGGCTCAGTCTGGGAAGGCCTCCAGGAGGAGGTGAGTTCTCAGTAGGGCTTTGAAGGGAATGGCAATACTGAAGGGAATGGGAAGGGAATGGAATGAAAGGGAATGGGAATCACTCTCAAGGTTCTGTGGATTTCACAAAAGGTCAGTACATAAAGCCCCTAACAAAATGCATGTACTTCCAGGGTGGCAAAGGTGTATTCAGTATCCTCAACCCCGTGAATGGGCAGAGGTCAATCAACATTGTTGATGGGCTGAGTTGGCATTAACCCTGTGCCACCAGACCCGCATGTCTGACTGTGGCTCACTCCACCTCTGCCTATCTTGTCTTTGGGCAACCTGGTCCAAGAAGCCCTGGAAGAGATCGGCCACCTGTGCCTCAGAGTGGGCTCTTTCTTTCCACTAATCTTGGACCTTATTAGTGTGTGGGGTAACTCAAAGTGCATTTTTAACGGCAACTAGAGCATTCAGTGGAAACAGCGCGGGCTTGGGAGCCAGAGGTCATGGGTTCAAATCCCCACTCTGCCAATTGTCAGCTGTGTGACCTTGGGCAAGTCACTTAACTTCTCTGTGTCTCAGTTACCTCATCTGTAAAATGGGGATTAAGATTGTGACCCCACGTGGGACAACCTGATCACCTTGTATCCTCTCCAGTGCCTAGAACAGTGCTTGGCACATAGTAAGCACTTAACAAATGCCATTATTATAAGCATCTGTGTAAATACAGATGGACCACTTCTAGTTTCAAATCCCAATGTTTAGTTGCTTGCCTAGTGAATAGAGCACGGGGCTGGGAGTCATGAGGAGGTAGGTTCTAATCCCGGCTCCAACACTTGTCAGCTGTGACTTTGGGCAAGTCACTTAACTTCTCTGTGCCTCAGTTATCTCATCTGTAAAATGGGGATTAAACATTGTGAGCGCGTGGGACAACCTGCTCACCTTGTATCCTCCCCAGCGCTTAGAAACAGTGCTTGCACATAGTAAGCGCTTGACAAATGCCATCATCATTATTATTATTATTATTATCTGCCCTCAAGCAGCGTGGCTCAAGTGGAAAGAGCACGGGCTTGGGAGTTAGAGGTCATTGGTTCTAATCCAGGGTCCGCCACTTGTCAGCTGTGTGATTTGGGGCAAGTCACTTAACTTCTCTGGGCCTCAGTTCCCTCATTTGTAAAATGGGGATTAAGACTGTGAACTCCACGTATGACAACCTGATTACTTGTATCCCTCCAGTGCTTAGAACAGTGCTTGGCACATAGTAAGCGCTTAACAAATACATTATCTTCTAGACTGTAAGCCCACTGTTGGGTAGGGACCGTCTCTATGTGTTGGCTATTTGTACTTCCCAAGCACTTAGTACAGTGCTCTGCACACAGTATGTGTGCAATAAATACAACTGAATGAATGAATCTTCCCCGCTGCTTAGAACAGCGCCTGATGTACAGTAAGCTCTTAACAAATGGCAGTAAAAATAAATACAGAAAGGAATAAATTTTAAAAATGATGTTTTCAATTAGCAATTAGGTTGGTTAAGCAATCACCTTTGCCTAGCTCTGTCTTGTTATCAATAATAACATTTACTGAGCACTTACTGTGTGCAGAGAGCACTTGGGAGAGTACAGTACAACAGAGTTGGTAGACGTGTTCCCTGCCAACAATGAGCTTACAGTCTAGAGGTCTGCCCTATGACTGTAAGGATTCACTGGGGCTCTTAGGTAGTTACTATAGAAGCTGGTAAGAATTTATAATAAGTTATTGCCTCTGTTGCCGAGCTCTCGACAACAGACAGGAACAAAGCTGTCTATACAGTAAAACCATAACTCAGAAGGTAATTGTTGCAATGCAAAATAGGTTCATTCATTTCATCCTTTGAATGATGACTCAAATCTATACAAAAGCAAAATCTTTTGATGATTTCCAAAGCTTTTCAGAATTTGAAAATAGAAAGCTTTTGCTTGCCTGGCTAATTCAGGGACTTCTTATAAAAAATGTATCTCTATATAGAGAGGAGATGGAGTCACACAGAGGACCATAATACTGAAACTTTAGGAAAATGTTAGAATTGGTTTGCTTTTCCTAGCCAATGTCACTGAATATGATTTTACCACCATTGTGTTTAAATATAATTCAGATTCCCTTAATTGGATCAGTCAAGTGGTAAAATATATATTAAAAAACTTTCATTTGAAAGGTGGTTCAGCATCTTCTACATAATGATAATCGAAAATAGTAACTATAAGTTATCTCTAAAAAGCACCTGTAAGTATTTTGAGTAAAGTGTTATTCAAATGTTTTCTTTAACATTTAGCCTTTCTGTAGTCATCAGATGAATGTAGAACTTCACAATCATAGAAAAAGAAAAGGTAATTGAAGTTCTGAACATGAGTAAATACAACAGTTGTTTAACTTCAACCACTAAACATGTTTTGCAATCCAAAACACTACATAATTTTTCTTTCTCCATACTGAAGCCTCTCTAAAAATTTTGAAACAAAATTTTGTTCTTCAAAAAATCAAATGTGAAATTGTAATCTTTAAAAAAAGCATTTTCCAACTGTATGATAGGTTTCACACAACATTTAATTTTTAAAAGTCTACTCAATTCACCCCTAGTTAGAGAACAGCAGTGTGGTTTTGTTCTTTGTTCTTCTCCCCTCTCAGCCCCACAGCACTCATGTATTGTAATGTATTTATTTCTGTTCATGTCTGTCTCCCCACCTCTAGACTGTAAGCTCCTTGTGGAGAGAATGTGTCTGTTTACTCTTTACTGTTGCACTGTACTCTCCCTAGGGCTTAGTACAGTGCTCTGGGCACAGTAAGTGCTCAATAAATAAGACTGAATGAACGAATGAAATTTAAAAATATGTCAAAGACAACCTGAGCATTTATTCTGATATATGTGAAAGTGTGAAGCATCAGGGATGTCCTAACATTCAATACAGTTAGGATTTTGCCAACAGTATCACTTGTTGGCAAAATCATTCTTTACTTTCCTTTCACTGTATTTCTTTGTACAATGCAAACATTTCATTATCTCATATAAGGGATATTTTGATCTAAAATTAGGTAGAAAGAAAATGGCTTTCTTAAGCAATTAGTAGTACCCTAACGGTAAAAATGTAATATTTAAACTAATACTTTTATTGATTTTAAATATTTGCACCAAAAGAGAAAAGAGGTCACACTTAGCTTTAAAGCTCATTTGGGGAGTCTGGAAAATAGCAAATTTTGATTTTCCTGTTCTCTAGCATAGGATGCTTCTTATCCAGGTTATCTATTTTTTTTAACAGTATTTGTTAAGTGCTAGCTATGTGCCAGGCACTGTAGTAAGTGCTAGAGTAGATACAAGTAATCAGGTTAGACATAATCCCTGTCCCATACAGGGCTCACAATCTTTATCCCCATTTTACATCTGAGGTAACTGAGGCACAGAGAAATTAAGCAATTTGTCAAGGTCACAGAGACGGACAAGTGGCAGAGCTGGGATTAGAACCCAAGTCCTTCTGACTCTCAAGCCCGTACTCTTATCGACTAGGCCACACTGCTTCTCCATATTTACACCTACAATGTTTTCTTTGTATTTTTCAACTTTAGTCACTTCCAGCGTGCTAAACACTATACATGACATATGAGACATGTTATGAACAATATCTAGCTTTCAGATTATTTGACTGACACAAACTTTGAAAACCCAACCAGTAACAAAAAAGTTTTCCTAGGAGTATACCGTTCAATCCATGAAAGGAAAAGAAAGATCAGTTGAGTTTCCATGAAAAAGAAAAAGGAATTCATTAGAATCATTCAATCAATAGTATTTATTAAGAATGTTCTGTGAGCAGAGCACTGAACTAGAAAGACCCTTTCACTTTCGTCTACGATTTGGGAATTTGATTCCAAGTGAGATACCTCAATGCCATGAGGCAAATTCTAACAGGAAACCAAAGGTTTCCTTTCAGGATACTGCAAAAATGCAAAGCAAGTGTCTGTCAAAAGCCCATTCCTATTATAAATGGGGGTGGGTGGATAGAATCCCAAAATCTTGCCGTGCATTTCAGTAAGCTTCCAGAAGACTCGGACTAAGATTCAAGTTCAATGTAACAACTCCCTAGTTAATAGTCCTGGATCAGCAACTGTCAGATGTATTTCAAGCAAGATCCGGCAGATTTAAGCGCTTAATACAGTGCTCTGCACACAGTAAGCGCTCAATAAATACGATTGATGATTTCTGCTTTTGTCACCATGCGTACCTCGTCTCTCACCCACTAGGCTGTAAGCCCCATGTGGTACAAGGATCGGATCACCTAAATGTGTCATATCTGCACAGTGATTGCACATAGTAAGTGCTTAACAAATATCATATTATATTTTCTTTTAAACTTAAACTAGAGCTCAGTCTAGGGGGCCAGTTTTCAGCTGGGGTGCCTCTTCTATTCAATCATATTTATTGAGAGCATACTGTGTGCCGAGCACTGTACTAAGTGCTTGGAAGAGTACAATACAACAATAAACAGATAAATTCCCTGCCCATCATCATCATCATCATCAATCGTATTTATTGAGCACTTACTATGTGCAGAGCACTGTACTAAGCGCTTGGGAAGTACAAATTGGCAACATATAGAGACAGTCCCTGCCCAACAGTGGGCTCACAAAGAACTTACAGTCTAGAGGGGGAAGGCAAACATTAATATAAATAAATAAATTACAAATATGTACATGTGTCCCCTATATAGTTTCAGCAGATACATTTATATCTAATATTTTAAATTTCAGTGTCCTTCTAGTATGGCTCCTGTGTCGAATTTAGTGTCTCGGACATGGCCCATGATCACTTGGATCCAGGAAAGGGCCACAATGATTGTGGAGCACACGGGATGGTCAGGGTGTGGAGGGATGGTTCTATGTTTGGGCAAGTTTGGTTTACATCCCCAAAAACCTTCATGTGAGATGATCTCCTTGTGGACAGGGAACATGTCTACCAACTCTTTTAAATTGTACTTTCCCAAGCACTGGTACAGTGCTATGCACACAGTAAGCGCCCAATAAATACAGTTGATTGGTTGATTGATCTTATGGTATTGTGTGTCCAGCATAGCCCATGATAATCATGTAATTGCAGTGTCTGATAGTCCAAAATGCCATCACAGCCCTATTCTATTTCTCTCAATTTGTAAACAAGGTAAAATCTAAAGAAAAAAAAATTCCCTCAGATTTTTTTTTAAATATGCCCATCACAGAAGTAACAACTAATCTGAATCCAAATATTTCAGGTGTCCAAGGAGGAAACAAAATGCAATTTGGTTTGCAACAGGATTTAGTTAAAAATAATAGTAGTGAATTCACTTCCCCACTCCGTGATAGCAGAGGCTGTTTTTCCCAATTCTAATCCCTTATTTTTGAGGACAGCTGGGCTGGACAGGACCACTTGGACACTGGGAAAAACACAGTGGAACAGTGCCTTAGTGGGCATGCCTGTCTTAAGTATATTGTTTTGGATCGACGGGCAGTCAATAAATACTTGTGGACTGTTCCAAGATTTTTCTTTCAATTCTGAAGTCCTTCAAGATTCCACTCTAGACTGTAAGCTCACTGTGGACAGGGAACGTGTCTACCAACTCTGATATGCTGTACTCTCCCAGGTGCAGTGCTCACCACACAATAAATGCTCAGTAAATATGATTCATTAATATATCATGGGCTAACAATTTCATTCAGACTGTTGCCATGCTCATCACTCATATCACCAACCATGTCCTATATAATGGTATTGCTAATATTCAGTGCTGAGAGATACTGTGCAAACTTTGGTAAAAAGAGGATCCAGACTTATTTACATTTAAAAGACGGTATAGCAAGAAAGCATGAGGCTTTCAGGCATTTCATTTATTGAATGGCTTGCTAAATACTTTTCCTGCTTTTATTAGTTCAGACAGGAAATTAGCTGTCAAGAATGTGGGGTTTTCTAAGACAAATGTAGTAACAAAGTAATGTGTGTTCCATCTGACAAGGTAGAGTAACCTAATCTATTATATGGTGGATAGAAAGCTTCTAGGGTCCTGTGGAAACTGAAGTGTAGAATTAAAATTTCTGCAAACTCTGTGGCTCTTCACTGAATTTTTACTGTAAAAGAGTTGCAGTGGGAAATACTAATATGATTTTAAAATTTCCCCTCAAATGACATTCCTGTCATAAGAAATATCTTGCTCTTTTTTGGAAGGGCCAGAATTCATAGTAAACCATCATTAACCTGACTGATCGTAGGGTAGTTCCTTCGAGTTGCTTCTTAAAGTCTGGGCAGCTTTCTGTTGTGGAACTAAATCAGTTAATACAGCAGACAAGATGAATGATAAGAATAGTCCCTTTCAGGCTGCAAAACAATCTTCATCATTCAATTCATAAGAAATAAAAATCCTGATTCTCTACACTGAATCCCTTTGCCGGGACATTATTTGGGCACGACGGGGGAGGTAGGACTCAAGTGCAAGCTGACAAGCCCATGCATGCCCTGCCACCACATGCGTGCCTGTTCATAAACATACATCTCAATTTTGTCTATGGTTAGATGCCATTCTCTATTCCTCTCCTCTTTTAAAGTGGTATTGTTTAAGCACTTAGTCTGTGTCAAACACTGTTCTACATACTGCGGTAGGTACAAGTTAATCGGTTCAGACACTGTTCCTTGTTCCATAAAGGGCTCATGGTCTAGGTAGGAGGGAAAACAGGTACTGAATCCCCATTTTACAGATGAGGACATTGAGGCACAGAGAAGTTAAGTGACTTGCACAGGTCACAAAGCAGGCAAATGGTAGAGTTGGCATTAGAAACCAGGCCCTCTGGCTCCCAGCCCCTTCTCTATCCATTAGGCCACACAGCTTCCCACCTCTCTCCTCTGTTCACTTCATCTCTACAGAAAAGAAGACCTTCTGGGTTTTGTAATCTATAATACAAAGAGCACTTATGTACATATCAGGAATTTATTTATGTATATTAATGTCTGTCTCCCCTCCTCTAGACTGTAAGCTCATTGTGGGCAGGGAACGTGTTTGTTTGTTATTCTCCCAAGTGCTACTCTGCATATAGTAAGCACTCAATAAATACA
Organism: Tachyglossus aculeatus; assembly: GCF_015852505.1. Classification (NCBI taxonomy): domain Eukaryota; kingdom Metazoa; phylum Chordata; class Mammalia; order Monotremata; family Tachyglossidae; genus Tachyglossus; species Tachyglossus aculeatus. The sequence continues at coordinate 87,464,571 of NC_052066.1, forward strand.
ATTGAATGAATGAATGGGTGACCACTGGTAAGATCAATCAATCAATCGTATTTATTGAGCACTTACTGTGTGCCGAGCACTGTACTAAGCGCTTGGGAAGTACAAGTTGGCAACATATAGAGACAGTCCCTACCCAACAGTGGGCTCACAGTCTAAAAGGGGGAGACAGAGAACAAAACCAAACATACTAACAAAATAAAATAAATAGAATAGATATATACAAGTAAAATAAATAAATAAATAAATAAATAGAGTAATAAATATGTACAAACACATATACATATATACAGGTGCTGTGAGGAAGGGAAGGAGGTAAGATGGGGGGGATGGAGAGGGGGACGAGGGGGATTCAAAGCCACTGCAGGCCAAATTACCATCTCCAGATACTGTCTACCACATTCAAAATGATCCATATGTTACTAGCAATTTCCTTTAGCAACTTCACTTAGATTCTGGGGAAAATTACTGTTAGGAAAATAGATTAATTTAGTTTTATGGCCAGGGAGAATTAAAGACGATCATGAGCAGCTTCCCAGCACTTTTACTGTGGCAAGGAGATAAGCAGTCACCCACAAAGAGATGTCGACCACTCTAGAGGAGACAGAGAACAAGGTCTTTGTGTTTTGTTTTTTCTTCAAATGGTATTTATTAAGCACTAGTCTACTTTGTGTCATGCACTGTTCTAAGTGCTGGGGTGGATACGAGGAAAACAGGTTGGACACGGTCCTTATCCCACAGGGCTCACAGTCTTAATCAGAGAGTGGAGGATTTAATCCCCATTTTACAGATTAAGTAAATCAGGCACAGAGAAGGGAAGTGACTTGCCCATGATCACACAGCAGGAAAGTGGCAGGGCAGGGATGTAGAACCCAGGTCCTCTCCTTCCATGCCTGTGCACTATCCACTAGGTCATACTGCTGCTCAATCAATCAATCAATCGTATTTATTGAGCGCTTACTGTGTGCAGAACACTGTACTAAGCGCTTGGGAAGTACAAGTTGGCAACATATAGAGACAGTCCCTACCCAACAGTGGGCTCACAGTCTAGAAGATGCTTCTCACCTTATCCTTTCTGTAAGTCGAGCTTGTGTCATGTTTTGTTTCATTGTCCGTCTCCCCCTTCTAGACTGTGAGCCCGTTGTTGTGTAGGGATCGTCTCTATATGTTGCCGACTTGTACTTCCCAAGTGCTTAGTACAGTGCTCTGCACACAGTAAGCACTCAATAAATATGATTGAATGAATGAATGAACATCATTTCCAAATTATGTGTAGTGCCAACCACCTACATTTTAATGTTATGATGCAATTATAGACGGTGTTTTAGGGAGCCTGCAATGCCTTTGTGCTTTTCCCCTCACATTAAACCTACATCAATCAATCAATTCATGGAATTTATTCGTGCCTTCTGTGGGCAGAGCATTGTACTAAGTGCTCGGGGGAGTACAGAATAACAGGTTTTGTTGGCATGTTCCTTGCTTACAAGGAGCCTACTGTCTAGTCTTCTTAAGAGAAGCAGTGTGGCTCAGTGGAAAGAGTGCAGGCTTTGGAGTCAGAGGTCATGGGTTCAAATCCCATCTCTGCCAATTGTCAGCTGTGTGACTTTGGGCAAGTCACTTAACTTCTCTGGGCCTCAGTTCCCTCATCTGTAAAATGGGGATTAAGACTGTGAGCCCCCCATGGGACAACTGGATCACTTTGTAACCTCCCCAGCGCTTAGAACAGTGCTTTGCACATTGTAAGTGGTTAATAAATGCCACTATTATTATTATGTCTAATAATATAATAATAATAATATCTGTTTTTTATGGCATTTGTTAAGCACTTACTATGTACCAGGCACTATTTTAAGCGCTAGGATAGATAAAAGATAATCAGATTAGACAGAGCCTATGTCGTGCATGGGGCTCATAAACTTAATTCCCATTTTACAGATGAGGTAACTGAAACACAGAGAAGTGAAGTGACTTGCTCAAGGTCACACAGCAGACAAGTGGGCAGAGCTGGGATGAGAACCCAGGTCCTTCTGACTCCTAGATCCATGCCCTATCCACTAAGCCATACTGCATCTCAATTACATTCTTGGTATTTACTGAGCACTCCATTCATTCATTCAATTGTATTTATTGAGCGCTTACTGTGTGCAGAGCACTGGACTAAGCACTTGGGAAGTCCAAGTTGGCAATATATAGAGACGGCCCCTACCCAACAGCGGGCTCACAGTCTAGAAGGGGGAGACAGACAACAAAACAAAACATATTAACAAAATAAAATAAATAGAATAAATATGTACAAATAAAATAAATAAATAGAGTAATAAATATGTACAAGCATATATACAGGTGGTGTGGGGAGGGGAAGGAGGTAAGGTGGGGGGGAGAGGAAGGAGGGGGCTCAGTCTGGGAAGGCCTAGACTGTGAGCCTGTCGTTGGGTAGAGACCATCTCTATATGTTGCCAACTTGTACTTCCCAAGCACTTAGTACAGTGCTCTGCACACAGTAAGCACTCAATAAATATGATTGAATGAATGAATGAATGAAAGTACTGGGGCAGATACATGATAAAAGTTTAATTTAAGGCACTCAAACTGTCCTCTACCCACTACTTATCTTTCTCCTATTCCACTAGATTTCAGCTCGCATGCTTCACTCTTCTCAAGCCAACCTTGACTGTACTCTTCAGTAATTTGTTTTAAGAATTAGCTCCATTAACAAATGAAGGGAGTGCCAGGCCAGAGGGAAGGTAAGGGCAAGGGATTGGTGACAAGACAGATGAGATCGATATACTGTAAATATTGTAGCGTGAAAAGGTACAAAATGTTTGGGCTTGTTGCTATGGCTGCTGAGAGAGGCTAAGGAGGAAGGGGAGACATTATTCACACGTTATACCTTGGCTTCACAAACTCGGTCCTCTCCTGGCTTTCCTCATCTCTCTGGCCATTAATTCTCAGTTTCCTTCACAGGCTCCTCCTCTCCCTCCCATCCCCTAACCGTAGGGGTTCCTCAAGGGTCAGGTTTTGGTCCCCTTCTATTCTCCATCCATACTTACTCCCTTGGTGAACTCATTTACTCCCATGGCTTCAATTATCATCTCTACACAGATGATACCTAAATCTACATCTCCTCCCCTGTTCTCCCTCCTTCCAGGCTCACATTGCCTCCTGCCTTCACGATATCTCCACCTGGATATCCTCCCACCAACATGTCCAAGACTGAGCTCCTTATCTTCCCTTCCAAACCCCATCCTCTCCTTGACTTTCCCATCACTGTTGGCATTACCATCTACCAACCTTCCCACCTCACAAGCTCACAACCTTGATATCATCCTTGACTCCACTCTCTAATTCACACCACATATCCAATCCATCACCAAAACCTGCTGGGCTCACCTTCAGAACATCGCTAAGATTTGCCCTTTCCTCTCCATCCAAACCGCTATGTTGTTAGTACAATCACTCATCATAAAAGAAGCAGCATGGCTCAGTGGAAAGAGCCCAGGCTTTGGAGTCAGAGGTTGTGGGTTGAAATCCCAGCTCTGCCAATTGTCAGCTGTGTGACTTTGGGCAAGTCACTTAACTTCTTTGTGCCTCAGCTACCTCATCTGTAAAATGGGGACCACGACTGTGAACCCCCTGTGGGACAACCTGATCACCTTGTAACCTCCCTAGTGCTTAGAACAGTGCTTCACACATAGTAAGCTCTCAATAAATGCTATTATTATTATTATTATTATTATTATTATTATTATTATTGTTATTATTATTATTATTATATCCTGACTGGACTACTGCATCAGCATACTTTCTGATTGCCCAACTGCCTGTCTCTTCTCACTTCAGTCTATACTTCACTCTTCTGCCCAGATTATCTTTCTATGGAAACATTCTGGACCTGTATTCCCCTCCTCAAAAATCTCCAGTGGTTGTATATAAACCTTCATATCAAGCAAAAATGCCTCACTATTGCCTTCAAAGCTCTCCATCACCCTGCCCCATCCTACCTAACCTCCCTTCTCTCCTTCTACAGCCCAGCCTGCAGCACACTCTGCTCCTCTGGGGCTAACCTTATCACTGTGCCTCATTTTTGCCCATCCCACCCTCGACCCCTGGCCCACGTCCCACCTCTGGCCTGGAATACCCTCCCTCCTCACAGACCAATGCTTAGAACAGTGCTTGGCACATGGTAAGTGCTTAACAAAGGCCATCATTGTTATTATTATTATCTGCCAAACACAGTTCCCCCCTTCAAAGCCCTACTGAAAGCTCACCTCCTCCAGACTGAGCCCCCTTTTTCTCTGCTCCTACTCCCCTGCCCATTGCCCCAACTCCCTCCCTCTGCCCTACCCCTCTCCCTGCCCCACAGCACTTGTGTATATATGTACATATTTACTATTATATTCATTTTATTAATGATGTGTATACATTTATAATTCTATTTATCTATTTTGATGCTATTGATGCCTGTCTACTTCTTTTGTTTTGTTGTCTGTTTCCCCCCTTCTAGACAGTGAGCCCATTGTTGGGTAGTGATTTTCTCTATTTGTTATCAAATTGTACTTTCCAAGCACTTAGTGCAGTGGACTGCAAACAGTAAGTGCTCAATAAATACAATTAAATGAATGAATGGATAGCTGATTGAGTGCCTTAAATCCAAGGGTAGGGGGGATTTGTTTGATGAGGAGATAAATGGGCAGCCATTAGAAGTTTTGGAGAAGTGGGGAGATGTGAACTGAGCGTATTTTTTTAGAGAAATGGTCCAGGCCAAAGAGTGAAAAATGGACTGGAATAGGGAGACACTGGAGCTGGGAGGTCAGTGAGGAGGTAGATAGAGTGGTCTAGGTGGGATAGGATAAGTGTTTGGATCAGCACAGTAGCAGTTTGGTTGGAGAGGAAAGGGTAGATTTTAGAAATGTTGTGAAGGTTGGACCAAAAGGATTTGGTGATGAATTGAATGAGAGTTGAATGTGGTTGAATGAGAGAGAATGAGTTAAGGATAATGACAAGATTATTGGTTTGTGAGACTGGGAGGAGGGTGGTGCTGTCTACAATGTTGGAAAAGTCATGGAGAAGACAGAGTTTGGGTGGGCAGATGAACAGATGAGTCCTTTTGGGGGAGTGCTTGAAGTGTCGGTGGAATATCCAAGTAGAGATGTCCTGAAGGCAGGAGGACATGTGTAACTAAAGAGAAGGAAAGAGGTCAAGGCTGGAGAGGTAGATTTGGGAATCATCCATGTAGAGGTGGTAACTGAAGCCGTGGGAGTGAATGAGTTATCCCAGCTGGTGGATGTAGATGGCAATTAGATGGGAATGCAGAACTGAGCCTTGAGGGACTACATAGCACTCACTCAGAGAGGGGGCATACATTATTCTACTTGCATCTGTCTTTCAGGGTCTTCCCCTAAAGGTCCCAGAAGGGGTGAAACTGTCTCAGCAGTTTAGACTTTCCCAACTCCTAAGACTAAGCATTGTTTTCGTTTCTTCTAGAGTCTTGGGGGTTACCCATCCTGTCTTTATTCCCCCACCTAGCAGCTTAACCTATCCACCCATTTCCTCCAATGTCAGATTCATTCATTCGTTCATTCATTCAATCGTGTTTATTGAGTGCTTAATGTATGCAGAGCATTATACTAAGCCCTTGGGAAGTACAAATCAGCGACATATAGAGGCAGTGCTTACCCAACAATGGGCTCACAGTCTAGAAGGGGGAGACAGACAACAAAACAAAATAAGTAGGCAGGTGTCAGTACCATCAGAATAAATAGAATTGTAGCTATCATTAATAAAATAGAGTAATAAATAAGTACAAATATACACAAGTGCTGTGGGGAGGGGAAAGGGGTAGGACAAGGGGTTTGGGAGAGAAGATAAGGAGCTCAGTCTTGGACATGTTGAGTTTTAGATGGCGGGCAGACATTCAGATGGAGATGTCCTGAAGGCAGGAGGAGATACGAACCTGGAGGGAGAGAGAGAGAACAGGGGCGGAGATGTAGATTTGGGTGTCATCAACGTAGAGATGATAGTTGAAGCCGTGGGAGCAAATGAGTTCACCAAGGGAGTGAGTATAAATGGAGAACAGAAGGGGACCAAGAACTGACCCTTGATGAACCCCTACAGTAAGGGGATGGGAGAAGAAGGAGGAGCCCTCGAAGGAGCCTGAGAATGGATGGCCAGAGAGATAACAGGAGAACCAGGAGAGGATGGAGTCTGTGAAGCCAAGGTTGGATAGTGTGTTGAGGAGAGGGGGGTGATCCACAGTGGTGAAGGCAGGTGAGAGGTTGAGGAGGGTTAGGATAGAGCAGCAGCCATTGGATTTGGCAAGAAGGAGGTCATTGGTAACCTATGAGAGGGCAGTTCTGATGGAGTGTAGGGGACGGAATCCAGATTGGAGGGGGTCTAGGAGAGAGTTGGAGTTGAGGAATTTGAGGCAGTGAGTGTAGATGACTCATTCTAGGAGTTTGGAAAGGAAGGGTATGAGGGAGATAGGGCAATAACAAGAATGGCAGTTGGGTCAAGAGAGGGTTTTTGTAGGATGGGGGAGACATGGGCATATTTGAAGGCAAAGGGAAAGGAACAAGTGGAGAGTGAGCAGTTGAAGATGGAAGTTAAGGAGGGGAGGAGGGAAGGGGCGAGAGTTTTCATAAGATGAGAGGGAATGGAGCCCAAAGCACAGGTGGATGGGGTGGCACTTGAGAGGAGGGAGGAGATCTCATCTGAAGATACTGCTGGGAAGTATGGGAGAATAGCAGAGAGGGTTGAGAGTTGGAGAAGGGGGAGGGGTGCATTTAGGGAACTCAGACCTGATGGAGTTAATTTTACTAATGAAATAGGTGGCCAGATCATTGTGGGTGAGGAATGGAGGAGGGGGAGAAACAGGGGGCTTGAGGCGGGAGTTAAATGTCCAGAACAGCTGATGGGGGTGATGGGCATGGGTGTCAATAAGGGAAGAAAAATAGTTTTGCCTGGCAGAGGAGAGGGCAAAATTGAGGCAGGAATGGATAAATTTAAAGTGAACAAGTTTGGCTTGGTATTTAGACTTTCGCCAGAGTGTTCAGTAGCTCAAGCATAAGAACGAAGGAGGCTGACAGTGGCAGTGATCCGAGAGCAACGAAGGGAAACGAGAGCGAGCGAGTTGAGTAGAGAGGGTGGAATTGAGAGCAGTAATCTGGTTATCAAGAATGGGTAGAGAGGGTAGGGAGGTGAGGTGGGGTGTGATGTGCTGAGAGAGATGGATGGGGTCAAGAGAGAGGAGGTCGTACCTTTTCATTTGCCATCCAAGTCTTTGTCCCCTATTTTTTTTTTTTTTTGGTATTAATTGACTACAATTCTGTGCCTTTCATTTCAAATAAAGCCCAGGGCTTAGTCCATTAAATACCAACTTTTCCCTGGGAAACCTAAGTCTAAGAGCTGAAATTGCACCCTGGGGAAAAGCTAGTAGGGTGGTCGGATGGTGTCCAGACCTCAAAGATTAACCCATCAGAAAATCTCTCTCAAATGACCATTTTGCTATCACAGAGGTGCTGGATAAATCTGCGGGACAAAGATAAAAATTAAAGCTCAGATAATTGAATTTCAAAGGGGTTCATTAAAATTCTGTAATTTCAACTGGTAGCTCTGTCCCCAGGGTGGCAAAACCACAGTCTGCTGAAATCTGTAACTATGTTGGATTTGTTCACAGTTGTTACTTCTTCAAAAGGAGCAATGAAATTGGCCACAGATTCTCACAATGAGTATCTTGCAGCGGCTAGAGGTGTCTAGGTAGCTTGTGACATGAAAAACTAATATAGAAGAATTTTCTGGGGTTTTAAGCTTTAATTTACTTAGAGCTATTAGCACTTTGGACATTTTTCACTTAATGAAAGCCCTTACCTCCAGCCATAAAAATGCCTTAAATGTTCCACTTTCTTGGTCCTGTGAGTGGATTTATGCTTTCTTGCAGCATTCAATATATGATGCTCAATAATATTAATTGAAACTTGTCAGTGACAATAATTTGATAGCCCAAGTACCTACGGGCTCAGTGAAGAACTTCAGTTTGCATAATAACAGGGGCCACAGATCCGCAGCTTGCTTTAGTAGGCTTAAGTCTAGATCCCTAGAGCCAAAGATCCAAAGCCATGAGAAGCAGTGTGGCTCAGTGGAAAGAGCACGGGGTTTGGAGTCAGAGGTCATGGGTTCAAATCCCGACTCCGCCAACTGTCAGCTATGTGATTTTGGGCAAGTCACTTAACTTCTCTGTGCCTCAGTTACCTCATCTGTAATATGGGGATTAAAACTGTGAGCCCCACACGGGACAACCTGATGACCTTGTAACCTCTCCAGCGCTTAGAACAGTGCTTTGCACATAGTAAGCGCTTAACAAATACCATCATTATTATTATTAAAGAGGCAAATTGAAGTTGATGTAGGCTCTGCCTTGAGCTTTGGGAGAAGCTAAAGAGAATCAGCTCTGTTTTTAATCCTGTAAAACCTTTAAAATAAATTTCCAATGCTGAAGAGAAGTCTCCACACCATCTAAACTAGAAACCATTAGTGCCAAAGATACTAACCTGTAACAAATATAATCTTTCCATTGGTTTTTCACATAACAAGACTAGTACTTTTCTCCTTGTTCTCTTCACCTCACTCCACTTGCTAATTTTGGTATCAAAGAGCCAAAGAGTTTCAGAGAAAAATGTGAAGTCCAAGTCTGAAACCCACGTTGCTAGTCTATTAGGCATCATTAATCTTGCTGCCGACTTCTCAGCAACATCCTGCCTCTGATCTGGAATACCCTCTCTCCTCATATCTGACAGACAATTACTCTCCCCACTTTCAAAGCCTTATTGAAGGCACATCTCCTCCAGCAGGCTTTCCCTGACTTTGCCCTCCTTTCCTCTTCTTCCACTCCCCTCTGCATTGCCCTGACTTGCTCCCTTTATTCATCTCCCCGCCCCAGCCCCACAGCACTTATGTATTTTTATTTTAATTAAAATTATATTTATTTATATTAATGTTGGTCTCTGCCACCAGACTGTAAGTTCATTGTGGGTATGGAGTGTGTCTATTATATTGTTCTATTGTACTCTCCCAAACGCTTAGTACAGTGCTCTGCACACAGTAAGCGCTCAATAAATAAGATTGACAGACTGACCGACTGCAATAATAACAATAATAATAATAATAATGGCATTTGTTAAGTGCTTACTATGTGCCAGACTCCGTCCTCTCCTGGTTCTCCTCTTATCTCTCCGGTCGTTCTTTCTCAGTCTCTTTTGCAGGCTCCTCCTCCCCCTCCCATCCTCTTACTGTGGGGGTTCCCCAAGGTTCAGTGCTTGGTCCCCTTCTGTTCTCAATATACATTCACTCCCTTGGTGACCTCATTCGCTCCCACGGCTTCAACTATCATCTCTACGCTGATGACACCCAGATCTACATCTCTGCCCCTGCTCTCTCCCCCTCCCTCCAGGCTCGCATCTCCTCCTGCCTTCAGGACATCTCCATCTGGATGTCCGCCCGCCACCTAAAGCTCAACATGTCGAAGACTGAGCTCCTTGTCTTCCCTCCCAAACCTTGTCCTCTCCCTGACTTTCCCATCTCTGTTGACGGCACTACCATCCTTCCCGTCTCACAAGCCCGCAACCTTGGTGTCATCCTCGACTCCGCTCTCTCATTCACCCCTCACATCCAAGCCGTCACCAAAACCTGCCGGTCTCAGCTCCGCAACATTGCCAAGATCCGCCCTTTCCTCTCCATCCAAACTGCTACCCTGCTCATTCAAGCTCTCATCCTATCCCGTCTGGACTACTGCACTAGCCTTCTCTCTGATCTCCCATCCTCGTGTCTCTCTCCACTTCAATCCTTACTTCATGCTGCTGCCCGGATTATCTTTGTCCAGAGACGCTCTGGACATATTACTCCCCTCCTCAAAAACCTCCAATGGCTACCGATCAATCTGCGCATCAAGCAGAAACTCCTCACCCTGGGCTTCAAGGCTCTCCATCACCTCGCCCCCTCCTACCTCACCTCCCTTCTCTCCTTCTACTGCCCAGCCCGCACCCTCCGCTCCTCCACCACTAATCTCCTCACTGTACCTCGCTCTCGCCTGTCCCGCCATCGACCCCCGGCCCACGTCATCCCCCGGGCCTGGAATGCCCTCCCTCTGCCCATCCGCCGCGCTAGCTCTCTTCCTCCCTTCAAGGCCCTGCTGAGAGCTCACCTCCTCCAGGAGGCCTTCCCAGACTGAGCCCCTTCTTTCCTCTCCCCCTCGTCCCCCTCTCCATCCCCCCGTCTTACCTCCTTCCCTTCCCCACAGCACCTGTATATATGTATATATGGTTGTACATATTTATTACTCTATTTATTTATTTATTTATTTATTTTACTTGTACATTTCTATCCTACTTATTTTATTTTGTTGGTATGTTTGGTTCTGTTCTCTGTCTCCCCCTTTTAGACTGTGAGCCCACTGTTGGGTAGGGACTGTCTCTATGTGATGCTAATTTGTACTTCCCAAGCACTTAGTACAGTGCTCTGCACATAGTAAGCGCTCAATAAATACGATTGATTGATTGATTGATTGATTGCCAGTCACTATTCTAAACGCTGGATAATGTGTTGATTCCTGTCAAGGCTACATTAATTTCAGATGAGAAGGCAGATTTAGTAATATGTGAGATAAACACTGGCTCAGTTTAAAATTATATGTAAAAATTCATCCCCCACTCTACTTAAGACCCCATCATGGATGTTAGCTCATGTCCTGCATCCTCTCTGACTGCAAAGTAACCCAGCCAAGTCTCTATGGCAGACAACATGAGTGATGGTCAGAACCATGAGCCCGTTGTTGGGTAGGGACCGTCTATTTGTTGCCGACTTGTACTTCCCAAGCGCTTAGTACAGTGCTCTGCACACAGTAAGCGCTCAATAAATATGATTGAATTAATGAACTACATTATTAGCTGAAATGGAGGATTTATGCAAAGGTAAAAAAACTGTACCCTGTGTTTACTGATGTGGGCATTGCCGCCCCACTGAACTGCACCAGTTTAAGGGTATCATTTCCCAGCTGGCATTTTCAAGCAGCTAAATCTGGAAAATAATGTTTCCTAGCTGCTCCAACTTGCATTTTTGCATGTCCAGTACCATCTTCAAAGTCCTCTCCTCTAGGTCCTCCCATGACTCTCCCATTCTCACTTGGGAAAACTGGGGATTGAGGAGGTTATGGTATATGCTTGGATTGACACAGATATCTTGGCCAGAAAACATGCTATTAGGGTGTTGGAAGCTTTAGACTGCTTTGGCTTCTGGTTAATAGGGTTTTCATGTTTTCTAGTATTCTCCTGGCTTCTTTTTTCTCTTCTCCCAGGCCCCCAGTTCTGACCATCATATCCCCACTAGCCATCTTGTTTCCTAATTTTGTGGCTCTTTGTTCCATGTTTCTCTAGGATCCATTGCCCCACAATTCTCTAGGATTTGCCTTCATGACCTAGCCACCTGCTTTTCTCCATTTTCCCCAGGATAAAGTGGATCTCTGCAGTTCCATTTTTCTGTCTACCTGTAGTTCTTTCCCTCTATCCCTCAGGGCTCAAAGTCCTTGGTTCACATATGCTCAGTGCCTGCTGGACCAAATCTGTATGCCTTTCAGTGACAGAGATTCTAGAGCAAATGCAATGCTTGAAGTTCACCCTAACTTTATTTTAGAAACCAGGACTCATGACCCAGAGAATCATCTCTCCTCTTCCAATGTCAGACACTCACTCTCCCATTACCTCAGCTAGAGAAAAAGATGCTCGGAGAAAAGATTCTTACCCTGTCCATTTAAGAAAAAAATAATATTTCAGGCTAAAATACCTCCAAAATAATTAGCTAGGAAACAAGCTATTTTTAAAAAACCCTCAAAAATATTGCTAGTTTACCTTACAAGGAACTTGAGAATTAAACTTCTCTCCCTTTATGCCCATTTTATTCACATTCACCTCTTCTGTTGTCTTTAAACCAGTTTTTAATCTTTCTGGGTTTTTTTTTCTTTGTCGCTTTCAGATTTTGCTATGCTACCATTACTAGTTTCTTTATTGGAAACTGGCAGATCCTAATATTAGGGATGCGGGGAGTCATGCAGGTGTTAGAGTACTGTAAAAGTCATCTGTCCTAATAACAGAAAAAACAAAGCAACAACAGGAAGACTATTGAATCTAAGAGCTACTAAATATCCTCCCTCCAGGAATTTACTCAGAAGCAATTCAATCATCCAGATTCATGAACTTTAGAGTCAGGAGGAGAGATTTCTAAAATCAGCTTTTCTGTGACCTTAGGCAAGTCTCCTAATGCAGACAGGATAATAACAGCAGCCCACCTGCACAGAAAAGGCCAAATAAAAATCAGGAAATTATTCATTGAAAATTAGAGAGACAAAACAAGAGTTAATATCCTTTATTTCTCATCTAAATCACCACTTTGGTTTGGTTTGGTTTTAATAGGAATCTATATAGTTGCTGCAGGCAACCTGCTTGTGTCTCAACTTAATGGTAATGGGGGCCATAAGACAGAAATGAATATGACTAGAAGGAAACTGTGTGGTGGAGAAAAAAGATCATTGATCATTGATAAATGTTCATGGGGATTATGCACCTTGAGTTGGCCAAACCAAATTCTGCAGCCTAATGATTTTAGAAAATGATTTTCAAGGCTAACAACATCCCTGTACCTTGAATTTATTATATCTGTAATTATATTTATTTGCTTTGGTGTCTATATCTGTAATTTTATTTATTTAATTTGATGTCTGTCTCCCCCCACCCCCTAGACTGGGAGCTCACTGTGGGAAGGAAATGTCACCGTTTATTGTTGTACTGTACTTTCCCAAGTGCTTAGTACAGTGCTCTGCACTCAATAAGCACTTAATAAATACAATTGAATTAATTAATTAATTAATTGATTGATTAATGAAATCTCTGACTGGGGAGATAAAATGCCATTCACCATGGAGTGGGGAGAAATACTCTGTTCAAACTCAGGTATCTGGAGAATATTGCTGATTGGGCAAAGGGCTTTGAGCTCATCAGAATAACGGTACTATAGAAATATAAGATGTCATCACTATTTACCTCAGTTTCATAACCAATGGCTGTATTGATTAGAAAAAGTCATGAATTTGACAGGAGCAGTGATTAATAACTGCAAAGCACTTTGAAGATGAAGAGTGCCCCTATGTGAAATGTTAAGTGGAAATATCAAACATAATTATTACCAAGTAAGAAACGAGCAACCCAAGAAGATGAATTCTGAGTGTACGTCACATAAAAATGAGTATATATTCAAGCTGAAAACAAACTGTCTAAATAGAAGGTTTTCCCGAAAGCAGTGTGAGGAAGCAGCATGCTCTAGTGGAAAGACCACTGGTCTGGGAATCCGAAGACCTGGATTCTAATCCCAGCTCTACCACCTGTCTGCTGTGTGTCCTGGGGCAAGTCACTTAACATCTCTGTGCCTCAGTGACCCCATCTATAAAATGGGGATCATATCTCCCACCCTCTTGACTTAAACTGTGAGACTCATGTTGGACAGGGACTGTGTCCAGTCTGATTATCTTGTATCTATCCCAGAGTTTAGTACAGTGCAATCTCACTATAAGCACTTAAGTACCATTAAAAAAAACTAAATAATTGACATATTGGAAGTATGCAAAGTAGTTATATTGTTGGAGAGTGGAGTTTTCTAATGGAAAAAAAAATTCCTAATGCAATGACTTCTTATTGGAGGAGATACAGGTAAGACAAAGAGAAAATCCACCAAATAGAGAAATAGAAATTCTGTATTTCTCCTCTTTATAACTGACCAATTGAGCCTTAGTTAAATCTATCTCAGTGCAAACCCTACCCTGAACTCATGAGTTATTGGAAGAGCCCAGGAATGGGAATCACGAAACTCAGGCTTTAGTTCAGCTGTACAACTGTCTTGCTCTATGATCTTGCTCAAGTCATTTAACTTCTCTAGTCCTCAGTCTCCTCATCTGTGAAATGGGGTTTAAATAGATTGCAAACCCCATGCGGGACAAGAACTGCTTATAACCTCTTGTCTACCTCAGTGCTTTGCACACAGTAAGCACTTAATAAATGCCACAGTGATTCTAAGTGTAGTTCCCTCTTCCCAAGGCCTGCTGGGCCAAGAGTGGCCTTCCTGGGAATTCTCTACTTTCTAAACTCAGAGAAGACAACTCAGGAAATCTCCAGGAAGATTCAGGAAGCTTATTTTCTCTGTTTGGAAAGACATGTGAGTTCAGGTACAAGAGCCTACTGTCATATACTGGCTGAACTCAAACGTATTATTCTTGTTTTTGCTGTTATTATTACAGTATTTGTTAAACATGAGCTGTTCTAAGCACTGGAGTATATACATGTTCATCAGATTGGACAAAGTCCCTGTCCCACATGGGGCTCACAGTCTAAGAGGAAAGGAGAAATAGGCACTTCATCAAAGTATGGCGACTCATTTTTCAAATAGAGAATAGTGTGTCCGTTTCAGTCACTAAAATTATCTCTGTAGGGAAAAGGATTTACTAAGCAAAGCTACTTTGCAGTAGCCCACAGAAAATTGTTTGGAAAAAATGGCTCTTGGGGTTTTAGACTTACTCATTTTTCCAGGAATTTCCCCACGTTCATTACTACCACAACAAAAATGGATAAAAAAAAATCAATGTCCAAATCCACGTGTGGGATCTCCGAGTAAGGGTCAAAAACTAATTTTAAGATGAACGCCTCCTTTAAGTCTGGAGCTATGAAAGGAGGGAAAAATGGGAGCATCTGGGTCCTTTTTCAGGTTTGGGATGGGATTTACGAAAATAATACTTGTTATACACTTACTGTGTACTATGAACTGTACTAAGTGCTAGGGTACATACTAGCTAATCATCATCATCATCACAGACTTAATTCCCATTTTACAGATGAAGTAACTGAAGCACAGAGAAGTTAAGCGATCTGCCCAAAGTCACACAGCAGACAAGTGGCAGAGTCATTCATTCATTCATTCATTCATTCAATCATACTTATTGAGTGCATAATGTGTGCAGAGCACTGTACTAAACGCTTGGGAAGTACAAGTTGGCAACATATAGACATGGTCCCTACCCAACAGCGGGCTCACAGTCTAGAAGCGGGAGACAGACAACAAAACAAAACATATTAACAAAATAAAATAAATAGAATAAATATGTACAAGAAAAATAAATAGAGTAATAAATATGTACAAACATATATACATATATACAGGTGCTGTGGGAAGGGGAAGGAGGTAAAGCAGGGAGATGGGGAGGGGGAGGAGGGGGAGAGAGAGGAGGGGGCTCAGTCTGGGAAGGCCTCCTGGAGGAGGTGAGCTCTTAATAGGGCTTTGAAGGGAGGAAGAGAGCTAGCTTGGTGGATGTGTGGAGGGAGGGCATTCCGGGCTAGGGGGAGGATGTGGGCCGGGGGTCAACAGCAGGACAGGCAGGAACAGGGCACAGTGAGTAGGTTAGCAGCAGAGGAGTGGAGGGTGCGGGCTGGGCTGGAGAAGGAGAGAAGGGAGGTGAGGTAGGAGGGGGCGAGGTGATGGACAGCCTTGAAGCCAAGGGTGAGGAGTTTTTGCCTGATGCGTAAGTTGATTGGTAGCCACTGGAGATTTTTGAGGAGGGGAGTGACATGCCCAGAGCGTTTCTGCACAAAGACGATCCGGGCAGCGGCGTGAAGTACGGATTAAAGTGGGGAGAGACAGGAGGATGGGAGACTGGAGAGGAGGCTGATGCAGTAATCCAGTCGGGATAGGATGAGAGATTGAATGAGCAGTGTAGTGGTTTGGATGGAGAGGAAAGGGCAGATCTTGGCGATGTTGTGGAGGTGAGACCTGCAGGTTTTGGTGACGGATTGGATGTGAGGGGTGAACGAGAGAGCGGAGTCGAGGATGACACCAAGTTTGCAGGCTTGTGAGACAGGAAGGATGGTAGTGCCGTTAACAGTGATGGAAAAATCCGGGAGAGGGCAGGGTTTGGGAGGGAAGATAAGGAGTTCAGTCTTGGACTGAATTAGAATTAGAACCCAGGATCTTCCTGAATCCCAGGCCCATGCTGTGGATACTAGGGCATGGACAATGCTAACTCTGGGCCAGAAAGGGATTAGGGCTTCCCAGTGCTTAGAACAGTGCTTTGCACATTGTAAGCGCTTAACAAATATCATTATTACCATTATTATTATTATTGCTGAAGAACCCTTTCTCTCCTGCAGCCCCAGACCCAAAGCCAAAAGCAAATTAAAATTTTAGGAGGAAAACAAGAACTTCTCTAAAACCTGGGGAGTAAACAGAGGGTTTTGTCCATTTGTAATGAATCAGAAACTGTACCATGGCACCCATGTATGATACAGTACTATCTATTCTTTATATATTTCTCCTCTGCATTTTGAAATAAAAAAGAGATCTGCCATTTTGCACAGAACCATATCCATGTGCACTGGGGAAGACAGGGTCCAAAAGGGAACTTCTTCATACAGGATGAACGTGAAGGAACAGAAATCCTGGAGGTGAGGTGCAGTAGATGTAGCAGCCATGGTGAGTGCAATAGCTACAGCAGCAGTAGCATCTTCTAATCTTACCTGCCCCACAGCTTCCTGTTTCCTGTCATTGAGATCATAGGTTTTGGAGAGTATCTGTTCCCAGGACCTGCCCATGTCGAGCACAGTCCTGGGAGTCAGAAGGACCTGGGTTCTAATCCCAGCTCCACCACTTGTCTGCTGTGTGACTCTGAGCAAGTCACTTAACTTCTCTGGGCCTCAGTTCCCTCACTTGTAAAATGGGGATTAAGACTGTCCCATGTGGGACGTAGACTGAATCCAACCTGATTAGCTTGTATCTACCCTAGCGCTTAGAAGAAGAATAATAATTATAATAATGATGGTATTTGTTAAGCGCTGGGGGTTACAGGGTGATCAGGTTGTCCCACATGGGGCTCACAATCTTAATCCCATTTTACAAATGAGGTAACTGAGACACAGAGAAGTTGTGACTTGCCCAAAGTCACACAGCTGATAAGTGGCGGAGCCAGGATTAGAATCCATGACCTCTGACTCCCAAGCCTGTGCTCTTTCCACTGAGCCATGCTGCTTCATTTGTTGGCACGTAGTAAGTGCTTAACACGTACCATAATTAATATTATTATTATTGGGGAACCTCTTCTATTTTATAGTGAGCTTTGTTCACTGCTTAATTCATCCCCAGAGTCACAGGGATCAGGCTAGTGGCTAGTTGATTTTTTGAATTCAGACCCTTAGTATAGTACTTCGCCAGCTGTCCCTCCAGCCAAAATACCTTTTACTCACTGGAACCAAAAATCACTAAACTCTTATTGAATCCATTAAGGAAGTTATAAAGCAACATGCCACTGTGTTCAGTGGCATGGAGATTTTACTTACTGAGCCTCAACTCGCTGATTCACAAAGATCTAATCAAACCAGAGGGATTTTTGCTTCTTAATTATTCATTCAGCTGTCACTATGGCAACCTCTATAGGTACAAAGGGGTTGATCTCATACAATTTTTTTTGATGTACTTTTGACACACACACAAAAGCTGGGATATACATTATTTATTGCTGTCTTCCAGTTTGTGGGTATCAACTAGATCTGGTTTTCAGGACATTAGGCAAAACATTAATGATCAGAGTTCTCAAATTCAAGATTCAACTGAATCCAAGGAATCTAAATTGAATATTTTGTACAACGTCAGAGATGCTTCATTCAACCCTAAGCCCACAAGACAAAGCAATCATATCAGCTTAAAGGTCCATAACTGAATTGGACAATTGCTTTTATTTTAAAATTATGACATTGTGGACCACCTGGGACATGCGTATCAAACCCAGTTCTGCCACCATATTTAGAGAGTGTATGAGCATATATTCTTTCCTGATTTATTGCTTTCTGTGAAAGAATTTTCCAAATGTATTCCAGTGGCCTGAAAGTATTAGATAACAAGAAAAGTGAGTAAAATGCTTTCCTTTTACATATTTTTGCTTACTGTTCTTGTCTTTGCACATCAGGAACACAACAGACTATCAACACAAGGGGACATTGATATTTTCTAAAGGAAACATGCATTCTGGCTACACACATTAAGTTACTCTGAAGGTCATCTACCTAAAAACTCATCTGCCCAGTCCCAACAGCTTTACTTTGAATTTCCAATTCATTTTGTTAGTTTCAAACAATTCCCCTGAAAGGCTTCCCCTGGCATGTACCCTTAAATGAAAACATCACTCCTGATTCACCATACTGGAATCAGTCCAGCAGCAAAGTGTAATGCGATCTTGAGAATAGTACAATGTCTTTCCATTATCTAATCTCTGTGAAAGCAGGGAAAGTTTATACATGACCTATCACTAGACAGTAAATTGTAAAGTTGGAGAGAACAAAGAGTCTGATATCTGTCATTTGTAGGTAGGGGCAGAACTGTAGCATGGCCTAGTGGATAGAACATAGGCCTGAAAGTCAAGAGGACCTGGGTTTTAATCCTAGCTCCACCATTATTCTGCTATATGACCGTGGACATTTCACTTGGAACTTCTCTGGGCCTCAGTTACCTCATCTATAAAATGGGATTAAGAGACTGTGAGCCCTATGTAAGACAGGGACTGTGTCCAACCTGATTAGCTTGTATCTACCCTAGGGCTTAGAGCTTAGAGCAGGGCCGGACACGTGGTAAGTGCTTAACAAATACCATCATCATCATCAAAGTGGAGAGTGAGATACAAGAGGGAAACAAAAAAAAATAGCTAATTAAAACTGGTCCATGAAGGACCTGCAGGTGACAGTGTATTTTAAAACTCAATTTCCATATCTTTATGGAAACACAATGCAGTGAATGAAGACCATATGAAATCTAACTTTGAAATTTTAGCCTGCTGCTTAAATTTTCTGTCATATTGAGACCCAACTGGAGCATATTTGGAGAGATTCCTTAATGAGGCATCCAATGAGCAATATTGTGGCATAAAAAGGACATAGTGGAATAAACTGAGAATAAATGATGTGAAAGATTTCTACATCTGCAAATTCTTGCCCTCAAATTAAAATATAATTTAGGATTCAAAGAGAAGCTCTGATTTCCATGCAGCAGAAGCCAGACAATCATCTGGAAAGGTGAAAGAAATTTAGGTAGCAGCTGACAATCAGTTCTTTTAATGGCAACAACAAATCAAGTAACTTGCATTTAGCCAGCACAAACACTTCCTTTATGAAGGTCACTGATTTATTCAAACAGCATGGAAAATTCGTAGTTCAGGACTGCAGGGAAAGTCAAATATACTGAGGAATAAAATCGATGTCAAGACACACATTCAAATATCATTGAGCTTTTAAAACTCAACAGCATGAAAAAAAGTTTCCAATTGGCTCACCAGATGCACTCAATGGCTATGTAGTGAATCTGAATAATGACCAGACTCATTAGATGATGATAGCCAAAACAGTCAATGTATCTATTTTTTTTTCCAAAGAATGAACTTGAGCCAAATGTGTATTTATCTGTTGGTATTTAATGGTGGGGACTGACTTTATTTCTAAGACTTTATTTTGATTTTTGTCTTGTCACTTGATGTCGAGTATGGCCTGAAACTGAGGCCAAGAGAACTGCTCAGTATTCAGATGTGGCACTGAAGGGGTCTAGGTTCACAGAGAATGAGGGACAGCAAAAAAACACCAATATTTATTGATTACATGGGTGCAAAGCACAGTAATAAGTACTTGAGAGCACAAGAGTAAATAAAATATGTTTCCTGCCCTTAAAGAGCTTGACATAATAATAATATATAATAATATTATAATAATGGTATTTGCTAAGCAGTTACTATTTACTATTACTATTGACTATTCTAAGCATTGGGGAAAATACAAGGTAATCAGGTTGTCCCGTGAGGCTCACAATCTTTATCCCCATTTTACAGATGAGGTAACTGAGGCACAGAGAAGTTAAGTGATTTGCCCATAGTCACACAGCTAACAAGTGGCAGAGCAGGGATTAGAACCCACGACCTCTGACTCCCAAGCCCGTGATCTTTCCATTAAGCCACTCTGCTTCTCTAAAAATTATGGTATTTTTTAAGCACTTACTATGTATCAGGCTTTGTACTGAGTGCTGGGTGAATAAAAGCAAATCGTGTTGGACACAGTCCCTGTCCCACATGGGCCTCACAGTTTTACTCTCCATTTTACAGAGGAGGCAACTGAGGCTCAGAGAAGTGAAGTACCATGCCCAAGGTCACACAGCAGACAAGTGGTGAAGCCAGGATTAGAACCCATGAACTTCCCACTCCCAGGCCTGTGCTCTCTATCCACTGTGACTTGCTGCTTCTATACTAAATCTGCCTACACCCTAACAGTCTTACAAAGGATGTACTGAACTGTCCTTGATTGCATTTTCTACTACTTATTTAGTTTTGCATAATTGGCCAGTGTACTGTATAGGAAACCTAATTCTTTGATAGCACTTAGCTCTACGTTGCCAGTGAAGATCGTTGATCAGGTGAAGGGTTTCCCTAATGCGTGATGAGAAATTTCAGTTTCCTTCAGATTTATTGTCAATCAGTAGTGCCTGGCTGATGCAGTAAAGCAGTTAACATTTTTTTTTTCATTCGAGGATAATGCACCTCTAGACCACGGTCACCCAAGTAGAGTAATTCTTGCATGACTATTTCTAGAACTTCGGATGAATACTCTTAGGCTCGTGAGGTGGAAGAATTTTCCAGAGATATGGAAGTGTATTCTAATACCCACATTCAGGTTTCTTTTTGCATCTTCTAGAATGGGTGCACAGAACCTGCCATACCCCATTAGGCAGGTTACCCCTGCTGGGACAGAACCAGTCATGATATGTGAAGCAGTCTCGGAAATTCAGTGTTTCTTTTTTGTTGTTTATGGTATTTGTTAGGTGTTTGCACAGTGCCAGGCACTGTGTTCAGTGCAGGGTTGTATACAAGCTAATTATACTGGACAGTGTCCGTGTCCCTCATGGGGCTCACAGTCATCATCCCATTTTACATTTGTGGTAACTGAGGCACAGAGAAGTTAAGTGACTTGCCCAAGGTCACCCAGCGGTCAAGTGGCAGAGTCAGGATTAGGAACCAGATCCTTCTGACTCCCAGGTAACTAGGTCATGTTGCTTCCGAACAATGGTGCCCAATGCCGTGTCTCTACGAGACGGAGAATAAATCAGCTGAAAAACAGGCTGTCTGATATGAAACCATATAGGTGGCCAGTCTAACTGTGCCAGGCTGGCTAGCACGATACAATGAAATGAAGAGAAGTAGCATGGACTAGTGGATAGAGCACAGGCCTGGGAGTAAGAGGAACTGGGTTCTAATCCCAGCTCCATTACTGGTCTGCTTGTGGCCTTAGGCCAGTCACTTAACTTCTCTGTGCCTCAGTTTCCTCATTTGTAAAATGGGGATTAAGACTGTGAGCTCCATGTGGGACAGGGACTCTGCCCAATGCAATTATTATTTTGTATCTATCCCAACTCTTAGTACAGTGCCTGGCATATAGTAAGGTCTTAACAAATACCATTATAACATAATTATAAGAAATACCCCAATTAATTAATTAATTAATGATGGCATTTATTAAGTGCTTACTATGTGCAAAGCACTGTTCTAAGCGCTGGGGAGGTTACAAGGTGATCAGGCTGTCCCACATGAGGCTCACAGGCTTCATCCCCATTTTACAGATGAGGTAACTGAGGCACAGAGAAGTGAAGTGACTTGCCCAAAATCACACAGCTGAAAATTGGCGGAGCCGGGATTTGAACCCCTGACCTTTGACTCCAAAGCCCATGCTCTTTCCACTGAGCCATGCTGCTTCTCTAATAATTATTATTATTAAGACGGAAGTCACTTTTTATGAGCCAAGGTTTAAGATGTAAACTCCTCCATTAGATTCTAAACTCCTGGATGGTAGGAACTGTGTTTGACTTGTAATGCACGCTCTTCAGCACTTAGTACAGTGCTATGCAAATTAATTGGACTGATTGATTATGAGGATCATGAGTCAGAGGCAAAAGCTAAAAAAGCATCAAACACTGAAAAAATGAAATAAATCAATCAAGGCTATTAAGGGCTTACTGTGTGCAAGAGCACTGTACTGAGAGCTTGGGATAATAGAATATAGTGCATAGGTGACACGATACCTGCTCACAAGGAGCTTACAGTTCATGGGGGGAGACAGACATTAAAATACATTACAGATGATTAAGTACATTAAGTGCTGTGGGGGTAGGGTAAAAATCAGTGTTTAAGGGGTACAGATCCAAGTGCACAGATAATGCAGAAGGAAAGGCAAGTAGGGGAAGTGAGGGATTTGCCAGAGAAGGCCTCTTGGAGGAGACATAATTTTACTAGAGCTATGAAGATGAGGAGAATTGCGGTTCAACAGATATGAATAGGAAGGGAGTTCAATGCCTGAGTGTAGATATAGGCAAGGGATTTGTGGTGTGACAGACAAGATTGAGGTAAAGTGAGTAGGTTGGCATTAGAGCAAAAACTCACTCTCAGCTTCAAGGCTATCACCTCGCCCCCTTCTACCTCACCTCCCTTCTCTCCTTCTACAGCCCAGCCCACACACTCCACTCCTCTACCGCTCACCTCTTCACTGAGCCTCGTTCTCACTTGTCCTGCCATCGACCCCCAGCCCACATCCTTTCCCTGGCCTGGAATGCCCTCCTTCCACCCATCCACCAAACTAGCTCTTTTCCTCCCTTCAAAGCCCTACTGAGAGCTCACCTCCTCCAGAAGGCCTTCCCAGACTGAACCCCCCCTTTTCCTCTCCTCCTCCTCCTCCTCCACTCCCCATTGCCCCACCTCTGCCCTACCCCTTTCCCCTCCCCACAGAACTTGTATGTGTTTGTACATATTTATTATTCTATTTATTTTACTTGTACATATTAACTATATTTAATTTATTAATGATCTGTATATAGCTATAACTCTATTCTGATGGTATTGACACGTCTACTTGTTTTGTTTTGTTGTCTATCTCCCTCTTCTAGACTGTGAGCTCGTTGTTGGGTAGGGACTGTCTCTATATGTTGCTGATTTGTACATCCCAAGCACTTAGTACAGTGCTCTGCACACAGTAAATGCTCAATAAATAAAATTGAATGAATGAATGAATTAGAGGAGTGTAGTGGACATACTGGGTTGTTAGTAGGAGAGCTGTATGGTAAGGCAGGAGGAGGAGAGCTGATTGAGTGCCTTAATAATAATAATAATAATAATTTTGGTATTTGTTAATTTCTTACTATGTGCCAGGTACTGTTCTAAGTGCTGGGTAGACACAAGATTGGACACAGTCCATGTCCCACATGGGGCTTACTATCTTAATCCCCATTTTAGAGATGAGGTAACTGAGGCCCAGAGAAATGAAGTGATTTGAAGTGACTTAGGTGAAGCAGCATGGCGTAGTGGATAGAACACAGGCCTGAGAGTCAGAAGGTCATGGCTTCTAATCCCGGCTCCATTATTTGTTTGCTGTTGGGCCTTGAGCAAGACAACTTGCTTCTCTGGGCCTCAGTTACCTCATCTGTAAAAAAAAAATGGGCATTAAAAGTGGGAGCCCAATGTGGGACAGGGACTGTGTCTAACCTGGTGAACTTGTATCTACTATAGTGCTAGAACAGTGCTTGGCAGAGAGTAAGAGCTTGACAAGTAACATAATTATAATTATTACTTCCCCAAGGTCACACAGCAGACATGTGGCAGAGCTGGAATTAGAACCCAGGTCCTTCTGACTCTTAGGCCAATGCTCTATCCTTTAAACTATGCTGCTTCAAAGAAGATGGTAATGAGTTTCTGTTTGATATGGTGATGGATGGGAAACAATTGGAGGTTTCTGAGGAAGGGGGAGATGTGGACAGATTGTTTCTTAGAAAAATGATCCAGGCAGCAGAGTGAAGCGCAGACTAGAAAGGGGAGAGACGGGGCAGGAAGGCCAGCATTAGGTCAGTTGATGCATTAGTCAAGACAGGATAGAATAAATGCTGGGATTGCTGCCCTTTAGGTGCCTGGTATTCACCTCACCCTCAGTCCCACAACAGTTATGTGTACATCCATAATGTATTTATTCATATTAATGTCTATCACCCCCTCTAAACTGCAAACTCCTGGTGGGCAGGGAAAACATCTACCAACTCTTTTGTAGTATACTTTCCCAACTGCCTAGTACAGTGCTCTGCACACACTAAGTGTACTTTCCCAACTGTGTAGTACAGTGCTATGTACACACTAAGCGCTGGGTGAATAGCATTGTTTGATGGATTGGATCAGTGTAGTTGCAATTTGGAGGTATAGGAAGGGGTGGATTCTAGAAATGTTGTGAAGGTAGAACTGACAGGATTTGGTGACAGACTGAATACGCTGGTTGAAAGAACGAGATTAGTAGAAGACATTGCCAAGATTAGGAGCCTGTGAGACAGGGAGGATGGTGGTGATGTGGGAAAGCATGGGGAGGGGAGGTTTTGGGTGAGAAGACGAGGCGTTCTGTTTTGGACATGCTTAGTTTGAACTGTTGATGGGACAACCAAGTAGAGAGATCCTGAAGGCAGGAGAAAATACCAGACTGTAGAGAAGGAGAGAGGTCAGGGATGGAGATGGAGATCTGGGAATCATCTGCAGAGATGGTAATTTAAGCTGTGGGAGTGAGGAAGTTCTACATGGAAGTGGGTCCAGCTGGAGAAGAGAAGGGAACCCAGAACTGAGCCTTTAGAGACTCCCAAAGGTATGGAGAGGAGGAACGAGATAAATATACAGAGAAGGTGTGGCCTTCTTTTGAGGGTATTTATTGTTCCAATCACCTTATGAGGGACTTGGGAGAGACCAATCCAGTAGAGTTGGTAGATATGTTTCCTGCTCACAAGTTCCTCACAGTCTAGATGGGGAGACAGTCATTAAAATAAATTACTGATAGGAGATTGGGAGAGGAAAACAAAAGTGATAGTAATAATAATGATGGTATTTGTTAAGTGCTTATTATGTGCCGACCACTGCTCTAAGCGCTGAAAAGTAAATGGTGTTGGGTCACTCTTTGTACATGACTGGCAAGGTTGGGATAGTTGATCTCGGTGTTGGCCTTTCCAAGTATCCACACATCCAAAGATGCATGATTTTTCACTATCAGGGGCTCCTGGGAGTACAAGGGCCACTATTCATATGTTTCATGACCTGAATAAACTGATCTCATGGACAGCTGATAGAAAAATGCCTTCTGAACTTAAAGGACCTTTGCTGTATCATTGCCTAAGGTCCTGACTGTGCCTGGAAAGAATTATGTGATTACACGCCTTTCCTCACTGGGATACTTGGTTGTCAATCCCCCAGGTTTTGGCCTGCTTGTATGGGTCTCATAATATGCAACTCTGCCTCTTTTGACTCATGGCTGCATAATGCTTTTGCTCAACAAGAGCCATTCCATCTCTGACTGCTGTGGTTAGTCTGCCCCTGTGGTTTCCCAGCAGTCAGGATCTATGTCACGTGGCTTAATATTGTGCTTCCATTTATAGCACAGTAACAGAACCCAGTGCTAGCCCAGATTAAAACAAAAAAAAACCACTAAAAAAAGACCCTTGAAAGGCCGTGTCTGTTTTACACACACTCTTCCGTGAACAAAATAAAATTGACTCCTACATTTTTCTGAAGGATTTTTCAAGGTCTAAAGTATCTCAGTCTTTTGTTCTATACTAGTTTGGCAATATAGAAATATCTATTAAGATATTGGGAGATCATAAGCAATTCTATTGAATAAATGACAACACAGTACATTACAGTGATGGATAATCTCAAAAATCAACCACAGAATCACGGGGCTAGAAATACAACACTGCCTGAAAGATTTAAAACATCTAGTCTGTGCTTCCTTCAGTGGGTTGGAATTTAGAAAGAACATTGTCAAGGCTGTGAGATATAGGTTCTTTTTACTAATATAATTAATGTATGAGCAGTTGTGCCAGAATATGTTTTCAGTACCCATTTTGTTAAAAAGTTGTTGGGAATTAAAGAACGCTTGTCTGATGATGGGAATTTAGTTGGATACAGAATGCCATGAGGTCAGAAAATGCTTGGGTGTATACACAAAAGCACACAGGAACAACTAAAATGCAAGTTTTCCCTAAAGCAGGATTTTGTAAGAATGCAACTCCTGTGTTACAGGAAAACTGGCTGTCTATATATTGAAACCATAACAACAATAATGGAAGAACCGTTAGCAAGGTTATGGATCATGGCAGAAGATAGGATGTTCTGGAGAAAATATATCCATAGAGTCGCCATGAATCAGAAACGACTCGACAGCACTTGATAATAATAATAATAGTAATCTCTGACACCTTTCTGTATGTCTGCCTCTGCCTAAGCCCCCTCCTGCCACCCCCAAATTGCTGGTAGATATCATGTTGGTCTAATTCCTCCTCATTTTCTAATCCAGTCCTTTCTTTCTTTTTAGTTTCCTCCTCCTCCTCCTCCCCCTCCACTCTCCAGGGCTGGTATATCCTATGACTGCAGCTCTAAATAACATCAAAAGGCATGAGAAAATTAACTTTAAATTACTTATTTCTGTTGGTAAGAGAGAAGATTATCAAGAGACAGGAGGGGCACAAATTGTTTTCAGTGTATCCTAATGAATCTATCAATCACTCAATCAGAGCAGAGCCCTGTACTAAATGTTTGGGAAAGTAGTGAATGCCCATTCATGATCAGATCACTTATATGTGGTCAGTTTCTTAGGAATTGTACTCTAGAAATGGAATTTATAGTAAGTTGGGGCAGGAAAACTTGTAACATGCCATTTTATTTGCCCATTCATTTGCTCACCCCAACATGAACTCCATTATAACCTATTCTTTATAAGCATGAAAAGGGGTGGCAGATTCCCATTTGGATATCTTAACTACCTTAAGGCTCTCTGCAATGTGATTCAACTTTTTTTGAGTAATTAAAGTGAACACTGAAATACCTCTTGTATCCCTTCCAAACAGCTTTAAAAGCATTCATTTGTTTGACTTTTACTGCAATTTTCCTTTCTGGAATACATAAACCTTTCATTTTCCAACAGTATCTTTCACACAGTATTTCAGCAGTACAAGGGGAAGTGAGGAAAAGATAAAGGGAGTCAGGAAAATCAGAGAGGAAACAGAATATACTAGGGAAAGTCCTGGAGAAGCAGGGGCTCCCCTCAATCAATCAATGGTATTTATTGAGCATTTATTATTGGAGAAGCAGCGTGTCTCAGTGGAAAGAGCACAGGCTTTGGAGTCAGAGGTCAGGGGTTCAAATCCCAGCTCCATCAATTGCCAGCTGTGTGACTTTGGGCAAGTCACTTCACTTCTCTGTGCCTCATTTACCTCATCTGTAAAATCGGGATTAAGACTGTGAGCCCCCCGTGGGACAACCTGATCACCTTGTAACCTCCCCAGCGCTTAGAACAGTGCTTTGCACATAGTAAGCGCTTAATAAATGCCATCATTATTATTATTATTACTTAGTGTGTGCAAAGCACTGTAATAAACGCTTGAGAGAGCACCATGGAGTTACATAAAACATCTAGGAAGCATTTTTGGTGCTCATCAATCTATCAACCAATCAATCAATGGTACTTATTGAGAACTTACTATGCGCAGAGCACTGTATGAAGTGCTTTGGAGAGTAGAGTACAGCCGAATTAGCTGACATGTTTCCTGCCCATAACAAACTTAAAGACTAGAGTTTGTTCATCCTGTAGTGGATAGACCACGAGTCTGGGAGTCAGAAGGTCATGAGTTCTAATCCTGGCTCTGCCTCTTGCTTTCTGTATTGCCTTAGGCAAGTCACTTAACTTCCCTGTGCCTCAGTCACCTCATCTGTAAGATGGGGATTAAGACTGTAAGCCCCATTTGGGACATGGAATGTGTCCAACATGATTTGCTTGCATCCACCCCAGCACTTAATACAGTGCCTGGCACATAATAAGCATTTAACAAATACCATTATTAGTATTATTATTATCACCCCTCCCCTGAGCTTTCCATTTGGGTCATGATAAAACCCACTGCATGGGTTCCACATGCAGTAAGCTAGAGTCTCACGGCAGCTGCATTCATCGAGTGGCCAGGAGCCCTCCCTTCACCTATGGGTGATTTTCTCTCACACCTCTCTGCCTCTCGAGGGGGCAGCTTTGCAGAACGAACTGCAGTCATTGCCACAGTCCGGCTCTGGAGAGTGGAGGAGGAGGAGGAGGAGGAGGAAACTAAAAGGAAGGAAAAGCCTGGATCAGAGAATGGGGAGGAATTAAGCCTACATAATATCTACCAGGAATTTGGGGGCGACGGGAGGGGCCCCAGGCAGAGGCAGACATACAGAGATGTGTCAGAGATTACTATTATTATTATTATCAAGTGCCGTCAAGTCGTTTCTGATTTATAGCGACTCTATGGATATATTTTCTCCAGAACGTCCTGCGTGGCTCAGTGGAAAGAGCCCAGGCTTGGGAGTCAAAGGTCATTGGTTCTAATCCTGGCTCCACTACTTATCAACTGTGTGACTTTGGGCAAGTCACTTACCTTCTCTGTGCCTCAGTTACCTCATCTGTAAAATGGGGATTAAGACTGAGTCCCATGTGGGGCAACCTGATTACCTTGTACCTACCTCAGCATTTAGAACAGTGCTTGTCACATAGTAAGCGCTTAACAAATATTATCATCATCATTTGTAACCTTGCTATTGGTTTTTCCATTATCATTGTTACGGCTTCTATCCATCTAGCTGCTGGTCTGCCTCTTCCACATTTTCCCTGGACTTTTCCTAGCATTAATGTCTTCTCCAGAGAATTAGTCCTCTTGATGATGTGTCCAAAATATGCTAATCAAAGTTGAGTCATTTGGCTTTCCAAAGGCCAATTTGGCTTAATTTGCTCCGAAACCCATTTGTTCGTTTTTCAGGCAGTCAGTGGTACTTGTATCCAACTTCAACTGAAAGATTTTCACTGGCTCTGTCCACTCTTGGTCATCCAAACCCCCTCTGACAGGTGCTCATAACCCTAAACTTAAAGGAGACACATGTATTTGGCGGCCACAAATCTTTGCAAACACTGATTTTTTTTTCCAAGAAAAGCAAATAAAAATAAAATAAAACAGAAAGATAGACTAATAATCACTTTGCTTGAGTCAATTCCTGATTCCATTTACTTTTCCTGCTGGATTTCTTTCAGATTTGGATCATACAAACCACTAGATGCTCCTTATGGGCATGAATCATGTCTACCAAAACAAAATGGGGTCAGGTTGGTTAAAAGTTGGTTTCCACATGGACAATAAGCATTCAGTAGCTCCTGCATCTGAGTTGAGGTGAGTCAGGTTAGATAAGTAGTGGACTAGTTTTTAATGGTCAGATGTAGATTTGGATCTTTTGTGGTGTGAATCCCATATCCTTGACAAGGGGCATTCATGGAATGGAAGTAGGAAAAACTTCATGGAGATTTGTAATTTTTTAGAAGTAACAATCTTCCCATTTTCAGCTTCCTTCTCCCCCAAATAACTGCTGGAAATTATACCTTTTCCTTTGAGACTTTGAGACTTTGGAACTTTGTAGAAGTGCTGCCACCAGTGCCTGATTCTTGGGCCTTTCGGCCCCCCGGAACACTCAAAGCTAGTATCAAATTATGAGGATTTGACATTCTTGAAAGAATTCAGTAGCCGATAAATTCACTCATGCATAAATTATGTTGGATAAAATAAGGAGGCCCACTGCTGACAGCTTTTAGGGAGAAGTAATTTAATCTTTTATTTTTTCTTTGAGACTAAGGAGATTTATGCTTGATAAGCAGGTTGTGAAAACTGCTGATGATGTTAAAACAGGGAGAGCTGATCCTACATCCAAGTGCCCATGCATGTCTCCAGCACAGCCCTCAGATCAAAGTCTTAAAGAGGTGTTGGTGTGCTGAGAAGTCCAACACTTCTTCTCAGGGATAAGGTGGGAATCCTGTTTGAGGACTGATAAAAATGGAAGACGGTCCCTCTTCTGTCAGATTCCTTGTCCTGTAGGGGTTTCTATCCCATTTTGGAGAGGCTTTGCTCCACACAAATAGGGAAAGGTGCATTTGAATTTGCACCTTATATTCACCACACCCTTAGCCCCACAGCACTTCAGTACATATCTTTAATTCATTTATATTAATGTCTGTCCCCCCCCCCCGCCAGACTGCAATCACCTTGTGAGCAGGGAACATGTCTACCAATTCTGTTATATTGTACTCTCCTAAGCACTTAATTCAGTGCTCTGCACTCAGTTAGAGCTGCCAGCAGTGAGAACAGTGCCCACGCTTAGAACAATGCCTGATACGAAGGTACCTTTGCTATATGTTGCTGATTTGTACTTCCCAAGCACTCAGTACAGTGCTCTGCACACAGTAAGTGCTCAATTAATACAATTGAATGAATGAATGAATGAATGAATGAACTCTATTGTATTGTACTCTCCCAAGAGCTTGGCATAGTGCTCTGTACATGGTATGTGTTGAATAAATACCATTGACTGATAAACCAGATCACACTATCAGCATTCATAATAATTATGGTGCTTGTTAAGTGCTTAATATGTGCCAGGCACTGTTCTAAGTGCTGCGGTAGATACAGAGTAATCAGGTTGTCCCACATGGGGCTCACATTTTTAATCCTCATTTTACAGATGAGGTAACTGAGGCACAGAGAAGTGAAGTGACTTACCCAAGGTCACACAGCAGACAGGTGGCAGAGGCAGGATTAGAACCCACAACCCTTGACTCCCAAACCTGGGCTCTTTTCACTAAGTCACACTGCTTCTCATGTGTGCTAAGATTTGCCTGACCCTGTCCCATCACCTCAGGTCCAAAAGGTAATTCTACTATTTATATATGGTCTAATATATTCACAAGTGTCCTTAGATCATGTATAAATAGTGGAATTTAAGGACATATGTGAGACGAGACGAGGCGCTAAGAGAAGCAGCATGGCCTAGTGGAAAGAGGATGAGCTTGAGAGTCAGAGAACCTGGGTTCTAATCTCTGCTTGTCTGTTGTGTGACCTTCGGTAAGTCATTTACCTTCTCTGTGCCTCAATTCCCTCCTGCAAAATGGGGATTCAATACCTGTTCTCCCTCCTCCTCTTAGACTCTGAGCCACATGTGGGACCTGACTACCTTGTATCTACACCAATAATCACGTTGATACAAGTGATTTCATTCAATCTTGGTTATTCAAGAATGAAATCATTTATCCTAAAATCTAGATGAGAGCCTTTAACAACCTTGCCAGAGACACTTTGTATAAAGATGCAATATCCATTCAAGATAATCATTGCAATAGTAGGTAAAACATAGAGGAAATTCCAAAGATTTTTGCATCTCCCCTACCCTACTATGTCTGTTTGCCTTGTTTTTTCTATCATTTCCTTTCCTTAAGTGACTCTTGCCACTCCTCTCTCTCCTTTCCTTCCTGCTTCTCACCTTCTCCTTCCTCTCCCTGCTCCCTCCGCTTTCAAGAGTCTCTTCTTCCCACTTCATTCCCACTTCATTGTCTCTCTGCCTCCAGCCTGCCTCTGCTCACCTCATTCAGACCTGCTTCTGACCCTGCCAGTAAACTTTCTGCCCAGACCACTTCCTCCAGATTGTGGCTACAGGATTCTCATACATATTTTACTGGTTTCTCCTCCCACATTAATGCTTGTACATGGAACAGTCAAACATTGTTCTAAGCACCGGGGTACATACAAGTTAATCAGGTCAGACACAGCCCTTGTCCCACATGGGGCCCACACTCTAAGTGTAAGGGAGAAAAGGAATTTTATCCCCATTTGACAGTTGAGGAAACTGAGGCATTGAGGAATTAAGTGATTTACCCAAGGTTACCTAGAGAGAAATTGACAGAGCTGGGATTAGAACCTAGGTCCTCTGATTTTCAAGTCTGAGCGCTTTCCGCTAAGCCATGCTGCTTTCTCGATGAACATGATAGCATACTTTGACATCTTTGGATGAAACCAGCTAATGACATGCTGGTTTTATGTTTTATTCCCCTATACTAACCATTCGCTTCAAGTTACTGAGATTGAAACAAGATCAGGTAAATAGATGCTTCAATTTTGACACGATAGCAATCAAGACTTTATAAAATGTCCCTTATTCACCAAAACATCCACTCCTTACCGTTTTCCCATGGTGCATAACTTGAATGTTAAGTTTAAGGGATCAGTTAATCAATCAGTAGTATTTATTGAGCACTTAGTACATGTATACCATGTACTAAGCTCTTAGGAGAGTATGATACCACAGAGTTGGTAGACACATTCCCTGCCCAAATCCTGCTCGGATTTATACCATATTCTACTTTACCTGCTGTCAATGCCTTGAGTTGTAAACAACAGGTATTTTTCTTCTAACCATTCCATAGAGCTACTTTTGATGTGCATTTGCCTATCTCTTTCCCATGGGAGCAGGATCTAATTTTTCCTTGAGGGGGAGAACTAAAGAGTTAGTACACAATAACATGTAAAAGGAAAGATACAACTTGAATTCTCATCCAGGTAAACACCCCCAGCACTGTGGATAGCGTATGGGGCCTGGAAGTGAGAAAATCAAGGGTTCTAATCCCGCCTCTGCCACTTGTCTGCTGTGTGACCTTGGGTGATTCACTTAACTTCTCTGTCCCTATCTCATCTGTAAAATTGGGATTAAGACTGTGAGCCCCATGCAGGAAAGGGACTGTGTCCAATCTGATGTGCTCTTATATCCACCTCAGTGTTTAGTACAGTTCCTGGAACATCTTAACAAATACCACAATTATAATTATTATCATTATTATTATTATTATGTCTTAAGCTACAGAAGTATGAGGATTCACCTTTCAAATTATCTTCTGTTTTACCAAAGGCATCACAAAGACACACGATGATCTCAGAGGATGAGTAGAAAAAAATGAGGTGGTCTTATCTCTTTTCTCTTGGGCTCTCCTTCCACCCCTGGCACTGCCAGTCCCTTCCTCGGGTCCTCCCTCCTGTGGAGGTTCCAGCTCTATCTTATTCTTTTGGGTATTCCCCCCTGGCATGTGGGTGTTCTGTCTGCCCTTTCATTCATTCAATCCCTGTGTATTTCCCTAGCCACTTGGGAGCATCTGGCCTGCTGTTTTCCAGCTGTACCGCCTAATGTTCAATCAAGCTCACTGTATCGCGCAATAACCCTAACTCTGCCAATGCCCACCTACCCATCCTATTTCCTCCCTATTGCTCTCTTCAAATCTCTGGCCTGAATCACCATGTCCGCCTTCCCAAATGAGTCTGCTTTCTCTGCTCCTACATTCATTCATCTGAACAATCTTGGTAGAAACCCAAAGACCAGGGCAAGCCTGGTAGTACACATTTATCCACCACCTTGCCACTACACATTTATCCTCTCCTATTACATATTCCCTTCTGACAAATAATAACTACAATACTTATTAAGCACTTACTCTGCATCAAGCACTGTTCGAAGCACTTCAAGCGCTGGGGTTAGAAGTTAATCAGATTGGACACGGTCTCTGTCCCACATGGGGCTCACAGTCTTCATCACCATTTTACAGTTGAGGTAACAAAGGCTCAGAGAAATGAAGTGACTTGTCCAAGGTCACACAGCCAACAAGTGGTGGAGCTGGATTGGAACCTACGTCCTTCTGACTCCCAAGCCCGGGCTTTATCCACTAAGCCACAGAAGTGACTCCTTCACTCATACTCCCCTTCAGGCTCTCCGAGAAGTTTGTGACGCCTCTACCTTCTCCCTCTTTCACCCCTGATTATCTTACAAGAAACTATCACATATGAAAGTCACCAATGGCCACCCAAACCCAATGTTCTGCCCCTCTGCCACATTCCCTCCCCTTCCCAGCTGCCTCCTGAAAGGATCTCTCCCACTGGCTCTTAAAAACACTTGCTCTCATTTCTCTCAATCAATAATATTTATTGAGCGTTCTCTGTGAAGGGCAGTGTATTAGCACTTTTATCTCTTTCTTCACACTTTTAATTCGTTCTTCCCTTCTACTGTCAAACTCAGTCCATACCAAAAAAGCCACCCCTTGACCCCCAGAACACCCTCCAGGTATGGTCTCATTTTCCTTAAATGGACAATATATGTCCACTGGCTCCACTTTCTACCAACTCTTCTTGACCTCCCTTGCATTCTGGATTTCCCCTTCCTCACTCATGAAAACCTGCTCACCAAGTTCTCCACTGACCTCCCTTTGATTAAATCTAATAGCCTCAAACTTTTCAAATCCTATTTGACATCTCAGCTACATTTGCCCCTTTGAACCACCCCTTCCTCTCCTCCTCTCCTTTTTTTGTCGGTGTCCAGCAAGGATCAGTCCTGGGTTCACTGCTTTTCTTATTTTACACACTCTCTTTTTAGAAACTCATTTGATCACATTTTTCTCAGCTACCTCTATTGTGTAAAACTTCTAAATCTCCTTCTCCAACCCTGTGCTCTCACCAACTTTCCAATTTTTCATCCTCTTCCTGCTTCTGGGACAATTGGCACCTTAAACTCAAGATGTCCAAAACAGAACTTACCGCACTTATCTGGAATTATTTCTTTGTATTCATGTCTGTTTCCCCCTCTAGATTGTAAGCTCACAGAGGGGAGGGAATATGTCTACCAAGTCTGTTATATTGTACTCTCCCAAGCTTAGTATAGTGCTCTGAACACATCAAGTGCTCCATAGAAGCCACTGATTGACTAGTGGAGCAGGAACATTTAACATTCGCACCAAGATTTACTGTTAGTTCTCAAGCACTCATTTAAAATCATTTTTAAATTTCCCTAATATGGGCCTGGGAGCCAGAAGGTCATGGGTTCTAATTCTGGCTCCTCCACTTGTCTGCTTTGTGACCTCGGGTAAGTCACTTCACTTCTCTGGTCTCAGTTACCTCATCTGTAAAATGGGGATCAAGCAAAGGGAAAATAATCAAGCAAAAAATTGGGATCCAACAAAATAATAGCATAGGGACTAAGTATCGGGGGTGGGAGAACTCCTCAGTGCTGGGGATAAAGATTGGCAGGGAGGAGGGTCAATATTATGTAGGCAAAGATCTGTGGAAATCCTGGGTGATTAATTCATTTCATTGAATTCAACAGGAAGAATCTATCAGAGAGGGACTTGGGAAGCTATTGTTTTCTTTAGACAGGAAGTCGTTGCCCTTGTTTTAATTGTTTCCTTCACAACTATTGTAGTTAAGATTTGATAAAGGAGCATCAAATCTGCCATTTAATATCCAAATGAGCATGAATTAATCAGTTACAGTAATTAACACGTCTGATTTGCAATATTTTTTGTGACCACATTTTAAATCACAGGATTTGGTAAAAAGAGACTTTAATAAACATTAAAATTGGTAAATTGGAATTCACCTACATTTTTCCTCCCCAAAATGGACTTGGTTTCTATGGCTCGGAGAATCTCTCCTTTATTTCTGAAGATGATAATGAATTAATCAATAGCATTTATTTAATAATTATGGTATTTGTTAGGCATTTACTATGTGTCAGGCACGGTACCAAGCGTTGGGGTGGATACAGGCAAATCAGGTTGGACACAGTCTCTGTCCCATGTGGGGCTCACAGTCTCCATCCCCATTTTACAGATGAGGTAACTGAGACCCAGAGGAGTGAAGTGACTTACCGGAGGTCACAAAGCAGACTAGTGGAGGAGGCAGGATTAGAACCCGTGACCTTCTGGCTCACAGGCCCATGCTCTATCCACTATGCCACGCTGCTTATTTGAGCAGTTACTGTAGTTACTCTACTAAGAGCTTGAGGTGATGTAATACAGTTGTTATTCACCATCTGTGCCCTCAAACTACTGCCAATCTCGATGATGCTGTTAAAGGTAAGATCCTCTCCATGTGCGAGAG
The DNA here is from genome assembly GCF_015852505.1 of Tachyglossus aculeatus. Lineage (NCBI taxonomy): Eukaryota > Metazoa > Chordata > Mammalia > Monotremata > Tachyglossidae > Tachyglossus > Tachyglossus aculeatus. The sequence continues at coordinate 87,500,487 of NC_052066.1, forward strand.
TATGGTATAAATGTCTGATGTGTGACTGACATATTCTCCCATATTGTTTGCCCTTAAGATTAATGTGTTTGTCCTTCAAAAGGTCCAACTGTTTCAGAATCTGACTCTTGGCAACCAAATCTTCAAGAGGCCTTAGCTCAAGGAGGGCAATCCCCTTCCCCATTACTGATGGTCAGGTTGGCTATCTGCTGAAGGGCTCTCCCTAAAATCCAGTACAAAACTGCATAGCTCAAGTCGGTGAACCGTTAAATAATAATAAAAATAGTGATAACAATAATAATATGATGGTATTCGTTAAGCGCCTACTATGTGCCAGGCACTGTAATAAGTGCTGTGGTGAATGCAAGCAAATCAAGTTGGACACAGTCCCTCGTCCCACATGGGGCTCAGTTTCAAACCCCACTTTACAGATGAGGTAACTGAGGCACAGAGAAGTGACTAGCCAAGGCCACATAGCAGAAAGTGGTGGAGCTGGAATTAGAACCCATGACCTTCTGATGCATAGGACCGTGTGCTATCTACTATGTCATGCTGTTTCCCGAATACTGATGGTATTTGTTAATTGCTCATTATGTGCCAGGCACTGTACTAAACGCTGAGGAGGACATAAGCAATACGAGGATATAAGGGTTTCTGCAATCCTAGCTTGAGTGGGATTGCATTCTTGTTCCTCACAGACCAGCTGCTTAGATAAACCATGATCATCCATTCTCACCATGTGTCCCAATCAGCAGAGGTTGTTTTTGTTTGCTTGCTTCTCTTGTTTTTTATGGTATTTGTGAAGTGCTTTCTTGTGCTAGTCATTGTACTTAGCACTGAGGTAGATTCAAACTAATCAGGTAGGAAACAGTCCAGGTCCCACATGCAGCACACAGTCTTAATCGCCATTTTACAGATTAGGTAACTGAGGCACAGAGAAGTGAAGTGAGTTGCTTACACAGTAGACAAGCGGTGGAGCTGGGATTAGAACCCAGGTCCTTCTGAATCCTAGGCCTGTGCTCTATCCACTAGGCCATGCTGCTTGTTGGGTAGGGACCATCTCTATATGTTGCCAACTTGTACTTCCCAAGTGCTTAGTACAGTGCTCTGCACACAGTAAGTGCTCAATAAATACGATTGATTGAATGAATGAACGAATGAGTTGTGCTGTTGTGATAATTGCTGGTGAGCTAATTAGGCTCCAGGGCCCCAATGTTGCAAAGAGAGTTTGCTTGGATTATGAATGTGTCTACGCAGCCAAACAAATCTACCAACCTCTAGTTGAAGCCGTTGAACAATAATTATGGAATTTGTTAAGTGCTTACTGTATGCCAAGCACCGTTCTAAACACTGAGGTAGATACAAGGTAATCAGATTGTCCCACGTGGGGCTCTCAGCCTTAATCCCCATTTTAATCCCCACAGTCTTAATCCCCATACCCAGAAGAGGTAACTGAGGCACAAAGAAGTGAAGTGACTTGCCCAAAGTCACACACTAGACAAGTGGTGGAACTGGGATTAGAACCCATGACCTTCTGACTCTGAGGTGCGTGCTCTATTCACCATGCCATGCTGCTCCATTGAACTACCACCCCACATGGCTCCCTCTCGGCTCTGTTTGACATCTGCCAGTCATATGACTTTGGAGAAGCAGCGTGGTTTAATGGAAAGAGCCCGGGTTTGGGAGTCAGAGGTCATGGGTTCTAATCCCAGCTCTTCCACTTGTCAGCTGTGTGACTTTGGGCAAATCACTTCACTTCTCTGTGCCTCACTGTCTCTGTCAAATGGGGATGAAACCTGTGAGCACTACATAGGACATGCTTATTACCTTGTATCTACCCCAGTGATTAGAACACTGCTTTGCGCATAGTAAGTGCTTAAAAAATGCTACCATTATGATGATGAGCTTACTATTAAGCGCTTACTGTGTGCAAAGCACTGTTCTAAGCACTGGGGAGGTTACAAGGTGATGAGGTTGTCCCACAGGGGCTGACAGTCTTAATCCCCATTTTACAGATGAGGTAACTGAGGCCCAGAGAAGTTAACTGACTTGCCCAAAGTCACACAGCTGACAATTGACAGAGCCGGGATTTGAACCCATGACCTCTGACTCCAAAGCCCTGGCTCTTTCCACCGAGCCACGCTGCTTCTCATATATATATATATATATATATATATATATATATATATACTAGATATATCCCAAAGCAGTTATGTACAAATCTGCAATTTTATTCATTCCTTTCCTCTTCCCCACTCCTTGTTCCAAAACACTTATCTACATATCTGTGATTTTATTTATTTATATTGATTCCTGCCTCCCTCACTTTGGACTGTGAGCTCACTGTGGGCAGGAAATCTCATTGTTTATTGTTGCATTGTACTTTTCCAACCACTTAGTACATTGCTCTGTACATAGTAAGCGTTCAATAAACATGATTGAATGAATATGATGCAATCTGAAGCCGACCCCGACCCTGGGCACCCATGCAGCTGTAATGGAGGCCCAGGCCCAGGCCTGATGTAGACATTGGGATGTGCACTGATGCCACTGAGCCCTGAGGTGCAACCTGACCTATGCAGGGTCAGTTATAGCCAGACGCAGGGGTGCCCAAGACCTGCCAGGATGGAGGAAAGATTGCTTTCCCTCCACTGGGCCAGGCAATGGCTGCAGGGTACCCTGCTCCATTCATTCAATTGTATTTATTGAGTGCTGTGTGCAGAGCACTGTACTAAGCACTTGGGAATTACAAGTTGGCAACATATGGAGACGGGCACCCCTGTCCCAGACCACTGCTGGTCCCAATGATTTACTTCTTTGCCATTTTTTTAAATAGAAAGAAAACAAACCTGAGGCTTCTCATTTTATCCCTCAGCAAGACACAGTCCCAGCCCACGGCATGGAGGTGAGGAAACATGGTACCCTCGCCTCCGACGTCTGCCCAAGATCTGGACAGTGGATCTGGGGTCTGGTGAGAGGCTGCAGGAGCTTTCCCGCTTTGAGGAGAGGGAAAGGAAAGGCTCTGTGGCTCTGGATGGGGTTCCAGAGCCCAGTCTGACGGGTGGGGAGATGGGCCTCCACCTCAGGCTCCGGCCGCAGTGGCCTCCCTGTTCCCAGAAGGGCAACACAATCCTGCCCGAAGAGCCAGGATGGGAGCCATTTGGGTTTGAGCCTGCCCTCGGTCCAGAGGAGAAAATCACGTGCATGCTCCCTATGGACAGTCCGCATCTCCCAATCCGCACTCCTGTGGTCAGCTTGGGTCCCTTCCTCAATTGATCAATCAATCAAACAATGCTATTGATTGAGTGCTTACTGTGCGTGGAGCACTGTACTAAGAGCTTCGGAGAGTACAATGTAACAGAATTAGTGGGCACCTTCCTGGCCCATAACAAGCTTACAGTCTAGTAGAGGAGAGGGGGAGAGAGAAAGTAATATAAATGAGTAATTCTTAACACATAATTTAAAGATATGTACCTAACTTCTCCTGAGTTATAGGAAAGTCCCACCTCCCTCTTCCCTGCCGCCACCCCCAGTCAGAAGATTAGGCCATAATGCAAAGTATTCATTCATTCATTCAATCATATTTATTGAGCACTTACTGTGTGCAGAGCACTGTACCAAGTTCTTGGGAAGTACAAGTCGGCAACATATAGAGACGGTCCCTACCTAACAACGGGCTCACATGCTAGAAGGGGGAGACAGACAACAAAACAAAACATGTAGACAGGTGTCAAAACCATCAGAATAAAGAGAATTAAGTATGAAAACAATCAATCAGGACCCATTATAAACTGGTTGTTTACTGCATTATCATGAAGGATAGCAACCTTGTCCCCTAATAATAATAATAAGGATGGTATTTGTTAAGTGCTTGCTATGTTCCAAGCACTGTTCTAAGTGCTGGGTAGATATGAGTTAATCAGGTTGTCCCACGTGGGCCTCACAGTCTTAATCCCCATTTTACATATGAGGGAACTGAGGCCCAGAGAAGTTAAGTAACTTGCCCAAAGTCACAGAGCTGATAAGTGGCAGAGCCGGGATTAGAACCCACAACCTCTAACTCCCAGGCCCGTGCTCTTTCCACTAAGCCAAGCTACTTTTGTAGACTGTAAGCTCATTTTCTATACTGTAAGCTCATTGTGGACAAGGAATCTGTCTGTTTATTGTTGTACTGGACTCTCCCAAGCGCTTAGTACAGTGCTAGGCACACAGTAAGTGCTTAATAAATATGATTAAATGAATGAATGGTGTAAAATGTGCCAGTCCATCGTGGAACCCTGCCATTTGGCGCTGTGTTAGGTTCCTAGGTGGCACATTAGTGAGTTGACTCTAGAAGCTGTATATATTGTCTTTTGTAATAGGGGAAGATCTCACAGCCCCGACAGCAGGTTGGGCATCACCATAGCAAAACAACCACGCACTCAGTCAATCAATCAGTTATATTTATTGAGCACTTACTGGGTAGGGAGCATTGTACTAAGTGCTTGGGATAGTACAATATAACAATATATGAGAGAAACAACATGGCCTAGTGGAGAGAGTACAGGCCTGATAGTCAGAAGGACCTGGTTTGTAGTCCTTGATCCTCCACTTGTCAGCTGTGTGACCTTGGACAAGTCACTTCACTTATCTGTGCCTCAGTTACCTCATCTGTACACTGGGGATTGAGATTGTGAGCCCCACAAGGGACAGGGACTGTGTCCAACTTGATTACCTTGTATCTATCCCAGCGGTTAGAACAGTGCCTGGAACATTATAAGTGCTTAACAAATACCATTTATATATATGCATACATATCTATCTGTACATATATATATATATGTGTGTGTGTGTGTGTGTATATGTTTATACATATATATATATATACACAAATAGAGTGGGTAGACATGTTCCCTGGGGAAAGGCTGGCCATTGGATGCAGAGTCGTTTCTCCAGGAGGAGTTTGAAGAACTCAAATACGAATTTGGGTTCTGGTTAAGTAAAAAGTTGGCAGGTTTCCTAGCCTTGGCCTTGGTGGGGTACACCCCAATCCTGAAAGCTTGAAAAGGGTCTGAGGTCATGGGAGCTGAGATTTCCAAACACTTCTGAGGTAACAGAAAGACACTTTAAAATCCGTTTGACTGGATCTTTAATTGTACAAGCCAGAATTTGAGACCTAGCAGGAATTGATGTATTTTGATTCAAGTTAATGTTATAGTTTGTGCATTTAATTGAGTTTCAAAATCAATCGGCGGAACACTGGGTGTCAGTGAAGTGGTTTGACTCTGAACAATGTCAAGTGAAACTGGCGTTGGAGCACACAAACAAAGCAAGCCAGAATCCACCCACAGTTCAATTCGCTTTTGCCTCAAGCACTCGGCAACCGCAAGAAGCCAAAGTGTACATCTTCCAAACCTGGGTTACCAGGAAGCATTGAGTTGGAGAAAGATTGTGAAACTGAGTGGCTTTCTATGCTGACATTGGCAATGTGCATTTATATAAAAACTCAAGTCATCCATACCAATATTATCTTCAGACTGCATAATGGGTATGTCATTTAATGCCCTTGGCCCAGGCTGGAAACAGGATTTGGCTACCTGAACTGACAAAGTCTTCTGTTGTTGAAATTCAGGGATGTGCACTTGATTCTCATGAACACAGTACAGGAATACTGGCAGAAGATACAAGCGTCATTTACTGAGGATAAAAAAAAAACACATAATTTTTTCCTATCCTCTTCCACAGGGAGCAGTTTGCTAATGAGCCTAGACACTCTCTGAATACTTTCCAGTAGGTCTCCTACACTGCAAATTGGTCTTCTCGCCCATAAGCTCGTTGTGGGGAGAAAATGTGTCTACCAACTCTGTTGTACTGTACTTTCTCAAGTGCTTAGTACAGTGCTCCTGCACATAGTAAGCACTCAATAAATACTACTGATTGGTTGATTGATTGATGGGTCTACCTTGAGTACAGACTGTCTTTTATAGTTAGTGATGAGAAACCAATATTTTTAATTCAGTCTCAACAGGACATTTTGGATCCTGCCATTTTTCTAGTGCTGGCATACCATACCAACCATTGGTTTCATAAATTGTTCCTTATCCCAAATTTGACCCAAAAGATGTTTTAGTGTGTAACAATACAAACCACTTCATAGGCTAAGTTTCAGCAATTTTTCACATAATTTACATTTGCTTGTGAAATGTTGGTCAAGGCCTTTACATTTGCATGAGACCAAGGAATATCAGATTACTGGTAGGTCAAATGGCAGCATCTTGGAAGTTACAGAAAATTTGATTTACTGAAAATGGTTTACTTCAAAACAGAAATTCTCCTTTCTACCTTCAATGATACTTTCATTTAATTTTACTCCCAGAGCCCATCTGATACGATTGTGGAGATTAAATAATGGTATATACAATTGTGCAATACAGAGAGAGAACTCAATGAACCAAATGAAAATTTTAATTACCTGAAGGAAAATGAGATTGCTACAGCAGAGTGCAAATTGCTGGTTTTCAGCTAAACCTTGCCAGCAGTCACTTAAAGGTGGGTATCAAACAAGTGTCTATGTAGACAAACATTTGACCTGATTCTATACACAGCTAGATCAGAATTGGTGGAGGGAATCACGAAGGTGAGATACATAAGTAATTGAGATGCAAAACTTTCATAACCTTTTAGAATTGGCTGACCCACCAAAGAAGTATCATCTGAAATGAAACTAGTTGCATATGAGAAGCAGCGTGGCTCAATGGAAAGAGCCCGGGCTTGAGAGTCAGAGGTCATGGGTTCTAATCCCAGCTCCGCCACTGGTCAGCTGTATGACTTTGTGCAAGTCACTTAACTACTCTGTGCCTCAGTTCCCTCATCTGTAAAATGGGGATTAAGGCTGTGAGCCCCACATGGGACAATCTGATTACCTTGTATCCCCCAGCACTTAGAACAGTGCTTGGCACATAGTAGGTGCTTAACAAAAACCATCATCATCATCATATGACCGACTTTTCTGACTTGCATCTTTTGAGGTTTATATCACTAAATCAACTGAAAGTGTATGTAAGAAATGATTTAAGGGTCGTGCAACCAATAATTTGAAAATATCATTCTTCCTTATGTATCTGATGTTTGTCCCCTCCTCTCCCTTTCTTATTTCTGTCTTCTATGTGACTTTGGGCAAGTCACTTCACTTCTCTGTACCTCAGTTACCTCATCTGTAAACTGGGGATTGAGACTTTGAGCCCCACAAGGGACAGGGACTGTGTCCACCTTGATTTGCTTGTATCCACCCCAGTGTTTAGTAGAGTGCCTGGTATATAGTAAGTGCTTAACAAATACCATCAACATTATCAGGGAGCACCCTGCACACAGTAACTGCTCAATAAATATGATTAAATTGAATGAATGAGTGAATGAATGAATGAATGAACCATGTTCTAATTCCCACATGTGATCCTTTCCCAGCACTTAGTTCAGTGCTCTGCAAATAGTAAGAGCTTAATAAATACTATTGTTCTTTCATTCATCCAATCATATTTACTGAGTGCTTACTGTGTGCAGAGCACTGTACTAAGTGCTTGGAAAGTACAATTCAGCAACAAATAGAGACAATCCCTTAACCAACAATGGGCTCATCATCATCATCAATCATATTTACTGAGCGCTTACTATGTGCAGAGCACTGTACTAAGCGCTTGGGAAGTACAAATTGGCAACATATAGAGACAGTCCCTACCCAACAGTGGGCTCACAGTCTAAAAGGGCTCATAGTCTAGAAGTGGGGAGACAGGCATGAAAACAAGTCAACAGGCATCAATAGCATCAATATAAATAAACAGAATTACCACTAAAACACTGGGATTATGTTTGTGAACCTTGCATTAGGGAAAATGCATCAGAATACACACACCTTAAGTGTGACCAAGCTTATGCGCACAACTATTTCTTCCATCACCCCGGCCCGATTTCTCCAGAAGGACACATATTGTTGGAAGAACGTTCCCTAGTTCCCCAGCAGCTTTCTATCCAAAAACCCAGGGAAAACACACATTATTAGCAAGTTCACAAATTGCCATATGGAATGGCAAGACCAGGAGTGTTAAAATAACATTCTCAGGCTGATTTTACAGAGTGGTTTCTACTATCAGGTATACCTTCCTTGTCTGCGTCTTCCTGGAATCAGCAGAACCCAACAGTTTTCTCTTCTTATTAGAGAAAGAGGATTTATTCTGTTTATAATTGATGGCAGTCCTATTAGGTACTCCATGCACAGCAGTGTAGAACATCTGTCTTTCTGATAGCCACAGGGTGCTAATTATCCAACTAGATCTATGTTTTCTTTTACTATCAGCAAGAAAAACCATAATCCAAAGAATGTTCCTATACGAAGAAACTGAAAGAGGAAAACAAATCCAAACAGAAATAATCAGAGAAAATGTGCCGGCTACAGCTGTTCACAGATAAAGCAACCACACAGCATATAAAGCAATAATATGATGAGTTGAGCCTCTAGAGAGCAAGCAAATTCCCTTGTTCTTTTGTAAGATCTGTTCCTGGGTGATTCCTGGTTCATCACCTGCATGTAATCCAGAGCCCACTGTGACTGCCAGCTAATCAATCAGTGGAATTTATTGAGTGTTTACTGTGTGTTTACTGTTTTGTCCCATTGGAGTCGGGAATTCCCTGCCGGCCTCCTCCTCCTCAAGCTCTCTTCTGGAGAGATCAGGTGAGTTTCAGGTCCCTTTTTGTGATTCTGGAGATGTCCTGCCTGAAAAATCTCTTCGTACAAAGGAGCCCGTTACTTCAAAGTGCGGGAGATCTCCTCTACCTTATTATTAGCATGCCACATGGACTCGCTTCTTCCATTTCAGGAGCTTCTTTCATTTGAGAACTAGCATGGCCTACTGGAAAGAGAATGAATCTGGGAGCCAAGAGACCAGGGTTCTAATCCTGGCTCTGCCATTTGCCTGTTGTATGACCCTGGATGAGTCACTTAACCTCTCTGCGTCTCAAGGTCCCCCTTCCCTTAGAGTGTTGTATATGGACAGGGGACTGTGTCTGTTCTGCTTATCTTGGATCTACCCCCATGTTTAATACAAAGCTTAGCATAAAATAAGCATTTAGTAAATACCACAATTATTGCTATTATTTTTAAGAGCATGGCCTCAATTCTTGGTGTGCTCTGATTTGTCAGAGGTCTTTGCTCTGAGCAGCATGGCTGAGTGGAAAGAGCACGGGCTTTGGAGTCAGTGGTCATGGGTTCAAGTCCCGGCTCCGCCAATTGTCAGCTGTGTGACCTTGGGCAAGTCACTTAACTTCTCTGTGCCTCAGTTACCTCATCTGTAAAATGGGGATTGACTGTGAACCCTTCTGTGGGACAACCTGATCACCTTGTATCCCCCCAGTGCTTAGAACACTGCTTTGCACATAGTAAGCGCTTAATAAATGCCATCATTATTATTATTTGCTTTGAAAAGAGGAAAACTTCAGTGGTTACATAAAAATCAATTAATCAATCATTCATTCATTCAATCGTATTTATTGAGTGCTCACTGTGTGCAGAGCACTGTACTAAGAGCTTGGGAAGTACAAGTCGGCAACATATAGAGACGGTCCCTACCCAACAATGGGCCCACAGTCTAGAATGTTATTTATTAAGTACTTACTGGGTGCAGAGCACTGTACTAGTTGCTTTGTAGCTTCTCCCTCTAAACTGTTCCTTGTGCGCAGGGAATGTGTCTACCAACTCTATTATATTATATGCTTCCAAGTGCTTAGTACTGTGCTCTGCACTCAGGACACACACAATAAATACCATTGATCTACTGATGGCTCTCAAATGTGTCTCTCTAGCCTGCACATAGTAAGTATTCAATAAATACCACTGAGTGACAGACTGAATACAACAGAGTTGGTAGATATTGCCCCTGCCCACAGTGAGCTTACAATCTGGAGGGGGAGACGCGGTCGTTGACTAGTGAACCAGACAGGAAGACAACTTGAAAGGAAGCACTGAAACCAAGAATATCCCAGCCCCTGAAAGCACAGAGATCACCTACACTGGCCCACTATCACCAATAATGGAGGAGGAAATTGAATAGGAGCTACCCAGTGAAAAATACCTTCATACTCCCAGCCCCAGAAGCATTTAGGTACGTATCTCTAATTTATTTATTTATTTATTCTTATGTCTGGCTCCCCCCATCTAGGGAAGCAGCGTGGCTTACTGGAAAGAGCCCAGGCTTTGGAGTCAGAGATCATGGGTTCAAATCCCGGCTCCACCACTTGTCAGCTGGGTGACTTTGGGCAAGTCACTTAACTTCTCTGGGCCTCAGTTACCTCATCTGGAAAATGGGGATTAAGTCTGTGAGCCCCATGTGGGACAACTTGATTACCTTGTATCTATCCCAGTGCTTAGAACAGTGCTTTGCACATAGTAAGTGCTTAATAAATGCCATTATTATTATTATTATTATTATTATTATTATTATCATTATCTAGACCGTAAGCTCATTGTGGAAAGGGAATGTGTCTGTTCATTTTGTATTGTGCTCTCCCAAGAGCTTAGTACAGTGCCCTGCACACAGTAAGCACTCAAGAAATACAACTGAATGAATGAATGATTGAATCTTCAACACAAGCCATTCCTCAGGAGAGATGCCTGACTTCCAGGGCTAAATTAAATCAAATACAGTTAAGAAGAAACACATGGTATGGCTAGAGAGGAGTAAGGGAAGCCAGAGGCCACCTTCCTATGAGAGAAAGGCAACCGCATGGTTTCTCCTAGTGTACTCCATAGACAGCAGTAAAAAGTCACGTTTTTTTGTTTTCACCCAGTAGCCCAGGCAAGCTAAATCTAACAGCCTGATGTCACCTGGGTCAGATAATCATCCAGATTGTAAGGTCCTCTGCTAGACTGTAAGCTCCTTAAGACCAGGGATCATTCCTTCTTATTGTATTATACTCTCCCAAGTTTTCTGCACCCAGTAATCAACCAATCCATCAATTTATTGAACACTTACTGTAAGTACAGCACTGTACTAAGAACTTGGGAGAGTACAAAGTGCTCAATAAATGCCACTGATTGATTATTGACCGAGACAGCAATGGAAAAAAATACAAGTTTAAGCAGAATAAACATCGTCTGTGGAAAACAGCATGGGGAGGGTGAGAAGAACTAATCAAATTTTTCATTAGGAAAGTTCAGGAACCAAAATGAACAAATGTCAGGAAGAAAAAAGAAATAACGTGTCATAGTGGATAGAGTCTGGGCCTGGGTGTCTGAAGGACCTGTGTTTTAATTCTGACTCTGCCACTTGTCTGCTGTGTGACCTTGGACAAGTCATTTAACTTCTCTGTGCCTCAGTTACCTCATTTGCAAAATGGTAATTAAGACTATGAGCCCCATGGGGGACAGAGACTGTGTCCAACCCGATTAGCTTGTATCTACCTCAGCGCTCAGTACAATGACTGGCACATAGTAAGCGCTTAACAAATACCATTAAAAAAATCTACCCCAGTGCCCAGTACAGTGCCCAGCAGAGAGTAAGTAAGTGCCTAACAAATATTAAAATAATAATAATATTATTTTAAAAAGAAGATGTTAGCAGTGGTAGGGGGCTTGCAGGTTTAGGAAATAAAAATGGTGGTGAAAGTATAGTCTACATTATGGAGATTGAAGAAAAAGAAAACAAAATCCAGTGCTAGTATTCATTCATTCATTCATTCAATCGTATTTATTGATGCTTACTGTGTGCAGAGCACTGTACTAAGCGCTTGGGAAGTACAAGTTGTACTTGTAAACTAGTCATCAGAGAATTCAGTGTCCTCTGAGTTGTCATGGACTTGGCTCATCATGGGCTGGGAATGTATTTGATTATTCTGCTGTATTCTACTCTCCTAAAAGCTTAGTACAGTGCTCTGCACATAGTAAGTGCTCAGTAAATAACACTGATTGATTGCATGATTGGCCCGAGGGAAGCAGAAGCAACGTTCAGCAGTTCCTTTGTCTCTGAAAACAGCCCTTTCCTCCACCTCAAACATCTAAGCCCTCTGGACTCCTACTCCATCTCCATTCCGCATCACCTATGTACCTAGATCTGTCCCCTTTATGCACTTGATATTCATCCCCCCCACCCCCCCCCCCCAGCCCCACTGTGCTTATACACATATCTGTACTGACTTTAAATTAATGGAGAAACAGTGTGGACCAGCAGAAAGAACACGGGCTTGGGAGTAAGGGGACATGGGTTCGAGTCCCGGCTCCACCACTTGTATGCTGTGTGACCTTGGGCAAGCCATTTAACTTCTCTGTGCCTCAGTTACCTCATCTGTAAAATAGCGATTAATAATAATAATAATAATAATGATGGCATTTGTTAAGCGCTTACTATGTGCAAAGCACTGTTCTAAGCGCTGGGGGAGATACAGTGTGATCGTCGTCCCACGTGGGGCTCACAGTCTTAATCCCCATTTTTACAGATGAGGTAACTAAGGCTCAGAGAAGTTAAGTGACTTGCCCAAGGTCACACAGCAGACTTGTGGTGGAGCTGGGATTCGAACCCATGACCTTTGACTCCCAAGCCCATGCTCTTTCCACTGAGCCACGCTGCTTCTGTGAGCCCCTTGTGGGACAACCTGATTACCTTGTATCTACCCCAGTGCTTAGAACAGTGTTTGACACATAGTAAGCTCTTAACAAATGTCATAATTATCATTATTAGATAATTATCTTTTAGACTGTTATCTTTTATCTATTATCTTTTAGACTGTGAGCCCACTGTTGGGTAGGGACTGTCTCTATATGTTGCCAACTTGTACTTTCCAAGCACTTAGTACGGTGCTCTGCACACAGTAAGCTCTCAATAAATACGATTGATTATTACTATAATTATCATTATTATTAATGACTGTCTCCCCCTCTTCACTGTAGGCCTCTTGAAGGCACATAATGGGTTTACCAATTCTGTTATATCGTACTCTCCCAAGCATGTAATACAGTGCTCTGCACACAGTAAGCACTTAATGAATACTACTGATTGATTGATTGACTAATTAGTAATGATGGTATTTGTTAAGCACTTACTATGTGCAAAGCACTGTCCTAAGCGCTGGATTGATTGATTGATCTACAGGAGGGATTAATCTACAGGAGGGTGAGAAGCGGCATGGCTCAGTGGGAAGAGCATGGGCTTTGGAGTCAGAGGTCATGGGTTCGAATCCCGGCTCCGCCACATGTCTGCTGTGTGACCTTGGGCAAGTCACTTCACTTCTCTGAGCCTCAGTGACCTCATCTGTAAAATGGGGATGAAGACTGTGAGCCCCACGTGGGACAACCTGATCACCTTGTATCCCCCCAGCGCTTAGAACAGTGCTTTGCACATAGTAAGCGCTCAATAAATACGACTGAATGAATGAACAATGTGAACACTCAATCCATCAGTGATGTCAATTGAGTAACTTCGTGCAAAGCACCGAACAAACTGCTCAGGATAGAACAACAAAAGTGAGACACCCAGTGCCTGCTCTCAAGGAGCTCATAATTTAAATGGGAAGAAAGACAAAAATCATTATCGGCAGAAGCAGTGTGGCTTAGTGGCTAGAGCACAGGCATGGGAGTCAGAAGGACCTGGGTTCTAATTCCGGTTTCGTCTCATGTCTGCTATGTGACCTTAGGCAATTCAGTTCACTTTTCTGGGACTCAGTTTTCTCATTTGTAATATGGGGATTACTCCAGCGCTCAGAACAGTGCTTCGCACATAGTAAGCACTTAACAAATACCATCATTATTATTACTGTGAGTGCCATGTGGGGCAGGGACTGTGTCCAACCTGATTACCTTGTACCTACAACAGTGCTTGGCACATAGGAAGTGCTTAACAAGTACCATAATTTGAGAAGCAGTGTGGCTCAGTGGAAAGAGCTCAGGCTTGGGAGTCAGAGGTCACAGGTTCTAATCCCGGCTCCGCCACTTGTCAGCTGTGTGACTTTGGGCAAGTCACTTAACTTCTCTGAGCCTCAGTTACCTCATCTGTAAAATGGGGATGAAGACTGTGAGCCCCTCATGGGACAACCTGATCACCTTGTATCCCCCCCGGTGCTTAGACGCTGCACGCGCTGCCTAGAATTCCTCAACAACAACTCTCTCCTCGACCCCCTCCAGCCTGGCTTCCGTCCCCTTCATTCCACGGAAACTGCCCTCTCAAAGGTCACCAATGACCTCCTGCTTGCCAAATCCAACGGCTCATACTCTGTCCTAATCCTCCTCGACCTCTCGGCTGCCTTTGACACTGTGGACCATCCCCTTCTCCTCAACACTCTATCTGACCTTGGCTTCACAGACTCCGTCCTCTCCTGGTTCTCCTCTTACCTCTCCAGTCGTTCTTTCTCAGTCTCTTTTGCAGGCTCCTCCTCCCCCTCCCATCCTCTTACTGTGGGGGTTCCCCAAGGTTCAGTGCTTGGTCCCCTTCTGTTCTCAATCTACACTCACTCCCTTGGTGACCTCATTCGCTCCCACGGCTTCAACTATCATCTCTACGCTGATGACACCCAGATCTACATCTCTGCCCCTGCTCTCTCCCCCTCTCTCCAGGCTCGCATCTCCTCCTGCCTTCAGGACATCTCCATCTGGATGTCAGCCCGCCACCTAAAGCTCAACATGTCGAAGACTGAGCTCCTTGTCTTCCCTCCCAAACCTTGTCCTCTCCCTGACTTTCCCATCTCTGTTGACGGCACTACCATCCTTCCCGTCTCACAGGCCCGCAACCTTGGTGTCATCCTCGACTCCGCTCTCTCATTCACCCCTCACATCTGAGCCGTCACCAAAACCTGCCGGTCTCAGCTCCGCAACACTGCCGAGATCCGCCCTTTCCTCTCCATCCAAACCACTACCCTGCTCATTCAAGCTCTCATCCTATCCCGTCTGGACTACTGCACCAGCCTTCTCTCTGATCTCCCATCCTCGTGTCTCTCTCCACTTCAATCCATACTTCATGCTGCTGCCCGGATAATCTTTGTCCAGAAATGCTCTGGGCATATTACTCCCCTCCTCAAAAACCTCCAATGGCTACCAATCAATCTGCACATCAGGCAGCAACTCCTCACCCTGGGCTTCAAGGCTGTCCATCACCTCGCCCCCTCCTACCTCACCTCCCTTCTCTCCTTCTCCAGCCCACCCCGCACCCTCTGCTCCTCCACCGCTAATCTCCTCACTGTACCTCGTTCTCGCTTGTCCCGCCATCGACCCCCAGCCCACATCATCCCCCGGGCCTGGAATGCCCTCCCTCTGCCCCTCCGCCAAGCTAGCTCTCTTCCTCCCTTCAAGGCCCTACTGAGAGCTCACCTCCTCCAGGAGGCCTTCCCAGACTGAGCCCCTTCCTTCCTCTCCCCCTCGTCCCCCTCTCCATCCCCCCATCTTACCTCCTTCCCATCCCCACAGCACCTGTATATCTGTATATATGGTTGTACATATTTATTACTCTATTTATTTATTTATTTATTTATTTATTTTACTTGTACATTTCTATCCTATTTATTTTATATTTTTGGTATGTTTGGTTTTGTTCTCTGCCTCCCCCTTTTAGACTGTGAGCCCACTGTTGGGTAGGGACTGTCTCTATGTGTTGCCAATTTGTACTTCCCAAGCGCTTAGTACAGTGCTCTGCACATAGTAAGCGCTCAATAAATATGATTGATTGATTGATTGATTAGAACAGTGCTTCACACATAGTAACTGCTTAATAAATGTCATCATTATGAGAAGCAGCATGGCTCAATAGAAAGAGCAGGGGCTTGGGAGAGAGAGGTCATGGGTTCTAATCCCAGCTCTACCACTTGTCAGCTATGTGACTTTGGGCAAGTCACTTCACTTCTCTTTGCCTCAGTTACCTCATCTGCAAAATGGGGGTTAAGACTGTGAGCCCCATGTGGGACAACCTGATGACTTTGTATCACCCCAGTGCTTAGAACAGTGTTTGGCACATAGTAAGTGCTTAACAAATGTCATTATTATTATTATCAAATAATGGGTATAGGAGAATCTCTCAAAAAGGAAAAGTAGACTCTTTTTTTAAGGAATTGTTAAGAGCTTACTTAACCTTAACTTACTTAACTGACTTACTGGATCCCAGGCACTGTACTAAGTGCTGGGGTAGATACAAGCTAGTCAGGTTGGTCATTGTCTACATTTTACATGAGGCTCACAGTCTTAATCCTCATTTTACAGATGAGGTAACTGAGGCACAGAGAACTTAGATTCCTTGCTCAAAGTCACACAGCAGACAAGTGGCAGAGTCAGGATTAGAACCCAGGTCCTTCTGACTCCCAGTCATCTGCTCTATCCACTAGAGCATGAGGCTCCTCGTTGAATATATGAATGAAAATCCAAATTAAAATATACATATATGCACAAGTGCTATGGATAGAGATAATATAGTACAGTGCCCAGCACTTAGTACAGTGTCTGGCAGATAATAAGAGCTTAATGAGTACTATAATTATTATTATTATTATTAGAGTGCGGGCTTAGGAGTCAGAGGTCATGGGTTCGAATCCAGCCTCCCCCACATATCTGCTGTGTGACCTTGGGCAAGTCACTTCACTTCTCTGTGCCTCAGTTCCCTCATCTGTAAAATGGGGATTAAGACTGTGAGCCCCCCATGGGACAACCTCATCTCCTTGTGTTCCCCCCAGAGCTTAGAACAGTGCTTTGCACATAGTAAGCGCTTAATACCAACATTATTATTATTACTATTATTATTATTATTATTATTATTATTATTATTATTATTATTATTATTAATGTAGACTACTGAAGTACTAAGAGGGACTATTACATTAACCCGGCTAGGGTTATGCCAATACCTATCTGTATAAAAAGAATACTATGGGAGAGTTCTTCTCAGCCTCCAACAATAAAATTTGTCTTTTTTAAACAGGAACACATTCCTTTCTGGAAAAACAGATGAGAGACATAAAATTGTGTGGTTGCCTTATTTAAATCCAAATTGTTGTCCAGTGGACTGCTCTGTCATGAATGTTAGAACAAATATGTTTAAAAAAATTATGTTCTCAAAAATGAAATTAGGTTTCTTTTCATTGGAGCAATAGGCTGATTCCAGTGGGTAACCAGGACACCGTTTGGCCATTCCTCTTTCCAACCCTTTCATTCCTCTTTGAAGCAGCATGGCTCAGTGGAAAGAGCCCGGGCTTTGGAGTCAGAGGTCATGGGTTCAAATCCCGGCTCCTCCAAGTGTCAGCTGTGTGACTTTGGGCAAGTCACTTAACTTCTCTGTGCCTCAGTTACCTCATATGTAAAATGGGGATGAAGACTGTGAGTCCCCCGTGGGACAACCTGATCACCTTGTAACCACCCCAGTGCTTAGAACAGTGCTTTGCACATAGTAAGCACTTAATAAATGCCATTAAAAAACAACAACAACAACAAAAAAAAACCCACACTTGGTGCTGCTTCCCAGATCACCTTCTCAAAGCATCCATCCGGGCTCATCTCTCCTCTCCTCAGAACTGACTCCCCATTCCCCATGTCCATCCATATCAAACAAATCTCATGACCAACTTCAGGGTTCTCCAAGAATACACCCCACTTTACCTATCTGCTCTGTTCACCTGCTATCGCCCAATCTTAGAACAGTGCTTCAGCACTTAGAACAGTGATTTGCACATAGTAAGCGCTTAATAAATGCCATTAAAAAAAATCTGCTTTTTTCATTCCTCCCCAACTAAACCTTGACTCTCCCACCTACGTTCCCTCACTCAAGTGGTTCCCCTGGCTTGAAACTCCCTCCCTTTTCATATCCAACAGAACACAGCTCTCCCGAGTGTCAAATCCCACCTCCTACAGCATGCCTTCCATCATTCCAACATCCCAAGGCAAATCAACGTGTACTCTCCTCAGTGATTCATAATAATAATAATGGCATTTACTAAGTGCTTACTATGTGCAAAGCACTGTTCTAAGCCTGGGGGAGGTTACAAGGTGATCAGGTTGTCCCACAGGGCTCACAGTCTTAATCCCCATTTTACAGAGGAGGTAACTGAGGCCCAGAGAAGTTAAGTGACTTGCCCAAAGTCACACAGCTGACAATTGGCGGAGCCGGGATTTGAACCCATGAGGTCTGACTCCAAAGGCAAATAAGCCAAAGCTGTCTTCTCTAATTAATTAATTAATTTTAATTAATACAATGCTCTGTACAGTTAGAACAAAACAGATATCACTAATTGATAAACTTGTCAGCCAACTTTAGCACTTGAGGGCTTGTATATGTGTTTCTGTATGTTAAATACATATAATACATGTATCTATACATATACGTGTGTGTGTGTGTATGTGTATGTATTTTAGTTGTACACTTATTTTTACTGACTACTACTTGTAAAAACTTTTGCATTATCATCCCCATTAGAATGTAAACTTCTTTTGGACAGGAAATGGTCACTTGTTTTGCCCTTCCCAATAATTTAATATGGAGCAATGCACCCAGTAGGTGCTCAATAAATGCTATTACTACTACTCTTACTAAAATCACCTTAAGAAAGCTACAAACTTCGACAAACTTTTGCTTGTGTGGGTGACTACAGTCTAGCTCACGTTATAAGTTTGATTCATGGTCCCTCAGTGATAAGGTGCCACTTTATCTTTCACAGCTGACTCAACAGAGCTCCTCAGTACTCTCAATAGCAGTTTCTGGGAAAACTATTCCTAAGCACCGATATCTTATATTTCAAATCATCAACAACCATATTGGAAACCTACGAGAAAAAACACCACGGAAGGGATTGCGGGATGGGATTTAAAAGCAAATGGATAGAGATGAGGTAATTCTTCACAAGAAGAGCCAAGGGCAAGATCGAGGAAAGAGCTAGCTGATAGAACTGCAGTCCCTAATGCCCCTTCGGCAAGTCACTTCACTTCTCTGGGCCTCAGTTACCTCCTCTGCAAAATGGGGATTAAGATTATGAACCCCAGTATAACAACCTTTCAATTGTACTTATTGAGCACTTACTGTATGCAGAGCACTGTACTAAGCACTTGGGAAGTACAAGTTGGCAACATATAGAGACGTTCCCTACCCAACTGTATCTCCCCCAGCACTTAGAACAGTGCTTGGCAATCAATCAATCAATCGTATTTATTGAGCGCTTACTGTGTGCAGAGCACTGTACTAAGCGCTTGGGAAGTACAAGTTGGCAACATATGGAGACAGTCCCTACCCAACAGTGGGCTCACAGTCTAAAAGGGGGAGAAACATAGTAAGAGCTTAACACATACCATCATTATTGTTATTATCCAGCCCACTCTTCTATCAAATGGAAACACCCTATTTCAGAGAGAAAAAACAGCAAAACTCAACATGCCTTGTGGAGAGGATTAAATATAAATTTGAAATAAGTGAAAGATTTAAATGAAGGCATGATATCACCAAACAGCAAGAAATTACAACACTGGCTAACTGAGGCACAGAGGGGCATCCTGATGATGAAGAAATTAAACATTTGTTTCAGCTCATAGCAGGCACCTCCAAAAATGTGTAGAGCCTGGAAGAAAGAGTAGCAACAGCAGGAAAGACAATAAAGTCCCAGGTCCTGCATAATCAACCACTGGGGAGGAGGGTGGAGGATGGGAGCAGCAGCCATAGTACTATGAGGAAAGTAATGGAAAACCATTAATTCTGCAAAAACCCCTCAATTTCAGAGTGTAATCTTTATGGGATATGTAAACTTGTGGTTTTCATCACTGCATTCCAATGCACGTGTCTGCACATTACTTTCCAATTTGGAACTAAGGTTTTCTTTGCATACCATTAAGGTTGGTCAACAACATCCCCCCTTCCCCGGGGCCCCCTCCCCATTGCACCGTAGTAATGATGAATCACTCTCCACTTCGGTTCCCAGTTAAAACCGTTCCCACTCCTTTCACTTGTCTGTGTGGCCTGAGTTTCTTTCACAGATTCCTTCTGTGTTCCTTTAGAGAATAGACACTGAAAACCCTGACAAAGCTCTTCTTTGAACTTATTACTGATGGTGACCTGGTCAAATCCTATGCTGGCTGCACCCATTGTGATGTTGCTCTGTAAGCTCTTTGATGGAGACAAATGATGGCTAAGGTTCTCAGAATCCCATACTTGTGAGCTTTTTTGGAGGAATGAGAAGTTTAAAGGATAGATTCTTTGGGTTTGCCTATTGAAGCACTATAGAAGACCAAACCACCAAAAGTACTAGCTTCCACGAATGGCCTAGTAGAAAGAGCACAGGATTGGAATTTAGAGTAACTGGTTCTGCTCCCTGCTCCATGATGTGCCCACTCTGTGACTTTGGGCAAGTCACTTAAATTCTCTGTGCTTCAGTTCCATTTTCTGCAAAATGGAGATTTACTGCCTTTTTTATGGTATTTGTTAAGTGCTTACTATATGCCAGGCACTGTACTGAACCTGTTCTCCCTCCTCCTTAAACTATTAGGCCTATGTGTGATCTGATGGTCTTGTATCTACCCCAGTGCTTGGCACATAATAAAGGCTTAACAAATGCCATTATTATTATTATTTCACTTCTGATTATGATAATGCTTATGGTATTTGTTAAGGCTTACTATGTGTCAAGCAGTGTTGTAAATATTGGGGTAGATCAAAGTTAATTGGACACAGTCCATAGGGGGCTCACAAATAGGAGGGAGAACAGGTATTGAATCCCCATTTTACAATTGAGTAAACCTAGGTACAGAGAAGTCAAGTCACACAGCAGGCAAGTGCTGGAGCAAGGATTAGAACCCAGGTCCTCTGACTACCAGCTTTATGCTTTTTCCATTACACCATGCTGTATATGAAAAAAAATCCTAAAAAATCCCATTAACTGAGGCTTAAGCAGCACTTTTTATCTGTCTTTATATTCCCGCTATCCTTATGAGCTGAGGGACAATTATGAGGTAAGGGAGAGTTACTATTAGACCCATTTTACAGCAGGGGAAATTAAGGCACGGAGAAGAGAGGAGACTTTCTGGAAGTAAGGTTCTGGCCAATAAACCCCCTGTGTAAATATGTAATGCAAAATGACACAATAATCAATCAGTGGTACAATAGTGCAATAGAGATATAGGGCAAGTTACTCAAAGTGATTCAAGTAATGATCAATATTCCCAAAAAGATGACCAACAGCAGTCTTCTAGACTGTAAATCTCCTCCTCTAAACTGTAAGCTCCTTGTGGACAGGGAATTTGTCTACCAAATTGGTTGTATTGTAATCTATCAATCAATTGCATTTATTGAGCACATGCTGAGTGCAGAGTAATAATAATGATGGCATTTATTAAACGCTTACTATGTGCAAAGCACTGTTCTAAGTGCTGGGGAGGTTACAAGGTGATCAGGTTGTCCCATGGGGGGCTCACAGCCTTAATCCCCATTTTACAGATGAGGGAACTCAGGCACAGAGAAGTGAAGTGACCTGCTCAAAGTCACACAGCTAAAAATTGGCAGAACCGCGATTTGAACCCATGACCTCTGACTTCAAAGCCCGTGCTCTTTCCACTGAGCCACGCTGCTTCTCTACTAAGCACTTGGGAGAGTACAGTAGTGTATTGGCAGCTGTTAACTGACCTTCTCCCAAGTTTTCCCAGTATTTGTATCTGCAGGGAGTCACAGATCAATTTTAATCCATGTTTTCCCAACCAACTCAAGATCAATGTGCTCGGTTTCTTTGGGGTTGAAAGTTGTCTTCTGGTAGTAAATCAGGCACTTGGGGAGGCACATTAACTCCTTGAGACCACTGGAGGACTGCTTATTGCACCCTGAGCAGTCAGTCCTTTAATGATTGGAAAGAGTTAATGCTCATCCCCTAAGTGCCTGATTTATGACCAGTGAGGAACCTCAGAAGAACCAACCTCATGATTAGGAAGGACAACTCTACTCTCAGAAAATTGCTTTGTGAACGGATTTGATCTATAGTTAGGTAATTAGTTCCTAAAGTGATCAATGAAATCAATTTCCACTACGTTTAAGTGCACAGAGATCAAACTGTCTGAGTTCTAAAAGGAAAATCAATCAATGGTATTTACTGATCCCTTCCTGTATGCAGAGCACTGCACTAAGCACTTGGGAGAGAGAAATACAACAGAATTGGTAAACACATTCCCTGCCCTCGACAAGTTTACAGTCTAGGGGATTGAGAGAATCTCAAGAGATTCAGTTTTGGGGCTAAAGTTGATTGGAATGAAGCTGGGGTATGGTGCCCTTAGTACAGTGCTCTGCACACAGTAAGTGCTCGATAAATTCGAATGAATGAATGAGTGAATGGACTTTCTCTTCTTTCCCATTTTTCAATGAATCCTAAGGGAAGTTTTGGCAAATGGGTTTGTCTTGTGAAAAATGGAGCCTGCTGTTCTGGGAAAAAAATCATCCTCCCTGTGTTATTTCATGAGAGTTACAAGCAATTCATACTAGAACACTGAAGAGATTTACTGCTAATCTTCCTTGCGTGGGAGCTGAGTGGATCCTAGAACAGAAACTAAATTTCCTAATGAATCATTCCAAGAATTACCATTTGACAGCAAAATGTCCATCTTGGAATATTTCCCCACTAGGGTATTCCTTTATATGATCAACACCCAAAATGCAATAAAAAGAGGCTCAAGGCTAATAACCCAAGAGTTCAACACTTCCAAGTTTCATTTTGGCCAACCATCAGTGAATTTCAAAAGACCCAATAGTTTTGTTTTTGGTTTTTTTGCAGCCAAAAGAATTAGAAAGTTAGGGTTCCTATCTTACTTATTCAATTGTGATTTCCCTCAGGTTTTCATTAAGAAGGAACATGGCCTAGTGGAAATAGCACAGGCTTGGGATTCAGAGGATCTGGGTTCTAATCCTGCCTCTGCCACTTGCCTGCTATGTGACCTTAGGCAAGTTACTTCACTCTTCTGCCCCTTAGTTTCCTGATCTGTAAAATGGGGATTCAATAGCTATTCTCCCTCCCAATCAGAGTGTAAGCCCCATGTCCCATGTGGGACAGGAACTATGTCATGATTAACCTTCTTACTCCAGTGCTTAGTACAGTGCTTGGCACATCATAAGCACTTAATGAATACTACCATGAAACTCAGCAGTGAAGATGAGCCCACATCATGGATGGCTAAAAGTAATCTCTGAAGAGTGGGTAAAAAATAGGAAACAATCAGAGATGTCTTCTAAGTGACCAACATGAAACTTCTTGATTCTATGCCTTCCACAGATAACAAAGCCATGATTCATTAGTTCGACTCATTCAATTATATTTACTGAGTGCTTATGGTGTGCACAGCACTGTGCTTAAGCACTTGGAAAGTACAATACAGCAATAAAGAGAGACAGTCCCTGCCCACAACGGCCTTACAGTCTAAAGGTGGGGAGACAGACATCAAAACAAGTAAACAGGCAACAATATAAATAAATAGAATTATAGATTTGTACAGATATGCATAAGTGCTGTGGGGAGGGGAGAAGGGAGAAAGAGCAAAGAGAGCAAGTCGAGGTGACACAGAAGGAAGGGGAGCTGAGGAAAAGAGGGCTTAGTCTGGGAAGGCTTCTTGGAGGAGGTGCAACTTAAGTAGGGCTAAGAAGGGGGAAAAGTGATTGCTGGGTGGATTTGAGGAAGGACCACGTT
Source organism: Tachyglossus aculeatus (assembly GCF_015852505.1). Lineage (NCBI taxonomy): Eukaryota > Metazoa > Chordata > Mammalia > Monotremata > Tachyglossidae > Tachyglossus > Tachyglossus aculeatus. The sequence continues at coordinate 87,524,091 of NC_052066.1, forward strand.
CTACACCATAGGCAGGACGTGGGCCAGGGGTCGATGGTGAGACAGGTGAGATCGAGGCACAATGAGAGGGTTAGCACCAGAGGAACAGAGCGTGTGGGCTGGAATGTAGAAGGAGAGAAGGGAGGTGAAGTAAGGAGGGGCAAGGGGATGAAAAGCTGAGTCAAACACTATGCGTTTGGGTCAGGAGTGGTTTGGAATACTTTGGGAGAGGCCTTGGGAAAGGAGAATCTGTTCCCATCAGCAGAAGGACTGGTCCAGTAGCATATCATCCTTGGTTCTGATGTTCTCTTCACAGTCTCAAACCTACAATCTTGACATTATCCTTTACTTTTCTCTTTCTTTCAAGCCCCACATTCAGTCAGTCATGAAATCCTGGTGCTCTTTCTCCACAACATCTCCAGGATCCATCCCTTCCTCTCCATCCTAAAGTACTCCTCATGCTCGTTCAAAGTACAATGCTAAGCCCTTAGTACAGTGCTCTGCACACAGTAAGCGCTCAATAAATACAATTAAATGAATGAATATCCCGAGTTGACTGCTGCAATCAGCCTTCAGTCTCTCATTCATTCATTCAATCGTATTTATTGAGCTGTGTGCATTGCTCTAATCCATACTTTAGTCCTCTGCCTGGATCATTTTTCTAAAATATCTTCTTGTGCACATCTCTCCTCTTCTTAAAAAAAACCAGTAGTTGATCTTTGCTGTACATATCAAGCAGAAACTCCTGATTATTGCCTTTGAGGCATTCAGTCAGCTCTCTTCCCCTTCATTTATCCTCACTCTTTCATTACATCCAAGTTCTGATGCTTCAGTCTTCTCAAGCCATCCAACTCACTGTGCCCCATTCTTATCTCTGACTTTTTGCTCACCCCTTTCCTTCTGTCTGGAACTCCCTCCCCTTTCACTTCCTTCAGATCACTGCTGTCCACATCTTCAAGACCCTTTTGAACTCCCACCTCTTCCAGAAGGCCCTCCCTGTTAATTTCTCATCTCCCCACCCAATTTTTCTCCCTCCTACTGACACTCTAGCACTTCTGTGTCACATAAGCAATTAGGTACTTATGCCCCTGAAGCGATTATGTATAGATCTTTATGGTCCCTTGCTTCGCCCTACCTGAAATTCATTTTCATGTCTGTTTGGTCAGATAAATTTCCTGGAGGGCAGGGATAATGAATATCCAATATTATTTTAGTACAGTGCTTGACACATAGTGACCGCTCAATAAATATGATTGAATGAATATTATCTAATTAAGAAGAATTAGAATCAAGAATTACAATTAGCCTAATGGAAACAGCATGCGTCTGGAAGCCAGTGAGCCCAGGGTGGCTCTGGCAATTGCTTGCAGTGTGACTTCGGGCAAATCACTTCTCTGTGCCTCAGTATTCTCAACTGTAAAATGGTGATTAAGTACTACTTCCTCCTATCAGACTCTGAGCCCCATGTGGGACAGGGACTGTGTCCAATTTAATTAACTTGCATCTACCTCAGTGCTTTGAACAGTGCTTGGCACCTAGTAAGCACTTAACAAATAATAAAAGTGCTTATAATAGTAAGCTCTATTGTACTCTCCAAAGCCTTTAGCACGGTGCTCTGCACAGAGTATCTGCTCAATAAATACTATTGATTACCCCCCCAAGAAGACTTTGGGCTACTGTTACAGTTGTCCTGAGGGAACCAAGGCAGAAATGGCAACATTTTGAATACAGGAACAGCTGCAACACATTTGTTGCAAAACTTCAATCATTTATGAAATAGCACAATCTGATCAACTTGAAAGGAGAGCCTTGGACGGTAAGAATGAGTGTGGGAACCCAGCTAAATATAGTCTCTACAGGATTGTCCCAGATCTTGTGCCAAGACGTTTCTCAATAGCCTTTAACAATTTTAGTTCTCTGTATTTAATGAGGAGCTTGGATAAAAAAAAAGATGCAAGGGCACCGAAAATCAATGGGGTTGCTCAGGAAAACTGTGAACCAATCTTTAGGGTTTTCTACTGATTTCAATTAAGGCTAAGATTAGCAGGTTTATGAGATAAAGGGAAATCTAACTCTGCAGAACATCTGTTTCGCATTAGTCCATTCCATCAGTTTCCTTTAGGATGAAGCCAAAGGAAAAAGCCAGTTTAGAGGAGAAGAGCCAGGAAATCCACCTATCATGTCAAAAGCTTTACCATGTGTCATTCTGAGTAATTCATTCTGGTCATTTCCTTCCAACCTACTTGTCAGAATCCAATCAGGGACCAGTCATGGGGAATGAGTTGAGTGTTCTGAAAAGCAGTAGCTTTGGGCTAATACAGAAACATACAGTCCTATTGTAATTTCTGTCTCTTGTGGTAGGCTCCACCATCCTTGAAAGTTAGAAGTCCTCTCTTCAGTGGTGTGGCTAAATCTGTGTGAGGCAAACATAGGTTTGAAATAAGGAAATGAATGAGATACATAGGGAAATTTGGGGGGCCCAAGTCATGACTGTAGTCTGTATCGTTAGCCAACTGTGAAGGAGACTCCAAACATTATTTTCCTGTGTAGCAAGATGATTTTCATTTGCCGTAGGCCTATGCGATTCTTCTGTACCAAACCACTGACCCATTTTCTGATAAATACTCTAGGTCATGCCAACTTTCTGCTGCTTGGGAAATCCCATTATTTTTGCCCCAGGAGCTAACTGTGTTCACAGCACAGAAGTCAGTGTTAAAGTCTTCTAATTAATTTATCGTGTTAAATTAACCTGCTCAAGGGATACCCCAATAAACGGGCCCCAAAGAAGAAATCTAGAAGGAATTTATTTTTTTTAAGCTGACAAAGAAAATCAAAGAGTGTGTCCTTTCTTGAACTGATGATCCCTTTCAAGTTTCCTGACTCACACCTCTCCTCAGATCACTGAATACCCTTTTACGGCCAAAGGGAAAAGGTTAACTGGGCAGTCCAGAATGCATACTTGAGCAAAAGGATAGAACTCAGGCAGGTCAGAATGAAAAGTCTGAACTCAGTGATTTCTTTAACATTGCCCAACAACCAAAGACAGCTGTTCTGGGAATTCCTGGAGTAAATAATTTTCATTTCTGCTGTAGAAGGTACTGATCCCTACTGCATTCAATCCAATAAGGGCCAACGTGTCAATGGTGAAAGTCGTGGGGACTGGTATTTTTTTATGGTATTTGTTAAACACTTCCTATGTGCCAGGCATTAAACTAAGCGCTGGGATAGATACAAGGTTATCAGGTTTGATACAGTCCCTGTCCCGCGTGGGGTTTACAATCTAAATGTCTAAATTCCCATTTTACAGATGAGGTAACAGAGGCACAGAGAAGTTAAGTAGCTTGCCCAAGGTCACACAGCCAACAAGTGGAGGAGCCGGGATTGGATTTCAGATCCTTTCGTTTTCTTTAAATGGTATTTGTTAAGTTCTATGTGCCAGGCACTGTACTTAGTGCTACGGTAGTTAGAAACTAATCAGGTTGGACACAATCCATGCCCGACATGGGGCTCACAGTCTTAATCCCCATTTTACAGATGAGGTAACTGAGTCTCAGAAAACTTAAGAAACTTGCCCAAGGTCACTCATCAGACAAGTGGCAGACCTAGGACTAGAACCCAGGTTCTTCTGATTCCCAGGCCCACGCTGCTTTATCTGCTAGGCCACGCTGCTTCCCTAAAGGTTTCAAGGTCCTAATGAAAATACTTATGTTTCTGGAGGAGGAGATAAAGAGGTAAGGTAGGGCTTCAACTTACTCCAAATCAAAGAACTGGAAATGGCACCAATGTATGGTGCAGGTCTCTCAACCACAGACATAGGTGGACAACACTGAAGCTCTGCAGACATTTCATTTGGTGTACAGCCTCTAGACTGTGAGCTTGTTGCGGGCAGGGAATGTCTGTTTATTGTCATACTGTACTCTCCCAAGCACTTAGTATAGTGCTCTGCACATAGTAAGTACTCAAAAAATATGACTGGATGAATTAATGAATAAACCACATCGCTGTCACAACTTAAAGATGTGCCTGTCTTGATTCTGCTTTCTATTTCCCTGATTATTGTTGCATCACTGGCTAGCGGGATACCTACATAAAGGAGAAGAAGAAGTGAGATGGGAGAAGGGAGGTAAGAGAAAGACAGGAGATGGGAGATGAAGACAAAGTTGAAGAAGAAGAAGAGATAGAATTTGCTCAACGCTTATTATGTGCTAAGAACTGGGGTACATATGATACAATTAGAGGAGGCAGAGCCCTTGTCTTAAATGGGGCTCACAGTCTATGGGAGAGGGAGAGGAGATACTTCAACCCCATTTTACAGATGAGTAAACTGAATCATGGAGAAGTGAAGTGACTCATCCAAGGCCACCCAACAGACAAGTGGAGGTGCCAGCATGAGAACCCAGGCCTCCTAATTCCCAATTCTGTACTCTTTCCACTAGACCATGCTATTTCTCCATGAGTTCCCCACCAAGCATGGTAACGGTGGAATTGTTGTATACAGCCATCAAACAATCAATCAATCAATGGTATTTACTGAGCACTGTGTGTAGAGCACTCAAACACTTGGGAAAGTATGATATAATAAAGTTGGTAGACACGCTCCTTGACCACGACGAGCTTACAGTCTAGATATATGACCAGGGCCCACCATGAAAATTGTAGGGTTCAGTTCCTCCCTCTCCTCCTCACTGATAATTTGGTCCCACTCCTGTATCCTTGCCTATTTCCAACCCTCCTCATTCCCTCTAACAGCCCGAAGCTGCCTTTAATGGCTGAAACCTCAGATCAAGGGAAGATGTGAGGATCCATGCAGCTGCATTCCCAACCTAGGCCTTCTCACTACACTGTTGTAAGCCACTAGATCTCAAGGACTCCCTCCCTCCCATCCTCAGGGGATCGAAAACACGCACACACAGAGCTCCTGGGATTAACCCTTGAGTCTTCCCTCTTGATGTAGTCAGCGCTGATTATAAAACAACAAAGTTTCATCCAAAAGAGGGCAACTAGGGTTTCCAGGCTTCAGTCTGAACTGTAAGCTCATTGTGGGCAGGGAATGTATCTGTTTATTGTCATGCCATACTCTCCCAACCATTTAGTACAGTGCTCTGCACACACTAAGTGCTCAATAATGTGAATGAATGAATGAGATCGTGAGTTAGCAGCCTCCTTTGTGGGCAGGGATTGCATCTACCAACTCTGTTGTATTTCACTTTTCCACGTGCTCAGTAGAGTACTCAGCATAAATGTTCAATATTCTTTCATTCATTCAATCATATTTATTGACCACTTTCTATGTGCAGAGCACTATACTAAGTGCTTGGGAAGTACAAGTTGGCAACATATAGAGATGGTCCCTACCCAACAGTGGGCTCACAGTCTAGAAGGGGGAGACAGACAACAAAACAAAACATATTAACAAAATAAAAGAAATAGAACAAATATGTACAAATAAAATAAATAAATAGAATAATAAATACATACAAACATATATGCATATATATAGGTGCTGTGGGGAGGGGAAGGAGGTAAGGCGGGGGGGATAGCGAGGGGGAGGAGGGGGGAGGGAGGAGGGGGCTCAGTCTGGGAAGGCCGATTGACTGATTGACCGATATGGCTGATTGACTAATTAATTCTTCTTCTCCCCACCCACTACTGTGGAGGGGCACAATTTATGCTACTCCAATGTGGTATAGTTCTGTGTCTCCCCCTGACACCTTCAAGGAAAACAAAAGCAGGGTGATAAAATTAGGGAAGTGTGGTATTTTCAGGATATCTTCTCTGCTTTTGCTAGTGCAGGGAGATATTTGCTCTTTTCTTTTGAATTACTGAGATTTTTCCAACCCAGAACTCTCTCCATTGCTCTTGCTGCAACTCCCCAGCCTGTGAAATGAGCTGGAAGCTCTTCCACTAATGGCTTTATTGATCTCGGTGCCTCTGAATTTGTCATCCAGCCCAGCCGCAAGTAAGCGGAGTCCAGGAAACCAAATATTCATGAATCAGTGGCCAGGATTTAGCTAGGATGCAAAGAAGCTGAGATAAGCTGTAGAATTTGATGTAAAGGAAATGCAGGAAACCAGACAATTGATCAATTGTATTTAACTCAAAAAAGGTATAGGAGAACCCTGAAGTCTCATCAAGACAACTTGCTTGTTTGTTTATATAATAATGTTGCTATTTTTTAAGCACTTACTGTGTGCCAAGCACTGTTCTAAGTGCTGGGGGACTGGGGGGATACAAGGTGATCAGTTTGTCCCACGTGGGGCTCCCAGGCTTCATCCCCATTTTACAGATGAGGGAACTGAGGCCCAGAGAAGTTAAGTGACTCGCCCAAAGTCACGCAGCAGACAAGTGGCAGAGCCGGAATTAGAACCCATGACCTCTGACTCCCAAACCCGGGCTCTTTCCACTGAGCCACGCTGCTTCTTTTTTTTATGACACTCTAATGTTTATATGATTATTATCATTATAGTTGTTCATATTATTATTATTATTATGCCAAACACTGAACTAAGCACTGGGGTAGATACAAGATAATCAGGTTGGACAAAGTCCCTGTCCCACTTTGGACTCATAGTCTGTGTAGGAGGGAGAGGAGAAGAAGGAAGAAGAAGAAGAAAGAAGAAGGAAGAAGGAAGAAGGAAGAAGAAGAAGAAGAAGAAGAAGAAGAAGAAGAAAGAAGAAAAAAGAAAGAAGAAAGAAGAAGAAGAAGCATGGAGAATCAGGAGCAGCGTGGCTTGGTGGAAAGAGCATGGGCTTTGGAGTTAGAGGTCATGGGTTCAAATCGCCACTCTGCCAATTGTCAGCTGTGTGCAAGTCACTTAACTTCTCTGTGCCTCAGTTACCTCATCTGTAAAATGGGGATGGGGACTGTGAGCCCCCCGTGGGACAACCTGATCACCTTGTAACCTCCCCAGTGCTTAGAACCGTGCTTTGCATATAGTAAGCGCTTTATAAATGTCATTATTATTATTATTATTATTATTATTATCATTATTATTAAGCAGATGAAGAAACTGAGGCACCGAGAAGTAAAGCAACTTGCCTAAGGTGCTACAGCAGACAAGTGGCAGAGTCAGAATTAGAGCCGAGGTCTTCTGATTCCGAGTCCCATGCCCCTTCCACTCAGCCGCACTGCTAGTATTTACTGAGTGTCAACAATGACATTCAAGAATCTGGGACACTCCTTTCCCGCTTCTTTAAGTGAAGACGTCTTGTGAAAAAGAAACTTTCCAAGTTTCTTCCCTATCCCCAGGGTCTTCTAGGCTGCGGGGGCTAGGGTTTCCAAAATTTACGTTTCAGCTCCAGCTCAGTGATTCCAGAAGACACCTTGATGTGCTGAATGATTGAAGTGATCCAGCTGCAGCCCAGGGGAGAACGCCGAAGAGCAAGGAAATCTAGGGGTGACCTCCAGCCTGAGGGACTGCAGATTTGTTTGATGATTCCTAATTAGGTTGACCTGTGAATGGTGTACGAATATGAAGCCTATTTTTATTGGAAAGACGATTTGAAAGGCTTGGGCAGCTGAAGAAGGTAATTTCATTCTGAATGGTAAAAAAGATTATGAAATTACAGCTGGTAAGGTTCATATAAAGAAGAAAATGAATTAATAATAATAATGATGATGGTATTTATTAAGCGCTAAGTGCCAAGCACTGTTCTAAGCGCTGGGGGAATACAAGGTGATCAGGTTGTCCCACGAGGGGCTCACAATCTTAATCCCCATTTTACAGATGAGGTAACTGAGGCACAGAGAAGTGAAATGACTTGCCCAAACTCACACAGCTGACAATTGGTGGAGTCGGAATTTGAACCCACGACCTCTGACTCCAAAGCCCGAGCTCTTTCCATGGAGCCCCGCTGCTTCTCCATGAAGCCCAATGTTTCTGTTTATTGTTGCACTGTACTCTCCCAAGTGCTCAGTACAGTGCTCTGCTTACAGTAAATGCTCAATAAATACAATTGAATGAATGAATGAATATCGAGTACATGGCGTAGTGGATAGAGAACGGACCTGGGGGTCAGAAGGCCATGGGTTCTAATCCCGGCTGCACCACTTGTCTGCTGTGTGACCTTGGGGAAGTCACTTAACTTCGCGGTGACTCAGTCACCTCATCTGTAAAAAATGGGGATTAAGAGTGTAAGCCCAAAATGGGACAGGGACTGTGTCCAACCTGATTAACTTCTATCTACCCAGTGCTTAGAACAGCACTTGGCACATAGTAAGCGCTTAATAATTGTTATTATTAAGTGGATTGGAACTAGAGAACCACGGGACATTCATTAGGCCATCGTGGACAATGACTATTAATGAACTATGAACAGAAGGCTTTATAGCCTAGCTAACCACGAAGCACGTTTTCCAGTACTGTTCAGAACCTGAAGTCTCAGTTGTCTAATTGGATCTCTAAATAGATGTTTCAACTTCCTGGAAGGTATGCTTGCTGTGCACTGATTGTCATGGTGACAAACTTTGACCCCAGGAAAAGAGATGGGGGAAGGGCAGGCTGAGGAGGAGAAAGAGGAGAGCAGGACTTAAGAAAAGGGTTACTCATGAAAACAACAAAAACAACAAAAAAGTGGGAGGAAAGAGCTTATTGGTGATTTCATGCCTCTAGGCCCACAGGGATCCTAAGGCACTGGCTTTTTTTCAGTGCTCACTCAGTTGCCTCAAACAGGTGCTTGAATGGTAGGACTGGAACTCTTTTAATATGAACAATTTTCTGGTGTCCCAAAGTCCCCATAATGAGATTCAAACAGAGCGTGCTGGTGCCAAAGGAGAAGCGGTGAATTTTAAATTCTACATCTGAAACTATTATTACCATTGTGTTTATTAAGCATTTGGGTAGAAACAAGTTAAACAAGTTGGATCCAGTCCCTGTCCCACGTGGGGCTTGCAGTCTAAGTAGGAGGGACAACAGGAACTGAATCCCCATTTTACAGATGAGGAAACTGAGGCCTAGAGAAGTTAATCAATCAATCGTATTTATTGAGCGCTTACTGTATCACAGCACTGTACTAAGCGCTTGGCACTGTACTAAGCGCTTGTTAAGTGACTTGACCAAGTTCACTCAGCAGGCAAGTGGTAGAGACATGCTTGAATCCCGAGTCCTCAGACAGCAAGCCCAGGCTCTTTTCAACTGGGCCAGTGGAATTTTGGGCAGCTCTGGTGTTTCCCCCGCCATCAATCAATCAATCAATTAATCAATTGTATTTATTGAGCACTTACTGTGGGAAGAACGCTTAACTAAACATTTGGGAGAGTACAATACAACAGAATTGGTAGACACGTTCCCTGCCCATGATGATCTAACAGTCCTGAGGGGGAGATAGACATTGATATAAATAAATTATGCATATGTACAGAAATGTTAGGGGGCTGATGGAGGGGTGAATAAAGGGAGCAAATCAGGGTGAGGCAGAAGGGAGTAGGAAAGAGGAAATGAGACGGTGAGAGCTTATTGTTATATCGTACTCTCCCAAACATTTGGTACGGTGCTTTGCACAGTGTAAGCTCTCAATAAATATGATTGAAAGAAAGATTGAATGAGGGCTTAGTCAGGGACGCCCTCTTAGAGGAGATGTACCTTCAATAAGGCTTTGAAGGTAGGAAGAGTAATTGTCTCTTGGATATGAAGAGAAAGGATGTTCCAGGCCAGAGGCAGGATGTGAGCGAGAGGTCGAGAGAGCTACGCTCTCCTAAGCGCTTAGTACAGTGCCCTGCACACAGTAAGCACTCAGTAAATACGATTTATTGATTATACTTTCCCAAGTACTTAGGGTGTTCTGCACACAGTAGGCTTTCCTTAAATACCAATGATTAATTGATAGAGACGTGGGAGGAGAAAGTAATGGCAATGAAGCAAAGGGGGAGAGTCAGGGGTTTACCCCTCCTCCAGATAGATGCTGAGGTGAGCATGTGTGATGTTCCATATAACATGAAGAAGACATCACAACCCTGCACACAGCATGAAAACAGGATCAATCAATCAATCAATCGTATTTATTGAGCGCTTGCTGTGTGCAGAGCACTGTACTAAACGCTTGGGAAGTACAAATTGGCAACATATAGAGACAGTCCCTACCCAACAGCGGGCTCACAGTCTAGAAGGGGGAGTTAGAGAACAAAACCAAACATATCAACAAGATAAAATAAATGGAATAGACAAGAGGAGGGGGTCTGCGGTGAAATGTCTGAAGCCCATCCTCCAGATGTCCCAGGTCCGGTGAACTACCCAAATTGCCACCATCATCCCTGACCTCCCAGAGCCCTCAGCCTGTCCTATCCTACATCTGTCTTCTCTCCGGTCATAACCTTCCAACTGTCACTTCAGTACTTTGGCCCTCACAACCTACTCTAACACTGCTGTACATAGAGAAGCAGCTTGGCTTAGTGGAAACAGCACAGGCCTGAGAATCAGAAGGACCTGGGTTCCAATCCTGGCTCCACCATATGTCTGCTGTGTGACCTTGGGCAAGACACTTACTTTCTCTGGGCCTTGGTTACCTCATCTGTAAAATCAATCAATCAATCAATCGTATTTATTGAGCACTTACTGTGTGCAGAGCACTGTACTAAGTGCTTGGGAAGTACAAATTGACAACATATAGAGATGGTCCCTACCCAACAGTGGGCTCACACTCTAGACTGTGAGCTCCACATGGGACAGGGACTGTGTCCAACCTGATTTGCTTGTATCCACCCCAGCGTTTAGTGCAGTGCCTGGCACATAGGAAGCACTTAGCAAATGCCACAATTGTTATTATTACTGTCATGGCGATGTATCAACCCTACTATTTAAACATTGTCCACCTCCTAGTGTCATTCTGTGTCTGTCTTCCCCAATTAAATTGTAATCTTCTTCAGGGTAAAGATCACAGTTTCTAGCGCTCTTCTCTCTCAAGTGTTTAGTATTGTGCTCTGCACACAGCTGTTGCTCAAATATTATGGATTAATGTCAACAACCACCTGGGCCTCTACAGGTCAGGAGAAATTCTCCCCTCCAGACTGGGAAAAGACATCTCTTTCCCTTCATAACCAAGGAAAATGTATTCATAGAGCAAAGGAGAGAAGCAAGCTCAAAATGTTCCTGTTGGGAAAAAATGTGGTCAATTTTTAATGATAATAACAATATCTGTACTAAGCACTAAGTACTGTTATAAGCACTGGGGAAGATACAAGGTAATCAGGTTGGACACAGTCCTTGTTCCTCAAGGGGCTCACAATATTGATCCCCATTTCATGATAATAATAATGATGGTATTTGTTAAGTGCTTACTATTTGCCGAGCACTGTTCTAAGCACTGGGGTAGATACAAGATAATCAGGTTGTTCCACATGGGACTCACAGTCTTAATCCCCATTTTACAGATGAGGTCACTGAGGCACAGAAAAGTGAAGTGATTTGCCCAAAGTTGCCCAGCTAACAAGTGGCGAAGCCGGGGTTAGAACCCACGACCTCTGACTCCCAAGCCCGGGCTCTTTCCACTAAGCCATCCTGCTTCCCCTAACTGAGGCACAGAGAAGTTAAGTGACTTGCCCGAGGTCACGCAGCAGACATGTAGAACAGCCAGAATTAGAACCCACAACCTTTGACTCCAAGGCCCGTGCTCTTTCCACCAGGCCATGCTGCTTCACACATGGCCACACATAAATGGACCCTGGAGAGTCATACCATGAATATATTCTTAAAAGATAATTCCACTGGTTCCACATGTGCACCAATACAATGGGACAGATTACGTGACAATATTTTATTTGTAGGTGTTTAGCACCTACCAAAATTAATGTTTAAAGACTCGGCCGGTGTTATAATAGTTACAACACAAATGTGTGACTTTAAAAACTAGTTTCTTCAGAAAAGATCTTTCTAGAGTCCAGGACTGAAACGCACCAGAGTTATAATGAATACCAGGGACAGTTACTGAAAGATGCAGAAGTTGCTGCCTCCTGTGATTCGGAAGGTTATCAGTTTTTGAATACACAATAGACCAGGCAGACTTTTCAAGTCATTGGAAAAAACTTAGGTACCTGCCCACGTTATAAACTTCATATAATTTTGGGTTAGTCAAGAATTTATTCACGTTGAATGGCCAAAAAGAAACCCTCAGCAATCTGTAAAACCCCAAACTGCTCACTTGTGGTGCAAGTAAATGAGATTACTTTGAAAATGGGGTTATGTTGCAGCTCTATCTCAGAAAAAAACTACACCACCCATTAAGGCCAGACCTGTGCATTCAGCATTATGTTAAAGGAATCCATTCATTCTAAGCACAATTTGACAGTCTAGATCAGCAACTAAGATGGTCTTGTTTTCTAACAGATTTGCTTAATTGGTATCTCTTTCACTTCAGAGCCCACCATTACCTTCCATTATTTTTAAATTAGCAGAATTTCTGAAGCAACAATTGCTGCAGCAATCATACAATAGAGCTCCCGATTGCATCTGGGAGAGAGCAGACACTATCATTTTCAGGTAAATTGGAGGTCTTTCAGAAGAGCTTGTTTTGGAGCAAAGTTCCCTCAAATATTCATTTGTTGGGAACCTTTCAGTTATTGCTATCCAAAGAACTGGCCAACCTTGTTTGGCTCAAAAAACAGGGCTCATTTTAGAGAAAAGGAATCTACTTTTAGTTCTAGAGAATACTGTCAAACCACCTCTATTTGACAAGCTTTTATTTGACATCATTGATTCTGATTGGGAAAAAAAGACTGTGGCAAATGCAATTATCGATATTATCACACCTTTTTGAACTAAAATGAGAATCTTTCAAAACTTTATCATTTCCACAATGACAGCTCTTACCCTGGGAAATACTTAATTAGATGAAGGTCTTGCTAGGAGATGGAATAGAAGTGACTTTGCTTTGCTATTTAAAGATTCTGCTCTTTCCTTTTGATAAACGTCAGGGTGCCAAAATCCAGAGCAGGATTCATTTCTCCTCCGGTTGAAGCTACAGTGGCAGCCATAACTTACCCACTCAGTGGAGTTCCTTTATTGTCCCCCTCCAGCTTGGAGATTGACCTTTTGAGGTTGGAATAATAATAATAGTAATAATAATATTATTGTAGGTGTTTAACTAGCACCTACCAAAATTAATGTTTAAAGACGCAGCCAGTGTATAATTGTTACAACATAAATGTGTGACTTTAAAAACTAGTTTCTTCAGAAAAGATCTTTCTAGAGTCCAGGACTCAAATGCACCAGAGTTATAATGAATACCCGGGACAGTTACTGAAAGATAACTTACTAAGCACTTACTATGTGCCAAACACTGTTGTAAGCACTGGGAGCAGTGTGGCTCGGTGGAAAGAGCCCAGGCTTGGGAGTCACAGGTCATGGGTTCTAATCCCGGCTCCACCACTTGTCAGCTGTGTGACTTTGGGCAAGTCACTTCACTTCTCTGAGACTGTTACCTCATCTGTAAAATGGGGCTTAAGACTGTGAGCCCCCCATGGAACAACTTGATTACCTTGTATCTACCCCAGTGCTTAGAACAGTGCTTGGCACATAGTAAGCGCTTAACAAATGCCAACTAGTTCATCAGGTTGGTCACAATCCCTTTCCTACCTGGGGCTCGCATTCTTATCCCCATTATACAGATGAGGTAACTGAGGCATAGATTAGTGACTTGCCCAAGGTCACAGAGCATTCATTCATTCAATTGCATTTATTGAGCACTTATTGTATGCAGAGCACTGTACTAAGTACTTGGGAGAGTACAATACAACAATAGACACAGTCTCTGCCCACAATGAGCTTACAGTTGGCAAAGCTGGAATTAGAACCCAGGTCCTTCTGATTCCCAGGCTAGTGCTATGTTCACTAAGCCATGCTGTTTCTCTGACACTAAATTGCCTTCAGGGCCACTAGGAATGGTTTAAAAGCTTTGGGGTTGGTTCTGGGGCAGATTTAGAGGACCCTTAGCCAGTTTGAGGAGACCCGTTCCAGTCTAGGCTAACCACCAATCTGGAATTATCCCAGGCAATTGAATAATTTCTGAAGCTACCCGGTGGTTCTGGGATTCCAGGTGAAAACCCCCTAATCCCCCAGTTCCAAACTCATTCCCCACTGATACATCGAGAGCCATCCAGCCGATGGAATTGGTCACTTCATTTCAGGCAGCTTAATGGGAACTCTTATCCTAAGATTAAATCCTTAAACCAACCAGAAAAGCTGAACACGAAATCAAGATTTCTGCCGTTTTCGACATTTGCTCTCCTTCTCTAAGAGAGTAGTAAAAAGATGGCAAAAAACAAACTTATGGAATCAATTTCCATTTCAAAGCAACAGATCCATGGGTGATTGTTTGAATAATTTGTGTGATTTCATATGCTGTTTGGGCAAACAGGCTGGCTCACTTAATTTTCTTCCCTAATTATACTGCCAAGAACATAAAAACATGATTTAAATTGGCCTTCACATCTGAGCATACCCAGTACTGGCATGGGTCAATCAAATTCAACTGCTCCAAACCTGGAGACGATATATCATAAAGAAAAGAACCAAATTAACTAGAGAAATAGAAAGAGTCCCACAACATCAGCCTAGATGTATGCACGAGGCAGCCTGGACTTCAGAAAGTCAATGAGAAAATGGAGCTCAGATCAAGGATCCATCACCTATCTGTTTGCTGGGTGAGACATGTCGTCACTCATTGTCACAATTTTCCCATCCCTAAAATGGGCATTGGTGACTTTCCTCTAAACTCTATTTTGATGACTGTCTATATCTGTAATTTATTTACATATCTGTAACTTATTACATATCTGTAATTTATTTATTTATATTAATGTCGGTCTCCCCCTCTAGATGTAATCTCACTGTGGGTAGGGAAAAAAGAAGAAGAAGAAAAGAAGAAAGAAGGAGGACGGAGCAAGGAGAAAGGAGGAGGGAGGAGGAGGAGGAGGAGGAGGAGAAGAAGGAGGAGGAGAAAAAGGAGAAGAAGAAAAAGGAGGAGGAGGAGGAGGAGGAGGAGAAGGAGGAGGAGGAGGAGAAGGAGAAAGAAGAAGAAAGAAGAAAGAGGAAGAAGGAAGAAGGAAGAAGGAAGAAGAAGAAGAAGAAGAAGAAGAAGAAGAAGAAGAAGAAGAAGAAGAAGAAGAAGAAGAAGAAGAAGGGAAGAACAAGAAGAAGAAGAAGAAGAAGAGAAGAACAAGAAGAAGAAGAAGAGAAGAACAAGAAGAAGAAGAAGAACTATGATATTTGTTAAGCACTTACTATATGCCAGGCATGGTACTAAGCACTGGGGTGGATCCAAGCAAATCGGGTTGGACACAGTCCCTGTCCCACTTAGGGCTCATGGTCTCAATCTCCGTTTAACAGATAATAATAATAATAATAATAATAATAATGGCATTTATTAAGCACTTACTATGTGCAAAGCACTGTTCTAAGCGCTGGGGAGGTTACAAGGTGATCAGGTTGTCCCACGGGGGGCTCACAGTCTTGATCCCCATTTTACAGATGAGGTAACTGAGGCCCAGAGAGGTGAGGTGATTTGCCAAGGCCACACAGCAGACATGTGGCAGAGCTGGAATTAGAACCCATGTAATTGACATGTTTTGATATTATTATATCATACTCTCCCAATCAGTACAGTTCTCTGCACACAGTAAGCACTCAGTAAATACAATTCAGTGAATGAAGAATCAAACACTTAGATCTTCTGGGGAGACAGGCAGCACATAGGAGTAACTTAGAATATATCACTTATCTCCCAGGTTTTCTAAGTCCAAGTTGCTTGCTATACGAAAAAATAATTAGCACCATCTTTATTCTCTGTGAGACACAGTTACTGTTTACCATTAGCCACTGAATACACTTTCCTCCAGTGAGAGACCTCAGAATCATCCTCCATGCGTTTCTCAAGGCATTTTGAAATAGCATTTTTGGCTTAAAATAAGTAAGTCTTAGGGACAGCTGCAAATAACTACCAAAGGTTTCTTTTCTGTGACTCAGCATGGACGGATGGTGAAAGCAATGGACAGTCAGGCAACTGTTCTGCTGTACCTTATGCTCCTCCACAGATGCATTTGGAATTATTGCTATTTCCCTTCTGTGGGACTTCTGGTTAAACATTGTGGCATATAAAGATTCAGTTTTGAATAAAGCTGAGAAGCAGTGTGCTTAGTGGAAAGAACATGGGCTTGGGAGCTGAAGGATGTGGATTCTAATCCTGGCTCCACCATTTGTCTGCTGTGTGACCTTGGGCAAGATTAAGTTCTCTGTGCCTCAGTTACCTCAACTGTAAAATGAGGATTAAGACTGTGAGCCTCACATGAGACAACCTGATCACCTTGTATTTACCCCAGCACTTAGAATAGTGCTTGGCATAGAGTAAGCACTTAACAAATGACATAATTATTACTATTATTATGTACCTATTCTTAAAAAGCTCTTAACTGTACAGAGTCACCAGTCTTGGTCTGTGACTCCTCAGGCAAATTCACTACTATAAGCACATACACACTGACTTGTAATTCAAGAAGTGACAGCAGCTGCATTTTAAAAAACCCCAAAAAACAAACAAAAAACTTGAAACCTTGTTCATTGAGCCCTCAGAAATTGTCAAAGTGCATACACCTGATCAGCATAATTTTGGGATTTACTCAGAGTACGTGTGTTTATATGGGGAGCTGGGGAGAAAAAGTGTATGTGTGTGTACATACACGCGTACATAGGGTGCACCACGGCTTTGCTCCCACCTGCTTTAATGAATTCAAAAAGGTTTTAAGCATAATGTCACATTGAGGGTAAGTATAGGGAAATGAAAAAAAAAGAAAGAGTGCTTTTTTCTAGATAGCTAATCTATAAACAGGCAGTCGGAGCCCTTTCAGGCATGGTAAGAGTATATAAACGAATTCAAGGACTATCAAAGTGATGTGAGGTAATGCCTTTAATTATTAGTGATTATAGTAAGGGCTTAGTCCACTGGGGCTTTGCAAACCGGGTTTTTTTCTCTCCTTGATCCAAGTTCTGGATGACTTTAGGTTTTTTTTTTTTTTTTCAATAGCATTTGTTAAGTGCTTACTATGTGCCAGACACTGCACAAAGCACTGGGGTAGATATGAGATAATCAGGCTGGACAGAGTTCATGTCCCACAGAGGGCTCACAGTCTTAATCCCCATTTTACTGAGGCCCAGAAAAGGTAAGTGACTTCAGTCAGTCAAGTCAGCAGTATTTACTGAGTGCTTATTGTGTGTAGAACACTGTTCCAAGCACTTGGGAGAGTACAATACAACATAACAGACACATTCCCTGTCCACAGTAAGCTCACAGTCTAGATGGGGAGACAGACATTAATATAAATAAATAAATTACAGGTAGGTACATAAGTGCTACGGAGGTGGATGAGCAACCACTGGAGGTTCTTAAGGAGTGGGGAAACATGGCCTGAACATTTCTGTAGTAAAGTGATCCGGGTAGCAGAGTGAAGTTTGGACTGGAATGGGGAGAGACAGGAGGGTGGAAGGGTCAGCAAGGAGGCTGATGCAGTAATCAAGGTGGGATAGGATAAAGTGTTTGGATTAAGATGGTAACTGGATGGAGAGGAAAGGGCAGATTTAAGCGATGATGTGAAGGTCAAACCAACAGGATTTAGTAACTGATTGAATATGTGGATTAAATGAGAGGGAGGAGTCAAGAATAACACCAAGGTTTCGGGCTTGTGAGACAGGAAGGATGACGGTACCACCTACAGTGATGGGAAGTCAGGGGAAGGATAGGATTTGGGTGGGAAGATAAGGAGTTCTTTCTTGGAAATGTTAAGTTGGAGGTGACAGCAGGATATACAAGTAGAGATGTCAATAGAGACTTGCCCAAGGTCAAACAGCAAACAAGCAGTGGAGGCAGGATTAGAATCCATGTCTTTCTGACTCTCAGGCCCACTCCCTATCCACAAGGCCATGCTGCTTCCCGTGGCGAGCATTTGGTGTGTATTTTTCCTATCTGTCTTTAAAGAGGGAGGTATAATTTCCATTCTAATTTTCTTCAATTAAGGACAGGTTCAGAGGGTAACCCACATGGATGTGCTGTTCCAAATGCAATTGAGTTGCAGGGAGAAGGAGAATGAGATGGGAAAATTGGTTTCTGTAAATATATCAGGATTTCTTCTCCCCCAAGTGAGATTCCACCATTAATTCACAGTCCATTGGTAAATTAGACTAGGGAATTCATTCCTTCCTGACACCCTGAAATAAATGTACTGTATTCCGCTTTAGTATTCTAGGAAATAACAGGAGCCTCTGATATCAGATAATTTTTTAGAGATGTGAACAACAAACTGAAAATCCAGTCATCACATATTCCTAAAACATTCTGAAGACATTTCCTCCACCACAAAAAAGAACAATGCTGTCCTAGGCCCTAATCAATCAATCGTATTTATTGAGCTCTTACTGTGTGCAGAGCACTGTACTAAGCGCTTGGGAAGTACAAGTGAGCAACATATATAAATAAATTTACCCACAAGAAGAGGAAATAGATTTTTTAATGGCATTTGCCAAGCACTTATTATGTGCCAGAAACTGTACTAAGCACTTGGGTAGATGCAAGCCAAGCAGGTTGGACACAGATCCTGTCCCAGATAGGGCTTACATCTTTAATCCCTATTTTACAGATGAGGTGACTGAGGCAGAGAAGTGAAATGACTTGCCCAAGTTCACACAGAAGACAAGTGGTGGGGCTGGAATTAGAACCCAAGTCCTTTGACTCCCAAACCCTTGTTCTTTCCACTAGGCCACAGTGCTTCTCAGATTGGAACTGCAGAAGAAATGATCTAGCAGAGATATAAATAAGAATCTTCAGATGGGGGTGTACATTATGTGCTGACACATAGTTAATAAAGAAGGTGGTTGCATCTTCTTTCAGGATGACCTTCAAGAACAGGTGGAATTCCAATAATAATAATAATAATGGCATTTATTAAACGCTTATTATGTGCAAAGCACTGTTCTAAGTGCTGGGGAGGTTACAAGGTGATCAGGTTGTCCCACGGGGAGCTCACAGTCTTTATCCCCATTATTTTACAGATGAGGGAACTGAGATCCAGAGAAGTGAAGTGACTTGCCCAAAGTCACACAGCTGACAGTTGGCGGAGCTGGGATTTGAACCCATGACCTCTGACTCCAAAGCCCGGGCTCTTTCCACTGAGCCACGCTGATTCTCCAATACATTCTGGGTGGTTCAGGAAGATGGACTAGATGGTCCTTGGAGTGGTAATATAATAATAATAATAATAATAATAATAATAATAATAATAATAATGGCATTGGTGAAGTGTTTACAATGTGCCAGGCACTGTACTAAGTGGTGGTGTGGATACAAACAAATCAGGTTAGACACAGTCCCTGTTCCACATGGGGCTCACATCTTAATCTCCATTTTACAGATGAGGTAATAGAGGCACAGGGAAGTTAAGTGACTTGCCCAAGACCACACAGCAGACAAGTGGCATAGTCAGGATTAGAACCCATGGCCTTCTGACTCCTGGGCCCAGGCTCTACCCACAGCAGCGTGGCTCAGTGGAAAGAGCCCGGGCTTTGGAGTCAGAGGTCATGGGTTCAAATCCCAGCCCCACCAATTGTCAGCTGTGTGACTTTGGGCAGGTCACCTCACTTCTCTGGGCCTCAGTTACCTCATCTGTAAAATGGGGATTAAGACTGTGAGCCCCCCATGGGACAACCTGATCACCTTGTAACCTCCCCAGCACTTAGAACAGTGCTTTACACATGGTAAGCGCTTAATAAATGCCATCATTATTACTATCATTATTCTGCTTCCCAGTGGCTGAAGTGTTCTGACCACCAATGACAGTACCTCCTGTCATTGTTAACAGGAGAAGCAGCATGGCCTAATGGAAAGAGCACACGCCTGGGAGTCAGAAGATCTGGGTTCTAATCCTGACTCTATCATACGCCTGCTCTCTGATCTTAAGCAAGTCATTCAATTTCTCTGGGCCTCAGTTCCCTCATCTGCGAAATGAGGATCCAACACCAGTTCTCACTCCTTCTTAGATTGTAAGCCCTTTGTGGATCCTCATTAGTCCGTATCTACCCCAGAACCAAATACTGTGCTTGGTATGTAGTAAGTGCTTAAGAAATACCACAATTATTATTATCAATCATTATTATCCCTTCCAGTGGATAGCTAGTAGTTGTAATTAGTGTGAAGTGTTGCACAAATGCAGATGAGAGAAGCAATAGCAGATTGAACTCCAATGACCTTATCAATCTAACTCCGTCGGCAGTGAAGATAAATGAGGCTAAAATGATCAACCTGTAAAAATCAATGTCATGAAAAATCTCCTTCCAGAATCCTTCCCTCCGATTATATTTGAGGTACTGGGGGTTGGGAGAGGCCTTATTCAGGTGCTCACGTCACCAACAGAGGTCCCTGGGGTTGTAGAGTGTTACCATGGAGAGGAGAGACTGGTTTCATTTACTTCATGAACTAATGAATTCCCCTGTCTCATCCTTCTGGTCCTAAAAAGGGCCACTATTTTTTCTTGCAACAAATACTTGGTTTTCCAATTAGATAATAAAGCCGGGCAACCATATTAGATTAACTTTACAAATGAAATATTTTAACCTTGTAGATTTTTCAATGCTTTTTTTAGAAAGCATGAAACTAAATTGTTTTTTATCCCTTGTGATGTTTGCAATTACTTTATACTGATTACTGAAATTGAATCTCCAGGCAGGATATATTTTACAGCTGCCTACACCGTGTTTACAATAAGCTAGTGGATGATTCATGTTTTTCTCCCTCAACAGAAATCGTCAAGAGTAATGTGAAGCTTGTGTGACAGACAACCTGAAATCACTTACAATATATCAGGTTTTACCTACATAAGCCAACTGTCTTACTGAGAACAGTTCAAAGGTTATCTGAACCAAGTCCACATTGGAGCAGCAGAAAAACCTTCTGATGGGAAAATGGGGTGATGAAAGATGATATACCTAATGTGAGTCAACATGGATATGAAGCCTGATGTGTGGAGAATTTAATCTTTTCCTTTTGGAGAAAAGAACAAGCAGCATGGCTCAGTGGAAAGAGCACGGGCTTTGGAGTCAGTGGTCATGGGTTCAAATCCTGGCTCTGCCATTTGTCAGCTGTGTGACTTTGGGCAAGGCACTTGACTTCTCTGGGCCTCAGTTACCTCATCTGTAAAATGGGGACAGACTGTGAGCCCCCCGTGGAACAGCCTGATCAGCTTGTAACCTCCACTGCACTTAGAACAGTGCTTTGCACATAGTAAGCGCTTAATAAATGCCATCATCATTATTATTATTATTATGTGAGCCTTCACCCTGGTGCTTCATTAGAAGCACTCTCATGGGCTCCTCCCCATAGCTAATGCCATTTGCCATCTCAAATACCTAAATGGCTCAGGAACTGATGAGAAACACTCTGTAGGGCTAATCTTACTTATTAGAATTTTTTTCACCAGGTATATTCAGCCCGAATTTAGTCTAAATCATTTGTGGAATTACATAGTTGCCCATATTTTCTCGGGTTAAGGATTTTTTTGAATGCCACTTAAACATTTTTGAGACTCAGTTTCCTCATCTATAAAATAGGAGAAGATACCTGCCCACCCATCCTCTTAGATTCGTTTTACAGAGGCACAGAGAAGTGAAGGGACTTGTCCAAGGTCAGACAGCAGAGTAGTGGTGGTGGCTACCTCCGACACTTCAAAGACGAGATCTAGGGTTGGCTCACTCTTGGGAGCCAGATATTTCCTGCCTTTTCTGCAGGACATATATCCAACCCAGTTCCCGGCTATCTCACAGACCAGGACAAATAAGTAAAGCACAATCCACTAATCACCTGCATCCTCACCCATGTCTGGTTGAAGCTGCATGTTCCCATTGCAAATTTAAGGAGACAAGTGACTTCTATAATGCCAAGGGAAGTGCATCATTTCCACTATGAGAACAGTGCCAAGAAGCATGGGCTAGTGGATACAGCACGAGCCTGAGAGTTCAGAACTGGGCTCTAATTCCGGCTCCACCACTTGTCTGCTGTGTGGCTCTGGGCAAGTCATCTAACTTCTTGGTACCTCAGTTACCCCATCTGTAAAATGAGGATTAAGACTGTGAGCACCATGTGGGATTGGAACTATGGCCAACCTGATTACCTTACATCCACCCATCGCTTAGTATAGTGCTTGCCACATAGTAAGTGCACTGTGGGAAGGGAATGTGTCTGTTTATTCTCATCTTGTACTTTCCCAAGAACTTAGTACAGTGCTTTGTACACAGTAAGTGCTCAATAAATATGATTGAATGAATGAATGAATAGTACGCGCTTTAATGCCATAAAAAACCCCACTCTAGACTGTCTCTTCAGGGTTAGAAATGGGCACCCAGACATACATTCTCTCCCCTTGATCTTCTGCCTTCCTGCTGATAGGGGTGATGCTTTAATCCTCACAGATTGTTAAATCAAGTTGGGACCTCTTACCCCAGCTTCTTCTCCCTTCTGTTTCATGTTGAATCTGTGCCCTTCAGACAATTGGCATTCACTCCACCCTTGACCCTACAGCTCCCATATCTCCACCCTCTCATTCACCCCACACATCCAATCCATCACCAAAACCTGCAAGTCTCACCTTCACAACATCGCCAGGATCTGCCCTTTTCTCTCCATCCAAACCACTACCACATAAGTACAATCACTCATCCTATCCCAACTGTATTACTACATCAGCAACCTCCTGTCTCTCCCCACTTCGTTCTATACTTCACTCTGCTGTCTGGATTATCTTTCTACAGAAATATTCTGGGCATGTCACCGCCCTCCTCAAAAATCTCCAGTGGTTGCCTATCAACCTCCATATTAAGCAGTGCGGCTAAGTGGAAAGAGCACGGGCTTTGGAGTCAGAGGTCATGGGTTCAAATCCCTGCTCCGCCAGTTGTCAGCTGTGTGACTTTGGTCAAGTCACTTCACTTCTCTGTGCCTCAGTTACCTCATCTGTAAAATGAGGATTAAGACTGTGAGCCACCCGTGGGACAACCTGATCACCTTTTAACTTCCCCAACTCCTAGAACTGTGCTTTGCACATAGTAAGCGCTTAATAAATGCTATCATTATTATTACTATTATCAAGCAATAACTCTTCACTATTGGCTTCAAAGCCCTCCATCACCTCACCCCCTCCTACCTCACCTCCCTTCTCTCCTTCTACAGCCCAGCCCACACACTCTGCTCCTCTGGTGCTAACCTTCTCACTGTGCCTCATTCTCGCATGTCCCGCTGTTGACCCCTGGCCCACGTCCTTCCTCTGGCCTCCTCAAAACCGCCAATCACACTTCCCCTCTTCAAAGCCTTACTGAAGGCTCTCCTTCTCCAGGAGGCCTTCCCAGACTAAGCCCCCCTTTTCCTCAGCTTCCTCTCCCCACCAATGCTCTGACTCTCTCCCTTTGCTCTACCCAGCCCTCCCCACACCACAGCACTTGTGTATATATGTACATATCTATAATTCTATTTATTTGTATTAAAGCCTGTTTACTTGTTTTGATGTATATATATATATTAATAAATTCTATTTATTTATATTGATGCTGTTGATGCCTGTTTATTGATCCCCTTCTAGACTGTGAGCCCACTGTTGGGTAGGGAGTGTCTCTTTATGTTGCCAACTTGTACTTCCCAAGTGCTTAGTAAAGTGCTCTGCACACAGTAAGCGCTCAATAAATATGATTGATTGATTGATTGTTTACTTGTTTAGATATCTGTCTCCCCACTTATGGACTGTGAGCCCATTGTGGGCAGGGATTGTCTCTCTTTGTTGCTGAATTATACTTTCCAAGTGCTTAGTACATGCTCTGCATGCAGCAAGCGCTCAATAAATACGATTGAATTAATGAATATCTGTAATTCATGTATTTATACTAATGAATTAATATGTACTCTTCCCCCACAGAAACCTCCGATATTTTGACCCCATCCAATTTCTCAACCCATCATACCCCACTCACCCTCTGTACCCAAACTACCTTCCCTTGATGACCAAATTGAAACTCTCTACCCCACCCTCTCTACTGAACACAACTCACTCACTCCCCAATCCCTTCGTTGATATCGTACCACGAACCCATAGCCCTGGATCACTCACACAATCCACCTCCTTTTCTCTTGTGTACGAGCCACAGAGTGCTGCTGGAGGGGAATCTAAACATCAGGCTGACTTGGTCCACTTCAAGTTTATCCTTGAATGCTTTAACTCTGCTCTGTCCTCTGCCCGGCAAAATTATTTCTCCACCCTATTGTCACCAATGTCCATTGCCCTTGCCAGTTGTTCCAGACATTTAACTGCCTTCTCAGATCTCCAGTCCCTCTACCTCTCCATCCACTTCTCCTGGAAACATTATCCAACCTTGGCTTCACTGACACTGTCCTCTCTTGGTTCTCGTCTTACCTCCCTGGCCACTTATTCTCAGTCTCTTTTGTGAGCTCCTCCTCTGCCTCCCACCCCCTAACTGTGGGGGGTCCCTCAAGGTTCAATTCTGGGTCCCCTTCTATTCTCCATTTACACCCACTCCCCTGGGGAACTTATTTGCTCCCATGACTTCAACTACCACCTCTATGCAGATGACGCCCAAATCTACATCTCCAGCCCCGATCTCTCTCCCTCTCTGCTGTCTCACATTTCCTCTTGCCTTCAAGACATCTCTAGTTGGATGTCCTCCTGTGGTTAAGCGTGACCTCAAGCTTAACACTGTCCTAAACAGAGCTCTTTATCCTCCCATCCAAACCCTGTCCTTTCTCTGACTATCCCATCACTGTAGACGGCACCACCATCCTTCCTGCCCCACAAGCCCATAACCTGGGCATTATCCTTGACTCCTCTCTTTCAACCCACATATTCAATCCATCACTAAATCCTGTTAGTACCACCTTCGCAACTTCATTAAAATCTGCTCTTTTCCCTCCATCCAAACTGCTACCACATTAATACAATCACTCATCCTATCCCTCCTGGATTACTGCATCAACCTCCTTGCCGACCTCCCAGCCTCCTAGCTCTCACCACTCCAGTCCATGCTTCACTCTGCTGCCCAGATCATTTTTCTTCAAAACCATTCAGGACATGTCACCCCACTCCTCAAAAAACTCCAGTGGTTACTCATCCTCCTCCGCATCAAAGAGAAACTCCTCACCATTGGCTTTAAAGTGCTCAATCACCCTGCCCCATCCTACCTCACCACACTACTCTCCCACACGACCCAGCCCACACACTTGGCTTCTCTAATGCTAAACTTCTCGCTGTACCTCGATCTTGTCAGGCCTTCCCAGACTAAGCCCCTCTTTCCTCTTCTCCCACTCCCTTCTGCATTGCCCTGACATGCTCCCTTTATTCTTCCCTCCTTCCAGCCCCACGACACTTATGTACATATCTGTAATTCATTGATATCAATGTCTGTCTCCCCCCATCTCTAGATTGTAAACTCACTGTGGGCAGGGAATGTGTCTGTGTATTGTTATAGTGCACTCTCCCAAGCACTTAGTACAGTGCTCTGTACATAGTAAGCGCTCAATAAATGTGATTAAGTGAATGAATTAATGTCTGTCTCCCCCCTAGAGTGTAAGCTTGTGCGAGGAGGGGAATGCCTCTACCAATGAGAAGCAGCGTGGCTCAGTGGAAAGAGCCCGGGCTTGGGAGTCAGAGGTCATGGGTTCTAATCCTGGATTCATCACTTGACTGCTGTGTGACCTTGGGCAAGTCATTTTGCTTCGCCGTGCCTCAGTTACCTCCCCTGTAAAATGGGGATTAAGACTGTGAGCCCCATGTGGAACAACCCGCTTACCCTGTATCCCCCCAGCGCTTAGAACAGTGCTTGGCACATAGTAAGTGCTTAACAAATACCACCATTATTATTATCATTATTACCAATTCTGTTGCATTGTACTCTCCCAAGCACTTGGTACAGTGATCTGTGCACAGTAAATGCTCATTAAATACCCCTGAACTAATGAGCCCCATGTGGGACAGAGATTGAGTCTGGCTTGATTAACGTGCATCTACCCCAGCACTTAGGACAGTGTGTGGCACAGAGTAA
Organism: Tachyglossus aculeatus; assembly: GCF_015852505.1. Classification (NCBI taxonomy): domain Eukaryota; kingdom Metazoa; phylum Chordata; class Mammalia; order Monotremata; family Tachyglossidae; genus Tachyglossus; species Tachyglossus aculeatus. Next base: position 87,550,130 of record NC_052066.1, read on the forward strand.
GTGCTTAGCAATTATTACTATTGCTATTATTTTTGCTGTTTCCAGGAAAGCGAGAAGGAAAGTGGAATTTGGGAGTTGAGGGTGGGAGGGGGGGGATGGAATTGGCAGAAAACATAATGGAATTAGAGTGGGGCAGAAAGGTTGAGTTTGTGCACCTGGACTATTCTAAACTTGCTCGTGTTGGCTTATCAATTATTAATGAACATTCAGTAAGCATCTTAGGCCTTGTATCAAACATCAGAGCTACAGCTGTCTCATTGAGCTTAAAATATTTACACCTATCAAAAACCCTCAACAGCACATTGCCTCATTCATCGTTACAGAATTTCAATAAGTGATCTAATATAAAATTGTCTTCTAACTATGGAAGGACTGTGCTGTGCATAAGGGTTCACACGGTTTGGTGTTAGATGTGTATGCAAAGTAACAAAGTGTATCACATTACTGAAATGGATTCTTTTCCTCATCCTGACAGAGAGAGGGATGTCTGGAAAGAGCAAAAGATTTCTGGAACCAAAGAGGAGGGTTGAATCATCTCTAGCTCTGGACATTAGTAATTTTTGGTGATGTGGGTTGGTTAGGGAGAACCACAAGGAACAAAAATCATGTCTGTCATCTACATTCTGCCTCAGTAGAATCCTGCAGAGCAGGGGTGCCAACAAAATTATTACAGATGGAAGGTGAGGAAAGGGTAAACATGGAATGACTGTTTACAAAATCCTACACCATCAGGACAAGGGGGACCCCACTGAAACTTAAAGGATATTCTTCTTCACATGGTAGTTGAGAAGCATATGGAAATAATTAGCACAAGAAGATGAGCCAGGCAGAAAATAACAGGTTTGGATAAATAGGTGGGTTGGCATAAATTTGTGGACAAATAGTCTGTAATATGTTGCCAGGGATAAAGTTAGGGATATCCGATGATATCTGATGTGATTACTATTATTATTATTATTAATAATAATAATAATAATAATATTGGTTTTAGTAAGTGCTTACTATGTGTCAGGCACTGTACTAAGCACAGTGGTAGATATTAGATAATCAGGATAGATACAGTCCCTGTCCCACAAGGCTTACAATGTCTCTAGAAGGGAGTAGGATTTAATATTTTACAGATGAGGAGACTTGCCCAAAGTCACACAGCAGGCAGATGGCAGAGCTGGGATTAGAACGCAGGACCCCTGACTCCCGAGTATAGGCTCTTTCCATTAGGCAACCCTGCTTTTCACATGTGTTCTGGAGTTCCCTGCCATCGGGATCCAGTGTCCCAACAGGGAGGGGGCATCTCCCCATTTTTCTCCCTGAAATCCACTGTTGGGTGAAGATCTGCGCGATGGGAGCAGAGCAGACAGAGGTAGACCAGCCCAACTTTCAGAACACCGGGAAGACTCTGACCTTTTGGACACAGGATGACTAACTGGAATTTAGAGAATGACGAGTATTTATTTTGTGCTTACTGTGTGAAGAGCACCGCATTACGTGCTGTACAGTGGATGTACTGCTGACCTTGTTATTCTTACTGAATCATCATTTCTTTTACCAATTTTTCCTCACTTTTTCTTTCCCAGTATGCCCATCATCCCCTCACCTTTTAGACTGGAAAAGCCCTATGAGTCAGAGGCTTGGACTCAGTCAATGTCCTTGTACATTTCCTCAGTGCCTAGTACAAAGTTTAAAACAAAGTAAATGCTCAATAAATATCAGAAATAGTAATAGTAATTTCTGTTAAGGAGACCAATCATCACACACTCTTTGCAAACTTACTTTGCTTTGTCAGACATTGAATACTGGGCCTGGTGGATATTTCTCTGACTCAGTAACGATGTAGCTGATGGCTGTTTATTCTAAAGTTCGACCAAATCGGCTACATAGCCTAGCATGGCTAGTATATAGACAATACATTCGTGCTGGCTCTGAAGGGGGCTTTTGTTTGTTTGTGTTTTGGGGTTTTTTACTGAAAAAAGAGAAAGGTGACAGAGGGAGACAGTAGGAGAAGGAATCTTTGGCCCCAACCTACCTTTTATCATGTACTAATCTGCCTCAGGCAGGTCTGGTCAGGGTTGGACTGTGAGCCCGCTTTGGGTAGGAACTGTCTCTGTTGCCAAATTGTACTTTCTAAGCACTTAGTACAGTGCTCTGTACACAATAAGCACCCAATAAATATGATTGAATGAACGAATGAACTGACTAAAGCAGAGCTTCATCCTGAGAGTCACAGGACCTGTGTTCTAATCCTAGCTCTGCCACTTGCTTGCTGTTCAAGTCACTTAAATTCACCGTGCCTCAGTTTCCTCATCTTTAGGAGTCAGTGCCTGTTCTCCTTTTTATTTAGACTGTGAGCCTGATATGGAACTGGGACTGTGTCTCACCAAGCTGTATTCTACTTAAGCTTGCATTTAATAAGGTATATATAACAAATATTATTACCAATATTATTATTATCATCATCATCATCATCATAGAGGAAGAGTGGAAGACCAAAAAGAACATTAGCGTGAGAGGAATTATAAATTGATGACTTTCCCCCTATTTTCCCTGTTAGGTACTCTAAGAACTTTGTAAGGGTCACACGGTAGGAATAGCAGTACTAATAGCCAATCAAAGAACTTTCCATTTGAAAATCAATCAATCAATGGTATTTATTGAGCATTTATTATGTGCAGAGCACTGTACTAAGTGCTTGGGGGAGTACAATACAACAGAATTGGCAGACACGTTCCCTGCTCATAACAAACAAGAAAGTCTCCCTGTTCTTGCTCTAACCAATCTGTTTTCCCATGCTCTAACCTGTCTCAAGTTCATAGGTCTGGCCAAGGCAGGGATCAAGCAGGGTTTCAGCTTAGTAACCTTTCAAAGACCAGTGATTGCCCTTTGCCATTGTCCCACAGTACCTTCAAAGGACCTGTGACCCTACAGCCTGAAGGCGATATCTTGGCACTCCTGTCCACAGAGTAACACCTTACCCACCTCCATCAGGAAGAACTACTTAAAAAGAAAACCCTAATACAGCCAGCTGTTGCCTTGTTTTCAATTCCACAGGGCCATGTCTACTGTTTTCCAAGCACTTTCTGTTACTGTAGTTTGGGGTGGATAAATCACACTAAGGGATCCTCAGAAGCCTCGATTCTTCTGATGCAAACCACTCCCGGCCTAATCAATCAGTGGTATTTATTGACTGCTTACTAGTCTAAGACTTGATTCTGGTTTGTGTTTTTCTCCCAATCCAGTAAAATCAATTGTTCAAATAGGCCAGCTTGCATTATTGATGTTGATATGGCATACAATATCCATAGCCCCATTAGTTGACCTCTAAGAGAAAACAGAAACATATATATATATATATATATATATTCCAATACCCTTCCAGCAGCAAGTCCTCTGCTGACAGTACACAGCATAGTCTTAAGAACAGACTATTAAAAAAAGCTGTGAGTCAACCAATCATTCATTATTCAGGGACCATATAGGCTGTGGAGACCCCAAATCTCTTTTGGCTCTTTTCTGCATTATCTAGGCAACTACACAAATCATTCAGCATTCAGCGTGCCGTGAAACATATGTTCCTGCAAACCCTTAACTGCTGAATGTCGGTCTGTGGGCAAAGTAATGGGTCTCACTAGCTGTGATCCGAATATTGCTAGACTATTCAGAAACCTTTATAGGTGTGGTTTTCCCTAAGGACTGAGCTCTTTCCACTTTCAAATTCTAAATGTTCAACTCACTGACAAGCGGTGCAGTCAATTTACAAATTAATTTCAGAAAATAAGTCAAATACCTCTCAATGCAAGTAAGAAGTGAGCTACAGAAAGGTTAACCACAACAGATTTCCCTTAACATTCCTTTTGTTCATAAAAATAGACGCTAGCTAGTAAAATGACTTTTTTGCTGAGTCAAAGGGGAGGCCGAAGATGAATTTCTGGCTCATCCTGAAATGTCTGGAGACTTCGAGGCAACAAAAAGTCCCTGAAATTAGGAAGGCTTGCTGCTGGCTTTGAAATGTAACCGTCTCTCGGGGTACCACTCTCCCACTAAAATCAGGGAAATATGAGTCAAATGTGGTCCTATTCTTTATGTCTAGCACATTGCCCAGCCAGCCTCATCTTAGGGAGGGCCTGCCCATGGAAAAGGAATTCTTCTCCCAAAACCTTCCTTCAGAAGAAAATCATGAGGAGCAAGGAAGCAAAGCAGAGTTTTGTGCGTGGTGTTATCTTTCTGGTGATGTGGTATTGGCTTGTTCAATAGAGAATGCAAAGTAGTCACGAAGGATGAGGCTGAGCACCCAAGCCTTAGACTGGTTATTTCTGAACCTGCAAATTTTCATCTTACAAAGACAGCTCTTCCCCAAACCTACATGCTATTCTGAAGTTAATGGAGGTGAATACAGATTTGCAACATCCTACAGTACTCTTTAAAAAATATAAATTTCAACTTTCTTTGGGGCTTACTGATGCATAGAGGCTTCCTGAGAAACCCTGATTATCCTTATTAATTTCTATTAAGATGACTGCTTAATAGAGAGTAATTCATCCCAAAAAGCAGGCTTTTAAATGACTACTAACATGTCCAAAGTTACAGTGAGACAGAAAGGTATGATTTCATATGCAAATGTGATTAGAGAATGGGTTACTTCTTAATTAGTTCAGAAGTGACAAACTCTTTGGAATACATTTGGTGGGCTGTCTTTGGATCAATTTGTGAGTTACAATTTTATATGACTCCAGATTTTGAATGAACTTTTAAATATTAGAGGTAGAAATATAGAAGGGGAACAACTAAACCATCATTATCATTTGGCTGCCTGCTCTTTCCTTAAAGATCTCCAAGCATGGAGATTTCACAGCCTTTTAAAATATCTAATGTCAAAGCTCTACTGTGCTAAAAAAAATCAAGAATTGTTCCTTAGGTCAATTGAAATATCTTTTTCAAGTCTATTTCCTCTTTCTCTAGACTGAAAGCTCATTGTGAGCAGAGGACTGGTCTTCCAACTCAGTTGTATTTGATGACTGACTAAATATGTGGGTTGAAGGAGAGAAATAGGTCTAGGATAATGCCAAAGTTGTGGGCTTGGGAAACAGGGAGGGTGATGATGCCCCTATTAGATTGTGAATTAAACCCCGAGAAGGTGACACCCAAGTTTGGGAATTTACCTTTCAGAACAAAAGCCAGGAGTTGAAGTGGGGAAAGAACAATTTAGGGGAGGTTACCCTTAAAATAATTTTCCTTGAGCACATTAGGAATAAGGAGGGCTAACTAGATTCATTCAATCATATTTATTGAGCACTTACTGTGTGCAGAGCACTGTACTAAGAGCTTGGGAAGTACAAGTTGGGAACATATAGAGACGGTCCCTACCCAACAGTGGGCTCACAGTCTAGAAGATTCTAGAAACATATGCGCCAATTCTCTAGGCCCATTTAAGAAAAGCTTCTTTGTCGTTAAAACCATTGAGAGTGTGACACATACCACCAAAACTACAACCCAATTAGAGTCATGTTAGTCCTGTTCTCCACCTCAGTACCATAAAACTGATTTATCATCATTAAGCTACCGTAATAGCTATATAAAGCACTATTTTTTTAAATAGCTGACAAGGATTTAAATCTCTGCTTTAAGGCCACTTCCATTTTCCTGCTCACTGAATCAAAGCCAAACTTCAGCTTCTAAGGAAAAATTTATCATCTGGGATCACTAACCATAGAAACTCCTTTATATTCACATCTCCCCTTGCCCCCTTCCCAGAGATTACACAGAGAAAAAGGCATTTGATACATGTGGTTTACACCCATCTATTCAGAATAAGGAGCCTATTTAGACAAAATAATCATAAAAGTTTTTTGTGGCTAACCACAGAGTTAAAGAAACTCCTGTCAAACTGTCCTGGGGTGGAAAAAAAGAGTTCTGCTTGGGTGGATATTAATTGCCAGAGCAACCAATAGGACTAAATGTTTGGAAAGGGATATTCAGGGAAAATCTGGCACTTTCAGAGGAGGGAGGGTTTGTGCTCAAATTCTATACAGCAGGACTTGAAAAGGGCATCTCTACCTGAAAAGCATATATACTCTGGCAACCAAGGGAGAAGCCCAACACTAAGGAAAACACAAGGAAATGAATATCAAGCAAAGGCAGCATGATTCTTCCTCCAGAGAGGAGTCCAAAACCAGCCCTGCCTCAGACGAACCAATTTTATCAGGAGGGCCTGAGAAGCAGCATGGTGTAGTGGGATTGATAATAATAACAATAATAGCACTGATATTTCTTAAGTGTTTACTATGTACCAAGCACTATTCTAAGTGCTGGAGTAGATACAAGCTAATTAGGTTGGACACAGTCCTCACATGGGGCTCACAGATGAGCTGAGATGAGGTAACAGACATAGACAAGTGAAATGACTTGCCCAAGGTCACAAAGCAGATAAGTGGCAGAGTGAGGATTAGAAACCATGACCTTCTGACTCGCAGGCCCATGCTCTATCCAATAAACCACGCTAGGACTCCTATCCTCCCTGTCTCATTTTCCTTCAGGAGTTAACTGCTTTGTGAAAGAGTGGAAAAAGAGGGGAAGACCGAGAAAAGGCCTTAGTGGAAGTAGCAGAAGCCTAGGAATTGGAGGACCTGGGTTCTAATTCTGACTCTGCCACTCTTTTAGGGTATTTTTTAGCTCTTACTGTGAATCAAGCACTGTTATGACCACTAGGGTAGATACAGATTTATCAAGTTGGACACAGTCTCTGTACCCCATGGGACTTTCTGACTAAATTGGAGGGAGGAGGATTAAACCCGTTTTACAGATGAGGTAACTGAGTTAAGTGATATGCTCAAGGTCTCACAGCAAGCAACTGGCAGAGCCGAGATTGGAACCCAGGTTCTCTGACTCTCCTGTCTGGGTTCCTTCCACTACCTATTGCTGCCTCTTGCTGTCTTTGTTGTTTTGGGAAAATTCCTTACCTTTTCTGTGCCACAGTTTCATCATCTCTAAAATGGGGATTCAGTAGCTTTTCTCCCTCCTACTTAAGCTGTGAGCCCCATGTGGGACAAGGACTGTGACTGACCTGATTATCTTGTGTCTACCCCAGCTCTTAGTACGGTGCTTGGCACGTAGTAAGTGCACAATTGCCACAGTTATTATTCTTATTATTCACTGGCCACCCCAAGTTCATTTCAATAACGAAGGAGAGTGCATACTAGTTGCCCAGTCTTTGTCTTCCCATCCCCAGAACACGACTCAGGCTAATAATCAGAGACTGCAAGAAATCAGCAACGACTACCATTCTTTAGCTTTCTTTTCTGCCTTTCTCCAGATATTTCAAATATCCTGAGCATCTTCCCAATCATAAATCAATTGTATTTATTTATTCATTTAAATTTTTATGGCATTTGTTATGCACTTACTATTTATCAGGCATTGTTCTAAACGTTGGCACAGTTCTCACTGCTGGCAGCTCTTACTGAGTGCAGAGCACTGAACTAAGCGCTTAGGAGAGTACAATATAACAGAATTGGAATACATGTTCCCTGCTCACAAGGTGCTTGCAGTCTGGAGGGGGGGACATACATTAATATAAATAAGTTACAGGTATGTACTTAAGCGCTATGGGGCTAAGGGTGGGGTGAATATAAAGTGCAAATTCAAATGCACCTTTCCCTATTTGTGTGGAGCAAAGCCTCTCCAAAATGGGAAAGAAGCCCCCACAGGACAAGGAGTCTGACAGAAGAGAGACCATCTTCCATTTTTATCAGTCCTCAAACGGGATTCCCACTTCATCCCTGAGAAGAAGTGTTGGACTTCTCAGCACACCAACACCTCTTTAAGACTTTGATCTGAGGGCTGTGGGGGAGACGTTTATGGGAGCTTGGATGTAGGATCAGCTCTCCCTGTTTTAACATCATCAACAGTTTTCACAACCTGCTTATCAAGCATAAATCTCCTTAGTCTCAAAGAGAAAATAAAAGATTAGATTACTTCTCCCTAAAATCTGTCAGCAGTGGTCCTCCTTATTTTATCCGATATAATTTATGCATGAGTGAATTTATCGGCTACTGAATTTTTTTAAGAATGTCAAATCCCTGTAATTTGATACTAGCTTTGAGTTTGGGGAGGGTTTTGGCCCAAGAATCAGGCACTGGTGGCAGAACTTCTACAAAGTTCCAAAGTCTCAAAGTCTCAAAGGAGAAAGTATGATTTCCAGAGGTTATCTAGGGGAGAAGGAAGCTGAAAATGGGAAGATTGTTACTTTTAAAAAAATTATAAATCTCGATGAAGCTTTTCCTACTTCCATTGCTTTGACTCCCCTTGTTAAGGATATGGGATTCACACCACAAAAGATCCAAATCTACCTCTGACCATTCAAAACTAGTCCATTACTTGTCTAACCTGACTCACCTCAACTCAGACGCAGGAGCTAGTGGATGCTTATTGTCCATGTGGAAATCAACTTTTATCCAGCCTTAATACATTTTGTTTTCCTAAATCAATCGATTATTCGATTTTGTTTCCCTAAATCATGCTTCGACCATACCCTGTTGTCAATTTCAGCCATACCCTGTTGTCAGTTAAGAAAACTGGAGCCACCCTTGATTGGATTCTGTGTTGGTGTGAAGGAAGAGAGTGCCAACCGCAGACTAGAAATAGCTACCTCTCCCGCCTTTTGGGGATGAGGTTGAGCTGGCTTTTAGGGAACTTGACTCTGTCTGTCCTCACGCATATAGATCGGTATTAATATTACAATAAGAAAAACCCTCGTGTTGTGTTGCTGCTACTTGATTTTTTTTAGACTCAACATCCATCATATGAATCAAAACAATGGGGCAAATTTATCACTGGGTACCTGAGGCCCATAGATCTATAAGTCAATTCTTAACTGCTCACCTAACCTCATCTATTCCTTGGAGGATATTAAAGAAGAAGCTAATTTACTCATCTGAATGACTCACCAAGAGCTCAGAGGCCGGAGGAGGAGGGAGGCAAAGAGAAGCAGCTTTGCTCAGTGGAAAGAGCACAGGCTCTGGAGTCAGAGGTCATGGGTTCAAATCCCGGCTCTGCCACATGTCTGCTGTGTGACCTTGGGCAAGTCACCTATCTTCTCTGAGCCTCAGTAAATGGGGATTAAGACTGTGAACCCCACGTGGGACAACCTGATCACCGTGTATTCACCCCAGTGCTTAGAACAGTGCTTTGCACATAGTAAGCACTTAACAAATGTTATTATTATTATTATTATCATGAGTTTTCACCCAAGGATGCAATATGCCCAGATCCAATTTAAGTAAAAATAAGACAGATGTTTGGAAAATGCTTGGGGTTCCGGGCAATTAGGTGGGAGAACCGCACAGAGCAGAATCTGCAAATTGGTTATGAGAAACTTGCCAATTACACAGCAACCCATGGAAATTTCCAGTTTTTAAGTTCACCTATTCAGAATGTGACACTCGGTGTAGAATCCTACACATTCATCACTGCACCCATCCCTTACTTCTTAGGTTTGGCTTGGTGAAATAGGAGTGGTAATAATGTTGTAGGGGTCATAGAAGAAATAGAGCAGTCACCCTCCCTCTTCAGCCCTATCCATCCCACTCATACATCCACTCTGCATGGTGACTTCAGTGGCGGAAAGCTGTAAACCTGCATTTTATTTTCATGGGGATTTGGACTAGCTCCTCCGTAAGAGACTGTGATCCCCTAGTAACCGCAGGTTCCATCACAGGGACTAAATAATAATAATAATGATAATAATAATGGTATTCATTAAGCACCTCTGTGTGCGTGGCACTGTACTAAGCACCGGGGTAGATACAAGCAAATCGGGTTGGACCCAGTCCCTGTCCCATGTGGAATTTATAGTCTTAATCCTCATTTTACAGATGAGGTAACTGAGACCCAAAGAAGCGTAGTGACTTGAGCAAGGTCACTCCACAGCTAAGTGGCAAAGCTGCAATTAGAAAACATGACCTTCTGATTCTCGGTCCTGTGCTCCATCTGCTACACCATGCTGCTTCTCTGAAAGTGGGCTGAAATAACCGAGATTGTGTTCGGTACTCCTCAGCACTAGTGGGTATCAGTTTTCATTCCATGTCTAGCTCTTTTATTAATCAATCAATTATACATATTGATCACTTACTATGTGCAGAGCACTGTACTAAGTGCTTGGGCGAGAACAGTATAATAGAGTCACTAGACACTTTCCCTGCCCACAATGAGTTTACTGTCTAGAGAGGGCAACACTGATATGAATAAATTAAATTACAGTTATAAACATAAGTGCTATGAGGGTTGAGGGAAGAGTGAATAAACAGTGCAATTTATAGTGCAATGGTGACACAGAAGGGAGCTGGAGAAGAAGAAAGGAGGGCTTAGGCAGGGAAGACCTCTTAGAGGAAATGTGCTTTCAACAAGGCTTTGAAGGTGGGAAGTGTGAATGTCTTTTGGATATGAAGAGGAAGGGAGTTCCCCACATAGGCAGGTCATGGGTGAGGGGTCAGCAGTGAGATAGACAAGATTATTATATTATCATCATTACTATTTTTGCTATTACATCCATAAGTGTTTCTGTCACAGGCTATAAATGTTCTTGTTGGTCTTTATCTCCTCTCATTGCACTGAATCGTTCATTCTTCCTGAATCAATCAATGGCATTTGAGCACTCACTGTGTACTAAGCACTGTACTAAGCACTTGGGAAAGTATAAGAGAATTGGTAAAAACAATCCCTGCTCCCAAGGAGTTTACAATCTAGTTAGCGAGATAAATTAAGATAAGATAAGATAAATTACAAGTAAGGGAAGCAACAGAGTATAAGGATCTATACATAAGTGCTGGGTGGGGTGAATATCACAGTCCTTAGAGCGTAAGCTTAGGGAGTTCACCCAAGAGTAGAGGCAAATGAAGATGATAGGGAAAATAGGGTGGTGAGAAAAGAGGCTAGTCAGGTAAATTTTCCTGGGGGAGATGTGATTTTAGTAAGACTTTGAAAATGAGGAGAATGGAGTTTTATAGGCCATGGGGGAAGGGAATTTCAGACAGAAGGGAAGGTGTAAACAAGCTTCTAACAGCGACACCCACCCCCAGATCAGAGGTTCTCTAGTCTAATAATAATAATATTTATAAAGTCCTTACTATGTTCCAGGCAATGTTCAAAGCTCTGGGGTAGATACAAGATAAATGGGTTGGACAGAGTCCCTGTCTCACTTGGTCTTAATCTTAATTCCCATTTTACAGATGAGGGAACTGAGGCACAGAGAAGTTAGGTGACTTTCAGTTATTCATTCAATCGTATTTATTGAGCACTTACTGTGTGCAGAGCACAGTACTAAGCGCTTGGGACTTGCCCAAGGTCACACAGCAGACAAGTGGTGGAGTGGGAATTAAAACCCAGGTCCTCCGGACTCCCAAGACCTTGCTCTTTCCACTAGGCCATGCTGCTTCTAAGTATGCCTAGGTGAATTCATTCATTCATTCATTCACATCTATTGATCACTTACTGTGTGCAGAGAATTGTACTAAGCTCTTGGGAAGTACAAGTCAGCAACATATAGAGACAGTCCCTACCCAACAACGGGTTCACAGTCTAGAAGGGGGAGACAGACAACAAAACAAAACACGTAGACAGGTGTCAAAATCGTCAGAACAAATAGAATTAAAGCTATATGCACATCATTAACAAAATAAATAGAATAGTAAATATGTACAAGTAAAATAAATAGAGCAATAAATCTGTACAAATATATTTATACAAAATAGGGTGGGGGGATGGGGAGGAGGAGAGGAAAAAGGGGGCTCACTCTGGGAAGGCCTCTTGGAGGAGGTGAGCTCTCAGTAAGGCTTTGAAGGGAGGAAGAGACCTAGCTTGGAGGATGTGTTAAGGATGTGGGCCAGGGGTCGACGGTGCGACAGGTGAGAACGAGGTACAGTGAGGAGATAAGCAGCAGAGGAGTGGAGGGTGTGGGCTGGGCTGGAGAAGGAGAGAAGGGAGGTGAGTTAGAAAGGGGCGAGGTAATGGTACTGGGGAGTAACATGACCAGAGCGTTTCTGCACAGAGATAATCTGGGCAGCAGAGTGAAGTATAGACTGAAGTTGGGAGAGACAGGATGGTGGGAGATCAGAGAGGAGGCTGATGCAGTAATCCAGTGGAGATAGGATGAGAGACTGAACCAGCAGGGCAGGAGGAGACACAAGCCTGGTGGGAGGGAGAGAGAGCAGGGGCAGAGATGTAGATTTGGGTGTCATCAGCGTAGAGATGATAGTTGAAGCTGTGAGAGAGAATGAGTTCACCAAGGGGGTGAGTGTAAGACAGAGAACAGAAGGGGACCAAGAACTGACCCTTGAGGAACCCCTACAGCAAGGCTGGATAGAGATGAGGCAGTGGGTGTTACTCCCCCATTCATCAGCCCTCTCCATGTGGTGTGGGGATACATGGTTAGATAGGAGAGAAGGGAAAGAAGCTTCACTGACCACCTGTTTGCTATCAGCTCTACTCAATAAGATAATCATTGCTCTGTATTTAGATAACTCAGCTAGCGGATAACCTGCTGAATTATGCCCTCGTTTCAGTAAGAATGCTTAGGTGTCAAACTCATTCAAGAAAACCAAATAGCAAACTAACTCAGGACCCAAAGTTCAGGGACAAAAGGGAACCAAATGCTTTTCAGTATCCAAAGATCTTGAGGTCAGTACAGGGGGAGAGAACTGGAAAGGTAGGAGTTGACTAAAGGCAAAAACCAAAGAGCCACAGGATTCATAATAGAAGTAACCATTTTCCTGAAATGACAGAGATTTATGCCAGGAAATACAAGTTAAGAACAGCAAAGGTGTCCTTCAGTATAACCAGACAAAGAACTGTTAAAAAAGTCTTGAGGGCAAGTTTACAATTGGGTAGGAATGTAAAAGGAGAGATTTGGTGAACTGAATATTGCAGTTGTTACCTGTAATTAATTTTAGTGCCTGTCCTGTAAGACTGTAAATTGTCCTCTCCTGGTTCTCCTCTTATCTCTCCGGTCGTTCTTTCTCAGTCGCTTTTGCAGGCTCCTCCTCCCCCTCCCATCCTCTTACTGTGGGGATTCCCCAAGGTTCAGTGCTTGGTCCCCTTCTGTTCTCAATCTACACTCACTCCCTTGGTGACCTCATTCGCTCCCACGGCTTCAACTATCATCTCTACGCTGATGACACCCAGATCTACATCTCTGCCCCTGCTCTCTCCCCCTCTCTCCAGGCTCGCATCTCCTCCTGCCTTCAGGACATCTCCACCTGGATGTCTGCCCGCCACCTAAAGCTCAACATGTCGAAGACTGAACTCCTTGTCTTCCCTCCCAAACCTTGTCCTCTCCCTGACTTTCCCATCTCTGTTGATGGCACTACCATCCTTCCCGTCTCACAAGCCCGCAACCTTGGTGTCATCCTCGACTCCGCTCTCTCATTCACCCCTCACATCCAAGCCGTCACCAAAACCTGCTGGTCTCAGCTCCGCAACATTGCCAAGATCTGCCCTTTCCTCTCCATCCAAACCGTTACCCTGCTCATTCAAGCTCTCATCCTATCCCGTCTGGACTACTGCATCAGCCTTCTCTCTGATCTCCCATCCTCGTGTCTCTCCCCACTTTAATCCATACTTCATGCTGCTGCCCGGATTATCTTTGTCCAGAAACGCTCTGGGCATATTACTCCCCTCCTCAAAAATCTCCAGTGGCTACCAATCAATCTGCACTTCAGGCAGAAACTCCTCACCCTGGGCTTCAAGGCTGTCCATCACCTCGCCCCCTCCTACCTCACCTCCCTTCTCTCCTTCTACAGCCCAGCCTGCACCCTCCGCTCCTCCGCCGCTGATCAGGAGATCACCGTACCTCGCTCTCGCCTGTTCCGCCATCGACCCCCGGCCCACGTCATCCCCCGGGCCTGGAATGCCCTCCCTCTGCCCATCTGCCAAGCTAGCTCTCTTCCTCCCTTCAAGGCCCTGCTGAGAGCTCACCTCCTCCAGGAGGCCTTCCCAGACTGAGCCCCTTCCTTCCTCTCCCCCTCGTCCCCCTCTCCATTCCCCCATCTTACCTCCTTCCCTTCCCCACAGCACCTGTATATATGTATATATGTTTGTACATATTTTTTACTCTATTTATTTATTTATTTTACTTGTACATATCTATCCTATTCATTTTATTTTGTTAGTATGTTTGGTTTTGTTCTCTGTCTCCCCCTTTTAGACTGTGAGCCCACTGTTGGATAGGGACTGTCTCTATATGTTGCCAATTTGTACTTCCCAAGCGCTTAGTACAGTGCTCTGTAGATAGTAAGCGCTCAATAAATACGATTGATGATGATGATGGTTGAAGGCATGGATCATGTCTATTAACTCTGTTATACTCTCCCACATTCTTAATACAATATTCCACACAGGATAAGTGTTCAATAAATACCATTATTGATTAGAAGTGGGATGCAAACTTGTCACCAGGGAACGTGTTTACCAACTCTGCTATATTGTACTCCCCCAAGTGCCTAGTACAGTACTCTGGAAATAGTAAGCATTTAATAAATACTATTATTTAGTATGGGGCTTTTGCAGAGACATTTGAACATTAAAGATGAAATGGGAGTAGAAGTGCACAAAAAGTGCAAAAACCTAGTAGAGAGATAATCAAACCACTGACCCAGATAATAGGAGTGGAAGTCAGAAAAAAAAATGCATAGGTTCTACATGAGAAAATATAAATGATCACAGTTCCACTAAATTAACTTTGGAAAAGTAATTCCCTGAATGAAACATGTTTAGTTCAGCAGAATTCCAAAGCTCAGAGTATCATTCTGTCCTGAACCTCTCTAAAAGAGCTCTAGGTATGTAAGGCAGACACAGACAATTAAGTTTTCCACTAACTGGTTTGGAACAAAAATGAAAAAAAAAAATCAATCATGAGCAAGCCAGTGACAACTGTGAAAGCGAAGTGAAAAGCAATATTTGAGAATACTGGAAAGCTTGTTGGAAACCAGACTCTAAACTATTTCCCAGCAGACAGCATCTTTTACAAGATATTGAAAACCTTTCCCTCTGATCTTTAACCCTGACCCTTATTTGTTTATACAAGCCAAGGCTAGCAGGTCACGATACTATACGATCAATAGGACTTGCAAGCGGTTTGCCACATGGCAGCCAGGATTTCAGCAAATGAAAAGCAGACATGGAAGGTTACAAACATGTGCCATGTGGTGAAAAGAAATGAAGAGTTTGAACAACTTTCTCAGCACAAATATGTGGTGGGGAAAGTGTTACCGAGTTTTCAGTAAAACAGTTATGGGTAAATTAAAGTTGTTGTTATAGATTCCCCCAGGAGCTCAAGTATTCCAAGTTTAAATCCAACCCATTTCATCAATCAAAATAACCGTGAGCTTTAAAACTTGTTTTAGTGAGATGAGACGGGGAGGCTGGGATTGCAATTCTTAAAATGGATGGAAAGATTAAGAAACATTTCTTATTTAGATGATTGGAGACACAAACATTCAAGTTGTTTCATGGAGAAGCAGACTAAGAAAATGAGAAAAACCTCCCCCACCTTGAGGAGAAGAAAAAAAATCACCAGACTCTGGAAGGATCCCAACAACTTTTCTCTAAAATATACTTTTGCCTCTCGATTAACTGAAAGTACACACATAGAAAGAGCAATTTATTTCCTTTTCCATGACCCTTAGCCAAGAATTCTAGGAATTCAGAATGAACTGGACTAGTGAAATGTGCAGAGACAGTGTTACTAAACATTTACAGTTGCTTGACAAACATGTTGGATGTGAGCACCAGGCATCTGTTGTCCAATTCGTCAATTTAGAGATGTAAACATGGACAACATAAAGGGTGACTTAAAGCTAGACCCCTCACAACCAAACAGGTGAGGCAGGGCTGGGGAGTGGAGTCTAATTACAGCATTTGCCCTTTCAGTACTGTTGATGTTTTTTCAGCAGGTTCAACATTTTAAAAGGGCACTGCTGTATATGATTACTTAGTTATCACTCCAGGGTGGCTCAGTTTAAAAAAAACCCATCAGAAAAATGATCACTTCCATAGCTGGATTTCCAAAAAGTGCAATCCTGTTGACTGGCAGATACAGTATGTTTTTGACAGGCTATTTCCAGATAGATGTACTCCCTTATACTCCTTCCAAAATTCCCTTTCCACAACCATATATATTTTTCTTAGCACAAATATAATTTGTGTGTGTGTGTATGTGTCCTTTGATTAGAGGACACCACTGATGGTGAAATCCACATGAGGGTGCTTGAGATTGGAAATATTACTGAACCCTGGCTTCACTGACATGCTCCTCTCTTGGTTCTCCACCTATCTCTCTAGCAGTTCCCTCTCAGTCTCTTTCACCAGCTCCTCATTTGCCTCCCACCCTCTAACTGTGGGAGCTTGTCAAGGCTTAGTTCTAGATCCCCTTTTATTGTCCTTCTACAACCCTTCCGTTAGAAAAGTCATCTTCTCCCGTGTCTTCAACTACTATTTCTACATAGATGATTCTACCTCTCCAACCCTGACGTCTCTTGTCCTACCTCGCTCTCATTTAGTTCATACTACCTCTGGCCCAGAACTCCCTTCCCCTTCATATTCTACAATCACTCTCCCCACTTTCAAAGCCCTATTAAAATCACATCCCCACAAAGAGGCCTTCCCTAAGTCCTCATTTCCCCTACTCCCTCTCTCCTGCATCACACTTGCACTTGGATTCGTACTCTTTATTCACCCCATCCTCAGTCCCACCACGCTTATACACATAGCCAGAATTGGTTTGAATATTTGTCTCTATTGACTGTAAGCTCCTTGTGGGCAGAGAAGGTGTCTATCCAAGTGCATAGATGATGCAGAAGGGAAGGAGATTTAGGGAAATGTGGGCTTAATCAGAGAGCTCACTTGAAGGAGGTGTGATTTTAGGAGGGCTCTGACAGTGGAGTGGTCTGGCAGATATGAAGGAGAATGGAGTTCCAGGCCAAAAAGAGAACAAAGGCAAGAGGAGATTGAGGGTTAGAGAGTTGGTTGGCATTAGAGGAGTGAAGTGTATGGGCTGGATTGTAGTAATAAAATTGTGAGGTGATGTAGGAGGGAGAGAACTGTATTAGTACCTTAAAGATAAGTACCTTATCTTTAAATTATGCATATATATATATAAATTATACGTTGTAAGTTACCTATTTATTCATATTAATATCTGTCTCCCCCTCTAAACTCTAAGCTTGTTATGGATAGGGAACGTGTCTTCTATTTCTCTTGAACTGTACTCTCCCAAGCACTTAGTATAGCGTTTTACCCATAGTAAGCATTTAATAAATACCACCGATTCATTGAAGGTTATTATAATTATCATCATTATCATTGAGTGCACACAGTAAGTGCTCAATAAATATAATTGAATGAATGAATCATCTTAAAATTTTTCTATTCACTAGAATCAAGAAAGACTGAAGGGGCACTTCACTGTGGGGTGTTCAAGATTGCGTGAATTTTTAATCTGTCTTCCTCTCTTAGTAGGACACCATAGCTCAAAACGTTGAGGGTAATCACCCACAGGGACTGGGTACCTAAGTTTGAATTATAAAACCACATGCCCGGTTTTCCACTCTGTCTTCCTTGACAAAATAAAGGATAGCAGAAGAGTATAGTGCTCGTAACCCACTTGTACCCTGAATTATACTATCCTGAAACGCTGTCAGAGCTTAGCACGGTGTTCATCACATAGTAAGCACTTAAATAGGACACCCCTCCACAGGCTGGTGCAGGGTGAGACCACCTCCCTTTGACCTGCACCCATTGCTGAATTGTACTTTCCTAGCGCTTAGTACAGTGCTCTGCATACCGTAAGCACTCAATAAATATGATTGAATGAATGAATTCAGGGGTCACTGGGTCTGTGAGGCAACCTCGAAGAGGGGTGGAGAAAAAGCAGAGCCATGGGAATGGATGGGGAGCACATAACTACAGCCATTGTTGGCCATTTCACCATATTGCTCAGGGTGAAACCTCAGATTCAGCTTTGTCCCTTGATCATTTTAGCCAGCTGGAAGGCAATCAGAAGAATGACTGCTGATGGCAGAGCAACTTGGAGATTCAAGAGGAAGGAAGGGGAACATTTTTCTCTGGGGAATCAAGAAAACGCCATGTTTTATCCTTTTTTTATGCTATTTGTTAAGCCCTTCACTGTGTGCCAGGCACTGTTCTAAGCACTGGGATAGCTACCAGATAATCAGGCTGGACACAGTCCGTGTCCCATTTGGGGGTCACAGTCTTAATCCCATCTTTCGGATGAGGTAACTGCGACACAGAGAAGTGAAGTGACTTGCCCAAGGTCACAGTCCTGGATCCACCACTTGCCTACTTTGTGACCTTGGGCAAGTCATAAACTTCTCTGTGCTTCAGTTCCCTCATCTGCAAACTAGAGATTCAACACTAGTTCTCCCTTCTACTTAAAATGTGAGCCTCATATGGGACCTGATTATCTTGTACCTGCCCAAAAGACAAACAAATGGATTTTACAGCAAATTAAATCTAAGTGGTCTTTGGAAGGCCGAATGACTCAACTTTGATTAGCACTACTGAGAGCTCACCTCCTCCAGGAGGCCTCCCCAGACTGATCCTCCTCCTTCCTTTCCCCCTCCTCATCCCCCCACCTTCCCTCCTTCCCCTCCCCACAACACCTGTATATATGTATATGTTTGTACATATTCATCACTCTATTTTACTTGTACATATTTATTCTATTTATTTTACTTTGTTAATATGTTTTGTTTTATTGTCTGTCTCCCCCTTCTAGTATATCCATGGAGTCGCTATGAATCGGAAATGACTTGATGGCACTTAATAATAATAATAACTCCAGTTAGAGGCCTATTGGGTAGAACATGGACCTGGAGTCTGAAGGACCTGGGTCGTAATCCCAGCTCCACCACTTGTCTGCTGTGTGACCTTGGGCAAGTCACTTAACTTCTTTATTCCTCAGTCACCTCACCTGTAAAATGGGGATTAAGACTATCAGCCCCATATGGGACAGGAACTGTGTCCAACCTGAATAGCTTATATCTACCCCAGCACTTAGAACAGGCCTTCCCAGACTGAGCCCCCTCTTTCCTCTCCCCCTCCCCATTCCCCCAACCCTACCTCCTTCCCCTCCCCACAGCACCTGTATATATGTTTGTACAGATTTATTACTCTATTTTACTTGTACATATTTACTGTTTTATTTATTTTATTTTGTTAATATGTTTTGTTTTGTTGTCTGTCTCCCCCTTCTAGACTGTGAGCCCACTGTTGGGTAGGGACCATTTCTGTATGCTGCCAACTTGTACTTCCCAAGCGCTTAGTACAGTGCTCTGCAAACAGTAAGCACTCAATAAATGCAATTGAATGAATGAATGAATGAACAGTGCTTGGCACATAGTAAATGCTTAACAAATGCCATCATCATCATCATCATGATCATTAACAAACACTACAGTAATTGTTGTTATTATTATTATTTCCCAAATGAAATAAAAGCAGGCAGGAAAATGAAGAGGGACAAGAGGAATTTTACTGAGGAAAGAAAGTGGGTGAAGGAGGTTCTCTTTCCATAGCAGTATTATCTTTATGGGTGCTTGGTTTGAGCATTTAAAAATTATATGAAGAAACGTTATGCAAATGTAAATACCATATGGCGAGGTCTTGCTCACGAGTGCCAAATTTTCTAATGACATCTGATAAGTGCTTGAGACGCCACATGGACGTTTAAAAATATTTCAGGCAACACTTTCTTGGTGCCACATTGCTTTTCATATTTCCTGAAGTTATGCAAATTGCCAATGAAAATACAGTGGTTCCCTGTGGTAAAAAGGGGTCTCTTTTAGTGATGTACCTTGAGGGAGATGTTACATCTCAGATTGAAATAGTACTAATCACTAGAGGAAGTATACATTTTAATTATTACTGGAGAAGACTCACGTACCATTCACAACATTCTCCCATCACTCCACTTTGACAGGAGCCCTCTAGAGTGACAAGCAAAATGCTTAATGGATGCAAATTGAAAGTCTGCGCTGTTAAGTGCATTCTTACACATTCTTCACATTGGAGGCGAACTAATGGTCTTTCAAACCAATTGAACCTTACTCCATTAATGGTCTATAAAGAGAAGCCCGATTAGCATCCAAAAACTAATGTCCTGGAGGAAATTTCCTTAAATCCACCTCAACCAGAGATCTACGGTCATGAACTCAGATGATCACATGTCCTCCCAACTATGCTACAAGTAACAAAACAATATAGATGAAGAAACCAGGACTGAACTTCTGGATTTCCACATACGAAGCATTTCTTAAGTGACTTTAAGGTGAATTTTAAAATTTAATCCAGTAGTTGAATTTCCTTCCTCTCTTTTGAGACTTCAGGACAGGCTTAAAAGGTATAATTCCCGTTACCTCTAATAAGCCGCCCCAAGGTGCTTTTTAAAAATTGCTCTTTTGTTTGTTTCATTGGCAGCATTAAGTGGCCATTTTTGCTCCAGTTTCATTCTACGAACTAGGTCAAATTTAATCTAAGGCCACCTCAAATTTAATCAAAGACCAGCTCAATGGTTTACCAATTTATCAGGGTTCTTGATGGGATCAATTGAGGACACCATAGGGAAGCTGAACAAGGTAAGGGAGAATTTCCAAGCACATTAGCTTCCTGCCAAAGCAGCATGGCGATCTGAAATGTGTCGAAGGGCTGAGTCCCACTGCAGGAGGCTGTCGTTCCACTTGTAGCAGAATTTTCTTCCTGCTCTCTTTGCCACAGATGCATTGTGGCAGGAAAGCTGAACAAGTTGCCTTGTCCTGTAGCAATATAAATTTGGGTATCTGGAGGGGAGAACAACTCCGTGGACAAAGCACGTCCTTTGTTCTCTTAAAAACATTAATAATAATAATAATAATGTCATTTATTAAGTGCTTACTATGTGCAAAGCACTGTTCTAAGTGCAGGGGAAGTTACAAGGTGATCAGGTTGTCCTACAGGGGGCTCACAGTCTTAATCCTCATTTTACAGATGAGGTATCTGAGGCTCAGAGAAGTGAAGTGACTTGCCCAAAGTCACACAGCTGACATTTGGCAGAGCCGAGATTCGAACCCACGACCTCTGACTCCAAAGCCCTTGCTCTTTCCACCGAGCCATGCTGCTTCAAATATTCAACTGGTGAGAGATTAATTGATCAATCAATTGTATTTATCAAACGTTTACTGTGTGCAGAGCACTGCACTATGCAGTTGGAAGAGTTCAACACAAAAGAGTTGGTAGACGTGTTCCTAGCCCACAACAAGCTTACGGTCTAGAGGATCTGTCAATAATAATATTAAGCTCTTACTTTATGCCAAGCACTGCACGAAGTAGTGGGGTAGATACCAAATAATCTGGTTGCACACAGTTCCCTGTCCCAGTCTTATAGGGGAAGCATAGAGCAAGCATTGTGATCCCCATTTTTCAGATGAGGACACTGATGCCTCTGAATTCACTCTGAATTCAATGACTTGTCCAAGGTCACACAACAGGCAAGTGGCAGAGCTAGGATTAGAACGTAATTACCCTGACTCCCATGCTTATGTTTTTTCTTCTTCGACATGCTGGAACCTCAGTACATGCCAGCATGACTCTCATTCCCAGATTGGCTCCAACCTTCAAAGGGTCTGGGGCCAGTGGTGACACCCCACTCTGAATTACTGTTTTGTAAGCCCTCAAGGCCAAGGATGGTGAGGTGAACTGGTGGCAGCTTCTGTGCCACTTGGAAGAGACACCAGAGCTCTACAGGCCAGGCTTAAAATATGATAGGCTTAAAAGGTATAATTCCCATTACCTCTAATAAGCTGCCCTAAGATGCTTTTTAAAAATGCCTCTTTTGTTTGCTTAGTTGGCAGCATTAAGTGGTCATTTTTGTTCCCATTTCATTCTATGAACTAAGTCAAATTTAATCTAAGTCCACCTCATATTTAATCGGGGCAGTGGGTGCAGGAGGGGAAGAAGAAGAGGAAGAAGGGGAAGAAGAAGAGGAAGAGGAGGAAGAAGAGGAGGAAGAGGAAGAAGAGGAGGAAGAGGAGGAAGAGGAAGAAGAGGAGGAAGAGGAAGAAGAGGAGGAAGAGGAAGAAGATGAGGAAGAGAAATAAGAGGAAGAAGAGGAGGAAGAGGGAGAAGAAGGAAGAAAGAAGAAGAAGAAGAAGAAGAGGAAGAAGAGGAAGAAGGAGGAGAAGGAGGAGGAGAAGGAGGAGGAGAAGGAGAAGACGAAGAAGGAGAAGACGAAGAAGAAGAAGAAGAAGAAGAAGAAGAAGAAGAAGGCGAAGGAGGAGGAGGAGAAGAAGAAAAGAAGAAAGAAGAAGGAAGGAGAAGGAAGAAGAAGGAAGAAGAAGGAAGAAGGAAGAAGAAGGAAGAAGAAGAAGAAGAAGAAGAAGAAGAAGAAGAAGGAAGAAGAAGAAGAAGAAGAAGGAAGAAGAAGAAGATGATGATGATGATGAAATACAACCAGGGTAGACTAAGGCCCTGTGAATGGGTATGGCGCACAAGGCCTCAGAGGGGTAAGAGCTGGGCCTGGGATAGAGTAAGGCCTGGGGGCCCAAAAGGAAGCAGGCCTTGGCCATAGGGTTGGAGTGGGGATTGGATAGGACACAGTCTATCATCTTAAAAATGTATTTGATAAACTTCTTTTGTTATGTTGAACCATCTCTTTAGCTGAAAATGAAGAAGGTTTTCTGTATGATAGCCATCATTCAAGATTGAGTAGCTAAAAGAGGCATTGGAGAAGGCAAAGCAAACCAGAATGGAAACTAACTTTCCAGATTTCTGATGATGTTAAAATCATAATAGGTTTTCTCAAACCTAGTTTTGCTGCCTGTGAATCTTGACCTTACCAGCAAGGGACAATTTCCAGCCAATTCAGGGACTAAGTTGCCAATAATAGACTCCCTTACGTACAGATCCCTGATAGCTGCTCTCATTCCCAGCTTCGAAAGATGGTCATAGCCTATTTTATCCTGCTCCCAAAGAAAAGCAAAGACCTATCATTTCTTTAAGGAGCATCATTAGATAGGCATTCTAAAAGAAAGGGTGGCCCCAAATAGTAGAAAAGATTAAGATGCCTAGAGAAACTTAATGAATAATGAAGAAGGGACCAATTAGTGTAATTGCTAATTAGGCTATGATAATACTTGTATAATGATAAGCAGCTATTTAAAGCTTTGCAAATTAGACACTCTTAAGGTGATGAGATTTCAACATCATCAGAAATTTGGAAAGCTAGTCCCCATTCTGGTTTGCTTTGCCTTCAACAATGCCTCCTTTAGCTACTGAATCTTGAATGATGAATACTATACAGAAATCTTGCTTCCTCATCAATTTCAGCTGAAATGAAAGAGATGGTTCAAAATGACAAAGGAAGTTTATAAAATGTGTTTTTAAGAGGATAGACTGTATCGTCCTTGCAGGAAATAGATTCCGCGTTCTGGTAATTAAAAGGAAATAATTGGAAAATGTTGGCCTTCATGTTTTGCTCCTTATTTCCATGCAAAAGCCTTAAGGGGGTGGAGGTTCATGGAATGACTTTATGCTACAATGATGACATTCAATCTACCAAGATCACCAGGCTGTAGAAGATATTTTCATTAGGGGAAGAACAAAGCACCCATTCAAATACAGTAGAGGTAAGAACTAGAAATTCAGGAAAGCACAGTAGGATTTGTTGGAGATTACTCCAGTACAAGTCTTCAAAGATGAGTTTATAAAGAGGAGAAAATCCTGATAAAGGGAAGAACAGAATTCTCACGAACAAAACGACAGATTAGGTCAATAGGAAAGTAGTGTAGCCTAGTGGAAAGAGCAAGGGTTTGGGATTCAGAGGACCCAGGGTTCTAATCCAGGCTCTGCCATATACCTGCTGGGTGACCTTGGGAAAGCAGTTTAACTTCTCTGTGCCTCAGTTCACCTCATTTGCAAAATGAGGATTTAACAGCTGTTCTTCCTCCTACATAGAATGTCAGCTCCTTGTGGGACCTGATTATCTTAAATTCATTCATTCATTCAATCATATTTATTGAGCACTTACTGTGTGTAGAGCACAGTACTAAGCGCTTGGAAAGTACAATTTGGCAACAGATACAGTCCCTACCCAACAATGGGTTTACAGTCTTGATTTACACCAGAGCTTAGTATAGTGCTTGACACATAGAAAGTGCATAACAAGTATCATTAACATTATTATTGTTATTAATATAATAATTATTATCTGTGGGTCAGTAACTGCAGACAGATTGGCCTTCTAATAGGAGAAATTCAAGTGAAATCTAGAGATGTGACCTTGGACAAGTCATTTAACTTCTCTGTGCCTCTGTTACCTCATCCGTAAAATGAGGATTAAGACTGTGAGCCCCACGTGGGACAACCTGATTACTCCAGTGCTTAGAACAGTGCTTGGCACATAGCTGAACAAATACCATAATTAATTAATTAAGAGACTTTACCAAATTTTACAGATAGCTTCCTTCTAATATGACTGGCCAGAAATAGAGGGTTTAAAATTGGTTTGAGGTTTTTATCTTTTACATGAATACAGATACAATAATAATAATAATAATAATGATAGCATTTATTAAGTGCTTACTATGTGCAAAGCACGGTTCTAAGCACTGGAGAGGTTACAAGGTGATCAGGTTGTCTCATGGGGGGCTCACAGTCTTAATCCCCATTTTACAGATGAAGTAACTGAGGCATACAAATACAAATGCCCCGAGCTGATTCATATTAAAGATCATCTAAATGTCATTCATCATGCATGTTTGTTCATTCATTCAATCGTATTTATTAATAGATGTAGACACTAAACATTATTTTTTGGAAAAAGTTGGGTTCGCTGACTCCAAAATTCAGGAGATCAGAAAAAGGATTGTGAAACCATAAAGTAAAATCCCCCTGCCTTTTGTGTATTTCATAATGAAACACCTAGCTATGGCATGTACAATTTCCTTGGTTTGGGAGGGTACGTATAGCATCAATGAACAGAGACCATCCTGAATAATATCTAGCGAAATCTGGACAAAATGTTGACTGAA
Organism: Tachyglossus aculeatus; assembly: GCF_015852505.1. NCBI lineage: Eukaryota > Metazoa > Chordata > Mammalia > Monotremata > Tachyglossidae > Tachyglossus > Tachyglossus aculeatus. The sequence goes on from NC_052066.1 coordinate 87,575,194, forward strand.
ATACTTTACATCGATGAATCTTTGTTACCAGCTATGAGGACATACAGTAGCAAAAATATAAGCCCTTTGTAAGCAGGGAACATTTCTACCAATGCTGTTGTATTGCACTTTCATGAGGTCTGCATGCAGTAAGCACTCAATAAATATGACTGACTGATTGATCCTAAAAGCAAGGCATGGATAGAAAAATACATCCCTCTAGCCATTCATTACGTTTACCAGAATTATCAGAGGGACTAATATCTTACTCAAAGTATTTTTTATCCTAAGCCATTTGATGGATGTAGAATAATTGGTCAAATTAGCTTCCAGTGAGTTCATCAACCATTTGAGTTCTTTCGAATAAGGACACAAATTTAAGTGAACATGAAATTTAATCCTAGAAAAAAAAAACACTTGCCATCCCGAATTATTTCACTTCAGAATAGGATACCTTAGATCAATAGTGACTTGCATTGTGTATAAGAAATTTAATAAACAATTGTGAAGGGCCAAGGAGCAGATGACAATAAATGACACTGCAGTCTGGATCTCCTTTGTCCTTCTGCTTTTATTATTCTGCTCTATCTTCTGCATAAGATAAGAAAGGGTATGGAAATTCCTTTATAAATTGGTGATTTCTGTCAAGACTTTGGTAAACTAGAAAAGTAGCATGGCCTGGTGGAAAGAGCATGGAGCTGGGAGTCAGAGGACCTTGATTCTTACCCCAACTCTGCCATGGAGAAGCAGCTTAGCTTAGTGGAAAGAGCACAGGCTTGGGGGTCAGAGGACATGGGTTCCAATCCCAGCTCTGCCACTTGACTTCTCTGTGACCTTGGGCAAGTCACTTCACTTCTCTGTGCCTCAGTTACCTCATCTGTAAAATGGGGATTAAGGCCGTGAGCCCCGCGTGGGACAACCTGATTACTGTGCAACTACCCCAGCACTTAAAACAGTGCTTGGTACATAGTAAGCGCTTAACAAATACCATCATCATCATTATCATAATCATTTGTCTCCTGTGCGACTTTGGGCAAGCCACTTAACTTCTCTGTGCCTCAGTTACTTCATCTGTAAAATGGGGATTAAAGCTGTGAGCCCTATGTGGGATAGGGACTATGATCAACCTGATAACCTTGTATCTACCCCAGTGTTTAGCACAGGGCCTGGCACATAGTAAGTACTTAATATATACCATTAAAAATAAACTTGTACATTTATCCAAGAATCAATTAATAAATGATTAAAAATCTCAAAAATCCTCAAAAATCTCCAGTGGCTACCAGTCAACTTATGCATCAGGCAAAAACTCCTCACTTTCAGCTTCAAGGCTGTCCATCACCTCGCCCCCTCCTACCTCACGTCCCTTCTTTCCTTCTCCAGCCCAGCCCGCACCCTCCGCTCCTTTGCCACTAACCTCCTCACCGTGCCTTGTTCTTGCCTGTCCCGCCATCAACCCCCGGCCCACGTCCTCCCCCTCCCCTGGAGTGCCCTTCCTCTGCCCATCCGCCAAGCTAGCTCTCTTCCTCCCTTCAAAGTCCTACTGAGAGCTCACCTCCTCCGGGAGGCCTTCCCAGACTGAGACCCCTCCTTCCTCTCCCACTCCCCATCCCCCCTCCCCATCCCCCCTGCCCTACCTCCTTCCCCTCCCCACAGCACCTGTATATACGTTTGTACAGATTTATTACTCTATTTATTTTACTTGTATATATTTACTATTCTATTTATTTTGTTAATGATGTGCATCTAGCTTTACTTCTATTTATTCTGATGACTTGACACCCGTCCACATGTTTGGTTTTGTTCTCTGTCTCCCCCTTCTTGACTGTGAGCCCATTGTTGGGTAGGGATTGTCTCTATATGTTGCCAACTTGTACTTCCCAAGCACTTAGTACAATGCTCTGCACACAGCAAACACTCAATTAATAAAAATGGAATTTATTGAGCACTTAATCTGTGCAGAGCACTGCACTAAGCAGTTGGAAAAGTACAATACAGTAGAATTGGTGAACATGAGCCCCGCCCTAACAGATCTTATAATTTAAACAGGAGCTTAAGACTAGAGTCATTCATTCATTCATATTTATTGAGCGCTTCCTGTGTGCAGAGCATTACACTAAGCGCTTGGAAAGTTCAATACAGCAATAAAGAGAGACAACCTCTGCCCACAATGGGCTGACAGAGGAGATTGTCATCACACATTTAGGAGACTCTTTCATTCATTCATTCATTCAATCGTATTTATCGAGCACTTACTGTGTGCAGAGCACTGTACTAAGCATTTGGGATAAGACTCAGTAAAGGAGAGGTTGATTTCTAGCAACCATATCGTTATTTTTATGTCTATTTTGCATTTTCTTACGTGGCCTCCTGCTTGTAGACATGAGAGAAGATCTTAGAATGGTGAGGTTAAAAAAAAGCATTACATGAAAATAGTTGAGATTGAACATTTTTCCGTTTATTACCTACTGTTTTTGAGTGAATTCTTCTTGGCATACACAAGATTATCTAGGGATATACCCTAATTGAAACAAATTAGTCAGAAATTGACCAAGTGTGTAGAGAAGCAGCTCATTAGAGAAGCAGCGTGACTCATTGGAAAGAGCACGGGCTTTGGAGTCAGAGGTCATGGGTTCAAATCCCGGCTCCACCAACTGTCAGCTGTGTGACTTGGGGCAAGTCACTTCAGTTTTCTGGGCCTCAGTTACCTCATCTGTAAAATGGGGATTAAGACTGTAAGCCCCAAGTGGGACAACCTGATCACCTTGTATCCTCCCCAGTGCTTAGAACAGTGCTTTGCACATAGCAAGTGCTTAACAAATGCCATCATTATTATTATTATTATTATTATTAAAGTCCTCATGCTTTTATTCAAATTTTTAATCCTGGAAAAACAAAATGCAAGGATGTAATCTTAACACTGAAAACTTATAGGAGCAGCATAGACTAGTGGAAAGATTATTGACCTGGAAGTAAGGATACCTGGGGCTCTAATCTTGGCTCTGCCACATATTGCTGTTACACCTTGGGTAAGCCACTTAACTTCTCTGTACCTCAGTTTCCTCCTTCATAAAATGGGGATTCAAGTTCTAAGCCCCCTCCTTCTTAGACTGCAAGTCACTTGTTGGGCAAGGATTGGGTCTGAACTGATTAACTTTTATATACCTAGCACTTCGAACAGTACTTAACACATAATGCACACTTAACAAATATCGTAGTTACCAGTATTACAAAGCTAAAATCTTTACTAATATCCTATGAGAAAGAGATGAACATATGAGTCTTAGAGTCCTCTACTGACTATTGTTTCTATCATCCAACATTAGGTATCCATTGGACTAATGTCAGTAATTTGGAATCTGAATTTTGTAAGTAAGAAAGTTTACGAACCCCTGTTACAAGCCATGTCTGAAATATCTATCTGAATTCAAGGAAGTCAGACTTTTAAGAAGCGTTTTCTCCGAAGAGGCTTACATTATTATTTCACAAATGCTATAAACATTCCAGATTATGTAAAAATAATGAGGTCTTTGTAACAGGAGACCACACAAGAGCAGTGAACACTTATATTTTTTTCTTAGTGAGCAAAGATTGTTACTTGTGTACATGTAAAAGTCTAGATCACAAAAATTACCCAAATGAGAGCAGGGTCCTTCTGCATTCTGATCTCTCCAAAAAAACATCTCAGCACAATAATGCCAGAGCTTCAAGAAACACTGACAGTTACTAATAAGAAATTCCTACAATTTCCATTTCTATAGAGTTTTTAAATCAGGAAGACTAACTTTAAACACTACATAAATTTACTTAAGATTTGAGTTTTTTATCTATTAACTTTTATTAAGATATTTAACTCATCTTCATTCATTCACAGTCATGTCAACAAAGCACCATTTTACTCTAACCGGGACTTTTACTGTAGGTCATCCGCATGGATATTTTCAGCTTCTTGGAGCCCTGATCTGTCCAGTAAATTAATCTCCTATCCAGCCTGCCTAGCTTTGTTTTGTTCCTTAAAAACTCTGTTTCACATCCTTGACACTCAATCAACTCTCTCCCCATTATTTATTCTTGCTTTTCTCCATCTGCAACCCAGCCCACACACTTTGCTCTTCTAATATCAACCTACTGTCTCTCACCGGATCAACCATTAACCCTCACATCCTCCCTCCTGCCCTGACTTCCCTCCCCTTAAATATCCAGCGGACCAGTACTCTCCCTATCTTTATTCATTCTTTATCCCCATCTTTATCCTTCTATAGCATGGCACAGTGGTTAGAGCATGGGTCTAAGAGTCAGAAGGTCACCGGTTCTAATCCCAGCTCCACTACCTGTCTGCTGCGTGGCCTCAGGAAAGTCACTTCACTTCTCTGGGCCGCAGTTACCTCCTCTGGAAAATATGGATTAAGAATGTGAGCCCCATGCGGGACAGGAGTCACAGTCCATCCCGATTTGTTTGTATCCACCCCAGCACTTAGTATAGTGCCTGGCACATAGTAAGCACTTAAGAAATATCACAATTATTATTATCTTCAAAGACACAAGTGGAATCCTAGCTCTGCCAGAAAGGCTTCCCTGACTAAACTTTCATCCCCTCACCTTGTTTTCCCTCCCCACTGTGGTTCTATGACAGATGGGTGCCTTTTGGGCTACGCCACATTAATCCAGTGAAATCAATCAAGATGATCCAATAAAAGAGTGGTTTGTAGTGACTACTGATCTACTGTTTTCACGGTTTAAATGGCAGAGTCACCAGATCATCTGAGCAGGGAGCGGTACCTGGGAAGAGGGAGTTGGTTCCTCTGGAGCGAAGTGGAGGGCACTCTGTATCCGAAAGGTGCTGTGTGCATGGGCAGCAGATTGTCCACTGGAGATGTGTGTGCATGGTTCTTTCCGAGTGGAATGGGCAGGGCTCCATATCCAGGAAGGGCTGTGTGCTTGGGGAGCAGACTGTCTACCAAGGATGAGCCTGCATGCATGGTTCCCTCTGCTGAACTGGAGGCCAGACACAAACCGAAGGAGATCCACCCCTGCTTGGTGGAAGAAATTGTGCCCACCCAGGGAATTTTTCTCCAAATCCCTGGGCCTGTCCCCCCTCCAGGGGACAGAGGCCACTCCAGCCTTAAATGCCACATAGGCCACTCAGAAACATTGATATTTCAATCAGTATCAGTGGTATTTTTTGAGCTCCAGTGGTTGCCCATCCTCCTCGGCATCAAATAGAAACTCCTTACCATCAACTTTCAAGCACTCAACCAGCTCACCCCCTCCTACCTTATCTTGTTGATTTACTGCTCCAGCCCAGCCTCACACTTCCCCCCATCTAGCATCATGTTGCTCACTGTGCCTCAGTTTTGTCTGGAGTTCTTGAGGAGTGGGGCATTATGGACTGAATCTTTTTTTTTTTTAGAAAAATGATCCTCACCGCAGAGTGAAGCATGGACTGGAATGGGGAGAGACGAGGCAGGGAGGTCAGCAAGGAGGCTGATGCAGTAGTCGAGGATGGATACGATAAGTGCTTGGATGGAGAAGAAAGGGTGGATTTTTAGTGTTGTTGTGAAGGCAGAAGCAACAGGATTTGATTAAAAATTGAGTATGTGGGTTGAATGTGAGAGATGATTTGAGGTCAGTGCCAAGGTTTGTGGGATAAGGAGGATATTGGTGTTGCCCACAGTGATGTACACTTAGACACTTATCATTATATTCTGTTACTTTCCTTACCTGTAATGTATGTTCAATGTCTGTCTCTGCATTAGACTTTAAGCTCCTTGACAGCATGGGCCATGTTTCCCAACCATACTGTACTCTCCCAAGTGTTTAGTAGAGTGCTCTGCACAAAGTAATCACTCAAAAAATATGATTGATTGATTATGATGGACGATGTCATCTTTCAGGAGTGATGGGTAAGCCTCAGTCCTGAGGCTTTGGGACCTAAAACCTGCTCGAAGGTATCACTAACATTGCTAGTGGTTGCACTGGGACACTCACACTCCCTATTCCTTGTCAATCATAAAAATTAATTAATTATGGTATTTGTTAAGCACTTACTATGTTCCAGGAGCTGTTCTAAGCACTGGGGTCTTGTCTAATGCTGTTGTCTCTGACCCATAGAGATTCCATGGGCACATCTCTCCCAGAATGGCCCACCTCCATCTGCAATCATTCTTTTAGTGAATCCATAAAGTTTTCTTGATAAAAATATGGACGCGTTTTACCATTGCCTTCTTCCGCACATTAAACTTGAGTCGCCGCCCTCGACTCTCTCCCATGCCACTGCTGCCCAGCACAGGTGAGGTTGGACTTGTAACAGTTTGCCCTCCACTCGCTAGCCACGAGCCAAGCTAGGAATGGAATGGGCAGGCCTCTGCTTGACTCTCCCTCCCATAGCCAAGACTGGTAGAGTACTGAGAAGGGAAGTGCTGGGGTAGATATAAGATAATCAGGTTGGACACAGTCCCTGTCCCACATCGGGCTCATAGTCCTAATCCCCATTTTACAGATGGGAGAACTGAGGCACAGAGAAGCCAACTGACTTGCCCAAGGTCACACAGCAGACAAATGGTAGATTCAGGATTAGAACCCATGACCTTCTGACTCTCAAGCCTGTGCTCTGTCCAATAGGCCATGCTGGTTTGCATCGTGTTCCACTTCATCTAGAAATGCAACAAGTGAGGCGGAAAGGGCTGTTCCACCGTGTACAGTGCAACTGAAGGTTTTTAGAGAAGCAGCGTGGCTCAGTGGAAAGAGCTTGGGCTTTGGAGTCAGAGGTCATGGGTTCAAATCCCAGCTCCTCCAACTGTCAGCTGTGTGACCTTGGGCAAATCACTTAACTTCTCTGGGCCTCAGTTACCTCAACTATAAAATGGGGATTAATACTGTGAGCCCCCGTGGGAGAACCTGATCACCTTGTAACCCTCCTAGTGCTTAGAACAGTGCTTTGCACATAGTAAGCGCTTAATAAATACTATTATTATTATTATTATTATTATTATTTTAAATCATTATCTATTTGTAGCCAAAATGACTACAGCCCAGTGCCAATTGTAAGCGCCTTGAGGACAGGGATCACGTCTGCCTATGGCACTACACTTTCAGGTACTTAGTACAGTTCTCTACACACAATAAACACTTAATGTAGTGCTTACTAATAATAGCATTTATTTTGTGCTGGGGTAGGTAAAAGGTAATCCAATCAGACACAATCCCAGTCCTTTCAGGGATCACAGTTAGAGAGACAACAGGAATTCAACCTTATTTTACAGAAGTAGAAACAAGCAAGGAATCAAAGTGACTTGCCCAGGGTCATACAATCTCAGGGGTATTTACACGATAATTAGATCCCACGTGAGGCTCACAGTCTTAGTAGGAGGGAAAAAAAGTACTGAATCCCAATTCTGCAGATGAGGGAACTGAGACAAAGAGAAGTTGAGTAACTTGTCCAAGGTCACACAGGAAACAAGTTGAGGAGCCGGGATTAGAACCCAGGTCCTCTGACTCTCAGGCCCATACTCTTCCCAGGCCACGCTCCTGATTTGATTGATTGATTCATTCATTCAATTGTATTTATTGAGCACTTACTGTGCACAAAGCACTGTATGCTAGGGAGAGTACACTATAACAACAAACAGACACATTCCCTGCCTACATTGAGTTTAGAGTCTAGTTGGAGAGACAGACATTAATATAAATAAATGAATTATCAGATATGCAATAATAATAATGACGATAATGAAGGTAGCATTTGTTAAGTGTTTACTATGTGGCAGGCACTGTACTAAGTGCTAGGGTAGACACAAGTAGATCAAGTTGGACACAGTCCCTGTCCCATGTGGGGTTCACAGGCTCAATCCCCATTTTACAGATGAGGTAAATGAGGCACAGAGAAATGAATGACTTGCCCAAGGTCACACAGTAGACAAGTGACAGAGAGGCATCAATAATAATAATAACATTAAGTGCTTACTATGTGCAAAGCACTGTTCTAAGCACTGGGGGGGGGGGGTATAAAGAGATCAGGTTGTCCCACTTGGGGCTCACAGTATTAATCCCCATTTTAGAGATGTGGTAACTGAGGTCCAGAGAAGTGAAGTGACTTGCCCAAAGTCACACAGCTGAAAAGCGGTGGAGCCGGGATTAAAACCCATGACCTCTGACTCCCGAGCCCAGGTTCTTTCCACTGAGCCATGCTGCTTCTCTGACCTTTTGTCTCCCAAGCCCATGCTCTAGTCTGTACATTACCCATGTTGTTTGTGTATCAATAATATGTATCAATAATGATGCTTACATGGCTCCATGGAACTTTGAACAGTGTGGATCTTTTATTTTATTTATTTCTCCTATGAAACTGCCACTCGTATCTTTTTGGAAGTCCGCATATGTCGAATCAAGTCCAGGTTTTTATTTGACCACACTGAAAACAAGGTTCAGTTCCACTTAGTTTAATGCTTTCTATAACACAAAGAACTCAAAACCAATTGGAATTTGATAGTCTTGGCACTTTCTGTTAGTTGGTGGCATGTAATCTGTTGGTGATAAATAGTTGGGTATCTTGGGAGGAATGCAACTTGTTCTCTGTTACCAATTTGAGGTAATTCTTGCTAAAATTTCGAATGACTCATTGTGTGTAATTGAGGGAGGAGAGATAATAATAATAATAATAATGGCATTTATTAAGTGCTTACTATGTGCAAAGCACTGGTCTAAGCGCTGGGAAGGTTACAAGGTGATGAGGTTGTCCCACGGGGGGCTCACAGTCTCAATCCCCATTTTACAGATGAGGTAACTGAGGCACAGAGAAGTTAAGTGACTTGCCCAAAGTCACACAGCTCACAATTGGCGGAGCTGGGATTCGAACCCATGACCTCTGACTCCAAAGCCCGTGCTCTTTCTACTGAGCCACGCTGAGAGATATTTGGCATTAGTACTAAGGTAATTTCTCTTCTTGAAGCAGGTCTAAATGAGGCTATGCAAACAAAGTCCATCTTTATCCCAGTTCTCTGCCACAACCCCAACAGAGAAACAGCGGACCTAATGGGTTGAGCATTGGCTAGAAGTCAGAAAGACCTGGGTTCTAATCCCAGATCTTCCACTTGTCTGCTGTGTGATCTTGGGCAAGTCACTTCACTTCTCTGTGCCTCAGTTGTCTCATCTGTAAAGTGGGGATTAAGACCCTGAGCCTCAAGTGGGACGGGAACTGTTTCCAAACTGAATAGCTTGTATCTACCCCAGCACTTAATACAAAAAAAAACCAAACACTTCCCACTGACAGAAATGCTCAACTAAACACGGTTTCTTGATGATGAGCATGAATTTGCTAACACAATCCGGGCTGTTTTGTATATAGCCCCAGTGAATTTATGTATCTCTACAAAGATCAGATGAACTTGTAAAAAAAGTTTTCGTGAACCAGGCACACCAAGTACAAAACAATTCCTACATGATCAAGGAGGAAAACCCATTTGAATATTTTTCTTTCTTATCCTGAGGTCAAAGAAAATCCTTCTTAAAATTAAGCCGAGGCACAGAATTTTATGCATGAACAATCATGTTGATTGTCCAACATTTTTAATCCATTTTAAAAGTGAAGATGCAGAAAAAACAGAAACAGAAAGCTAGCTCTGCAAGAGGAGAAACAGAAATATAAAATATATAATTGACTATTACTGTATACAGATATATATACAGATGTGTAGGCATATATATGCACACACATGTACAGGCATATGCTTGTACACATGCACAGGTATGCATACATGCGAAGATACATGTGTTTAGATGCATGTGTCTGCAAGCAGGCATATAATGTGTGTGCATGTGTGAGCACATGTACGTGCACACATACATGTGTGTGCATGCATGCATATTTGCATGTATATGTGTAGGCATGCACACTCACATATACATATAGACATATGTACATATGTCTGTATTTAGCTTCCAATAACAAAGCCTTCCTTCAACCTGAAAGCACATAATTAAAAGCAAATGCCTCCATCACAAGCTCTTTATAGTGATCCCTGAATAGAATACCGGCCACAAATTACTTTATACCACCATGGCATAAAGCTGAACATTAGGGATTAAAAACTTCAAAGTCCCAACGAAACAGCAAAATGCAAAGCAAGAAGTTAGCCTCCTGGAGAGCAGGGATCTTTGTCTTTTTTTACAAGCAGCTCTTTAATTTTACAATATTTTGAGTTCATGAACTACTACTGCCTGAGCTACGGGAGGGAATGAACTGGAAGCCACAAAAATGGAAAAATCAGTAGTCATCAGGACTGGCTCCAGAACCCTTTAAGCTTCTTTCTCTTGCCACTAAGATTTACTGAGATACCTGTCCACCAGTTGAAGAACCAGGGGATTTGGGGGAATCCTAAAGGCTGAATCACAGGCATAACAGACTAACCTGCCTTTGCATCACATCCTAATACCTTTCGATTGAAAGGGCTTGTTGGAGTTAATCATGCAAGGCTTAACACCAAAGGCAAACATTGAGGCCCTCCCTCATCCACGTTAATTTTCCCAGGTGCCTTTCTCATCCCTTTTCTCTTATTCTGATTCTCTTGAAAACTTGTCCCCTTTGCCCAAACATCCCTATGGATTTAACGTGTGGTCACATGGGCTCTCTTATTTAGTTTCTCTCATCTGTAAAATGTATGCTCCATGCATAAGAAATGGTAGCCATTGAAGAAACAAACCTTCTATGCCTTGGAAAACACAATTTACTCCACCTGGAAAAAATGCCAATTCAATCTGCAATTTGAAAGAGTTTAGAAAATGCAAAATAATAAGGGTGATTTTGAGGTGCCTTCACTACTGAAGTTTAATTACTCTCAAATATAATTAGTAATCCATTTTTTTTCATGACAGCGGTGGCTTTAATGTAATCATTTCTAACTTCAAAGAATACAATCCCTAGAGATTACCTTCCCCTGCAAGCCAAATCCCCACCCAGGATTGCACCTGGAGAGTTTCCAGTACTATACCAGTCTAAGTTATGAGAGGCCTACCCATTCCAACCCCAGCTTGTGCAGTGGCTAGCGAGCGGAAGACATTCTGCTACCAGTCAAAATTCACCTGTGCGTGGGAAAAAATTGAGGGTGGAGACTCAAGTTCACCATGCGGAAGAAGGCGATGGTAAACCACTTCCATATTTTTACCAAGAAAACTCTATGGATCCACTACCAGAACGATTGCAGATGGAAGTGGTGTGTTCTGAGAGAGATGTGTCCATGAAGTCATTATGGGTCAGAGATGACTTGTCAACCTTGTTTCTACCCCAGCTCTTAGAACAGTGCTTTGCACATAGTAAGTGCTTAACAAATACCAACATCATTATTATTATTATTATTATTATTGTTATTATTATTATTATTATCAAAGGACAAGACAAGCGAGCCAAACCACAACTTTCGCCTCATCCCCGAAGTCTTCTCAGAGTATTCCCATTTGACTGTTGGTGTTTTAATAGTCGCCAGTTCCAAATGAGTTTATCTTTGTAAATTTTGTTTGTTTGCCTTCTTATACACTCATCTTGTTCTGTTTCTTTGTCTCTTGCATTCTACATCTAGTTTTGTACTTTCCCAAGCATTTATTGTAGTACTCTGCACACAGTAAGTGCTCAATAAATACCACTGATTTGCTGATTGCACATTGGGTTTAGCCCATCTCACCTACTAATGTGGAAGCATTGGACAATGGGAATCACAGGTTCTGCTTTTTTTTCCTTCTTCCTCCCAGCATCTGTTAAGGAGTCTGAACACAGGGGATGCTCAATGAATCGCTCTTGAATTTAATATCTACTGAAATTGTTTTAATGACTGGATTTGTTAAGTGCTATGTGCCAAGCACTGTACTAAGCATTGGGGTAGATATGAGATAATCAGGTTCCACATGGGGCTTACAGTCTAAGTAGGAGGCGAGAACAGGTATTGAATCCCCATTTTACAGATGAGGGAACTGAGGAGCAGAAAAGTCAAGTGTCTTGCCCATGGTCACACAGCATACATAGGTGGCAGAGCCGGGATTAGGACCCTGAACCTCTGACTCCCCAGGCTGTGCCCCTTCCACTAGGCCACAACTGTTTTTTAAGCATTAATGTTATTCAGGGTGAAACCAATTCTCTCAAATACTTTAAGAAAAACCTGGTGAAGCCTAATGGAAAACCATCATATGAATAGCAACAATATGCATGGGTCAGAGGAAGGGAATATTTCAAATATTTCAATACTGCCCTGCAAATACCATAACTTCTGAGACCACATTGTGCTATATCCTAAATCCTTAGTCAAGTCCCAGCCACAATGTATAATGAGGATATGCATCATGACACAGCTGAGTTCCCTCTCAAATGTTAGAAATATTCATGGGCAAATAACTATTTCAGCCTCATGAATAGAAAAACAGCCCATAATTGTGTACATTGGAGGGTTTTTTAGGAAGGTTAAAAATAACAAGGGGGGTGGGCTGGTAAATTGCCTCGCTTAATTGCAAGGGTGCTGTTCAGAAGTGATTTGGCAGACTGAAATTAACCTCAGAGCATTACAGTTCACATGCAAAGCATAAGCAGGTGAGACTGCACAAACACTAGGAAGATGTATAACGTAGGACAAAGCCAGATGGGGAGAAATAAGCAAGCCAAAACCCTGTCCAGTTGAGAAACAAAGCAAAACAAACAGACAAAAAAAGTATCAAAAACACTGAGCAAGATGTTCAGGAATGTATTCTAGTGAGCAAAGTTGCATTTCACAGGCTCTAACTTACACAGGGTATTATAAATCGCCACCATTTGGGCTAGTGGAAGATGTTCAAATCCAGGAAGAGAATGATACAGCGAGGTTGATTATCCATATTACCTAGGCCAGTGGATAGTATCATTTAGGGCATCAAAAACCTAGATAACCAAAGAAAATGAGATTTGGGAATCTCGTACTGGCGCTGGCCCAACTTTATCTTGCCATTATCATTATCTTTTATTAAACAATGGACTCTCAGTTCAGATAATCAGCCTATTTGAATAATTGGCCTTCAATTCATCCATTTTCTATTATTCTAAGGTGGCACAATAATGAGCAAAATGTTTGTCCTCCATTTAATTAAGAAAAGCCACCCTGAAAAAAGAATAGTACATAAGAAAACTGTTGGCCATTTACTTTCTTAAGAAGGATGTTCGCTATGGGCAGGGAAGGTGTCTACCAATTTCTTTGCATTGTACTCTCCCAAGCACTTAGTACAGTTCTCTGCAAACCGTAAACACTCAATAAATACCATGGATTCATCGATTATAAGTACATCTTTGTATTCAACAAAAACCCAAGGAGAACAGCTTCACTGAGAAAGCTGATTAATGACTGCCACTCTTGATTCTGATCATGTGTGTAAAGGGGAAAACAGAAAGATCAAAATGGAATTATAACATATGTTGTATGAAAGGTTGCAATTCCCTGTGCCAGTAACTGGGTGGTGTTTGGATTAAAATGTCAGGAAGACAAGCCAAGCTATGTTCGCAAACTGCATAAACATGGATATTTCTCTCATCTATTTATAGCTACTGAATAAAATGAAGTGTTAGCTAGAGCTATATGTATAATATTTTCCAATCCCCTAGCAATACCTTTCTGGTCAAATTTCATCCCATGAAAATAGACCATCAATAGCCATTTAGGAGTTTGGAAAAGGAAAGGATCTAATATTTTCTCAAAAACATCACTCTCCCATGGTGCTATTCATATGGCAAGAACTTTACTGGGCATACATTTTAGTAAGCAGATCTAAAAACAAACAATGCATAAGAAAAAGAGGAACAGCACCCAAAATATTGATGGCAAACCAAGAATTAATTTGACAAATGTTTTGGAAAGATTTGGACAAGTATTCATTGTTTTCTTAAAGCAGGAAACTTCTGAAAGATAAAGTCTTCTCCTTTTAATGCTATCTTTTAAGGCCTTACTATGTGTCAGGCACAGAACTAAGCTCTGAGATAGACACAAATTAACCAGATGGGACCCAGTACCTGTCCCACATATTCATTCATTTATTCAATTGTATTTATTGAGCACTTACTGTGGGCAGAGCACTATACTAAGCTCCTGTACAATAGAACAATAAACAGACACATTCCCTGCCCATAACGAGTTTACAGGCTCACAGTTTTAAGACCCATTTTACAGATGAGGCAACTGAGGCACAGAGAAGTGACTTGCCCAAAGTCACACAGCAGAAGGGTGGTGGAGCCAAAATTGGAATCCAGGTCCTTCTGACTCCCAAGCCTGGGTTCTAACCATTAGGCCTCGCTTGGTCAATCTTCCTTTAACCCGATTTAATAATAACAGTGGCATTACGGAAGCAGTGTGGTCTAGTGGAAAGATCTTGGGCCCAGACGTCGGAGGACCTACCACCTAACGTGACTGCTAATTCTGTTGCATTGTACTCTCCCAAGTGCTTAATACAGTGTTCTGCACATAGTAAGCACTCAATAAATACCATTGATTGATTTATTGATTGACCCAGGTTCTAATCCCAGCTTTGCCAATTATCTGCTGTTTGACCTTGGACAAGTCACTTCACTGTGCCTCGATCTGCAAAATGGGGATTCACTACCTCTTTTCCCTTCTAGACTGTGAACCCCATGTGGGATGTGATTATCTTATATCCACCTTGGTGCTTGGTGCATAATGAGCACTTAAAAATTATGATTATTATTTACTATCATTATTAGCTAAACATATTCTATATACATTGCGAGCTTTGCTTCCATCCAAAGCTTTGGTTCAAAGAGAGCAGGGCTCCATGAAAGTTGGCGCAGCATGGTATAGTCATTAGAGCATGGGCCTGGCAACCAGAAGGTCATGGGTTCTAATCCCAGCCACCACTTGTCGGCCGTATGACCTTGGGCAAGTCACTTTACTTCTCTGAGCCCACTGTTGGGTAGGGACCGTCTCTATATGTTGTCAACTTGTGCTTCCCAAGCGCTTAGAACAGTGCTCTGCACACAGTAAGCGCTCAATAAATACGATTGATGATGATGTGCCTCAGTTACCTCTTCTGTAAAATGGGGATTAAAACTGTGAGCCCCACATGGGACAGGGACTGTGTCCAACCTGATTTACTTGTATCCACTCCAGCGCTTAATACAGTGCCTGGCACACAGTAAGTGCTTAACAAATACCAGAATCATTCCTATTATTATTATTTTTTTTATTAAGTCTTTCCTTGGGAATTGATGCACAGTTTCCAGTGGGATGCAGCACGGTATGGGACTTCATGTTTACTGTTTCTTGAAATGCAAGAAGCTAACAAACCATGTTTCTTTTCATTCAGCCTGGGAAGGAGTCTAGTCACCAGGTGTAGGGTGGTTTGTATGGATTTCAATCTCATGGATCACACACCAAGGGTTATTCACAGATCACTGATTCACTTCAACCATTTTCAGCTGATCTGGATGCTGGCTATGACTTAACGCTGAATGTCAAATAAGTTTCTAACCGGAACTTTTATTCCATCATATTTATTGAGCACTTACTAAGAATAATAAGAACAATGATGGCATTTATTATGTGCTTACTATGTGCAAAGCACTGTTTTAAGCGCTGGGGAGGTTACAAGGTGATCAGATTGTCCCACGGCGGGCTCACAGTCTTCATCCCCATTTTACAGATGAGGGATCTGAGGCACAGAGAAGTGAAGTGACTTGCCCAAAGTCACACAGCTAACAGTTGGCGGAGCTGGGATTTGAACCCATGACCTATGACTCCAAAGCCCGTGCTCTTTTCCACTGAGCCATGCTGCTTCACTTACCACGTGCAGAGCACTGTACTGTACTGGAACTGAAGCTATCCAAGTGTTCTGGAAACAACAGGCTTTCCCGGAATGTGGGAGTTGTGCCATTGACCGGCTGTGTTTCCATGGGATGGGGAGATGGCCAGACAACCACCATCATCATCACTATTCCCCAGTTAAGCCCTCTTTTCCCCAGCTAGCCCTCCCCTCTGTGCCATCTACGTGCTCGGATCTGTGACCTTTGGACATGTGATAGTCACCCCACCCTCACAGCACTTGTGCACAACTTTAAATTATACATTATTTATTCATATTAAGGTCCATCTCCCCCTCTAGATTGTAAGCTGGTTATAGACAGGGAATGTGTCTGCTGATTGTGTTCTACTATGCTCTCCAAAGCGCTTAGTACAGTATAGTATACTATACTTTATGTCATATAGAGTACTATATATTACTTTAATATACTAAATGCTTGGGAGAGCACAATGCCCCTGATGAAGATACAGAACACACAGCCAAAGGGAGAGGCAGGGCTGCAGATGCAGTCAACCTACACATCAAGCAAAAACTCCTCACTCTTGGCTTCAAGGCTGTCCATCACCTTGTCCCCTCCTACCTCACCTCCCTTCTCTCCTTCTACAGCCCAGCCCACACCCTCCACTCCTCTGCCACTAACCTCCTCACTGTACCTCGATCTCGCCTGTCCCGCCATCGACCCCCGGCCCATGTCCTTCCCCTGACCTGGAATGCCCTGCCTCCACACATCCACCAAGCTAGCTCTCTTCCTCCCTTCAAAGCCCTACTGAGAGCTCACCTCCTCCAGGAGGCCTTCACAGACTGAGCCCCCTTTTTCCTCTCCTTCTCCCCATCTCCCCCAACCTCCTTCCCTTCCCCACAGCACCTGTATATATGTTTGTACAGATTTATCACTCTATTTATTTTACTTGTACATATTTACTATTCTATTTATTTTACTTGTACATATTCACTATTCTATTTATTTTGTTAATGATCTGCTTCTAGCTTTATTTCTATTTATTCTGATGACTTGACACCTGTCCACGTTTTGTTTTGTTGTCTGTCTCCCTCTTCAAGACTGTGAGCCAGTTGTTGGGTAGGGACCGTCTCTGTATGTTGCCAACTTGTACTTTCCCATCTCTGTATGTTGCCAACTTGTACTTTCCAAGTGCTTAGTACAGTGCTCTGCACACAGTAAGTGCTCAATAAATATGATTGAATGAATGAATGAATGAAAAGATGCAGGCAACCAAAGAGATGGCAGAGACTGAGTTTGGGGCCTACCACATGCTGTGTGGCTGGGGACCTTGACATGCATACATCCAGGTAAACATATCTCTCAGCGACCGTGTTTATTTTGAAAATCAAACTGCATCTCTTAGACCATAAGCTTGTTGTGGGCAGGGAATGTGTCTACAAACTCTAGGGTATTGTACTCTCCCAAGCTCTTTGAACAGTGCTCTGCATACAGTAAGCACTCACTAAATACTGCTGATCAATTGATTACACCCAAATATCACATTTGCATAATTTACACACACTTTCTGAATAGAGGTAAATCCTAGCTAGATTCCCGGGAAAAAGAACTTCCCTTGAATCAGTTACTAATGTCATTAGTCAGTTATTCAGGGGCTAATGACCTGTTTTATGAGTTATACAAGCCCTTTCTTTCCCTCCCTTTGACTTCAACCCTGCTCAGAAGGGAAATTACAAGATAAGAAACTCAATGAGCCCATTTTGCCCAGCCCCGATACAAAGTTTGACAGAAGAGTATCTCATTGTATACATATTACCCTTTAGAGCTCTGCTGTTGGTTCAGTGTGGCTGTGGGAATCAGGACAACTGGGTTCTAGACACAGTTTCATCTATAAGCAGCTAGTGTGGATGAAGACCACTCATTTATTTTGTAAATTGTCCCCTCCCTGCTCTTGCACTCCCTGCCCCGGGGTACACACGCACCTGGAAGGGGTGAGAGAGAACAAGTGGAGCTGCACAAACCACTAGCACTATAATCAGCGGCTGTTCAGGGCTCAGTCATGAAGTCTCAGGACCTGGAGATGCTGGGAGATTAATTCCATCACCATCCTTGGTGTTGGAGGGTGGAACTTTGGAGGGTGAACTTGAACCACTTGGCAGCTGTGGCTAGAAAAAGCTGACATGTAATAATAATAATAATAATAATAATAATAGTACTTGTTAAATGCTTACTATGTGCAAAGCACTGAGGTAGGTACAAGTTAATGAGGGTGGACACAGTTCCTGTCCCAAATGGGGCTCACACTCTTAATTCCCATTTTACAGATGAGGAACCTGAGGCCCAGAGAAGTTAAGTGACTTGCCCATGGTCACCCAGCAGATTATGTTGCCGATTTGTACTTCCTAAGCACTTAGTACAGTGCTCTGCACACAATAAGCTCTCAATAAATATGATTGAATGAATGAATGAATGTCTGGACCTGGGATTAGAACCCAGGTCCTTCTGAATTTGGGTCGGGCACTATACTGAGCACTATGTTGTATTCAATAAGCCAGGCCTGTGTTGTATTCTATAAGCCACACTGCTTCTTGACATATGACCAGCAGTCTCCACCACATTTTCCATACGAAGCAATTAGCTTCGGAGCTAATAAGGCTCGGAGATACATCTATGGATTTTAGTTTCACAACTGTTCCTATCCTCAACTGCAGTGGAAGCTTAAAACCAATATAACTCTTCATTAATAATAATAATAATAATAATAGTATTTGTTAAGCGAGTACTATGTGCAAAGCACTGTTCTAAGCACTGGGTGGATACAAGGTGATCAGGTTGTCCCACGTGGGGCTCACAATCTTAATCCCCATTTTACAGATGAGGTAACTGAGGCACAGAGAAGTTAAGTGACTTGCCCAAAGTCCCACAGCTGACAATCAGTGGAGCTGGGATTTGAACCCATGACCTCTGACTCCAAAGCCCGGGCTCTTTCCATGGAGGCACACTGCTTCTCAACTAACTCCTCGCTGCTTCTCATTAACTAGTCAATGGCATTTACTGAGCACTTACTGTGTGCAGAACATTGTACTCTGCACTTGGGAAAGCAGAGCTGATAGACACGTTCCCTGACCACAACTGACAGTCTAGAGAATTTACTGGATGTTGAATGAGTCCAATTGCCCCATCAAGCGGAGTCTAATAAATAATTTCCAAATCCTAATCTTGCCTTCTTATTCAGGCAGCTATTCTGTTCCATTGGAAGGAGAGCCCTAGGTTTCCATTAAAGAGGTTGGGGAAAAAATAACAACTAAATCATGCAAAGTTACAACAAATGGTTTGGATGATGCAATGAACCTCGACTTTGAGCCCCAAATGTGTAGGGAGTGTTGTGATGTACTAGTCCAAGTGGAACATTTGTTTCAGGTCTGTGCAAGGAGGGGGCTTCTCCACTGTAGCCAAGCAAAACCTGCTCCATAGCTCAGCTGCCCTAAAGGACTATAGTGATGCCCTTCTGGATGAGGATGCACACATCTAACTTTGTTCCAGTCTTCAATAGGCCACTCCAAGTGCTGCCATACCCTCGAGGGCATGTCTTGTCTTATGCCATTGAGTCATTTCCGACCCACATCGACACCACGGATGCATCTCTCCCAGAATGACCCACTCTCCATCTGCAATCCCTCTGGTAGTGGATCCATAGTTTTCTTGGCAAAAATGTGGCAGTAGTTTACCATTCATTCAATGGTATTTATTCATTCATTCATTCAATCATATCTATTGAGCACTTACTGTGTGCAGAGCACTGTACTAAGTGCTTAGGAAGTACAAGTTGGCAACATATAGAGACGGTCCCTACCCAACAACGGGCTCACAGTCTAGAAGGGGGAGAGAGACAACAAAACAAAACATGTGGTCAGGTGTCATCAGAATAAATAGAAGTAAAGCTAGATGTACATCACTGACAAAATAAATAGAATAGTAAATAAGTGCAAGTAAAAGAGAGTAATAAATCTGTACAAACATATATACAGGTGCCATGGGGAGGGGAAGGAGGTAGGGCAGGGGGGATGGGGAGGGGGAGAGGAAAAAGGGGGCTCAGTCTGGGAAGGTCTCCTGGAGGAGGTGAGCTCTCAATAGGACTTTGAAAGGAGGAAGAGCGCTTACTGTGTGCAGAGCACTGTTCTAAGCACTTGGGAAGTACAAGTTGGCAACATACAGAGACAGTCCCTACCCAACAATGGGCTCACTGTCACCATTGCCTCCTTCCGCCCAGTAAACTCGAGTCTCTGCACCTTGGCTCTCTCCTACACTGCTGCTGCCCAGCATGGGTGAGTTTTGATTTGTAGCAGACTGCCTTCCACTCGCTAGCCACTGGCCAAGCTAGCAATGGAATGGGTTTGCCCCTGCTTGACTCTCCCTCCCAGCATCAAGACTGGTAGAGTACTGGAAACTCTCCAGGTGCAGCCCTGAGAGGGGGCAAGGACATGAAGGTGCAATAAAAATCCATCAAAGTGTCCCGCCAGCCTGCTCTGCCCTTATCAGTATGGAAAGTCCCCATGTGACCTTGGACACACAGGAAAAACCCCTGCGCGACCTTACCTCATCTGAAAAATGGGGATTAAAACTGAGAGCCTCATGGGGCACTTGGACTGGGTCCAGCATGATTATCTTATATTTACCTCAGTGCTTAGTATAGTGCCTGACCCAAATTCAATCATTCACTCATTTATTGAGTACTTAATGTGTGCAGAGCACTGTACTAAGAGCTTGGAATAGTACAATACAACAGTAAACAAACATATTCCCTGCCTACAATGAGCTTACACAAAGTAAGTGCTTAACAAATACCATTAAAAAAAGATGGGTAATTGTAGTAGTAGCAGCATTACTAATAGAAGCAGCACTCTCCCTGTAGCACTTAAGAGCAGATTTTTAAACTTTCTTGCTTCCCTCTACTTGTAATTTATTTTAGTGCCTGTCTCCGCTGCCAGACTGTAAGCTTCTTGAAAGCAGGTACCATGACTATCAACTTTTTTGCACTGTACTAAACATTTAGCATAGTGTTCTTCACAGAATAGATGTCAATAAATTATTATTGGTGAGGTGCACTGACATTGGGATATACTGTGTACTAGGGATATACAGAAAAATACATTAGTTGGTAAATTATAAAGAGCAAAGACACAGAGATAAAAAATATTATTTTGGTCAATCACTGATTTTACAAAATAATAATAATAATAATAATTGGCATTTGTTAAGCACTTACTATGTGCAAAGCACTGTTCTAAGCGCTGGGGAAGATACAGGGTGATCAGGTTGTCCCACGTGGGGCTCACAATCTTAATCCCCATTTTACAGATGAGGTAACTGAGACCCAGAGAAGTTAAGTGACTTGCCCAAGATCACACAGCAGACATGTGGCGGAGTCAGGATTCAAACCCATGACCTCTGACTCCAAAGCCCGTGTTCTTTCCACTGAGCCACGCTGCTTCTCTGTCCTGGCTTCTCCTAGTTCAGTATTACAGGACTGATTTGTCAGTGTCCTGAGGCATTCACATCTATAGACAAATAGTGTTTTCTTCACATAATGATTTACCCAAAAGCAAACTACTGGGAAAATAGAAGCAATGAGTATCCAAATAAATGTGATGCTCCATAATTGATACGAATAAAAGCATGGCCTCTAGCATCAAAACCTGGATCTATGAAAAATGAGCCAAGGGAATGTTTACATTTAGTTATTTTGTTGAAGTTCTAAACGACTACATTTAGAGAGGCTGTGTCAAATAGATATTGCTTCCAGGCTGTTTAAGTGAAATGCAATGACTAAGGTGAGATATTTCTTTAATAAACCTTTGTTTCTGCCTCTAACTTCTCAGACCATTTTCACTGTAGAATGGAGAAAACTGGGGGACAGGTACCCATTTAATTTATAGGTGTTCAGTTCAGATTTGATTAGCTAGCATTCAAAGTCACAAGTATAAAATGGGCTAGAAGTTTAATGGTCAAAGGGGGGAGGGGTGTGTGTGTGTGTGTGTGTGTGTGTGTGTCTGTCTGTCTGTCTGTCTGTCTGCCTGTCTGTGCATAAGTTGTTTATTAGTAGCCTCCAAGAGGCCTTTCCAAACTAAGTCCCGCTTTCCCTCAACTCCCCCTCCCTTCCGCTTCACCATGCTTCACTCCCTTTGCTCTTCCCGCCTCTCAGCACTTATGTAGATATGTATACTTTTATAATTCTATTTATTTATATTGATGTCTATTTACTTGTATTGATACACACACCCCAGACTGTGAGCCTGTTGTTGGCAGGGATTGTCTCTCTTTGTTGCTGAATTGTAATAATAATAATAGCAATAACAATAATAATAATGGTATTTGTTAAGCACTACGTGCCAAGCATGTACTTTCCAAGCGCTTAGTATAGTGCTCTGCACACAGTAAATGTTCAATAAATATGATTGAGAAGCAGCGTGGCTCAGTGGAAAGAGCATGGGCTTTGGAGTCAGAGGTCATGTGTTCAAATCCCACTCCGCCACTTGTCAGCTGTGTGACTTTGGGAAAATCACTTAACTTCTCTGTGCCTCAGTTACCTCATCTGTAAAATGGGGATTAAGACTGTGAGCCCCTTGATCACCTTGTAACCTCCCCAGTGTTTTGAACAGTGCTTTGCACATAGTAAATGCTTAATAAATGCCATCATCATCATTATTATTATTATGATTGAATAAATGAGTGAATAGCCTCAGCAGTAGTGACTGAGCTCCTACTAGGTACAACACACTGCTCCAGATGCTGAAGGAGATCTGAAGGAAAATAAGACATCGCTATTCTCCACACTGTGTTTACAAGCCACCGAGTCAGTCAAACATACACAGAGAGCCAAACAATCAGACAAAAGCACTCACATATAAATGAGAGAAATGCGTGCTTGTCAAACTATTCATAAGGTGCTGAGACAGCTAGATAGCATGACCAGGAAATTCATTCACACAGAGGGGGAAAATCTTTGGCTGATCAATTCCCGTATGTATCCTATCTCTGTCCATTTGAATGGCATTCCAGATGTGAAGTTACCATTTGTTCCATGTATCTAGGAAGGCTTCTGGATAACGATACCCTATTTGCAGTCGTTTTGCTGACATACTGGCCAAGGGCTAGCAGTGTACTCCAAAATATAACTATTCAATGCACCAAAGTTAAACCCTGAATGCTACTGCTGCGTTATTTAAAGTAAACCTTGGGTAACTCAAGGTTATTTATAAAATAGACACAGAAAGGATTTGGCCCTGACTTGACCCAATGAAACAAAGCTGGATTTATCAGTTTGGAATTATCCAAGGGACCAGTCTAGTTCCAAGCTGAAGAAACATCTCAGCAGTTTTAGTCTAGAATCCTTTAGAAGTTTGAGAAGTCGGCCAGTTTGTGAAGTTTTGGAATTTTGCTCATCATGAGTTGATATCCTTGAAACTTCGCTCTTGCCTTCATAAATAATAGGTTTGGCCGGACACCAAATTATGCTGCTGAGCCTTCATTTTAGTAATAGTTCTCCAAACCCTGCCAAATCCCTCTTGCCTTCAGTGTTTCATGGGTTGTATCCAGAGAGATAAAGATCTTTTGGCTTGAACATTAGAGTTTGACATTCTTTCAGCCATTCTAATTCAATCAATATTTTGAAATTTAAAACTTATCAATGCAAAGGTTTCCCTTCTTGTATTTTATATCTCAGTATCAAAGATCTCTTGGCCCTTTTTTAAATAAAAAAAAAAACTCTGGCATAAGACCTTGCAAACCATTTCAATTTGTTGTTTATAATATTAGTCCAATAATTATGGTGTGGCCTGATAGAAATAACAACTGGCAGAGCCAGATGTCTGCTGGGTGACCTTGGTCAAGTCACAAACTCCCTGTGCCCTGCTAATTTATCTATAAAATGGGGATTAAGACAGTGAACCCCATGTGGGACAGGGACTGTGTCCAACAGGACTACCTGGATCTACCCCAGCATGGCTCAGTGGAAAGAGCCCAGGCTTGGGAGTCAGAGGTCATGGGTTCTAATACTGGCTCTGCCACTTGGCAGCTGTGTGACTTTGGGCAAGTCACTTAACTTCTCTGTGCCTAAGTTACCTCATCTGCAAAATGGAGATTAAGACTGTGCGCTCCACGTGGGACAACCTGATCACCTTGTATCCTCCCCCCAGCACGTTGAACAGTGCCTTGCACATAGTAAGCTCTTAACAAATACTGTTATTGTTATTATTACCCCAGCACTTAGAAAAGTGCTTAACACATAGTAAGGGCTCAACACACACTATTATTGTCATTATTATTAGAATTCCATTATAGAGTCTACTTAAAGAAAACATCTCCATTGCTAGGCCAAAGACACAGGTCCCTATGTGAGTTAAAGTTCCCACTTTAAAGAAAGTGGCACCCCAAGTTAGCCAACTCTTTGCCATGCTGCAGAAGCAGCATGACGTAGTGAATAGAGCACGGGCCTGGGTGCCAGAAGGCCGTGGGTTCTAATCCCAGCTCCACCACTTGTCTGCTGTGTGGCCTTGGGCAAGTCACTTAACTTTTCCACACCTCAGTTACTTCATCTGTAAAATGGAGATTAACACTGTGAGCCCCATGTGGGACAAGGACTGTGTCCCACCTGATTATCTTGTATCTACCCCAGGGCTTAGTACAGAGCTCGACACATAGTAAGAGCTTGACAAATACCATTATTGCTATTATTCAGATGTAAGCCTCTTTGACCCCACGTGTTGAAATATATCCTGTGAGAGCTAGAGAACGTTATGAAATCTAGATGTCAACCTGCTCAAAAAACAGTCACTTTGTAATCGGAGAAGCCGTGTGGCCTAATAGAAGGAGCACGGGACTGCAAGTCAGAGGATCTGGATTCTACGTCTGACTCCCCCATTTAAATGCTCTGTGACTTCGCAAAAGTCACTTCTCTTCTCTGTGACTCTGTTTCCTCATCTGGAAAATGGGGATTGAGTACTTTTTCTCTTTCCTACTTAGACTGTGAGACCCACATGTGACCGGGACTGTGTCTAACCTGATTAAACTGTATCTATCTCAGCCCATAGCACAACGTTTGGTACATAGTAAGCACTTATCCAATACCATTATATTCAATCCCAATGTGGCTAGAGACCAGAGAAATCCCAATCTTGAGTGAACTCATTAGTACCTCCACCAGCCAGAGGGGAGGACCAGATGGAGAGGAAACCCAAAGCCGTCCATTTTGCCGCTTGTCAAGAGTTCAGCCAAAAAGGATGGGGGGCAGGGGGGAGAAACGCAACACCTATGGCCATAGTGATGGATGAGGACTATCTGTGGGTGTTATTTACCTAGTCCCATTATCAGAGTCTGTTGAGAGTTGACTATATATCAGTTCTGACACCCTGACCAGGACGGTTGTGAGATAATATTTTAAAATCATAGTGCAGGAACACATTAATCCAAGTGCTCTGACTCCAGACAGGAGACCCGTCTATACTTTTTAACCCCTCAGATCATCTCCAGGAGGATTTTGTTCTTCTATCCATCATCCTTACAAGTCAGATCTTCCTCATGATCACCTTCCCTGTGGCTTGCTGGAAATGGGACTTAAATTACAGCAGGAGAGTGGAGTTAGACGGAAGACATTTTCTGTCTAAGCTTAAAGGTGATGCAGGATGTATTGAAGCTAAGAGTTACAAGTGTTCCTCAGGTAAAACACCAGTTTAAGGTATGAAAGGGTCACCGGCAGGCAGAAGAATGAAAACACAAAATCTCAAAGGAATTAGACAACACAAATTCAGAGGTGAATGACTAGGCCACAGGAAATTGCATGACTTATGGAAAGAACAGGGGCCTGGGGGTTGGAGGTCCTGGGTTCTAAACCTGGCTCCACCACTTGCCTGCTTTAGGACATCGGGCAAGTCACTTAACTTCTCTGTGTCTCCACCTTAAAGTGGAGATTCATTGCCTGTTCTCCCTGCTACTTAAGACTCTGAGGCCCACTTGGGGAAGGACCTATACCTGATCTGATTAACTTATATTTACCCTAGCGCTTAGACACATAGTAAGAGTTGAACAAATTCCATTATCTGATTTTTACTATTATTATTTATAAAATGATCCAGACTTGACTGGCTTTTGCCTATTTCGCCATTCAACTTGTTCTGATGTTCATGCCCCAAAATATACTTGGGTGAAATGAAGGCACAAGTAGAAACCCCATATCATTGACTTCAAAGCTATCAGTTTACATATCCACTCTTCAATCAATCAGTCCATTTACCGAACACATACTGTGTTCAGAGTATCGTATTAAGTGCTTGGGAGAGCACAATATAACAGAGTTGGTAGGCACATTCCCTGCCCGCAGGGAGATTACAGCCTAAAGGGGGAGACAGATGTTAATATATATAAATAAATTAAAGATATGTACATATATGCCATAAATGCTGTGGAGCTGAGGGAGGGGCGAATAAAGGGTACAAATCCAAGTGCAAGATGACACAGAAGGTAGTAGGAAAAGAGGAAATGAAGACTTGTCATGGAAGGCTTCTCAAAGGAGATAGGTTTTAAATAAGTCTTTAAAAATGGGGGAGAGTGATTGTTTGTTAGATATGGAGAGGGAGGGATTTCCAGGCCAGAGGCAGGACGTGGACAAGAGGTCAGTATCAAGAGAGACAGGATCAAGGGTTGGCATCAAAAGAGTGAAGTCTGTGGGTTGGGTTATATTACCAAATCAGGGAGATAAGGTAGATGAGGGTAAAGTGACTGAATGTTTTAAGGACAATGGTAAGTAGTTTTTGTTTGATGCGGAGGTGGATGGACAACCACTGGAGGTTCTTGAGGAGTGGGGAAACATGGACTGAACTCCCCAGCTCACATGCTTTGTTCTTCTTCAATTCACAATTTTACTGTGCTTCACTTTTGACTCTCCCACCTCTGAACACTCGATCGCCCTGAGCCTTCTGCCAGAAACTGCCTCTCCCTTTGTGCCCTAGTGGAAAGGGCTTGGGCCTAGGAGTCAAAGGACCTGAGTTCTAAGCCTGGCTCCATCACTCGCCTGCTGTGTGACTTTGGGCAAGTCCCTTAACTTCTTGCCTCGGTTCTCTTATCTGTAAACTGGGGACTCAATACCTGTTCTCCCTCCTACTTAGACTTTGAGCACCAGATGGGAGAGGGACTGCATTCAACCTGATTATCTTGTATCTATCCCCAGTAGCTAGTACAGTACTTGACATATAGTACATACTTAAATACTAAAATAGTAATAAAGTACAGTAGGTCACAGCTCTCCCCATTTTCAATGCTCTCTGAAAATCCATCCTCCTGCATGAAGCTTTCCCTGATTAATCATAATAATTATAATGATGGTATTTGTTAAGTGCTTACTATGTGCCAAGCACTATTCTAAGCACTGGGGTAGACACAAGGTGGGGACTCAATACCTGTTCTCCCTCCTACTTAGACTTTGAGCACCAGATGGGAGAGGGACTGCATTCAACCTGATTATCTTGTATCTATCCCCAGTAGCTAGTACAGTACTTGACATATAGTACATACTTAAATACTAAAATAATAATAAAGCACAGTAGGTCATAGCTCTCCCCATTTTCAATGCTTTCCGAAAATCCCTCCTCCTGCATGAAGCTTTCCCTGATTAATCATAATAATTATAATGATGGTATTGGTTAAGTGCTTACTATGTGCCAAACACTATTCTAAGCACTGGGGTAGACACAAGGTAATCAGGTTGTCCCACGTGAGGCTCACAGTCTTCATCCCCATTTTACAGATGAGGCAACTGAGGCACAGAAGTTAAGTGACTTGCCCAAAATCATACAGCTAACAAGTGGCAGAGCTGGGATTTGAACCAACTACCTCTAACTCCCAAGCCCGTGCTCTTTTCACTAAGTCATGATTACTTATCTACACTCCAAGTAGCATCAACCTGAGTCATCCTTCATGAATATTTATGAATTTGATTATGTTTTCAGATATTCCATTCTAACATAATCATGAACAATTAGAACAGAGTCAGTCTCCTAGCATAAAATGAGGCTAGTTTCGTAGCATCAAAGCTACTTTCATCCTAACACAGCTTTGCTAGATGGGACATTAGAGAAAAATAAATAATGGCAAAAAACCCAAGCAGCTGCTGCATGGAGAGCTGGAAGTGGGAAACCCAGTGCAAGAAGGACGGAGGAAGTAGTTTAAATTACAGAATTTATTTTAATTTCTGTCTCCTCCACTAGATTGTAAGCCCCCTGAGGGAAGGGATCATGTCTACTAACTCTATTATTTTGTACTCCCCCAAGTGCTTTGCATAGTGTTCTGCACAAAGTGAGCACTCAGCAATTAGAGAAGGAGCATGGTCTAGGGTATAAAACATAAGCCTGGAAGCCAGAGGACCTCAGTTCTAATCCTAGCTCTGACACTTGCCCACTGTGTGATCTTGGAAAAGTCACTTGACTTCTCAGTTTAATCAACTGCAAAATGGGGATTCAATAGCTGTTCACCCTCCTACTTAGACTGTGAGCCCCAGCAGAGACAGACAGAGACTGTGTTCAACCTGATTAACTCCAGCACTTAGAACAGTACTTGACTCATAGTAAACACTTAATAATTGTAATCATTGTGGTATTTGTTTAAGTGTCTTACTATGTGCGAGGCACCATACTAAACACTGGGGTGGATACAAGCAAATCAGGTTGGACACAGACCTTGTCCCAAGAAGGGCTCATGAGGTAACTGAGTCACACAGAAATGAAGTGACTGGACCAAGGTCACACCGCAGACAAGTGACAATGTTGGGATTAGAACCCACGACCTTATACTTCCTAGGACCTTGCTCTATCCACTACTTTCTGCTGCTTCTCCTAATAAAATGTTGGCATTTTACTAATAATAATTAACAGCAATTGTGGCACTTGTTAAAAACATAAAGAAATACCATTCATTGGTAAATAAAGCTTCCGACCATGCTGCATCCCAACTGAAAACTGAGAGTTAGTTTCTGAGGATTGATCTGCATGGCACCCTGCCATCAAAAAGGGATTGACTCTCTGAGTTACAGTCTTTTGTGGAAAGAGACAAGGAGGCAAAAGAGAACCCAGAACTGGGCTCCATAAACATCAAACGAAACACCCCAACAGGGACAACCTTTTTGTGCAACCATTATGACCATTATGCTTAGAACAGTGCTCGGCACATAGTAAGCACTTAACAAATATTATTATTATTATTATTATTATTATTATTATTATTATCATCTCACTGGCCCTTTCAGCCAGACACATACTCACAGGCATCTTCTGCCTGTGGCTCTCTGAGGCACATCTTCTCCCTGCCCGTGCGCCTTCCACCAAACCTCTGTCTTCTCTTTGCCCCAACACTCACAGCGAAAACAATAATTCCACCTGCCCCATTACACTTCAAACACCTGACACTGGATAAGAAAGCAAAGGGGATGGGGTGAGGTGAAGGAGGAGGGGAGAAGGAAATATTTTAACAAGAATACAGCTTGTGACACAATAGCTGTCTAGTGTGGGAGGTGGGCAAAACCTGGTTTTGCTCAGGTCAACATCAGCATCGACAGAAGCTATGAGGCAAAATAATATCCCACGCAACCAGACTGCAGAGCTCTAGTCTCAAAGGTGGGCTAATCACAGCTTTTCTGGGCAAGACTTCATTAGTCCAGATTCACTAAAGCATGATGGATATATGTCAGCTTTAGTCTTCCTGGGTCACTAAAACCCCAGAGCGAGCAATTACATCAAGTGTTCTTTCCATTTATTTTCATTTCCCATTCTGCAAATATTTTTGTTGTCTGTTGATTTAAGCAATACCTTCGATGATGCTGTAAGATGATAGTTTTCAAGTGAGAGAATCTCCCTGTAATCAATCAATCGTATTTACTGAGCGCTTACTGCGTGCAGAGCACTGTACTAAGCGCTTGGGAAGTACAAGTTGGCAACATATAGAGACAGTCCCTACCCACTGTAACATATATATCAGCTGAAAATTATTGTTAAACAAGTGGGGGGTGAATTTCAAAATTTAATATTTTCACAGTCCTCCTTTTTTAATGGTATTTGTTCATTCATTCATTCAATCATATTTATTGAGCGCTTACTGTGTGCAGAGCACTCTACTAAGCCCCTTGAGAAGTACAAGTCAGCAACATATAGAGCATATGTAGAGAAAGCAATATATTTGTTAAGTATTTACTAAGTGCCAAGCACTGTACTAACCACTAGGGATGAGGTACAAGGTATGAGTATATATGCATTCTATTTAGACTATTCAAGTTTTAAATGTGATTGTCTCCCCTGATAGAGTGAAGCTCCTAATGGGCAGAGAACATACCCCTTCATTATTCTGTACTTCCCAAGTGCCTAATACCAGGTTGGATCTTTATTATTATTATTATATATCATCATTGTCTTCCCTCCCAAACCTTGTCCTCTCCCTGACTTCCCCATCTCTGTTGACGGCACTACCATCCTTCCCGTCTCACAAGCCCGCAACCTTGGTGTCATCCTCGACTCCGCTCTCTCATTCACCCCTCACATCCAAGCCGTCACCAAAACCTGCTGGTCTCAGCTCCGCAACATTGCCAAGATCCGCCCTTTCCTCTCCATCCAAACTGCTACCCTGCTCATTCAAGCTCTCATCCTATCCCATCTGGACTACTGCACCAGCCTTCTCTCTGATCTCCCATCCTCGTGTCTCTCTCCACTTCAATCCATACTTCATGCTGCTGCCCGGATTATCTTTGTCCAGAAACGCTCTGGGCATATTACTCCCCTCTTCAAAAATCTCCAGTGGCTACCAATCAATCTGCGCATCAGGCAGAAACTCCTCACCCTGGGCTTCAAGGCTGTCCATCACCTCGCCCCCTCCTACCTCACCTCCCTTCTCTCCTTCAACTGCCCAACCCGCACCCTCCGCTCCTCCGCCGCTAATCTCCTCACTGTACCTCGTTCTCACCTGTCCCACCATCGACCCCCGGCCAATGTCATCCCCCGGGCCTGGAATGCCCTCCCTCTGCCCATCCGCCAAGCTAGCTCTCTTCCTCCCTTCAAGGCCCTGCTGAGAGCTCACCTCCTCCGGGAGGCCTTCCCAGACTGAGCCCCTTCCTTCCTCTCCCGCTCGTCCCCCTCTCCACCCCCCCATCTTACCTCCTTCCCTTCCCCACAGCACCTGTATATATGTATATATGTTTGTACATATTTATTACTCTATTTATTTTATTTGTACATATCTATCCTATTTATTTTATTTTGTTAGTATGTTTGGTTTTGTTCTCTGTCTCCCCCTTTTAGACTGTGAGCCCACTGTTGGGTAGGGACTGTCTCCATATGTTGCCAATTTGTACTTCCCAAGCGCTTAGTACAGTGATCTGCACATAGTAAGCGCTCAATAAATACGATTGATGATGATGATGATGATTATTATGTAATAATAACAATAATAATAATAATAATAATAACTAGGCTATGGGCTCATTATGGGAAGGGAATACATCTGCTAATTCTCTTGCACTCTCCCAAGCACTTAGAATAGTGCTCTGCACATAGTAAGCACTCAATAAATATCAATTGATTAATAATGGCATTTGTTAAGCTTAATAGGTGCCAAGCATAGTACTAAGCACTGGTGTAGATACAGATAATCAGATCCCAGATAGGGCTCACAGTCTAATTAAGAGGGAGAACATGCAATAAATCCCCATTTTACAGAGGAGATAACTGAGGCACAGAGAACTTACTTGCCCAAGGTCATATAGCAGGCTTGTGACAGAGTCAGGATTAGAGAAGCAGCATAGCTCATTGGAAATAGCATGGGCTTTGGAGTCAGAGGTCATGAGTTCGAATCCCACCTCCGCCACTTGTCAGCTGTGTGATTTGGAGCAAGTCACTTAACTTCTCTGTGCCTCAGTTCCCTCATCTGTAAAATGGAGATTAAGACTGTGAGCCCCCTGTGGGACAACCTGATTGCCTTGTAATCTCTCCAGCACTTAGAACAGTGCTTTGCACATAGTAAGCGCTTAATAAATGCTATTATTATTATTATTTATTTATTATTAGAACTCAGGTCCTCTGCCTCCTGCTTCCATGCTCTTTCCACTAAACCACACTGCTTCTTAGTAAAAACCACCCCTCCTAGTAGTGAGCCTCCACAAAACCGCAGTTATGAATCATTAATATCTCAGCATAATGGTTCAAACTACTGGCAATTCTAAATAGATACTATACTTCCTTTTTGAGGCACTTGGAAAAGAAGGGCCACTTAGTGCTGTATCGCTTTGATTTGAGGACAAAATCCTCAATATAATACACATCCGATAATGAATTCGCTCCTGAGACTGCATCATGGTCATGTAAAAATATCAGCCAACCCAAGCATCCAAATCCAAAATGAAATCCTAACCCTTTATTCACTGACCTGACCAAGTAATTAGGGATTGTGTGAATTCATAAATCTAGGAGAATAGGAAGTAATTTAACCACCTATTTTGGGAGGCAAGAAATGATGAAATAATGACAGTCCAGAAGGAGCTGTGCAGTTTCTAACATCACCGCTCTGCATTTGCCAGGATTGAGTAGCACGATAATCCTTTTTCGTCTTTTATTTTTGTTCTTTCCAAAGTTGAGCAGTCCTAAATCTGTGTTTATATCTCAATGAAATTGTAAATTTTTACTGAGATTGAAGTTGAACATCCAGAGGGAGGGAAGTAGTCACAACGTCCCCCCGACCGTGTCTCCCTAAAGCATTCTAGAGAAGTGAGAATCCTCTCTAGAATTAATAATTCTAGCATTTGTTACATGCTTATGATGTGCCAAGTGCCGTACTTTGCACTGGCATAGATACAAGATAATCAGACTCAGCCCCTGTCCTACAAGGGACTCCCAGTTTTAGTAAGAGGAAGAATACATATTGAATCCCCATTTTACAGATGAGGCAACTGAGGCCCAGAGACGTGAAGTGGCTTGCCCAAGGTCATTCAGCAGATGGTTGGTAGAGCCCAAATTAGAACCCAAATCCTCTGACTCCCAAGCCTGTGCTCTTTCCACTGGGCCCCGCCACTTCTGTATTTCTAAAGACTACTAGTGTTTGGAAGTTCCCGATATCTTCGGTTAAGGTATTCCATGTCAAAAAGCAGGCAAGTGGCGGAGCTAGCACTAGAACCCAGGCCTTCTGACTCTCAAGCTGGTGCTCCTGCCCTTAAGTCAGGCTTAGTCAAGAGTATCTAAAGTGCAGTGTCTGCAGAAGCTATACAGAGACATTCTGTCCATTGGCCATAGACTACACCCCTAGCATACATTGCCTGCTCCTGGGTCACAGGAAAATGGGCGAGAGGATGGGTGCCTGCTCAAACCATCTTCATTCCTGGGAAACCCACTCCTTTTCTGCCCCCAAAGTCCTCCACTGTTGCCTATCCAGGGTCACTATGCTGGTGCTCCGTAAATACCGTGTATTACTGGATTGACTGATTCTAGGCAGTCCCAGTGTTGCCTTAGGAAGTCAGGAGCAGGCTTCAAAATAGGACATTACGCCTTATCTTCCAATGAATCTCCTTTCCATCCTCCCTGCCTCAAGCCTCTCCCTTCTTCTATCTGTCCTATACACAGCTACTCAGATTGTCATTTTAAGACACTGTTTGCAATGTCTCAATCTTCCAAAATTTCCAGTGACTACACAAGAAACAAAAAGGCATCGACGCTGGACAAAAAGACATTGACGGTACTCCAGCTCTCTCATTTTACCTATCCCCTCTTTCCTCCCATTACGCCAACTCACATTTTTGCTCCTTGTTCTTGATTCTCTCATTCCTACCCACAGCTTTCTTCCTAAAAATCAGCTTCCTCACAGCCCCGCATCAAATCAATAAAATATGATCCTCCCTTCCTTCCAGTCCCATCTACAAAGCCACTCCTCATTTGCAGATATCCTCTAACTTTCATATAATATATATAATTGCACACTTGGTATGTGTTTATCTCCCCCACTGAACTTCAAACTTGAAGACAGAAACCATGACCTTCATTTCTATTGCAGGTTCCCAAGCAGCTAGTATAGAGTTCTGCACACAAGAGGTAATAATAATAATAATAATTGTGGTATATGTTAAGTGCTTACTTTAAGCCAGGCACTGTACTAAACTCTGGGGTGAATATGATCAAATTGACATGGACACAGTACCTGTCCTGCATGGGGCTCACAGCCTCAATCCCCATTTTACAGATGAGTTAACTGAGGCACAGAGAAGTGAAATGTCTTGCCCAAGGTCACACAACAGACAGGTGACAGAGCTGGGATTAGAACCCACGACTTTCTGACTCCTGGGCCCATTTTCTACCCACTAAGCCAATAAATCCCATTGTTGATTAAAAGCAACCCTGAGGGAGTTGAAATCAATCAGTGGTATGCATAGAGTGCTTACTGTGGTCAGAGCACCGTACTCAGCAAGTGGGAAAGTATAATACAGAGTTGGTAGACATGATTCCACCACACAAGGAGAATTAGTGGAGTTCTACCCTATTTTCCTGTCTCAACTGAGGAGAAGACACAGTTTTCTGGATTTTGTTTCTTTATATAATAATTATCCTCTCAGGAGTGGGAATTTTCTCCCAGGAAGAATGGGTATTTATTAAAATGTATGCTTAAATGGGGTCAATTATTAGATTAGTTTTCATGATGGTAGTAGAAGTAAAACTAATAAACAATGAACTAACTGAAGCAGAGAGAAATTAGATGATCCACTGCAAATTAAAATATAGAACATTCTTAAGGGATTTTCATTTGGTATAGCTTCATTTAAGTGTTTCCTGTACAGAAACACTGGGGTTTAATTCATAAACTGCAGGGTGGTTTTTATGTGGCTGAATATTTATGTCCTAGTGTTCTGTGGATTTGAATGCTCACCAAACAGCCATGAAAAATGTATTTTAGCTCAAATGGCCAAAAAATATCCCTGGAATAAAACCAACGAAGTCGAGAACGGGGACTAAGTTTTCAAGAACCATTTTGAAAGTGTTTCTTCAAGAAATCAGCTAACCAACATCAGTCACCTGGCTATAGTTCACTATCTCTATTATAAAAACATGAAGATGTCGGATCAGTTTTGTCCATCCTTTCCAGGGTAATGAAATGTGAAGAGGCATTTTTTTCTCCACTAACGATTCATTTTTAACCAGCTTTAGTGTGTAAGCCAAAACTGCAGGAAACAAAAAAGGAACAACGCCAAAACAATGATAAAACCTACCCGAAAGAGGAAATGATCCTCCTAATGCCTAGATGAGGGAAAAAAATGGTGATGCTAACAGACATTATCATATAACTTAAGTCCAGTGGGACAAGAGGCAATGCAACATGTTAGATTTCTATATTTTTATGATATTTTTTAAGTGCTTACTCTGTGCCAGGCATCGTTTTGAGCTTCTAAGCTCTGGGGTAGGTACAAGAAAATTGGACTGGACACAGTCCCCGTCCCACAGAGGGCTCAAAGTCTTAATTCCCAATTTACAGATGAGGTAACAGACCCAGAGAAGTTAAGTGACTTGTCCAAGGTCATACAGAAGACAAGTGGTGGAGCCAGAATTAGAAACCAGGTCCTCTGATTTCCAGGGCTGTGCTCTTTCCATTAGGCCACAGTGCTTCTCAATTTCTATTGAAAAGGACATTGCTCTCTTCATGGGGGGAAGTTTGAGTTACAAGGACGAGGAGCCAGTGACCCATCATCACACTGAGCCGATAGCATATATGGCAGGGGAGAGAAATTACCCGAGAGGACGGCGGGAGGAAATAACGTGCACAAGCAACACTTACGATCAAGTCCATTGATGTATCTCATTGTGATCTCACAGTGTCCCCAGACTGCACTCACCACCGGGTAGAGTTTTTTCCCTTTTAGTCCCCTGAAGGCCACTCCAAGATACTGCCCGTCTACTATGAAACTGAGCGTCCCCTCGTCCATATCCAAGACGACCAGTAAGGAATCCGGGAGCACGAACGACTCGTCCGGCTCCAAGAAGACGGGATAGGTCACCCCGGGTTGGTTTTTACAGTTGTGATAGAGTTTGTTGCGCCCCAGATCCCAGCCCCAGGACTCGCTGTTGCTGCCGACCAGAGACGTGTACCCCACGGAGTGCAAGGGCGCCTCGGCCGTGGACACGCCCACCACGGCGTGGGTCCCCCGCTGCCGCGTGGGCCAGTGAATCTGCCACACGTGCAAGCCCCTGGTGTAGCCGACTTTGCCGCGGATACAATCTGTGCTCTGGGCCACGGGGTGCCTGTGAAAAGTCAGCCTGTCTTCTTCCTTGACAAAGATATTCAAGGACCGGTCTTCGTTGTTCCAGGCGTGCTTGTACTGGATTTCCAGCCGGGCCTGGGGCATGTCCAGCAGCATGTCGAGTCTCGCGGGCTTGCAGAAGTCGGGCCCCCTCAGTTCCCGCTTCACCGATCGGAAAGGGGGCTCGCGCACATCCACGGATTTAATGCTCCCTGAGATTTTCTGGCCCATTGCTTCGCCGAGGGAAGAAAGGAGAGGTTGACTCCTGCCCAACGTTACCTCATGAAAGCACTTTCCCACTGTGCCAGCAACTTGGCGAGCAGGAGAGATTTACTTCTCCTGTTCGGAGCCCTGTGGAGCCTCTGCTTTCTGAGGAAAACCACTCCTGAAAGAAAGGCAAGGGATTTTGGTTAGTCTTAAGATACCAGTTCCCCACCCTCCGTGGATTTTGAAATACATTCTGATCCGCCCTGGATTATTTTCAAAGATGAAGATAAACAGTTTCGGGGGGAGAGAGTTGAAAAAGCAGAGAAGTGAAACCCCTGACTTCCAGACACAAATCCAGAATATGGGATCTGGAGTTCCTGAGCTCACTGTGGACAGGGAATGTGTCTGTTTATTGTTCTATTGGACCCTCCCAAATCCTTAGTATAGTGCTCTGTACCCGATAAACGCTCGATAAATATGATTGAACGAATGAATGAATGAACGAACTGAGCCCTGAGGGGAGACAGAGTAGGCTTTGACTTGCTGTCCCACAGCAGAGGGCAGACATTCTGCGGGTCCTCCTGCCTAGCCAAAGCGAAAGAGCATGGGCTTGGGAGCCGGAGGTCATGGGTTCTAATCCCAGCTCTGCCACATGTCTGCTTTGTGACCTTGGGCAAGTCACTTAACTTCTCTGAGCCTCAGTTCCCTCATCTGTAAAATGGGGATTAAGACTGTGAGCCCCACATGGGACAACCTGATCACCTTGTATCCCCCCCAGCACATAGAACAGTGCTTTGCACATAGTAAGC
This sequence comes from Tachyglossus aculeatus, assembly GCF_015852505.1. Classification (NCBI taxonomy): domain Eukaryota; kingdom Metazoa; phylum Chordata; class Mammalia; order Monotremata; family Tachyglossidae; genus Tachyglossus; species Tachyglossus aculeatus. The sequence goes on from NC_052066.1 coordinate 87,612,260, forward strand.
ACTTAACAAATGCCGTTATTATTACTATTATTACCACAAGGTGGGGGGCCCATGTGGGAGACAAAACTGAATCCTTCTGACCAGAAATGATCAGCAGTGGGAAGACCCTCCACTTCCAGTGTGGTTTTTATTTCTCAGAATTGCTGGGCTTCTTTGACTATCCTCCCTGTCTTTGCCGCCCTGCTCAGAGAGCAAAGCCAAAGTGGGCAGTGGGAACAGCTGGTTGACGTATTTGGGTTCCCCCGCTTTCTGCGGGCCTGGGACATCCCCACCAGCAAGCAGTCAGCATGGCTTAGTGGAAAGAGCAAGAGCTTGGGAGTCAGAGGTCATGACTTCTAATCCCGGCTCCCCCACTTAGCTGCGTGACTTTGGGCAAGTCACTTCACTTCTCTGTGCCTCAATTACCTTATCTGTAAAATGGGGATTAAGACTGTGAGCCCCATGTGGAACAACCTGATTACCTTGTATCTACCCCAGTGCTTAGAACAATGCTTGGTACATAGTAAGCACTTAAATACCATTATTATTATTATTATTATTAGGTTAGGGTCGGCATCAGCGTCATATTCAAACTGAAGGAGAGCTCCTTGTCTTGCAGCATAATCATTAATAATTAATTATGGTATTTGTTATGTGCTATGTGCCAGGCACTACTAAGCACTGGGGTGGATACAAGCAAATCAGGTTAGAAACAGTCCTTGTCTCACCATTGGGCTCACAGTCTCAATTCCCATTTCACAGATGAAATAACTGAGGTAAGGAGAATTGAATGACTTGCCCAAGGTCACACAGCAGAACAAGTGGCATACGGAATTAGAACCCATGATCTTCTGGCCCCAGGCCCATGTTCTATTCTATACACTACCCATGCTGCTTCTCTGCATCACCATTCTCTTCTGAGAGACGGTAAGGGGCTAGCAATCGATGGCATTTAATTTATTTATTCTGTAATGGTATTCACTACACTAAGTGTGACTTTGGGCAAGTCACAACTTCTCTGTGCCTCAGTTACCTCATCTGTAAAATGGGGATTAAGACTGTGAGCCCCATGTGGGACAACCTGATCACCTTGTAATCTCCCCAGCGCTTAGAACAGTGCTTTGCACATAGTAAGCACTTAATAAATGCCATTATTATTATTATTATTATTGTTACTAAGCACTGGGGTATATATAAGTTAATCAGGTTAGACACAGTCTGTCCCAAGTGTGGCTCAGTCTTAACCCCCATTTTACAGATGAGGGAACTGAGGCACAGAGAAGTCAGAACTTAGTACAGTGCCTGGTACATGGTAAGCCTCCACAGATATGATTTTTAAAAGAAGTGAAGTGACTTGCCCAAGGTCACAGAGCGGACAATCAATCAATCAATCAATCGTATTTATTGAGCGCTTACTGTGTGCAGAGCACTGTACTAAGCTCTTGGGAAGTACAAGTTGGCAACATATAGAGACAGTCCCTACCCAAAAGTTTGCTCACAGTCTAAAAGGGGGAGACAGAGAACAAAACCAAACATACTAACAAAATAAAATAAATAGAATAGATATGTACAAGTAAAATAAATAGAGTAATAAATATGTACAAACATATATACATATATACAGGTGCTGTGGGGAAGGGAAGGAGGTAAGATGGGGGCGATGGAGAGGGAGAAGAGGGGGAGAGGAAGGAAGGGACTCAGTCTGGGAAGGCCTCCCGGAGGAGGTGAGCTCTCAGTAGGGCCTTGAAGGGAGGAAAGAGCTAGCTTGGCGGATGGGCGGAGGGAGGGCATTCCAGGCCCGGGGGATGACGTGGGCCGGGGGTCAATGGCGGGACAGGCGAGAACGAGGTACAGTGAGGAGATTAGTGGCAGAGGAGCAGAGGGTGCCGGGTGGGCTGTAGAAGGAGAGAAGGGAGGTGAGGTAGGAGGGGGCGAGGTGATGGACAGCCTTGAAGCCCAGGGTGAGGAGTTTCTGCCTGATGCGCAGATTGATTGGTAGCCACTGGAGATTTTTGAGGAGGGGAGTAAAATGCCCAGAGCGTTTCTGGACAAAGACAATCCGGGCAGCAGCATGAAGTATGGATTGAAGTGGGGAGAGACACGAGGATGGGAGATCAGAGAGAAGGCTGATGCAGTAGTCCAGATGGGATAGGACAAGTGGCAGAGCTGGGATTAGAAGCCAGGTCCTTCTAATTCCCAGGCCCATGCTCTATCCATTAAGCCACACTATTTTCTTGAGTTCTTACTGTGTGCATAGCATTCTTCTAGGCTCTTGGGAGAGTACAATTTAACAGTGTTGGTAGCCATGTTCCCTGCCCACTTGGGAAAGTACAATACCACAGAGTTGGTAGACACATTCCCTGATCACTCGAGTGATCACTACACCTCTCTGCACAATAAAGCTCAATACTTTAACTTGGGTTTCTGAGGCCTGAAGAACAGATATGCAGGGGCAACAGCGGGTCCTTGGATCAATCAATCAATTATATTTATTGAGCTGTTTCTGTGTGCAGACCACTGTAAAAAGCGCTTGGGAGAGTATAACAGAGTTGGTAGACACTTCTCTGCCCACAAAGAACTTACAGTCTGGCAGGATCTCCTGTTTTCCCCTGCAACTCTGCTCTCCCCACTTCAGGACACTTTTCAAAGTCCCTACCAATTCCCAGGAGCTAGAGGACACGTCAAGTCCCACAGGAGGACAACAAGCCAAGAAACACAGCAACCCCTTCTCATTCCACGGAGTATCACCATGGGCACTAATGGTATCAAAAGGGACAAAGGTTTGCCAGGTGTTTCAATCAGTTTTGACATGGCAAGGCCTTCACCCCAATAGTGCATGTTGAGACTGACTGCAGTTGCGTACATAGGTCATGGAGACTGAAAAGCAACATTTAAACAGTACCTGGAGAACACCTTCAGAAGTCCTGGGATAGTGTTAATAGAGAATAGCTGTGAAATGGGCTTCCTCTCAAATCTAAACATCTGCTTCTCAAGGAATAAATTTGTCACGGACTAGACTGACTTGCGGGGGATGCAGGGAGGGAAAAAGACATAAGGGTCTTGTTTGATTATCAAAGCGTGAATGTTTATGGGAGGGCCCTAAAATAGATTAGACCTCTTGGAAGAGGTTCTTCCTGATAGCGATGATTGCCGGGGCTGTTGAAAAGGGCCATAATTTGGATGGCAAAATGGTCTAAGCTCTAGTGCTAAAATCCAGAGCAACAGAATTAATGGGGACCAGGATAGGGTGGGGCCCGGCAGGCTCTAAAAGAGATATTGAGATCAAGATGAACACTCCTGGAAATGCCAAGAAGGTAACGACCAGACGAGAGGCAGGACACCAATGGAGGAGACCCTCAGGATCCCCTAATCTACTATTAGTAGTACTCAATAGTACAAAGTACTCCATTTATTCGATCCATCAGTCGTATTTATTGAGTACTTCCTATGCACAGTCCCCTCTTAAAATGGCACCTGGAGAGTTTCTAGTACTTTACCAGTCTCAGCTATGGGAGGGAAAGTCAAGCAGAGGCCTACCCCTTCCATTCCTAGCTTCGGCAGTGGCTCGTGAGTGGAAGGCAATCTGCTACAAGTCAAAACTCACCTGTGCTGGGCAGCAGTGGCATGGGAGAGAATCGAAAGCAGAGACTCGTGTTTACTGCACGGAAGAAGGCAGTGGTAAACCACCTCTGCATTTTTACCCAGAAAAATCTACTGATACACTAGCAGAATGATTGCAGGAGGAAGTGGGACTTTCTGGGAGACATGTGTCCATGGAGTCGCTATGGGTTGGTGACAACTCAACAGCATAAGACAATACTATTTGCAGAGCACCATACTATGTGCTTGGGAGAGCACAGTACAACAGAATTAGCAGACAGAGTCCTTTCCCACAATGTGCTTACAGTCTAGAGGGGGAGACAGACACTAATATAAATGAGTAATTTATAATATGTAACAAAGACGTGCATGTAAGTACTGTGGGGTTGAGGGTGGGGCGAATATCAAATATCCAAACGTCCATTCACACTGTGGGGAGTGGAATACTAAAACCTACAGGAGAATCTGCCAGACTCACTCACGGGCACAAAGCATCCTGGAGCCTTGCAGAAGAGCTTTCCAAGTCTATATGTATGTATATATATATATATATATATATATATATATATATATATATATTATATATATATATATAAAATAAAAGTATATACATATACTTTTATTAAGGTACTTGTTAAGCATTTATCATCTGCCAAGCATTGTACTAAGTTCATGTGCATCTATGATCTCTGGACATTTGATATTCACCCCAACCCCACAGCACTTATGTACATATCTTTCAATTATATTTATTAAATTAAATATTTATCCATATTAATATCCATCTCCCCCTCTAGACTGTAAACTCATTATGGACAGGGAAAATGTCTGCTAATTCTGTTGTACTGCACTTTCCCAAGTGCTTAGTGTTCATTCATTCAATTGTATTTATTGAGCGCTTACTTTGTGCAGAGCACTGTACTAAGTGCTGCACATAGTAAGCTCTCAATGATTACCACTGATTGATTGATTAATTGGGGTAGATAAAAGTTAGTCCAGTCCGATACAGTCCCTGTCCCCCCTGGGGTTTACAGTCTAAGTTGGAGGGAGTAGGATTCCATCCCCCTTTTACTGATAAGGAAACTGAGGCACAGATAAAGAAGCTAAGTAACTTGCCCAGGGTCACTCAGTAAACAAGTGGCAGAGCTGGGATTAGAACCCAGGTCCTCTGACTCCCAGGTGCTTGCTGTCTGCACTAGGCCATGCTGTTTCCCTAGTTGATCCTTGAGAGCAACTGGCTCATCATTTCCCTCCCTGTTGTTCTGGGGCTGTGTTATGATCTTCCTTGCTTGAGCTCCTCTCTGCTGCAGGCTTTGGGAAGCTAGCACCAGCCTCAGTAGGTGCCCACGACAAAACCTCGGGAAGACTACATATCTGTAATTTATTTATTTGTATTAATGTCTGTCTTCCCCTCTAGAGTGTAAGCTCATTGTGGGCAGGGAATGTATCTGTTGGCTTCACAGACTCCGTCCTCTCCTGGTTCTCCTCTTACCTCTCCGGTCGTTCTTTCTCAGTCTCTTTTGCAGGCTCCTCCTCCCCCTCCCATTCTCTCACTGTGGGGGTTCCCCAAGGTTCAGTGCTTGGTCCCCTTCTGTTCTCGATCTACACGTACTCCCTTGGTGACCTCATTCGCTCCCACGGCTTCAACTATCAACTCTACGCTGATGACACCCAGATCTGCAGCTCTGCCCCTGCTCTCTCCCCCTCTCTCCAGGCTCGCATCTCCTCCTGCCTTCAGGACATCTCCATTTGGATGTCTGCCCGCCACCTAAAGCTCAACATGTCAAAGACTGAACTCCTTGTCTTCCCTCCCAAACCTTGCCGTCTCCCTGACTTTCCCATCTCTGTTGACGGCACTACCATCCTTCCCGTCTCACAAGCCCGCAAACTTGGTGTCATCCTCGACTCCGCTCTCTCATTCACCCCTCACATCCAAGCTGTCACCAAAACCTGCCGGTCTCAGCTCCGCAACATTGCCAAGATCCGCCCTTTCCTCTCCATCCCAACCGCTACCCTGCTAATTCAAGCTCTCATCTTATCCCTTCTGGACTACTGCACTAGCCTTCTCTCTGATCTCCCATCCTCGTGTCTCTCTCCACTTCAATCCATACTTCATGCTGCTGCCCGCATTATCTTTGTCCAGAAATGCTCTGGACATATTACTCCCCTCCTCAGAAACCTCCAATGGCTACCGATCAATCTGCGCATCAGGCAGAAACTCCTCACCCTGGGCTTCAAGGCTGTCCATCACCTCGCCCCCTCCTACCTCACCTCCCTTCTCTCCTTCTCCAGCCCAGCCCGCACCCTCCGCTCCTCCACCGCTGATCTCCTTACCGTACCTCGCTCTCGCCTGTCCCGCCATCGACCACCGGCCCACTTCATCCCCCGGGCCTGGAATGCCCTCCCTCTGTCCATCCGCCAAGCTAGCTCTCTTCCTCCCTTCAAGGCCCTACTGAGAGCTCACCTCCTCCAGGAGGCCTTCCCAGACTGAGCCCCTTCCTTCCTCTCCCCCTCGTCCCCCTCTCCATCCCCCCATCTTACCTCCCTCCCTTCCCCACAGCACCTGTATATATGTATATATGTTTGTACATATTTTTTACTCTATTTATTTATTTATTTAATTTATTTCTACATATCTATTCTATTTTATTTTGTTAGTATGTTTGGTTTTGTTCTCTGTCTCCCCCCTTTAGACTGTGAGCCCACTGTTGGGTATGGACTGTCTCTATATGTTGCCAATTTGTACTTCCCAAGCGCTTAGTACAGTGCTCTGCACATAGCAAGCGCTCAATAAACACGATTGATGATGATGATGTTGGTTGTTCTATTGTACTCTCTCAGGCTCTTAGTACGGTACTCTGTACAGAGTAAGAGCTCGACAAATAATGATTGAATAAATGAATTAGCTGTTCAGGGCTTGTTCAACCTTCTGGCTCCTGGAGGCTATGGGTGGGAAGGGAAGGGGCGGGGGCTCCCCTGTTCTTGGCTGGTGGCCTGGAATATCAATCAATCAATCAATCAATCAATCAATCGTATTTATTGAGCGCTTACTATGTGCAGAGCACTGTACTAAGTGCTTGGGAAGTACAAATTGGCATCACATAGAGACAGTCCCTACCCAACAGTGGGCTCACAGTCTAAAAGGGGGAGACAGAGAACAGAACCAAACATACCAACAAAATAAAATAAGTAGGATAGAAATGTACAAGAAAAATAAATAAATAAATAAATAGAGTAATAAATATGTACAACCATATATACATATATACAGGTGCTGTGGGGAAGGGAAGGAGGTAAGACGGGGGGATGGAGAGGGGGACGAGGGGGAGAGGAAAGAAGGGGCTCAGTCTGGGAAGGCCTCCTGGAGGAGGTGAGCTCTCAGCAGGGCCTTGAAGGGAGGAAGAGAGCTAGCTTGGCGGATGGGCAGAGGGAGGGCATTCCAGGCCCGGGGGATGACGTGGGCCGGGGGTCGATGGCGGGACAGGCGAGAGTGAGGTACAGTGAGGAGATTAGTGGTGGAGGAGCGGAGGGGGAGGGCTGAGCAGTAGAAGGAGAGAAGGGAGGTGAGGTAGGAGGGGGCGAGGTGATGGACAGCCTTGAAGCCCAGGGTGAGGAGTTTCTGCCTGATGCGCAGATTGATCGGTAGCCATTGGAGGTTTTTGAGGAGGGGAGTAATATGTCCAGAGCATTTCTGGACAAAGATAATCCGGGCAGCAGCATGAAGTATGGATTGAAGTGGAGAGAGACACGAGGATGGGAGATCAGAGAGAAGGCTAGTGCAGTAGTCCAGACGGGATAAGATGAGAGCTTGAATTAGCAGGGTAGTGGTTTGGATGGAGAGGAAAGGGCGTATCTTGGCAATGTTGCGGAGCTGAGAACGGCAGGTTTTGGTGACGGCTTGGATGTGAGGGGTGAATGAGAGAGCGGAGTCGAGGATGACACCAAGGTTGCGGGCTTGTGAGACGGGAAGGATGGTAGTGCCGTCAACAGAGATGGGAAAGTCAGGGAGAGGACAAGGTTTGGGAGGGAAGACAAGGAGCTCAGTCTTCGACATGTTGAGCTTTAGGTGGCGGGCGGACATCCAGATGGAGATGTCCTGAAGGCAGGAGGAGATGCGAGCCTGGAGGGAGGGGGAGAGAGCAGGGGCAGAGATGTAGATCTGGCTGTCATCAGCGTAGAGGTGATAGTTGAAGCCGTGGGAGCGAATGAGGTCACCAAGGGAGTGAGTGTAGATTGAGAACAGAAGGGGACCAAGCACTGAACCTTGGGGAACCCCCACAGTAAGAGGATGGGAGGGGGAGGAGGAGCCTGCAAAAGAGACTGAGAAAGAACGACCGGAGAGATAAGAGGAGAACCAGGAGAGGATGGAGTCTGTGAAGCCAAGGTCAGATAACGTGTTGAGGAGAAGGGGGTGGTCCACAGTGTCAAAGGCAGCTGAGAGGTCGAGGAGGATTAGGACAGAGTATGAGCCGTTGGATTTGGCAAGCAGGAGGTCATTGGTGACCTTTGAGAGCGCAGTTTCCGTGGAACGAAGGGGACGGAAGCCAGACTGGAGGGGGTCGAGGAGAGAGTTGTTGTTGAGGAATTCTAGGCAGCGCGTGTAGACAACTCGTTCAAGGAGTTTGGAAAGGAATGGTAGGAGGGATATGGGACGATAACTAGAAGGTGAGGTGGGGTCAAGAGAGGGTTTTTTTAGGATGGGAGAGACATGGGCATGTTTGAAGGGAATATATTACTTAAACAATTGAGGTACTTGTTAAGCATGTACTATTTCTCGAGTCCTGGAGTAAATACAATACAATCGGATTGGAAACAGTTCCTGCCCCACATGGGACTCAAAGTCTACGAGGGTGTGAGGATATTTAATCCCCATTTTACAGATGAGGAAGCAGAGGCCCAGAGAAGTCAAGTGACTCAATAATAATAATGCCACACAGCACACAAGTGGAGAAGCTGAAATGAACCCAAGCATCCTGACTCACTCTTGTGCTCTTTCCACTAGGCCATGGGTCTGTTCAATGCCAGGACCCTAGCTCTCAGACCTTAGTACAGTGTTCTGCACACAGTAAGTGCTCAATAAATACGACTGAATGAATGACAAGAGAAGCTCCCAGAAGCAGGAGACAATGTTTACAGTGAGCAGGAACCAGGGATGGAGGGGCAAGTGTCAGGGTGAGGGGAAACCAGGTAATGCATCCAGATAGAGGTGGTAAAGCCGGGGGTTTAATCCTACTCAATGTGCAACCCTGAAGCTCATGTGGACAAACCCAATATTCCAGGACACTGCAGAGATTTGGGAAAGGGCCCTGCTTAGGCCAGACTTGACCTGGAAAACCTGATCTGACCCTGCCATTAGGGAGCCCCTGGGACTCGGAGCTACTTTCAGGCCCCAGCAAGCACAGTGGCGGTGGGACTACCGCACAGTCACACGCAGAGGGAGTCATGGGTGTGAATCCCAGAAGCCTCCAGGGTCACACAATGCAAGCCACCTGAATCTCTTAGATTCATTCATTCATATTTATTGAGCATTTACTGTGTGCAGAGCACTGTACTAAGTGCTTGGGAAGTACAATTCAGCAACAGATAGAGACAATCACTGCCCACAATGGGCTCACAGTCTAGAAGAGGGGGAGACAGACATCAAAACTAGTAAACAGGCATCAGTAACATCATTCTAAATAAACAGAATTATAGGTATTTACACATCATTAATAAAATAAATAGAATTGGAAGTGGAAAGAGCACGGACTTGGGAGTCAGAGGTCATGGGTTCAAATCCCGGCTCCCCCACTTGTCAGCTGTGTGACTTTGGGCAAGTCACTTCACTTCTCTGGGCCTCAGTTCCCTCATCTGGAAAATGGGGATTCAGAATGTGAGCCCCACGTGGTACAACCTGATCACCTTGTATCCTCCCCAGGGCTTAGAACAGTGCTTTGGCACACAGTAAGCACTTAACAAATGCCATCATCATTATTATTATTATTACGTATATATATACACAAGTGCTTTGGGACAGGGATGGGGGGTAGAGCAAAGGGAGCTAGTTGGGACATCAGTTGATACAGAGGTAGATGGGAGGGAAAATATAGGCATACAAGGGCCAAGCACATCACTGAGATCTGATCAGATTTCCAAATAGTCTCTTCAAGAACCACTCTTCTGGAGGGGGTGGAGTGGGAGGAGAAGCCCTGGGAATAAAATCTCCCTGAGCAGAGCCCAGGGTTTCCTCAATGGCAGATCCCTCTTCTGGGATAGGCAGGCTGTAGAGAAGCAAATCTTATACAGAATCTAGGGAAAAAGAGGAGGGAAGCAGCCTGACAGGATGAGACTCATAATGATGGTATTTGCTAAGTGCTTACTATGTGCCAGACACTGTATTAAATGCTGGGGTGGATACAAGCAAATGGAGCTGGACATAGTCCCTGACCAACATGGGACTAGGAAGTCTCAATCCCCATTTTCCAGATGAGGTGACTGAGGCCCAGAGAGGTGAAGTGACTTGCCCAAGGTCACACAGCAGACAAAAGGAGCACCCATAACCTTCTGAGTCTCAGGCCCATGCTCTATCCACTATGCCATGCTGCTTCTCTTGACTAGACTGTAAGCTCATTGTGGGCAGGGAATGTGTCTGTTTATTGTTGTATAGTCCTCTCCCAAGTGGCCCAACAGATTGTGGAGGCACAATTCTAGGTATCTTATTTTTTGTTAATGTTATTTGTCTCCCCCTCCAACCCCTCTCCATCCCCCCACCTTACCTCCTTCCCCTCCCCAAAGCACCTGTATATATGTATATATGTTTGTACGTATTTATTACTCTATTTTATTTGTACATATTTATTCTATTTATTTTATTTTGTTAATATGTTTTGTTTAGTTCTCTGTCTCCCCCTTCTAGACTGTGAGCCCACTGTTGGGTAGGGACCATCTCTATATGTTGCCAATTTGTATTTCCCAAGCACTTAGTACAGTGCTCTGCACACAGTAAGCACTCAATAAATATGATTGAAGGAATGAAAAAAGCACTTAGGTGACTGGCACTGTACTAAATGCAGGGGTAGATACAAGACAATTGGGTTGGACACAGCCTCTGTCCCTCACTGAACTTACAGTCTTAATCCCCATTTTACAGATGAGGTAACTGAGACCCAGAGAAATGAAGTGACACCCCCAAGGTCATGCAGCAGACAAGTGGTGGAGTCAGGATTAGAATCCAGGTCTTTTTTTTTAATAGCATTTGTTAAGCACTTATTATGTACCAGGCACTGCACTAAGCACTGGAATAGGTACAAGCTAATCAGTTTAGACAGTCCTGATTCTACATTGGGCTCACAGTCTTTTGCTTTATCCTCTAGCCCATGCAGCTTTTTGGACTAACAACTTCAAAGCTCTCCATCACCTTGCCCCCTCCTATCGCACCTCCCTTTTCTCCTTCTACAGTTCAGCCCGCACACTTCGCTCCTCTGCCGCTGCTAACCTCCTCACTGGGCCTCGTTTTCACCTGTCCCGCCATCGTCCCCTGGCCCATGCCCTACTTCTGGCCTGGAATGCCCTCCCTCCTCACATCCGCCGAACTGGCTCTCTTCCCCTCTTCAAAGCCCTACTGAGAGCTCACCTCTTCCAGGAGGCCTTCCCAGACTGAGCCCCCCTTTTCCTCTGCTCCTCCTCCCCTCTCCATCACTTCCCCTCCCTCCCTCTGCCCTTCCCCCTTCCCCTCCTCACAGCACTTGTGTATATTTGTACATATTTATTACTGTTTATTTTATTAATGATGTGTATATAGCTATAATTCTATTTATTCTGATGATACTGCCACCTGTCTACTTGTTTTGTTGTCTGTCTCCCCCTTCTAGACTGTGAGCCCGTTGTTGGGTAGGGACCGTCTCTATATGCTGCCAACTTGTACTTCCCAAGCGCTTAGTACAGTGCTCTGCACACAGTAAGTGCTCAATAAATACAATTGAATGAATGAATGGACTGAGGACGATTCTAGTGCAGAGAGAGAGGTGTGGGGATCAGAGGTGAGAGAAAGGGAAGGTTGTAAGGTGCAGCAGGTGATTTCCACTTCAAAACCCAAATGTCATTAGGAAATGAAAAATATTCCTTCATTCCTTCATTCAATCGTATTTATTGAGCACTTACTGTGTGCAGAGCACTGTACTAAGCATGCGCTTGGGAAGTACAAAAATATGCTTTATACCAATTGTATGCTTTATACCAATTATATACTAATAATCCAAATAGAATTTGCCAAGATTTGAAGTGGAAAATGAATAGCCCTCAAAACATTGCCCTGGAACCTTCCAAGTGATTATCCTAGTTCAGTCATGCAATTTCACACTTTCCACCATGGCCGGGATAGGATGGACCTGATACCAGCTTAACTGGGTAATAATAACAATAGTGTTTGTTAAGCCCTTACTATGTGCCAAGCACTGTTCTAAGCTCTAGGGTAGATACAAGTTTTTCAGGTTGGACACAGTTCCTTCCCCACATGGGGCTCACATTCTTAATTCCCATTTTACAGACAAGGTAACTGAGGCACAGACAAGTTGAGTGAATTGTCCAAGGTCACACAGCAGAGAAGTGGTGGAGCCAGGATTAGAACCCAGGTCCTTCTGATGCCCAGGCCTGGGCTCTATCCACTAAGCATGCTGCTTCCATGGGGTATTAGTCCTTAGGTGGATGATACCTCTCCTCACTGTCATATCCTCCTGACTCTCCTACTGTCTCAGCTGGTCTCTCCAGTCTCTGGAGAATGTTGGTTTGCCAGAGCTGAAGAACATCCAACCCTGGAAGGGAACTGTTTCATCATCATCATCATCATCATCAATCGTATTTATTGAGCGCTTACTGTGTGCAGAGCACTGTACTAAGCACTTGGGAAGTACAAGTTGGCAACATATAGAGAAAGTCCCTACCCAACAGTGGGGTCACAGTCTAAAAGGGGGAGGCAAGTTCCAAGGCCAACATTCATTCATTCAATCGTATTTATTGAGCGCTTACTGTGTGCAGTGCACTGTACTATAAGCACTTGGGAAGTACAAGCCGGCAGCATATAGAGGTGGTCCCTACCCAACAATGGGCTAACAGTCTAGAAGGGAGAGACAGACAACAAAATAAAACATGTAGACAGGTGTCAAAACCAACAGAATAAATAGAATTATAGCTATATGCACATCATTCATAAAATAGAGTAGTAAATATATATTCAAGCAAAATGAATAGAGTAATAAATATGTACAAATATATGCAAATGCTGTAGGGCAGGGGGGTGTTGGAGAGGGGAGGAGGAGAGGAAAAAGGGGGCTCAGTTTGGGAAGGCCTCCTGGAGGAGGTGAGCTCTCAGAAGGGCTCTGAAGGGAGGAAGAGAGCTAGTTTGGCAGATGTGTAGAGGGAGGGCATTCCTTGACAGGGGAAGGACGTGAGCCGGGGATCGACGGCAGGACAGGTGAGAATGAGGTACAGTGAGGAGGTTAGTGGCAGAGGAGCAGACAGTATGGACTGGCTGTAGAAGGAGAGAAGGGAGGTGAGGTAGGTGGGGGTGAGACGATGGAGAGCCTTGAAGCCGAAAGTGAGGGGTTTTTGCTTGATTCGTAGGTTGACAGGCAACCACTGGAGATTTCTGAGAAGGGGTGTGACATGCCCAGAGTGTTTCTGTAGAGATTGCAGATTGCTCAGAATCATTATGGACACCAGATTTCAACCAGTTCTTAGCAGGCATACCAATACAAGTCTTTCTCTAGGCCTTCCTCACCAACCAACAAGCCTTTTGTGAAACAGCTGAGAAACGGCATAGCCTATTGGATAGAATACAGGCCTGGAACTCAGACGGATATGGGTTCTAATTTCGACTCCACCACTTGTGTGCTGAGGCACCTTGGGCAAGTCACTTTGCTTCTCTGCGCCTCAGATTCCTCACCAGTAAAATGAGGATTCAGACTGTGAGCCCCACGTGGGACAGGGACTGTGTCCAACCTGATTAGCTTTTATCTACCCCAGCGCTTAGTACAGTGACTATGCCACAAAAAAAACAGCACCACTGAATAATATCTTTCCTCCTAACCATCTGCTGCTTAAAAAGAAGCACCACACCAAAAATGGGGCTTAAATTCCGCCTCTTCTGGGACACTTGCCTGGATTAGCCTTGTTAATCAACTAGCAGTATAATCCCTGCCCATCCTGCCCTCTCAATTTAGAGAGGACACGGTTATCTGGGAACATTTGTTTGGATTAAATCTTGTTTTTATTATTTCTCCAATTAGATAAAGAATTGGGGGTGAGAGAAATATCTCTACATAGGCCCCAATAATCTATTTTGTAGAATTTCTCTAATCAGTTTGAGCTGGATTCCCCATCCTTGCCAGAAAAATTTTCCATTGATTTATGTCCTGCCTGACTGAAGCTAACAAGAAAAACATTTAGTTAAAGCAATAGATTTTTAGAATCATACTAGTATGTATTTTGATTAGGAATCATGTGGAAAGTTCTTTATCAGCCCAGAAATTGCTGTTTTGGTTAAGCAAACCAGGTGCAAGAAATTCAAAATAAGAATTATGGTTAAAATGTGGCCCATCCTTAATCCTCAACAATTCGCCATTCCTCTAGCAGAGGAATTATTAAATCGTTGGCCATCCACAGGCGGTATTTCCCAGTCCCTCTAATTCTCATTCTTCCATGCCTATCCAAGCGAATGCACATGAAAATCTGAGCTCTAGGGTTAAACCAATGCTGACGTCACAATGTAGGTAGTCTGGAGAACAGGAGATAAGGCACCATCTAAAAACTTTAATTTTTCTTAACATATAAATTGATAGTCTCCTATCTTATGGCTTCTGGGGAAATTTGGTATAGGGCTGATGTTCAGTCAACCAAAACCGATTGAATTCAGTTGTCTTTCCCACTCCTTTTCCCACGTACTTCACTCACAAAGATCAAACAGTCAAGCAAAGCCATAGCCCCTTTAACCCCTTTATGTGACAGTTCTGATATGATCCCATGTTATCAAAATAAAAGCAGCAGTACTCAGAACAAATGTTTGAAAGAGAACCCAAACTAAAACAAGTTTATCAGCTAGAAGACTGGATGTCATAGGATTAGATGTGCATTCTTTTTACCAATTCCCAAAAATTTACATTAAACTTTTCAATTAATCCCTGTCAGACAAATTTATGATTTCTCCAAGATACCCTAATTCCTGTCAGTGTTTCCTGAACACTACTGACAGCAGGTCTCCATTTTCACACATCCAACGGACTACAATTTTTACTTTCCATGCACTACTTGAAAAAAAAATACATCATTTCCTACATTTCCATGGGGAGTAGCATCTTAACTAGAAAGTCACAATTGACTTGACTGTCGAGCAAAGCAGATTTAGTGGATTAGGATCTCTGAGGGTGCACCTAACGTATGGACCAATTCGATCCTCATCAAAATGGTGAAGTTGTGTATGGGGATAGGAGAAGTGGGGATTTCTGTGAGAAAAAAAACCTCTAAAAACTTAGCTTGGACTTTTTGGAAGCAGTATATTTGACCCCGAGTAGAAAGCTTGTTTATTCATTCAATCATATTTATTGAGCGCTTACTGTGTGCAGAGCACTGTACTAAGTGCTTACCAGGGTCATCAATGGCTTCTTGAGTTGAGGAATTCTATTCTTCAACCCTAATTCATATGCTTAAAAGCAGGATTTCCAGTAAGAAAATCAATGGGAGAATGCCCCCAGGATGACCAGGTCACTGACTTCTCTCTCCTTTTCTCCCACCCAATTCTTAGGGGTAATCTCTGCCACTTCTCTGAGAAAGCACTGAAGCTAGGTTTATACAGTCCTCAGGGAACCACTTACAAAATATACCCTTAGGAACATTTGAAGTTACACAATCAATCATTCAGTGGTATTTATTGAAGGCTTACTGGGTTTAGAGCATTGTAGTAAGCATTTGGGAGAGTACATGTTTTTGTCGGCTTGGAGCTAACATATGTGGGAGAAGCAGTGTGTCTCAGTGGAAAGAGCCCGGGCTTTGGAGTTAGAAGTCATGGGTTCAAATCCCGGCTCCACCATATGTCAGTTGTGTGACTTTGGGCAAGTCACTGAACTTCTCTGTGCCTCAGTTACCTCATCTGTAAAATGAGGATGAAGACTGTGATCCCCCTTTGGGACAACCTGATCACCTTCTAACCTCCCTAGGGCTTAGAACAGTGCTTTGCACATAGTAAGCACTTAATAAATGCCATCATTATTATTATTATTATCTGTAAAATGGGAATTAAGACTGTGAGCTCCCCATGGGACAACCTGATCACCTTGTAACCTCCCCAGTGCTTAGAACAGTGCTTTGCACTTAATAAATGCCATCATTATTATGTGGGAGCAAATCTGGAAACATTCTAAACAGAGAAAAGTTCATAGAACCAAGTGAAAGACAAAATGTTAGGGGGGAAAGTCAAAAGTCAACTCAAAAGTCAACTATATATCTGAGTCATATTACTGGGTTTTCATTTTCAAGTACCCTAAATTCTGAGATTTGACTTACTAGTCTCATTTCTTACATTCCAGCCCACCTTTTTATACAGGACAATCCTGCTTCCACCTGATCTGTCTCCCCTGATAATTGTTGTTTCGGCCCTGGACTCTATGGCCAGTCTAGTCCCCTTCGCCTCGTCTCCCTCCTTCAGCAGAATCGCACAACTCGGAAGTGGCATCAAGGCTTTCAGGGACCTGGGCAGGAACACAGAGGTTCTGGAGAGTGACAGGTGAGCACAGTTCCCATAATAATAATGGGAACTGCCATGGTGGAAGACCCTAGGTTCTGAATAGTGCTACTCAAAGCAGGGCTCCTTCCTCTCAGCAGTCCTCAGCCCCCATCCTCCCTAGGCTGACAGGCTCTCTCTCAGGCTCCGGAACATCTGCATCCCCAGGTCCCTCATCCTCTTCCCCATTGTTCTTCCCCTTCCCTGTCCCTACTCCTCCGCATCGCATCACGAAGCCCCCTGCACTGCTCTGCCGCCTTCTTCTCCTCCTACACCACTGTTCTGCCTCTTCCTCCTCCTCCTCCTCCTCCTCTCCCAGCTTGTTCTGTCTTCTCTTCCTCCTCCTCCTCTTCGACCAGTTCTGCTTCCTCTTCTCACTGTTCTGCTTCCTTTCTCCTCCTCCCCCACTGTTCTTTCTCCTCCTACTCCTCTTCCTCCTCCTCTCCCACCAGTTTTGCCTCCTCCTCTCCCACCACTGTTTTGTCTCCTCCTCCTCATTCTCCACACTGCCTCCTCCTCTCCCTCCATTGTTCTGCTTCCTCCTCCTCCACACTGCCTCCTCCTCTTCCTTCCCCACTGTTCTTCCTCCTCTTCCTCTCCCACCAGTTTTGCCTCTTCCTCTCCCATCACTGTTCTGCCTCTGCCTTCTCTCCCACACTGTTATGTCTCCTCCTCCTCTCCCACACTGCTTGCCTCCCCCTCCTCCCTCCCACTGTCTGCCTTGTCCTTTCCCTTCCCCCACTGCCCCCAGCTCCCAACCCTCCCATGGCCCAGTCTGCCCAGCCTAATGCCATCAAAGAGCTGCTCTGAGCCAGAGTGCTTGCTCTGTGTTGACCCAGACACAGTATCTACTTTATATTCATAGACATTGAGCCCTAGTTCCATTTACTTATTACCAGAGTATACATTGCAATTTCACTACTGAAATGGAGTGTTTACATATCACCAGCTCATATTACTTTTATAACCAAAGGCCTTGAAAAACGACATCTAATTTTCCTTTGACCCAAAACACTGATTTCCTAAGCCACGCTCACACTGGAATTTTAAGTTATATTTTTTACCCTCTAAAATGGTAAGACTATAATGCCAATTTCACCTTCTGGTACTCGTTCTGCAGCTGCCAGGAAATTAACATAAAAAGAAAACAGTCATAATGTATGATTACTATAACTTAAGGAGATCTGATATGTTCTATAATAGAACGGTCTTGAAATGTTATGCCCTGTGACTAGTGTAGGGCAATAGCAACCCTCTGAAAAGTCCAAAATTAAGTCCCCAAGTAAAATTCTCGCTAGTCTCTCACCAGAGTGGGATGGAGTGGGGGGGTGGGGGAGGAAGAGAGAGAGAGGGAGAGGGAGAGGGAAAGGGAGAGAGAGAGGGAGAGAGGGAGGGAGAGGGAGAGAGCATGAGCATGTTATATTCTCTTAATGTGACTTGCGATTTTTGGTGTTGAAGCCAAGCCATCAGGAATATACCAAGAACTAAAAGAAATCAAGGTTAGGCCTATAACCAAAGAATCGCTCTGTCTCCCCTTTTAATTGCTTATTTGTTTGACCCTCTATTTCAGCATAAGAACAGTGAGGTCAGGTCCACAGGAGTCAAATGTGGCCAGCCAAATGGAATTTTTCAGTAGAAAAGCTGGTTTGAGGCAATCAGTAAATAGCATTTATTAACAGCCTGCTATGTGCAGAGCACTCTACTAAACATATTGGAGAGTGCAAGAGAATTAGGCCAAACAATCCTTCCCTTCAAGGAATCTTCTTCTAGACTGTGAGCCCACTGTTGGGTAGGGACTGTCTCTATATGTTGCCAACTTGTACTTCCCAAGCACTTAGTACAGTGCTCTGCACACAGTAAACGCTCAATAAATACGATTGATTGATTGATTGATTCAACCTAGCTGGGGACACAGACAAAACTTTAAGGAAAGAAGAAAAAGTAGTTGGCAGGGAATGTGAATGAGTCTGTTTATTGTTGCATTGTACTCACCCACGGACCCTCCCAGGAAGGCACCTGGAAAGTTTCCAGTACTCTACCAGCCTCGGCTCTAGGAGGGAGAGTCAAGCAGAGGCCTACCTACTCCATTCCTAGCTCGGGCAGTGGCTAGCAAGTGGAAGGCAATCTGCTAACAAGTCAAAACTCACCTGTGCTGGACAGCAGTAACATGGGAGAAAGCCAAGGGTAGAAACTTGTTTACAGAGTGGAAGAAGGCAATGGTAAACTACTTCCATATTTTTAGCAAGAAAACTTTGTGAATACACTACCAGAATGATTGCAAATGGAGGTGGGGCTTTCTGGGAGAGATCATCATCATCATCAATCGGATTTATTGAGCGCTTACTATGTGCAGAGCACTGTACTAAGCGCTTGGGAAGTACAAATTGGCAACATATAGAGACAGTCCCTACCCAACAGTGGGCTCACAGTCTAAAAGGGGGAGACAGAGAACAAAACCAAACATACTAACAAAATAAAATAAATAGAATAGATATGTACAAGTAAAATAGAGTAATAAATATGTACAAACATATATACATATATACAGGTGCTGTGGGGCAGGGAAGGAGGTAGGATGGGGGGATGGAGAGGGGGACGAGGGGGAGAGGAAGGAAGGGGCTCAGTCTGGGAAGGCCTCCTGGGGGAGGTGAGCTCTCATCTTCAATCTTCAATGACATAAGATCATAAAAAAGACATACTAGGTCAAATCAGTTCATTCATTCATTCAATCGTATTTATTGAGCGCTTACTGTGTGCAGAGCACTGTACTAAGTGCTTGGGAAGTACAAGTTGGCAACATATAGAGATGGTCCCTACCCAACAGTGGGCTTACAGTCTGTCAGTAGCATCAAAGGATGCTGGGAACAAATATGTGATGATTGCTGTCTTTAGAAAGCATTCATAAGGCACGGGATGTGTCACATCATATCCCTATCCCAACCTTCTTCCAATAATCCTTAAGTTCTCATCCATGAATCCAACTCTTCTCTTAAACTTGTTGATTTTTTCAATATTCAGTTGGACACTTCATGATCAATTGTATTTATTGAGTGCTTACTATGTGCAGAGCACTGTACTAAGTGCTTGGGAAGTACAAATTGGCAACATATAGAGACAGTCCCTACCCAACAGTGGGCTCACAGTCTAAAAGGACACTTGTGAGTGTTTTGAGAAGCAATGTCCAAATTCACCTGAGGGAAGAGCGTTATGCCAATCTTGGTCACCCCTACCTTGCAGTCAGAGATGTGTTCATGGGGTCGCTATGGGTCGGAAACTACTCGAAAGCTTAAGACAAGACCCTCCGAAGTGCTTAGTACAGTGTTCTCCACAGAATAAGTGCTCAATAAATATAAAATACAATAATAGAATTAATCAATGAACAGAATGGCTATAGAGGAGAAGTCAATATATACAGAAGTACTATGAGAAGCAGTGTGGCTCAGTGGAAAGAGCCTGAGCTTGGGAGTCAGAGGTCATGGGTTCTAATACCGCCTCTGCCACTTGTCTGCCGTGTGACTTTGGGCAAGTCACTTAAATTCTCTGTGCCTCAGTTACCTCATTTGTAAAATGGGGATAAAGACTATGAGCCCCATGTAGAACAACCTGATTACCTTGTATCTACCCCAGCGCTTAGAACAGTGCTTGGCACATAGCACTTAACAAATACCAACATTATTATTATTATTACTATGAGAGGTTGTCACTGAAGAAGTGATACAGGAGTATTGAGATGGCAGTTGGGAGAACAAAAATTTAACTGGAGAAACTGTCCAAAATGGAATGGTATTTTAGAAGGGATTTGAAGTTGGGGAGAGCTGTGGTCTGCCAGATTTGAAAGTGAGAGGGAGAGGTCCAGTCTGGAGAAGGCCTTGAACAATGGGTTCAAACTTCTCTGTGCCTCTGTTTTCTCATCTATAAAATGACAATTCAATACCTGCTCTCCCTCCTCCTTAGACTGAGAAACCCGTGTGGGATAAGAATTGTGTCTGACCTTTATCTGTGATATAGTGGATAGAGCACGGGCCTATGAGTCAGAAGGTCATGGGTTCTAATCCCAGCTTCACCATTTGTCTGCTGTGTGACCTTTGGCAACTCACTTCACTTCTCTGTACCTCAGTTACTTCATCTTTAAACTGGGGATTAAGTGTGAGCCCCACAAGGGCCAGGGACTGTGTCTAATTTACTTTTCTTGTATCCTTCCCAGCACTTCGTACAGTGCCTGGCACATGATAAGTGTTTAACAAATGCCACAATTATTATCTATTCCCATGCTTAGTACAGTGCTTGCCATGTAGTAAACGCTTAATGCCACAGTGAATTATTATTATTATCTGCCTGAAGATATCTCAGGGTTTTGGCAGTATCTCTTCTGTGAGCCCCACATCACTAACTTTGTTCTCCACCACCCCATGTGCCAGGGTTTCTGTATGGGCATGCCCAAAGAATCAATTATCAACTCTGAAGCCAGGGTTCCTACTGGAAATCTCAGAACTGCAATATTCTCCCAATAGTGTGGCCACATAGCTTGTCTTTGTGAGCCAAATCATCCTGAGCCAAGTCCAAATTCTGGTGCAGGACGATAGAACAACATATTTTTTTTTAATGGTATTTGTTAAGTGCTTACTATAGTACAATGCCTGGCATAGGCACTGGGGTAGATATAAATTAATCAGGTTAAAGACAGTCCATGTCCCTTGTGGGGCTCAGAGTCTTAAACCCCATTTTCCAGATGAGGTAACAGGCATAGAGAAGTTAAGTGACTGGCCCACGGTCACACAGCAGACATGGTTTTGGGATTAGAACCCAGGTCCTTCAGACTCACAGGACAGTACTCTATCCACTAGGCCATGCCGCACATGATCAATCAGGAATGGCTGGATGGTTCGGGACCTGGCTGTGAATTTTGTCTCAGCCGTGTCTTACAGGTTGCCCCGATTATATGATAGGAATGTCCGTTCCCAGCAGATACTTAGGTTTTCTCAATTTAGCCATATGAGTAGCAGCAAAATTAAGGCAAGGCCGTGTTATTGATGCAAGTAGAATGGTTGGGGCAAGTTTTGCCCAACTAATGATTTTCCGAAAAAACTCTGTGCACGGCTGCAGCAGAATTGGTTTTGAAGAAAACGACACCAACTCGTTATGCAACCGAATTAGAGTTTCACACATCCAAGCCCAGAATGGAAACAGGTACCTAGAGAATATGATTATGGCAATTACCATTTCCAAATAGTGTGTGGACTCTACCCACTACATCATTCTGGGAGTTTCATATTTTGGGTAATGATAAGAGAGTTCATTGCAAGGAGAGAATGTGGACTACAACAGATGTCTTAAAAGAGAAGGATAAAGCATACACCACAATTAAAAAAAAAATCTGCAATATGGAAACCTACTTGAAAAAAATCTATTACAATTCCTATTAACTACCTAAGTTGTGTGTGTACAGGCATGGCTTTCACAATTCGAAAGCAAAACTGGTCCTGGACTGCCTCCTGGACAATGCCTGGGAAGGGCATATTTACTATGATTTGTCAAAAAGCGTAGTCAAGGCCCCATCAGAATTCAACTGGGCAAGCGAGAAGAGAGAGACTTAAGGCAGAGAATAAGAAGGAAGGCACATACACCTATGAGTAGCCTGCCAGATGTTAATTGGCTGTCCCCTCCCTTCCCTTCTCTCCTTCTACAGCCCAGCCCACACCCTCTACTCCTCTGCCACTAACCTCCTCACTGTGCCTCATTCTCACCTGTCCCACCATCGATCCCCAGCCCACATCCTTCCCCTGGCCCGGAATGCCCTCCCTCCACACATCCACCAAGCTGGCTCTCTTCCTCCCTTCAAAGCCCTACTGAGAGCTCACCTCCTCCAGGAGGCCTTCCCAGCCTGAGACCTCTTTTTCCTCTCCTCCCCATTCCCCCTGCCCTACCTCCTTCCCCTCCCCACAGCACTTGTATACTTTTGTACAGATTTATTACTCTATTTCACTCTTACATATTTACTATTCTATTTATTTTGTTAATGATGTGCACATAGCTATAATTCTATTTGTTTGCTCGTTGTTGGGTAGGGACCATCTCTATATGTTGCCGACTTGTACTTCCCAAGTGCTTAGTACAGTGGTCTGCATAGAGTAAGCACTCAATAAATACGATTGAATGAATGAATGAATTATCCCTGAATGAGGACTGTCTAAGCTACCTTGCATTGACCCCCAGCTGTTGATTATTTTAAATATTTTGACTTCCCATCCAAGCTGGAACATACTCTGTACATGTTCACTTGCATCCCACGACATTCTGGGACTTGCATTCAGAAGTCTTTCCACTCCACCAAAGTTACCAAGAGGGAAGAGGAACATGAACTAATCAGGGAGTGTGTCCCAGTGTCCTGGTTATCAATGACTACCATAAGGTCAGTTTATCAACACATTACCTTTTTTTTCTTCAATGTGAGAATCTTCATCAAAATCTTAGCCAAGTCTTAGGTCAAAAAACAGGAAGAACTCACATGTCCCCCAGTAGCACTATTCTGGTAAAAAACAGTCTTTACAATAATAGTTAAAATAAATATCCCTATCATTTTCTAAACAATTTGTCATTTCTCAATCTTTGGTCCTCACTTCCTTTAGAAGAATCAAACTTCAAGGTCCGCTACAGGGAGAGATTTGTGCAATACATATGTGTGGCTATGTACACATGTATATATACACTCATTTGCACACATACACAAGTATTTATCCACGTACATATATTTACACACATACATACATAATTAAATAAAAAAAATCTCCAAAATAGTTATATGAAGCTGCCCCAAACAAAAATCTCATTACCTGCATACGTCCTGAGTTTCCAGGATGTTACATGGTGAAGGTGGAGGAACAGGCTGAGATGCCTTAGAATAAATTAAGACTCAAAACAGTTTTGACTAAATGTTGGCTTTCCTAGAAATTCCTTTGAAGCATTCTTCGAACATTTCTGAAACTTGCCAAACAAGACTAAATACTAACTCCACAGCAGACATTTCAAATTCCATTTGAACTGCAAAGGAATGTCATGGCCTTATATTTTTTATTATTTCCCCAACATTTTCAGAAGAGATTAGAGGGGTAATGCATTCTGAAACAAAGACAGTAAAGTCTGACACAAGAACGTCAAGCTCAAAGAACTCTTGATATATTCAACTCTAAATGCCAAATTTTGGGACCATTGCAAGCAAACTGTTTTTAAAATTTAGATGTGTATACCAACTACTGATTTTTTGCATCCAGCTGAAAATGGAAGTCAGCTCATTGCCTTTTTTTAAAAATGGTGTTTAAGTGCTTACTATGTTCCAGGCACTGTACTAAGCACTGGGGTAGATACAAGTTAATCAGGTTGGAAACAGTCCATGTTCCACATAGAGCTCGCAGTCTCAAGCTCATTTTATATATGAGGGAACTGAGGCCCGGAGAAGTGAAGTATGGTATTTGTTAAGCGCTTACAATGGGCTAGGCACTGAAGATATGAGAACAGGAGTAGATAAAAGTTTATCAGGTTTGACACAGTCCCTGTTCCAGATGGGGCTCACAGTCTCAATCCCCATTTTACAGATAACTAGGCACAAGAAGTGAAGTTACTTGCCTGAAGTCATATAGCAAACAATTGGCGGAGCTGGGATTAAAATTTAGGTCCTTCTGTCTCCCAGGCCCATGCTCTAGCCATTAGGCCACACTGCTTCTCATGAATCTACTGGAGAGTCAGGGCTAGGCTGAAGGATTTGAGAGAAGTGTATTAACTGTGAATAAACACAGTTCATTGAAGGACATAATTCTTCTCGGTTTGGAGGAAGAACCAGTGATTGTTAACATGTTGGGAATTAGGAGCCCAGACTTTCAGGCTTGTTGCAGGATTAGAACGCCGTTTTATTGCTCAGCCTTCCCATAACAAGGGAAGAATTCAGCTCTCTGTTGTTTTGTCTCCCCTCTGGAAATGACCTATCGAGTAAGTTTTTCTCGCTCTCTCCTTGGAGATAAAGTGCAAGACCCATGTTTCTGGTGAAAAATGGGTCAAGACAGAAAGCAGAAAAAAATCAATTTGAAAGGTCTGCTCCTAAATTAGTCTACAATGATTTTGAATTAGTCTCTGAAAAAAATCAAATTTAATTCTGGAAAGCGGTCTTGCTCTTTAGGCTACTAACTGTATCCAATTTAGGTTCCTGACGATCAGGCATAAGACTCTCCAATGGCTGGCTCCCTATCAAGCCAACCCCTTCTCCTGCCAAACCTTGGTTTCCTTCCACAACTCCAAATAAATTCCCATTTTATGGAGATGTCACACTCGACTCTTGCTCTGAACCAATAATCATATTATTATGGTCTTTGTTAAGCGCTCGTTAAGCACTGTTCTAAGCACTGGTGTAGATACAAGGTAGTCAAATTGGACACAATCCCTGTCCCACAAGGGGCTCACAGTCTTAATTCCCATTTTACAGATGAGGTATCCGAGGCACAGAGAAATGAAGAGAGTTGCCCAAGAGCACACAGCAGACAAATGGCATAGTCAGGAGAGAACCCACGTCCTTCTGATTCCCAAGCCCATGCTCTTGCTACTAGGCCATACTGCTTTAAAAAGTGAAGACTCCTTTAATGTGGAATTAAACCAGCAACCTAAGGACGTCTAAGGTTTCACTACTAGAGTCCTCCACTCTACTAGCAGAGCTATCACAGGGTCACGTCTCTTCTCTGCTCCTCCCTCCTACCTTCGAGATCCTTTCACTGCACTTTGGGTAGGAACGTGGCCTGGAAAAATCACTAGTCCAATGCAACTTCATTACTACAATAAGGGGTTTGGGAAAGTTTTGTCACATGACCCAAAAATTCATTCCCTTCAGGGCCTTACTGAGAGCTCACCTCCTCCAGGAGGCCTTCCCAGACTGAGCCCCCCCCTTCTTTTCCCCGTCCTCCCCCTCCCGTCTTACCTGCTTCCCGTCCCCACAGCACCTGTATATATGTATATATGTTTGTACGTATTTATTACTCTATTTTATTTGTACATATTTATTCTATTTACTTTATTTTGTTAATGTTTTGTTTTGTTCTCTGTCTCCCCCTTCTAGACTGTGAGCCCACTGTTGGGTAGGGACCGTCTCTATATGTTGCCAATTTGTACTTCCCAAGCACTTAGTACAGTGCTCTGCACACAGTAAGTGCTCAATAAATATGATTGAATGAATGAATGTGCAAATCCAGGACACAGGCCTGGGAATCAGAGGACCTGGGTCCTAATCCCAATTCCACCGTTTCCCTGCTGTAGGACTTTAGGCAAGTCACTTGATTTATCTGTGTCTCAGTTCCCTCATCTGCAAAATGGGGATTCAATACCAGCTCCCTTTGACTTGGGCTGTGAGCCCCATTTGGGACCTGATTACCTTGTATCTAACTCAGTGCTTAGTACAGGGTTTGACACATAGTAAACACTTAATACCACAATTATTAGTATTTTTAACATATTTGTACATTTTTCAGGTGGCATGGCCACCATCCCCCTTAACTTAGTGGAAGATTCGATTTGCAACACTGCCAGGTTCAAATTCATTCATTCATTCAATCATATTTATTGAGCACTTACTGTGTGCAGAGCACTGTACTAAGCACTTGGGAAGTACAAGTTGGCAACATGTAGAGACGGTCCCTACCCAACAGTGGGCTCACAGTCTAGAAGACTGCCACACACGTGCTTATACGTGCATAATCTGTTTCTTCGAATGGCCTAGCTATGTTGTATGCAAAAACATTGATATTAGGGCAGCAATAGCCTTTAAACCAACATGTTTGGTGAAATAATTGTAATGGTGGACCTAAGTGTAAATACTATATCATGAGTTCAAATCCTTGCTCCGCCAATTGTCAGCTGTGTGACTTTGGGCAAGTCACTTAACTTCTCTGTGCCTCAGTTACCTCAACTGTAAAATGGGCATTAAGACTGTGAGCCCCCCGTGGGACAACCGGATCACCTTGTAACCTCCCCAGTGCTTAGAACAGTGCTTTGCAAATAGTAAGCACTTAATAAATGTCATTATTATTATTATTATTACCAAGTGCAAAATATATACACTTTGATTTGCTGATCCAGATGGTTTCACTTGCTGAATAACTCAAAAGGATCACTTTTCACCACATTTCTGCTTTTTGGGAAAAAAAAAAATAAATCTCAAAAGTGATCATCTGTGAAAGAGTTACTTTGGTTTCAACCAACTTTTTCAGGAATCTAATGGAAGTAGACAGAGGTCTCTTTCAAAAGGAGTCTCAGCTCTGTACCTCAATGAACAAAGGTGAGGCTTTACCTAGAGGCTGATCCAGCTACTCATTCTAAACTCCTAAATGTAGGTCACCAGGCACAGGTGAACTTAAGGGATAAAGGGCCATATTCAGAACAAAGAAATTATTTTCCAAGAGTAGGCTACATAGGAGGTGGAATGGGCTGAGAGCAGCGTAAAATAATCAAAAAGTGCAATGCACTCAGTAATATCTCCAATACTTTATGATTTTGAAAAGGCAAAGTAAGTTAGTTTTAAATATCCCTACTAGAAATAAAATAGTGTCAGTACAATAACTCAAAAATAACAGCAGAGTAATTTTCCCTCTCACTTTCCTCTCTGTCTTTATAGCAGAGGCATTGCTATGCACCGCAAAAATTGAAAGCTCAGGAGACGCAGTGTGGTCTGGTGGAAAAAGCACAGACCTGGGTTGTAATCCCCGCTGTGCCATTTGCCTTGTGTGACCTTGGACAAATCACTTAAGTGCACTGTGCCTCAGCTTGCTTATCCAAAAAATGAGGACTCAATACCTGCTTGCCCTCCCTTTTTGACTGTGAGCCCCATGTGAGATGGCAACTATGTCTGACCTAATTATCTGCTACCTTGTATCTACCCCTAATGCTTAGTACAGTGTTTGGCACATACACAGTAAGCCCATAGCTAATGCAATTATTAGTATGTTCCTTCATTTCCAAAATGTGGGACAGGGATCTGTTTATATTGGATCTACCCCCAGTAGTTGAAGTAGTGTGGCCTAGGGAATGAAGGAATTGAACGAATGAAAAGAGCATGGATCTGGGAATCAGGGTTCTAATCCCAGCTCTGCCATTTGTCTACTTGACTTTGGGCAAGTTACTTAACTCCTCTGTGCCTTAGTTTCCTTATTTATAAAATGGGGATCCAATGCTTGCTCTACAGCCACTTGAGACTGGGTGCTCCGTGTTGGACAGGAACTGTATTTGACCTGATCATCTTGTAGCTACATGAACATTTAGCCCAATGCTCAGCACATAGTAAGCCCCTAACAAATACCAATTGTTATTATTAATGATAAATTTCCCCTCAAATTTAACACATTTCTACACATCCCACATGGATGAGCATCCCCACATATTATGCAGGCAAATCACAATCCACCACTTGAGAATGACTGGAACTGTCTACAGGATATGATATTGATCACTTCTCCTGAGTTCTGACATACTGTGAGACTGTGTCCAACCTGATGAGCTCGCATCGACCCCAGGGCTTAGCACAGTGCCTGGCCCATAGTAAGCATTTAAATAACATTAAAACGTTTTTAAAAGGGTCACATGTTTGTAAAAACCTTGCATTAGGAAAAATTCATGGTGCAGTTTCACCTAGTTTGGCATGGTAAGCATGCAGCAAAGTGTTTTTTTTCTTTTTCTTCCAAATATCACAGCATGCCATGCCCAAACAGGCCCACATTCTTGGAAGAGCATTCCCCAATTCACTAACTGCACTTTATCCCAAGCTCACAGTTGCAAACATATGATATGGCAGAACAATCTCAGCAACACAGCGGATATTAAATACCCAAGATGCAAGAAAGCTTGGTCCTCAGATGTATTTTGAGTAAGTGTCTTTTGCAAGTTGCAGATTTTCAAGAGATTCTGAATACCTAAAGTAACACAGGAATAGCTTCTAATTCAGAGGGGTGAAATATGGGTCCATAAGATGCAATCTGATGGACTCAAAAGGGGGTCACGTCGGTGTTCCTCTCAGTGACCTCCAAGCACAGGTGACGTTGAGAATGACGGCTTGCAAAGTTTACTGAGAGTAGCAGTGACAATGAACATAAGCAGGCCAGGTAAGCATAGCCCTAAACTAAAATCAATCAGTGGTAGTTTTTGAGCACTAACGGTGTGCACAGCACCATACAAAGAGATTAGGGGTAATAATAATAATTACAGTACCTGTTAGGTGATTACTATGTACCAAGCACTGTTCTCAGTGCTGGGGTAGATACAAGGTAATCAGGTTGGACACAGTCCCTGTCCCACAGGGGGGCTTCACAGTCTTAATCTGCATTTTACAGATGAGGTAACTGAGGCACTGAGAAGTTAAGTGACTTAATTGCTCAAGGTCCCACAGCAGGCATTTGGTGGAGCTGGGATTAGAACCCAGAACCTCTGACCTCCAGGCCCTTGCTCTTTCTACTAGGCCATGCTGCTTCTGAGTATATTACAACAGAGGTGGTAAGCACAATTCTTGACCATCACAAGCTCTGCCACTTACCTGCTTTGTGACCTTGGGCAAGTCACTTAATTTATCAGTGCCTCAAGTCCCTCATCTGCAAAATGGGGATTCAATACCTGTGCTCCCTCCTCCTTAGACTGTGAGTCCCATATGGGACCTGATTATCTTGTAGCTACATCAGTGCTTCCTCTCTCAGGGTCGCACCTGGAGAGTTTCCAGTTCTCTCCCATCTCAACTACTGGAGGGAGAGTCAAGCAGAGGCCTGTCCGTTCCATTCCTAGCTTGGGCAGTGGCTACCGAGTGGTAGACAATCTGCTACAAGTCAAAACTCACCCTTGTTGGGCAACAGTGGCACGGGAGAGAGTTGAGGGCGGAGACTCGAGTTTACTGCGTGGAAGGCGGCAACGGTAAACCACTTCCGTATTTTTACCAAGAAAACTCTAAGGATACACTACCAGAAGGGTTGCGGATGGAGATTGGGCTTTCTGGGAGAGATGTGTCCATGGCCTCGCTACGGGCTGGAGACGACTCAGCAGCATAAGAAAGACAGTGTCTGGCACATAGGATTTAACAAATACCACCGTTATCTTCATTCATTCATTCAATTGTATTTATTGAATGCTTACTGTGTGCAGAGCACTGTACTAAGGGCTTGGGAAGTACAAGTTGGCAACATACAGAGATGGTCCCTACCCAACAGCGGGCTCACAGTCTAGAAGGGGGAGACAGGCAACAAAACAAAACATATTAACTAAATAAAATAAATAGAATAAATATGTACAAATAAAATAGAGTAATAAATATATACATATATACAAGTGCTGTGGGGAGGGGAAGGAGGTAAGGCGGGGGGATGGGGAGGGGGAGGAGGGGGAGAGGAAGGAAGGGGCTCAGTCTGGGAAGGCCTCCTGGAGGAGGTGAGCTCTCAGTAGGGCTTTGAAGGGAAGAAGAGCGCTACCTTGGCGGATGTGTGGAGGGAGGGCATTCCAGGCCAGGGGTTGACGGCGGGACAGGTGAGAACGAGGCACAGTGAGGAGGTTAGCGGCAGAGGAGTTGAGGGTGCGGGCTGGGCTGGAGAAGGA